>NC_134013.1:85510608-86801216 GCF_040712315.1 Castanea sativa | reverse complement strand
AAAGCTTTTCTTTTCTTTTTTTAAGGTTGGTAAGTTACGCACGTACACAGTGAGTCTTGAGTCCATGTCCTCAACTTCCAACTTACTCTTTTACAAAGGGAGGAAATGTCATTTGAGATAGAGCTCCTTGACACAAATTTAATTTCATGTTAGGAATTCATAAAGCTCTTTGCAATTTTTACAACATGTTTGTTATGTGTGTCTGAGAGAGAGAGAGAGAGAGAGAGAGCATGTGAACTATGTCTATGATATGTCAATCCTTGGGGTTTTCCTCTCATCAAGGGCCCATTTGGTAATGTTGTTATAGTAACGGTGTTTGTACTTTTCGAAAATATGTGTAGATAAAAAAGTGAGTAAAAATGTGTGAAATGTTGTTTAATCACTGAAAACTGTTATTTAAACACCTATAACAAACGGTACTCCCAAAATATGAAAACAAGTTTCTCCGTACTTTTCCATTCACGGCGGACCCCACTAATTAAAGTCACGATGAAATCCACCATAAAGTAAGAGTAGAAAGCACCATATTACCGTCCTTCAGATATACTTAATAATTTTCTTCCATCAACTCAATTCTCTCTCTGAGTTCCAAGATTCACTTCGCTTTTGTGTATCAATCTTTGCAATAACTTTTTTAAATCACCCTCTAGTGTTGAGAATTCTACTGTACACACTTTTATATGCATACCATAACTGCCTAATATTAACCTTTCATACTTTATTACAAAATATTTAATAAAAAAAAAGGAAAAACAGTAAAAGAAGAGTTTTGACAGAGCTTAACTGATCAGAAATCTCAGTACGAAAGGTCTGCTCTCCAAGAGAAACGCACGCCATCCACTTGTCCTTGAATTCCATCTCCGCCTAAACCAACTCCAAAAAAAAATAAACATTTCAAACAAATTAAGCAAACACACAATTCAATGAAACAGCAAAGCAATAAATACATATATAACAACAACAACAACAACAACAACAACAACAACAACGTACACGCTTGAGAGTGAGAATAGCGATTCCGGCGAAATCGTCAGCATCGATGAGGGCTTTATAAGCGGAGCCAATGTTGGCATGACGACGATGACGGTGAAGATGAAGCTTATTCTTCAGCCGCGTAATACGCGACGGCTCTTCTTCTTTCGCAAGGTCTTGCTCTGAAATGCCTTTCGAGCTTCCATGTCCCATTCTCTGACCTAATTTTCAGTGCTCTGTGTGTGTGTGTTTGTTTTTCTGTGTCTGTAACTGTTTGACTGAGAATAAGAGACAACTTCAATTTATGGTTGGCTGGTTTGTGTTTTTTTCCTTTTTTGTGTTTTTGTAACGAATGGATGGTCTTTTGCGTAAACATTAATATTCAGAATATGCCCTTCCTGTCCTCATGGATAAAATTGACTTTTTCTAGAAAGTTGAAATCGACTTTTTATGGCCTTTTCTGTATTCTTTTTGTATCGTCCTATTTCTACATAATTCTTTTTTCTTTTCATTCTCTTTTTTTATGTGTATAACTTTTTGGGGATAAACTATAAATAGTGGCTCTCAATATTCTTATAACATTTTCAAACTATCGTAAATGGTTTAAAAAGCTATGTTGGTGGAGTTTTAGCATTCGTTTGTTAATATTTTTCTACTAATGTTGTTTAAGAGTATTCACATCAAAAATATAAAAAATGCTAAATCTTAATTTTAGCTCTCATTTTCTTAAAATATCATCCACATCAAGCATGTTATTCTTAAAATTTTTGACATCTTTGCTATAGTGGAGTGGAGTGTCATCTTTGACACCAATATTCCACTGTAGCAATTTACTAGAGTTTTTCTTTTCTTTTCTTTTTCTCTCTCTCACTTTCTCTTGTGATGTGCCTCTGTCCATTACTTTCTCTCTTACACTTGATTAAAATATATAATATTTGAATGAAGTGGTAAAAAAAATAAACCTTTGATGTTGGGTGTATTATAAAGTAGAGTGTTAAAATAAATAAAGTAGTGTTTTGATATGCTAAATGCTATATTTTTTGACGTTTGATGAGAATACTTTAAGTATTGTGAAAATACGTGTGGGTGAAAAAATGTTATGAAAATACGTGTTGTGTTATTTAAACAACAAAAACTGTTGTTTAAACGACAACCAAACAGGCCACAAATTATCACTACGACTCTTGTTTTTTTTAGTCATGGAATCAGTTTTTTTAACCATGTGTAAAACAATGTGTAATAACTAATAAACACAACTTTTTTTTTAAGGTACTCTTTAAACTAAAAAAACAAAAACAAAAACAAAACAAGGTAGTCTAGCATACACAATAATTTTATCAAAAGTGACATCATCATTTTAGATTATCTTCCTATTTTCCTTTCTTTTTTTTCTTTTGTAATACTATGTTTACATTTGAGGATCCCTCCCTTCAACAATTTTGTAAATGTTAGGCTACATTTGTTTCTCTTGAAATTGATTTCCAGAAAATATTTGTGCATTACTGATGATTATCTTTTCAAAACTCTCAAGTAAACTCTATTTCTTCACTAATCTTTGAGTTCTTTGGTTGATTAGGATACTAGCTCACAAAGTTCATTCCAATCTTGAAGGGTAAAATGAAAATGATTTTTTTTTTTTTTTTGGTTACTTGTTTTAGGTAAAAAGATGAGGAGTTTTAGGATTTCATGGAACAATTTATTAATATAACATTAAAATTTCGTCATTACTCAATTCAACATTTAAAATTCAAATTTATGTTAAATTAAAATGAGTTTTATTTATATATGCATTGTTTTTTTTTTAATACAGAAAAAATATATATTCATTACACCATTGAAAGTAACTCAGTATGAAGTATAATTAAATGTAGTATTTCCATTAGTTGCATCAAATTCTTGTAGGCCATCTCATTCTTTCAATGTGGTTTTTTTTTTTTTTTTCCCAACAAACAGAATTCCTTGATATAATTGTCATCACAAGTCATTATTGTCTGAAGCTCATCAATCTATTCATGACCCTGCTTGAGTTGTCAAATAGTATTTGCTGTTGTGCACTAACTCTGACATCCACTGAGAAAAGCAATTCCACACTATCACAAGTTCATGACATCGCCCTCCTCTCCATCTTCCTTTATTTGATCTTGATCACTTCACATTATTATGAGTTTGCCACTCCCATGATGGACTCTGGTGCCACTGTAGTTCATGTTTTACATTATCCCAGGCTGTGACGCATAAGTTAAACAAGTTATTAGCCTTTTATTGATGTTGTCAATGAGTTTTGGGGGTGTATTTCATTTTTGTGTGTCCATAGTGACTTGAGTAAGCAAATCACCCTGATAAAATGATTCATCCATTCTTTTTCTTGCAACTGACTTTTTTGTAGCCATTGCCAAATCCATTAATCCAAGCTTTGAAAACTCTATAATATGTCTATTCTTGGAGTAAATGGAGATCCAAAGCATGCTAGCCTAGCAAATTCACATTTGAGGAATACAAGCTTAGTTGTTTCTATTTTCTTTGCACAGAAAGCACAAAGAAGTTGTTCTACAGACTACACTAATGGACTTATTCAATAAATCTTACTTTACTGGAAAGGAGTTGCTGAGCAGTTTCCAGAGAAAATGACTAACTTAAAGGGAATTTTGAGTTTCCATAGGAAATTCCAAGGTTGGTGCCTTGTGAGTTGATGATGATTTGGATCAGGTGTGTTGTTTTTGTAAGTATAGGATCTTCCTGCAGAGAATTTACTTGTAAGTTTATCTGATTCTTGTGTAGTTGAGGTGGCAGAGTTTATGATATGGGCTGCTGTTATCTTATCATACGGTTGGAAAACAAGCATTGCCTTCCATTGAGAAGACGGGTGATCTGTTTGGTTCAAGGAAAGAGAGGTGGAAGGGAAAAGGGGTGAGGGAAAAAGGAAATTGAAGGATTTTGTTTTCCTTCGAGTCCACTATTTCCTTTCCTTCAAATTGAAAGAGATTGAAATAAATAAATTAAAAAAAGTTTTTTAATTTTTAATTTTCAATAATAAATGGAAACTATATCCTTCTACTTTTCCTTACTAACCAAACAACACAAATGATAGAATATTTCTCCATTTTTATTTTCTCTCATTCCCCTTTCTCATTTTCTTTTTCTTTTTTTTCCTTATATATGTTGTCAAACATAATGTTAAAAGTCTGTTTAATCGGAGTGAAAACAACATTGAACTCTTTAAACGTTAAGAGACATTTTGGTTGAGAAAAAACGTGAAGGGTACTCAACGATTTGATTACTAAGATAAATTGTCGATGCAACTAGTCAAACATGAACACCTCATTTGGGAGTTTATAAATAATTGAAATGGAATGAAGTAATTTTATTTGGATATTTTAAAATAAACGAATAAAATTTAAATAATATTCTTAGAGAGTAAAATAAAAAGATTATAATGGAATTATTTTATAACAATATTACTATCATACTCGTATTTTAAAATAAAATGCCGAATGTTTAGGGATGCTTTGAGAGTTTTAGTGAAAAATTAATTAAACTTAAGTTTATTCTCTTCGAGTCCTCCCAATTTTGGGGATGAAAACTCAAGGTTTTAAGGGAAGATGGAGGAACCATTCTCTCACACTTTTTTTTTTTTTTAGAAACTTCTCACGCTTAAACTCCTAAATAATAGAATAGTTATTATATTCTCTTCATTAAAACTCTTAAACAAAGGAATAAAATGAATATTTTCTTTATATTCATTTATTTTCCTCATTCCAGATAGAGTGAAAATGACAAAATAAACATTTTAATACACCAAGAATCTGAATAAAGACAACTTCAAACTCTTTCAACATTAAGAGTCCGTTTGGTTGAGGTGAAAACAAGAGGGAATTTCCTCTCCAAATTGGAGAGAAAATTGGGGGGGATGGCGGGAGGTGGGCTTAAGATAAGAAATTACCCATCTACCTCTCTCCCCCCTTAAACGTTTTGATTTTTTTTTTCTAGCTTAATGTCTAGGGTTTTTTTTTTCTTTTTAAACTTTTTTTTTATGTAATAGAGGCATAAGAGTAAATTTATACAAACACTATTTTTTATCCTCTCATTTTTATTTTTAACCAAACAAATGAGTTTTTCACCATTTCACCCTAACCAAACACATATGAGGAAAAGCTACAAATTTTTCATCCCCTATTTTTCCATCCCCAACATTTTCTATTCTCACTTTTCCATTCCCTACCAAACGAGACATAAAAGATCTTTCCCCACCAATCGAACTTAAAAAGTGTACTTTAGTTTTGTGTTTAGTTAGAGCATTTACATCAATGGGTGCATAATAAAAATATGTGTCAAATTTACATAGTTTTCTTTAAAAATAAATAAATAAATAAAAACACTCCATATAAATCTATCTAAAACACTGTAGATTTTCATTTTTGCCACAATAATTGGGCCAAATCGGCCATTTTCCACTTTTGCATAAATTATTAGCAACATACCACCATTTGCAAAATAAGTAGCAATATACCATTTTTTTAAACTCGAGTTCATGAAACTCAAGTTTGTTGTGTAAATCGAGAATTAAACACTCGAGTTTCATAAAAAAAACTTGTGCTGAAATGGATTTTTTTTTATTGAGAAAATGTCACATGGAACTCGAGCTTGGTAAACTCGAGTTCCATACTCGAGCTTACCAAGCTCGAGTTCTTTGTAAATACAAAACTTGAGCTTAAATACTCTTTTTTTTCTTTAATGGTACTCGAGCTTACCAAGCTCGAGTTCCTTGTAATATAGAACTCGAGTTTGCTAAGCTCGAGTTCCTTATACTTCTTTTTTTAATAATCAACAAATAAACATAAACATAAAAATAAGTAGTTTTTTTTTTTCATTTGAACACACAAACATATGTTTTTATTTATTTAGTTAGAAGCATTGTAAAATATAAAAATTTTAATTTCAAAATATGAATTTTTAGGCCACTCATACCCCTTATTCAATTTTAACACACTCATCAATTTCTAACTTCTCAGAAGCATTATGGTTAAATTGGTTAAAATATTGGGGGTTACAATGAGAAATTCGAACAACATTGTGTGCAAAGAAAAATTTGCTATCTGCACATCATGTTTATAGTATATTCAAATCTACTTAATGCATTCATAAAATTTGTTTTCTGCATTAATTAAATTTGTTCACTATTTTCTCATTAAAATTGTTCACTGTTTTTTGCATAAATTGTTTCTAGCATTCTGCATAAAATTATTTTATGTTCAGCATTATTTAAAAAATTGTTCACTATTTTTTCTCCCTATTTTTGGGCTAGGAGAGGGGATTCAATTTTGATTTTTCATATTTTCAGAGTTTGACTTTTTTTCTATATTTTTTAGAGAGATTTACTAGGTATGTGAATGGCAACAGATTAAAAACTAGCTTTTTGTTTTAATTATTCATTGTTCACGTGTCCCACACAACATTTAACCTTAGCTTTATTTCAAATAATCTTACTTTCAGTTTTTAAAAAATAAGCTAACTTTTAACCTTTTTTTTTTCTCACATTAAGCGAATTATCTACCAAAAATAAACAATTCTCAAACAAAAACTAGATATTAAAAAGAGCACTTTCAAATGTGAAATTTGGTATGTGGAGACCAATGTTTGGTTGCGCGCTGATGTCCATTAAATTACTCACAAATCTCCCTTTTGGAAATTATGACGCTTGATTGGGCAGGTGCACAAGCAAACATTGGTCTCCACGTACCAAATTTCACACCTGAGTGCTTTTTTTAATATCTAGTTTCTGTTTCAGAATTGTTTATTTTTTGTAGTTAATTCACATAATGTGAGAAAAAAAAGTTAAAAGTTAGCTTATTTCTAAAAAATTGAAAATAAGATTATTTGAAATAAAGCCAAGATTAAAAGTTGTGTGGGACATGTGAACAGTGAATAATGAAAACAAAAAGCTAGTTTTTAATTTGTTGCCATACCTAATAAATCTCTAAAAAATATAGTAAAAAAGTCCAACTCTGAAAATAAGAAAAATCAAAATTGAATCCCCTCTCCTAGCCCAAAAAGAGGGAGAAAAATAGTGAACAATTTTTAAAATAATGCTGAATAGAAAATAATTTTATGCAGAATGCTAGAAATAGTTTATGCAGAAAACAGTGAACAATTTAAATGAGAAAACAATGAACAATTTTAATTAATGTAGAAAATATATTTTATGAATGCAGTACGCAGATTTGAATATACTTAAAAACATGATGTGTAGACAGCAAATTTTTCTTTGTACACAATGTTGTTTGAATTTCTCATTGTAATCCTAAATATTTTAACCAATTTGACCATAACGCTTCTGAGAAGTTAGAAATTAATGAATGTGTCAAAAATGAATGAACAAGGGGTATGAGTGGCCTAAAAATTCATATTTTCAAATTCAAATTTATATGTTTTACAATGCTTCTAATTAAATAAATAAAAACATATGTTTGTGCGTTCAAATGAAAAAAAAAAAAAAACTACTTATTTTTATGTTTATGTTTATTTGTCGATTGTCAAAAAAAAGTATAAGAAACTTGAGCTTATCAAACTCGAGTTCCATATTACAAGGAACTCGAGCTCGGTAAGCACGAGTTCCATTAAAGATAAAAAAAAAAAGAGCATTTAAGCTTGAGTTTTGTATTTACAAAGAACTCGAGCTTGGTAAGCTTGAGTATGGAACTCGAGTTTACCAAGCTCGAGTTCCGTGTGGCATTTTTTCAATAAAAAAATACATGTCAGCACAAGGTTTTTTTTTATTGAAACTCAAGCGTTTAATTCTCGACTTGCACAACAAACTTGAGTTTCATGAACTCAAATTTCAAAAAAGTGGTGTATTGCTACTTATTTTGCAAACAATAGTATGTTACTAATAATTTATGCGAAAAGTGGTAAATGGCCGATTTGGCCACAGTAATTGTGTAAATGTACAAATTAGAGCACTCACACTAGTGAGTCTAAAATAGAGAAAGTGGTAAAATATACACATTTTGGCCCAAAAATTGGCCACTTCAATAGGTGTATAGATGTGCAAATAAACAATCCTGCTACGATAACTATGTATATATTCACTATCACAATTCATGTGTAAATGGATTTTTAATACTTTTTCACACTTTTTTTAACAAACATATTCATTTTCTTCCTCAATTTCCTCTTCCCCTTTATCTTCTTCCTGTCTTCGTACAAAACTACTAGTCCAACCCAACAATAAAACCATCACCTGGCCCAGCCTCAACCACTGGTCAAATACAAATTCCCCAAAACTAAAATTAGCAATAACTCATTATAGAACAAGAAAGAACCCATATGAAATCAAAACCCAAAATTAACCAAAACCCAGATGAAATCAAGTTAAGACCATGGCAATAGGACATCAAGAAGGAAGGGATCGGTGATGTTGGTGGTGGGTCACTACAACTAGGGCTTGCTTGGGTTGTTGGAAGCGGTGTGATGTTGGTGGCAATGAGGTTGACCGAGTTTAAGATGCTGCTAAGAAGAAGAAGAGTAGTGGCAATGGCTGAGAGGGAGGTGAGAGGCCAGCGAGCATTGGGATGAAGAAGAAGAAGAGCGGCAGCAGTGGTTGTGGCAATTGAGAGAGTGATGATAAGTGAGAGGTGGGGATGAGAGAGAGGTGAGAGGCAAGAGTTATGATTTGAGAGAGAGAGTAAATGAAAAAAAAAGTATAAAAATGATTATTTTAATAAAATAGAGTATATAATAGATAATTTGATATGAGTGTTTTTGAGAAGTGATTGTGTAAAATATAAAAAGTGGGATCTTAAGCTAAAATAGTTAGAAGATTGTACAAACACTTAGGTGGATGCTTTTACAGTAGCTTTGTATATTATTTTTTAAATACATTTTCTCTCACTTCTCACATCAAATCCTCTCTTCTCCCCTAACTCTCTTCCTTCTCTATCTCCTTTTAAATCTCCACAAAATACTATGCAAATTCATCAAACACATCCGAAATCTAGAGCTCATACTCATTAAACCCATATGGTTTTCCTAAATCTATATCTCAAACTCATCAAACTCATTTACAAATCCATATGGATCATCAAACCCATATACAAATTCATGTGAATCATCAAAGAGGAGAAGAAGAAGCAATGACAGCAACAAAAGAAAAAAGCATAGGTTCGCCTCTGTAGTGGTCATGTTAGCTTCGACCATGGCCATAGAGGTCCTGCCATGGTTAGGAGAGAAGAGAGCTAATAAATGAGAGAAAACGTGATGGTTAAGAGAGATGAGAGATGATAGAGAATACAATAATAAATAAAGGTAAAAATGATAATAAAAAAATAAATAAAAAATGATTATTTATATAAAATTGGGTGTATAATAAATGCTTTGGCGTGTGTTTCGTAAAAGTGGTTGTATATAATAGAAAAAATTATTTTATAAACTCAAATAGACAGAAATCTTTAAACAAATTAATGTAAACCATAGATCTTAAAACTTGGTCGTTTGGATTGAGGGGGAAGGAGGGGTAGTAGAGAGGAGTAAAGTGATTCTGTGTTCACTCGGATATTTGGTCCTCGCTTTGAAGGGCAAAGAATATTTTTTTTCCTTTCAGCATCAGTGGATGCTCTTACATCGGGCTTCAAGGTCCAGCTAATGTACAGCCTGATCACTGACCTATTTGGGATTCCCGTGGAGGGAGTCATCTTTCCAGTGTCTCAGCTTGGTGCCGTTAGCGGAAATTTCCTATTGAGTGGCATAAGAGCATCAGCATTGAATGTGGGAAATCCTAAATGCATGCCAAATTCCAAATTTTTTTACAATTGAGGCCCAAAAAATGTCTACAATGAAAGTTGTAAAATACAATAATGGTAAAAAAAATACCATTGAGCTACAGTGCGATTCTACATTTAGAATCGCACTATAGCTCAATGGTATAAAAAAAAAAAAATTTTTATTCGGTCCGTGTCTTCTTTCCAAGAACTTGCTCTCTCTTCTTTCTTTATTTCTATCTTTCTCTCTTTCTCTCTTTCTTTCTAATATCTCTTCTTCCTGCTCTCTCTTATTCAACGGCATGGAGGCAACGGCGTGGAGGCTCGATCAGCTTCTGTGGTGGAGGCGTGGAGATCGTGAGTTTGTTCATGAATTTCCAGCGTTTGGGTGGGATTTGGGTGGCGTTTGGGTCGGATTTGGGTTGTGGGTTGGCGTTTGGGGGATTTGTTTCCATGGCTTTGCTCAGTTTGATGATGGATTTTGGTTTTGGATTTTGATTTTGATTTGGATTTTGGTTCTGATGGGTTTTGGTTTGATGATGGATTTTGGTTTGCTGGTATGTGATCGGCGTTGCTGGTTCCGATGGGTTTTAGTTTAACGATGGGTTTTTTTTTTTTTTCTCTGGGTTTGCTGGTATGTGATCGGTGTTGTGATTGGCGTTGCCAGTTCCGATGGGTTTTGGTTTGACGATGGGTTTTTTTTTTTTTTTTGGGTTTGCTGGTATGTGATCGGCGTTGTGATGGCTGTTCTGTTGTGATCGGCGTGATGGTTTTTTTTTTTTATCAGTTTCGCCAATCTGGGTTGATATGGATGAATGATGATGGAGGAGTTGGGTTGATGATGGAGGAAGAGTCTGAAGAGGTGAAAAATAAAGTAACTGAGGATTTTGGAAGATGATAAAGTTGAGAAAAAACAAAATAGTAAAAAATATATTTTATTACAAAAATATATTATTTTAATGAGTAGAATAGAAAAATAAAAGTTTTGATGTTGGGTGTTTTGAAAAATGGTATTATATAATTGATAAAGTAGATTTTTTATGATAAAATAAAATAAAATTGAAAAAAATAAACGCGGATGCTCTAATGGCCTCACTGTACGACAGGGAGGCCAAAAAACAGGTGGGGTCTAGAGGCATGGGAGGAGGAAGCGTGATACGCTGCGATGGCATCGATTGCTACAAGCTGTCACTATTGGTGATCGCTCTGATGAAAGTATTGAGTATACTACCTTATTCAAGAATATTAAAGCAACTGAAATCCTGAAGGCTGTGTGTATTAATTGAATACAATATTTGTTTTTAGTATATAATTTAAAGAATCTAGATTCTTTAAATACACACGTTAGAACACATAAAGGTAACAATTATAGACAGAAAAACAAATCCAACAATAATGTAATAAAAAAATATAAGCAAACCTCACTAAGTACAGATGATTAGGAACATTGTACACATGCCCTTAAGATATCTTTTACGATCTAAATAGTCCATTATGACTATCCTTCTGTTGAAGCATCGAAGATTTTGCAGAAAACATAAGCAAAGTTTGTGTATAACACAAAGTTGAAAAAACATACTCATAAACATATATATCTTAAGCATATTTATAAACTTATCAACAACAATAACTATTTTATTAAAACACTTATTCAACTCATCCACTCTGATTTTATTTTAGGTAAATGTTATTTTAATATTTTGCTTCTTCAACTTCACTCCTAACATTGTGGGTTCCACTTTATAAAATGAAGTAAAGTTGAAGAAACAAATTCTATCTTTGAAATAGAGCTATTTTGCCCATCTTTATTGCTATCTAAAACAAAATTATAAACATATATATAACTATAAAACTTACAAACTTTGAAACAAATTTTGTTCTCAATTTCGAATAAATTTCCATCATAAGAAGTCTTCTCAATCACTTTTTTTTTTTAAATAAATAAATAAACCCCTTCAAGTACTATGTAAATCATACATTTAAACATAAATACAATAGTAAGAGTTGTGACTAGCACGGTGAATTTTGTTCATGTTGAAGTTTCCAATATTAGTAACCATATAATTTAATTCTAATGTTTGTTATGTCATATTCATGTAGAACATTTTTTCTTGTTGATGTTTATTTATTGACATCCAATAATTAATAATCACATATGGTTTTGTTTGACTAAATTGCCTCTTTAGAAAGTCATTACTATTCTATTTATTATGACACTCCAAAGTTACATGCTAATATCCTTATATTTATTTACTAAGGGATTCTTTTTATGAAGCCACAAAGGATGAAGTTTAATAAGTCTTTGAAACTTTTATAACTATTTTCAGTAAATGTTATTCTAAATTTTTGTTTCTTTAACTTTACTCCTATCATTGTTGATTCCACCTTATAGTATGAAAAAACAAATTCTAGATTTGAAATAGAGCTCTTTTTATCCCTTTCTAATGCTATCTAAAACAAAATTATATATATATATATATATATATATATATAAATCTTAAATACTTTCGAAACAAATTTTGTTTCCAATTTCTAAACAATGTTTAGAGGTTATTTGGTAGGGCTACATAGAGAGTTGGATTGGCATCATTAACAAGTTCCATATGTGCATCCTCACTCTGAGTAGGTTAAATAAGATATCCGAATAGTAATCCAACAAAATATATTTATTTTTTAATACTTTGTTAATCATAATATGCCTACATTTTTTTCTCAATTTTAAATTTTAAGAATGTTATAAATAAGAATTAATAATATGTCAAGTTGGGAGCTTGGCAAATTTATTAAAGATAAGATAGAACTAGTTACTCGCTCGTGCTACAATGTATGAGAAAATTTTATATATATATATATATATATGATATTTTATATTAATAAATTTTAGTGAACAAAAATTAATTTTATAAAATAATAAAAAAGTAAAAACAATTTAGAAACTTTGAATAAATAAAAAACCAAGACTATTGAAAAAATTTTAAATCACAAGGCCAAGTATAGTGGCCCATAATCCATTTTCAGTCCCCAAATTTCACACTTTTTTTTTGTTCGATTTGTGTTGCTTGGTCATCTAAAAACACTCTCTCAGCTTGGATTATTAAATTGTCAATTTCTGTTGAAACTGCATCAGGATCTTCATCGTCGCCTACGTTGCGAGCATATATTCTTTCAAATATAAACCTCGCACCTGCCCAATTAATTATCATGAGTTTCCAAAAGGGAGATTTTGTGAGTAACTTAATGGACATCAACTGCAAGATAGGGAAAAACGTCGCACAACCAAACATTGGTCTTCACATACCAAATTTCACACTTGAGTGCTCTTTTTAATATCTAGTTTATGTTTGAGAATTGTTTTTTTTTTTTGTTGCTAATACGCATAATGTGAGAAAAAAAGTTAAAAGTAAGCTTATTTAAAAAAAGATGAAAGTAAGATTATTTGAAATAAAGCTAAGATTAAAAGTTGTGTGGGACATGTGACCAATGAATAATTAAAACAAAAAGCTAGTTTTTAATCTGTTGCCATACACATACCTAGTAAATCTCTCTAAAAAATATAATAAAAAAGTCCAACTTTAAAAATAAGAAGAATCAAAATCAAATCCCCTCTCCTAGCCCAAAAAGAGGGAGAAAAATAGTGAACAATTTTTTAAATAATGTTGAACAGAAAATAATTTTATGTAGAATGCTAGAAACGGTTTATGTAGAAAATATTGAACAATTTAAATGAAAAAACAGTGAACAATTTTAATTAATGTAGCAAATAGATCTTATGAATACAGTAAGCAGATTTGAATATACTAGTAAACATAATGTGTAAACAGCAAATTTTTCTTAGTACACAATGTTGTTCAAATTTCTCATTGTAATCCCAAATAATTTAACCAATTTGACCATAACACTTCTGATAAGTTAGAAATTGATGAATGTTTCAAAAATGAATGAACAAGGGGTATGAGTGGCCTAAAAATTCATATTTTGAAATTAAAATTTATATATTTTACAATGCTTTTAATTAAATAAATAAAAACATATGTTTGTGCATTCAAATGAAAAAAACTACTTATTTTTATGTTTATGTTTATTTGTTGATTGTCAAAAAAAAAAAAGTATAAGGAACTCGAGCTAATCAAACTTGAGTTCCATATTACAAGGAACTTGAGCTTGGTAAGCTTGAGTTCCATTAAAGAAAAAAAAAAAGAACATTTAAGCTATTACAAGGAACTAGAGCTTGGTAAGCTCGAGTACCATTAAAGAAAAAAAAAAGAGCATTTAAGCTCGAGTTTTGTATTTACAAAGAACTCGAGCTTGGTAAACTCGAGTATGGAACTCGAGTTTACCAAGTTGAGTTCCATGTGGCATTTTTTCAATAAAAAAATCCATGTTATGACAAGTTTTTTTATGAAACTCAAGTGTTTAATTCTCGACTTACACACCAAACTCGAGTTTCATGAACTCAAATTTCAAAAAAGTGATATATTGCTACTTATTATGCAAACAGTGGTATGTTGCTAATAATTTATGCGAAAAGTGGTAAATGGCCGATTTGACCACAATAATTGTGTAAATGTACAAATTAGAGCACTCACACTAGTGAGTCTAAAATAGAAAAAGTGGTAAAATATACACATTTTTGCCCAAAAATTGGCCACTTCAATAGGTGTATAGATGTGCAAATAAACAATCCTGCTACGGTAACTATGTATATATTCACTATCACAATTCATGTGTAAATGGATTTTTAATACTTTTTCACACTTTTTTTAACAAACATATTCATCTTCTTCCTCAATTTCCTCTTCCCCTTTGTCTTCTTCCACTCTTTGCACAAAACTACTAGTCCAACCCAACAATAAAACCATCACCTGACCCAGCCTCAACCACTGGTCAAATACAAATTCCCCAAAACTAAAATTAGCAATAACTCATTATAGAACAAGCAAGAACCCATATGAAATCAAAACCCAAAATTAACCAAAACCCAGATGAAATGAAGTTAAGACCATGGCAACGGGACATCAAGAGGGAAGGGATCGGTGGTGTAGGTAGTGGGTCACTACAACTGGGGCTTGCTTGGGTTGTTGGAAGCAGTGTGATGTTGGTGGCAGTGAGGTTGATTGAGTTTAAGATGTTGCTAAGAAGAAGAAGAGCAATGGGCAATGGCTAAGAGGGAGGTGAAAGGCCAGCGAGCATTGGGACGAAGAAGGAGAAGAGCAATAGCGGTGGCAATGACGGTGATGGTTGAGAGAGAGATGATAAGTGAGAGGCGGGGATGAGAGAGAGTGAGAGAGAGAGAGAGAGAGAGAGAGAGAGAGAGAGAGAGAGAGAGAGAGAGAGAGAGTAAATGAAAAGAAAAATTATAAAAATGATTGTTTTAATAAAACATAGTGTATAATAGATAATTTGATATGAGTGTTTTTGAGAAGTGATTGTGTAAAATATAAAAAGTGGGATCTTAAGCTAAAATAGTTAGAAGATTGTACAAAGACTTATGTGGATGCTTTTACGGTAGCTTTGTATTTATTTTTTAAATACTTTTTCTCTCACTTCTCACATCAAATCCTCTCTCTTCTCCCCTAACTCTCTTCCTTCTCTATCTCCTTTTAAATCTCCACAAAATGCTATTCAAATTCATCAAACACATCGTAAATCTAGATCTCACACTCATTAAACCCATATGGTTTTCCTAAATCTATATCTCAAACTCATCAAACTCATATACAAATCCATATGGATCATCAAACCAATATACAAATTCATGTGAATCATCAAATAGGAGAAGAAGAAGAAAAAGAAGCGGGCAAGAAGAAGAAGCAGTGGTTGTAGCAATTAAAGAAGAAGAAGCAATGACAGCAGGAAAAGAAAAAAAGCATAGGTTCGCCTATGTGGTGGTTATGTTAGCTTCGACCATGACCATAGAGGTCCAACCATGGTTAGGA
Source organism: Castanea sativa (assembly GCF_040712315.1). Lineage (NCBI taxonomy): Eukaryota > Viridiplantae > Streptophyta > Magnoliopsida > Fagales > Fagaceae > Castanea > Castanea sativa. The sequence goes on along the minus strand of NC_134013.1, from coordinate 86,785,555 downwards.
GAGAAGAGAGCTGATAGATTAGAGAAAACGTGATAGTTAAGAGAGATGAGAGATGATAGAGAATTCAATAACAAGTAAAGGTAAACATGATAATAAAAAAAAATGAATAAAAAATGATTATTTAAATAAATTTGGGTGTATAATAAATGATTTGGCGTGTGTTTCGTAAAAGTGATTGTATATAATAGAAAAAATTAGTTTTAATACTCAAATAGACAAAAAACTTTAAACAAATTAACGTAAGCCATAGATATCTAAACTTGGTCATTTGGATTGTGAGGAAGGAGGGGTAGTAGATGGGAGTAGAGTAGAATTGCAAAAAATTAGCCTATTTTCAAGCAAGTCTACTCTACATTTCTCCATTGACCCCCCCTTGGCCCTCACCATCCCTCTTTGCTCAGTTCAATCTACCCTAGTTTATAAAAAAAACAAAATAAAAAAATAAATTTAGTGTGCATTTGGATTGGGTGTTTTGTCTGATTTGCGTGTTCACCTTTTTTTAGTGGGCTCTGATGGTACTTTTCACGTATGACCAAATTTGTTTTCTTACAAATTTTAAGGTAAATTTAAGTCTCACAGTACTATTTACACTTTTAAAATTTATTTTATTACAATATTTTTAACAATAAGTTTTTAATTTTTAACTAATAAGTTTAGACTATTGGGATATTCCCAACACAAAATATTTTATTCGGTTATTACCCAGAGAGTACCATGAAACTGGAAGGAAGGTATCCAAAAAACTACACTCTTTCACGTCACACCACGTGAGGTACAACCATTCAAAATCGAGCGTCAGTCACACCCACACGCTCAACAGCGCGTGAACAACCCCTCCCATCTCTCTCTCTCTCTCTCTCTCTTCTTCTCTCTCTCTATGAGGTCACACAGAAAAGAGTGACAGACTAAAAACAGTAGCGTGGAAATGACTCGAACCTCAACAAAAAAAAAAAAATCACATAACCAAATCCCTATAGTTTTTCCCTATCTCTCTCTCTCTCTCTGAAATTTTCTCAAAACTCAAACCCCCAAAATTGAAATTTACTACTTCAACGTAGAAAGTTCAGTCCCGCTAATTCAAACCTCGATTTCTTCGCCCCCCCTAGCTTTTTGTAAACCCTAACTCTCTCTCGTCCTCGATGATCGATTCGCCACTCTGAACTGCAATTTCCGGTACCAACCCTGCTTTCTAATTATTAGGTTTTTCAAGTTTTGAAATTTTCCCTTGTTTTCTTCTCTCCCAAACAGAGTCCCACTTTAACTTTTACTTTCACTCTTGAATTTTTTTTTTAATGAATATTTTAAAGCTGTGGATCTGAGATGTGGATAAAAAAGGCATAGCCATGTGCTAACGAATCGTAGCTTCATGTGACTCCTATCAAGTTATTGATTTTTTTTTAATTATTTAATTCACTGTTTCTTTAGCGTGTTACTTTGGCTAAGCTTGTTGTTTGTATTGCAAGCAAATTTGTATTAAATCTCTGATAGACTTTGCATTGTTTTATTATCAGACGCCAGCTTTGCTCTCTCTCTCTCTCTCTCTCTCTGCAATCAACTCGTCAATCGATCTTGATTTTCTCGAGGCCTGGTGAGTATTTTTTTTTTTGTTTTGAAAGTTTCAATTTTGATGTCATTTCTGGATTTCCCGGAAGAATTTTATGCTCAGAATTATGTTGTTCTTTGTAATTGTGGAAATGGGTCACCTCAGAATTTTGTGGGTTTTGCTTCTTTGATCAAATTTGATTACTCCTGCTCAATTTTGATATCATTTCTGGATTAGCCAGAAGAATTATGCTCAGAATTGTGTTGTTCTTTGTAATTATGGAACTGGGTCACCTCAGAATTTAGTGGGTTTTGCTTCTTTGATCAATTTATTACTTCTGCTCATTTGATTGCTAGTTCTTACATGGTGGGATCATGGAATTCTATTCAGAACAACTTCTTTTTTTTTCCTGTTTGTTTATTGTTATTATTAAAATTTTTACAATTCTGGTATGCCTCTGAAATTGCATTTTACCTTGGATGATTTGTTTGGGTGTTGGATAATTTGGCTTTGTTCAATGTCAATGACTTGGTGGAGTTGCTATATTTGTACTTAAATTTTTTGTGGTATTAGATTTCTCCTCCTCCTTTTATGTTACAATGCTCAAAAAACAACCGAGGTTACCTTGTCTCATGGTGCTCTTACTTTATCAAGTTGTCATACATTTTTAATGATTGGCATAAATTTTGGACGCTTTCAGTTATAAATCCTATGTTTAGTAATTCTATGAATGAAGATGCACAAACAGGATCTCTAAGACATCCTAGAAGAGTGTTTATTAACATGTTTTCATAATTTAATCTCCTGATTGGATATTAAATTGGACTGGTCGGATTGTTAGGTAGTCAGCTTAGTGTTTTTGATCTGGTAGTGGGACACGTCAATCTGGATGCAGCCATGCTGCATACCTTGTCCAGTCTGAACTTGGAGTTATCCCAGACTTGGAAAATGCTTGCCAATCTGGTGGTATAAATAGGCAATTTAAGTTTTTAAGACTTATGCCTATAAATTTGTATGTCATTTGGAGCAGGAAATGTGTCTCCCTGGGATGTTGACTGGTGAACTTGCACTTTGTCAGTGCATGGATAATGTTGGTCTGCTGAATTTAGACTGTCATGGGGTGTAATTAGCAGGGAAGTGCATGTTGCTACTATGTTGAGTGGTTGGAGCCAAGTTACACTAGATAGTGGATTCCTGGACTTGTAAGTTGGAATTTCTAGTGGCATACTTACTAAAAAATGTCATGTTTATGTGTGTAAATAGAGAAACAGGAAACAGTTGAGGGATTTGAGTTGGTTTTGCATGTTGCCAGTAATTATATTTTGAGTTTACTATTCTATTAGTGCCTTGCTGATTATCTTGGGCTGTATGCCTTGTTATGTCACCTATAGTCCCCTCTTATCTTCTAGGCCTTATTTTCTTTTCTTGGTCTAGTGAATTTTTGTAATCAATTTTCAATTTATTATTGCTATGGGAACAATTATTTTCCATTTAAAAGGGGGGGGGGGGTGGAATACAAAGCAAAGTTTTGAAAGTCTCTGTTAAACACATAGTAAGATTTTTCTTAGCACTGTGAATAACCAATACATTCTGTATAAGTATGGTTTCCACTCATCCATGTAGTTTGATGTGACAAATATTTCCTCTAGCATACCACTCTAGTTCATAGGCTGTTTGGTCGCAGTTGAAAATGGTGTAATGGACATTTATTCATGGTTTATTCATGAATTTAACATTTTGCTAGGCTTAGAACTTATCAACTTCTCTTTCACCTTTATGTGAACATTAACCATAGGAATATTCCGGGTGAGCATTCCTGGCGATGCTGATATTGGAGCATTTGTTGTGCTAGATTGTAGAATTCTGTTTCAGATTTAGCAGCCTAGGAACTAGCACCTAATTTTTGTGTCTACATCCTTATTTATGGTCTTTGATGTTTGTCATGCTAGGATGGCTCCATTATATAAGGTGAAAGGAACAGTATCTGTTATGGATATTCCTAATTTGTTGTTTTTGCAACTCTTCAGCTATTTGAAAGCATGCATCCCATGGACATGCTCAGGTAAGCCCAAAGAGAGCATGTTTCTTTGGAGTGTTGTTATTCATCTGTCTAGATAAATGTTTTCTGTTTTCCTTTGTAAATTTAAACATATCTGTTCTTTGTGCTCCTCCAATAGACCACAATTTAGGATAGCTGAGTTCTGGAATTCTGAATATAGGAAATTGAATATATGTGATATTATTTTAACGCATGGTTCTCCTATTGTGAATGTTTAAATTGCATGCTCCATTTGCAAACGTGCAAACAAAATATTCATTTGGGGAACTTTTTTCTTAGTAAAATTTCAGAATTTCCTCTGGCATTTTTTACAATGACATTGATTGTTGTGCTATGCTCATCTTAATTTCATTAATTGGTTTCTAGCTTAGAAGCTGAGGATATGTCTTTCAGAAGAGAAGGATAAGAGATCTTGGCATTTTTCTGCTGCTATCTAATAGTTACCTCTCAGAAATCCGTAACATTTTCTCTTTTTAAACCAACAGAACTAGGGCCAAATGATTTATCCACTCTTTAAGAGTGGAAACTTCTGTTAATTAACTTGAGGATAAGCCTGTACATAGATGTTATGATGTTAATTGAGGTGGTTTATGTGACTCATGGGAAAGCTGTCGCTTTGAAATTGGGTGAGAAAGGCATGTCACATGTGATTAATTAGATGAATTCACACCACAACAGTGAAGCCTTGCAAAAACCATTATAATATCTAATAATGCATTTTATTTTATTTTAAAGATGAAGTTACTATATATAGGGTCCAATTGCAATATTTACAAAGTATTGAGAAATGAAAAGATTTTACATTAGACATGTATGTTATATTAAGATGATTGCTGCTAGTGTCTTACCATGCACGGGACAGGAATTAAAGTGCATTAATCTGTTGCATAATTTCTGTGTCTATTGTTTTCTATAAATGTCTTTTAACTTCTTTTGCATATTCATTCACAAAATTTTGCTGATTATTTGGCCACTTTTATTGTAATAAATTAGCGGCGATGTGGTTGTCAGGTATAGTTTGAAAATGGTGAAAGGTAGCAGAGGACGACGCAGGATTATTTCCCGACAAGCCAGGGCAACTCCATACCCACTGCCTTCTTATAACTCAGATATGTCAATGGACTTGTGCCCTAAGAAATGCTCCAAGGCTTTAGATAAAAAGGACTTGGAAGATGTGACATGTTCTGTGTGCATGGAGTGCCCTCACAATGCTGTTCTTCTCCTTTGCTCCTCACATGACAATGGTTGCCGTCCCTACATGTGTGGAACTAGCTTTCAGTTCTCCAACTGCCTTGATCAGTACAAGAATGCATATACCAAAATAACCTCATCGAATGATGGACAACATGTGCATGGCTCTGTCGATAGTCCCGTTTTGTTACCCGATTCCAGTTGGCCCATTGAGAAGTGTGAAGTCACTGAACTTGCTTGCCCCCTTTGCAGGGGACAGGTTAAAGGTTGGACTGTGGTTGAACCTGCACGAGAATACCTAAATGCGAAAAAGAGAAGCTGCATGCAGGACAACTGCTCATTCCTTGGAAATTACAAGGAGCTGAGAAAGCATGTGAGGGCAGAGCACCCCTCTGCACGCCCGCGTGAAGTGGATCCCATACTTGAACAGAAATGGAGACGGCTTGAGCGGGAGCGAGAGCGGGATGACGTGATCAGCACAATAAGGTCAACAATGCCAGGGGCAATGGTTTTTGGAGACTATGTAATAGAAAGTAATCATAATGCTTTTGATTCAGATGACGAGGATGGAGGTTTTGATGTAAACGCTATGGCGGAGAGGGCTGGGAGCTTTGAGGTGGGCTTTGATAGTAATCTGGTGAATGTCTTTCTTCTATTGCATGCGTTTGGGCCGTCGTCAGGGAATGACCATGGTAGACGGCTGAGGCATCAGTCTGAGAGGACGTTTCATCACCATGCATCAGATCAGAATGCTGTTGGTATTCGCCACCCCTCTCCCGATGTTGGGTTGGATTCCTCTGATCAAGATGATAACAACAACAGCGATGATGATGGCAGTGGTGGTATGTCGCTGGTTAGCCGCCTCCACCGCCATGGCGGTGGAGTGTTATTAGGAAGATCAGGTAGGAGACGCAGACGTAGAGATGCCACTATGGGTCCGAGGTAGATCAAAATGGTACTGGGAAAAAGGAGGGAGGAATAGGAAAAAAGTTTCATAGGTATATATAATATATTCAGTAGGGGGAAAAAAAATAGATAATAACGTAAAGAATTTGACTTCTCACATTTGCATTGTCTCACATTTCTCATTTATATTGTTGCATGGCTTGCCTGGTAGATTAACCAGGGTGATGAAAGGTGGAAAGATGGCTATTGTTCTTTCCTTGATGTGTATTTTTAGATTTAATTTCCTAATAACCTTCAATCCTCCTCTTGTTTTCAATTATGATGATCTTCCTATGTGTAATTTATCCATGTAAAGTTGTGGTTCCATCTGACATTGTGTTGAATGTCATGCGATAAATTCAATTGCAAATTGAACTATTTACCTTATATCTTGTTGATAAAGTAGCGATGACTTTATTTGCTGCCATTGTTAACTTTTGTATATCCATTAATTAAAAAAAAGAAGAGAGAGAACTTTATTATATTGAAATGTATGAGATACAAGGTATATCATATGTTGCCATTATTATCTGGTACTTAACGGTTGCTTTCTGGTTTCGTTCTCTCTTTATTTTTTATTTTTATAGAAGATTTGAATTTGTGGCCTATCCCAGTTCCCCAGGCAGTTGGGTGAAATTTGGCTTTCCCTGTTAAATCAGAATGTAAAACTATGGCAAAATGTGAGTTGAATTCACGATTTTAAGAGTTGAATCGTGTGTTCAACTCGTGTTTCTATGGTGCCATGGCCCATGGATAAGGGGAGAAGTGCCATGTGAAATCATGAATTAAAGAAATGTTTTCAAATCTAGTTCATTAATGAAAATAAATCTTGAGTCTTTTCTTTCCTTTTTTCTTGGGTTAAAACTTAAAAGGGAACTTAATTCTGTTGTTGTTTCTCCCCTAAACCCAAACTTCTGTGGTAATGATTCTTCTTTATCTCCTATTTTTGGTTCCTGAAAGTTGGATTTGGCTTCTGTTTTTATTTAAAGCAAAGTTTGATTTCCCAAACTAAAAAAAAAATAGAAAAAACCTTCCTAACCAAACTGCACGCTCCTAGACTCCTAGTGGTATATTGGCATCAATTATACATATTTGGGCCGTAGCCCCTTAAACTACCGTATCAGGCTTCAATGACATTTCTGGTATTAATGAGTGTGAATTCCTGCCTTCATGGCGTGCTAGTCAAACACATTCAGCTTACAATAATGTTATAATTTTTAACGAATGTTATCACAGAAAAATTGAGGTAGTAGATTGTGATATATACAACATTATTTTCACTAAAATATTATTGCTATTTTAAGCTAATCACAATCTGTCTAAAAAATTATGAAAAATGTCGTTAAATTTGAAATATTTAAGCAAAGACGGACCCAAAATTTTGAGTTAGGGAAGGCCGGAGTATAAGTAAAGAAAATCTTGAAATTTCAAATAAGCATCTATTTAGTATTAACAAACTATTAAAACCACAAAAATATCAGCCTCTAGATTATTTTTCTCCTTTTTATTTTCTTAAATAACTCTAAAACAACAAAACTATCTACAAAATATTTCATCCACTAATAATTAATATAAATGGAAAAATAATACTGTAATAGACTCAAATAAGAACCAATAAAAATCTATCAAAATATCAGATTATTATTTTTCATCATTTGGACTTAGTTTCTTCTAGATTCTCTCTTTTTTGGCTTTATTTATTTATTTATTTTATTTTTATAGCTTTTCTATAATTGGTCTTTTTCTAAAAAGAAGTTGCAAAGTTGGAAGAATCAAAACAAAAGGAAGCAGATATTGTTAAGTGTTTACATAGAAAGACAATTAGAGGATGTTAGTCACATAGACCAATTAGTCATTGATTCACACGGGACAAAAGGAAAACACATAAAAGTCCATTCCCATGCTTTAGTGTCACCTATATAGACTTTATACTATCATAAAATCATTAATTCAGAATACATTATAATGCAATTATCTACTAACAAAGATAAAGACACAAAACATCATTGTTTCTTACTATATTAGAACATTTGTATTAGCTCATGCAAAAATTTCTATCTATTTTAGCATAATAACCTTTTTTAAAAAAATTTATATACTCACTTTTTAAAATACTCCACATCAAATCATTTATTTTACACTACATTTCATCATAATATTATTTCCTTATCAATTTTTTATTATTATCTCAAATCATCTCTCTTCCTCAATAAAAAAAACTACTTCCCCAATCTAAATAATTTATAAAACATTAATTTGCAAAGCAACAATAATTGTGTAAATTTGTTCAATCAACCCAAGATACACCCACATTAGTCTATGTATCATTGTACAAAAATACATTTGTGTTATAGTAATTGTGTAAATTTACAAAAATACATTTGTGCATTGTGCTATAGTAATTGTGTAAATGTATTTATGCATAATAATACATAGACTAATGTGAGTATATTTTGAGATTAATTGAACAAATTTAAGGTTTTATGCTATTTTACAATTAATGTAAATGCTATTACAATAAAATCGATGTAAAATTGTAAAAGGTATACCTATATATACATTTTCTCTTTTAACATTAGGAGCCCAAGGCCCCTTGGGCCCACCTAGCTCCGTCCCTTTATTTAGGCATCACCCCTTGGTGCCCAAAAAGTAGTCTCTCAAACGTGTAGCTCCACCACCACGTATTAAAGATCACCCCAAACAAGTTTTCTGAGTCTTCCATACTCTCTGTGGTGGAACCACCAAAAAAAGGAGAGGCCCCAAAGTTGAGTTATATATACACGTGTGCGTGTGAGAGAGATCCCTCCAAAAACTTGAAATATTATTTTGGGTAAATTGTGTTTTTGTACCTGAATCATGGGATCTATTTGATTTTGATTATGTCATTTTAAGGGTTAGATTTTTGGTTCTTTAATTTTTTTTAAATGTATCAATTTAATTATTCCCATCTATTTAGAAAAACACTTCTAGACAACAATAAGATGGTGCCATGTGTAAGGACATAAATGAACCACTTCTTATTCCATAACAAGCCAAGGAATCTGAAAAGAGTTTTTATAAACATCCGAAATATTTATGGCCTAATTAGTTTTTATATTGCATTTGAAACCAAGCTTGGTCTCTTTTAACATGTGAGATATGTTGGTGGTCTTTTAGTGTGGATAGAAGTTGTTCCTCCACACCTCTTTAATGTACTTCTTGCATATTATGATTTTTTTTTTTAATAAAAGTTTGAAATATTTCTTCTATATAAAAAAAGTATCATTGGTAAATGATTCCTAATAATAGCATTTTTGTTTCATATATATCATATACTATATAATAAAAGTTGGGCTTAGAAACCGTAGTTGCACCAAGTGGCTGCACCAAATTGTAGAATTTTTTTTAGATTTTAAAAAAATAAATATAATTTTATTTGTTCTTATCTTTTTCTCCAATAATTTCTAAATTGATTAAAATTTTAATTTAATAACAATCCAAACTCTTCATTTAATCATTTTATTATTATAATTTATAAGTTGATAAAAAATCTTAATTTGATTATAATTCAAAATCTTCATCTAATCCTTTTTTTAATTATATTACTACGTGTTAAAAAAATCATAGTACACGTAAAAAAACAAAAAACAGCAATAATTTTCATATATTTTTTTATCTAAATTATATTATTTTATGTAGATAACGTGATATCATTTGATATAAAATACTTTTTTCAACCTATTAAAATATTGTTATTTAGGTTAATCGGGGCAAATTTTCCGTGGTCCCAAAAGAAAAGAGGGTCATATTTTCAAACTGCCAAATAACGCTGTAAACAAAAATAAGGTTGTTCAGCAATATTGGTGCTTCGCTTAGCTGTAACCTGATTTTTGAACACAGCCAGAAAGTTCCTTCACCTGGTTTTAGAAATTAGAATCTAAATTAGATACCAAATACCAATTTCTTCAAAATCCCGATCTCACTGCCAACAATTAACATGCTCTTGAGGGTTCGTTTGGTAATATTAATTGTTTTAGTAACGTTGTTTGTATTTTTTGAAAATACGTGTAGATGAAAAAGTGTAAAAATACGTGTAATATTGTTTAAACAATGAAAACTGTTATTTAAACTCACCAACCAAACAGGCCAATGATTGGCCTCTCTTTCTTGGCCTTGACACAGTTTTTTTTTTTGGACTAATTGACACATAGCTTTTTAAGTTATTTCCTTAATAATATGATGAAGACAAACTGGACTATATGTGGTTTGTTCCTTTAAAATTTTAAAAAGTTAAGATAATCAAGCATATATAGGCAAATAAAAGTCCACGATCATATTATAGATCCAGCCAAAACCTTCCATCCAAAGCTTTTTCTTTGCGCACTAAAGTTGAGCACGTTAGTTATAGCAAAAAAGAAAAAAGAAAAATTGTAATACAAAAGTGGTGGTATTATCTCATACGCCATGAGGCCATGTCTATTATTGGCAGGCTGAGGATCATTGTTAGAGCAAGATACAGTACTCTTCGCAACAAATTTCACAATTACTTGACAACTTGACATGTTATTATTTATTCCCGTACGAGCCTTCCATTGGTAGTTCATATCTTAGAAAAATTGAAAATTTCATGTAAACATTCATTAGGTTTGGTCATTCACGCGAATTTATTAATTATTTTATGAAGGGGAAGAAAATAAAAATCAACGCCACTCTGTTTCTGAAAAAAAAAAAAAGAACAAAAGAAAGAAACAACTCTCTTTTCAACCGTTCTCTCGGTATATTGCACCCACCTCTCTTGTCTTTTCCTTCCCCTGGGCTGCTTTGATATGTGTATAAAAGTTCAAATCAGAAGCTCTAATGTGAAGTTTATCAAAAAAGTCCAAATCAGAAGTTGTCTGATCTATATGAAGTGGTAAACAAATCAAACCTACTTGAATATTAAAAACTCAATCTTATTCATTTAAATTTATTTTGAACACGAGTCAAGCTCAAGATCTTCACTTAATAAGATTATATATTTAAGCTTAGTTTATTTTTTTGTCCAACATGCTTAAGCTTATTCACAAATTACTTGATTAAGTTATTCTTTTATATGTATAGAAATTTCATGACTACAATTTTTTACCCCTTCAAAATTCTATGATTGTTACTACAAATGAATTATTTATATTATTAATAAAGTCAAAAATTAATTTGATCTCATAAGAATTTATTTACAAACTTATACAATTTAATTTTAAGTTTATATAAGTATTTTTTAGACAAATATGCGTATAAAAATATAATATTATATATAGTTAAATCAAATCTCATGTTCATGAGTTAAGATTGTTGAAAAATGGTAAATTTAATCATTTAACTACATATTTATAACACCCCCCTTACCTTATGTGTAGGATTTTAAATGTAAGATAGAGTGAAGGAAACAACTATCGAACTTAGACTTCTTGCTTTAATATCATGTTAAATTACTGATCATCTTGAAAGTTTAAACTGTTAGAAAATAATAAATTAATCATTTAATCACATAATTTTAACAAGTTTAGCTTGTTTAGAAGTTGAGCCTAAACTCGGTCTTGTGCTTGTCTTGTTAGCCAAACAAATGAAAATAAATAAGTTTTTTCATGAGCCAAACTTGAGATTTTCGTAAACAACTTATATTAATTTACAACCTAACTTCAAACAACAAACAACACCTAATACCATGATGACTCCTAATGATTTCAAGGGTGCATACAAGTGGTGTGCCTTTGTGTTAGAACCCCTTTCCTTCTCCCTTGTGTGTGTGTGTGTTTGTTTCTAAAAAAAAAGAATGGGTAATTGTCCCACATTATTTAAGAGAGAGTGTTGTGTGTAGTATAACTTGTCCCACCTCATTTTAAAAGTTACCATGATTTTTGAGTGGAGTTGTGGTGTGTCTTTGTGTTAGAATTCTTTCCTCTCTCTCTTGTGTGTGTATTTGTTTCTCAAAAAATAAAAAAAAACTCAAATCATCTCTCTTCCATCTGACATTGTATTGAATGTCGTGATAAATTCAATTGCAAATTGAACTATTTACCATATATCTTGTTGATAAAGTAGCGATGACTTCATTTGCTGCCATTGTTTTTTTTTTTTTAATAGGATTTGCTGCCATTGTTAACTTTTGTATTTCTATTAATTAAAAAAAGAAGAAGAGAGAGAACTTTATTATATTGAAATGTATGAGATACAAGGTATATCATATGTTGCCATTATTACCTGGTACTTTAACTGTTGCTTTCTGGTTTCGTTCTCTCTTTATTTTTTTTTATAGAAGATTTGAATTTGTGGCCTATCCCAATTCCCCAGGCAGTTGGGTGAAATTTGGCTTTCCCTGTTAAATCAGAATGTAAAACTATGGTAAAATGTGAGTTGAATTCACGATTTTAAGAGTTGAATCGTGTGTTCAACTCGTGTTTCTATGGTGCCATGGCCCATGGATAAGGGGAGAAGTGCCATGTGAAATCATGAATTAAAGAAATGTTTTCAAATCTAGTTCATTAATGAAAATAAATCTCGAGTCTTTTCTTTCCTTTTTTCTTGGGTTAAAACTTAAAAGGGAACTTAATTCTGTTGTTGTTTCTCCCCTAAACCCAAACTTCTGGGGTAATGATTCTTCTTTTTCTCCTATTTTGGGTTCCTGAAAGTTGGATTTGGCTACTGTTTCCATTTAAAGCAAAGTTTGATTTACCAAACTAAAAAAAAAAAAAAAACCTTCCTAACCAAACTGCACGCTGCTAGACTCCTAGTGGTAAATTGGCATCAACTATACATATTTGGGCCGTAACCCCTTAACAACCATATCAGACTTCAATGACATCACTGGTACTAATAAGTGTGAATTTCTGCCTTCATGGTGTGCTAGTCAACGCACATTCAGCTTACAATAATTTTATAATTTTTAACGATTTTTATCACAAAATTAAGGTCGTAGATTGTGACGAAGACGACATCATTTTCACTGAAATATTATTATTATTTTATACTTATCACAATTTACCTTAAAAATTATGAAAAATGTTGTAGAATTAGAAATATTTAGACAAGAATGGAGCCAGAATTTTGAGTTAGGGAAGACTGGAGTATAAGTAAAAAAAATCATGAAATTCTAAATAAACATCTATTTAATATTAACAAACTATCAACAAAGACAAATATACAAAATCATTGCTTTATAATACATTATAATGCAATTATCTATTAACAAAGACAAAGACCATTGTTTCTTATTACCTTAGAGTATTTGCATTAGCTCATGCAAATTTTTGTCTATTTTAGCATAATAACCTTTTTTTTATATATTAAATTATATAACTTTTCAAAATACTCCATATCAAATTATTTATTTTACACTACATTTCATCATAATATTATTTCCTTATCAAATTTTTTATTATTATCTTAAATCATCTCTCTTCCTCAACCAAAAACCACTGCCCCAATCTAAATAATTTATAAAATTTTCATTTGCATAGCAACAATAATTGCATAAATTTGTCCAATCAACTCAAAATACACCCAAGTTTGCTATGTATCATTGTACAAAAATACATTCGTGTTATAGTAATTGTATAGATTTGTAAAAATACATTTGTGCATTGTGCTACAGTAATTGTATAAATTTACATAGTTATTGTAATATAAATATATTTTTACATAAACATAGACTGATAAGGGTGTATTTTGGGGTTAATTGGACAAATTTGAGATTTTATACTATTGTACAACGGATACAAATGCTATTACAATAAAATTAATGTAAAATTGTAAAAGAGAAGGCCCAAATTTAAAATTGTAAAAAAAATATACCTCTCTCTCTCTCTCTCTCTCTCTCTCTCTCTATATATATATATATATATATATATATATATATATATTTTTTTTTTTTTTTCTTTCTTTCTTTCTTAACATTAGGGGCCCGGGGACCTTGAGCCCACATAGTTCCGTCCTGTATTTAGGCATCACCCATTGGTGCCCAAAAAGTAGTCTCTCAAATGTGTAGCCCCACCCAAAACAAGTTTTCTGAGTCTTCTATAATCTATACTCTGGTGGAACCACAAAAATAGGAGAGGCCCCCAAAGTTGAGTTATACTAGTGTGCGTGAGAGAGATCCCTCCAAAAACTTGAAATATTGTTTTGGGTAAATTGTGTTTTTGTACCTGAATCTTGGGATCTACTTGATTTTGATTATGTAATTTTCAAGGTTACATTTTTGGTTCTTTAATTTTTTTTTTAAATGTATCAATTTAATCACTCCCATGTATTTAGAAAAGCACTTCTAGACAACAATAAGATGGTGTCACCTGTAAGGACATAAATGAACCACTTCTTATCCATTAACAAGCCAAGGTATCTGACCAGACTATTTATAAACATCCAAATATTTATGGCTTAATTAGCTTTTATATTGCATTTGAAACCAAGCTTGGTCACTTACTTTCTTACTTGAAACCTATAGATGCCTTTAATTTTATCTCTTTTTCCCATACTACTGGTAGAACAAGTAATGCTAAATATATATGCACTCTTTAGAGAGGGAGAGAAAAAAATAATGTTATACATGCGAGACATGTTAGTGGTCTTTTAGTGTGGATAGAAATTGTTTCTCTACACCTCCTTAATGTACTTCTTGCCAATTATAGCTAGTTTTTTTAATAAAAGTTCGAAGTATTTCTTCTATATAAAAAGAAAGTATCATTTGTAAATGATCCTAATAATAGCATTTTTTTTTTCACATATACTTATAATAAGAAACGGACTTCAATATTCAGTTGACATCCTAAAGCACCTATAATAATTATTACTTTATCGTAGAGAAAAAATCATTTTTCACTCTAAACTTACTCGATTTATGCCACATCGAAACTATTACAGGGACTTAAATCAGAAACATCAGCAAATATTACAAGGACTTTAAACTTCAATAAAAACATCGCAAATATTATGAGGACTATTAAATCAGAAACATCCGCAACTATTACGAGGACTCATTAAATCAGAAACATTTGCAAATATTACAAGGACTTAAAACTTAAATCAGAAACACCTGCAACTATAGCAACCACTACCACCAAATTAATTCACTCTTATTCAATTATATCTTAATAAGGATCAAGCAGGGACTATGGTCGACTTTGAAGGACCAAAGCTGTATAATATCCCCTACCTCAAGTCCGTTATTTTTCGCAATTTAGTTCCAAGGTGAGCATAACATGTAAGAGTTGTTGCTACCTTGCTTCCACTTCTTCAACAAGATGCTGCGTTCTTCAAGGCTTGGCTGTATTAGCTGGGCTTTCATACCTTTGTAACGAGCCCCACCTTCTTCCTTTTGCTGTAGACTCATTTGTTCATCTTCACTCAGAAACTCAGCTCTCATTTGCCCTTTTGGTATTGAAAGCCGAGCAAAACGACCCAACATATCAGTTTTAGATAGTTTCTTCTGGATCACAAGCTTTACATCAGAACCATTCTTAGCCATGACTATGTTCTTGAACTCCTTAGGCATGTCTGGTGGTGGGTCTGGACCGGCTTGCTGAGTGACTCTGGGGTTCTTGGATGTGGATGGTGAGTTTGAAAGGGTTCTTTTCTTGTGGTCTTTCAGCTTCTTGAATTGGGTGTGGTTGAGAGACTTGAATTGTCTCATAGGTTGGAATCTCAAAGATAATTCTTTGTGATATTTCTGATCAGCAAAACGAGCAACCTCTAACAAGTACTCAAAGGGAGACCAACTTGGATCAATGTACACACCCTTGAAATCGTGAGAAGTTATAATTACCATGGTATTGCATGATGTTCCTCCTTTGAAGTTGTATGAGGAGATAAGAGGGAGGTTGTATATGGCTGTTTGAAGTGATGCTGAGAAGAGGTGGGAAGAAGGGGGCATCTATATTACTATATATAAGAAAGTTTAAGGCTCCTGACGGACAAAGATTTCCTGCTGCTGCATAAGGGACAGATGTCAAACTAAAAGAGAGACACATGTGCAAGGTGATGTAAGGTGATGTGCGAGATGAGAGAGAGAGGCGTGAAAAAGTTATTGTATTGTGGAAAAGGTGAGAGGTGCTACGTCCACAACATTTTTACAACATTTTTACAACAAATCATAGGTGGTTAGTTGTTATTGGTTCAAATTTGAACCTAACACTAAGATTACTTTTTTGCCCCAACAATAACAACCAGTAACATCCTGCCACTTAGAATTTGTTGTAAAAATGTTGTAAAAATGTTGTGGACATATCATTTCTCATGGCGGAAAAGTTATTGTATTGTGGAAAAGTTATTGCGGAAAAGTTATTGCGTTTCAAAGTTATTGACTTATTGTATTGTGAAAAAGTTATTGAAAAACACCTTGTCCTATCCTCCTCACTGTGGAAAGTGTAACAAATCCATTCGGCTGAAAGCCAAATCAATTTTTAGATACCCAGATATTGATATCCCCGTATCTAACTCACAAAATTCATACTAACACCACAAGGTCATATTGCAATACCATTGAGTCAAGTTCAAGCTCAAGC
Source organism: Castanea sativa (assembly GCF_040712315.1). Classification (NCBI taxonomy): domain Eukaryota; kingdom Viridiplantae; phylum Streptophyta; class Magnoliopsida; order Fagales; family Fagaceae; genus Castanea; species Castanea sativa. Next base: position 86,769,303 of record NC_134013.1, on the reverse strand, counting down.
TGGATAAATGGTATCTGCTGAGAATAATACAATGGGTGCACAATACCTTTTTTCCTGATTGAGGTAGGGGATGGAGAATTGAACAGTATGAAAGTGAGATGACATGCTGCTAATGCAATTGCAATAATCTCAATTCTGATTCTAGAAAATATGTTCTCCAAATAGGACTTAAAAATCATTGCAGTGGCCTTCAAAGTCATATCCTAGAGATTGCATCCAAAAAATACCCTAAATCAAGTTTCATGTGACTAGCTTCAGGGAATTTAATTGCCAAAGTAATCAACATACAAAGCCTAATTCCATTGGAAAAGTCAAAAGTGAGTTGATTTGAAGAAGAAACTTTCAACTAAGTTGCATTTTAAGCATATCCACTTGCAAAGGAGAAAAATATAGGGTCTTATCTTATTTTTGCTAACGTGAAAATACACAAGGAGTAATACAAAAATACATTCCAAGCACTCGATGGTTGCAAACCAAAGCATGCTGACTCAAACGAGTCAAACCACTCCCAAGATTGCATCATCATGAAATAAACAGCACCCAGAAGGTTTTAACGCAGAAAAGCGCACACAGATAAGATGCAGAACCACCCAGCTAAAATGCATTCCAATTATCAGATGTTTTCCTAGCAGGTTGACTGGCAGGTTGGCTATCTATGGATGTTCTAAATGGCTCAGATCCAAAAAGGTCCGAGTCTTCGAAGGTTGGGAATCCATGACCTTGATCAGAGTCTCTACTGCTGAGAACAGAATCAAATCGTGCTAGTGTATGAGATTCCCGTGGGGCAAAAAAGCCACTGTCATGCGTGCTGAAAGAATCAAATCTTGAGAAGCCATCAAAAGCGGGTCCTGACCCCTCATATTTATGTGGCGAATTGCTTGAACTGTAGAGTGGTGTGCTAGGAACAGACTCGTCAATAGCAAATGTACTCTTCTTCTGGAAAAGGCCACCTGCCTGTGGTGACCCTGTTCTGATAGGGTTTAGACCAAAATCCCCATACCCATATAAATAGTTATCTCCATTTCTTTCTTGAGCAGGCTCCTGCAAAATTCAAGTCATTTTTATATAAAAGCACGTGGAATTTAGAACCCAGCACATTAACGACCAAACATAAAGATTCAAGTGGCTATACAATCAAAGCCATAGAATTAATTAATGGGTCCTGTTAACGGGTGCATTTAGGATATTTGTTAATGGACTATTTTTAAAAAATTTTAATAACGCTTTTATGAGAAATATAAAAGGCCGTCAAAAAATCAGTTACTATTTTCTTTTTCCATAAAAAGTTTTTAGAAATATTTCCTAAATCAATAACCACCCATTAACTTTTCCCAAAATTAATTTTTGAGCCACCTCAAGAATTATCTTATTAAGGGCAAAGCATAGGTTGAGTTATCAATTAAGAGTGAATAAAAATAATGCGAAATTACATCAACCTACAAAATTTTAAAGGAATACATGCTCGTATGTTGGGAACTTTTTTATACATGCTTTCTTATTAGACTTGGCCCTCCTTTTTATTTTCTAGATTTTTACTTCAACAAATGTTTCTTATTTTACATAATATATTATATTGCTTTTTCATAAGGTTTACAGAATATGTTTGCAGCGTGACTATACTACGCCAAGTTCTTTGTTAAATAAAATATTCAATAACATTATGTAGATTTACATACCTTGGTTGTTTTGATTGGATTAAAGCCCCACACTGAGTCAACATCATCATTAGCGTCAAATGTTCCCCAAGCTGCCTTTCAACTAACATTCGAAAAAACTCTGCCTTTCAAGTACAAATCTGCCTGGTTGGCAAACCAAGTTGAGAATTGGTGAAAAATAACTTATTCTGTGTTAATTTCATTTCTAACAAATTAACAAAACAATTTACCAATGCTTGCAATTTGTGGCATATTGACCTCGAATCAAGGGGTTATTGTTCATGGAAGAACAAAAATACGAGAGTTATAGTATTAAAATAACGAAAAAAATCAATTACAAATGATCATGAAACCAGCAAAATCAGGTGTTTGCAAAAAGATTGACTTTTCAATAAGCAGAATCATTAAGATCACCTTTAAGCTCTATTTGATTTCTGAGACAGAGCTCTGAATTTTATTTATCATCAAACTGACAAAATCAAATGCTAAAGACACAAATATTCAACATAAATAAACAAATGATTGTGCTATTATGCTAAATTTCACTTTCACTGCTGAGAAAAAGTGTGAAAAAGAAAAGAATGATACAAGAACCCAACCCCAGATAATCAAAAGACATAATTGGCTGACACATCATCAACAAATGAGGATAACAAAAGTGATTATCAAAGTTAATTAATAAACTAACAAATCAAAAACAGCCAAATTCAAGAAACATTTTTTTTTATTACTGTACTACAGGTCCTTCTCTTTGTAACAAGCATTATATACAGACTTATGGAAACGTGTTATTGCTATGTTTGATTAAAAAAAAAAAACCGTGAGAAAAAACAGTAAGAAATAATGTTATCATCCAAAATCTACGTGATGCTCTCAATGGTAATTAATAAGTTCCTCGAAAATGTAGGAAAAGAAAATAAGTTATGTTTTTGAATTCAAAGGAAGTAAGGAATTAAACTTACGAGAACCCAACACTACTCTGCTACAGACGCAGAATTACTATCAAAATAACAACAATTTTGCAGTCAGCTATGAATTAACTCAACAAACTAATCACAGTCGCCACATTTATCCTATTCCGTCAGTCTTCAAAATATAGAAGACTTTATTCAATACATTAACCCATTCTATGTCCCATTGCACACAGCTCTAATGTACACATGTTCTTAACTATAATCAAAATCACAATAGATATCAAAATTTTAGCATCCAAAAAAACAATTATTTTATCATAAGATTCTAATCTTACCTTTAATTTGGATAATGAATATCCAGCCGATGAGGAAAGCCATAGAATGAAGAATAAAACAAGTGATATGCTAAAAAACCTGTGTATCAAAACCAATGCCTGGAATTTCAAGAAGCAACTATTACAGGAGGATATGTGAAGAAACATAACTTGAAACTAAAGGGAAAACCAAAACAATAAAAAAATGTACTGACTTCAAAATGAATTTTCCTTTTTTTTTTTTTTGCTTTTATAAATGAAAATTAATTCACGAAGATAACCAGATGCTGAACAATTAGATACCACCAAAACTAATGATTTCAAACACCTTATTTGGTTATAGGTGAATTTGAATGACTATTGGCTACCCCAAAATAAGTGATTATTGTTCAACTAATGAGAAAACTACGCGACTCATTACCAATGTGGGCAATGAAAATAATGGGGCATGGGTGTTATGTAATCAATGATCAAAGTTTAAGATCAAAAGATGTGGGGAACAGCAATGACAACAGAGCATAAGACACTTAGTCATGGTTAGAGGATAAGGCACATAAAAATACACACATAGGTTGACTATCTCTTTTGGAAAGCCCAAAGAAATTGACTTGGGGTAGCTAAAATCCAGCAAACTAAACAAATAAGTATAGTTAATCCTCTCAGGAAAACACAAAAATGATTATAGGGACATTGCAATCACCAGTTTTGCCCATTGAAACCATAACATTGCGCATTGATACAAGCATGTTCTAAAATACAGAGTTTGAACACATAGTATGCATTGTCCAGTACGTGGCAACATAATTACTTGGATATTTTACATGCCAAAAACAAGTCATTTATCATTACCTTTGTAACAAACCTCTTTTTCAAGGTTCACCAATTTTGCATTTTTTAACCCTAGTGTAATGTTTGGGCAGGGGAGGAGGCTGCGGGGCATCATCTTTAGGCTCATCATCGTGCTACAAAGACATTAGATGCATACAATCAATATTCGGTGTAGTGATAAGAAAAAGTGAACTGAAAATAGGCCTATACATCGTAATTAATGTTATCGTACCATAAAGCTGCCTTTGTGTCCTATTTTGTGTCCACCTGTCCCACAAGTGGGTGCTCTTCTAGCACGTTGCGGTCTACCTCGTGGGGGTGAGGGCTGATGAGAGGGATGCTCGTCCAGTACATCAGTATCTGGCTATAGAGTGTCAATCCCAACCGGAGGTCCTAGAGGGTCAAATGAGGATGAGGTAGGTGGGTAATGATGCTCTGTGTAGAGGCCAGAAGTGGGGATTATTGTCATGGGTTCAGTACGAGGTGGGTCTATGGGCAAAGTGGGTGCATTGGAGCTGATGGGTGGGTTTAAGGGTGTCTCGGGGTGCATATGAGGGGTCAACTGAGAATGAATACCGAGATTGAAACTAGGTTGTGAAGGTGGGGTGGGTGAAGGGACCTCGGGCTAAGGAGATGCATCTACCATGGGTGGAGGGACCTCGGACTGAGGAGATGCATCTAAGATGGGTGGAGGGACCTCAGACTGGGGAGATGCGTGCGAGATGGTTGCAGGTATCTCAGGACTACTTACAACTCGAGGGGTTGTTGCATACCGACCACGACCCCTAGCTGCACTTGTGCCAGGCCGACCATGGCCCCTAGCTGCGCTTGTGCTTGGGCTTGCTGTAGCAGGTCGACCACGGCCCTTAGCTACGCTTGGGCTTAGGCTTGGGCTTGCAGTAGCACGCCGAACACAGTTCGGTGTACTTACGGGTGCTGCGCTTGTGCTTGGGGTTGTAGTAGTTGCTGATTCAGTCTCATGCCCATTGTTTGCCTGCCCATTTGCTGCAGGATTACCACCAAGCCCAGCCACATCATTTAGGACGCGCCGAACATGGTTGTGAGCTCGACTGCCTTCAGGAGGCATCTCCAACAATGCTAAATGGCTTTTAATCTGAAACGGAGAAAGAACCAGTACACTCAGATTTGAGACATTTATGTATCAATTGTAGAATGGATAATATAGTACTTATTAATCTACTCAAATACTCAACTAAGAACTAACAGTTTTATTATAATACTATATGTAACATAAAGTCTTTTCAATTGGATGTTAGTAAGATCAAACCAGATTTGCTAAAAAAAGAAATCAATTGATTCTACGTTCGTACATGTACTAAAGAAAAACTGAAGCAAGCAATAAAATCTAATTAGAATACATTACCATTATATCTAATTTAGCATTGTTGCGGTCGACATACTTTCGAGTGATCGGACAGTACCAGCGGTAATAGGCATGATCGCAGGGCATCTCACCAGTCTGAGGAGGTGCATGGCAAAGTTGTTGTTGTCTTATATCCCATGTAAGGATATACGATTCATGCTACACTTTCCAATTCTTTTCCACCTTCCCACACAAGTTTAATCTATGCAGTCTATCATCGTACACAACAAGGTCAAGCCGCTCCTACGCCAATCCAAACTGTCGAAGGACATGGTCCGGGTGGTGTCCCTCTACTATGCAAAAACATACAAGTGGCACCCTTGCAGTCCACGTATCCCTCCTTGGAATGCAAAAGTTAGGAAGGTGGCCGAAGTCTACCTCGTATGGCTGCCACACAATCTACAATAGAAACAAAAAACAATTATCATAACATCTTAAAATGTGAAACATGGGAGAATACATAAATAAAGGGAAAAACAAAAATTAAAATAGAAGATATGTTAAAGGATGAAGCAATCATATTCTTAAGGAAAATTAACATAATCAAATAGAATTTTTGTATATTATTACTTGGTCTGGCTGCATTCTAACTAATTGCTCGCAATAGTGGATCAAGGCTGTGCCAGATGGCCTACTCTTCAGGCTTGGCACCCGCACCCACCTACAGTTACGAGCGAATAACATAAGATAAGATAATACCACTTAGTTACTAAGAAGAGTACATTGCATAACACACTAAATATCAGGAAAATACTTACTTAAATGCAAGTGGAGCATATGGCCATGGGTCATAATCACATCCAGGTGGGGTCCAGGTGGGGGCTCTATCCTCGGGCACAAGAATGGCAACCTTGCCCATGCCCAATATTGGACCAAGGTGCAAGCCCCACCAATCTGTAATGCCCCTTTCTCGCTTGCTCGACACAACTCTCTGTACAACCAGGCCAGGCAACCACTACCCCAACTATATTGTGGCAGATCACGAAGGTTCTGCAAGAACACCAAGAACATCAGATGCACCCTATCTCTCGACTTGTCCATGAAAAGCTTATCCCCTAGCAGTGCTAAAATAAAGCATCAGGCATATTGGTGTATCTGCATCTCCGTTGTGTCATGAGGCAGTGGCGCTGCAATGGCATCAACAAGGCAGCTGATGAGAATTCTTTGCCCCACCAAAGTTTTGTTGTCATTCGCCGGAGTAAAACCAAGCAACTCCATGCACAGATGGCTCCAATCCCCATCCATCACAGTAGTCGGCCCAACCAAGACCTCACTGTCTATAGGAAGTCCAAAAATGACCTCCACATCTTGTAGGGTGATTGACATCTCACCATGTGGAAGCTGAAACGTATGAGTCTCCGGCCGCCATTGCTCAACTAGGGCTGATATTAGGCAATGATCTATCTCTCTAGAAGGGGCCCTAAACAATCCTTCCAGCCTTAGCAACTTGATAATGTCAATTACCCGATTATCTCCCATCTGAATGTTTGCCGTCTCCTTAGTGCAACCACGACACGTAAGTGGGCCCAGGTCCTGCAAAATCGATAAAAATTATAGCGGTTGTTACAACTACAAATACAACTTTGAAAGAACTTGCTAACTAAAAGTCAAAGACAACATAAAAATTAAAGCGGTTGTTAGAACTAGATATTTCACCTCGTCATTCCAAATGTCCTCTGATCGATGATATTGTTGTCATGTCAACAATGACTCATCAAGCGAACCGGGGTGCAAGATCTGTGGTTCGTCATCGATCCGAGGCTCCATACTGTAAAGAGTGCTACTGTAAGATCATTAATAGTGTGGGGGCAAATGAATGTTATTCTACATGCAAGGAAAATCTATACTGAAGAGCAGCTTATTGGCATTATTTAAAAAAGGATGCTGAAAGAATGGAAAGCAAGAAGAAGTACATCTATAACTCAGGATTAAATTTGCTGTAATTGGGGATTCAATCCAGCCTTGATCTTTGCTGTTCCTATGTAATTGGTAAGTTATTTTTAAAAATAATACCTCAATACGAGTGGAATCCTTTATTTCTCTAGCCTTTTCTGACACACATATACACATGTAATATGCTTTAATGGATTTGACCAGGAGTCTTTATATATCTCTCACACACACACATACACATGTAAATATCTACATGAGAGATGGATTTGAAATTTCACAACTAAATCATGAAGAAAAATCATTTAAAACAGTAAAAAAAAAAAGAAAACAAAAGAAAAAAAAATCATAAGGATAATAATTTCCAAAGAATTGAAGAAATCAGCTGATCCTACATAAAGCACATTATTTTTCTCCATTAACAAATCCTACATAAAGCACATTATTTTTCTCCATTGACATTTGGAGTAGATAAAGGCATAAGCTATTATACAAGCAATCTCCATGCTAAAAGCAATTAAAAACTTTTACCATTGGATGATTTCCATCCCAATTTAGGAAGCAATACAGATTATTTAAACAATAATCAGGCAACAAATTGATCTTTAAAGGGTGGTGAATGACACAACATAAAAATATCAAAGGATCTTAAGTAATTTAGTTGAACACATAAAGTTTTTGGCATTATTTATTAAATTACTTAGAAGTTTAGTTTGGGTTTTATAAAATAAGTGAAAAAATGAGATGCTGACTTGGTCTTGAAGCAAAGCACGAAGGTACAGAGTAAGAATCTTGCGTGCAAATATTTCACTCTTTATAATGCATCCTTGCGATATAGGTAATAAATTTGCGAGGCATGGCTCTTGAAATGCTTGTTTGCTAGAATATTTTGGTATTGGTTGTTTAAAGGGCAGTGCAAACAAAGAATATGTAGCACGCAGATAACAATACTTCTCTTTCAAGTTGTTAGGCTTCTTAGATCTTACTGAACAACTTAGTCAACCATTATCTATTTCACAGATACCTAAAGATAGCACTATTAAAGTATGAAGGATAAGCTTTCTTCTCCTTAACAAGGAAAAACCTCATTTCAAAGAGACTTATTCCTTTGAAACTTATTTTAAATTATTTGGACTTTCATCCATTATGTATGAGATTAGAAAATAAAATGATATTCATCCCCACAAGTGCAAGGGTTACCTTGCAAAAAACAAGATATTGTGGAAATATCCATCAGTGTGTTACAAATATATGTGTAGTTTGGGGGGGGGGGGGGGGGGGGGGACTCCAATTCAAATTAAGCATAAATTAATGGTAAATGGCTATTCAAAGGTTTTTTTTTTTTTTTTTCCTAAACTTAGTTTCAAGAATCTGAGGGCAAAAATAGAAATGTCAATCTTGTTGCTGCTCTTCTTGTTTTTTGCTTTGCACCAAAGGAGAAAAAAAGGTAAAACCATTGGCTTGTATTTGAATGTTCATGTAGCAAAAATAGTCATTCCCCATGCCATATTGTTGCCTAGAGGGAGTCCTAAGAAACACAATAATATACTAAAGAAAAATTATCAAAAATATTTTTATCTTAACCCATACTTTCTAAGCAACCAAATAGGCCACAAGAACAGACATTTATGTATTCTAATATTATGCCATTATTCTCACTTCACAATATGTTTTATTATGACAAAGAACAAAAATATCTTTAACCTCGAAATGAAACTATGACAATAATTAAAATTCCATTGAAAGATATTCTACTAAAATGCATAAAGTTCAGAATCAACAAAGTCCATTGTTAGGAGACAAAATTGGATATACCCCATTTTATAATCCAGAGTTTCAAATTCCAGCTTTCAAATAATTCATTTTTCTTGTGAAGATAAGATAATACAGATTTTCAAAGAACCAGGTTGAAAACAAATAGTTAAAAGAATTCATGTATAACTATTAAACTGGGTGTTTCATATCCTGTGCAAGAAGTAAAAAAATTTTTGGTCACTGGGAGGTAGAGGAACTCCTGTCCATTGAGCCCAGTCATAAACACGTTGCTGCCAGAGAAACTCATGAAGCTATCAATCAAATTAATGAAAATTTTCTTTTACCTTCAGCAGTAGAGAGGCCCATATGGTCAAATTGCAATGAGAAAACCATAGATATCACCTGCCTATCTTCAAGGGCCCAACTATTTGTCCCATAACTTGGGGTTCAAACTTCAAAGGGACAAGGACTCCTGGAGACACGAGTTTCATATTCTTGGTGACTGACTACTCCAAGCAATCACACCCCCCTCCCCCTCTCTCTCTCTCTCTCTCTCTCTCTAAAACCATACATTTTTCCTACCTCTTTTTCATTAAGGGCTTAGGTCAAGAAAGACTTGAATCCAATCTTTTATGGATTCAAGTCTTTTTTCACGTCTTTTTGAGCCATTAAAATCCAAAATTTTCTGCTGCATTAACTAACAGAAGGCATGGAGCTTTGAGACTTGTGACATATTGAGATTGATCAAGGACTTAACTAACATTTAAAAAGGCCTTCCTAGATCAGGCAACCAGCATGAGATGACTTCAATAAAATCTAGGATAACCAGTCATTTGATTTATTGGTCTAAGTATAGCCGCTATATACCTTTGAGGTAGTTATTATAGATACCAGTAGCATAGATGACAATAATGAAGGTAATAACCATGTAGGACTTGGTAACTTCAAAGGAGCTTTTAGGAGCATAGATCTGTAGAGTCTCTGGATGAGATAGTCTTCCTAAACGTTGTAAGGCCAATATAAACCAAATTGACTAAGCCAAGTAATTATGTAAAAAAGGTTTTAACCAAATATTGTCAGCCAATCATCCAATAGCCTAATAGTTTTGGTCAAAATTGTGTAAGATCAATTCCCAAGCTCTGCACAGTTTGAATTAATCCCCACCCAATAAGCTTAGTAAACAATATTTCAGCAAAGTATTTGCCTCAAAAGTGAAGCAAAGTTCCAAAATGCCATCTTTGAATCAAATCCAAAAATGGGTACTTGGGTTTCCTTGAAATACCACATTTAATTTTTTTTTTTCCAATTCTAACAATCACATAAAAACTAATGTCATTGCCAAAACATAACCATATCCTCAGAACACCAATAAAAAAACACACACAAAAAAAAAAACCCGAAAAGATCTGAAATTGAAAAACGAAAAACCCTAGGTCATATCATGAAATTCCAAAATCTAAAATTGGAGAAAGAGAGAGAGAGACAGAGGAATCTAAGAAGCAAAAACGACAAAGTATTGAGAAGAAAGAGAGAGTACCTTTGGCACGGTGGGCTACGAACGGCGTTGACAATGGGCTACAATTGCTTGAGAGTGACTACCTTCGTGACAGTGGGCTATGATTGCTTGAGAGTGAGTGAGTGAGTTTGAGAGGGCAGAGCGAAAGGGTGTTCGAGTGAGTGAGTTTGAACTTTGAGGATTTTGTAATAAGCCGTTTGAAAGTGCTGTGGATTTGTTTTTATGCTGCAGATTTCGAGTCTTATAAACTCGATTTCTACGTGGCTCCACGTGGCAATTTTGTCCAGCTAAGGGTAGCACAAAAACACTGAACTCGAGCATTAGAAACTCGAGTTCTAATTAAATCTCGAGTTTTTAAAACTCGAGATGCTAATTTCACACATTCTTTCAAACCCGGGCAACTAACGAAATTGTTAGAATATTATTGTTATTTGGAAAGGGTGTTCCAAAGAACCAAGCAAAGCAGCTAAGTTCTGCAGTATATCCCCATCATCATGTAAAATTCGAATAGCACCTCTGGACTTCGCATCAGAATTGATAAGGTGCAACCCAGCTGCATATAGCCTCAGTATCATATCAAAGGGAGATCTAACCTGCCAAACAAATATTAGATAATAGCGTAAAGAATTTGACTTCTCACATTTGCATTGTCTCACGTTTCTCATTTATATTGTTGCATGGCCTGCCTGGTAGATTAAACAGGGTGATGAAAGGTGGAAAGATGGCTATTGGTCTTTCCTTGATGTGTATTTTTAGATTTAATTTCCTAATGACCTTCAATCCTCGTCTTGTTTTCAATTATGATGATCTGCCTATGTGTAATTTATCCATGTAAAGTTGCGGTTCCATCTGACATTGTGTTGAATGTCATGCGATAAATTCAATTGCAAATTGAACTATTTACCTTATGTCTTGTTGATAAAGTAGCGATGACTTTATTTGCTGCCATTGTTAACTTTTGTATTTTTATTAATTAAAAAAAAAAAAGAGAACTTTATTTTATATATATATATATATATTTTTTGATACAAGATAGAGTTCTACTCTAGCATAATCTAAGTGTATATGTATGTGAAGCTCCCTCCTGGAGACTTGAATCTCAGCTCTTGCCCACCACACTCCACAAGCACTTATACTTGTGGAGTGACCATCGCACTAAAGGTGTGCGGTAGTGAATTTTATTATATTGAAATGTATGATATACAGGGTATATCATATGTTGCCTTTATTACCTGGTACTTAGTTAACGGCTGCTTTCTGGTTTCATTCTCTCTCTCTCTCTCTTTTATTTTTTTATTTTTTTATAGAAGATTTGAATTGTGGCCTATCCCAATTCCCAGGGCAATTGGGTGAAATTTGGCTTTCCCTGTTAAATCAGAATGTACTGTATTTTGAGTCAAAAAGGTAAAAGTATGGTAAAATGTGAGTTGAATTCACGATTTTAAGAGTTGACATCTTGTGTTCAACTAGTGTTTCTATGGTGCCATGGATTAAGGGGAGAAGTGCCATGTGAAATCATGAATTAAAGAAATGTTTTCAAATCTAGTTTATTAATGAAAATAAATCTTAAGAGTCTTTTCTTTCCTTTTTTCTTGGGTTAAAAGGGAACTTAATTCTGTTGCTGTTTCTCCCCTAAACCCATTTGTGGTAATGATTCTTCTATATCTCCTATTTTGGGTTCCTGAAAGTTGGATTTGGTTCCTGTTTCTATTTAAAGAAACGTTTGATTGGCCAAACTGAAAAAAAATAAAAATAATAATAACAATAAAACCTTCCTAACCAAACTGCACATATTTTGGCTGTAACCCCTTACCTACCATATCAGGCTTCAATGACATCACTGGTACTAATGAGTGTGAGTTCGTGCCTTCATGTCACAGCTTAGAGATGACAATTTTTGCCCGACCCGCGGGTACCCGGTCCGGCCCGATAAAAAATAGGGTTGGAGTTGGAGTTTTGGAAAAAACCCGAACCCAAAATGGGTCCGGGTTTTTTTCCAAAACCCAGCCCAAACCCGAAACCCAAAACCTGGTCTAGGTTTGGGTTTTAAAGAAAAACCTAAAACGGGTCCGATTTTTTTTCCAAAACCCGACCCGACCCAGCTATATATATGTAGTTACTCTCTCTCTCTCTCTCTCTCTCTCTCTCTCTCTCTCTCTCTATATATATATATATATAGTTATAAACCCTAATTTCTTCTCCTCATTTCGTTTCAACTGAGGCCGCCTCTCCCTCTCATCTCTTCAGCTCTCAATCTCACCGCCGACCCAACTGCCTAACCTCTCATCGTTGTCCCAAGCTGTCTCAGCTCTCTCACTCACTATCTCACATGGCCACCTCTCCCTCTTCATCTCTCAGCTTTCTCACTCACACAACCACAAGCCCACAAGCAGTTAAGCACAAGCACCAATCTCTACTCTCTCAACTCTGTTCATCCTCGCCATCCCCGATCTTGTACTGTCACACAGCCCTCTGTCCCTCTCATCTTCCTCGCCCATGGCCTCACGGCCTCGCTCCACCTCGTTCTCCATTTTTTTTTTCTGGGTTTAGTTCGTCTTAATCATGTGAGTTTGTGTTTGTGTTTATGATTTCTAGGTTTGTGTTTGTTTTTGTGATTTTGAAAGGGAAAATCATAGATCTGAAATTTGTGTTTGTGATTTATGTGTTTATGTTTGTGATTTTGTTTGGATTTGTGTTCGTGTTTGTGATTTTGGGCCGAAAAATCATAAATCAAAATTTGTGTTTTTGATTTTGGGCTGGGCATGAGGGGACGGGGCCCGCGGGGGCCTGACGAGGCGGGTTTGGGGTGGGAAAAAACTTGTTTATTAAACGGGCCAGGTTTGGGTCACAGTAGTAGGTCTGCGGGTCGAGTCGGGTATAGAAAAACCCGCCCTAAACCCGACTCATTGCCATTCCTAATTCAGCTTACAATAATGTTATAATTTTTCACGACTTTTATCACAAAATGAAGGTGGTAGATTGTGATGAATACAACATTATTTTCACTAAAATATTATTATTATTTTATACTAATCACAATCTGTCTTAAAATTATGAAAAATGTTGTCGAATTTGAAATATTTAGGCAAGGACGGACCCTGAATTTCGAGTTAGGGAGGACCGGAGTATAAGTAAATAAAATAATCATGAAATTTCAAATAAACATCTATTTAGTACTAACAAACTATCAAAACCACAAAAATATCAGCCTCTAGATTATTTTTCTCCTTTTTATTTTCTTAAATAACTCTAAAACCACAAAAATATCTACAAAATATTTCATTCACTAATAATTAATATATGTGTGGGGTCTGAGGACCAAGGAAACTTAACTACAAAGCAATTTCCATAACTCGGGTTGAGGGGGGAAAATGCATCCCGAAGACTTCACTTACTCGAGAAGGATGAAGTGATCAAGACAATTGGTATCCCCTGAAATCTTGAGAAGAGAAGAAGATCTGGTAGTAAGTACGGGGATGGTGGGAGGAAGCTTCCTGAGAGGTACATTACCTACCTCTGTATTCAATGTTCTCCACCAACCTTATTAGCTGCGTTAATATGGAAATGACCCCTGAACAGTGATCTTACAACTAGCACCACCTTCTACCACCTTCATTAGAGTCTTGATGGGGCAAGTATCTAAGGAAAAGGTTAGGAAACATACAAGTGGAGGGTTAAGATGCATAGGAAAGAACTATAAAAAGGAGGGAACCCATTTGAGAAAGGGGATGAAGAATTTCCAAGAACTGCTAGAACAAGAAAGAGAACAGGATAAGGCACTCTTAGTGTAAAACTTGAACTGCTATTATATAAAAGAGACTGGTCCTCGGATTTTCCCAGGGAGGTTATTACTTCTAATTATTGTTTCTATTCTGTTTATTTAATATCTTGGACTCTTCGGCCTTAGGCTTAGACATAAAGTATAATTGCACTTGGTAAAATTTCTCACACTCTATACAAATTTTGTTGTTTGGGCCAAATTAAAGGGCAAGGTGCCACTGGTCTAAGTGGGCTTGGGCCTTGATTTTTTTTAAGCACTTACAATATAAATGGCAAAATAATACCTTAATAGACTCATATAAGAACCAATAAAAATCTATCAAAATTCGTAGTGTGGTATTATTATTATTATTTTTCATCATTTTGACTTACTAAGGTTTCTTCCAGAGTCTCTCTTTTTTGGTTTTTATTTTTATTTTTTTATAGCTTTTCTATAATTGGTCTTTTTCTAAAAAGATTTTGCAAAGTTGAAAGAATCAAAACAAAAGGAAGCAGATATTGTTAAGTGTTTACATAGAAAGAAAATTAGAGGATGTTAGTCACATAGACCAATTAGTCATTGATTCACACGGGACAAAAGGCAAACACATAAAGTCCATTCCCATGCCTTAGTGTTACCTATAGAGACTTTAAACTATCAATAAAGAGAAATACACAAAATCATTAATTTGTAATACATTATAATGCAATTATCTACTAACAAAGATAAAGACACAAAACACTATTGTTTCTTACTACATTAGTAAATTTGCATCAACTTATGCAAAAATTTCTGTCTATTTTAGCATAATATTTTTTTTATTAAATTTATATACTCACTGTGGGGGGCAAAAAGATCCTGATGAGAATGTGGGCCTTTTGGGCCGTGTTAAGGAAGGCCGACCTGCTACTGGGTTTAGAATTTGTTGGTACTATGGGTCGGCCCATACGCCGAGGGTCCGAGGATCCAGCCGAGGGTGAACTTATCCTCGGACGGACACCGGAGAACTCGGGGTTTCGCAATAAAGATTTGGGGATGACACGGTTAAGACCAATGGTTGAAAGGGGTAAACCCTAGAATGCCCCATAAGCACTGGTGTTGAAGAAATGTCAAAGATAAAGGCTGCTACCTCCACATTAAAGACCCTGCACCTACCACCCTGGCCGCATTGATGGGGAAGTGACACCTGAACAGTGGAAGAGAAACTTCTGGTTACTATTCAAAGGCACTGGGAAAAGAAATATCTAGGTTAAAGGGGAGGTAAAGCAACACGTGTAAAAGGTATTCAAGAGAGTAGTATTTAAGGAGGAATCTAAGACAGAAAGGGGGATCTCCCTCTTTGTAACCTAAAAGAAAGAGAAAAAGAAGGAGAGAGAAAGTATATAAGAACAGTTCTCGGCTTACGTCCGAGCAGATTGATTCATAGCATTCTTTGTTGTTTTTAAGTGTTTATCATCTTTAGCTTGCTATTTAATCCTCAAACACTTCTAACCTGGGTTTCAAGCCCACACTCTACAAATTATATTGTTTAAGGCTCGTTGGGCCTGAGCCCGTAACTGTTCTTGGGGCCAGGTGCAATTGTGCACTTACACTCACTCTTCAAAATACTCCATATCAAATTATTTATTTTACACTACATTTCATCATAATATTATTTTCTTATCAATTTTTTATTATTATCTCAAATCATCTCTCTTCCTCCACCAAAAACCACTACCCCAATCTAAATAATTTATAATACATTTATTTGCATAGCAACAATAATTGTGTAATTTTGTCCTATCAACCCAAAATACACCCACATCAATCTATGTATTATTGTACAAAAATACATTTGTGTTACAATAATTGTGTAAATTTGCAAAAATACATTTGTGCATTATGCTACAGTAATTGTGTAAATTTACACAGTCATTGTAGCACAAATGTATTTTTGCACAATAATACGTAGACTGATGTGGGTGTATTTTGGGGTTGATTGAACAAATTTGGAGTTTTATGTTATTTACAACTGATGCAAATGTTAATACAATAAAATCAATTTAAACTTGTTATATATATATATATATATGTGTGTGTGTGTGTGTGTGTTTTCTTAATATTAGGGGCCCAGAGCCCCTTGGGCCCATCTAGTTCCGTCCTGTGTTTAGGCATCACCCCTTGGTGCCTAAAAAGTGGATTTTTTTTTCTAAATAACCAAATCCCTCAAACGATTTCATTAGTTAGTAAGGTTTCGAAACTATTTAGCAATCTAACAAATTGAGTCCTTTGGAGTCGATTTTGCTCTTTGAAATAGAGTGAAGAGGGGTCGAGTTCAGTTTGAAATCGAGTGTTTCACACTCGAGTTCCATGAGATCACAAAAAAAAAAAGCCCAGAAACTAAAGAAAACCTACAAAGAAGAGAACCCAAAAACCTACTAAGAAGAACACAAACCAGCAAAGAAGAAACACAAACCTACAAGAGGATTTAGTTACTCTTTCAATTTGATGGTGCTTTGTTGTTTTTTCTTGTTCTGGTGTCCATTGGGTCTCACGGAAAATGGAAATCGAGTCTCAAACGACTCGATTTCCATGGAACTCGACTCTAAACAACTTGATTCAGTGCACAATGAAATCGAGTTCTTTGCACTCAATTTTTTAGATTGCTAAATAGTTTCAAAACCTTGCTAACTAATGAAATTGTTTTAGGGATTTGGTTATTTTGAAAAAAAAAAAAATCCCTAAAAAGTAGTCTCTCAAACGTGTGGCCCCACAACCACGTATGAAAGATCATCCAAACAAGTTTTCTTAGTCTTCTATACTTGGTGGTGGAACCACTAAAAAAGGAGAGGCCCCCAAAGTTGACTTATATATGCACGTGTGCGTGAGAGAGATCCCTCCAAAAACTTGAAATATTATTTTGGGTAAATTGTGTTTTTGTACCCAAATCATGGGATCTATTTGATTTTGATTATGTAATTTTAAAGGCTAGATTTTTGGTTCTTAACTTTTTTTTTTATAAAAATGTATCAATTTAACTATTGCCGTAAACTTAGAAAAACACTTCTAGACAACAAGATGGTGCCACGTGTAAGGACATAAATGAACCACTTCTCATTGCGTAACAAGCCAAGGTATCTGAAAAGAGTATTTATTAACATCCAAAATATTTATGGCTTAATTAGTTTTTATATTGCATTTGAAACCAAGCTTGGTCTTTTTAACACGCGGGATAAGTTAGTGGTCTTTCAGCGTGGATAGAAGTTATTCCTCCACACCTCCTTAATGTACTTCTTGCCGATTATGAAAAGTTTTTTTAATAAAAGTTTGAAGTATTTCTTCTATATAAAAAAATATCATTGGTAAATGATTCCAAATAATAGCATTTTTGTTTCACATATATTTATAATAAGAAACGTAATTCAATATTCAATTAATATCCTAAATCTCCCAAAATAATTATTACTTATCTAGGTAGAGAAAAAATCATTTTTCACTACGAGAAAGTATATAGTGTTTTTGAAACTCCAACTTAGCACACATGTTGTGTTTTTAAGACGAATACAAAATTAACACATGGATTAAAAATTACAACTCAGCAAATTAGGTTACTTAAAATAAAAAGACACAAATACCCTCTAAATTTTCACTATCCTGCCACTCTTCCTTTTCTTCTTCTCCAAAACAAAAAATTTCATCTTTCTCTCTCTCACACTCTCTCTATTTCTCTCGCACCAGTACCTCCATCAGTCACCAGCACCTCTATCTTCCCCTCTCAACTCCAAACCTTGATAGCCATTGCCCCGCATCGCCAATCATCATCAGTTCCAACAAGACTAGCCTTTGTCTTGTCGAAAAACGCCCTCTCTCTCTCTGTTTCTCTCGTACCATCGTAGCACACTAGTCACTAGCACCTCCATCTTCCCTCTTTCAACTCCAAACCTTGTCAGCCATTACCTAACATTGCCGATCATCATCAGTTCTAACGAGACCGACCTTTGTCTCATCGGAAAACACCCAAAATTGTCTTTTTGTTGTTTCCAACCACAACTCCGAAATTTTTCTCGCCGCTTTCAACTCCTGACTTTGCAAGAAGGGTTCTCCTCACTCTTTTTTCATTTTATTTTCTAGATTTTTCTTCTTATATATGTGCCTTTAAAAAAAATTGACATATACATTCTCATGTAAAAAAGGGAACTTGTGCTATTTGATAAAATGCTTCAATGAGGATGGATGCACTCATAATATAGTAAAAGGGTTTTTTTTTTTTCTTTTCAAAAGATTGTTCTTTTGGATTATATTAAAAGTGGTTAGTACGATGTAGTTTTATAAGTAGAGAAATAAAGCATCTTTCTTTGTTTAGTTGATTCAATGTATTTGATGGTTGTGCTTGATTTTCAGGTATTATTTATTTGTTAGTTTTTTTCTTTCTTTTTCAGCTATTCATGTTAAAGATGGTTTCTTTTAGATGCATTTAAGTTTGCAATATGTGTTGGCTTACTTGGAATGTTCGCAATTTGTTTCATTCCTTGTAATAATTTTTTTTCATGGTGCAAGGATGGATGTGGTGCTTTTGTTCTGTTGCTTTTGCTAAAGGAATTGATTTTAATAAATAGTTTCTTCTTAAGAGTCTCCTATGAGGTATTCAATCTATATTTTTGTCATTTTCTTAGTTTAAGTCTTTGGTTGATTTATTATGGAAAATTATGATATTTTTATAATTGGTATAAAGCCTACTTGAGTGTGTATGTGTTTATGGATGAGGACTAGCAGGTGCTGGACATTAAACTCCTATTTAAAGGAGGTGGAAAAAGAAAAACCTAACCCTAGAGAGCTTCGTAAGGTTTTCTTTTTGAAACCCTAACCTCCTCCTACAGAAGAAAGAGCAAATTCATTTTGTGTGTGAAGGTTGTTGACACCAATCCCATACTTTGTATTGCTTTTGTTGAGTTTACTGATTTAAATTTTGAGATTTACCATGGGGGAAGGTTTAGGAATCTTAATGAGGTAAGGTTAGCTTTGTGCTTTATGTTATTTTTAGGGGAATTAATTTTTTGATGGTTTTGTATATGTTAAGGACATATTTTTATGTAATTGGCATATCCTTTGACAAAATGCACTTTATTTGTATTTGGTAAATCTAAGAAGGTTCAAGATGATCATTACAAGTGGTAAAATTGAAGACATGAAGATTAATCAAGAACTACTCACGAAAAGTGCAATCTACAGGTCTCTATACCTTCTCGACAGAATCTCAATCTGTTGAGATTCATTAAAACTCAACACATGTCTCGATCTATCCAGTTTAAGGGATTCAAACTATAGCCAGCAACGTTTTTATTCGAAAAGACTATTTGTTTATGGGTTTGTATAATCCTTATAAGACTAGGAAAACTCAAGGTTTGTGAGTTTATATAATCCTTATTGGATTAGGAAAGCCCAAGGTTTGTGTAAACCTATTTGGAATAGGAGAGCCCATTAAGCTCCTATTTAAAGGAGGTGGAAAAAGAAAAACCTAACCTTAGAGAGCTTCGAAAGGTTTTATTTTTGAAACTCTAGCCTCCTCCTACATAAGAAAGAGTTCTTGCTGCATTTTTTGTACGCCTTTGGGTTCTGTAACCAAGCAAAGTTTCTTGCACCAACATTGAAAATCTTATTGGTGTTTCTATGTGAAGCTTATGCAAATCAACTACAACAATCAAGGGTTGTTGTAGAGTTAGTCACGTACTAAGATCCGTGTATCATTGGTTAGTCACGTACTAGGATTTATGCATTGAACGGAGAGATTGCCGCTACATCACAAGTCCAATTGGGTATTGAGGTAAGGGTTCAACTGTAGGTTAGTATTAGGTACTGGGATTCCTTTTACTTTTAACCGCTTGTTTTGATAATAGTGAATTCTCAGGAGTGGTAACCTTAAATTCACTCAGTGAGGTTTTGTCTCGGCGGTTTTCCTCATTCATAAACAAATCACCTATGTCAAATTTATTTTCCATTGCATTTGACTTAATTGGTGATTTGTTTGTGCTACCACGTTTATTGCATGTAATTGAATCTAATTAATTCACTTGGCTAATTAATTGATTAATTTACCAAAAGGGGTCAATACATTCTTGGCCTATCAATATATATATTTTTGTATGTTATAAACTTATAATGTAGGATACACTGTCTACCAATGGTCAGAAGACACCTACAAGTACATCAAGTGTTGGAGATGGAATTGCTACTACTACAAGTGCTGTTTTTGTAATTGAAACTACTACAAGGGCTGGAGAAGCAAGGGTTGGTGCTACAAGTGCTGGAGATTCAATAGCTACTATTGCAAGTGCTGAAGATTCAAATTCAAAGGATGCAGGTCAAGAAGAAGTACAAACTTTGGAAGATTTGAGAACATATGACTAGGCATTAACAATAATCTGTTTTATGTAATCCACATACATTTGGTGGCGATGATTTTGGAGCTTTAGGTTATATAGATTATGTACCCACAAATAGTTTTGAAATTCTTTTTTGTCCTTAATATAATTCTGCAGCTTTAGGTGATAATTCTCATCAATTTATCCTGAATAAGGTTGCATTTTTACATATTGCATATTTAGGTGATATACATGACTATGTTGCTACATCAATAGCATGGAAACTCTTATGGGAATACCTATTTTGTCAAACTTGAAAATTTGTCATTGCAAAATGAAATACTTATTCTGTCAAAGCTTCAGTAAGATTTTTTTTTTCTGGACATAGTTCTGGAATTTATATTATATATATTGTGTCGTTGTTGTTTGCTGTAATACCTATAATTTAGATTATATAAAATGCAACAGTGTTGTTTACCTACCGTAATCAGTGGTGTTGTTTGTCTTTGGCACCCAATGATTATCAAAGTTAACATAAAGCTAAATTTCATTGAACTTCATAAACTCAACAAAAGGTAACATCAATCTACAATTGTCTACTAAATCAAAAGCTAAAATAAAGATAAATTTTCTGATACATAACTATTATTGGCATCAATATTCAAAAAGTTACATCAAGGTAACAATGTGTTGACTGCTTTTGTTTTGCCAGCATACATAAACACACCAAAGCAAACTACAAAAAAATAGTCATGACCCTATTGATGCCTACTTCAGCTTTTTCACAGCTATTTTGTATTTATCCATCATTGATTGATACTTATGAGCTTTAATTTATCCCACTGCTTCATATTTGACATCTTCATTGCTTTAATGAAAAATCTTACATAGTTGACGACCCCCTACAATAATCCAAAAAGAAACAAAAAGTTAATAATTAGTATAGCCAACAACAATACTAGATTTTTTTTGGGGGGGGGGGGGGGTAGGAAAATAAAACTCCACTGCAATTATGATGAAAAAGTACCAAGAAAAAGACAAAGCAGGCAATGTGCTAAGAACCATAAAAATAGCAAACTAATATATATAAGTATAATTATCTAGCAAATCTAGTAAGGAATTAAAAGTAAAAATATTTGAAGTATGGTCAGGTCACTCTTTGTGCTTACTGCCTCAGTTCAGTCTTTGTGCTTACTGCCTCAGTTCAGATTGCCATATGCACATGTATGTTAACATGAAGAACAAAATAATAGTTGGGTAAGAAGATTATGCATTTATAGATTTGGAATTTAATTTAGTGAAGTAAATCATGTAGAAAATTTTAATTTGCATTAAAAGGGTAATGCCCATTCTTTTCTCAAGTGTTGCTAGTTCTGCTTAAGCTTTACATACCTAGTGCATGTTCATATCTCTTTGTACATGTTCACAAGACACTGAGCACACAAGCTACCATTTTTTTGTGAGCTCACAAGCATTACATTAAGCAAGCACACACTTCCATAGAAAAACCATCACATGAACACAGATTCACATGCATACACCAACATCGGCAAATACATAACACACAGCCATAACAAACCCCAAACCCACGGCCAAAATACCAATCACAATTATGAAATTCAAATTTAACATTTCATATAAAACACAATAAAATGTCTATTAATTGTAATAACTATCATAATTATAATATTTCATATTTGAACACTCAGGGGTGAAGGGCTGGGAATGTCACGCACCCACCCAAAAAAAAAATCATATTTCAATCTCCACACTTGGACCCAAATATAAAAACCCATTTTTCAATCTCCAAACCCCCGGACAAAAAAAAAGGAGGGACCTTTGAGCAGAAAAAAAAAAGAGAGAGAAGAAAATAAGATAAGAAAAATAAGGAGAGACGGAGAGGTTGGAGCTCGTGTGGCGGCTTATTAGTGAAGACTGAGGGTTGTGAAGAGAGAAACCTGAGAAAGTATTTAGGAAGAAAATTACCTAAGAAAACACAAAATCATTTCTCCACACGATCTGGAATTGAGGGAGAGACTAGATTTAATGTTTTCAAGTTGGGGTAATTTTAGTCTTAGGTTACATTTGGTACATTGAATGAGAATTACGACAGGAATTGTAATTTTTGTCACCAGTAATAAAGTGTGCTGTAATGTAATAACTAAATTCTTAGGTACTCCTAAAGCACGGAGAATGATACTCTTTCCTCTCACATTCATGGTGGTGTCCGCTCATTAAATTTAAAATAGATATATGTTATTTTTTATGATTTTTAGTTTTATAATTGTTAGATATATATATATATATATATATGGAAAGTTTGTTTATTTGGAAATATATTAAGTTTTGAAATTATTGCACTTGCTAAGGAATAACTAATACAATCTTCTAAAGAGGAATAGTTATTCCTCATTTTGAAGAATAGCTATTCATAAGGGATGGCTATTTCTTGTAATAAAAACATAACCAAACTAAAGAATAACTAAACCATAGGAATAACTATTACATTACAGCATCTATTACAATTTACCAAACATGCCCTTAGGGTTTTTTGGGACTAGGTCTGGGACGGAGGCTAGAAACTAATCTGGGACAGAGTAAGCAGGAGAAGGAGAGGAACAAAATATTATACGTGAAGGGAGCAAGAAAGCTTCCAGCGTAAGATGGTTTTGCTAGAAAAAGAAGATTTGGAGGTTTTCTGACAAGACAAAGGCCAGTCTCATTGGAACTTGCAATGTTGTGCCACCGAAGACACTGCAGTTGGGAAGTGGCTATTAGGGTTTGGGGTTGAAAGAGAGCAGGGCCTATGGTGGCGTGGAGACAAGGAAGAGAGAGAGATTTGATTTTGAAAAGAGGAAAAGTAAGGTCGTTCGGTAACATTGTTCTAGTAACGTTGTTTGTATTTTTTCGATATACGTATGGGTGAAAAAATGTGTGGAAATGCGTATAATGTTGTTTAAAAACTAAAAACATGTGTTTAAACTCCTATATCAAACGAGTCCTAATTGGTTTTTGGTTTTGCAAAGAAAGTAGTGTGTTTGAAATTTTTTCAGGGCCAATTTAGTCATTCTATTTTAAATAGCTCAATACACTGTGTCTTTTTTTTAGGCTTGGTGTCAATTTCTTATTGGTCTTAGAAACACCACATGTGCTGAGTTGGAGTTTCTGAAACACTATATACTTTATCCTAAACTTATTCAATTTATGCCACATCGAAACTATTACAAGGACTCAAACTTAAATCAGAAACATCTGCAACTATTACAAGGACTTAAATGAAAAAGAACAAAGTTTTTCTCCAAACTAGACCTCTTCAAAATTCTCATACATTTCTTTTTTGGGTGTAAATTTTGAAAATCTAACCGTGTTCCTTATGTTCTTAACATGCATATCAAATTTCTTTCAAATTAGATATTATTTACTATTTAATTAATTAACTTATTTTTTATATACAACTTTAAATTACAAAAACTAAAAATTATAATATTTATTTGATGACATAGCAATTAATCTTTGATTTTCTTGAAATTTTGTAAGCATTAAGAATATAATAAGAACATGTAATCTAACGGTTAGATTTTTAAAATTTACACTTAATATGAATATATATGATGAGTTTGTAGGATTTCTTTCCAAACTAGCTTAAAGAGAAATTTTGTTCAATAAAAATCATCTTCAGCTATTACAAGGACTAAAACTTAAATCAGAAACATCTGCAACTATTACAAGGACTTATTAAATCAGAAACATTTGCGACTATTACAAGGACTTAAATAAAAAACACCTGCAACTGTAGCAACACTGCCACCAAATTAAATCACTCTTATTCAATTATAGCTTAATAAGGATCAAGCAGGGACTATGATCGACTCTGAAGGACCAAAGCTGTATAATATCCCCTACCTTAAGTCCGTTATTTTCTGCGATTTTGTTCCAAGGTGAGCTCAACATGTAAGAGTTGTTGCAGCCTTGCTGCCACTTCTTCAATGAGATGCTGCATTCTTTAAGGCTTGGCTGTATTAACTGGACTTCCATACCCTTGTAATGAACCCCATCTTTTTTTTTTTGCTGTAGACTCATTTGTTCTTCTTCGCTCAGAAACTCAGCTATTATTTGTCCTTTTGGAATTGAAAGTCGAGCAAATCGACCCAACATATCAGTCTTATATAGTTTCTTCTGGATCACAAGCTTTACATCGGAACCATTCTTAGCCATGATTATGTTCTTGAACTCCTTAGGCATGTCTGGTGTTGGGTCTGGAACTGCTTGCTGAGTGACTCTGGGGTTCTTGGATGTGGATGGTGAGTGTGAAAGGGATCTTTTATTATGGTGCTTCAGCTTCTTGAATTGGGTGTGGTTGAGAGACTTTCTTTCAGAACCCAGTAGCCCAGTCTTGAATTGTCTCATCGATTTGTTTCTCATAGATATTTCTTTGTGATATTTTCGATCAGCAACACTAACAACCTCTAACAACCACTCAAAGTGAGACCAACTTGGATCAATGTACACACCCTTGAAATCGTGAGAAGTCACCATGGTACTGGACTCTGTTCGCTGTTTGAAATTGCATGAGGAGAGAAAAGGAAAGCAGAAAGCTGTTCAGAGGTAGATATATAAGACCTGTTCGAAGCGAGTGAGAAAGGAATTGGGTACATGCATGATATGATGGACGACACTTGGACTTGGGGTTCTTTTCTACATGCAATACCATCAAGCCACATAATCTTCCTAATTAGTGTTTGGACTTTTCAATTATTCTGAGGTCTACCATATCGCTATCACTCACAAATTAATCACAGTCATAAAACCAAACCTAACAAATGTTATATGAAATTTTCAATTTTTCTAACATATGAACTACCATATCACTATCACTCACAATGATAGATCCAACCAAAACAAAACGGTGTATAGAAAAAGTCCGAAACGAAAAAATAAAACAAAAAACATCAGTTTTTTTTCACTTCCATTCAAAGCTTTTTCTTTGCGCCCTAAAGTTGAGCACATTAGTTATAGCAAAAAAAAAAAAATGTAATACAAAAGTGGTGGTATTATCTCATACGCCATGAGGCCATGTCTATTATTGGCAGGCTGAGGATTATTATTAGAGCAAGACACAAAACTCTTCGCAACAAATTTCACAATTACTTGACAACTTGACATGTTATTATTTATTCCCGTACGAGCCTACCATTCACACGAATTTATTAATCACTGTCTACTGTCAACCATTGTTATTATTATTTTATGAAGGGGAAGAAAATAAAAATCAACGCCGCTCTGTTTCTGAAAAAAAGAAAAGAAAAAAAAAACACCTCTCTTTTCAACCGTTCTCTCGGTTTATTAATTGCACCCACCTCTCTTGTCTTTTTCTTCCCCTGGGCTGCTTTGATATGTGTATAAAAGTTCAAATCAGAAGCTTTATATGAAGTTCATCAAAAAAGTTCAAATCAGAAGTTGTCTGATCTATATGAAGTTGTAAACAAATCATACCTAGTCGGATATTAAAAACTCAATCTTATTCATTTAAATTTATTTTGAACAAGCTCAAGATCTTCACTTAATAAGATTATATATATTTAAGCTTAGTTTATTTTTTTGTCCAACATGCTTAAGCTTATTCACAAATTACTTGATTAAGTTATTCTTTTATATGAATAGAAATTTCATGACTACAATTTTTTGCCCCTTCAAAACTCTATGATTTTTTTACTGCAAATGAATTATTTATATTATTAATAAAGTCAAAAATTAATTTGATCTCATATGAATTTATGTACAAACTTATACAATTTAATTTTAAGTTTATGTAAGTATTTTTTAGACAAATATGCATATAAAAATATACTATTATATATAATTAAATTGAATCTCATGTTCATGAGTTAAAGTTGTTGGAAAATGGTGAATTTAATCATTTAACTATATATTTATAACACTCTCTCTTACGTGTGTAGGATTTTAAATGTAAAATAGAGTGGAGAAGACAACTATCGAACTTAGACCTATTGCTCTGATACCATGTTAAATTACTGATTATTCCAAAATTTTAAACTATTGAAAATAATAAATTAATTATTTAACTACATAATTCTAACAAGTTTAACTTGTTTAGAAGTTGAGCCTAAACTTGGTCTTGTGCTTGTCTTGTTAGCTAAACAAACGAAAATAAATAATTTTTTTCATGAGCTGAACTTGAGATTTTCTTAAACAACTTTGTTAATTTACAACCTAACTTCAAACAACAAACAACACCTAATACCATGATGACTCCTAATGATTTCAAGGGTGCGTACACTAATCCAAGTTGGTCTTGCTTTGACTTTGAATACTTATTAGAGTATGTTAGTGTTCTTTTCTTTCTCCTGATAAAATTAATAAGGCAAAAATACAGTGTTGATCCTTAAAGTTTCAAATGAGTATTATTAGTCCAAATCTGATTTGACTTCTCACATTTGCATTGTCTCACACTTGTCATATATATTGTTGCATGGCTTGCCTAGTGGATTAGCCAGGATGATGAAAGGTGGAAATATAGTTTTTCCAATTTTTTTTACTGTTTGGAGAGGCTATTGGAGTTGATTTATTGTGTCTTTGCTCTCCAAAAATATGTTTAAAGAGCCTATTGAAAATGCTCAAAGGTATCTGAAAGAGTACTTATAAACATCCAAAATATTTATTACTTAATTAGTTTTTATGTTGCATTTGAAACCAAGCTTGGTAAGTCCATCAATTATCATTTGTAAATGATTCCTAATTAATTAATAATATCATTTTTTTCACATCTATCTATATATTACAAAAAGCTAAAGCGTAGTATTTATTGTTACTACGCTCCTGTTGAACTTTGTAAGCATTTAGACTCCTGTAAAACTAGATTGTTTAGCCTAATTAATTAACCAAGTGAATACTTAGGTTTATTATTCAGATCTAGGTTAAAACAATAACAATAATCATATCAATGCAAAGTGAGGAATATAAAAACACAAAGATATGATGACCCAAGAAAACCAAACCGGTAAAAAAACCTGGGGAGGATTTAACTTAGCTATCCTCAAGGTAAACCTAAATCCACTATGAAAGAGTCGAAGTTGTATAATAGCGACTTAGACCACTAACATCCTATTGCTACCCACCAATAGAACTTACTAACACAACCACGTGCAAGCTCCAAGACCACGGACTCCTTCTTTCTTGGATTCTCCAGCAAGTACAAGCACCCTCGCTTGTGTATCTTTAAGCTCTTATGGCAGTAACTGAACGATCATCAAGCTCTCGAATAAATTTCCTTCTTGATAATCCCAAGCTTGTGTGAAGGCAAGCACCTCTCTGATCTCACAAGAGATTCACACAAACAGCAATATGAGCTACAAAGACTCTAAAGAGTTTTTTTGGTACAAACCCTAGATCCAAAAAGAGACACACTCTTCTCTCCCTTAGAAGCCTTTAAAAATGTGCTTAGGGTTTTCTTTATATAGTGGGAGAAGTAGATCTGAAACCCTAATCCTTAATGGGCTAGAACTGCTGTTTGGGCCGACTTAAAATTCTGCAAAAAATTCCTGATGCACGATTCTCGATCGATCAAGTCTATTCTTCGATCGATCGAGCCGTGCAGAAATAGAACAGTAATTTCCTGCAACTACTCGATTCCAAACTTACATTAAACCAAATTTTGAGCAAGTCTAAACCTAGACTAATGTTTTGATCATGGTTTACCAACACAATACACATTGAAGTTCTAATACATCCCTAAGGTCTTAGAACCTAATAATCTCCCCCTTAGGCAATTCGTGACAAAACACATACCAAAACAAAAATGCTCAAAGTTACAAAACAACCCATTATAAAATGCCCAAAAACAATTCAACCTAACCACTATCTATCAGTTGCAAGTGTAGACAGTAGTACGACTGAATCAACCTGTATATTCTTGAAACACTCAACAAACGCATAAACGCATGTGTGACAGAAAAACAGTAAAACAACAAATATGAAAACTAACTCTCTCCCTAAGTTAAATACATCAAAAACAATTTCAAATCCCCCTAAACAGAATATTCTTGTATTTTTCACACATATTCCCACATTTCATTTGAATCTCCCCATTTTTGTCACGAATTGACAAAGATAACTCAAACAAAGAGTAACAACTCAACAGAGAACAAGAGGAAATAGAGAACTAAGGGAACACAAAACAAGATAACTCTATAGAAAATAGAGACAACTCCCCCTATGAACAACAAAGTTTAAAAAACAAGCTTCTCCCCCTATAAAAATAGGAAAAACAAAACAAGTTTTGGGAAAAACAGTTTTGGGGAAAAATAGGAGGTGGGGATAAATAAAAAGACACAAACCAAACAAAAAAAATGAGGATTCACTTGAAGAAAAATATTCTCTCTTTTAATAAATGCAAACTTGAAACTATATGACCCATAAACAGTTGCATGAGTAGAGAAAATATTTGCACATTGATTATCCATCATATCTCTTAAGAAAAATATTTTCTATAGTTCACACATAAAAATAGCATATACTAGAAAGTACAAAGGACTCAAAAATTAATCAATCAATTTTTATATCAAGTTGAGTACCCAATTTAGCAAAGTGTATGCATGTTATGTGTGAAAACAATGAAAGATATGACTGCAAAACTACAAGATGGATACAAAAAAATAATGCAATGCATGTGAATCTTAAACACAAATGGTGCATAAAAAAAAATTTTGGTCAAAAACTGAAAATTTTTCAATTTCGATCGGTCGAGCATCGATCGAATACCAATCGAGTCAAGCAGAGGCTAACCAAAAATTTTTAACACAATATCAATCGGTCGAGAAACAGCTTCAATCGATCGAAAATCTAGAAAACTTAAATTTTTGAAAAACGGAGCAATTTTATGCAGAAACTCCTCAAAACATTGTATTTTATGAATGAAATGTATGAGTATGAGATCAAAAGTTTTTCAAAAACACATGAATTCAACCCAGATCTTCCAAAAACAAGTTTTTGAACCAATTTGTCCTCAAAACTCAAACATTAAACACATTTTGCATCAAAATCAAGGAACATATAATCTTGGATTGCCACAACAAGATCGCACACAATATAATGTACCAAATTTAACAAAGAGTAACTTGTGTAGTGTGTGCAACTAGCAAAAGCTTGAAATACATGTGAGGTGATATGTAGATAGTAATCAATCACAATTTCTACAAAATCGATCACATATAGTTAAAAGAGACTATCCCTTAAAGAGTTACATCATATAACTCTCACATCTCCTAGAATAAAAGCTTGCAATCATGTAAGTTTCTTGATTTGCCTCATAATGTACACACAAATTTTATTTGATCAGAAACTTATTAAAAATTAGCCAGAATAATGTACACACCAATTTTATTTGATTGATTTAATTATAGTTGAATAATGTACACACCAATTTTAGCATTTAAACCGAGGCTACACCTTATATTCTTTTTGTGTATGTGCTACACTTTCTTGAGTACAAAATCTTACGATATGCACTAAGGTGTTCATGATGGGCTAGTAAACAGTGGTGAGATGGTTATTTATGCTTTTCTCAACAAGTTCAAGTCCGACAATCAAAGGCATGTGATTTCAAGATCAAGATAAAGTGATTAAAAATTATAAACATCTTCCCACACGACATGCACTACAAAACTCAAACTAGTAAAGTGCAAGAAAGTAAGCTCATCCAAGCTAAATAAGATACATAATCCAAGATATGTAATACAAAAGAAATAAAAATCCTTTTGGTTTAAAAAAAATTTATGACCAAAACTAAAAGCACACATTATGCTAAATGATTAAAAATGCAAATGCAATGCATGACAGTGCAAAACTAAGCTATAGAGGGTACACAAACAAGAAATGTCAATTTCTTAATTAACCCATGAGTATATGTACAAACTAGTACATACTCACACAAAATCAGAAATAGCTTAGCACTTATATAACACATATTATTCAAGTTTCTCCACAATGTCAAGCATGTTCTAAATCAAGAGAGAGATATCATAATTCATGTAGTCCTCAAGAAAAAAAACAAGACACAAAATTAAATATTTTTGTCTTTTAGAAAAATTTTCAATGTTTTTGGATTTTTGAATAATCAAAACAACTTAAGAAAAATAAAACAACCAAAAACTAAAAGAAACATGTCCACAATTAATTGAAAGAATTAAATCAAGGACAAGTAAACAATACTCACCTTAGAGAATCTTTTCTCACCCATATAGCACGAGTCTTCGGCTTTGTAGGTGAAAATCCATGAGAAGCAGAGTGTATTTGAGGAATTACACCAATCTTCTGAGAAAGACTAAAATCCTGCAATTTCCTTTCACCAGCCAACAAGCTTAAATTTTTCAAAAGCATATGAAACAATTTATTTAGACTCATGGCAAGAGAAACATCATCACATATCCTAGATTGAAACACAGAATGTTTAAATTTCAGTTTATGACAATTAGGACGAATGTGACCAGAGACACCACAAAAGTGACAAACAGAAACAAATTTAAGAACATCAGTATTCCTAGCAGCAAATCTAATCTCAGATTTTGGTTTTTGCCTCAACAAAGAACAATTTGGTCTAATATGACCAACAACACCACAGTGATGACAAGTAGGCACAAAAACAGATTTCTTATGCTCTCTAACAGTAGGTTTAGACATAGGTTTAGAAAATTCAGCGTCTACATCAGAATTTTTACCTTTGTCTAACCTAACAAAATAAGCATTTTCTTTATAATTCCTCTTGAAATGAGAGATATAAACTTTCTCAGTTTTAGGCTTAAGAGAAGTAGAAATACTTCTATTATCAACAGCAAGCTTGGTACTAGTCAAATTTTCAATTTTAGCCTTAAATTCAACTAACTCTTGTTCCAAGCTTTTCATCTTTTCATCTTGAGAGGAAATTTGATTTCTCAAAAATTCATTCTTTTTATTATATTCATCTAATCTAACAACAAATTCCTCTTTTTCAAGATTAGCCAATTTCAACTCTTCCTTGAATTTCTTAGCAATTTTCAAAGATTTAGATAATTCCTTACGGAGAGTTTCAAAAGCATCAAAAAAATCAACAGAAACAACATTGTCCTTTTTATTCAAATCATCACAGTCAAAAATAGTAAGACACTTAAAGTTATTCATGATAACAGGAATCAAGGATCAACTCTTAGATCAAAATATCTAAAACAAAAGAGCTACCCGCTCTGATACCACTTGTAGAGTTTATTTAGACCCCTTAAACCTTAATTTGATTAACCTAGTTAATAAGCCAAGTTATTACTTAGTTCAAATTCCAGATCTAGGTTAGAACAATAACAATAATCATATCAATGCAAAGTACGGAATATAAAAACACAAAGATATGATGACCCAGGAAAACCAAACCGGTAAAAAACCTAGGGAGGATTTAACCTAACTATCCTCAAGGTAAACCTGAATCCACTATGAAAGGATCGAAGTTGTACAATAGCGACTTAGACTACTAACACCCTATTGCTACCCACTAGTAGAACTTACTGACACGACCACGTGCAAGCTCCGATACCACAAACTCTTTCTTTCTTGAATTTTCCAGCAAGTACAAGCACACTCGCTTGTGTATTTTTAAGCTCTTATGGCAGCAATTGAGTGATCATCAAGCTCTTGAAGAAATCTCCTTCTTGATAATCTCAAGCTTGTGTGAAGGCAAGCACCTCTCTGATCTCACAAAAGATTCACATAAACAGCAATATGAGCTACAAAGACTCTAGAGAGTTTTTTTGATACAAACCCTAGATCCAAAAAGAGACACACTCTTCTCTCCCTTAGAAGCCTTTAAAAACATGCTTAGGGTTTCCTTTATATAGTGGAAGAATTAGATCTGAAACCCTAACCCTTAATGGGCTAGAACTGCTGTTTGGGCCGACTTAAAATTCGACAGAAAATTCCTTATGCACAATTTCGATCGATCGAGTCTATTCTTCGATCGATCGAGCCATGCAAAAATAAAACAGTAATTTCCTGCAACTACTCGATTCCAAACTTACATTAAGCCAAACTTTGAGCAAGTCTAAACCTAGACTAAATGTTTTGATCATAGTTTGTCAACACAATACACATTGAAGTTCTAATACATTCCTAAGGTCTTAGAACCTAACAAACTGCATCAGTAGTAACGTTATTCATTTCTTTTTTCTTTTTTCTTTTCTCTATTTAAACTTTTCTTCCCTCCATAATTCAAAAAAAAATCTTATTCTCCCTTTTAGTTCACACACCTACTGTTACACTTCTTTCAACCTTTCCCTTCTCTTTTTGCCTCTTTATCTCCCCACTACTTTACCGCTATACTTCTTTCATCTTTTTTATATTTTAACTCTTCTTCTATCCATTTTATTTTGTATAAATTTAATATCATTTTCACATTCAATCCATAATTTTCCCACACAAAATTGTAAGTATTCTCTATCTCTCTCTACTTTCTTTCGGTGAATTTTTATTCTTTCTTATAACTCTAATTAAGGTAGATGGTTTTTTTTTTTTAATATGTGTTTTGGTATTGTGTTTTTTTTTTTTTTTTTTAAATTATCCCATCAGAAAGTCATCTCTTTCGCTTCTATAGCTTTGATTGAATTTTAGTTTGGGTTAATACTTAGTTTTTTTGGAAACATAAATTTGAATATGCCTACCAATTGTTTGAGTAATAAATTATGATAAAGCCTATTATTTATTCCTTTAGTTTCATTTTAATTTTGATTAAGATAACATTGTAATTTTTGTAATGAGTTTTGATTATTATGATAATTTCTTTATTCCTTAAGAGATGAGAAATTTGAATAATAAATTTGAAACTTATAAAGTTTAGTTGTATATTAAGCAAATATAGTACACTACAATAGAAGTTAGAAGAATATGGTTCACCTTAAAAAAAATATTAATCAAACATAAATAATAATAATAATAATAATAATAATAATAATAATAATAATAATAATAAAATGATATATTTGTAGAGACAAAAAGATTAAAAAAAATACTTTTAGCAATCGTTTTTTTTAAATAGACAATATTTGAAGTAATGGTTACTTTTTATATATTACACCTCATCTATATATATATATATAACCGAAACCTTTGAAACTCCCACAACTTTTCATGTCAACACAATATTTAAATAAAATTTATCATTTTAATTAAATAAAATTATTTTTCTTTTACTCTAAACTATATGATATACTATATAATAAAAGTTGGGTTTAAAAGTTATGGTTGCGCCAAGTGGCTTTACCAAATTGCAGAAATTTTTTTAGATTTTTCAATAAATTCATTTACTCAAGTTTTTAGATAAAAACAAAAAAAAAATTTATCTTTATCAACTTCTTTGGATAAAGTAACAATAAGTGTTCTAATGGACTTCTTCTTCTTCTTTTTCTTCTTTTTTTTTTTAAATTTAAAAAAAAAATATTTTATTAGCTTACGTTAGTATATTTTTTTTTTTTTTGGGATAAACATTTACCCTACTTCATCTATTTCCTAATAATAAAGTAACAAATTTAAAAGTATTATCGTTTCTTCTCAAAAAAAAAAATTTGTTTTGGAATAAATAACAAAAAAAATAGCTAATATTTATTAACTTTAACGTAAACTAAAAAAAATTCTAATAACAATCTAATAACATTAACAAATTTTAAAAATATATATTAGATTTTTAGATTTAAAAATATATATAATTTTTCTTTCCTAGAATTTCTAAGTTAATAAAAATCTTAATTTAATTATAATCCAAATTCTTCATCTAATCCATGTAATCCTTTTTTTTAAAAGTCTAAATGCATCCTGGATTGCAGCATTGTAGACTTAGTGTAATCTAATTTTTCTTATTTTGTTAATTACCATAGTTCATGGTTTAACTTAGATTGTAATATAATTAATTGGATAATGAATCTATCCTTAAAGTAGTTGAATACAACAGGGAAGAGTGATGGATTTAAGGTGTAGAGCCTTTCTTAAGAGAGACCGTAAATGATAAACCACGTAGCTATATATTGTATTAAGCATTTTATGTTATGCAATTTTTAGGTTCTACTCCTTTCTTCTTCTTCTTTTTGACGTTAATTGTGACAATGTTATTTATAATTGGTAAGAAATCCAACTTCTTCACCATCTAACTTCTTAGATCGAATGTTTTGCGGGTATGTATTTGTCATTTTTTTTCTTTTATTTTTTTCATTAAATTGATTAGGTTTTCTGTATTTCTTGCCTTTTGTTTAAGATAATTTTCTTAACTTTGATCTAATTTATATGAATAATTCAATTCTCATGTGATGGTATGAGTCTCTTTACTTCAAATTTTTAATGTTTAGCAATTTAGATTGTTCTTAATTATTTAATTGAGATTTTCACCTAAATATTCTTTCAAGTATTTTTTTGATATTTTTAATTATTGAATTCAAGTTTTTTTCATTTGAATATGCAATGCAGAGATATACTAAGTATCAAAGTAAGATTAGCATTGTTCTTTCAATAGAATGACTGCTGGAAGGACTGAAATTCTCTTGAATTTCGTTTGGTACAAACCTCTTACCAAATCAAAAGTTAGCAACTCAAACTTAAAGAGCAAGACTGCAAGAGACTTCCATGTTGGATAGTAAAAATCCTTAAGACCTACATTTATCTCCTCATGTTTGGTGTATTTGATCAAAACTTTTGGCCTTCCTGATATATTATCATTGAAAAGTTATTAGATAAATCTCATTTTCCCTTTGTAGTGGGTTGGATATGAAACTTATTTTCAAATATATATTATGCAGAATTATAAAAAACAAAATCCATAAATGAATAAATGGTATAGGTATAACCATCCAAAAATAGAATAGAAAACTATTGACATTTAATATATATATATATATTTTGCAAGTAAATGGAAATAAGAGAATAAAATAGAATTCAAGTTTCCACTAAGAATTCTTTTCATATAACGTATAAACAAAGAGCTTGGTTATAAAGGGTTTACTTCATATAAACATTTATCCCATTGTATCTTTTGAGTATCCAAAAAGAATGTAAGAAATTGTTGGGGATAGGTTACCCAAGTTCACAAAAGAGGAGGTTCAATAGATTTTATGTTATCTTCATCCTCCTCCTTAGTCTCTCTCTTTTAGCCTTATGGGTTGAACAAATGGTTTTATTCTCTCTTTATTCAAAATAGTAGTGAGAAAATTACGTGGTATATGAAAAGTTTTGCAATTTTTTTTAGTTCATTGCAAACTTTTTTTTAGTTTACGTATAAAACCATGCAACGCACGGGTCTTTCACTAGTCTATATATATATATATATATATATATATATATATATATATATATATATATATATATATATATATATATAAAATCAAAGTCTCTAAAACTCTCACAATTTTTCACGTCAGTACAATATTTAAAAAATAAATCATTATCATTTTTTAAAATAAAATTATTTTTGTTTAGTTTAAACTTAACAAGGGGTGAAACTCTATCTTTCTAACAAGTCAAACTTAAACTCAAACTCATCATTATCATATATATAAACTAGACGGAGAAAACAAACCCTAAGTACCCTTCAACAAACTGACCATATAAATCAGATGGAGAAAACAAACCCTCGGTCCAAACTCCAAATTGAACGGTGCCACTACAGCCCCTTAGCTTGCTACCAAGCTAAGTCTACCACCGTGGGTATGCATTTCTAATTTGTGGCTTCAATTTTTTGGGTCTTTTGTTTAGGGGTTTGGGGAGTCCAGTATGCAATGTTAACCAAGTGCTGCTCACACTACAGTAAAGAGGTCCGGTAGGAAAGAAGATTCTAGAACATGTCTCTCTAACGGCTAAACTCAAGCTTTTGGAATTTCTTGCTTTTAATTTTCAAGCTTTTACACACTTTTGGGCCAACTAAATTTAGGAACTATTCATTGATAAATAATATTTAATAGGAAAAGAAACACATGCCATAGCTTTATGGTTGTTTGCAATGTGAGATGGATCTCCCTCACCGAACTGGTCTTCTATTTGATTTAAGAACCGTGCTGGTATATCTACAATGTGGAGTTGTGAAGGTTAAGGGGCCATTTGGTCCCGATCAGAAAGCACCGATACATCTGCTACCCAAACTTCAATAGAATTGTGATAGTATGAGCAAGCCAGGAGTTTTTCGTCATTAATGCATTGGTCACCAAGTGTTGACTATCCTATATCAACAGCATCATGACAAATTAACGGCTCCCATGAGTAGACCTACAATTTCCAAGCATGTATGTATGTGATGTTTAGGTACCATCTTCATACAATTTCATTAAACTAACTACATGACAGTGACATTCCAAATCTTCAAACTATCTTCCAACCAAAAAATAGGGTCCTTCTATCGGGATGAAAGGTGATTGCTTCTTTGATTAATGAATTTTATGTTGAATTTGTTTATATTTTTATTATTAATGAATTTCAATTCAACATGTGTGGATATTTTTTTATATTGTTATTAATAAATTTTATCTTTATGTCGAATTTTTTATTTGCTTTCGTATGTGCCTGAGTTTTTCTTTCTATTTTATTCTTTTGTTATGTTTAGAATTGATTTTCTTTTGAGTATTTGGGTTAATCTCCATATTTATATTGACATTGTTTTTATGGGTTGGGTTTTTGGGTTGAAATTTCTACGAATTATTTTATATTGTATATGGCATATGAAGCATCTCTATTTTTTTTGGAAAAAAAATCAAAGCTAGAATCTATGTCTTTCAGCTCACGGATAAATTTTTATTTGATATGTTATATATAAATTTGTTGAATTTGAAGGGTTTTATTTGGTTTTGAAGTAGAATTTGGGGATTCTATAAATTTGGAAGTTTTAAGTCTTGAAGTTTTTGGTATTTGTGTCTCAGTAGGTTGATCTTAATTCTTTACCTTAAATGATTTTTATTTAGGTTCATGTGATTTTTTGTTTTCTTAATTAAAGCTATGATTTTTGATTGATTGATTATTTTTTTGGATTCAACATAAAAGATAATGGAATTAGGTGTTATAATTTTAATATTGTTTCGTATTTTCAATTGTCTATATTGTTATTACTACGACTAAGTAGGATTGAAAAAAGCATAGAAGTTAAATATTTCTTCATTTTTTTTAAAATACTAACTAGCAAAATGTCTATAATATGCATATTATTGACCCAATTTTCTATTTCTAAATTTCTTAGATTTTATTATAAATAATTTTTAGTGCATAAACAACATTCTACCACTACCACATCAAAGTTGTGGCAAAAAGTTGTAAAATAATATGGTCCTAAAACTACTCTTATTACTATGATGAGATAAATTTAGATTCTTTGCCCATTGTTAGATTTTTTTTTTTTTTTTATAGTCAATAACTTTCTCGTGCATCGCATAGGTTAACGACTAGTCTATACATATATATAAAAAATCGAAGCTTTTGAAGCTTCCACAAATTTCCACGTTATCACTATTTTCTTTTTCTTTTTCTTTTAGATTCTTTTTATTTTCGTTCCCCCATTGTATAGAGTTTTGGTCGTGGTGATGTCCTTACTCCAAAGGACACTTTGGAGGTAGTTCAAACATAGTATAATTCTAATTATAAGGCCATCGCACAGCCAAAAACAAAACAAATCTTATCTTATCCTATCCCATATATAAATTTTTTTTTTTGATAGGTCGACTGCCTAATAAATTTGTATCTACATTCTAGCTAATATTTTGTTTGGAGGGGGCGTAAAAAAAAATTATTGATATTGTTTGTTATATATATATATATATATATATATTTTTTTTTTTTTTTTTTTCTTGGCTATATCTGCTAAATGTTCGATAAAATCCCGCCAAGCGTAACTGGTGTAACTGGACATTTTGCACCTATGGCTGTTATTTGGGAGCTCAAATTTGAAATCTTTTCTTCCTTCACCATAGTTTTCACAAAGTAATTTCTTTCTCTCTTACTACTTCTGACAGAACTTAGTCAACTTAGTTTTGTTAGCTTGATGAGTTTTTCCTTTTCACTAAATTTTTTTTTAACAGGTTTGGGATTTGGCTAGAAGAAAGCTTTTTTTGCTTTGAATGATCATGAAGCGCCTATCTTATTCTATTTGTCCCCACCACAAGAAAAAAATTCAGGTAAGACGCATAATATGTTTTAAAGTTTGAATGACACTTACCATATCATACAAAGTCCAAGAAATAAGGTTTTAAGGGACGAGCTTAATTATTTCTTTTTTTCAATAATAAATAATTTTACAGCAATATTGGTAATTGGTTGAGGAAATACAATATGTTCATATGGCTATAGAGTAGAGAACGGTAGAAGCCAACTTTATTATAACCACTTAAACTGAATTGACTAAATTCCTTATTGTTACAGACTTACAAGGAATAACATGAAAATGGTGGAATTAATTGTTGTAATTTTGATTTTATTCCACGCCTTGAATTTTGTCTATACTATTATTACAAGATAGAGAAAGTAATATTACTACTCAAATTGATGCGTCTCTCTCATGATCTCTATCCGCATCTTTATAGTTTACATTTTTCAATTGTTATGGGCAAATTTAGGATCGATTCTGAGTATTATAGTAATTACATCTCTGAGTTATGAATTGTGAATTACTTTATAGGTATCGATAATTATTCACTTGCAGTGAGTTGTTGACAACGTAAACCCATACTTTTCAAAAGGTTACTTTGAAAAACAAGTAAGTCAATACGTTTCTTGCATTTTGATATTAGCTAGAATTTTTTTCAAAATAAGTATTTTATCATAGTTGTATTGAATTGATTGCATTTCTAAAACTGCTGCTCTGACCTATTTTTGCAAAGTACTAAACATAAGTATTTTAAACTTTTGTTTAGTTGTGTCCGATAAATTAATAATTAATCTATACAATTCCTTAGAGACCTCTTCCTAACCATTAAGAGTAGCACATTTTAATTGTCTTTATTACATTTTAATTGTCTTTAAGTGGTTTATCCTTCCTTGGTATATTATATGCTCACAATTGTCATTATTAGAAGTTTATAATTGCTTTTTGTTGTGAAATTATTTTTATCATGTAGGTATGACAAAGAGAAAGTAATACAATGTTTGATGTGGATAACTCATTATTTCTTTGGGATGAGGCTTCTTCAAGAAAATGATATGTTGTAACTATTTAAAATGGTTTTTTTAATTTATTTATTGGAACATGCTTGAACCATATCATTGTGGTTTTTAGATGAATATTGTGTATTTGACTGATCTATTTCTACATAATTTCAATATTTATTTTGAAATAGAATTACAAAATTAGATTGGTTTCAAATGATTGTACCAATAAAAGTGCATGTGCATAAATTTTGTTCAACTATCCCGTGCATTGCATGGTATTTTATATATATATATATATATATATATATATATATATATATATATATAAAACCAAAGTCTCTAAAATTTCCACAATTTTTCACATCATAATTTTAATTTATAAAAAAAATTAATTTTTTAAACTAAATAGTGAGAGAGTTCTAACAAGTGTCTCTCTCTCTTTTTTCCTTAATCCTTTTTTTTTTTTTTTTCGTGAGTCTTTCTTTCTTTTTCTTTTTCTTTTTGAAACCTAGAGTGAGTCCTTTTTAAAAAAAAAAAAAAATTATCATGTGGTCTTTTTTTAAACTAAATAGTGAGAAAGTCCTAACAAGAGTCTCTCTCTCTTTTCCTTAATCCTAAAGTTTTTTTTTTATGTGAGTCTTTTTTTGAAACCTAAAGTGAGTCCTTTTTTTAAGAAAAATATT
Source organism: Castanea sativa (assembly GCF_040712315.1). NCBI lineage: Eukaryota > Viridiplantae > Streptophyta > Magnoliopsida > Fagales > Fagaceae > Castanea > Castanea sativa. Next base: position 86,729,129 of record NC_134013.1, on the reverse strand, counting down.
CTAACGTGAGGTCTAATTAAAAAAAAATTATAATTATTTTTTTAATCTTAATTCTAACGTAAGTCTCTCAAAAAGTCAAAAATTTATGTTTCATATTATGTATAGATAATAATAATGATATGGTAAGCTCTAAGAATATAAGAATGCAATTTGTAGATCTACTATCAAGATAGCATAGATTAGATTGGTAGTGGATAGTAGATTTAATTGCAATTGATTATTATATGAAGTCATCACCATAAAATAGCCCACATTGGAATGTGTTATGTGGAACCAATGATATGAACAAGAAAGATTTTTTCTAAACATTGAACAAAAAATTACTTATTTTCGTTCATTTTCAAGTTATACATTTTTTAAAGTTAAGTCATAAACTTTTAAACAAAATAAGTACTTTTAATTTTTATTTAACTATTCCGTGCATCGCATGGGTTAGCATCGCACTGGTTAGCGACTAGTATATATATAAAACCGAAGCCTTCGAAGCTCCTACAATTTTCTACATCAGCACAATATTTTTAAAAAAAAATTATCATTTTATTTAAATAAAATTATTTTTGTTTAGTGCAAACTTAACAAAGAGTAAAACTCTATCTTTCTAACAAGTCCAACTTAAAATCAAACTCATTATTATCATTAATATTTAAATAAAATTATCATTTTATCTATATAAAAAAAAGGCTACTATCTCTCCCCTGGCCTCCTAAAAAGAGATTGTCTATCATTCAAATTTTAATACATCCAAGAAAGATAAATATTGAAAAAATAAAAAGAGGTTGTCTATCATTCAAAGTCTAATACATCCAAGAGATAACGTATAAATACGACTAATTTTCGGCTCAAGAAGAGCACAGCACACTCCACGTCCACAACACAACAGTTTTATGATTTATCTCCCAATCTCCTTTCATTCTCTCACTCTCACGCATTGGCACAAACAGAAAGAAACCCAGAAACGGATCTCCAATTTAGCCTAGACTACGATTGCATGAATGGGCAGTAAGTTTGAAAAAACGGTCCTAATTGATGGCAAAGTAAATGAATATATAGCAAAGCGTGAAATGACCGATGAAGAAATTAAGCGCTATTATGATCAGGTAAAATACAATCAATACTCTTGAAATTTGGGCTCATACAAGCTAAGTCCAAAACATTTCAAAGTTGACAAATTTGGTCTCTAATCATCATGACAGAGATTAACAAAATGAGAGAATAGGAGAGCAGAAAGCTGTTCAGAGGTAGATATATAAGACCTGTTTGAAGCGAGTGAGAAAGGAATTGGGTACATGCATGATATGATTGGACGACACTTGGGGTTCTTTTCTACATGCAATACCATCAGTCCGCATAATCTTCCAAATTAGTGTTTGAAATTTTCAATTATTCTGTTGTCTACCATATCACTATCACTCACAAATCAATCAGTCATAAAACCAAACCTAACAAATGTTTATATGAAATTTTCAATTTTTCTAAGATAAGAACTACCATATCACTATCAGTCACAATGATAGATCCGACCAAAACACAAGCATATAGAAAAAGTCCGAAACGAAAAAAAAAATAAAAAACATCAGTTTTTTTTCACTTCCATCCAAAGCTTTTTCTTTGCGCCCTAAAGTTGAGCACATTAGTTATAGCAAAAAAACAAAAAACAAAAAAAAATTTGTAATACAAAAGTGGTGGTAGGATTATTATTAGAGCAAGACACACAATACTCTTCGCAACAAATTTCACAATTACTTGACAACTTGACATGTTATTCTTTATTCCCGTACGAGCCTACCATTCAGGCGAATTTATTAATCACTGTCTACTGTCAACCATTATTATTATCATTTTATGAAGGGGAAGAAAATAAAAATCAACGCCGCTCTGTTTCTGAAAAAAAAAAAAAAGCACCTCTCTTTTCAACCGTTCTCTCGGTTTATTAATTGCACCCACCTCTCTTGTCTTTTCCTTCCCCTGGGCTGCTTTGATATTTGTATAAAAGTTCAAATCAGAAGCTTTATATGAAGTTTATCAAAAAAGTTCAAATCAGAAGTTGTCTGATCTATATGAAGTTGTAAACAAATCATACCTAGTCGGATATTAAAAACTCAATCTTATTCATTTAAATTTATTTTGAACAAGCTCAAGATCTTCACTTAATAAGATTATATATATTTAAGCTTAGTTTATTTTTTTGTCTAACATGCTTAAGCTTATTCACAAATTACTTGATTAAGTTATTCTTTTATATGTATAGAAATTTCATGGCTACAATTTTTTACCCCTTTAGAATTCTATGATTTTTTTACTGCAAATGGATTATTTATATTATCAATAAAGTCAAAAATTAATTTGATATCATATGAATTTATCTGCAAACTTATTCAATATAATTTTAAGTTTATATAAGTATTTTTAGACAAACATGCGGATAAAAATATAATATTATATATAGTTAAATTGAATCTCATGTTCACAAGTTAAGGTTGTTGGAAAATTAGTAAATTTAATCATTTAACCATTAATTATAACATTCCCCCTTACATGTGTAGGATTTTAAATGTGAGATAGAGTGGAGAAGACAACTATCGAACTTAGGACCTCTTACTCTGATACTATGTTAAATTACTAATTATCTTAAAAGTTTAAACTGTTGGAAAATAATAAATTAATCATTTAACCAAATAATTCTAACAAAGCTTGTTTAGAATTTGAGCCTAAACTTGGTCTTGTGCTTGTCTTGTTAGCTAAACAAACGAAAATAAATAAGTTTTTTCATGAATCAAACATGAGATTTTCATAAACAACTTTGTTAATTTACAACCTAACTTCAAACAACACCTAGTACCATGATGACTCCTAATGATTTCAAGGGTGTGTACACTAATCCAAGTTGGTCTTGCTTTGACTTTGAATACTTATTAGAGGATGTTAGTGTTCTTTTCTTTCTCTTGATAAAATTAATAAAGCAAAAATACAGTGTTGATCCTTAAAGTTTCAAATGAATATTATTAGTCCAAATTTGATTTGACTTCTCACATTTGCATTGTCTCACACTTGTCATTTATATTGTTGCATGGCTTGCCTTAGCCAGGATGATGAAAGGTGGAAATATAGCTATTCCAATTTTTTTTTTACCGTTTGGAGAGGCTATTTGGGTTAATTTATTGTGTGTTTGCTCTCCAAAAATAAGTTTGAAGAGCCTATCAAAAATGCTCTAAGGTATCTGAAAGAGTATTTATAAACATCCAAAATATTTATGACTTAATTAGTTTTTATATTGCATTTGAAACCAAGCTTGGTAAGTCCATCAAGTATCATTTGTAAATGATTCCTAATTAATTAATAATATCATTTTTTCACATCTATCTATATATTATAAAAAGCTGAAGCATAGTATTTATTGTTACTACGCTCCTGTTGAACCACATTAATAGCCACATCATTCATTTATTTTTTTATTTTATTTCTCTATTTAAACTTTTCTTCCCCTCATTTTCAAAAAAAAAAATCTTATTCTCCTTATTAGTTCACACACCTACTATTACACTTCTTCCAACCTTTCCCTTCCTTTTTTACTTCTTTATCTCCCCACTACTTTAAAGTGATACTTCCTTCTTCTTTTTTATATTTTGACTCTTCTTATACCCATTTTATTTTGTATAAATTTGATATCGTGTTTCCATTCAATCCATATTTTTCCTACATAAAACTATGAGTACTCTCTCTCTACTTTTTTTTCTGTGAATTTTTATTCTTTCTTATAACTCTAATTAAGGTTGATGGATTTTTTTTTTTTTTTAATTATCCTATCAGAAAGTCATCTCTTTCCCTTTTATAGCTTTAGTTGAATTTTAGTTTAGGTTAGTACTTAGTTTTTTTGGAAACATGAATTTGAATATGCCTACCAATTGTTTGAGTAATAAATTATGATAAAGCCTATTATTTATTCCTTTAGTTTCATTTTAATTTTGGTTAAGATAATATTGTAATTTTGTAATGAGTTTTGATTAATATAATAATTTCCTTATTCCTTAAGAGATGAGAAATTTAAATAATAAATTTGAAACTTATAAAATTTAATTGTATATTAAGCAAATATAATACACTACAATAGAAGTTAGAAGAATATGGTTCACCTTAAAAAAATATTAATCAAACATTAAAATAATAATAAAAAAGATAAAATGATATATTTGTAGAAATAAAAAGATTAAAAAAAAAAAATACTTGTAGAAATCTTTTTTTTTTAAATAGACAATACTTGAAGTAATGGTTGTTTTTTATATATTACACCTCATTACACAATATTTATATTCCCACATATTACGTGGGTCTGCTGCTAGTCAATATATAAATATATAACTAAAGCATCTGAAGCTCCCACAATTTTCTAGGTCAGCACAATATTTAAATAAAATTATCATTTTATTTAAATAAAATTATTTTTGTTTAATCCAAACTTAACAAGGAGTGAAACTTTATCTTTCTAACAAGTCTAACTTAAACTAAAACCCATCATTATCATTATCATTAGGACTCTCTTATACATATAAAGCAATGCGGCTTTGCTTTATATGAGAGATCTCTAGGTAGTCCGAGTCCCACTCTCTCAGCCTCTCCATTGTTTCCTTGCGGAAAACATGAGGAAAAAACAAATTATATATATAATATTGATTTGTCTACCTATGACAGCCATAAGGATTGTGCGAAAAAGAAAAAAGCTCAGGAAACACGATAAGAAAAAGTTTCTTCTCACTTCACTTGGTCTTTAAGTCAAATTTGGTATCGTTAAGTTGACATCAACTACAATGACAGCGGCAAGAAAAAACTGGACTTGGAGCTCACTGATTGATGCACACCATGTTGTCTTCACCAATTTTAATGGGTTTCTCACTTTCTCTCTCTTATGGTTTTTTTATGTACAAAGAGGTTTCTCACTTTCTCTTTCTTTGATGAGTGGTAAAAATATTATAAAATAATATGTGTTTTGGTATTGCGTGTGTGTGTGTGTTTTTTTTTTTAAATTATCCCATCAGAAAGTCATCTATTTCCCTTTTATAGCTTTAGTTGAATTTTAGTTTAGGTTAATACTTAGTTTTTTTTTTGGAAACATGAATTTGAATATGCCTACCAATTGTTTGAGTAATAAATTATGATAAAGCCTATTATTTATTCCTTTAATTTCATTTTAATTTTGGTTAAGATAACATTGTAATTTTATAATGAGTTTTGATTAATATGATAATTTCCTTATTCCTTAAGAGATGAGAAATTTGAATAATAAATTTGAAACTTATAAAGTTTAGTTGTATATTAAGCAAATATAATACACTACAATAGAAGTTAGAAGAATATGGTTCACCTTAAAAATATATTAATCAAACATAAAAAATAATAATAATAAAAATAAAATGATATATTTGTAGAAATAAAAAGATAAAAAAAAATACTTGTTGAAATTTTTTTTTTTTTTAAATAGACAATACTTGAAGTAATGGTTATTTTTTATATATTATACCTCATTACATAATATTTATATTCCCACACATTGCGTGGGTCTACTGCTAGTCAATATATATATATATATATAACCAAAACCTCTGAAACTCCCACAATTTTTCACATCAACACAATATTTTAAAAAAATTTATCACTTTATTTAAATAAAATTATTTTTGTTTAATCCAAACTTAATAAGGAGTGAAACTCTATCTCTCTAACAAATCCAGTTTAAACTAAAACTCATCATTATCATTATCATTAGGACTCTCTTATACATATAAAGCAATGCGGCTTTGCTTTAGATGAGAGATCTCTGGGTAGTCCGAGTCCCACTCTCTCAGCCTCTCCATTGTTTCCCTGCGAAAAACATGAGGATAAAACAAATTATATATATAATATTGATTTGTCTACCTATGACAGCCATAAGGATTGTGCGAAAAAGAAGAAAGCTCAGGAAACACAATAAGAAAAAGTTTCTTCACGCTTCACTTGGTCTTTAAGTCAAATTTGTTTTCGTTAAGTCGGCATCAACAACAATGACAGCGGCAACAAAAAACTGGACTTGGAGCTCACTGATTGATGCACACCGTGTTGTCTTCACCGATTTTAATGGGTTTCTCACTTTCTCTTTCTCTTATGGTTTTTTTTTAATGTACAAAGAGGTTTCTCACTTTTTATTTCTCTGATGAGTGGTAAAAATATTATAAAATAATAAATTTTTACCACACATACAGTGTCTGCCACACTTTGGTTTTTGTGTTTTTCTTTTTATCTTTTCCTCTCTCTATCTCATATTGTGTTTGTAAAACTTTGTAATTTTTATGATGTTAGTAAAAAACAATCAATTATATTAAATATATATTTACTTTAAAGATATAACAATCTGTATCTAAACATTAAAATAGATTGAATTTCTTATTAAAATAAAAAAGCTTCAATCAATCTTGGAGTCCAATTAATTCCTTTTGATTACGTTGTAAAACATATAAAGACAATAGTTGTCATAGAAATAATTTTTTTCGTAATGTTAATATAATTATTTATAATCTTTTTAGTATTATGAGGTTTGAATACTCACTTAGACTTATTTATGTGCCTTGGATAAATTTTTAATAAATATTATGAGTTATTTTATTTTTGCTTTATTTTTTAAATTATTTAATTATTAATTAAATTATTTATGATATCATTGGTCGGACCATTGGTTTGACCCGGGTGGCACCACACGAAAAACCCTCTATGTCCTTTCTTTTGTTTCTCCAAACTCTGTCTTCTAGGTATGTAAATTTCTCTTAGTAGCTTTTCTTTCTTTTGTCTTTTATATTTTTACTTTTATAGCCCGTGTGTTTGTTTGTGTTTGTGTATGTTTCTTAGTAATGAACCCATGCAAAATCTGTAAAAATGCCTCCATTTGATGAAGGATTCTTTGTTTTCCATGACTTTAGTTCATCATATTGTTAAATGATCGTGGTGATGAGTTTTGTTCGTATTAATTTCAAAGATTATTTCATGATCTATTTCTTAGCTTTTATATATATATATATATATATATATATATATATATATATATATATATATATATATAAATTATAACTTTGTAATATGTAATTATATTTAAAAAATTTGTATTTATATATCTCTATCTTATTCACTTTTTTTTAAAATCTTTTTGGTGATTGATTTTATTTTTATCTTTATCGAAGGCAAGTAATCAAAAATAAAAGCATAAACTTTTTCTAAAGAGACTTTCTAATAAATCTTTATATCTCTATAGCTTGCATGCTACATATCTTCCATCATTAATGCCTTATGTTTAGGTGTGTCATGCAACAAAATCACAATAATTGTTGAAAAAACAAATTGTTATTTTAACAATGCAACATCTATTGGATAACTACAAGAAATTTGGTCTTTAGCGATGGCATACAATCGTCGCTAATGCTTTAAATATCGTCGCTAATTATATTGGCGACGAAAAATGTCGTCGCTAATTTTCATTAAACAAAAGTGGTAACAAAAAAGTTTTTTAGTAACAATATTAATGTCGTCGCAAATACAATACTATTAACGACGACAAAGTCATTATTAATAGTGACAATTGTCGTCATAAATAACTCGAGATCCCAAGACGAAATGTCGTCGCTACTAGCTCATTAGTAGTGACGAATTTTTTTGTCGTCGCTAGTAAATTATTATTAACAACGACATTTTTGTTGTCGCTAATATGTCATTACTAGCGAGGACACTTGTTGTTGTCACAGATAATGATATATAAGTGACCACTAACATGTCATCACTAAAAATTGCATATTAGCAATGATATTGTTTGTCGTCACTAATGATATGATAAAATATTAGCGATGACATTGTCGTCGCTAATAATACTTTATGTTTTTTTTATTTTTCTTTAAAATTTACATTCTGAATTTTACATGGGTACCTGTTGGGAAATAACAAAGCACAATCCTATGAACATAGAAAAATTTCAATCACAAATACTCATATAAGCATAACAACTGCTCAATCAATAACTATTAATAAGGGAAAATAATACCCAAGTTCAATATCATATACATAATAAAAAGCTTCAATCTATTCACTCAAATACTAAACAATGATAATGAATTCCTCGTGAAGATATGCAACCAAGCTGAAACTTGTTGCAATGAAATATATCTACCATCTTCATCATCTCATTAATGCATGGACATGTGCACTTCCATGCAATCATAGAGAGAACCATCTTTCTTTGTGCGGGTCATTTTATAAAAATCCACTTTTCCAATCTCTTTAATTACCACTTTGATTTTTCTACACATAATAAAGATAAAATTAACATGTATACACTAGCATTATTATAAATAATAAAGATTCAAATCGTTGCAACCTCTTCATAATAATCAATAAATGATTTGGATCCACAAGTGTGACCACTTTTGTTCTTTCCTCTATTCTCCTTATTCTGGTCTGACTTACCCTAACAAGTATTGGATAAAAAAACAAAAAAGATAACAATTAAAACAAAGAGAATTAAAAATCATAACAAAGAATAAATCAAAATATACTTGTGATGAAAATGATTAACATTTTAGTATTAACAAGATTTACCTTCCATGTGTGCTTGTTTCATATAAATCACATAAAGCATCCCATTTGTCCCATGTCAATTCTGGTGGAACATTGGCTCTCACTTCCTCCTTACTAAATTTCAAGTACTCCTTGTAATAGTTACTACAAACATTATTATAGGCACTTGACAAAGAAATCTCCATACACTTCTTATGCTCAACACAATTTGGGTCCAATGAGAAATCAGCCTAAAATGTAATAATTAAAAAAACAATTCTCATTCATTTTTTTACACAAATTTTAAATACCATAGCCTTTGTAGTAACAACTTACCACCAAAAGATTCTTCAACATTTGTCGGTGTTCTTGTGGGGCCTTAGACAAAGATTGATAACTAAGGTTCGCATGTTCACGAATGATGAAGCCCACCCTTCTTGTAAACACACTAGCATTTTCACCCATAGGCCCTTGGGCCCCTGGAGGGATGGTTATCGGAATGAGTCCACTTTCCCTCAGTTTTTTAAACTTGGTGCATAAATTTCTACCTCTTTTCCATTTGTTGGCCATAGTAGCTATTAGGAAAAATAAGATAGCATAGTTAGCAGCATTTGGGTAAAATAACTTATTCAAAGTCTATACAATAACAAAGATAACTACTTGGAAGATTAAACTTTCACTCACCAGATGCAGTAAGGGCTCCTTGCTCACTTGAAATGGGAGTTGAGTCAACCATCTCATGTGGTGGTCCATTAGGTGGAGTAGACATTCTTCTTAGGGGGGCCAAAAACAAATATATATTGACAAAGAGAGAGGAAGACAACAAATAATATAATTGACAGAGGAAAAATAATCATTGTAAAATAAATAAAGTAAAAGAATTTAAAGCAAATGAAAAACCATTAACACAATCAAAATGTCACTTATCTAAAAAACAAATCATTCATAGTGAACTTAAAGCAAAAGAATTTATATGGATACACAAACAGATTGTTAATTAGAAAAAATAGAAAAAATGAAGAAAAAAAAAAACCCACAAACATTCCAATCAATTCATTATTTCTATGAAAGTTTAGAACAATACACCAAAAGACTTTAGCACTAAATCTTGAAATTTCAAAACAAGTTTAGAACTGTTTTTAGCTACATGATTGACAAGCATCCAAATCTAGGAACATAGTATATTGTATGCCAATCAAACAATTGACAAATGATATGAGGGATACAAGAGTCTCTTGGACGGAGTTCAATTATTTGCTTGATATTGTTAGTATAGTTAAGAGTAAAATTCCCAGTGAGACCATTAAGCACATACAAAACTACCAGTAAAGTCTAGTCCCTTAGTCCAATCAATTTTTTAATTAATGCATTCTTACATGTATTTATGCAATGCAAAAGAATATCTATCATAAAATTTCTTGAATCTGACAATTTTAGCAATTTGTGGAAATTACAATTTCCAAGAACCCGTAATAAAGAGTGCTCTTAGTAATATTTTTTAACTTGGCTGTAAATTATGTTGTGACAAAACAGACAATGAACAAGAAGATTATATATATGGCCCTAAAAGGGACTCAAATCACCCTCATCATGAGAATGGTGAAGCAGATAGGGGGATTGAAACAAATTTTCTATCAAAATAGAATTAAAACAGGCATATATTTAATAACAAACACTAAGAACAAAACTAGAAGCAAAGAAAAAAGAAAATACTTGAACAACGGCAGTGGATCTATAGGTTTAGTGGGTATGTGAGAAAAAATGAGAGAATGAATGAGTGATATAATTGGCGATAATGACTGAGTAAGATTGGGGATCATGCTCATCATGGGACTTCAAAATCCATTATGTTAGATGTTTTTTTTTAATACATATCATGAGTTATTGTGACAAAAAAATTTCAATTATTACTAAAATAATAGATGCTACGTCCATAATATTTTCACAACAAATTAAAGGTGGTTAGTTTTTGTTACACTAAGATTACTTTTTTGCTCCAACAATAATAACCAGTAATAATCTGCTACTTAAGATTTGTTGTAAAAATATTGTGAAAATGTTGTGGACATATCATTTCTCTACCTAAATATTTCATATGAAAGGAAAAAAAAAAACCACAACTGATTAAAATATGAGAAAAAAATAATAATAATAACCAATAACAACCTTTCACTAGAATTTATTATAAAAATATTATAGATATATCATTTCTATTCCTGAAATTAATACTAATTACTGTGAAGGCGTGCTCTAGAGAGAAAAACTTTTAATAAAATCTTGGAAGGTGTGATGAAAAATCTAAGTTGCGTGTCCGAGCCAATGTGCATATAAAGATGAAAGCGGTAGAGAAAGATGTGATGAAGGATAGACATAAAGGAGTCAGACACAAATGAATATGTGTGGGGCTTAGAAAAAACAAGAGATAAGAAATGATAAGAAAGTAAAATATAATAAATTGTTGGAATAGAGATGGTTTGACTTTGTGTAGTGTGCCTACCCTTTTTTTTTTTTTTTTTGGTAAAAAGTGAGTCTAGCCTTCGTTTGTCAATTTGCTACATTAAAAGAATTAATTAGTATTTTAATTAAAATAATAGTAGTTTAATTGATTTGATTAGTTTAATATTAAAATAAAAGGTTTTATAAATATAACTCTTATGTTTTTAAAAGTAATAGATTCTGAAGAATATATATATATATATATATATATATATATATATATATATATATATATCAATATAAGAAACATGTTTTCAAAAGAAAATAGTTTTATACATTTTGAAATTTGAATTGTCCTAAAACGGTATATCGAAATTGGCCGGTATTAAAATATTTCATTCTACTAGACAAACCAAACAGGATCTAAAATGGTATTCATAACATTGGAGAGAACAAAGCCATACAGGTACACAACATATATCCATCACACGTCAGCCTTAGATTTGAAATCTAACCATTCGATTCGAAGAGTGTAATGAAAGGTTAATTCTAATAAACTATGGTCACAATCAAACAATTGGATTTAGAGAAAGGAACAATCAAAGTTTAGTTAAAGTTTGTCACATCCAGTTAAACTTAATAGATGGTCCTGTGACCATTGGACTTGGTGAAATCATATTCCAATATTGATCATTAGGATTGAAGAGTATGGTGACATATTGGTGTTGGAGAAATTTATGACCTTTGGATGGTTAGGTTGAGAGAACATAGTCATACAGGTACATAACGCATGTCCATCTCACGACATACTTAAATCTAACCATTGGATTTGAAGAGTGTAATGAAAAGTTAATTCTAGTAAATTATGATCACAATAAAACGGTTGGATTTAGAGAAATATGCGGTCAAAATTTAGTTAAAGCTGGTCAAACCCAGTCAAACTTAATAGATGGTCCCAAGATCACAGGACTTGGTGAAATTTATATTTGAATCTTGATCATAGGGATTGAAGAGTATGGTGACATATTAGTTTTGGTGAAGTTTGAGAAGAATTGATGGTCATATTGAGAAAACATAGCCATACAAGTACACAATACATGTCCATCACGCGCCACCCTAAGATTTAAAATCTAACCGTTGGATTTAAAGAGTGTAATAAAAGGATAATACTAGTAAATTATGGTCACAATCAAACGGCTAGATTTAAAGAAAGGCGTGGTCAAAGTTAAGTTAAAGTTGGTCAAACCCGGTTAAACTTAATAAATGGTCCCGAGACCACTAGACTTTGTGAAATTCATATTCGAATCTTGATCATTGGGATTAAAGAGTATGGTGACATATTGGTGTTGGTGAAATTTGAAAACAATTGGATGATTAGATTGAGAGAACATAGCCATAAAGGTACATAACATATGTCCATCATGCGCCATCCTTAGATTTGAAATCTAACCGTTGAATTTGAAGAGTATAATGAAAGGTTAATTCTAGTAAATTATGGTCACAATCAAACGGTTGGAGTTAAAGAAATACGTGGTCAACATTTAGTTAAAGTTGGTCAAACTCGGTCAAACTTAATAGATGGTCCCGAGATCACTGGACTCAATGAAATTTATATTTGAATCTTGATCATTGGGATTGAAGAGTATGGTGACATATTAGTATTGGTGAAGTTTGAGAACAATTGGATGGTCAAATTGAGAAAACATAGCCATAAAGGTACATAACATATGACCATCACCCGCCATCCTTAGATTTGAAATCTAACCGTTGGATTCAAAGAGTGTAATGAAAGAATAATACTAGTAAATTATGGTCACAATCAAACGGCTGGATTTAAAGAAAAGCGTGGTCAATGTTTAGTTAAAGTTGGTCAAACCCAGTCAAACTTAATAAATTGTCCCGAGGCCACTAGACTTTGTGAAATTCATATTCGAATCTTGATCATTGGGATTGAAGAGTATGGTAACATATTGGTGTTGGTGAAATTTGAAAACAATTGGATGATTAGATTGAGAGAACATAGCCATAAAGGTACATAACATATATCCATTACACGTCATCCTTAGATTTGAAATCTAACTGTTGGATTTGAAGAGTATAATAAGAGGATAATACTAGTTAATTATGGTCATAATCAAACGGTTGGATTTAAAGAAATACGTGGTCAAAATTTAGTTAAAGTTGGTCAAACCCGGTCAAACTTAATAGATGGTCCCAAGATCACTAGACTTGGTGAAATTTATATTCAAATCTTGATCATTGGGATTGAAGAGTATGGTGACATATTAGTATTGCTGAAGTTTGAGAACAATTGGATGATCAGATTGAGAAAATATAGCCATACAAGTACACAATACATGTCCATCACGCGCCACCCTTAGATTTGAAATCTAACCGTTGGATTCAGAGAGTGTAGTGAAAGGATAATACTAGTAAATTATGGTCACAATCAAACGGCTAGATTTAGAGAAAGACGCGGTCAAAGTTTGGTTAAAGTTGGTCAAACCCGGTCAAACTTAATAAGTGGTCCCGAGACCACTAGACTAGGTGAAATTTATATTCGAATCTTGATCATTGGAATTGAAGAGTATGGTGACATATTGGTGTTGATGAAATTTGAAACCAATTGGATGATTAGATTGAGAGAACATAACCATAAAGGTACATAACATATGTCCATCACACACCATCCTTAGATTTGAAATCTAACCGTTGGATTTGAAGAGTATAATGAAAAGTTAATTCTAGTAAATTATGGTCACAATCGAACAGTTGGATTTAGAGAAATACGTGGTCAAAATTTAGTTAAAGTTTGTCAAACCCGGTCAAACTTAATAGATGGTCCCGAGATCACTGGAGTTGGTGAAATTTATATTTGAATCTTGATCATTGAGATTGAAGAGTATGGTGAGATATTAGTGTTGGTGAAGTTTGAGAACAATTGGATGGTCAGATTGAGACAACATAGCCATAAAGGTACATAACATATGACCATCACACGTCATCCTTAGATTTGAAATATAACCGTTGGATTCGAAGAGTGTAATGAAAGGATAATACTAGTAAATTATGGTCACAATCAAACAGCTGGATTTAAAGAAAGGCGCGGTCAAAATTTAGTTATAGTTGGTCAAACCCCATTAATCTTAATAAATTGTCCCAAGACCACTAGACTTTGTGAAATTCATATTCGAATCTTGATCATTGGGATTGAAGAGTATGGTGACATATTGGTGTTGGTGAAATTTGAAAACAATTAGATGATTAGATTGAGAGAAAATAGCCATAAAGGTACATAACATATGTTTATCACGCGCCATCCTTAGATTTGAAATCTAACCGTTGGATTTGAAGAGAGTAATGAAAGAATAATTCTAGCAAATTATGGTCACAATCAAATGGCTGGATTTAGAGAAAGGCAAAGTCAAAGTCAAAGTCAAAGTTTAGTTAAAATTAGTCAAACCCAGTCAAACTTAATAGATTGTCTCTAGACCACTAGACTTTGTGAAATTGGGTTCAGTGGGAAGGTTATCATTGGATTATTGGGTATTGGAGTAGTTGTTAGAAAATGTTAATAAAGAAATAATTTTGAAAGATGATGAACATCATGTTAACATTAACTTAGATAAAGTTGATTAGGCAAAATGATGAAAAAGTTTATTATTTTTTGCTCATATATCATGTATTACAACTTATGATTTTAATTAATTTGAATAAGTATGTTATAAATATATTTTAATTTGATTTATTTACTTACTTTTGGTAAATATTATTACATAATTGATGATTGAATTGGTTACTAGTTGAATATATTATGAATTTATAATGAATATACCTTTCCTATATTTATTAGTTTGGTAAATATTGACTAATACATTTCTTATGACACATGATACAGAGAAATAAAAAATTGATTCACGATACGATTCACATTTTTATAACTATGCAAATTAGTCAGTATTTTAAGTGGAATTAGAACTTTCTCAATTTTTATCATTTTATTGATTTCAAGTTTCAAATGGGTAACATTATGATTTGAGAGTATTTTGAAGCAACAAGCCCTCCGTTGTCTCTTTTTTTTTTTTTAACGGATTTGAAAGTTTTAAGTTACTTTGGAGGTTTTAAGTTTATTTTGATCATTCTATAAGTTTGGGGGTATTTTGGTCATTTTGACAAGGTTAATGGTATTTAATCATTTCAAATATTTTAAAGGAATTCATGTCATTTTAAATATTTTACGAGGCATTTGGAGGATTTGATATAAAAAAAAAATCATATTATATCAATATTCTTTTAGACACATATTAGTGACGACAATATTTGTCTTCATTAAAAGATCCCTTATAGCGACAACCTAATTCGTTGTTAATATATAATCTGCTTCCCTCCAATAATTCCCACCACTTTTTGAGAGTGAAATTTTACCCTCCATAATATTTAGGTAGATATATTTGCAATGACATGTTGTGTCCTCGTAAATAGCCTTCTAATAGTGACCACTAATGTGTCATCGCCGATAAATAAAGCATATATATAATTTACTTATTATATATTTTTGGCCACATATTTGTGATGAAACATAAAGTCGTCACTAAAGATGATTATTAGAGACGATGGATATCGTCATTAAAATAAACCTTATTTTAGCAACGTAAATGTCATTGCAACAAAATTTATTGTCGTTGCTAAAAGTTTTCCCTCCATTTTCCAAAAGTAAATAAAATTCCCTCCATGGTGTTAGCACGACTTATTAGCGACTACCTTAGTGTTGTCACTACAATACACTTATTTGCGATGAACATTTATTATCGTCGCTAATGTATGCCTAATAGTGACGACTTTTTGGTCGTCGCTAAAATATTGGTCGCAAAAGACCAAAATTCTTGTAGTTACTAAGGACTAGAATCATAATTTTTATTAATTGATTTTTTAATTTAGCAGTTGAATTTTTTATATTGAGGTTAGGAATTTTTGAGATTGAAATCCAACTTTGCAATCAAAGAAGAAGAAACAATTAATTGTTTAAATATTCTTACAAAAATCAACGAAAGTTACATTTGCAAAACATTCATTTACATCTTAGAAAAATAAATTAATAATTGTGCTCACTTAACGTTCATTCCCAAAAAAGTTACAATATTTGCCAGATAGTACTTAAAGAGTTAAAATATATGCTAGATAGAACTTAATTTATTATATAAAATTTTATAAAATAATTATATAATAAAATTATATAAAATAATTTGTATATTATTAACGTTACCTTACGTTTAAAAGTATACTATACATTTATCATATGATGATTGTTGTAAATAAACCGAAATTAAATAATATTTTATATACTCAATAGTTTTTCTGTGCATCGCACGAGTCAACGACTAGTATATTTATAATAACAAAGACTTAAATCAGAAACATCTGCAACTATTACAAGGACTTAAACTTAAATCAAAAACATATGCAACTTTAACGAAGACTTTATTTGATAATCACTATCACGAGGACTTAAATCAGAAACATCTGCAACTATAGCAACCACCAAATTAAATTAATCTTATTCAATTATAGCTGAATAAGGACCAAGCAGGGACTATGGTCGACTCTGATGGACCAAAGCTGTATAATATCCCCGACCTCAAGTCCGTTATTTTTAGCAATTTCGTTCCAAGGTTGAGGTTGTACCGTTGTATATTCCATTACCGTCACTTTAGTATTTGACATGGGCCATATGGCCCCACCAATCTCTAGACATACAAATGTATGGTGTGCTGATAAAGTAGCGATGCTTTCATTTTATTTGTAATTTTCTTATTTTAAGAATACTAAGTATTTTTAATACACAGAGAAGAGAAAAGGTTTCTATTTGTATATTTCATTACCTATAAACAAGAACTATTTATGTTATGGTGTGCTAATAAAGTAGCGATGCTTTTATTTGTTGTCATTACTATAAACATGAACTATTTACCTTAGGTTTTTGAATTCATGGAATTAAATTTTGGGTGATATGTTCATTGTGGCATGTTTCTTTTCACCAAAATTTGAATATATTGTAGTCTGAATCTATGGCTACTTGTTACCTAAAAATGCATGCATGGACCTGAAAAGAACTGCTACTTTAACCTGTCAAATATGAAAAAATTATGCTTTCTCACCATATTAAAAAGATTAGTGGCGGTAACAAGAATGGATTTAAGCTTTGTTCATAAGTAGATGATTAGGTGTAAGATTTTATTTTAAATTCATAATATAATATGTGCTTTTTGACTTTTGTTTATTGAGCAAAGGTTTCACAGTTCAAATCATCATGTGTTTTTAAATTTATATCAAGTAATATTTATATCATTAATTTTTCTTCAAATCCTTAAATTCATACAATCAGAATATTAATTACACCATACATCATAGAATAAGCGTGACACGTGAATTATATAGAAACTTTTATATAAAAGTTTGACATAAAATTGAAGCATGTTTATGCATTTTGCGAGTCATCACCTAGTAGGCTATAGTAGCTAGCTAGTAGTGTATTACAAATAAAGTAGAGTCCATACACCATTTTTTGCGTCATGTGCAAATTTTCTTAGCAAGAAAAAGTGACATTCATTTTGTATCCGACGAAGTTCTTTTACTAGAAATTATGTTCTTTTTGAGCTTCTTTCCCTCTCCTCAGATATCAAACAATAAAGGAACTATGTTTTCTAAATCATATTGGTTAATGGGTAATCACATTTTTTTTTTAAAATATCTTTAGTCAAATCCCAATTTGTAACTATTATATTTCTCAAAAAAAAATTAACTATTATTGATATAATTATAAAATCATCTATAACTTTTTTTTCCTGGATAAAATTATACCAATATTTAATTTCAATATTTCTTCTCTAGGAACTATACAAGACTAAGGAAAATAAGGAGTAATAACAATATAATTATTATTTTTTTACTATAAATCTATCAACTAATTAGCTATTGCTAATTTAAAATCAAAGTCGATACTTATAGTTTGTGGTGTGTTTGTGTCGATCAGTTGATAATTATGTGTGTAATATATTTATGAATAACAACTTACTAAAGCTGATTTTACAATAAATTTAAAAAAAGAAAACAAGAATATTAAAAATTAGAAATTAATACAATAATTTACCGGAAAAAATACACCAGAACATCTAAACATGAACACTGAAAAAACCAATATCTGTAGGTTCTAACTGGCTCAACTAGTAAAGTTTCTAATGGTTAAATAAAATATCTGGGGTTTAATCCCCGCCTACACCAAAAACTTATTGGTGTCTTGGTTTGATGATAAAGAACTATCATCAGGAACGGATGTCATAGGTTGAAACTCTCTCTCTCAAAAAAAAAAAACCAATATCTAATATAATACATCAACTTTGTGGTTCTAAAATACCAATTCATCTCATTTGAGTCTATTTTGAAATTTTTTTTAATTTTTAAAAAAAGACTTTTTCTCTCTCTCCCTCACTCAACATGGTACTTCTTTGCTGCACTGCTTTTTCATGCAAATTACTTTCCACACATATATATACGCTGGTCTTAACTCTTAAGGGAAATTGTAAAACTATACTATATAGTTCAAATTTCACAATAAATAAAGTAGAACTTAGCAGCTTAAAAACCCAATCGCCCTAGAAACTCCTAATACAAGACGTTGAGAGTTTACTAACCGTTGGGTTAAAGAATCAAATCCCAGAAACAATGTTATAAATATTGAGATTATGGTTTCTTGAGCCTCAAGAAACACCATTTGCCCAAGAAAGTGGAAACCCTCTTCTTATTTTCTCTCTGTCTGTCTCTCTCTCCTGGTAATTATGGAGGATTTCAAGAGTCTTCCATACATTGATCCAAGTTCGTTTCCGTTTTCGTGCTTGTTAGAGGTTGATAGTTTTGCTAAACAGGAATATTGCAAAGAAAGATACATGAAGAGAAAGCTGGTGGTGTCTGTGTCTATGGGAGAATCAACAACATTAATGGCGAAACAAAATCCTTTTATGATCACTCATGAGCCTCTCGGTTTGGAAAGAAATTAACACTACTATGAAGCAAAGCTACCATTGCCACAACCAAACCTAGTTCAAGAAGCTCAAAACCCATCAAGAAAAGACAATTATTTCAAGCCCATCAAAGATCAAACAAGAACCATCAACTTCCATTGATTCAAGTAGGTTTACTGTTGAGGAATTGTTAAGGCCTGCTCATATTGCCTCTTGGAAAAATCACAAAGAAAGATCCATGAGAAACAAACATTGACTTTGAGGGAATCATCAACACTAATCATGAATGAAAAGCCTGTAAGATCACTAAGGAGACTTTGGGTTCTGAAATGGGTTTCAAGTCTTCCACAATTCAAGAACATGATCAAAACCCATTAAGAAAAAATCCTTCCAAAATGAAACCCACCATCCAAATCCAAGAATCCTAGAGTGATTAAACAAGCTAGTCCAAACCCACTACCATATATGCCTACTGAGTTCGAGAACATAATAATCAAGGCTAAGAAAGGTTCTGATATAAAGCTTATGACCCAAAAGGAACTGTCCCCATCCGATATGAAGGATCAGTTCGCTAGCCTTTCATTACCAAAAGGACAAATGAGTGCTGAGTTTCTAAGCAAAGAGGAACAATTTATTCTACAACAAAAGGAAGAAGATAGGGTTCGTTACAAAGGTATGGAAGTGCTACTGATACAGTTAAGCCTTGAAGAATGCACCATCTCTTTGAAGAAGTGGAAGAATGGTAGCAGTATGTGTTACACGTTAAGCTCACCCAAGAACAAAGTCAAAACCAACAATGATCTCAAGGTAAGAGATATCATTCAGATTAGGAATGGCAACAGGTTGAATTTGGGCTAGGTTTTTGCATACCCAGACCCGACCCGCGACCCGAACCTGACCCAATTATTAATTGGATTTTTTTCCGAGGCCCAAACCCACCCTGCCGGGCCCCTTTTATCTTCTTGGGCCCAAATCTGGCCCAACCAAAAAAAGCACAGCAACTGAACAACACCAAACAAACAAAATCAGAGGCAGGGAGTCAACTAGCAACGTACCAAAAGAGCACCTAGCCCTAGCCCCAGCTTCACCCAAAACCAAAGGTCAAAGCCAAAGCCAAAGCCATGGACTCAACACCAACGAGAGGTAGGGAGCCAACCAGCAACACACCCAGAGAGCACCTGACCTTAGCCCCAGCTTCACCCAAAGCCTAAGGCCAAAGCCAAAGCCAAAGCCACGGACTCAACACCAACGAGGGGCTGAGGGCGTGATGAGGCGTGAGGGGTTGAGGGCGTGATGAGCTGTGAAGGGCTGAGCGCACTGAGGCGTGAAGCTAAAGGCATGAGGGGCTGAGGACTGATGGGAATGAGAGCGGCTAGGCTGGGTAGTGAGTTAGGGTTACAAATTACAATGATATATATATAGGGGGTTTTAGTCATTTCACATAACCGGGTATTTATCCGGGTTGAGTTTCGAGTCAGGTTTCGGATTTTTTTTATAAAACCCAAACCCAACCCGAACCTGCTTCGGGTTTTTCTTTAAACCCATACCCGACCCTATTCTTTATCAGGCTGGGTAAAATCCAACCCATTAAGGTCGAGCTGGACCGAGTATCCGCGGGTCAAAATTAAATTGTCATCCCTAATTCAGATTTGGACCTTCAAATCTCAACCATAGACCTAGTTTGACCCCTAAAAGGGAATAAGGATTTTTTTTTTAATCTGCCAGCATGTATTCAAATTTCATTTTTGAATCTGACACTTGAATTTGTTCTCAAGTTAATTACAAATATTTCTAATTAAGTGCTTGTATTATCAATGATAATAAAGGTTCTGATTTTTTTTAATTTATTTGTTTGGAATATTAATGGTGTTGATCTATGATGATAAAGATTTTGAAGAACAATTACTAATATAATTTTATTACATCATCATACCAATTACTAATATAAATTAGTTGATATAAATTTAACAACACAAGATAATTTGAACCTTGAAACCTTTGCTCAAACAAAAGTACATAATGTATTATGAATTTGAAATCCTTTTTAATACGGAGAGCATAATTTTGGTCATATTTTCTTAGGTTAAAATAGCTGTTGTTTCAAATCCATGCATGCATTTTGAGGTAAAAACTAAAAAGTAGCAATTGATTCACACCACAATGCATTCACATTTGGAAAAAGAAACATGCCACAATGAACATTTTGTAAAGAAAGACCAAGTTTTTGATAATATTGTTCTAGTAATGTTATTTGTATTTTTAGAAAATACATGTAAATGAAAAAATGTAAAAATACATGTAATGTTATTTAAACACTGAAAACTATTATTCTAGTTATACTACCAAACAGCCCAATATCTAGGAATCCAAAATAATGAATTTTGTATTATTGCTTAACTGAATAGCTTACAAGAAAATAAGGATATTTATACAAGAGATTAACAGCTAACCACCTCTAACAGATTAGCGCCAATTACTCCAGCTTCTAACAGAATTTCTAATGAACCAATAGATTAGGATCATACATCCCATTATGTAACTAATTGAGTCACTAACAGTCTTATAAACTACATGCAGTTTATGTCTTGATACCAAACTACATGTCGTTTTTCTTTTTAAAGATTGAACTCGCTTCTTCAGCTATCTTTACACATATCACCCAAACTTTAATTACAATGAATTTAAACAGCAGAGAAGTGAAGTGGAACTCAATTTAAAACATGGACCACCCTAAATTAAGTGGTTGATCCTTGGAAAGTCACCCTAGTGGATATTGCTAAATCAATGGCCAATCTAGTCAGCCGACAGTACAACATTTTACAAAATTGAAGACACTAAAAGCAAGCTAAACTGGATAATTTCTTTTCATTTACAATGCAATATCAAAGCTGCACTCTCCAATCCTCCCTATTCCAAAGAAAATAGTCATTTCATGGGATGGAATGTGGGAATACTTCAACATTAACGTAGTCAAGGGTTGCACAGGGGCCTTACAGTAATAACAGCATGTTACAGTTAAGTAAAAAAGGAAAAACCAAATGCTCAGGATTGCAAACTGCAAGGGACGACCAGAGTTAAGACATTTTACCATGCACTAGATGTAAGACATTTTACCATGCACTAGATGTAAGACCCCATCTTCACTTACTCTTCCTTCCTATGCATGTTTGAAATGTATCTTCTATAAAATGGGGATTAGAAATTATTTTGGGGGAAAAAAAAAAGAATGAAGATGTAAGAGCCCATCTTTGCCGACTCTTCCTGCCAATGCATGTTTGACATTTAT
This sequence comes from Castanea sativa, assembly GCF_040712315.1. NCBI lineage: Eukaryota > Viridiplantae > Streptophyta > Magnoliopsida > Fagales > Fagaceae > Castanea > Castanea sativa. The sequence continues at coordinate 86,706,830 of NC_134013.1, read as the reverse complement.
CTTCTATAAAAAAAATTAAAAAAAAAAAAGGGGGGGGGGGGGGGGGTGGGGGGCCGAATAAAAAGAATGGTAACTGTCCAAGCTAATATTGATGAACAGTTGAACACCTAGTCAGAGGTGCTATAAATCCGTTTTTCTCCTTATACCTGTTGGTATACCATAACATACTGGTGATGCCCCAATCAAAAAAGGAAGTGTGCAAGCTTCACGAGCCCGAGACATGAATGATCCAATCTTTGGACCATGCTCACAGGAGTCCTTAAAGGAACTTGTGTCATGAGCTTCAGGTGATTTCTTCCTTCGGGTTTTCCTCCTCACATTACCTTTACAGCCCCTTATCGTCATGGCCTCAAATTCATCCACTACTAAATCACATTGGGCACAACCTAAGGAAGGACTTGATCTTTCTCTTAGCCAAGCATCAAGCATGGCCTTCCCAAATCGGTCAATATCCTTGTCTGTCACTTCCCATAGATTGGCAACAATGACAGGAGAACCAGCTAGCAGATAGGACAGTGGAGTTCCTTGTGGAACATAACTTCCATTTAGGGTCAAAGAACCACTACTGCATCCCATCAGAAGTGTAGCAGCACAGTTTTCAAGTTTTTGAATCTCATGCCTAGGAATGTACTGTGCTCCTGCATCAACATACAGAACTAAAATTCAACATACTTTAAAGGAAGAATATATGAAATCACTGTGATTAATTTGTTTTATTGAGCGCACCACTTCCATGGCCAAAATAAATAAAGAGATCATGGCTTTTTAAGGCCGCAACCAATTCTTCAGCGGTCGGTGCAGATCCAGCCTTCCCCTGTAGAGTTATTTTCAAGAGAATTAAATTTAAGAAAGAAATAAATTATGCAACTTATTTAATATAAAATGTGGGTTGTGATGAATACTTTCCAAATCACAAAGTTCTTTAAAAAAAAAAAATCAATTGCATGGTCCAAAGACACGTGTGAACGCATAAGTATAAATCCATGCATGCATATGTTTATAGATGCATGCATATGTTTATAGGTGCATATAACACATGCATGTATGTATGTATGCATCTACATGTGTACACATGAATGGCACTACACCATACAAAGTACAATTACATTTTTCATTCTAGCATTCTTCAATCGTTTTCTTTTCCGACATAAGGAGAGACCAAGAAAGTACCTCCAAGTTGTGATCTCTAAACCAGTTCTCAAATTCAACTTGGGTGCTGCTGAGATCACCACTGGGATTCAACAAGTAAAATGCATCCACGGGATCTATCAAAGGAAAGGTGGCACAAATCCTCCCAGCTTGCTCTTGCCGGCGGTGGCTTCTATCAAGTGTTGCAGAGATGCTGCCAACTGAAGGCATGCGATAAACCTCCTGGTTTCTTAATACTGGTAAATTCTCCCATGGAAGCATCTGTCAAAGTCAATGGGAATGTTAAAAATAAAAAATAAAATAAAAAGGTATTGAAATAGAACAAATCATCCCCCCATTCCCAAGGATAGAATACACGCTGCAGACAGTGCATGAATTCAGAAACTTGTTCATTGCTTAATTTGCATTGGTAAGAAAAAAACAGACATCTCCTAAAATGACAAATTTTACTTACAAATAAGTGCCAAAGACCATGGATGAAGAATCAGGAGGAATACATTACAGTATTTTCATCTGGACCAGCACTTAGAAGAACACATCAACAAATGTGTAGAATAGTCAAGTTTAATTTTATACTGAAGTAATATTGCTTAGTTACTTTAAGACCCCAAAACCAAATACTCACTTAATAAACTTCCTATTACCAGATCAATAAATTAACTAATGCCAATTTGAAAATCATTTGAATAAGTGGAGACATCATCTACGACTTTACAACATGAATCTCTGGATCAGTAAAAATATGAACAAAAATGTAAAATCAAAGACCCACCTGCACTTCACTGTCCAACACTAGAATTATTGGCTCTCGATTTATAGAGTCTTCCCCTCCAAGCTCATTCGCTGCTTCTTGTATTAGTTGGAAGGCCAGCTCAGACTTCTTGTCTACTCCATTAGAGGCATTAGACAATGTCCCACACTTTGCTTCATCGCAATATCTTACTCTACCAACATAGCAACCACTTCTTAAGCACTGCTGTGAAATACATGCTTCTCCTTCAAATGCATACTTGGAGCCTCCAAGAATAACCTTTAGAAGACTCTCATTTACGTCCAGTTCGCACTTAGATTTTAGATCACGCATCAGTTTCTTATATACTATGTCCAGGCGGTTGCAATTAGACCATTCTCCCAGAAGCAAATATTTCCAAGGACCCAACCATGAATCCTCTATGTTCCTAGTGGATGCCATCATGCAAGCACTAACAATTAAATTGTTTCTCAAAAATGAATACCCAAGGCTAAGATAAAACTATGAACTGCAGTGAAACACTCTCAAAGGCCATTAGAAAAAGAGCATAAGTTGACAGTTGTTACCTAAACTAGAATCTATGAAATTAGAGAATAAATATGGGAACAAAGTTTGGGTAGGGCTGCCGAATCCCAAACACTAATGAATCCATGCAAGTCCACACACAATAACATAGAGGCTTACACACAAAAAGGAGGCATTCAAATGTAAAACGAAAAAAGAGGTAACCTACCTCAGTAATTTACCCAGACGACAATCAAGCTTCTTTCTCCACATCCACCATTGTGTCCTATTCCTTTTTGTATCTTCTAAAGGAAACGTTGAAGATGATAAGTAGTTCTCCTCCAATATCAATTTAAACACAGGAGCTACATCATCAACAACAGTGGAACCCCATGGACAAAGCCAATGTTCACCCAAGTCAACGCTCTTATAAAGTTTATCAGAGCCAGAGTTAGCATCATCATCAGATGCTTCTGCCAAAATTTTACAGAATATTTAGGATGTTATACATACAAGTACTGGTATGTGTATGAGATACCATGAATTTACAAATTCCATCTCTGTCAAGTGTCAAATAAATACCTTCTATAACAGGATCCACTGGCAAAAGTACAACAACAGGTTGTCTCTTAGAGTTCAAGCGCGACACTAGCATCCATGCACGTACACGTGTAGGATAACACAGCAAATCTTTTACTAAACTAGCATAAGCACCTCCAAGAAAACTTATGCAAATGACTGTCATACAAGGAAGGCCCACAAAGAATTTTGCTACAAATTCTTCAAGATCCTTAATAGTGTCAGGTGCAAGCCTGCAGCAGGAAAAAGAGACTATTGCGTTAGGAAGTGTGATTTGATGATTCAGTCTTCAAAGGCAATAGCCACAACCTGATCAAGTTGCTTGTTTCTTCTACTCCGCAGCCAGTAACATGTGAGCCCTGAAAATAAAACTTATTAAACTATGAAACAGCAAGTGCTTATACACTGATGAACCAAGTGACTATCAAAAAGAACAATTCCAGAATCAAAATGTTAATCTGCAGAGCAAAAGATGTATTGCCGACACCCAAGTTCTTGTTAAAACTTATTAACAAACAAATGTAACATCTCAATGGGGTAGAGGCATGAAATTTTCAAATGATTGTTCATTTCCCTATTGAGCAAGAATTTGCTGAGAAGGTTAAAAAATTATAATTATTCACAATTGCCATCAGAACAGATAATAGCAGGGAGGCAGGACAACGATAGAACTTCGATTGATCATTGCATAACTTGGAACTCACTTTCTGAAGTGATATCTACTGCTTAGAATAAAATTCCCCAAATTCCTGATCTCCTATATATATTGTATTGGGGTCTTTGCTGCAGAAGTCTTGTCAAAATAATAAATTTTACTCAAGAAGAGAGCATCTTATCAAATATTTTATAATTAGCCTTACAAAACTCAAGCTGAATATGCATTGAGATTATTAATAACCAACTTACCAAAGTGAGATATGGTCCCCATCTTATACTTGTAGCCACACTAACAACATGCAAACTCAAAAAATAGAACACATGCAATGTGCTTTAAAACAAATCACCAGGGAATTACTAGAGCTAGTTATGACTCTTACATATTGTACAATGCATATTTCATTGATAAGAATGTCTTTCAAAGGTGATTTATATTTCTACAAAGATCTTCAAAGACACAGCCAACAACTACATTGTAATTTGACAATGTCTCAAGTTTTATTGGAGTATTGGACATATAAAATCATAATTGTGGCAGGGAGCAATGGACTGAGCGAATTGATAGTCACAAAAAGCCAAGTTATTATTTCCTTGAAATTTCTTAAGTGGCCTCAGATGTGACCTTCCATTCTGCAGTGCAAATCTCATCAGTTATATAAATAAATAATGAAAACTTTTGTTGTACTTATTTCTTATCACACAGAATCAAGAGGAATACTCATCACATGCAATTTAAGGAGGTACGGCCTAAAGTGTCAGCAACTATGTGCTTTCCAAAAATGCTTCAGAAAAGCAGGAAAATAATTATTATTATTTTTATAAAAAAAAAATACAAATTGGAAAACCAGTGAACATAAAAATCAAGCTAAGGGGAAGATTCACAAAACTTGTGGTTAGTCCAATAATTAGAAATGGATAGGCAAACAGAGAAGCTTGTGAACATACCTCAGCATCCACAAGGTGTTGTACTTTGCATCTCCCAATCATATTTGAAAAGAACTGGTAATTAACATGAGTGCCAAGTGAAGCTTGATGAAAATATGAAGCCCAATGATTTTCAGAGAGTGCTTTGCAAGAAGGGGACAACGGAAAAAACTCAGTTGAGGCAGAAAGTACAAATATGGTAGCAAGTAATTTAGAAACCTGTTGTGTCATTAAAAGTAACAGTTAATAATCTCCATGATTACATGAAATTATGAAACAAAGTATATACTTCAGCACAGAGCTTTCAAAATTCAAAATAAGAGGGTTTCATTACTTATCCAAAAAACAAAAACAAAAAAAAAATCAAAAAAATAGGGAATTACTTGCAACTGCAACACATGGAAGCTGAGGTAAAAGTGAAATGAACTTGAGTAGAATTCTAACAATCCAAATTCCAAAACAGAATATTTTGCAGGAAAAAAAAAAAAAAACCCAGAACTTACAGTATGTACTTAACTTGACACTGAAAGCTGAAAGCCAAATCAATTTTTAGATACCCAGATATTGATATCCCCGTATCTAACTCACAAAATTCATACTAACACCAGAAGGTCATATTGCAACCAGATCTGATACAAATACCTTTTTTCCTATAATTAATAAGGGAAATTTAGATAAAAATAAATGACAATTATGACAACATATTTAGATCCGCAAATAGGACTAATACATAAACCAACTAAACTTAGTTGGTAAACAAAAACCACAATTAAAATTCCTAAAAACTCTTGTATAGTCCCAAATCCCAAAAAAGACAAATTATAGTTGATTTATGTCTGTTCTAATTATCCATTTGATTCTCAAATAAACCCTCAACCACATACTTTGTCAATCAAGCTTTCTAGGTAAATATCAATGGAAGATCATACAACAATAAGAAGCTTTGACACCAATCAAAATGGGCAACAGCATCTTGGGATGAAGTCAGATGATTCAAAACTACTACGTCTCCCATAAGTTTCAGTGTCACATTCATAATGAGATTTGATTTGTGGTCACGAACATTAATTGAAAGCCACAAGTTTAGGTATGTATATTTTATTAAAATAATCATGACCTAATAATTTTATTTAACAAAATATATATTAAAAGTTGAATCAAAATAATTGCACAATCTATTTTGCCATTGCCAACCTCAATAAACAGAAAACCAGATTTTAGATCAATTCCAGGTTTTATGGGACAAATTAACCAGATTGTTTCTTGATTACAATAATGAGATTTACGACCCTTCGAAAACAATTTAAGTAACACGAGGGGAAAAAATAACTACAAATTTGATTGTACTTTATTAAGGGGGGAAAATACTGGATTGGCATAATTGCATAAAAAACTAGATTAGTTTTTTTAAAAACTGACGGCCATCTACTAGGAAATATAAGTCATTATGCAGCAGAAACAGATACTTGGACTAGATATAAATTATTTCAAAAGATCTACAAAAGGGGGACAAGATAATTCTAGAAATCCAAGACACAGGAAATACTCCTTGCAATCATTGGATGACAAGCCTTAAAACACCTTTAAATTCAGTAATGTGCCCCAGCAAAAAGTTTCAACGACCAAACATAAAGAATCAATATCAAGACAGAAAATTAAACAAATTTCACCTTCTGAAAAAGTATAGGAACCTCACGGCAGAGAACAAATGCCAGCATCAACCAAGACACTAATTTTGGTAAATGAATGTCAAATAGATCACAGCAAGAGGTCCTAACAAAACCAACAAAAAAGAGAAGGCAAAGGAGGTTAGTTATCAATTTTTGATCGCATAGAGAGCCTATTAGTGCTATTATAGATCCAACCAATTTAATATACTATCAAGTCATTGCACACAGCCCTGAGTGAAGAGAGTAATCTATCAAACCTATCATCTAGGAGAACAGTGTGTGTGTGTGTTTGAAAATATGTGCGCACACGAGCAGACAAGTACAAGACCAGAAAGAAAACAATCTTTTAATCTGACAGACTTCATTAGATGAACAACATATGCAACAATGCAAAACAAATATGGACACAATTTGATGAGGTGAATGAAATATCAAAACAACCTTTGAACATTCATTTTACTTACCACACCACATCTTCAATGGGGATATTAAAAAAGGTAGGAAAAAAAATTATTGTCCTTAGTAAAACCAAAAGATCATTACTAATCTAATAGGCATATTGACAAACAGAGGAAAAGATTATTAAGGTAATATAACCTACAAATCTCATGCCCCTGAGAATCACAGTCCAAAAATTTTCAATCCCATAAAAGTCATGAATGCAAGTTCAGGAATTATGATCATTCCTATGAGAGAAAGACAAGTTAACAGCAGCCCATCCAATTAGAAATCAGCAATATCTAAGTATTTATACCATTGCCATTCTTAAAAATTCTTCATAGGAAATAAGGGAAGTATAGACACATAAAGATCCATACACATGAATAAAATGAATAACAGACACACAAGCACCTATTGTTACAGATACCTGGTGTCCTTAGAATGGTAACTCTTCAAAGAAAACCAAGATATGTTAAAAAGTATTGCCGCACGCTCAATAGTGAATGCATCTCCAGATATCTCATTCCCAATAAAATCAAGCAAAAAAGTAGGTGGAACGGAAGAGTCAACATAACCAAACGAATTTCTACTAACTAGGACTGATATGCTTTGAAACAAAACTTTATGTGTTTCATGAATCTGACCACGATCCCCAAAGCATTTTCCTGAAAATAAAAACATTAATTATAATTATAGTTATAATAGGCATATAAGAAAGAAAGAATCTAAACTCCATGCATAATGGATGTCACTAATTAGCCTCAATTGCAAGAATGATGTAAAAGAAACAGAAGCTTGTCTCTTCATCAGATAAACCACCATGCAAGTCCCTAATAGTACTGATTTTCGCATTTTTGTTGAAATAGTTTTTCATAGTTGCTGGTATTGGTGTCAGACGTTCTCAAGCATAAAGGTTTCTTTTCATCAATGGAAAAAACAGTAGTTGTCAGATGTGATATAGTTTGATTGCTATCACTTTGGCTACAATGAATCCTCCATCTCTTACTCCCCAAACCTGATTCCAAGTTCCAGAGCTCCAATTACAGTGGTTGAAAATCCAAATGGGCACAAAACTGAAGCAACTGTGGTTTGCCCCAATTTCCACATCCTAAGTACCACAAATACTACCACTATATAATCCAAACACCATGAGTGTTGTGAAATGTGAAAGAGATTTAAAAGGAGAAGAGAGCTTAAGAAGAGGAAAGTAAGATGTTGGTATCAAAAGAGGAATTTTTGTGGAGTTGTTCATGAGATGAGTTCAAATTCCATCTTTGTTGAGTGGAATACAATTTGCTCTCCAAAGTCCAATGGGGAACATTATATCAAGCCCTATTGGGCATATGGTTATGGAAATTTGGGAGAGCTGAGTTGCTGCTAAGTATGGGGACGATGGACAACGAAGCACATTAGAAGTATCCATGGTTGTAGCATATGGAGAAGTATTATGGAGGGTTGAAATAGATTCACAAGTCATGTGCAATTTGAGTGATTGGATGGAAACCGAGTGAGGTTTTGGAATGACAAGTGATATGGGCTTCAATCTCTGAAGGAGAGTTACCTAGAGTTGTATGCAATAGAATTACTTCCACTAGAACCAATGACAAAACCATTCAAACAATGATCTAACAAAATCACAAAGCCACCATAAACAAGAGTAATGTTAACCGGAAAACAGTTCAGTCAAGCACCCGGTAACCCTGCGCCAAACTCTTTCCTAGACTATAATAACTAACAACAATCTTCCACCTTCCTTTGTGTGCAAAATAATGCCATCTAAACTCTGGAAAGAATTTGGCAATGTTCCTTTGCCATAACTATTCTAGTTTAACCAAAAAAACAAACTGGCTAGTACTTATATAAGCAGACTTAAAATAATAGCAAAATAAAGAGATAAAAAAAATTATATATATAATAAAATAAACTAAATAATTGACTCATCTTTGTCCTTTTCTAACTTTGGTAATATATAATAAATTATCTATCACACTTTCAGATTAGTCCATTACATTATCCAGTTACCTCATTCCAACTATATATATATATATATAAAGTAGTACTATGTACGCAGAATTAAAATAATAGCGAAATAAAAGGAAAAAGAAAAGAAAAACTAGATAATTGACTCATCTTTACCCTTATTTAACTTTTGTAATATAATACATTATGTACTACACCTTCAGATTAGTCCTTTACATGTTTTGGGCATCCATGACCTAACAACCCAGTTACCTTTTTCTTTTCTTTTTTTTTGATAAGTCTAACAACCCAGTTACCTCATTCCAACTATATATAACTAAACAAGAAACTTCACAAATATGTTAAATAATACAATATCCAAAACAATAACCTGAGTAAATAGGATATCACAAAAAATATCAGCACTTATTCTTTGTGGGGGCTGGTGGAGAGTGAGATTGACAGATAATATCTGAAAATGACTGTCTTGAGAATGGGTATAAAGCATATGTCAACGATATCTGTGGAAAACATTCGGCAACAAAGAATGTGATAGGCAAAGAGTAACTAAATCCTCTCTTCATTTAAAGGTTTAAACATGGCATACATTTGCTTCATCTTAAAGAATACAAGTACAATAAGAGACAATCAGGAAGTGTTTGTGCATGAGAAATAGCAAGTGAATAATCAGAGCAAAAGGGTTTTTTTTTTTTTTTTTTGCCGAAAATCAGAGCAAAAAGTTTGCGTCCATACCTATGCCAGTAAGTAGCCTCAATGAAAGCCGTCTCCGGACAAGCTCCCACTTCATATTTAGAAAATTATTCACTAACCCAGATTTCATAACTTCCATTAGAAGACAATGCCAACACCTCATTTTGTCCGGAATGCATTTTACTTCACAGCCAGAGGAAACTATACAACCATTCGTTTCCACGGGTAACTCCCTTTGGCTAAGCATATCAGAGCAATCAGATCCAACTTGCAACTCACCAGATGCTCTCATACTTAGGTTCTGTGTAGATCGATATCTGGAACGAGTTACCCTCGAATTTTTCTCAGGGATTAAACACTGATCCTTTAGTAAAGGTTTTGGAGCATTCTTTCTAGACTTTTTGGCTTCCATCTTCGCTTTTGGTGCCTCTCTTGTGGATTTCCCTGTGCCATGATCATTTTCTACAAAACTAGATGAATTATTGCTGCCAACACATTCAGCATCTTTCACAAAAAATTTCCCAAGCATCATACTTTCAGCATTTGCCTTTTCAGGACAACTAACACAGTTTTTCCACACGGAAAGATCTAGTTTGTCCAGGGCCAATTTGTACTGATTTTCAGCATGAGATAATCTCTCTACAGAAGTATCTGCCATCGTACTATCAGAATTACTTCGTGATAAATCACCTAGATGCTGATCAAGAGTTGCTTCCATCATCAATCTGCACTTTATGCAAGAAAAAGTCGTACTGGTATCCATTAAAATTTTCTTGGCACTTTGAAGTTCCTTCTCAGCCAAATCCCAAAGTTGTTTCTTACGGTATAGTTTTCCTGGCAAAATTTAAACATATTCTGTTAGTTAGCTCACTACCAAACCTATTCTAACCAAGTAGAGAATGAAGTATTTATAATCATAGGAACAAATACTATGGTAAGCAAAATTTCATTCAACCTCCATACCTAAGACAGAGGAGAAAGCAACTGTAAATAATGGCAAGCCTTGTGAGCAAGAAATGTTTTTTCCCCAGATTAAAAAAGTTTCAGCTTCAGCTCCATTTCCAGTTATTTCATGAATAATCCCAATCTGTGTTGTATAATGAACATAACAGTAATGCAAAATGTTAGTAAAAGAAAGATTAGCACTCACTGCGATGAATCGCTAGATTAGAATGATTGAAAGAAAGACAAGTCAAACCTGAAGAGTGCTTTCAAGATAACATTGAAGTACATTCCATGGACTAAGATAACAGCCTTCCAAGTCCCATTGAATAGTATCAAAGGACCAAATTTCAGTAGCAATTGATCTGCGAATTTGGAGATTCTTAAGACCATAAGTAAGCTTCTGAATGACATCCCCAGTTTCATTGTACTTTTCAGTGTGCTGCTCAACAGAGTACAAAAAATTTTCTTGGAAAAGTCTAGTTCGCAACCGATGAGCTTCTTTTGCATACGAAAGAGCCTACAGAAAATGAAAAAAATCATTACAGAACAGAAGTATGCAACGGCATACTAGAGGCAAGTGTATTATGAGATTAAGCCAAGCAAAATAACCACTAAAATCGTGAAGGATCAAGTAACTCAGAAACAGTCTGGTAGATTTCTAGAACTATGAAGAATTCTAGTCAATGGTTATGGATCAAATGGCATTTCCTACCCTGTACATGAGAGGTGGAGATGGAAGGTGAGGCCAGGGGTTGAATCTCACAGGGTGCATGAGTTGCACTAACTGAAAAAAAAAAATGAAGCTGCCTAAATTGTATTATCTATCCAAAAAACTATGTTCAAAGAATTCAAACCCCTACACAATTTAAAGCCAAAGAAAGTAATGTTTTTATGTTGAAACCTCTATTTTAAAATCGAATGTTATGATTAGGAGCCTTAACCCAATCAACTTTCAACATTATACTCCTTGTGTCCCATTTTATTAGTCCATTATTCCATTTTGAGAAGTTCAAAAATATTACCCACTTCGGAAAGTCAATGGACACAATTTTAATAATGACCCTGGCTTATGATTTAATTTAATTGAAGTCAGGACTCCTGTTTTGTTTGCCACTTCACATAACACATTAAATAATGTCCCCTTAATAAGTTTGGCTTTTTTCTAATATAGACAAACAATTTGGGATGGAGAAGTACTTAGAACTATTTAATTTTTATCAGACCCCACTATACTCTTTTTCCACACTGTTTAATGTTGGGGCAATTGGTCAAATTTAAATTAGTCCTTGTCCATTGAGTAACACTGATACAGGCAGCAAGATGCTCCCAAAAATAAAAGTACAAGCAGTTGGAATCTAACAAAAATAAAACTATGGTCTAAAGGGGCCTAGTTGGAATCTTAAAAAGTCTTATTTCTGTGTTAATATCATGTTTAGCAGTTTTACAACATTGTTCAGGAGTTATTGAATAACTTCTGTTTTACTTGGGAATCCCAATACTTGTAGGAAAAGAATTGCCAATAACTCATAAAAAAGCTTTATGTAATCTGTGATTCAGAATACAACTCGATAAATTTCAGCAACTTTCTAAAAACTTTGAGGTGTGATTGCTGTCCCTTTTTTGGGTGTGAATGCCTATGAAACCTAAATATGACAGCCTAGGCAGTTTTCTTCTATAAAATCTTTGTTTCAACAACCAAAGCCAGAATAGCCAGCAACCTTGATTCCTAACTTCAGTAGCTAGCCTTCAAGATCCAACCTTTTACATACCTAATTAACCCTATACAAAGCCCAACAGGATCCCGTCAAGAAGTCTAACTATAGTGTTGAATTCCTAAAGATCCTGCATTAGATTGGATGTCACAGACCACAGCTCTCTGTGCCGTGCCAAACACCTTAATCCATATTATATTATCATTACATGTAAACTGAAATCTTCAAAGGTTTGAACTGGATCAACATATGCTGATAAAACATTATTTGATGATATCATGAAAGGTAAGAATCTAAAAATCAACACTGGCATGGTAAATCTTCTCAGCAAAGATTTACAACTCTTAGTTCTTTATCAGACCTTAAATTCAGGAAAAGAGAACATTACTTATCAATTTCCACTTGAGAATGCACTTATAAAAAAATAATAATGATCCACCTAAGAATACAATTTTATGCTAGGAAGCACGGACCCTTCATTTGAGGTGATGTACCCATGCTTCCTACTTAAGGGCTAATTTTCAAAAAATTGTTGTGTCGTTGTGTCTTACCTATACCCATGCTTCATCCTTTTTAGAGGCTTATTCTTTTACATGAGTTTGAAAGGGTCATCCTCAAACTCTTCTGCATTTTCTCAAATCTTTTGGAAATTTCTAAAATATTGATTGCAATATTATTTATATGTAATAGCATCATCTTTTTTGTCCATAAATACAATCTTAAATAAGAAGTCGCTCCTACAATTTTTTTCTTTTTTAGTAAGTGGTCACTTCTATAATTCAATCATGTCAATTCATATTTGTCATATTCAAACTCCTGTTTTGATGGCCTTAACTTGAATCTGTAATTTTTCAATCTTTTGATGCATCTGATGCTGCAAAAAGCCAAGAGTTCAGAATCTTGAACTCTAAATGGAAAAGATTAAGTGCCAAACATTACATCAAAATTTCCAAACTTCATGCACAACAACATTGCAGGATTGACTGACTAAGAAGATATACTCTAGGTTCATAAAATCTGAAAGCAAACCAAATGGAAAATACCTCAATTAACCTTCCATGTGAAACAAGTCTTTCGCACAAGTCATAGTAAAGATATCCAGCAAGGAACACAGATTGACTGGACACAGGAACCTATAATAAGAGAGACATAATAATAAGTATTTTTTATTGGGGATCAAAAACCAAAGTAACTACTAAAGAGGTTCTTACACTCGAAATGAGTTGAAATGCAGCCTCCTTAACTTCATCAACTGTGATATCTGATCTAAAAGTGCTCTCAAGATTGCAAGAGGCCTGGGAACTTGCAAATGAAAATGAGAAACTCTGTTGGAAGCCAACTAACAGTGGATGCGACCTCTTTAGACAGCGTATCCAGAAATCAACAGACTTACAAAGGTCACCATACTGCTCAGATAAGTTAATGATTAATGTCTCATTTACAGGTGAAATACAAAGTGCATGACTAGTCCTTCTACTTTCCCACAGTTTGGCCAAAAAATTCTCCGGTGGAACATTCTTGCATTTGAATAATCTAGTCATCAGCCTATATATGTCATGGTGAAAATCCATGCATCCCTGAGAATATAGCAGAAAAGAAAGCAATGTTGTGAATAAATAGTAGTAATGTCAAGAAAAACCATAATAATATGCTATCAGTACAGAACCTGCAGCACATAACATGATCAAGAAACAAACCTTCAGTGATAACATATCAATCATATTATACAGTAGTAGCAGTGTATTTTCGGGCAGCATAGAGCCCAGGTCATCTGCAGAGCAGTGATCTCGAATAGAAATGCTCAACCATAGCTGTAGGGCAGCATTAATATCTTGGAAGATTTGCTGCTTGTAACAAATCCAAGCAAACTTTTAGTAAATGAGAATAACTGCTACTGTCAATGTCATACAAAGATATAAACTAAACATACAATGCTTTAAAGCATTAATTACTCAATTCTGGAGACTAGCCTTTTAAGCATTAACACCTTTGAGTTTGGTTCAGCTTCCTGGGTACATAGTGCACGTAAGCAGTATGTCACAGCTAATTGATGACAAGTTGGCATTCCACAGCTACATGTTTCACCATACACCTCACTCTGTTGAGGTCATTTCAATCAAAAACAAAAATCCAGAAAGAGCATAGAATTGACCACTAATTTTTTTTTTTTTTTTGATAAGTAAAAATGGGAATAACCTCTAAATGTACTATCAATGATGAATATAATAAAGCTTAAACAAATCTAAAAAGCTTACAATTGTATATATGGATTCTGACAGACACTGAATACTGTCCTTCAAACCTTCAATCCCACAGACTCTTAATGCCTTTCCCTTTCTCACTAAAATTCTTGATTTTTGTAAATGATTATGAGGTGTAACATACACATCTCGCAGGAGGATACCAATAATTTTCATTTGCATTTGCTGACAAAATTCTGGGTAAAGCGCATTCATTTCCTCATACGCAAGCAGTTCCTAAAAAAATTCCATGAAAGAAATGTAGAGAAAATAGCTATGAGCCACATCCATAATATATGATATAAAAGAGGGGAAAGGGTGGGGAGGGGGGGGGGACATAATAACTAAATGCTTATAGAACGGAAAAGTTGACAAAAAAGCCAGACCTGCTCTAAGATTATGCCAATTGTCCTCTTTGACACATGCACAGAAGATGACAGCAAACAGTACAAAGTTGGAGCACTATCCCCCTCAGCCACGCTTGTACAACGTTTACATTCAATCTAGATAACAATTAAATATGAGGCAAAAGAAGCAAAACAAATAATAGTGACAACACTTGAAAGCTCTCAAAAGTGCTTACCTTTACCCACTGCTTCACCAAGGGTACAGGACCTGACAGCATTTCAAACACCTCTCCAGGAACAGACCAATCTTCAAGGACCTCTGCAATTGTTCTTTTCACCTTATGACTATCACACTGATGGAGAACATCCAAAAGAAAAGCACTTCTAGTGCAAGCCTCATTAACAAACTCTATAATAGCGTCTTCTGAAATATCAAACTCTAACCCTTTTGGTTTCTGTACAAAAAGCTGGCAAAGACGTTTGACACAAGTCCATGATGCCCTACAACATAATTTCAATGCCTTGGAAGCCTGCAAAGGTATTAAACACTTATTTTTTTAAAGACAGATAGTGTGGAAGGGAAGGTGGGTTCTGAAACACAGACATGGGGCACCGCAAAGAATGCCATTACAACCGAGCTATCACTTGAACCCAATAACATCCATTAAACACTTATACAAACCAAAATCGTTAAGGGCAATAGATATGACTATAAAAAATAGCTACTTTTTTTGGTAAATTACACACACATCCATTGGGTCTTGAACCCCAAACCCACAACCTCACCCTCTCCTTAGAACTTATAAGAGGAGGAAGTGCCAATGGAGCTAGAGCTCATTGGCAATAATAAGAGAGTGCTTATTGTAAGATGATGTCAGAGCTCACTCAATTTTCCTTCTGATCATACAGTCTTGTGAACTCTTCATGTGAGTAATCAATGGATTTGGTTCAGCAGTCATTTTGCATAATCTACCATCTAACACAGTTAAATAAATACTCAAATTGCCTGTAAAAGGCATAAAGCTGACTTCAGACAAAAGCAATCAATATTTTGGTACTAAAGAAATCAATTATACAGTTATCTAACACATCTATTCCATGCCAAAACACAGATTAAAGTCTTTTACTAAATTTTTAATACATTAAAAATCTTACTTTTCTAGTATAGGTGTTATCTGTCTAACTTCCAATGGTCAAAACGAGGATAGAAAGAAAAATTGTCAAGTTTTTTCAAATTTCCTTATTCCATACTCTTGGTTAAAATGAGAAACAATTAGTAATGGCAATGTAGGGTAATGAAACTGAAATAATGATATAAAATAATTTTAACATGAGCCAAAGAGCAGCAACAAAATTGACCTAACACAGTAGCTTATGCACTGCCTTTGGAATTATCTTTCAAATTTTATAATAATAAAAAAAACGCCCGTTGATAATAGAAGGAAATAATCTACTGAACCTAATATGACAGCATTTCTATCCCCACAAAATGATAGTGCAGCTCCCAACTTAACGCTATAAGCTTGAAACAAACACGTGGAAAGAACGGGTTACAATCAAAAGACAGTTAAAAAACACAATAGAATATATATAAATAATAATAATAAAAAGTACCTCTATTACTTGCTTATTTCTGTACAAAAATACACCAATGTTGTGAAAAGAGGCAAATAGGTGTTTTAGCCCTTGAGTTTGAACCCATTCACTGGTAATAATGCGTTTAACTAAATGCATACTCCTCTGAAATAAGAAATGTCAAACCAATTAGCTTAACTGAAACACATATCATTGAATCCTGCAATAATAAAGAGAATCAAGAATGAATCAGAAACACAGTGCTTAGGAAATTAAATATTACATAATAAAAGAGCCAACCTTCATTTTAAGCTTTGTTCTGGCAGAGAGGGTGAAAGCGGCGATAGCTACACTAATTACAGCTTTGCTGTTTTCATTGAATCCATCTCTCTCCCCTTCATATATACAACTGCTCCATGAACAAGAAAATTCAGAGAAGCCTTATTGCTAACTTGGTTCATCTTCTAAACAATGCAAGACATTAAGAAATGAAAAGTTCCAAAATTATCAACATAAGTTTCAGTCCTCTGTACAAGTAGGCTCCCTACGTCCTAAGGCTTCACTTTCAGGAGCTCTTCTTGGTTATTTATAACACTTAAACTAATGTAAAGAAAACATCTAAAAGGTGCATCTCACATTCTAGATTGGTGTAAGAGCCCATGGGGTAGGCACTAAATATAAATTCTACCCTCCATACCTCTAAACACATCACTACAAACTAATATAATTTGAAAATCAAATTTAGATAGCTTATAAACTTAATCTTATTATGTTGTTTGGGCCATAATAGTTTCCAAAATTGATGCACAACAAAACACTACAACTACTCTAGTGCACAAGCAGCCATATTTTTCACAGCTATGGTAACTAAACAAAGACATAAAGAATGACCTTGGAACAAGATTTCTTTATAACAAGATAAAGAGAGGAGAGAAGTCCGAGCACAAAAGAAGTAAACAAAATTTATCCGGAGCTATTAGAGCGGGATCTACTTTTTGGGGAATAGGAGTCGAAGCCCCCAAGGGGGAATTGGGAAGTTTTCTGATAGGGGATCAGAGTAGTTTTCCAAAACCAGAGTAAAACAAATTCTTGCTTACATTAATAAAACTACTAATTACAAAAAAGAAAAAGAATGGAAGCACAGGTAACTTAGTAACCAAAGAAGAAAGCAAGTGAAGGAACTCCATCTTCAGCTTAGGAACAGAAATTGCAACACCGTCAACAGCTCTAAATTTATGTTAATTGTACATGCACAACATCAAACACAAAGGGTGGCCTTCCAAGCAACACAAGTGGAAAATACCATAAAAAGAAAAGGATGGAGGGTGCAAAAGACAAACAAAGTATAAGAAATCCACAATTAACTTACCTTTGACAGGAATGAAAAATATCAGCAAACTGATAGAATGCATCCTGGATTATACTGATTTTTGTTGTAATAAAAGCATCTTCATTTTCACTAATAAGCTGTTTCCTTTCTGAATTTACTAAATCTGCTAGGGGCTGGCATAAGAATTTCAACGCATTTAGGTAAAAGAGCAGATAAGCTTTTCTATCATTCTTAGTGCAATCTATAGATGCCTCATAACCAGAACTCAATTGTGAACAACTCTGACAAACAGAATCTGTATGTTTGACATTACATGTCACACAATTCTCTTTGCAGCTAATATGAAAGTAACTACCCAAAGAACCAAGCAAAGCAGCTAAGTTCTGCAGTATATCCCCATCATCATGTAAAATTTGAATAGCACCTCTGGACTTCGCATCAGAATTGATAAGGTGCAACCCAGCTGCATAAAGCCTCAGTATCATATCAAAGGGAGATCTAACCTGCCAAACAAAATCGATTAAACTTACAATGTGAGACATGCAAATACCACCACAAATGAAAAATGTACAATATAGACTACATAAACAAGATACCTGATGGGAATCACCTGCTATTTTGTTTAGATGTGTCGCCATTGTAATACTTAAGTTTGCACTTGAAGTTCGACATTTATTGGCACAATAAGAGACAAGTTCGACATACTCTATTCCAGTATTTTCCACTTTGAACTGGAAAAATAAAATAAACTTTGTGGTCATGGGTTTAAATCCCGTCTCCAAAACAAAAGATTACTAGACAATGCAAGAACTCTGAAAACTTAAGAGTACTCTTCTCCAAATAATGAATATGCAAACTACAAATTTATGGAGGAGGTAGTAGATAAAAAGTATGGAGTTCAATGGGGTTGTTCATGTTCTGAGGTAGTTGCTGGTTCATATGGTATGGAAGTGTGGAAATTTATCAGGGGTGGATGAGATTTATTCTCTAAGTTATATTAGATATGAGGTTGGAAATTTTCAAGAATTTGCTTTTGGAATGATCAATGATGTGATGATATGCTAATGAAAGATGCATACTCAAAATTATTTTATGCTAATGCTGATAGAAATGCAACTGTGCCTAATTTTTCTAGACTTCTCTTTTGAGTGTGTTACTCAGATACCTAGGTTAGCTAAAGACTGCGATTTAGAGTCTATTGATGTTCATGGATATGTTGTATGAGACTAAAGTTTGATGGGTTGAGGAGGATAGAATGATGTGGGGGCATCCAATATGAAGAAGTTTCAGGTTAGGTCATATCATAATGTCTTGAAAAGAATAGACAAGGATTTGTTTTTTCTATGGCCAAAGCTCTTTTTCCTACAACACAATCTCCATTCAATACACGAGACATGACACAACAAGGCAGTGATCATCTTACTTGTAAACAATATTATATTTGCATAGATATCATATTCCATATTTTAAAATGTGTTATTAGAGAAGATAAAATTATATCCATGTCTTTGGCTTTAAACATGGACATAGATGAAACTGATGATAGAAGTCTTCTTTGAACCATATGCCTGGTTCATTAAAACTTCTCTCATTTATACAATTTAACAATATTACCTTGCATTCACGGGTAATGGAATCCAACACACACATTAATATGTCAATGATGAGCAACGATCTATTCTCTAGTAGCAAGAATAAAGATGAACATATCCGCCTCGCAACCTGCATGTTGACTGATGATTAAGAAACACATATAGATCCTACATAATACATATGGCCAAAAATCAGACACAAGTCACCTTGTAAATTTGATCTTTTAATGATGACTTTGCATACTCGGAGATTGTAGCATAGCAGAATGCACGTACTAGATCCCCATTAAAACACGCTAGCTCCCCCACCAAAAATAAAGTACATTTCCCCAAGTAAGTCACAAGCGCCCTGTGCAACTTCTCATATGCATTGGCATCTAATACCCTAGCACATTTAAATTCAATCAAACAATCATTGCACTAGTCGTCCTGTTCCAAACAAACACTTTACACCTATAAAGTGTAAAGTATCGTACGATACGTGATACGTATCATACCGTATTGTATCAACGTATCGTAAGTGTATATGAATCGTACGATACAAGGTGCATATCGTATGAATCGTATCATATCGTAAAATCATACGTATCGTACGATATATAAACAAATGCTTTAAAATGATTTTTTTTGTTAAAAATTTTACTTTTATTTGAATCTAACAAGTTGTTAGACTTGTTTTTAACATAAAATTATTAGTTTACTTAATTTAGCCTACTAAAATAATATATTCATAAACTTTTTTTTCCTTTTCTCTCCTACAATTGGACTACACAATACACACTTACGTACCCTTCACTTTAATATTTACAAATTTATTTTATATACTATGAATAAAATATTAATTGACAATACAATTTTTTTTTTTTTTATCACTATTGTTATAAGTTCAAGAAACTAGAATGCCAAGAAAAATTATTAAAATAAAAAGAACAGGAAGAGATAGTAAATGTTAATGAAAAATGATGATGAAGAAAATTTTAATGAAGAAATAAGTTTGCAAAATTATAAACATGATGATAGAATTGACTTAGATGAGGTTGATTAGGCAATATGATGATAATAAATTATTATAATAGGGGCATTTGTAATATATTATCACTTTTGAATTTAAGTAATTTGAATGTGTATATTATAAATACATACTAGTTTGATTTATTTAGTTATCTTATTAAATATTATTACATAAGTGATGAATAAATTAGTCATTAGTTGAATATATTCAAAATTTATAATGAATATACCTTTTATATATGTATATTTATAATTTTTTATAAATTTTATTAAGTGTTTGTGTATCTTACAATACACGATATGGTATGATACACAGTACATAAAAATTAAAAATCGATTCACGATACGATTCACGTTTTGACTACTATGCCTATAAACACAGACACAAATTTACTACCAAACACAACGTTTGCTCCAAAAACCCTTAACAAAAAGCCAAAACTACAAATCATAGATACCAAATTTAAGTCCAATCTCTATAGTTATTATGTTTCAATTCCGATCCAACTAAAAATTTATTAATGTTACCCCATTCTTGTCAAAATTAGAGCATAATCCAGAAGTTTCAAATCATTCAAATATCCAAAGGCTTCAACTTCCTTTCATTTCATTTCCCACAGTTCCTCGGAAACCAAACACAACCTCTCAAATAAACAAAACTCCTGCAACTAACAATTTAGTATTGCTAGCCCCATTCTAGCTAACATTAGTGCATATTTCAAAAGCTGCATTTCATTAAAATTTCCAAAGGGTTCAATCTCCTTCCCTTTCATTTCACACACTTTCTCGCCGACCAGACACAACCTTTCAAACAATCAAAAATCACACAACTGAAAAGTTAGTAACGTTAATCCCATTCTAGTCAAAATGAGTGCATATTTCACAAGTTTCAAATAACTAAAATCTCCAAAGGTATCAACTTCCTTTGATTCCCACATTGTCTCACCAACCAAACACAATCTTTCAAACAATCAAAACTCTTCTCAACTAAAAATTTAGTAATGTTAGCCCCATCATAGTCAAAATTAGTGCATATTTCACAAATTTCAAATAATTAAAATCTCAAAACGTATTTTCCTTCATTTCCCACACTTTCTCACCAACTAAGCACAACCTTCCAAACGATCAAAACTCACGCAACTAAAAGGTTAGAAATGCTAGCCCCATTCTAGTCAAAATTGGTGTATATTTCACAAGTTTGATAATTAAGACCTCCAAACATATCAATTTCCTATCATTTCCCACATTTTCTCAGCAACCAAACACAACCATTCAAACAATCAAAACTCACACAACTAAAAGGTCAGTAATGTTAGGCCCATTCCATTCAAAATTAGTGCATATTTCAGAAGTTCCAAATAATCAAAACCTCCAAACATATCAAATTCCTTTCATTTCCCACATTTTCTTAGCAACCAAACACAATCTTCCAAAAATTCAAAAAACTAACATACCTAAACCACGGCCGAACCTCCTCAACCAAACCAATCACCCTCCTATACACCTCCTCGTCCTTCCTCTGCCCCATGGCCGCGCACTTCACCATCGTTGCGACCACCTCCACAACCAACAGCGCAAACTCCTTATCTCCACCATTTTTCGCCACATCCGGCACAAACTTCCCAGCCGAATTCGCCGATTTCTTCACTTTCACACCAAAATCCATCCCTCTGAAGCTCTCCAAAACCCTAAGCCCCTCGGCCTCGGCATCGCGGTACCGCCCCAACCCCTCCATACAATGCAACAAGCGAACTCTCTGGACGTGAACGGAGTAGGGTTTACAAGAAAGCTGGGACGAGAGGGAGTCCAAGCAAGTGAGGCAGAGTTGGTAAATGTTGAGGAGGTCGAGGGCAAATCGGTCATTTGAGGAGTGTGGATCGGAGGAGGAGAGGCGCTTGGGGAGGAGGGAAAGGGCGCGGTTGAGGAAGGGGAGGAATTGCTTGGCGAGGGGACGAATTTGGTGGTTTGTGAGATCTGAGAATGGGTGGAGGTAGTTGGAGAAGAGAGGAAAGAGCGTTTCCGTCGTGGAGGGGGAAGAGGATTCGAGTTTGGAGAGGAGAGAGGATTCGGTGGCGGAGGACATTACTGAAAGTGAGAGAGAGAGAGAGAGAGAGAGAGAGAGAGAGAGAGAAGAGCGGTCTGAGAATGAGAGTGAGTAAAGGGTTGGGGAAAATTGAAAATGAGAAGGAAACGGTGGGGTTTGTTTGTGTTTTTAAAGGGCGCGAATAGAGCCCGCTCATGAAATTTTTCAAACTAGTCTGGAAGCGTGGAAGGAAGAGTTTTTTTTTTTTTTTTGTAAGCACGATGACTTACTTTTATTTATTTATTTATTTATTTATTTATTAAATAAATAAATAAATAAAAGGGGATGTAGCTCAAAGGGTAAATAATGGGAATGCTTACCCAAGGAACGAGGATCGATACCTTGCATCTCCATCTTTTTACAAAAACCTACAAACACTCACTCATCCTACTTCATTCATTCACAAAACCACACCATTCAAAATCACCCTTTTTTTTTAAGCATGATGACCTTTTATTATTCTTTTTTTTTAAAGCACGATGATCTTTATAATGAAAATTTCAGGTTTATATATATATATATATATATATATAAAAATTAATTAAAAGGAGATGTAGCTTAAATGGTAGAGCATGTGAAGGCGCTTACACAAGGAACAATGATTGATACCCTGTAT
Source organism: Castanea sativa (assembly GCF_040712315.1). NCBI lineage: Eukaryota > Viridiplantae > Streptophyta > Magnoliopsida > Fagales > Fagaceae > Castanea > Castanea sativa. The sequence goes on along the minus strand of NC_134013.1, from coordinate 86,684,034 downwards.
TTTCATTTTTTTACAAAAACCTATAAACACTCGGTCGCCCTACTTTGTTCATGCACAAAGCCATGCAATTCAAAATCTCTTTTTTTTTTAAGCACAATGACCTTTATAATGAAAATGAGGGTTATATATATATATATATATATAATATGAACATGAGCTCCCAAGTTTCTGTTTACCCTCTCTTAGGGTCTGTTTGGATAGAACTTATTGCTGAAAACTGAAAACTGAAAACTGAAAATACTGTACCAAAATAATTTTTTAATGTGTAAAAAGTACTGTTCATTGGCCTAAAATCACTATTCATGGCCAATGAACAGTGACAGATGCGCTTGGAAAAAAAAAAAAAAAATTGGACTCAGACGTGGACGTGGACGCCAATCCAAACACCCTCTTAGTGGTTGATCCGCAAAACCTTAACCAATCTGAAAATTTCGCCAACGTTTCTCTCTCTTTTGCTTTCACATACCATTGATATAGGTTGTCGAAGAGAAAGTCAAAGCAAATCGAAGAAAATTTGACAAGGTAATATTTTACGTGGATGTGGGTTTCATTGGTTATGTGTTTTGTGTATATATCTAGGGTTTTGATGTTTTAGATATTGGGTTTTGGTGTTTAAATATGATGAGTGGTAAGGGTTTGATCAGTGGATACGACTCAACCCAATGCAATGCTCTTAATCGATTTGCTTTTACTAGATAGTCACAAACCGACTAACCTCAAACGGTCTTAATTGGAAATTTGGAATTGAAAAAGGGGAAACCAACCTCGATAGTTCGATTATACTTTAATTCTATAACAAACAACTTCAACTTATATAATTCTATAACAGAATTAACAAACAGCTTCAAGCTTAATATAATTGATTTTTACTAAGCTATCCCAATTAAGCCAGTTCTGCCCACTTCTCTCAGCTATCCTCGATTCTAATGGTCTCCACCACCATCCTCATATTTTAAGGCAAATTTTGATGGTGTTGTGTTTAAGGAGACAACACTAAAATTCATTTTAGTTCTTTAACTTTGTTTTCGTTGATTTCAATATTTTAACTTTCAAATTTATTCAATTAAGGATTTATTTATCAATTTTTGTTATATGTTATGGTTAATTTTTCAAAATTTTCTTCAAATTTTTTAAATTAAAAAAATTCAATTAATGATCAAAATATATTTTCTAGATTTTTTTTTTCAAAAAATGTTAACAATTTTTTTTTTAACAAAAGTTGACCAAAAGGTCTTTCAAAAATCCACAAAAAAAAAAAGTGTCCAAAGAAATAACATTTTCAAAAAATGTTTTTACCACGTTGGAATTTATTTCAAATAAAAAATATTTTGAACAAGCATAGTCTTTTTAAAAGAAACTTGTCTTTGCATAAAAATTATGGGATTTTCCTTAATTTCAATGTCTGAAGAAATCACTCTCCCCCTTTCGATAGCTAATGTGGAAACAATAGCTGGTGTTAAAACTCATTTTTGCTCATGAAATTGGTTTGTCCTCCATTATTATTGAGGGAGATTCTGAAGTGGTTATTGAAGCTTTAAGAAGCAATGAGAATCAATGGTGTCTTTTGGCCATCTAATTGAACGAGGTATGAAAAGAATAAACTGAATTTAGTAAAAAAGACATCATTTAGAATTTATAAGTTTTTGAAAAAAATTATTTTATATTTAAAATACTCTGTGCATATGAAAATTTGTCATAAAAATGTTACCATATTTTGCATAAAAGACATAACATGCCAATAACATAGTTAATATTGCATAATTTTGGCATGACTATAGTAATATTAATACAAAGAAACCAATTAAATCGAGACTAAATTTGTTAATATATATATGTATATATGTAGGATAAAATTTAGGTACAGTACCTTAGGTATTGTTCCTTAAGTTTTCCTCTTAAGATTCAACCATGTGGCTACTTAATTAAAAAATACACTTTGATCTCACGAGAAAAAATTCACATAACATAATCTTATAAGGAGAATCTAAGGAACAATACCTCAATACTGTATTGTACTAATAAACATTAGTTTCACGCATGATTGCATTGTCCCAAGAATTTCTATGCCACCAATAAAAGTTCCATCTACATACAATTGAGGGTAACTGGAGCGGCCTGAAAAAAGTTTAAACTGCTGACAAATGTCATAATCAGAAAGACTAGCAAACTTTTATAGTTATAAAAGGGAAAAGACGAAGAAAATTGCCCACAAACCATAAACCAATCTTTAAGGGTGGGGTAACCTTTATCACCCAAAATAGCTATATATATCATCCTTTTAACCCAAAAAAAAAAAAACCTTTATCACCCAAACCTGGTTAGGGTACATGGCGCAAATGGTTTTCTTAAAAAATAAGGGTCTGTTTAGATACCGCTTATTACTGAAAACTAAAATTAAAAATACTGTAACAAATTAATTTTTAAATGTGTAAATAGTGCCATGGGACCAAATTTTAACTTAAAATTTGCTGAATTCCGTATTTTGTGAGTCTCGTGAACAGTGCACGGGACCCTTAGAAAAAATGTCAAACGACAAACTTTCAGTTTTTAGCAACATCCAAACTCACACTAAGTGTGCGTTTGCGTAGCACTGAAATTATTTCAGCACTGCGTTTTGTCTTTTTTGGGGTCCCACGGCATTGTTCATGGGACTCACAAAAATATTCAAACACAAATTTCAATATAAATTTGGGTCCCACAGTACTATTCACACATTTAAAAATTATTTTGTTACACTATTTTCAATTTTTAACAAATAAGCGGTATTTAAACACACCCTAAGGCTTGGTTTGGATTGTGTTGAATGCGTCCAACGGTTAGCATTTTCCTTCTTTTTTTATTTTTTTTATTCTACTGCGTTTTAGACTTGAGGGGACAAACGCACTGTGCATGCACTTTTCAGCAGCTTTTTATTAAAAATGAGTCCTGCAATATTATTCACACATTTAAAAATTATTTTGCTACAGTATTATTTTCAGTTTTCAGCTGTATCCAAACAGACCCTAAATACGATAATTATTGATGGGAAAATGGAAAATATGGAATGAAAATTGCCCATAAAATAGAATAGCCAACAATATAACGAATTATCCTTATCACTTAAAAAGAGTACTTGTCACTCGGTATAATGATATAACAAGTAGCCTTAAGACAACAAAAACAACTAAAGAACCAGAGCCCCATTGTTTGGATTTTTTTTTTTTTTTTGGAACCTTTATTACACCCCATTTGTAATAGGCAATGACTCAAGTCGAAAAAAAAAAAGCAATGATATGAAACTTCTACAATACACAACACACAGTGCCTATTTGAGGGTTCTAGTAGTAACCTAGTAATAACATCCTTCGTAGTAGTCATGTTGACTTAAAAAAAAAAAAAACATATTACTTGTTTGGCATCATATTTTGAAACCACACTTTTTCAAAATATAACTTTTTATAAAGTTCACTTTTTCTAGATACAACATTTTTAAACAACCCAAATACAAAAAGGCTGAAAAAATAAGATGTACCAAACATATGTTAGATTATTATGAATTGTAGTAAAAATAACTAAAATTTATACCAATGACCATTCAAATGATATTTACTATTACATCCTCTCATAAGAAGAAGAAAAAGATGACGATGATGATGATTATTATTATTATCAACCTTTACAAGATTTAAATACTAAGCAAGTTCTAATTAAAATGGACAAAAGTTAATATTTTTATATTTAAAGGGGATGTAGCTCAAATGGTAGAATATGCATATAACTTACACAAAGAACGAGGATCGTTACCTTATATCTCCATTAATTTTATTATTATTTTCTTAAATATCACATATTTAATTATTTTATTTTACTTTATTTTCTTAAAATGTCATATTTTTAAATTATTTTGCAAGAAAATGAGTAGGAAAAAAAAGAATAATACTAAAGAAAATTAGTAGAAAGATACGTTGGTGTAATTCTTTTTATTTATATTTTGTTGTAATTGTTGCTTTAGTAAATAAGTATGAATTTGATAGAATGTTCTAAAGTTGATTTGGATAAGAATAAGTGATTATTTTACTGAGAATGACTCCCGAAAATGTAAGTGAATTTGATAGAATGTTCTAAAGTTGATTTGGATAAGAATAAGTGATTATTTTACTAAGAACTATCCTTGCCACCACCGTACACCCTTGACGCGATGGTAACTCTATAAGTATAAGTGTTTGTAGGATGTGAGGAGCAAGGGTTGGGGTTCAAATCTTCAGGAGGGAGCTTTACACATATATACACTTAGATTAAGCTATAATAGAATTTCTATCTTTGATAAAAATAAAAATAAAAACTATCATTGCCTTATTAGGATTAAAACAAAATCGTCACGTCTAATTCTAAATTAGCTTATTACCTTCCTTGTTTCTAACAAAAATAGAAAAGAAAAGAAAAGCTTGTTACTTTCCTTGTGGGCTAACTAGCATTTTACCTAGCTAACCTCGTGATTTAATTCACAATTCAAATTACTATTATATTTCCATCCTCAACATTTTCCATTTGGAATTAAAATGAAGGTCACATGTTGGGTATGTGTGTGTATTACATATTTTTTTATTAAAAAAAAACCTAATTATTTTTAATCTTTTTTCTTAACCTCTCATATTGGTTCAACCCTTAAGGATTTAATATACTAGTAATTAAAGTATGAATTAAAACTATCATAAGCCAAAGCCACATGGTATACATTAGACTTTAGCTTATATAATTTAAAATAAATTTTTTTTTGAAAACAACTCCATATCATGACTAAATATGTTTATAATGAAAATAGTTTTAGTTAGAGTTTTAAGCACACCAACCTTTATAATGAAAAAATGAGGGTTAAAATAAATAAATATATATATATATATATTAATTAATTAATAGATGGGGATGTAGCTCAAATGGTAGAGCATGAGTAATGCTTACTCAAGGGAAGAGGATCGATACCTTGCATCTCCATTTTTTTTTATAAAATCCTACAAACACTCACTCACCCTGCTTCATTCATACACAAAACCACACCATTCAAAATCTCCTTTTTTTTAAGCATGATGACTTTTTATTATTCTTTTTTTTTAAGCACGATGACCTTTATAATGAAAATGAGGTTTGATTAAAAAGGGATGTAGCTCAAATGGTAGAGTATAGGAACGCTTACCCAAGGAACGAGGATTGATACCTTGCATCTCCATTTTTTTTACAATAACCTACAAACACTTACTCACCCTGCTTCATTCATACACAAAACCACACCATTCGAAATCTCCCTTTTTTTAAGCCCGATGACCTTTATAATGAAAATGAGGTTTATATATATATATATATATATATATATATATATATATATATATATATATATATATATATATATAAAGGGGATGTAGCTCAAATGGTAGAGTATGGGAATGCTTACCCAAAGAATGAGGATAGATACCTTGCATCTCCATTTTTTTTACAAACCCTACAAACACTCACTCACCCTAATTCATTCATTCACAAAACCACATCATTCAAAATCACCCTTTTTTTAAGCATGTTGACCTTTTATTATTCTTTTTTTTTAAAGCACGATGACCTTTATAATGAAAATGAGAGTATATATATATATATATATATATATATATATATATATATATATATCAAAAGGAGTTATAGCTTAATGGTAGAGCATGTGAAGGCTTACACAAGGAACGAGGATTGATCCCTTGCAAATCGAACCAAATTTGACAAGGTAATATTCGACGTGGATGTGGGGTTCATTGGTTATGTGTTTTGTGTATATATCTAGGGTTTTGGTGTTTTAGATATTGGGATTTGTTATTTAGATCTTAGGTTTTGGTGTTTAAATATGATGAGTGGTGAGGGTTTGATCAGTGGATTTGAGATACGACTCAACCCAATGCAATGCTTTTAATCGATTTACTTTTACCACACAGTCCCAAATCGACTGACCTCAAGCAGTCTTAATTGGAAATTTGGAATCAATCAAGGGGAACCCAACCTTGCATCTCCATTTTTTTACAAAAACCTACAAACACTCGCTCACCTTCCTTCATTCATTCACAAAACCACACCATTCAAAATCACCCTTTTTTCTAAGCATGATGACCTTTTATTATCATTATTTTTTTTGAAGCACGATGACCTTTATAATGAAAATGAGGATTTATATATATAAGGAGATATAGCTTAAATGGTAGAGCATGTGAAGGCTTACACAAGGAACGAGGATTGATACCTTGTATCTCCATTTTTTTTACAAAAACCTACAAACACTCAGTCACCTTGCTTTATTCATACACAAAACCACACAATTTAAAATCTCCCTTTTTTTAAGCACGATGACCTTTATAATGAAAACGAGGGTTAAATATATATATATATATATATATATATATATATATATAATGGAAATGAGCTCTCAACTTTCTCTTTACCTTCTCTTAGTGGTTGATTCACAAAACCCTAACCCATCTGAAATTTTCACCAGTGTTTCTCTCTCTTTTGCTTTCACATACCGTTGAGCTAGGTTGTCAAAGAGAAAATTAAAGCAAATCCCGTGAGGTAATATTTGACGTGGATGTGGGTTTCATTGGTTATGTGTTTTGTGTATATATCTAGGGTTTTGGTGTTTTAGATATTGGGTTTTATTATTTAGATCTTAGGTTTTGGTGTTTAAATATGATGAGTGGTGAGGGTTTGATCAATGGATTTGAGATACAACTTAACCCAATGCAATGCTCTTAATCGATTTGCTTTTACCACACAGTCCTAAACCTACTGACCTCAAGCGATCTTAATTGGAAATTTGGAATCGATCAAGGGGAAACCAACATTGACAGTTTGGTTATACTTTAATTCTATAACAAACAACTTCAACTTATTTAATTCTACAACAAAATTAACAAACAGCTTCAAGCTCTAATATAATTGATTTTTACTAAGCTATCCCAATCAAGCCAGTTTTTCCCACTTCTCTCACCTATCCTCGATTCTGATGGTCTTCACCACCATCCTCATATTTTAAGGTAAATCTTGATAGTGTTGTGTTTAAAGAGACAACACCAAAATTAATTTCAGCCCTTTAACTTTGTTTTCGTTCATTTAAATCTTTTAACTTGAAAGTTTATTCAATTAACGTTTTTTCATTAACTTTTGTTATATGTTATGGTTAATGTAAGGGCAGAAGGGTCAGAATATGTTTTTGGGCCTTGGGCTTGGTCTGAGGATATTAACCTGTCTGAGGAGGTCTTATTGGTAATAACTATATTTAATATAAAAGCCCATGAACAAATTATTACAAAAGGAGTTGGTGGAAATGGTCCGAGGAGGGTGATCTCCTCGGCTATATGAAATAAAGGTCATACCATACACCCCGATGTATATAAGGGAATTCTAGGAGGTCTGGTGAGGGAGGATGTGTTCCACATGAGCACAGGGAGAAGGAGTGAATAAGAAATATCTTTGAGAAGGCTGCTACCACCACATTAAAGACTCTGCATCTACCTCTCTGGCCGCATTAATGGAGAAATGACCTTTGAACAATAGTGATCAGTGTGACAGCTATTGTTTGAGGACTTCAAGAAAGCGGTGAATGGGACAAGTATCTAGATGGGTGATCTGGTCCATACGTGGAAAATGGTGGGAAGAAGGAAGGTGATATAAAAGAAAAAGATAGGCATTCAATAGGAGGGATCGAGAAAAAGAAAGAGAAAATACTATACACACCACCTTCGACTATAATCTATTGTTGAAAGAAGAAAGAGCAATATAAGTTATCATCGGTTTACGTACGAGGAGAGTTTCTGTCATATAATCATTTCATTGCACATGTATTGGCGATCTAGCCCATCATACTTGTTATCCAATATCCATAAACCCTAGGTTTCAAGCCCACGCTCTACAAATTTTATTGTATAAGGCTTTTTGGGCCTGCACCCTTCGCACGATTGGGTTCGGGTGCAAATTGTGTCCTTACAATTAATTTTTCAATTTTTTTTTAATATTTCTTCCAATTTTTTAAATTAAAAAAAAATTCAATTAGTGATCGAAAATATTTTCTAGATTTTTTTTTTCAAAAAATTATAACAAAAGTTGACAGAAAGGTCTTTCAAAAATCCAAAAAAATGTGTCTAAATAAAAAAAGTTTTTACCACGTTGGAATTTCTTTCAAATAAAAAATATTTTGAACAAGCAAAGTCTTTTTAAAAGAAACTTGTCTTTGCATAAAAATCATGAGATTTTCCTTAGTTTCAATGTTAGAAGAAATTGCTGCTGTTAAAACTCATTTTGCTCATCAAATTGGTCTGTCCTCCGTTATAATTGAGGGAGATTCTAAAGTGGTTATTGAAGCTTTAAGAAGTGATGAAATTCAATGCTGTCTTTTGGTCATCTAATTGAGCGACGTATGAAAAGAATAAGCTGAATTTAGTAAAAATGACATCGATTAGAATTTACAAGTTTTTTTTTTTTTAATTTTATTTATATTTAAAATACTCTGTACATATGAAAATTCGTCATAAAAAATGTTGTCATATTTTGCATGAAAGACATAACATGCCAATAACATGGTTAATATTGCATAATTTTGGCATGCTTATAGTAATATTAATACAAAGAAACCAATTCAATTGACACTAAATTTGTTTATATATATATATATATATATATATGGGTTAGGTTCAAGTTACATCTAGTGTAACTCTAAGTAATGTTACACAAACCAATAGTTTTTAATTGAATGCAAATTTTGACAAATCCACCGTTAGATTACATTGTTTTTGTATATTCTCCATGCTTGCAAAATTTCAAGGTGATCAAAAATCAATAGCCATGTCATTAATCAATTATTTAAATTCAAGTTTTTGTAGTTTGAATAATGCATAAAAGATTAGTTTGTGGATCGAATGGTAAATTACATTTGATTGACATGAAATTTGGCATGCATGTTAAGAACATATAAAACATGTAATTCATCGGTTGGATTTTCATAATATTGTATTTAATAATAAGTTATTGAGTGGTGTAATATTGCTTAGAGGTACACTAGGTGTAACTTGAACCTAACTATATATATCAAATTGATGACTTTTTCTAAAGAAGTGTTCAACGGTAGTACCACCATTGGAATATTGCAAAGAAAACTAATAACTCTACCTAAAATGCCTCACTTTAAATTTTGTCTTATGCCACAAAATGTGTCGAGCTGGTACTAATAAACCCTAGTTTCCCACATGATTGCATTGTCCCAAGAACTTCTATGCCACAAATAAAAGTACCATCTACATATAGTTGAGGGTAACTAAGAACAGCCTGAAAAAATTTTAAACTGCTGACAAATGTCATCATCAGAAAGGCTAGCAAACTTTGATAGTTATAAAAGGGAAATGACAAAGAAAATTGCCCACAAACCAAAAACCAATCTTTAAGGGTGGGGTAACGTTTATCACCCAAACCTGGTCATTAACAGGGTACATGGCGCAAACGGTATTTCCCCAAAAATAAGTACGATAAGTATTGATGGGAAAATGGAAAATATGGAATGAAAATTGCCCATAAAATAGAATAGCCAACAGTATAATAAATTATCCTTATCACTTACAAAGAGTACTTGTCACTCGGTATAATGATAAAACAAGTAGCCTTAAAGACAACAAAAACAACTAAAGAACCAAAGCCCCATTGTTTGGATTTTTTTTGGAACTTTTATTACACCCCATTTGTAATAGGCAATCACTTAAGTCGAAAAAAAAAGGCAACGATATGAAACTTCTACAATACATAATACATAGTGCCTATTTGAGGGGTTCTAGCAGTAACCTAGTGGTAATAACATCCTTCGTAGTTGTCATGTTGACTTAAAAAAAAAAACATATTACTTGTTTGGCATCATATGTACCAAACATATGTTAGATTAATTATGAATCGTAGTAAAAGTAACTAAAATTTATACCATTGACCATTCAAATGATATTTACTATTACATCCTGTCATAAGAAGAAGAAAAAGATGATGATGATTATTATTATTATCAACCTTTACAAGATTTAAACACTAAGCAAGTTTTAGTTAAAATGGACAAAAGTTAATATTTTTATATTAAAAGGGAATGTAGCTCAAATGGTAGAATATGCGGTACAACTTACACAAAGAACGAGGATTGTTACCTTATATCTCCATTAATTTTATTATTATTTTCTTAAAATATCACATATTTAATTATTTTATTTTATTTTCTTAAAATGTCATATTTTTAAATTATTTTGCAAGAAAACGAGTAGGGAAAGAAAAAGAATAATACTAAAGAAAATGAGTAGAAAGATAAGTTGGTGTAATTCTTTTTATTTATATTTTGCTGTAGTTGTTGCTTTAGTAGATAAGTATGAGTTTTATAGAATGTTCCAAAGTCGAAAATTTTACTAAAAGAAAATTTTTGAATTTTGAATAAAAAGCAAAAGTAACTAGATGGTGTTTTGTGCCCAAAAATTTTGCCAAAAATAAATTTTTTTTAAACAAAAACAAAAAATAAAGTGAGGGTGTTTTATTCACGGAAATTTTGCCATAAGGAAATATTCGTCCAAGCAAAGTTCAAATTAAGTCTAAGAGTGTTTTATTATTATTAATTTATAGAAAAGTGGAGTAGTGGGAATTTTTTTTTCCTGCGATAGGTACTTCTATCTATCTACTATCTAGTGGGGAGTTTTTACCCGGCAGGTTTCTTGTTTTTTATTTTTGTCAATTTATGGTTTTAATCTTATTTCTTATGTTTTAGAAATAATGATAAGTTAATTAAATTAGGGTCATTTTGAAAGTCAAAAAGGCAATAATTAACTTTTTAAAATATAGAAAAGAGATTGAACTTTACAAAATTTAATAGTAAACAAGTTCTAATTGAAATAGACGAAGATTGTTTTTTTATATTAAAAGGGGATGTAGCTCAAATGGTAGAGCATGTGATACAACTTACACAAGGAATGAGGATCAATACCTTGCAAGATAATGAGCAGGAAAAAATATTAGGACATTGTTGTAATTAAAATGGACAAAAGTTAATATTTTTATATTATAAGGGGATGTAGCTCAAATGGTAGAATATGCGGTATAACTTATACAAAGAACGAGGATCGTTACCTTATATCTCCATTAATTTTATTTTTATTTTCTTAAAATATCACATATTTAATTATTTTATTTTATTTTCTTAAAATGTCACATTTTTAAATTATTTTGCAAGAAAATGAGTAGGGAAAAAATGGAACAATACTAAAGAAAATGAGTAGAAAAATACGTTGGTGTAATTCTTTTTATTTATATTTTGCTGTAATTGTTGCTTTAGTAAATAACCATGAGTTTGATAGAATGTCCTAAAGTTGATTTGGATAAGAATAAGCGATTGTTTTACTGAGAATGACTCCTGAAAATTTTGATAAAAGAATAATTTTGAATTTTGAACAAAAAGAAAAGTAACGTGATGGTGTTTTGTGCCCAAAAACTTTGCCAAAAAGATTTTTTTTTTAACAAAAACAAAAAATAAAGTAAGGGTGTTTTATTCACAGAAATTTTGCCAAAAGGAAATATTAGTCCAGTCAAATTTCAAATTAAGTCTAAGAGTGTTTTTTTTTTTTTTTTTTTTATTATAGAAAAGTGGGGCAGTGGGAATTTTTTTTTTCCTGTGATAGGAACTTGTATCTATCTACTATCTAGTGGGGAATTTTTACCCAGTAGATTTCTTGTTCTTAATTTTTGCCAATTTATGGTTTTAACCTTGTTTCTTATGTTTTAGAAATAAGTATAAGTTAATTAAATTAGGGTAATTTTGAAAGTAAAAAAATGCAATAATTAGCCTTTTGAAATACAGAAAAGATATTGACCTTTACAAATTTTAAATAGTAAACAAGTTCTAATTAAATGGGACAGAGATTGTATTTTTATATTAAAAGGGGATGTAGCTCAAATGGTAGAGCATGTGGTACAGCTTACACAAGGAACGAGGATCAATACCTTGCATCTCCATTAAATTTATTAATTTTTCTTTAAATATAATATAATATAATCTTTTCTTTTCTTTTCTTAAAATATTATATTTTAAAATTATTTAGAAAGAAAATGAGTAGGAAAAAAAGATTAGGATGTTGTTGTAAGTTGCAACGGAAGGAAAAGGAAAGGGGTATGGAAATGAGAACGAAACCATGGGTTAGCTTGTGTTTTTAAAAGGCACAAATACTCGCTCGTGGGGGTTTTCAAACTATTGAGTTTGGAAGCTAGAGTTTGTTTTTGTTTTTGTTTTTAAGCACTATAACATTTATTATGAAAACTATTGTTAAAATTTCTCTCCATGTAGTACTTGTTAAATTAGGAAAACTATATATTTATATTTTAATCAAATTAAACGGAGATGTAGCAGAAATAGTAGAACATGTAGTCTAAATTATTTTATTTTATTTTATTTTCTTAAAATATCATATTTTAAAATTATTTAGCAAGAAAATGAGCAGGAAAAAAGATTAGGACATTGTTGTAAGTTTTAATGGAAGGAAAAGGAAAGGGGTATGGAAATGAGAATGAAACCATGGGTTAGCTTGTGTTTTTAAAGGGCACAAATACTCGCTCGTGGGGGTTTTCAAACTGTTGAGTTTGGAAGCTAGAGTTTTTTTTTTTTTTTTTTTTAAATTTTTTTTAAGCACTATAACATTTATTATGAAAACTATTGTTAAAATTTCTCTCCCTGTAGTACTTGTTAAATTAGGAAAACTATATATTTATATTTTAATCGAATTAAAAGAAGATGTAGTAGAAATAGTGGAACATTTAGTCCAAGTTAAGCAAGAAATGAGGATTGATACCACTGATTCAGCCAAAAAAAAACAGAGGATCGATACCACCTCGTTCACAACCACATACAAGAAATAAATAAAAAAACTAGATGCCACTTGGGGTTATGCTCACGGGTGACTCTCTTATGCTTAAGTTAGCAAACAATTTCTTTAATATGTAAGAACTATCCTTGCCACTATCGTAAACCCTTAATGCGATGGTAACTCTATAAGTACAAGAGTCGGGGTTCAAGTTCAAGGAGGAAGCTTTACACATATATACACTTAAATTAGACTATAATAGAATTTCTATCTTGGATAAAAATAAAAATAAAACCTATCCTTGTCGTATTAGGGTTAAAACAAAATCATCACGTTTAATTTTAAATTAGCTTACTAATTTCCTTGTCTCTTAAAAAAAGAAAAAAGAAAAAGAAAAGCCTCTTACTTTCCTTGTGGGCTAACTAGCATTTTACACAGCTAACCTCATGATTTAATTGACATTTCAAATTACTATTATATTTCCATCCTCAACATTTTCCATTTGGAATTAAAATGAAGGTCACCTGTTGGGTACGTGTGCATTACATTTTTTTTTATTAAAAAAAAACCCAATTATTTTGAATCTTTTTTCTTAACCTCTCATTTTGGTTCAACCTTAAGGATTCAATATACTAGTTCATGATGTACGAAAATCGGCACACTGGAATGTTTCAGGCTATGGTTATAAACCTGAAAGAAAAGAAAAGACTGTTAAGGATGACCGGTGTAACCCGGCCAAGGACCTTTTGACGGTTAAGTTGGTTTTCTCTCTAGAGCACTAAGATGGGGAATTGTAAACAGCTCAACAGCCCTAAATTTATGTTAATTGTAAATGCACAGCATCAAACACAAAGGGTGGCCTTCCAAGTAACACAAGTGGAAAATACCATAAAATGAAAAGGATGGGGGGTGCGAAAGAAAAACAAAGTAAAAGAAACCCACAATTAACTTACCTTTGACAGGAATGAAAAATATCAACAAATTGATAGAATGCATCTTGGATTATACATTGTTTTGTAGAAATAAAAGCATCTTCATTTTCACTAACAAGCTGTTTCCTTTTTGAATTTACTAAATCCGCTTGGGGCTGGCATAAAAATTTCAACGCATTTAGGTAAAAGAGCAGATAAGCTTTTCTATCATTCTGAGGGCAATCTATAGATGCCTCATAACCAAAACTCAATTGTGAACAACTCTGACAAAAAGAATCTGTATGTTTTACATTACATGTCACACAATTCTCTTTGCAGCTAATATGAAAGTAACTACCCAAAGAACCAAGCAAAGCAACTAAGTTCTGCAGTATATCCCCATCATCATGTAAAATTCGAATAGCACCTTTGGACTTCGCATCAGAATTGATAAGGTGCAACCCAACTGCATATAGCCTCGATCAGTATCATATCAAAGGGAGATGTGTTTTATACATCCTACATTTTATACATCCGGCTCGGGCCTGTCGGCCCAAGCCTCTACTCTATGGACTAAGCCTTAAAAAATCTCCCATTAAAAACCACGCAACATTATTCGGGTCGGGTCAGGTCGTCAACCGGATCAACACATAAACTAGGCTCCACAAAGCCCAACAAATCTAACCTACCAAACAAATTCGACTAAAATTACAATGTGAGACATGTAAATAACACCACGAATGAAAAATGCACAAGATAGACTACATAAACAAGATACCTGATGGGAATCACCTGCTATTTTGTTTAGATGTGTCGCCATTGTAATACTTAAGTTTGCACTTGAAGTTCGGCATTTATTGGCACAATAAGAGACAAGTTCAACATACTCTATTCCAGTATTTTCCACCTCGAACTGGAAAAATAAAATAAACTTTGAGGTCATGGGTTTAAAAACCGTCTCCAAAACATAAGATTACTAGACAATGCAATAACTCTGAAAACTTAATAGTACTCTTCTCCAAATAATGAATGTGCAAACTAATAATTTATGGAGGAGGTAGTAGATAAAAAGTATGGAGTTCAATGGGGGTAGTTGTTGGTTCATATGGTATGGAAGCGTGGAAATTTATCAGGGGCGGACAAGATTTATTCTCTAAGTTATATTAGATATGAGGTTGGAAATTTTCTCGAATTTGCTTTTGGAATGATCAATGATGTAATGATATGCCAATGAAAGATGCTTACTTAAAATTATTTTATGTTACTGCTGATAGAAATGCAACTGTGCCTAATTTGTCTAGACTTCTCTTTTGAGTGTGTTACTCAGATACCTAGGTTAGCTAAAGACTGGGATTTATAGTCTATTGATGTTCATGAAGAAGTTTCAGGTTAGGTAATATCATAATGTGTTGAAAATAATAGACAAGGATCTGTTTTTTCTATGCCCAAAGCTCTTTTTCCTACAACAAAATCTTCATTCAATACACATGAGACATGACACAACAAACCAGTGATCATCTTACTTGTAAAAGATATTATATTTGTATAGATACCATATTCCATATCTTAAAAAGTGTAATTAAAGAAGATAACATTATGGCCATATCTTTGGCTTTAAACATGGACATAGGTGAACCTGATGATAGAAGTCTTCCTTGAACCATATGCCTGATTCATTAAAACTTCTTTCATGTATACAATTTATCAATTTTCCCTTGCATTCACAGGTAATGGAATCCAACACACACATTAATATGTCAATGATGAGCAACAATCTATTCTCTGGTAGTGAGAATAAAGATGAACATATCCGCCGCGCAACTTGCATGTTGACTGATGATTAAGAAACACATATAGATCCTACATAATACATATGGCCAAAAATCAGACACAGGTTACTCTGTAAATTTGATCTTTTAATGATGACTTTGCATACTCAGAGATTGTAGCATAGCAAAATGCACGTACTAGATCCCCATTAAAACATGCTAGCTCCCCCTCCCCCCAAAAAAACAAAGTACATTTCCTCAGGTAAGTCACAAGCGCCCTGTGCAACTTCTCATATGCATTGGCATCTAATACCCTAGCACATTTAACAAATAGAACAAACACTTGACACCTATAAACACATATATGGTCTGTTTGGATATCGTTTATTTTGCTGAAACTAAAAACTTATTACTGAAAATACTGTAAAGAAATATTTTTTAAAGCTGAAAACGTGTAATCAACTTGCTACATTTTTTTTTTGTCTGGCTGGTCCATGAACAGTGCATGGGACGGATTTGGTGATTTGTGAGATTTGAGCATGGGTGGAGGTAGTTGGAGAAGAGAGGAAAGAGCATTTCTATCGTGGGGGGGCGGGGGGGAAGAGGATTCTAGTTTGGAGTAGGGATGGCAATTTAAATCCGACTCGTGGAAACCCGGCCCAGCCCAACCCTAATGGGCCGGATTTTACCCGGCCGGATAAAGAATAGGGTTAGGTATGGGTTTTTTTAAAAAAAAAAAAAAAAAAAAAAACCGAAGCGGGTCCGGGTTAGGTTCGGGTTTTATAAAAAAAAACCCGAAACCCAACCTAGATATTACTTGGTTATGTGAGATTAATAAAACCCCCCTTATATATATCATTGTAATTTTGAAACCCTAAGTCACTACTCCCTAACCCAGCCGCCTCTCATCTCATTCCCATTTTCACGCCTCACTACCTCAGTCAGTGCCTCATTAGTCATCATGCCCTCACGCCTCAGTACCTCATCACGCCCTCCCGCCTTAGTGCCTCAGCACGCAGCCACACCTCATCACGCCCTCACGCCTCAGCACGTAGCCACGCCTCATCATGCCTTCACGGTCAGTTTATCTCTCTCGAATTTTTTTTTTTTTTTGGTAATAGGAAATTTCTGGCAGGAGTTGGTTGGATATTTGTTATTTACATTGGTGTAAAGTTACCTTGAAAAGGGGAGGAGGATCAAGTTCTTTAATGGCATGATTCAATTAATTTTTTGTGGTTGGTGTTTGTGTCAAGGAGCATTGTTGGGATTTGAAAATCTGGGTTTCTTTTTTTTTTGAGGTTGTCATGAAATGTGTTTTCCGATAGTCACATTGTTGTTGAACAGCCACTATGTTGAAGTGTTTCATAATTTGTTGTTGGTTTAGAGATAGTTGTTTAGTAGATGGGTGTTGCATTTTATGAATCCAAACTGATCAAATTTGATGATTTTTCTATTATTAGTAAATGCATGATGAACAATTGTTTCTAATAAATATCATTTATCATTTATGTAAAATTATGTGATTACTATTGCAGTTCTATTAGATTATCTTTGTAATCATGGATATAAGGAAAAAGAAGCTACCAGTTTCTGTATCCATCTTTTAAAAATAGATAATGAAGTTGCTTAAGTTTTTCTCATGTTGTCTTTGTTTTGTCTATCGGTATACTACTGTCCATTAGCAATAATAATGTTTAGACTTGAGACATGTATTTTCAGTTTATGTTGAGACATGTGTGTGCTTAGATCCTTATTATTGTTGCATTGATTTATCCAAGATATTTCGTATTTTTGTTAAATTGAAAAACTAAAAATTCAACCATTTTGTGCTAATGGAAGAAATTGTTTATTGTTTTGTGTTTGTTGGGAATGCAGAGCCTAAAATGGAGATGGAAGACACAAAAAAATCTAGTTCTTCCTCGCCAAGCGGCTCTTCCTTGAGAAACAAATCTGGTACTTCCTCACCAAGTGGCTCTCCCTTGAGAACTGGACGTTGTCCCTTGCTAGCTATGCGGTCTCCTTCGTCATTTTCACGATCACCCTCGCCATTGTCGCCTGACAGCTCACCCTCAGGATCACTATCACATTTATGCCCATCAAACAACGAGTAAGTGTTTGGAATTTGTAGTTAATCATGTTTAATTATGTTTGGGTTGATAGAATTTGTGAATCTGTGTAATTATGAATTTGTGCCTATTAATCAATGAGTATGTGTAATAATAAATTTGTGAATATTTGTTGTGATTCTAACTCCCAAACTTTTGAACCAATTAGGAATTCAAAATCCCCGACGGTGGACTTAGCGGGAGAAGACTTAGAGGTAGAGGAACAAGAAGGGACAGAGGAAGAGGGAGATTAAGAGCCTACAAATGAGGACTTGGAGTTGGATACAAGTAGAAAAAGAAAGACTACCTCAAATGTTTGGGATTATTTTACAAGGAAGAAAGTTGATAGAAAATTTAATGCCCAATGCCATCATTGTAGCAAACTTTACTTGGGTGCTTCTAGCCAAGGTACAACCCATTTGCGTAATCATTTAGCAAGATGTTCACGGTTGAAGTTTAAAGATATAAGGGATATGCGACAACAAGTCTTAATTAAACAACAAAATAAGGTGGATAGAACTATGAGTTTAAATGCTTATCAATTTGATCAAGTCAAAGTGAGGAATAATCTTGCTCGTATGGTCATCCTACATGAATATCCCCTTTCAATAGTTGACAACGTTAGGTTTAGAGAATTTGTGGCTTCTCTTCAACCTTTGTTTAAACTTGTCTTAAGAAATACTTTGAAGATGATGGACAAAAATGGAAGTAGGATGGCAATTACAATTGATATGTGGACTTCAAGTAATAAAAAGAGAGAGTTTATGGTCATTACCGCTCATTTTATTGATCTTATTTGGACGTTGCAAAGCTGAGTTTTAAGGTAATTTTTTTTATCTATAAATTGAATGTTAAAGACTTTACATTTAGAATGATTATTAAGTTATGTTAAATTGAATGTTTATTGAGTTATGTTATAATTATTCCTATTATTTTTCTAGGTTTGTTTATGTTCCTTCTCCACACACGAAAGATGTCCTTGCTGAAGTCCTTGTTGATTGTTTTTTAGAGTGGAACATTGATAGAAAGTTGTCCACAATAACTGTTGATAATTGTAGTACTAATGATGCCATGATAAGACTTCTCTTGAATAAGCTTGATACTAGTTCTCTTATGTTAGGTGGGTCTATTTTGCATATGAGGTGTGCTGCACATATTTTGAATTTGATTGTTCAAGATAGGTTGTCTCTTATTGGTGATGGTATTGAAATGATTCGTGATAATGTGATTTATTGAATTTGATCACCAAAAAGGAGGCAAAAATTTGAAGAAAATGCACGTCAATTGCGTGTTCAATGCACCAAAGAGTTAGTCTTAGATTGGTTTATTCATGAATTTAACATTTTGCCAGGCTAATTAGAACTTACCAACTTCTCTTTCACCTTTATGTGAACATTAACCACAGGAATATTCCGGGTGAGCATTCCATGCGATGCTGATATTGGAGCATTCGTTGTGCTAGATTGCAGAATTCTGTTTCGGATTTAGCAGCCTAGGAACTAGCACCTAATTTTTGTGTCTACATCCTTATTTATGGTCTTTGATGTTAATCATGCTAGGATGGCTCTATTATATAAGGTGAAAGGAACAGTATATGTTATGGTTATTCCTAATTTGTTGTTTGTGCAACTCTTCGGCTATTTGAAAGCATGCATCCCATGGACATGCCAAGGTAAGCCCAAAGAGAGCATGTTTCTTTGGGGTGTTGTTATTCATCTCTCTAGATAAATATTTTCTGTTTTCCTTTGTAAATATAAACATATCTGTGCTTTGTGCTCATCCAATAGACCACAATTTAGATAGCTGAGTTCTGGAATTCTGGATATAGGAAATTGAATATATGTGATTTTATTTTAACACATGGTTCTCCTATTGTGAATGTATAAATTGCATGCTCCATTTGCAAATGTGCAAACAAAACATTCATTCGGGGAACTTTTTTCTTAGTAAAATTTCAGAGTTTCCTCTGGCATTTTTTACAATGGCATTGATTGTTGTGCTATGCTCATCTTAATTTCATTAATTGGTTTCTAGCTTAGAAGCTGAGGATGTGTCTTTCAGAAGAGAAGGATAAGAGATCTTGGCATTTTTCCACTGCTATTTAATAGTTACCTCTTAGAAATCCGTAACATTTTCTCTTTTTAAACCAACAGAACTAGGGCCAAATGATTTATCCACTCTTTAAGAGTGGAAACTTCTGTTAATTAACTTGAGGATAAGCCTGTACATAGATTTGATGATGTTAATCGAGGTGGTTTATATGACACATGGGAAAGCTAAGATTAGGACATTGTTGTAATTAAAATGGACAAAAGTCAATATTTTTATATTAAAAGGGGATGTAGCTCAAATGGTAGAATATGCGGTATAACTTACACAAAGAACGAGGATTGTTACCTTATATCTCCATTAATTTTATTATTATTATTTTAAAATATCACATATTTAATTATTTTGAGAGAAAATGAGTAGGAAAAAAAAAGGAATAATACTAAAGAAAATGAGTAGAAAAATACGTTGGTGTAACTCTTTTTATTTATATTTTGCTATAATTGCTGCTTTAGTAAATAAGTATGAGTTTGATAGAATGTTCTAAAGTTGATTTGGAAAAGAATAAACAATTATTTTATTGAGAATGACTCCCAAAAATTTTGCTAATAGAAATTTTTTGAATTTTGAACAAAAACAAAAGTAACGTGATGGTGTTTTGTGCCCAAACATTTTGCCAAAAAGATTAAAAATAAGAAATAAAAAATATAGTGAGCGTGTTTTATTCACATAAATTTTGCCAAAAGGAAATATTAGTCCAATAAAATTTTAAATTAACTCTAAGTGTGTTTTTTTTTTTTATATAAAAAAGTGGGGTAGTGGGAATATTTTTTTTTTCCTGTGATAGGAACTTATATCCATCTACTATCTAGTGGGGAATTTTTACCCGGTAGGTTTCTTGTTTTTAATTTTTGTTAGTTTATGGTTTTAACCCTATTTCTTATGTTTTAGAAATAAGGATGAGTTAATTAAATTGGGGTAATTTTGAAAGTAAAGAAAAATGCAATAATTAACTTTTTGAAATATAGAAAAGAGATTAACCTTTACAAAATTTAAATAGTAAACAAGTTCTAATTAAATGGGACAGAGATTGTAATTTTATATTAAAAGGGGATGTAGCTCAAATGGTAGAACATGTGGAACAGCTTACACAAGGAACGAGGATCGATACCTTGCATCTCCATTCATTTTAATGATTTTTCGTTAAATATCATATTTTATTTTATTTTCTTAAAATATCATATTTAAAAAATTATTTAGTAAGAAAATGAGCAGAAAAAGATATTAGGACTTTGTTGTAATTAAAATGGACAAAAGTCAATATTTTTATATTAAAAGGGGACGTAGCTCAAATGGTAGAATATCCGGTATAACTTACACAAAGAACGAGGATTGTTACCTTATATCTCCATTAATTTTATTATTATTTTTTTAAAATATCACATATTTAATTATTTTGCAAGAAAATGAGTAGGAAAAAAAAAGGAATAATACTAAAGAAAATGAGTAGAAAAATACGTTGGTGTAACTCTTTTTATTTATATTTTGCTATAATTGCTGCTTTAGTAAATAAGTATGAGTTTGATAGAATGTTCTAAAGTTGATTTGGAAAAGAATAAACAATTATTTTACTGAGAATGACTCCCAAAAATTATGCTAATAGAAATTTTTTGAATTTTGAACAAAAACAAAAGAAACGTGATGGTGTTTTGTGCCCAAACATTTTGCCAAAAAGATTAAAAATAAGAAATAAAAAATAAAGTGAGGGTGTTTTATTCACATAAATTTTGCCAAAAGGACATATTAGTCCAATCAAATTTTAAATTAACTCAAAGTGTGTTTTTTTTTTTTTTTTATATAAAAAAGTGGGGTAGTGGGAATATTTTTTTTTTCCTGTGATAGGAACTTGTATCCATCTACTATCTAGTGGGGGATTTTTACCCGGTAGGTTTCTTGTTTTTAATTTTTGTTAGTTTATGGTTTTAACCCTATTTCTTATGTTTTAGAAATAAGGATGAGTTAATTAAATTGGGGTAATTTTGAAAGTAAAGAAAAATGCAATAATTAACTTTTTGAAATATAGAAAAGAGATTAACCTTTACAAAATTTAAGTAGTAAACAAGTTCTAATTAAATGGGACAGAGATTGTAATTTTATATTAAAAGGGGATGTAGCTCAAATGGTAGAGCGTGTGGAACAGCTTACACAAGGAACGAGGATCGATACCTTGCATCTCCATTCATTTTATTGATTTTTCGTTAAATATCATATTTTATTTTATTTTCTTAAAATATCATATTTAAAAAATTATTTAGCTAGAAAATGAGCAGAAAAAGATATTAGGACTTTGTTGTAATTAAAATGGACAAAAGTCAATATTTTTATATTAAAAGGGGATGTAGCTCAAATGGTAGAATATGCGGTATAACTTACACAAAGAACGAGGATTGTTACCTTATATCTATATTAATTTTATTATTTTTTTTTTAAAATATCACATATTTAATTATTTTGCAAGAAAATGAGTAGGAAGAAAAAGGAGTAATACTAAAGAAAATGAGTAGAAAAATACGTTGGTGTAACTCTTTTTATTTATATTTTGCTATAATTGCTGCTTTAGTAAATAAGTATGAGTTTGATAGAATGTTCTAAAGTTGATTTGGAAAAGAATAAACAATTATTTTACTGAGAATGACTCCCAAAAATTTTGCTAATAGAAATTTTTTGAATTTTGAACGAAAACAAAAGTAACGTGATGGTGTTTTGTGCCCAAACATTTTGCCAAAAAGATTAAAAATAAGAAATAAAAAATAAAGTGAGGGTGTTTTATTCACATAAATTTTGCCAAAAGGAAATATTAGTCCAATCAAATTTTAAATTAACTCAAAGTGTGTGTGTGTTTTTTTTTTTTTATATAAAAAAGTGGGGTAGTGGGAATATTTTTTTTTTTCCTGTGATAGGAACTTGTATCCATCTACTATCTAGTGGGGAATTTTTACCCGGTAGGTTTCTTGTTTTTAATTTTTGTTAGTTTATGGTTTTAACCCTATTGCTTATGTTTTAGAAATAAGGATGAGTTAATTAAATTGGGGTAATTTTGAAAGTAAAGAAAAATGCAGTAATTAACTTTTTGAAATATAGAAAGAGATTAACCTTTACAAAATTTAAATAGTAAACAAGTTCTAATTAAATGGGACAGAGATTGTAATTTTATATTAAAAGGGGATGTAGCTCAAATGGTAGAGCATTTGGAACAGCTTACACAAGGAACGAGGATCGATGCCTTGCATCTCCATTCATTTTATTGATTTTTCGTTAAATATCATATTTTATTTTATTTTCTTAAAATATCATATTTAAAAAATTATTTAGCCAGAAAATGAGCAGAAAAAGATATTAGGACTTTGTTGTAATTAAAATGGACAAAAGTCAATATTTTTATATTAAAAGGGGATGTAGCTCAAATGGTAGAATATGCGGTATAACTTACACAAAGAACGAGGATTGTTACCTTATATCTCAATTAATTTTATTATTATTTTTTTAAAATATCACATATTTAATTATTTTGCAAGAAAATGAGTAGGAAAAAAAAGGAATAATACTAAAGAAAATGAGTAGAAAAATACGTTGGTGTAACTCTTTTTATTTATATTTTGCTATAATTGCTGCTTTAGTAAATAAGTATGAGTTTGATAGAATGTTCTAAAGTTGATTTGGAAAAGAATAAACAATTATTTTGCTGAGAATGACTCCCAAAAATTTTGCTAACAGAAATATTTTTAATTTTGAACAAAAACAAAAGTAACGTGATGGTGTTTTGTGCCCAAACATTTTGCCAAAAAGATTAAAAATAAGAAATAAAAAATAAAGTGAGGGTGTTTTATTCACATAAATTTTGCCAAATGGAAATATGAGTCCAATCAAATTTTTACTTAACTCTAAGTGTGTGTGTTTTTTTTTTTTTTTTATATAAAAAAGTGGGGTAGTGGGAATTTTTTTTTTTCCTGTGATAGGAACTCGTATCCATCTACTGTCTAGTGGGGAATTTTTACCCGGTAGGTTTCTTGTTTTTAACTTTTGTTAGTTTATGGTTTTAACCCTATTTCTTATGTTTTAGAAATAAGGATGAGTTAATTAAATTGGGGTAATTTTGAAAGTAAAGAAAAATGCAATAATTAACTTTTTGAAATATAGAAAAGAGATTAACCTTTACAAAATTTAAATAGTAAACAAGTTCTAATTAAATGGGACAGAGATTGTAATTTTATATTAAAAGGGGATGTAGCTCAAATGGTAGAGCATGTGGAACAGCTTACACAAGGAACGAGGATCGATACCTTGCATCTCCATTCATTTTATTGATTTTTCGTTAAACGTCATATTTTATTTTATTTTCTTAAAATATCATATTTAAAAAATTATTTAGCAAGAAAATGAGCAGAAAAAGATATTAGGACTTTGTTGTAATTAAAATGGACAAAGGTCAATATTTTTATATTAAAAGGGGATGTAGCTCAAATGGTAGAATGTACGGTATAACTTACACAAAGAACGAGGATTGTTACCTTATATCTCAATTAATTTTACTATTATTTTTTTAAAATATCCGATATTTAATTATTTTGCAATAAAATGAGTAGGAAAAAAAAGGAATAATACTAAAGAAAATGAGTAGAAAAATACGTTGGTGTAACTCTTTTTATTTATATTTTGCTATAATTGCTGCTTTAGTAAATAAGTATGACTTTGATAGAATGTTCTAAAGTTGATTTGGAAAAGAATAAACAATTATTTTACTGAGAATGACTCCCAAAAATTTTGCTAATAGAAATTTTTTGAATTTTGAACAAAAACAAAAGTAACGTGATGGTGTTTTGTGCCCAAACATTTTGCCAAAAAGATTAAAAATAAGAAATAAAAAATAAAGTGAGGGTGTTTTATTCACATAAATTTTGCCAAAAGGAAATATTAGTCCAATCAAATTTTAAATTAACTCTAAGTGTGTTTTTTTTTTATTTTTTTTTATATAAAACAGTGGGGTAGGGGGAATATTTTTTTTTTTTCCTGTGATAGGAAATTGTATCCATCTACTATCTATTGGGGAATTTTTACCCGGTAGGTTTCTTGTTTTTAATTTTTGTTAGTTTATGATTTTAACCCTATTTCTTATGTTTTAGAAATAAGGATGAGATAATTAAATTGGGGTAATTTTGAAAGTAAAGAAAAATGCAATAATTAACTTTTTGAAATATAGAAAAGATATTAACCTTTACAAAATTTAAATAGTAAACAAGTTCTAATTAAATGGGACAGAGATTGCAATTTTATATTAAAAGGGGATGTAGCTCAAATGGTAGAGCATGTGGAACAGCCTACACAAGGAACGAGGATCGATACCTTGCATCTCCATTCATTTTATTGATTTTTCGTTAAATATCATATTTTATTTTATTTTCTTGGAATATCATATTTAAAAAATTATTTAGCAAGAAAATGAGCAGAAAAAGATATTAGGACTTTGTTGTAATTAAAATGGACAAAAGTCAATATTTTTATATTAAAAGGGGATGTAGCTCAAATGATAGAATATGCAGTATAACTTACACAAAGAACGAGGATTGTTACCTTATATCTCAATTAATTTTATTATTATTTTTTTAAAATATCACATATTTAATTATTTTGCAAGAAAATGAGTAGGAAAAAAAAGGAATAATACTAAAGAAAATGAGTAGAAAAATACGTTGGTGTAACTCTTTTTATTTATATTTTGCTATAATTGCTGCTTTAGTAAATATGTATGAGTTTGATAGAATGTTCTAAAGTTGATTTGGAAAAGAATAAACAATTATTTTACTGAGAATGACTCCAAAAAATTTTGCTAATAGAAATTTTTTGAATTTTGAACAAAAACAAAAGTAACGTGATGGTGTTTTGTGCCCAAACATTTTGCCAAAATGATTAAAAATAAGAAATAAAAAATAAAGTGAGGGTGTTTTATTCACATAAATTTTGCCAAAAGGACATATTAGTCCAATCAAATTTTAAATTAACTCTAAGTGTGTTTTTTTTTTTTTTTTTATATAAAAAAGTGGGGTAGTGGGAATATTTTTTTTTCCTGTGATAGGAACTTGTATCCATCTACTATCTAGTGGGGAATTTTTACCCGGTAGGTTTCTCGTTTTTAATTTTTGTTAGTTTATGGTTTTAACCGTATTTCCTATGTTTTAGAAATAAGGATGAGTTAATTAAATTGGGGTAATTTTGGAAGTAAAGAAAAATGCAATAATAAACTTTTTGAAATATAGAAAAGAGATTAACCTTTACAAAATTTAAGTAGTAAACTAGTTCTAATTAAATGGGACAGAGATTGTAATTTTATATTAAAAGGGGATGTAGCTCAAATGGTAGAGCATGTGGAACAGCTTACACAAGGAACGAGGATCGATACCTTGCATCTCCATTCATTTTATTGATTTTTCGTTAAATATCATATTTTATTTTATTTTCTTAAAATATCATATTTAAAAAATTATTTAGCTAGAAAATGAGCAGAAAAAGATATTAGGACTTTGTTGTAATTAAAATGGACAAAAGTCAATATTTTTATATTAAAAGGGGATGTAGCTCAAATGGTAGAATATGCGGTATAACTTACACAAAGAACGAGGATTGTTACCTTATATCTCCATTAATTTTATTATTATTTTTTTAAAATATCACATATTTAATTATTTTGCAAGAAAATGAGTAGGAAAAAAAAGGAGTAATACTAAAGAAAATGAGTAGAAAAATACGTTGGTGTAACTCTTTTTATTTATATTTTGCTATAATTGCTGCTTTAGTAAATAAGTATGAGTTTGATAGAATGTTCTAAAGTTGATTTGGAAAAGAATAAACAATTATTTTACTGAGAATGACTCCAAAAAATTTTGCTAATAGAAATTTTTTGAATTTTGAACAAAAACAAAAGTAACGTGATGGTGTTTTGTGCCCAAACATTTTGCCAAAAAGATTAAAAATAAGAAATAAAAAATAAAGTGAGGGTGTTTTACTCACATAAATTTTGCCAAAAGGAAATATTAGTCCAATCAAATTTTAAATTAACTCTAAGTGTGTTTTTTTTTTTTTTTAATATAAAAAAGTGGGGTAGTGGGAATATTTTTTTTTTCCTGTGATAAGAACATTGTATCCATCTACTATCTAGTGGAGAATTTTTACCCGGTAGGTTTCTTGTTTTCAATTTTTGTTAGTTTATGGTTTTAACCCTATTTCTTATGTTTTAGAAATAAGGATGAGTTAATTAAATTGGGGTAATTTTGAAAGTAAAGAAAAATGCAATAATTAACTTTTTGAAATATAGAAAAGAGATTAACATTTACAAAATTTAAATAGTAAACAAGTTATAATTAAATGGGACAGAGATTGTAATTTTATATTAAAAGGGGATGTAGCTCAAATGGTAGAGCATGTGGAACAGCTTACACAAGGAACGAGGATCGATACCTTGCATCTCCATTCATTTTATTGATTTTTCGTTAAATATCATATTTTATTTTATTTTCTTAAAATATAATATTTTAAAAATTATTTAGCAAGAAAATGTGCAGAAAAAGATATTAGGACTTTGTTGTAATTAAAATGGACAAAAGTCAATATTTTTATATTAAAAGGGGATGTAGCTCAAATGGTAGAATATGCGGTATAACTTACACAAAGAACGAGGATTGTTACCTTATATCTATATTAATTTTATTATTATTTTTTTAAAATATCACATATTTAATTATTTTGCAAGAAAATGAGTAGGAAAAAAAAGGAGTAATACTAAAGAAAATGAGTAGAAAAATAAGTTGTTGTGACTCTTTTTATTTATATTTTGCTATAATTGCTGCTTTAGTAAATAAGTATGAGTTTTATAGAATGTTCTAAAGTTGATTTGGAAAAGAATAAACAATTATTTTACTGAGAATGACTCCCAAAAATTTTGCTAATAGAAATTTTTTTAATTTTGAACAAAAACAAAAGTGACGTGATGGTGTTTTGTGCCCAAACATTTTGCCAAAAAGATTAAAAATAAGAAATAAAAAATAAAGTGAGGGTGTTTTATTCACATAAATTTTGCCAAAAGGAAATATTAGTCCAATCAAATTTTAAATTAACTCTAAGTGTGTTTTTTTTTTTTTATATAAAAAAGTGGGGTAGTGGGAATATTTTTTTTTTTCCTGTGATAGGAACTTGTATCCATCTACTATCTAGTGGGGAATTTTTACCTGGTAGGTTTCTTGTTTTTAATTTTTGTTAGTTTATGGTTTTAACCCTATTTCTTATGTTTTAGAAATAAGCATGAGTTAATTAAATTGGGGTAATTTTGAAAGTAAAGAAAAATGCAATAATTAACTTTTTGAAATATAGAAAAGAGATTAACATTTACAAAATTTAAGTAGTAAACAAGTTCTAAATAAATGGGATAGAGATTGTAATTTTATATTAAAAGGGGATGTAGCTCAAATGGTAGAGCATGTGGAACAGCTTACACAAGGAACGAGGATCGATACCTTGCATCTCCATTCATTTTATTGATTTTTCGTTAAATATCATATTTTATTTTATTTTCTTAAAATATCATATTTAAAAAATTATTTAGCAAGAAAATGAGCAGAAAAATATATTCGGACTTTGTTGTAATTAAAATTGACAAAAGTCAATATTTTTATATTAAAAGGGGATGTAGCTCAAATGGTAGAATATGCGGTATAACTTACACAAAAAACGAGGATTGTTACCTTATATCTCCATTAATTTTTTTTTTAAATATCACATATTTAATTATTTTGCAAGAAAATGAGTAGGAAAAAAAAGGAATAATACTAAAGAAAATGAGTAGAAAAATACGTTGGTGTAACTCTTTTTATTTATATTTTGCTATAATTGCTGCTTTAGTAAATAAGTATGAGTTTGATAGAATGTTCTAAAGTTGATTTGGTAAAGAATAAACAATTATTTTACTGAGAATGACTCCAAAAAATTTTGCTAATAGAAATTTTTTGAATTTTGAACAAAAACAAAAGCAACGTGATGGTGTTTTGTGCCCAAACATTTTGCCAAAAAGATTAAAAATAAGAAATAAAAAATAAAGTGAGGGTGTTTTATTTACATAAATTTTGCCAAAAGGAAATATTAGTCCAATCAAATTTTAAATTAACTCTAAGTGTGTTTTTTTTTTTTTATATAAAAAAGTGGGGTTGTGGGAATATTTTTTTTTTCCTGTGATAGGAACTTGTATCCATCTACTATCTAGTGGGGAATTTTTACCCGGTAGGTTTCTTGTTTTCAATTTTTGTGTAAAGAACCCAAAGAAAAAATGGAAGATTGTAGCTATTTTCGAGGTTAGCTAGGCCTCCTAAGAACAGAGAATTGAAAGAAGAATAGAATCAGAAGTATTTTGATATTAACTCTTTTCATCCGTCTCTTTACACAGCTTCTTGTTATTTTTATACCCCTTGTAACTAACTGCTCCCAGCTGTCACTAACTATCCAAACTAACTCCTATTACCTGTCAATGTAACTAACCCCCATAGAATCCTAACCATAGAAGCCTATGGTAGTAACTATCACACTAGGCAGTCACTTATTAGAATACACTAGGTAACTATAGACAGTACATACAATGACCACAGTAAGTAATTCCTAACAATACTTCCCCCTTTAAAAGACCTTGCCCGCAAGGTGAGGGAATTTCTGCTGCAGAACATACAAGCTCTCCCATGTGGCATCATCAGGACTTTCACCTTGCCATTGAACCAGGACTTGAGTGATAGTCCTATTGCGAAGTTGATGGGTCCTTTCCTTGAGAACAGCTACTGGTTCTGAGATCACAGCCCCTTCTAAATCAGTAGGTGGTAAAGTTGGAATAGAAACCACATGCTGCCCAAGCTTAGCTTTTAGACAGGATACATGGAAAGTGGGATGTATCTTAGAATTTGGAGGCAAATCCAACCTATAAGACACCTCACCCACCTTCTGCAAAATCTGAAAAGGGCCATAGTATTTAGGAGATAGTTTCTTCAGCTGAGTGTGCTTAAGAGACTTCTGCTTGTAGGCTTGAAGTCTTAGGAATACCCAATCTCCCACAGAGAAACTCCTCTCAGTCCTATGCTTGTCAGAATATAGCTTCATTCTTTCTTGTGCTGCTATCAAGTTCTGTCTTAACAAGGATGTTAGCTGCTGTCTGGACTTCAGATGTGCATCCACACCCTCAATCTTTGTTGTTCCAGGAATGTAGTCCATAAGCCTAGGGGGAGGATACCCATACAATGCTTCAAATGGAGTCAGTTTAAGTGAGGTATGAAAATTAGTATTAAACCAAAATTCAGCAAGGGGCAACCACTCAACCCAAGTAGCTGGTTTGTCAGCTGCAAAAGCTCTCAAATAATGCTCAAGACTCTTGTTCACAACCTCTGTTTGGCCATCTGTTTGGGGGTGATAGGCTGAGAACATGGCTAATTGAATGCCTTGAAGCTTCATCAACTCTTGCCAAAAATGAGAAGTAAAAATAGGGTCTCCGTCACTAACAATTGAAATAGGCATCCCATGTAGCTTGAACACATGTTGCATATAAAGATTTGCTACCTTAGAAGCAGTATATGGATGAGACAAGGCTACAAAATGAACAAACTTTGTAAACCTATCCACCACTACCATAACCACCTCCTTCATCTGAGATTTTGGAAGACCCTCAACAAAATCCATGCTCTAAGCCACCCAAGGTCTCTCTGGTATAGGCAAGGGTTGTAGCAGACCTGTTGGATTACAAGTTTCATGTTTGAGCCTTTAGCAGGTATCACACTCCCTAACATACTTCCTAACATCTGCCCTTAACCCAGGCCAGTAGAAGTCTCTCTGAACCCTATGCAATGTCTTAAGGAAACCAGAATGACCCCCCCATGGCCCATCATGCACCTGCTGCAAAATGGCTATCTTCAATGAATCACAAGTCCCCAAATACATTCTGCCTTTATATAATAGCAATCCATTCCGCATAGTGAAACCCTTAGGACCTTCCTTCCCTGCTTGAAAAGCACCTAAGATACCCATGATGGAACTATCAGTAACATAACTAGCCTTAAGTTGAGCCAACCAATCAGGTGTGGGAAAGGAAATCAGGCACAAAACACCCTCTTGAGAAGGAATTCCACCACCAATAACCTGTCTTGACAAAGCATCAGCCACCACATTCTCCTTACCCTTCTTATATTCCACAATAAAAGCATACCCTAACAACTTGGTAATCCATTTTTGTTGAGTTGGAGTACCAATTTTCTGCTCTAAGATATACTTAAGGCTCTGCTGATCTGTCCTCACAAGAAAGGGTTTTCCCACCAAATATGGCCTCCACTTATGCACAGCAGTCACCAAAGCCAGCAGTTCCCTCTCATAAGTGGATAAGGCCAAACTCCTGCCTTTGAGAGCTTGGCTGTGGAAAGCTATAGCTCTCCCTTCCTGCATCAGTACAGCACCCAACCCAACTCCCGAAGCATCACACTCCACCACAAACAACTTATCAAAATCTGGCAGAGCTAAAACAGGTGGGTTAGACATAGCTGATTTGAGAGTTTGGAAAGCCACCTCAGCTTCCTCAGTCCAAGTAAAAGAATCCTTCCTTAGGAGAGCAGTTAATGGGGCTGCAATTTGACCATAGCCTCTTATAAACTTCCTATAATACCCTGTAAGACCTAAGAAACCCCTCAAAGCCTTAACATCCTTTGGAGTAGGCCACTGCTGCATTGCTATAGTTTTCTTAGGGTCAGTTCTTACCCCTTCACCAGAAATCAAGTGCCCCAAATACTCAACTTCACCACAAGCAAAAACACACTTGGACTTCTTAGCAAATAATTGTTCCTTGGCTAACACTTCCAACACAGCTCTTAAGTGAGAGACATGATCAACCAAAGATTTGCTATAAACCAAAATATCATAAAAAAAAACTAGAACAAACCTTCTAAGAAAGGGTTTAAACACTTGATTCATTAGGGACTGAAATGTTGAAGGGGCATTGGTGAGGCCAAATGGCATAACCAGAAATTCATAATGCCCTTCACGAGTCCTAAAAGCTGTTTTAGGAATGTCCTCCTCACTCATCCTAATTTGGTGATATCCAGACCTTAAATCAAGTTTAGAAAAGATACAAGCACCATTCAATTCATCAAGTAATTCATCAATAACAGGTATAGGAAATTTATCCTTGACAGTATTCAAGTTAAGGGCCCTATAGTCAATGCACATACGCCAGGACCCATCTGCCTTCCTTACCAACAAAACAGGGGAGGCAAAAGGACTACAACTATTCCTTATAGATCCAGCAGCCAGTAATTCTTTAACTATCTTTTCTATCTCATTCTTTTGGTAAAAAGGGTACCTGTATGGCCTTTGGCAGACTGGTTGAGCTCCCTCCTTAAGAGTAATGTGATGCTCATGCCCCCTAAGAGGAGGTAGCCCTACTGGAGTATCAAAAACCTGAGTAAACTCTTGAAGTAAATTTGCCACTTCTGCAGGGAGAGCAGCTTGCACCTCAACAGAGGAGGAAGTTGAGATATGAACCAAAAGGCCTTTCTTGATTGGAGTTTTGAAGAATTGATCCCCATCAAGGAGATGTGAACCAGATTGCTTCAATCCTTGCAGTAAAACCTTGTTCCCTTTATGACAAAACTCCATAGTCAAGAACTGAAAATTCCATTGAATATCACCAAGTGTGGTAAGCCACTGAGTTCCCAATACAACATCACACCCTCCAAGTGGCAGAACATGGAATTGAATGGGAAATTCCTCCCCTTGAATGCATACTGATACTCGATCACAAAATCCTTGAGTCTTCACCACTGCACCATTAGCTACCTTAACCTCCAAAGTTTGAGATTGATCAACCAACAATTTCAGATTAGGAACCAATGTTGCATCAATAAAATTGTGTGTGCTACCTGTGTCCAACAAAACTACCAAACTAACTCCATTGATTTTACCCCTAATCCTCATAGTACCAGGTGTGGGAGTACCAATTAGAGCATATAGAGTTATCTCAACCTCCTCAGAGTTAGTACTAGTATTCTACCCTTCATTGAGTGGACTTCCAACTTCTTCATCTAACTCAGTGATCTTAACCGCAGACTGTGAATCAGACACCAATTCAATACCTTCAAGAAGAAATATTTTGGCACTTTTACACTTATGGCCCGGACCCCATTTATCATCACAGTTATAGCATAACCCTCTTTTCTTCCTCTCTTCCATTTGGGCAGGGGAAATTCTTTTAATTGGAATTCTTGACTTAGCTTCTACAAAGGTATCAACTTTAGGAAGACCCAAGATAGATGGCTTACCTGTGTCTTGCTGAATCTTAGAGCTCCTTCTGCAACTTATCAAATACTCCTCTTGAATTTTAGCCAATCCAAAAGCTGCATTCAATGACTGTGGATTTAGCATCCTTACTGGTAAGCGTATCTCATCCTTCAAGCCACTGAGAAAGCAACTCAGCTTGTGTGCCGGAGATAAACCTTTGATTCTATTTGACAAAATCTCAAATTGAGTCTTATACGTTGCCACAGTAGCTGTTTGCCTCAACCTGGTTAGCATTTCCATAGGATCATCATACGCATTTGTGCCAAACCTCACTTGCATAGCTTGAACTAGAGACTCCCAGTCACAGGACACTCCAATTTCTTCACTTTCTTGGAACCAGGTTAGTGCTTCTCCCTCCATATGGAACGAAGCTAGCATCAATTTCTCTCCAATAGGAGTATTATAGTATCTAAAATACTGGTTAGCTTTATACATCCAGCTCGCAGGTTCTTCACCAGAGAATTTGGGAAATTCCAGCTTCACGGTTCGAGACAACGGCAAATTAGACACTGGCAAATTAGGGTTATGATTTTCCCCAATTCTCTGAGATTGGAGAGATCCTCCTTGATCTCCATAACTCAATTTCTGCAAGATTGAAGTCAACTGTTGACTCATTTCGTTCATCACTCTTGTATTCTCATTCATCGTTCTTGTATTTTCATTCAGCGTTCTTGTATGGATCTCTTGAATGGTTCTTATCTCTTGTAACTCCTTTGTGTGATGATCAGTGGTAGTTCGAAGTGAGGCAATGGCCTCGTTGGTTGCAGCAGAAGCACGGGTTTCTGCCATGGATGCCGAGGAAAGCGAGCTCTGATACCAATTGTAAAGAACCCAAAGAAAAAATGGAAGATTGTAGCTATTTTCGAGGTTAGCTAGGCCTCCTAAGAACAGAGAATTGAAAGAAGAATAGAATCAGAAGTATTTTGATATTAACTCTTTTCATCCTCTCTTCCATTTGGGCAGGGGAAATTCTTTTAATTGGAATTCTTGACTTAGCTTCTACAAAGGTATCAACTTTAGGAAGACCCAAGATAGATGGCTTACCTGTGTCTTGCTGAATCTTAGAGCTCCTTCTGCAACTTATCAAATAATTGTAAAGAACCCAAAGAAAAAATGGAAGATTGTAGCTATTTTCGAGGTTAGCTAGGCCTCCTAAGAACAGAGAATTGAAAGAAGAATAGAATCAGAAGTATTTTGATATTAACTCTTTCATCCGTCTCTTTACACAGCTTCTTGTTATTTTTATACCCCGTGTAACTAACTGCTCCCAGCTGTCACTAACTAACCAAACTAACTCCTATTACCTGTCAATGTAACTAACCACCATAGAATCCTAACCATAGAAGCCTATGGTAGTAACTATCACACTAGGCAGTCACTTATTAGAATACACTAGGTAACTATAGATAGTACATCCAATGACCACAGTAAGTAATTCCTAACATTTTGTTAGTTTATGGTTTTAACCCTATTTCTTATGTTTTAGAAATAAGCGTGAGTTAATTAAATTGGGGTAATTTTGAAAGTAAAGAAAAATGCAATAATTAACTTTTTGAAATATAGAAAAGAGATTAACCTTTACAAAATTTAAATAGTAAACAAGTTCTAATTAAATGGGACAGAGATTGTAATTTTATATTAAAAGGGGATGTAGCTCAAATGGTAGAGCATGTGGAACAGCTTACACAAGGAACGAGGATCGATACCTTGCATCTCCATTCATTTTATTGATTTTTCGTTAAATATCATATTTTATTTTATTTTCTTAAAATATCATATTTAAAAAATTATTTAGCAAGAAAATGAGCAGAAAAAGATATTAGGACATTGTTGTAATTAAAATGGACAAAAGTCAATATTTTTATATTAAAAGGGGATGTAGCTCAAATAGTAGAATATGCGGTATAACTTACACAAAGAACGAGGATTGTTACCTTATATCTCCATTAATTTTATTATTATTTTTTTTAAAATATCGCATATTTAATTATTTTGCAAGAAAATGAGTAGGAAAAAAAAAGGAATAATACTAAAGAAAATGAGTAGAAAAATACGTTGGTGTAACTCTTTTTATTTATATTTTGCTATAATTGCTGCTTTAGTAAATAAGTATGAGTTTGATAGAATGTTCTAAAGTTGATTTGGAAAAGAATAAACAATTATTTTACTGAGAATGACTCCCAAAAATTTTGCTAATAGAAATTTTTTGAATTTTGAACAAAAACAAAAGTAACGTGATGGTGTTTTGTGCCCAAACATTTTGCCAAAAAGATTAAAAATAAGAAATAAGAAATAAAGTGAGGGTGTTTTATTCACATAAATTTTGCCAAAAGGAAATATTAGTCCAATCAAATTTTAAATTAACTCTAAGTGTGTTTTTTTTTTTGTTTATATAAAAAAGTGGGGTAGTGGGAATATTTTTTTTTTTCCTGTGATAGGAACTTGTATCCATCTACTATCTAGTGGGGAATTTTTACCCGGTAGGTTTCTTGTTTTTAATTTTTGTTAGTTTATGGTTTTAACCCTATTTCTTATATTTTAGAAATAAGGATGAGTTAATTAAATTGGGGTAATTTTGAAAGTAAAGAAAAATGCAATAATTAACTTTTTGAAATATAGAAAAGAGATTAACCTTTACAAAATTTAAATAGTAAACAAGTTCTAATTAAATGGGACAGAGATTGTAATTTTATATTAAAAGGGGATGTAGCTCAAATGGTAGAGCATGTGGAACAGCTTACACAAGGAACGAGGATCGATACCTTGCATCTCCATTCATTTTATTGATTTTTCGTTAAATATCATATTTTATTTTATTTTCTTAAAATATCATATTTAAAAAATTATTTAGCAAGAAAATGAGCAGAAAAAGATATTAGGACTTTGTTGTAATTAAAATGGACAAAAGTCAATATTTTTATATTAAAAGGGGATGTAGCTCAAATGGTAGAATATGCGGTATAACCTACACAAAGAACGAGGATTGTTACCTTATATCTCCATTAATTTTATTATTATTTTTTTAAAATATCGCATATTTAATTATTTTGCAAGAAAATGAGTAGGAAAAAAAAAGGAATAATACTAAAGAAAATGAGTAGAAAAATACGTTGGTGTAACTCTTTTTATTTATATTTTGCTATAATTGCTGCTTTAGTAAATAAGTATGAGTTTGATAGAATGTTCTAAAGTTGATTTGGAAAAGAATAAACAATTCTTTTACTGAGAATGACTCCCAAAAATTTTGCTAATAGAAATTTTTTGAATTTTGAACAAAAACAAAAGTAACGTGATGGTGTTTTGTGCCCAAACATTTTGCCAAAAAGATTAAAAATAAGAAATAAAAAATAAAGTGAGGGTGTTTTATTCACATAAATTTTGCCAAAAGGAAATATTAGTCCAATCAAATTTTAAATTAACTCTAAGTTTGTTTTTTTTTTGTTTATATAAAAAAGTGGGGTAGTGGGAATATTTTTTTTTTCCTGTGATAGGAACTTGTATCCATCTACTATCTAGTGGGGAATTTTTACCCGGTAGGTTTCTTGTTTTTAATTTTTGTTAGTTTATGGTTTTAACCCTATTTCTTATGTTTTAGAAATAAGGATGAGTTAATTAAATTGGGGTAATTTTGAAAGTAAAGAAAAATGCAATAATTAACTTTTTGAAATATAGAAAAGAGATTAACCTTTACAAAATTTAAATAGTAAACAAGTTCTAATTAAATGGGACAGAGATTGTAATTTTATATTAAAAGGGGATGTAGCTCAAATGGTAGAGCATGTGGAACAGCTTACACAAGGAACGAGGATCGATACCTTGCATCTCCATTCATTTTATTGATTTTTCGTTAAATATCATATTTTATTTTATTTTCTTAAAATATCATATTTAAAAAATTATTTAGCAAGAAAATGAGCAGAAAAAGATATTAGGACTTTGTTGTAATTAAAATGGACAAAAGTCAATATTTTTATATTAAAAGGGGATGTAGCTCAAATGGTAGAATATGCGGTATAACCTACACAAAGAACGAGGATTGTTACCTTATATCTCCATTAATTTTATTATTATTTTTTTAAAATATCACATATTTAATTATTTTGCAAGAAAATGAGTAGGAAAAAAAAGGAGTAATACTAAAGAAAATGAGTAGAAAAATACGTTGGTGTAACTCTTTTTATTTATATTTTGCTATAATTGCTGCTTTAGTAAATAAGTATGAGTTTGATAGAATGTTCTAAAGTTGATTTGGAAAAGAATAAACAATTCTTTTACTGAGAATGACTCCCAAAAATTTTGCTAATAGAAATTTTTTGAATTTTGAACAAAAACAAAAGTAACGTGATGGTGTTTTGTGCCCAAACATTTTGCCAAAAAGATTAAAAATAAGAAATAAAAAATAAAGTGAGGGTGTTTTATTCACATAAATTTTGCCAAAAGGAAATATTAGTCCAATCAAATTTTAAATTAACTCTAAGTGTGTTTTTTTTTATTTTTTTTTTATATAAAAAAGTGGGGTAGTGGGAATATTTTTTTTTCCTGTGATAGGAACTCGTATCCATCTACTATCTTGTGGGGAATTTTTACCCGGTAGGTTTCTTGTTTTTAACTTTTGTTAGTTTATGGTTTTAACCCTATTTCTTATGTTTTAGAAATAAGGATGAGTTAATTAAATTGGGGTAATTTTGAAAGTAAAGAAAAATGCAATAATTAACTTTTTGAAATATAGAAAAGAGATTAACCTTTACAAAATTTAAATAGTAAACAAGTTCTAATTAAATGGGACAGAGATTGTAATTTTATATTAAAAGGGGATGTAGCTCAAATGGTAGAGCATGTGGAACAGCTTACACAAGGAACGAGGATCGATACCTTGCATCTCCATTCATTTTATTGATTTTTTGTTAAATATCATATTTCATTTTATTTTATTTTGTTTTCTTAAAATATCATATTTAAAAAATTATTTAGCAAGAAAATGAGCAGAAAAAGATATTAGGGCATTGTTGTAATTAAAATAGACAAAAGTCAATATTTTTATATTAAAAGGAGATGTAGCTCAAATGGTAGAATATGCAGTATAACTTACACAAAGGACGAGGATTGTTACCTTATATCTCCATTAATTTATTATTATTTTCTTAAAATGTCATATTTTTAAATTATTTTGCAAGAAAATGAGTAGGAAAAAAAAGGAATAATACTAAAGAAAATGAGTAGAAAGATATGTTGGTGTAATTCTTTTTATTTATATTTTGCTATAATTGTTGCTTTGGTAAATAAGTATTGTAAGTGCACAATTGCACCTGGACCCAAAGACGATTGGGGGCTCAGGCCCAATGAGCCTTAAACTATCAAATTTGTAGAGTGTGGGCTTGAAATCTAATTTAGAGGTACTGAGAACTTGACAATAGGCTAAGGCATAAAGATACTTGTAAATAATAGATGATAATTGCAAATGGACCTCCTCGGACGTGAGCCGAGGACCACTTCTGTATTATTTCTCTTTCTCTCTTAAAGGTTACAATTCTTTATTTCTTTTTTGATAACTGACCAATCCCACCTTTTTCTTTGGCCTTCACCCTCTTTAAATACTTCTTCCCTTGGTGCTTCATCCACGTGTTGCTCCAATCTCCTCCCCCTAGATATTTCTTCTCTTAGTGCTTTGAATAGTAACCAGAAGTTTCGATTCTACTGTTCAGGGGT
Organism: Castanea sativa; assembly: GCF_040712315.1. Taxonomy (NCBI): domain Eukaryota; kingdom Viridiplantae; phylum Streptophyta; class Magnoliopsida; order Fagales; family Fagaceae; genus Castanea; species Castanea sativa. The sequence continues at coordinate 86,645,230 of NC_134013.1, read as the reverse complement.
CACTTCCCCATTAATGCGGCCAGGGGGTAGGTACAGGGTCTTTAATGTGGAGGTGGCAGCATTTGCCTATGATATTCTTCTAACACCAGTGTATCTAAAAGGTTCGGGAATTCCCCCTTTTAACCACCAGTCTTTCCGGAATTCTGCCTTGACCTTTATAGTGAACCTCCGAATTCTCTTGGGTCTATCCGAGGAGGAACTCACCCTCGGATGTGTTCTTGACCCCTCGGCGTATGGGCCGGCTTGCAGTACTAACAAGTTCTTAATTTAAGAACAGGTCGGCCCTCCTTGCTAGAGCCTAAAGGCCCAAATGCCTGCTTGGGTCCTTTTACTCCCCACAATAGCCCCTCAAAACTCTATTTTTCAGCATCCGAGGACAAAAATAGGGTTTTGATCCAACGAGATCTTACCCCACACGTTTTGTAAATAACCACGCGTGTGGAGATCGTTTCGTGTTCCAGAGGATGCCATTTGGCGGTTTCAATTTCAAAAACGCGCGCATTAATGACCGTAAGTTTCACCTTGTCTCCCACGTTCAACGGTGAGATGAGCATCTAACGGCCCTTATTACCCACTGAAAATTTGGGCGGGACGAATGCAATTTCGAGGCCGCTTCTTGCACGTCGTAACGCTTTGGAAACATGCGCCTTCATTTATTTCTTCAGAGGCTAATCATATCAAAACATCAGTAGTTGCCTTTTCTCTGCAGAAATCCGTGGAAACTCGCACAACTTCAAACTCGTAAGTTCCTACTTTTTCTTTAATCCGTTCTCCTCGGATCTTGTCCTCGGCTCCCTTCTTAACCATTCTCCTTCTTAAAACCCACCCTTTCACTTCTTATAGATGGGTAGATTTAAGTGTTTAGTTGACACCGCCGCTAGAATGGAAGGTTTTAGGGCTAAATACCACATCCCCAGCGACGTAGGTTTGAGATATTGTCTGGCGGAAGCCGTGGCCGGGTCTAGGAAAACAGGAGAGGTCATCATCCCTATGGTTGCCTTCATAGAAGGTGGGATGACCCTCCCAATGAAAAGCGTAACCAGGAAATACCTCCGCAACCACCGGTTGTGTCCCAACCAGTGCGCTCCCAACGTCTTTAGAGTTTTAGGGAGCGTCGATGCTCTAAATGAGCAACTGGGATTAAACCTCACTTGGCATGACGTCGTTTTTATGTACGAATGCCACAAACTTACTAGAGTAGGCTATTACATCAAATCCCGCTCTAGCGTAGTTAGGTTGATTTCCTGTCTACCCAAGTCCAATAAAGGCATGAAGGACGACTACCTCATCGCCTCAGGCAACTGGCACGACGGCCCCCACTGCCTAGTCGAGTGAGGAGATCCAGGTCTGACTCCTTAGGATCTAACTTCCCACCCCGTAGCTCCATCTAACATCTTGAAATGTTCATTTACATTTACTTAAGCGTTTAACTTCAGTTTATTACATGTCCTACAATTCTGACCATGTTTGTCTGTTTTGGTGTCTTTCTTTGCAGATAAACAACACGTGCGCCCGCGCTTGAGCCACTGCAACGTTGCAGATTTGAACCGAGTGCTTCGCTCAGAGATTTTTGTGAGTGAAGACTTGCAGCTTCGGGCTGCTCACTTGATATTAGGGTATGACCCTATATCCACAGACTTCCAGGAGATAGAGAACGCGATCGTTGCAGGTGACCGGAGACGTAGGCGAATCAACGTTGCCAGGCCGCATTTCTTAGCCGACCACGATATTCTCGATGATCTCCACACAATATTATACACGCAACCCCTCGCGGCGATCCCCCTCGCAGCACACTCTTAAGCAACCGCTATCCCAGAGGAGCAAGTGTCCTCATTGAACACGTTGGACGAAGAGATAGAACAGTTTCAACTCGAGGACGTCCAACGACCCCGTGTAAACCCGTTCGTCGTCCTTTCCAATGAGGAAGAAGAGGCCGCCGAGACCTCTGAGATCCTGGGCCTAGTTATAGCACGTCCAGACGACAGCTCTATTGAAGAGGACATGGACACGCTCAAGGACCTCCTGACCGCGAGAGGCGAGAGAGTCGCTAAGAAGGGGGCGAGGGGATCCCAAGCTCCCCCAGTCTTGCCACCACCCCCTCCTCCAGCCGACCCCAAGCCTCCTGCCGACGACCCGAAGAAGAAAAGGAAGGTGGAGGCTGAGGGGGCTGGTGGCGAGAAGCAGAAGAAGTTGAAACAGCAGCCACCGCAGGCTCAGCAGCAGAAGCTGGACAAGGGCAAAGGGCACGCCCGTTCAATTGAAAGTGGGGAGATCAGAGACATGGCCGAGGTGCGCCGAGCACCAGCTATGTGGTCTCCCGAACTGAGATTGGACGGAGCGCTAATTCCCCTTCAGTCTAACATCAGGGCGTTCCAACAAGGCCATGCCCTCCACCTGGCCGATGCGTTAGAGCGCCCACTTCTGCTGCCCAAGGACATGGAAGCCTTGGAAAAGATGAGCCAGCCTCAGCTATTCCTTTCTTTGAAAAGGGACTTAGCTCTGGTAAGCTTCACTTCAGTCTTGTATTCTTAGGGTTATTTATAAATTTCGTACTATATTTTAACCCCCTAACATTTATCGCAGGCCATCCAAGAAGTTTTTGCTGCCGAGAAGTTCGTGGAGGATTCTCGGAAGCGAGTTGGAGTGGAGCAGGAAATAAGGCTGGAGACAGAAAAGTCCCTATACCAGGCCCTGGCGGAGAATGGAAAGCTCACCTCTCAACTGGCTGATCTGAAGAGAGAGAAAGATGGTGCCGAAGCCAGTCTGAAAACAATGAAGAATCAAATGGAGGGGCAACGTAAGCTTCTTCACCAAAAGGACGACGAGCTCTCCCAAGCCCAACGAGCACGCTCTGACTTGGAGAAGGAGCTTGCACGGATGAAGGAGGAAGCTCGCACCTATAAGCACTCACTGGAGGCTGCGAAGCAGGCCAGCTATCAGGAAGGAGTGGCTGCAACACAGGACCAACTGACAGAAGCTTTCGCGGCTTTATGCCGAGAATACTGTCAGCATGTTTAGGGGGAGGCCTTAAACGCAGCAGGGGTTCCTCAAGTTTCCGAGCTGAGGAAGCCCGAGAACGTTTGGCTTCCCCTTGACATACAGGAGATAGAAGACACTCCTGTTGTTGCCTCTCCTGCCCTTCCTCCCATGGTGCCAGAACTCGTTCCTGATCCTACAGAACCTGAAGGTTCCCATAAAGAGAAGGACGGGTGTGAAGTTGTCGAGAAGGAGCAAAGCCATAACGTGGAGCCCCTCATCCCTTCAACAAACAAAGGGAAACAAGTCTTGTCTACCTTTGAGCTGGAGCTGAAGAGCACCGAGGCTGGCAGCACCTCCCTCCAAGACCCCCATCCCAAAGCTTAGGGCCTAGCATAGAACTTTTTCTGTATTTTGCCTTATTTTTCATATGATGATGTATTCTACTTACAATTAATGAAGAACAATTTTTATTCAATTTTCATTCAAGTTGTATTTATTTTACTTTATCCTTTTTATGCTCGTCATGAAAGTTCTCACTAACACGTAGCTAAAGAAAGAACGGAATAAATAAGTCTAACTCCAACAGTTAAACAATTATGACTTTTAAACAGCCATATGCATACTTGCTTTGCAAAGCATGACATTCAAAAATCTGACAAAAACTAACTTAGTTCGAATGGTATACAGTGCCTTACTTAGAAAGCTCACATGATAGTTAAACTTTATAATCTGAGATATCAATTTTAGTAGAGTGTAAGGTCCGAGGGCCATTCCTTACAAAATTTTGTTTAACACTTAAAGATATAAGACTTAAGATCCAATTTTAACGAATGGTAAGATATTGATTTCCACAAAGTGTGTGATAAGAACAAGAACAGTGACTAAGGTTCTGTCTAACAAATGATAATATATCAATTTCCACAAGGTTTGTGGTCCGAGGACCATACTTAACCAAGTTTCTGTTTGACACTTAAGAATAGTAACTTCAGATATTAATTTCCCCAAAGTAGGAGGTCCGAGGACTCAGCATAACTAAGGTTCTGTTTAACAAATGATAAGATATCAATTTCCATAAGGTTTGTGGTTCGAGGACCATACTTAACCAAGTTTCTGTTTGACACTTAAGAATAGTAACTTCAAATGTTAATTTCCCCAAAGTAGGAGGCCCGAGGACCTGGCATAACTAAGGTTCTGTTTAACAAATGATAAGATATCAATTTCCACAAGGTTTGTGGTCCGAGGACCATACTTAACCAAGTTTCTGTTTGACACTTAAGAATAGTAACTTCAAATGTTAATTTCCCCAAAGTAGGAGGCCCGAGGACTCGGCATAACTAAGGTTCTGTTTAACAAATGATAAGATATCAATTTCCACAAGGTTTGTGGTCCGAAGACCATACTTAACCAAGTTTCTGTTTGACACTTAAGAATAGTAATTTCAAATGTTAATTTTTTCAAAGTAGGAGGCCTGAGAACCCGGCATAACTAAGGTTCTGTTTAATAAATGATAAGATATCAATTTCCACAAGGTTTGTGGTCTGAGGACCATACTTAACCAAGTTTCTGTTTGACACTTAAGAATAGTAACTTCAAATGTTAATTTCCCCAAAGTAGGAGGCCCAAGGACCCAACATAACTAAGGTTCTGTTTAACAAATAATAAGATATCAATTTCCACAAGGTTTGTGGTCCGATGACCATACTTAACCAAGTTTCTGTTTGACACTTAAGAATAGTAACTTCAAATGTTAATTTCCCCAAAGTAGGAGGCCCGAGGACCTGGCATAACTAAGGTTCTGTTTAACAAATGATAAGATATCAATTTTCACAAGGTTTGTGTTCCGAGGACCATACTTAACCAAATTTCTGTTTGACACTTAAGAATAGTAACTGTAAGCCCCTAATGTATTCATAACTTTGAACTGCTAACTAACAAAAGCATCTTTTATTAATAATAATACCTTCGAAGGTTATTTACATTCCATGGGCGTGGTACAATTCTTTCATCTAGGTCAGCTAGCTGATACGACCCTATGCCTGCTACTGAAACAATGCGATAGGGACCTTCCTAGTTTGGTCCTAGCTTACCCCAAGCTAGGTTCTTAGCAGTGCCCACAACTTTTATCAGTACAAGATTCCCAGGTGCGAGTGGCCTTAGCTTTACGTGGGCATCATATCCCCGCTTAAGCTTCTGTTGATAATAAGCCATTTGGACCATAGCTGCCTCGCGCCGTTCCTCAACTAAATCCAGGCCTTTCTCTAGGAGGCCATCGTTATTCTCCGAACTAAAAGAACTCGTCTTTAGGGTGGAAAAACTAGATTCCAGAGGTATCACCGCCTCGGATCCATAAGTCATAGAGAATGGAGTTTCTCCAATGGACTTGCGCGGTGTAGTCCGATACGTCCACAGAACATGTGGTAGTTCTTCTACCCATCTACCTTTCGCATCGTCCAACATTTTCTTGAGCCCACTGACTATGACCTTGTTAACGGCCTCGGCTTGCCTATTTCCCTGAGGATAAACTGGGGTGGAGTATCTATTTATGATGCCCATGTCACCACAATACTTCCTAAAGGCCTTGCTGTCGAATTGAACGCCATTTTCCGAAATAAGTGTGTGTGGTATACCGAATCTAGTGACGATGTTTTTCCAAACAAACTTCTTAGAATCAACGTCTCTGATATTCGCTAAGGGCTCAGCCTCGACCCATTTAGTGAAGTAGTCTGTCCCCACGAGCAGCCATCTTTTGTTTCCTGTAGCCCTCGGAAATGGCCCCACTATGTCCAATCCCCATTGTGCGAAAAGCCAAGGACTGGAGAGAGGGTTGAGAACCCCTCCAGGTTGATGAATATTAGGGGCGAACCTCTGGCATTGATCACATTTTCTAGCATAGTCCTGAGCCTCCCTCTGCATATTGGGCCACCAATAACCCTGAGTCAGGGCCCTATGGGCTAAGGACCTTCCCCCAGTGTGGCTCCCACAAATCCCTTCATGCAGTTCTTCCAGAAGCGCTTCCGTTGATTTAGGGTGCACACATAACAAGTATGGTCCTAAGAAGGATTGTTTATACAGTTTCTGATTCTCAGACAACCAAAAACGTGGCGCCTTTCGACGTATCTTATCTGCTTCAGACTTGTCCTTAGGAAGGATGTCGTTCTTAAGAAAAGACATGACCGGGTCAATCCAACTAGGTCCAGGCCTTATCAAATGGATGCGAGCCGCGTTGACAGTGGTAAGAGTTGGTTCTAGCAAATCCTCTACGAGGATAATCCTGGGTAGACCTTGAGTCGAAGACGTTGCTAACGTGGCCAAAGAGTCTGCATGGGTGTTTCCACTCCTAGAGATGTGAGATAAAACGAAGGAATCAAATTTGGCCTGCTGACGTTTGACCTGGGCCAAGTATTCTTGCATTCTTGGGTCCCTAGCCTTCATGGTCCCCGTGACCTGGCCGACCACTAACTGAGAATCCGAGAACGCATGAACCTCCTTTCCACCCATCCTATGTACCATGTTCATGCCCACCAAGACTGCTTCGTACTCGGCCTCATTATTAGTAGCCGAGAACACCAGTCTCAGAGATTTTTCGAAGACAATTCCCTCAGGGGATATCAGGACAAGTCCAACACCAGACCCTCTCTGATTAGCTGCCCCATCCACATACACTTTCCAAGTCGGAGGTGTTGCGGCTGTGATCATACCAACTGATTTTTCATCCATATGTGCTTCCTTTAGAGTTTCTTCTAGCAATGGTTCGGCAAACTCTGCCACCAAATCAGCAAGGATCTGGCCCTTCACTGAGGTGCGAGGCACATATTTAATGTCAAAGGCCCCCAAAATGGTTCCCTACTTTGCCACCCTGCCAGAGTAATCAGCGCTGCGTAACACCGCCTTGAGGGGCAATTGGGTTAGAGCCACCACGATTTGGGACTGGAAATAATGAGGAAGCTTCCGCGTGGCATGAACTATGGCCAGAAGTGCTTTCTCCAAGAGTAGATAGCGCACCTCGGCCTCATTCAAGGACTTACTAACGTAATAGACCGGTCTCTGCACCCCGCTTTCATTCCTTATAAGGACCAGGCTGACCGCGTGGACGGCCACTGCCAGATACGCAAACAGGACCTCGTCCGCCTAGGGGCGAGACAAAATGGGTGGCCGAGAAAGATATTGCTTAAGCTGTTGGAAGGCTAACACGCAGTCGTCGGTCCATTGAAACCCTTTCCATTTATTCAACAATTGGAAGAAAGGACGGCACTGGTCAGCTGATTGAAAGATAAATTTGCTTAGTGCGGCAATCATTCCGGTCAATTTCTGGATCTCTTTTGGGTTCCGAGGTGGCTGTAAGTCCTGAATAGCCTTGACCTGCACTGGGTTTACTTCTATACCTCTATGAGTAATCATATAACCCAAGAACTTTCCAGAACCCACGCCAAAAGAGCACTTTGAGGCGTTAAGGCGCAACTTATACCTCCTGAGCACCTGGAAGGTGTCAGCCAAATCTTTAACGTGCGAATGTATTGTTTTACTCTTTACCACCATATCATCCACGTATACCTCAATGGTCTTCCCAAGTTGTTGTTCGAACATTCTGGTCATCATTCTTTAATAGGTAGCCCCAGCATTCTTCAATCCAAACGGCATGACTTTATAGTGATAGTTTCCTGTTTGAGTAATGAAAGCAGTCTTCTCTTGATCCTCCAACGCCAATGGAATTTGATGATAACCTTGGAAGGCATCCAAAAAACTCATACGAGGATGTCCGACAGTGGCGTCCACAAGCTGATCAATACGCGGCATTGGGAATGAATCCTTGGGGCAGGCTTTGTTTAAATCCGTGAAGTCCACACACACTCTCCATGTTCCATTCTTCTTTTTGACCACAACCGTATGCGCCAACCATTCGGGGTAGAAAACTTCTTTAATAGCCCCAACCCTTTTGAGCTTGAGCACCTCCTCCTTGACAGCCTCGGAGTGTTACTTGGAAGAATGCCGAGGTGGCTGCCTTCTCGGAACAATGGCGGGGTTAACATTCAAATGATGACAAATGAAGCTCGGGTCTACGCCGGGAGCCTCATAAGGGTCCCACGCAAAGACATCCATGTTGTCTTTCAGAAACTCCAACAAATCCATCTTCTCCTGGTGTGGCAAGCGTATGCCAACTTGGAAGAACCTCTCAGGGTCATCGGCTATCAAAAACTTCTCTAACTCCTCACAAAGAGCCTCCTCTCCTGTCACTGCCCCAGGTGCATCCGGAGCTGTTAATTGCTATGAGTCTTTGATGATCAAAGCCGATGACTTGGCTTCTGTCTGATGAAGCACTGCGGCCGATATGCATTGCCTGGCCACCGATTGGCTGCCGAGGATCTCTTCGACATATTCCCCTGAAGGGAATTTAACCTTAACATGCAAGGTAGAGGAGACAGCACCTAAAGCGTGCAGCCATGGCCTAGCAAGGATGGCCGTATATGGGGAATACGCGTTAACCACAATGAAATCCACCTCAACCGTTTCTGAGCCAGATTGAACGGGTAGAGGAATCTGTCCTTTCGGTACAACGGCTTTTCCTTTAAAGCTTATGAGTGGCGAGTCATAAGGAGTAAGATCTTCCAGCTTCAACCTTAGCCCCTTAAATAAATCAGGGTACATGATATCTACACCGCTGCCCTAATCAATCATCACCTTTCTTACGTCATAATTCCCTATCCTAAGAGTGACCACAAGAGCATCATCATGGGGTTGGATGGTCCCAACCTTATCCTCCTCGGAAAATCCCAAGACGGGCAAATTCACCTTCAACCTCTTTGGCCTGCAGCCTGCCTCCTCGGCTTGAGAATGCGAAACTGCCATCACCCTGGTGGGACCTGAACCGGTCCTGCCAGGTGCAGCAAAGATAACGTTAATTATTCCTAACGCCGGCCGAGATGAATTATTCTTCTGATTGTTTGAGCCGGATTGATGGCCCTGCCCGTTAGGTTGGTAAAGGTGTTGCTTCAGTTTTCCTTCACCGACAAGCTACTCCAAATGGTTCCAAAGGGTCTGACAGTTCTCGGTAGTGTGGCCCACGTCTTGATGGTACTGACAAAAGAAGTTCTGATTCCTCTTCGCGGGGTCTCCCGCCATCTTACTAGGCCACCTGAAGAAGGGCTCCTTACGAACACTCTCCAGTAATTGGTGTACTGGTTCTTGGAACACAGTATTCACGGTCTGAGGGGCTGCCGAGCCGGACTGCCCGATGTAATCTCTTCTCGGCTTGCTGTTGTGGTATATGTCCGACCTAAAATCCCTTCTCTCCTGCGGGATAACCTTTTCCTTACCTTTTCCTTGCTGTTGGTCTTCCTCTACCCTTTTGTATTCGTCAATGCGATCCATGAGGCGACGTACACTGCGGACAGGCTTTTTGGTCAAAGACTTCCTCAAGTCATGGTCAGTAGGAAGGCCTACCTTGAAGGTATTGAGTGCCACATCATCAAAATCACCATCTATCTCATTAAACATCTCCCAGTACCGGTCGGAGTATGCTTTCAACGTCTCCCCCTCCCTCATGGCCATGGATAACAGTGAGTCCGATGGTCGAGGCACTCTGCTACATGTGATAAACCGCGATGCAAATGCCCTAGTAAGCTCCCCAAATGAACCTACAGACCCCGATTTAAGGCCGTTGAACCACCTCATAGCAATAGGTCCCAAACTAGAAGGGAAAACTTTACACATCAGGGTCTCATTATGAGAGTGCATCGCCATCCTCTGGTTAAAGTGGCTCACGTGCTCCATCGGATCAGTCCGGCCATTGTAGATGGTAAAGGTGGGCTGGGTGAACCTCCTGGGGAGCCTCCCCTTCTCAATCCTCCGTGAGAATGGCGATTTGGAGAGTTGGTGCAACGCCCGACTTATAGCATCGTTCCCCAAGCCCCTGGAAGGGAGCTTCTTGTGCCTGCGAGCTGGAGGGTCGTCCTCCTCACAAGAGGATGTTGCGCTGGGGGGCGACCATGACCTCGAGCTGTAACTACTTCCCCGGACCTCCACTGAAGAAGGATCAGATGAGGACGGTGAATGTTTGCGTCTGACGCGGCGCAGTTTCCTTTTCAAATGATTAATCTCCTTCTGCATGGCCTTAGCACCATCCTCGTGGGTGGTGCTGCCCCCGCCATGAGCATGGCTCGCCCTAGGGTATTCCGTATGAACGCTTCCCTCTCGATCCCTTCGACGCTCAAGACGCTCGAAAAGATCCTCAGGTTGTGACCCTTGAGACTTTGCATGGTGTGAGCCTAGGCCTGCCATAGTATCCCAGCTCCTTCCAGACTAGATTCCCACAGACGGCGCCAATTGTAAGTGCACAATTGCACCTGGACCCAAAGACGATTGTGGGCTCAGGCCCAATGAGCCTTAAACAATCAAATTTGTAGAGTGTGGGCTTGAAATCTAATTTAGAGGTACTGAGAACTTGACAACAGGCTAAGGCGTGAAGATACTTGTAAATAATATATGATAATTGCAAATGGACCTCCTCGGACGTGAGCCGAGGACCATTTCTGTATTATTTCTCTTTCTCTCTTAAAGGTTACAATTCTTAATTTCTTTCTTGATAACTGACAGATCTCACCTTTTTCTTTGGCCTTCACTCTCTTTAAATACTTCTTCCCTTGGTGCTTCATCCATGTGTTGCTCCAATCTCCTCCCCCCTAGATATTTCTTCTCTTAGTGCTTTGAATAGTAACCAAAAGTTTCGGTTCTACTGTTCAGGGGTCACTTCCCCATTAATGCGGCCAGGGGGTAGGTACAGGGTCTTTAATGTGGAGGTGGCAGCATTTGCCTATGATATTCTTCTAACACCGGTGTATCTAAAAGGTTCGGGGATTCCCCTTTTTAACCACCAGTCTTTCCGGAATTCTGCCTTGACCTTTATAGTGAACCTCCGAATTCTCTTGGGTCTATCCGAGGAGGAACTCACCTTCGGATGTGTTCTCGGCCCCTCGGCGTATGGGTCGGCTTGCAGTACTAACAAGTTCTTAATTTAAGAACAGGTCGGCCCTCCTTGCTAGAGCCCAAAGGCCCAAATGCCTGCTTGGGTCCTTTTACTCCCCACAAGTATGAGTTTGATAGAATGTTCTAAAATTGATTTGGATAAGAATAAGCAATTATTTTACTGAGAATGACTCCCAAAAATTTTGCCAAAAAGATTTAAAAATAAAATAAAATAAAGTGAGGGTGTTTTATTCATTGAAATTTTGCCAAAAGGAAATATTAGTCCAGTCAAATTTCAAATTAACTCTAAGTGTGTGTGTGTGTGTGTGTTTTTATTTTATTTTATTTTATTTTATAGAAAAGTGGGGTAGTGGGAATATTTTTTTTTCCTGTGATAGGAACTTGTATCCATCTACTATCTAGTGGGGAATTCTTACCCGGTAGGTTTCTTGTTTTTAATTTTTGTCAGTTTATGGCTTTAACCGTGTTTCTTATGTTTTAGAAATAAGGACGAGATAATTAAATTGGGGTAATTTTGAAAGTAAAGAAAAATGCAATAATTAACTTTTTGAAATATAGAAAAGAGATTAACCTTTACAAAATTTAAATAGTAAACAAGTTCTAATTAAAATGGACATAGATTGTATTTTTATATTAAAAGGGGATGTAGCTCAAATGGTGGAGCATGTGGTACAGCTTACACAAGGAACAAGGATCGATACCTTGCATCTCCATTCATTTTATTGATTTTTCGTTAAATATCATATTTTATTTTATTTTATTTTCTTAAAATATCATATTTTAAAATTATTTGGCAAGAAAATGAGCAGAAAAAGATATTAGGACATTGTTGTAAGTTGCAACGGAAGGAAAAGGAAAGGGGTATGGAAATGAGAATAAAACCATGGGTTAGCATGTGTTTTTAAAGGGTACAAATACTCGCTCGTGGGGGTTTTCAAACTATTGAGTTTGGAAGCTAGTGTTTTTTTTTTTTTTTTTGCACTATAGCATTTATTATAAAAACTATTGTTAAAATTTCTCTCCCTATAGTACTTGTTAAATTAGGAAAACTATATATTTATATTTTAATCAAATTAAAAGGAGATGTAGCAGAAATAGTAGAACATGTGGTCCAAGTCATACAAGAAATGAGGATTGATACCACCAATTCAGCCAAAAAAAAAAAAAGAGGATCGATACCACCTCGTTCACAAACACACACAAGAAATAAATAAAAAACTAGATGCCACTTGGGGTTATGCTCATGGGGGACTCTTTTATGCTCAAGTTAGCAATCAATTTCTTCAATATGTAAGAACTATCCTTGCCACCACCGTACACCCTTGATGCGATGGTAACTCTATAAATATAAGTGTTTGTGGGATGTGGGGGGTAAGGGTTGAGGTTCAGGTTTCCAAGAATGAGCTTTACACATATATACACTTAGATTAAGCTATAGTTGAATTTCTATCTTGGATAAAAATAAAAATAAAAACTATCCTTGCATTATTAGGATTAAAACAAAATCGCCATGTCTAATTCTAAATTAGCTTATTACTTTCCTTGTTTCTAACAAAAATAGAAAAGAAAAGAAAAGAAAAGCTTGTTACTTTCCTTGTGGGCTAACTAGCATTTTACCCAGCTAACGTCGTGATTTAATTCACAGTTCAAATTACTATTATATTTCCATCCTCAGCATTTTCCATTTGGAATTAAAATGAAGGTCACATGTTGGGTATGTGTGTGTATTACATTTTTTTTTTTTTTAAAAAAACCCAATTATTTTTAATCTTTTTTCTTAACCTCTCATTTTGGTTCAACCCTTAAGGATTCAATATGCTAGTAATTAAAGTATGAATTAAAACTTTCATAAGCCAAAGCCACATGGTTTACATAAGACTTTAGCTTATATGATTTAAAATATTTTTTTTTTTTTTTTGAAAACAACTCCATATCACATCAAGCTAAATAAGGGAAGTTAAGAGATTGTTTTTTAACTCATTTAAGGTTGCTATCAAGGATAGGAAAATGAGATTGTTTTATAGAAACTGATTTTTTGAAAATGATTCATTTTTTTTGTAATACATCGTTGCTAAAGCAAAACATAATACAACTTTGAATAAGTATTGTGAGGGGTAAAAGTGTTTGGACAAACGTGTGTGGGCTTTGGGCCTGATTGGTTAAATATAAGTCTGTTTGGTCAGGGTCCATAGGTCGATTCGCACTATGGTGGTTCGAGGAGTTGTCCGAGGAGGAGTATGTCCTCGGACAGATCTAGCAATGGCCCTGGGACTTGCTAAACGAATTAGGAGGCAAGATTTTGGAAGAACTGGCTGGTAAAAGCGTGATCCAAGCACCTTTTAGAAGCAAGAGTGTGTGAAAAATATCTGAGGAAAAAGCTACTACTACCACATTAAAGACCCTGCATTTACCTCCCTGACCGCATTAATGGGAAAATGACCCATGAACAGTAGAAGTCAACCTTCCTGCTATTATTTGAAGACTTCAAGAAAGTGGTGGATGGGACAAGTATCTAAGGGGAAGATTTGTATGACAGGTGGATAAACTAGTGAAGAAGAAGAAGTATATAAGGAGACGAGAGAGGAAAGAGAGAGGGACCTGGCTTCTTAGCTAGAAAAAGAACTAAGAATTGTAATCTTTGGCATAAAAAGAGAAGGAATATACAACTCGTCCTCAACTTACATCCGAGGAGGTTTCTTTGTTATATTTGCTTATCATTTGCATAGGTTGTGGCATTCTAGCCTGTTAATCAAATTTCCAACATCCTAAACCTAGGTTTCAAATCCATACTCTACAAATTTCATTGTATAAGGCTCATTAGGTCTGAGTCCATCACCTGCTTTTGGGTCTGGGTACAATTGTGCGCTTACAAGTATAATTACCCAATAAATTATTATTTTTAGAGAATTGCACAATAAGTTTTATTATTATTTAGTTGTGCAATTGTAATTAATATAAAATAAAAATAATCTAATTACCCAAGTTGATTAATTAGTCGATATTACATGCAAATCAGATTTAGGCAAAATCAAAACACCTAACTAAATAGAGTGTAGTAGAAAATAAGCTTGACACGAAGATTTGATTACAATGGAGAAAACTCTCGCAGACAAAACACCACTAGGTGAATTTCAAGTCACCACTTCCAAATAATCCACTAACAATAAAAAACAGTTACAAGTATAAGAAATTTTACCTTACATGTTTATCATAAAGTATCTACCTACAGTAGACCTTACGGAGCTATACCAATTTCAACTCCAATCCCCAATTGAACTTGATCTTGTATAAAACTTTTCATTTGCACGAATCTCCCAGTCCATGATTAACTTCACAACTACTTTTTTTTTTTTTTTTTAATTTTATTTATTGTTGTAGCTTTGTAGAGTTCTTCAATCCACGCTTGGATGAACTGGGAGTAGCTTGACACAAAATCCTAGGTGCACAAACGTCGCAGCAACTCTCATTACACATGCCTCTCTATATCTATGATGACGACTATAAAATGTCTTTTATGTGCTATAGAACCCTAGTGCACAAATTCCAAAAAAACCAAGTTATCATGGGCCAAAAACATAAGGCCTGTTTGGTTTAATATTTCAAACTCACATTTTTACATTTTAAACAACATTACACACTTTTTTACCCACATGTATTTCAAAAAACTACAAAAATCTCATCTCAAACTATTCTACCAAACACCCCCTATAATGTTCAGTTTTTCCCAAGCTCAATAGATTGAGAGGTGTCGAGCTAGGTATCAAGGTTTATTAAATCTTGATAGATCGATAGGTATTAAGGGAGACCAGCATGTACAGTTTTTCTTGAGCATTCTCGTGTCTTCAATTATACCACTTGATAACAATCTTTGCGGTCTTCTTAAACATGCTATAGATTAAGACTCAATTACATATGAAATGCATTTTGTCTCAAAATATGCCAATTTGCAAATATGACCCTTACAATTTACTCATTTAAAAATTATATTGTACCGTTGGCAATCAAATACCTCAATAAGTTGTGAATAAACTTTAGAATTAATTAGAATTAAAATCCTCTAAATTAATGTTTAGAAGATGATTGTCTTTTTTGCCAAGTGCCTTGTACATCTAGTCCTTAACTGGTTGGTAACTTTTGATGTTTCTAAATGTGACATCCATGATTCATATCCTCCTCGCCCAAGTACCGAATTAAGAAGAAAAAAAAAAGTGAAAGAGAATTGTCTCCTCAGATCTAAACAGGGTTATTTATAACTTGAATGCTCCACTATGGTTCAAATCTCCCTCTCCCAACTATCGAATTTAAAAAAGAGATATCTATTATTCAAATCTACTTCCTCAATTATTGAATTAAAGAAAGAAATAATTTTTTTTCTTTAATTAAAAAAAAAAAAAGAGTGAAGAGAATTTTCTCCCCAAATTTAAACCGGGTCATTTATAACCCGGACGCCCCGCTCCAATTCGTACAATTATAACCAACAAAACAAACCCTAGCGACATAAGCACTTGAAAAAAAAAGTGAGAAACAGAAAGCCAGCCTCAAACAAACGAAAACAAAGGTTTTTAGCAGTTGAAAACCTGAGAAAGCTCGAGAGACAAGTAGCCGCCACACAGAAATGCCGAAGTCGAAGCGTGATAGACCAGGTTGGTTCTCTCTCTCTCTCTCTCTCTCTTTCTGCTCTGTTTTTTTCTCTCTCTGTTTTCAGCAAAACTAAACTCTTATCAATACAAAAAAACTTAGTGACTCTTTCGAAGACGAGGAAGAAAGGCAGGGGACACAAAGAAGCGATAGTGAATGCGATAAGAGATGCTGCAGAGACTTACAGCTGGGCTTACGTGTTTTCTTTCGAAAACATGAGGAACCTCAAGTTCAAGGAGTTTAGAGAGCGCCTTAAGTCTTCAAGCAGGTAATAATTCATTGTGTTTGTGTGTGGGGGGGGGGGGGTTTAGCTTTGGATTGTTTGTACAAAGACTCTGCTTGCATTTACTTTTCTGTTTTTGTTTTTTATTTTGACTAGTAAGTTTGGTTTGAACCCATTACCTAATCCATCCATTTTGGTCTTACAAGAGGTGCCAATTGTTTAGATTTGAAGGAAAAGAGGTTAAATTCTTGTCCTGAATTTGGTTTATATATATGGGTTATGATGAATTTGCACACCATGTAGCTCGTTTGTGTATAATTTTAGTTTTATTTTTTTTATAAAAAAACTTGAAATTTAAATGTTTTATGACGAGATAGCAATTGGTCGATATTTTGAAAGTATGGAGGGTACAATAAGTAGATAATGTAATCCAACGGTTGATTTGTCAAAACACTTAATTCAATAAAAAGTTATGGAGTGTTGTATAGTGCTGCTGTTTATCACTGATTTTTGTGATAAAAGGGTGTATGGTGTGGTTGGATATTTGTGCATTTGGAATGCTGAGTGACACTTTTTTCAGTTCAATTGTGTGGAAGTACTTGATTGAGCTTTTGATATTGGTTGAATGTACTTGATTTGGTAAGTTACACACTCACCCCAGATGCATGTGATTTTTCTAAACTGGCACGAGACTTGAGAGGAAGAGTTGTCACTTGAACCAGGTTCATTGGCAAAATCCAAAATGTGTTTTGGTTTCTATGTTTATTCAGTATCAATCTGGGTGCTAAATTGAAATAGTAAACATGATGTGATTCAGTTTTAAGGAACTTTAGTACAACCTAATTAGGAGATGTTCTTAAGTTGGAGTACATGATTGTGTTCTATTTGGTTTTTGACCTATGGATACTACAGAAAATAAGAACATACAATGACAAGTGCTTTGGTATTATTTTGTCAGATTTTTCTTGGGTTCGAACAAAGTCATGCAGGTTGCTCTAGGACGATCTGCTGCTGATGAGATTAGGCCTAACATATATAAAGTTTCGAAGGTAAGTGTTCCCTCATTAATGCGGTCAGTAACTCATAATGCTCTTTTTATCTTATATTGATATATTGTATAACACTGTTTTATTTATCAAAAAAATCTTATATTTATATTTTGTCTTATGCTTCCTTTGTTTAATTTTTGTCTTAGCTTCTGCATGGAAATACTGGGCTATGTTTTACCAATATGCCAAAAGAAGATATTGAAAGGTAAGCTTCAGAGGATTTAACGTTCTGAACCATAAGCTCCCATTGTTTGCTAAGGAAAGATGATAAAAGGACAGAGAATTGGGGTTTGGAGCCCTGTGTTAGAATTTTCACTATAAAACTCAAAATTTCTGTTTCTTTTCTTCTCTCCTCCCTTCACCAGAACTGAAAAGAGCTTTAGATGGACTGTTTTAAGTTTGATGAAAAATATAAAGAAATACGGTCGAACATTTGGGAGTTATTAAAAGGTGGATATGCTGAAATGGGTCTTTTTAGAAAGGAGTGTTTGAAATAGAGATATATGGAATCTATAAAATGTAACCTCCCTCTTTTTCACTCACATACAACACATGCATGTGCAAGGAAAAAGAAGGGAAAAATAAATTTTGAGAGTCTTTCATGTTGATCCATAGTTTGTTGGAAAAGAGGCAGGTTATGCTAGTACCTGATAGTTTTTTGAAAAAAAATGGTGAATATATATATATATATATATAAGCCTGTTTCATATCAAGGGTTTATTGCCTTTGGAGAATTGTAATGGTGAATGCTTAAAGTTACTGATGTAGATCTTTAGTCCTATCAACCCCCCCCCCCCCCCCCCTCTTCTTAAGAAAATGTACATGTCAAATTATTTATTGTACTTGCATTTTGAAGTTATGTCCAAATGATTAAACTTCTTGTATTTTCCTTTGTACTGGACTATCTTGATGTAGCCATGCCTTCTATTGCACAATATTTAGCCTGCCCAAGTGTTCCATTTTCTCTTCCTAATTCTATCTTTATGCTTCTTTCAAAATCTTTTTGTAGGTTATTTAATGAATATGAGGAATATGACTTTGCGAGGACAGGAAGTACTGCAACAGAAAAGGTTTGTAGTAACTTTTTCTATTATCCGTTCGCCATGTTTTGTTGTGACCTAAAGATTTAGAATTTGTTCTCGTCAGCACGTAATTTTTGCACTCAGTTGTTCTCTGCAGGCCAAATGCTATAGTTCTATGTTCACAAAAATGCTACAATGAACTGCCACTGGTGCTCCCTCCTCCCGTAATAATGGGATTGGGGGGGGGAGGGGGGGGGGGTGAGGTCGTGGGTTTGAGACCCACTGGGTTTGTTTGTAACTTACCAATAAAAAATGTTACAATCTTATGTTTGGAAGTCATGCATTTTGGTTATTTTAAGCCTATGAGCTGGCAAAAGCCATATGTTACCTATCATTTATGACTTATGATGTTGATATATCTCATATATTGTTCATCATAAATTGAAATTTACTTTGGATTTCTCAGGTGGAGCTCAAGGAAGGTCCTTTGGAGCAATTTACACATGAGATGGAGCCCTTTCTACGGAAGCAAGGGATGCCTGTTCGGTTGAACAAAGGTTCGTAATTGCTCTCTTCTGCTTTCTGTACCTTGTATGCATGTATCATATGTTTAGGCTTACATCATTTATTTTTTTTATGGTGTGCAGGTGTTGTGGAGCTTCTTTCTGACTTTGTTGTTTGTGAAGAGGGAAAGCCTTTGTCTCCTGAGTCGGCTCGTATACTGGTTAGTGTTTTTTTTTTTGCTTGATTAGAAAGTAAATGACCTCTAGTTCAAATGACATTTCCTCTCCACAACGAATGGGGTGGAGGAAAAGGTCTTGGGTTCAAGACCTATTGGTGCATGTGTGACTTACCAATAATAAATATTAATATGGATTGTTTCTATTTATTCATATTAAATTTTTTTTTTGGTTGTTGATGAAACTGATAATGTGATATCCTTTCTCTTGTTTGCAGCGTTTGTTGGGAACCCAGATGGCTACCTTCCGGCTTCACTTGATATGTAGATGGAGTCCCGAGGAATTTGAGCTATATATTGAGAGGCCAGAGGATTCTGATGTTGAATCTGCATAAACACTAATTTAAAGTTCATTATAGATTTTGCAGATTATATAATGGAGAGAAGATTTGTATGTTGAATGCGCGCACAATTCTGGTCTGTTAGTGTTTTTTTTTTTCATTGTTGAGAAGATGGTCTGTTAGTCTTCTAGTTGAGGTAGAATTATAGTGTTTATTTGTATTGCCAGTTGAAACGGTTTATGATTTTGCGGTGCTTTCAGCATCTGGTCAATATATTTTTGCACCAGTACAAAGAAATTTTATTCTTTTTGCTTAATAATGTGATCTGTATGGTTAGTTTTAGCAAGCAAAGTTTTACCTGGAGATATTTTGTGATAAAAAGTTTAACTGAAAAGTTTTAGTGATTGGCAAACTACAGTATTAAAGTGCTTTAGAGCTATTACTAGTGTTGGTTAACTAATTTTTTTATATTTCTTTCTTGGGAAGAGTTGGGTAACTAAATTGATAAAGAGCTCTTAGATGTACGAAATGACAATACAAGAATAATGAAATTTTTTATTATAAATGAGCTCTTTGATTTTTGTTTTTGTATATTTTTGTTTTGAGAAAAAAGAGAAGATAAAGGAACTCTTAATTTAAAGTGTCACTAAAGTTAAGTATTTTACAGAGTATCGGTATATGGGTTAGCATGAAGTTACGCATGGTGTAACATACAACTCTTTTTAGTGAATTAATATTTTAAAAAATCCATGGTGAAACATACAACTCTTTATATTGAATTAATATTTTAAAATTTTAACTCTTAGATTTCACGTTCTCTAAGTTTTTAACACCGAATATCGAATTTTATGCTAATTAGATATTATTTATTATTCAATATATAAACTTAAAATTATTATGCAATAGGAACTTAAAATTTAAACGATTTTTATTTGAGAAGGTTATTCATCTCTAATTATTTTGTCATTTTAATTAATAAGAGATTTATCAAAATTCGCATAAAAAAGTTGAGTGGTGTAATACTCTCTTTCTAGTTTGAATTATAATTTTTGATCCTTAAAGTCTTGGATTGTTTATATTTTTGTTCCTAAAGTCTTAGATTTATTTATTTATTCCAAGTTTATACAAAAGGGTCATTCTGTCCATATCTGTGCCTAATAGAGGTTATTTGATTAAAACTTGATTAAATTCTTTTAGGGTAAATTACAAAGTTAGTCCCTATCGTTTACACCATATTTCAATTTAGTCCATAATATTTCAATTGTGTCAATTTGACCTTTAACCTTTTAGTGTCGTATCATTTTAGTCTTTGCCGTTATTTCTTGGATGGAAAAGTTTGATGTGTCAAACAGAATAATAAAAAATTAATTTACTTGTCACACTAAATGCCAAATGTCAAACAAAATAATAAAAAAATTAAAATCCCTCTCACTCGTTCTCATGCTCATCTATGTCCCTAATAACTCTCACGCTCATCTTAGGTTTATTGATTTGGAATTTGGGTTTGGGGGTATTGAAAAGGTGGATTTTCATTTGGGGTTTGGGTGATTGTTTATGGTTTCTACTTTCTATCCTCTTTGTCAGTGGTCATAATAGAGATCGTGTATAAAAGTTAGAAATACAGATTTATCAATCTACTAGTTGTATATTCAGGCATATGGGAATGGGAGGTTCGACTGTTTTGGTGCTCTAGAAGATAATGACCACATGATATCATCGAAATCATTATTACCATATTCAATCCATGTCCATAAACTACATGTACCAGATGGCTGAAAATTTGCGGACCCCAATGTAAAATCCAATCGATAAAATACATGCACCAGATTATAAAAGAAGAGTTTGCTCAATTACTCAAAGATAGGTGCGTTCTTTGATTTTGTTGTTTGTTTTATTTTTCTTTTTTTGGTTGGATTTTTTTTTATCTCATTTCTCAAAAATGGAAACAGTTTGCGTAAACTAATTAACAAACAGAGTATGGGTAGATTAAAAATTAAAGAAAATTCCAAAAGTCAATTGATGTGGCTGGAGAGAAAACCCAGCCACCTGACCTCGCCATTGCCATCTGTCTGCAATTCCTGTTTTAGCCAAGAGAGTTAGGGATTAGGCATAGAGATGAGAGTGAGAGTGAGAGTAGGAGTGATTTTAAATATTATCCCAAGCCCAATCTCACGTGAGAAGTGAGAACAACAATTTAGTTTTTTTCTTTGAAAAGAAAAATTAATATGATGTGGGTGTACAGTTGGCGGTTGATGTGGCAAATAATTTTTTTTATTACATTTGACATATCAGACTTTTCCATCTAAGAGATAACGACAAAGACCAAAATGACATGACGCTGAAAGGTTAGGGACAAAATTGACACAATTAAAGGGTTAAAGACCAAATTGAAATATGATGTAAAGGATAAGAACTAACTTTGTAATTTACCCATTCTTTTAATTAGATAATCTTTCATAAACAAGGAAATTGGTGACTCTCCCTACATTATTTGATTTGATTCTCATGAATAAATAATCTTTCATAAATAAGGAGTTTAATTGAATTTGTGACTTTCTTAATCTGGCTTGATTTGGTTTAATATCTAATTTTTAATTTAATTTAAATTAATTTGATTTGTTTTCAAATTTAAATTTCTTCAATTTTTTTTTTTAACGATATGATCTTTGAAAATAAAATATTGTCTAGTGTGTTTGTAAGTGCACAATTGCACCTGGACCCAAAGAAATTTATGGGCTCAGGCCTAATGAGCCTTAAACAATAAAATTTGTAGAGTGTGGACTTGAAATCTAGATTAGAAGTACTGAGAACTTGACAACAGGCTAAGAAGTACAAACACCGGTAAATATTGAATGATAATTGTTGATGGACCTCCTCGGACGTGAGCCGAGGACTACTGTTATATTATTTCTCTTCCTTTCTTAAAGATTACAATTCTTAATTTTTTTTTCTTAGTTGCAGACCCCCTCCTTTCTTTTACCTTCACCCCTCTTAAATACTTCATTTTCTGATGCTTTATCCACGTGTTGCTCAAATCCTCTCTCCTCTAGATATTTCTTTTCTTAGTGCCTTTGAATAGTGACCAAAAGTTTCAGCTTTACTGTTCAGGGGTCACTTCCCCATTAATGCGGCTAGGGAGGTAGGTGCAGAGTCTTTAATGTGGAGGTGGCAGCCTTTGCTCTTGGTGTTTCTCAAACACAAGGGTTTCCTCCTTTTAACCAACAGTCTTTCCAGAATTCTGCCTTGGCCTTCGTACTGAATTTACGAGTTTTCTTGGGTCTGTCCGAGGAGAAACTCACCATCGGATGTGTCCTCGGACCCTCGGCATATGGGCCGATCCGCAGTACTAACAAGTTCTTAGCCCAAGAACAGATTGGCCCTCCTTGCTAGAGCCCAAGGGCCCAAATGCCCACTTGGGTCCTTGTACGCCCCACAGCGTTCATTTTTTTTATTTATATAAAGTTTGGTTGATTAAGAAAGAGATCCACCTTAATAAACTCTTTAATTCTCCTAAAAACCAATTAGCTCCTAAATTAAATATTGTTAAGTTACATCTTGGATTCATATTCTCTAGATTTCCTAGGTTATTCTACTAATAGATTTCTTTAAATTCTAACAATTTTTTTTAATGATTTAAGGGTATAGATTCTGTCATGTTAGCCTTTTACTAACAATACTCTTAAAATAATAAAATAATGTTACAAACAAAACAATTAAGATTATTGTTAGTAGAATGCTGACATGACAAAATCTAGAATATTAAATCATTAAAGAAATGTTAAGATTTAAGGAACTCTATTTGATAGGGTACTCTAAGAAATCTAGAGGATTTGGATTCGACTAAATAACTTAGCTCCTTAATTAGTGGTGAATTCTTTGGCCCACAGTGCTCATACATGGATTCAGATTCTCTAGATTTCCTAGGGTACTCTACTAATAGATTTCCTCAAATCCCAACTACTCTTTTATGATTTAAGGGTTTAGATTCTGCCATGTTAGCATTTCACTAACAATACTCTTAAACTAATAAAATAATATTATAAACAAAACAATTAAGATTATTGTTAGTAGAATGTTGATATGACAAAATTTAGATCATTAAGTCATAAAAGAGCAGTTAGGATTTAAGAAAATCTATTAATAAAATACCTTACAAAATTTAGAGGATTTGAATCCCTCACATTGTACTGCTCTCCAAAATCACTCACGTGGCATGTTGACATTTGAAGGTCATGGATGATCCTAGTACTACTAATTCTGCCGTTTTAATCCGATCCTAACGTTACAAATTTACAATCAGTTGGTTCTTCAGACTCCAACCTTTCCTACTTAACTCGTTATTCTATCCCTTTTCTTTCTTTCATTCTTTATTTTTGTTTTTGGTTTTTTTTCCTCCCAATATATTCCATTGAACTTTCCGGTGCCAAGTTAGGTAGGTTTCAAAAGGGAAGAAAATCTAAAGTATGTTTGGTATGTTGTAACAAATCCGGTAAATAAATGCTTATTTATGTGGAATAGGTTTATTTTTTATTTATTTTTATTTAATGTGGAATAGCTATTTGGTTGTTTGATTGAGTTTTTATGAGTAATATTGTAATGCTATGGACACAACAAAAATTCACAACATTTTCAAATTAATATATCAAACATTTAAATTGAAGATTATGGTGGGGCCAAGTGCGAGTTAGCATGCTAATTTAGAAATGTTGTAAAATTGTTATAACATTTTTTTTTGTCCCTATCATTCCTCTTTTTTGTTGTATGGAATGGTTATTTATTATGAATAACTGCTCTTTAAAGGGAAATGCATCTTTTTTGTTGTTGTTGTTGATAATATTAAGTATTTTTAACACACACATACGGGGAGAGGGGGAGAAATGAATCTCTAAAACTACATACCCATATATATTTATGAAACATATTAATTTTGTAATTATTATACATATAGAGGTAGTTTATGTTTTTGGAAATATAATAATTTCTAAAGTTATTACATATGTTGAGAAATTTTCTTCTCATACTCTACATGTTTGCAAAACTTCAAGATGATCTGACATATATAATCATGTCATCAATCAAATTTTCAAGTTTTTGTATTTAAAATTGTGCATAAAAGATGAGTTTCTAGATCAAAGAGTAACTAGCATCCAATTGGCATGAAACTTGATATGTGTGTTACGAACATAGAGAATATATAATCCAATGATAATATTTTTGAAATATTAATCCAATAAAAAATTATTAAGTAGTGTAATATTGCTTAGAGTTATACCAGATTAATCCAACTTTTCCTTTATACATGTAATAAATTTAGAAATTATTATATTTCTAAAAATACAAATAGTCTCTACATGCATAATAATTATATTATAAAATTAGTATGTTTCCAAAAATACAGATGTGGTTTTATTCCTATTTCACAACAAAATTTATTAATAGAAATTGTTACTCCATTACATTACCTTTTATTTCCAATAATAAGGATTATGTGAAGATAATTTTTCATGTTTTCAAGTGTTTAGTAGTATTGGGAAAAAAAAAGGTTCAAATGAAAACTATCTATTAACTTCCCTTATTTAATCCATTACAAAGTTATTTTCTACTATGATTTTTTGGAAAACAATTTTATCTCATGTCAAGCTAAATAAGGGAAGTAAGAAAATAAATTTACAACTCATTTTAAGGTTGCTGCCAAATATAAAAAAATAAAATAATTTTATAGAAAATGTTTTTTTTTAATGTTAATATCAAAACAAACCGAGCGTATTAAATGTATCCTAATTTTTCAAGCATTTCTCTTTTTTAAAATCCATACCAACTCTTTTTTTTTTTTTTTTTCTTCGAGACATAATTCCTATATATATAGCAGCATAAGTACTCATTTTTCAAACCAAAAACAGATAAACAATCGCAAATGGGAAAGCCAAGCCCATTGCCATATCTTTCTGTGCCTCCAATGCTTCCTCTTCTTTGCCTTGTTCTTCTTCATGTCTCTGCCTCATGGGCAACCTCAGATTCAGATTTTGACACCTTTGTCCAATGCTTAACAAACCAAACAAAGCAACCAAACACAGTCCCCAAAATAGTCTATGCTCTAAATAACACTGCCTACACACCTGTTCTACGAGCCTACATTCGAAATGCCAGGTTCAATGCCTCTTACACACCAAAACCAGTCATGATCGTGACTCCAACAAACGAATCCCATGTCCAAGCCGCAGTTATTTGCGCCAAGCAAAATGGCATTCAGATTAGAATCCGCAGTGGTGGCCATGACTACGAGGGTCTCTCTTATGTATCTGATGTCCCATTTATCATCCTTGACCTGTTCAATCTTCGGTCCATCACAGTTGATATTGCGGAAAAAACTGCTTGGGTAATGTTAACATATCTCACATTTTGTTGAATATCATGGTGGAACATTAATTGTCATTGATTTCAGTCTAATTCAAGATTTGACTGTGATTAAAATATAGGAACACTAACAGCATTTTTGGATGGAGAGAGAGAGAGGGGAGTAGCTGAGTAGAGGGGAGGGAAGGGTAGTCACTGATTTTAGTTTAGCTCGAAGTGAAATTATTTAGTGCACCGGGTATATAATTAAATCCTTTTCTTTTCTCACATAAGTGTAGACCCAATATGTGAGATATTTTATACGAGGAGATTAAATTCTATAAGGATGTGATGTAAAACTCATATTTTACCACTCCAATCTTAACATGTCATATCATCTTATTACAAATTTAAGAATAAGCACAATTACATCTGATTGGGGGTTATACCAACCCATATATAAATTCAACAAAATTGAGAGTTTATTGAGATGTAATTAGGTATGATAGAATGTATTGAATTTTAAATAAAATGCTAATGTGGCAGTCTCTTATTAGATAGTGTAAAACATGAGTTTTACCCTCTATCCTTACCAAATTCAAACTCTTATATGAGAGAAAGGTGTAGTAAACATAGTATACCATTCATCACAAGCAAGGGTAGAGGGAGGGGAGGAGGGAGGAGGCTCCCCTCATTTTTCCACCTCTTAATGTCAAAATTTCAAAGATTCGAAAAAAATTTAGTTAATAGTCCTCTTCATTTAAAAAAAAAGTATAAATACTCTTTCATTTATTGTTGTCTCATTTATTTTCCTTTTGATATAGACTTTTTGTCATTTATAAATCACTAATTTTAGGAGCATTTAAAGCATAGGTTTATAAAAATATAAAAGTAACTCTCTTTAAGAAAACACACACACACACATTTATATTGAGAGAATTAAGGATACCGGAATATAATGATACATTTAGGAGGCCCCCTTGAGAAAATTTATGGCTCTGCCATTGATGATAGGTGAATTCATTGAATCTATATATACATAGTTTGTATAAGTAGAACAACTAAGAAGCATAGATTTCGATACATAGTTTATATATACATAGTTTGTATAGTTTTTTTTTTTTTTTATCTAAATATGAATTTTGATAATTATGGTAATTATTAATGGAAAAATTTATTAGTCTAACTATGAAATTTGATCATTATGATAATTATTTAATAATATTTATTATGATTGTATTTGTATATGAAATTATATATTTTGTTATTAAAAGAATGAGTCTGAATTTGGTAAGGACGGGGTGTAAAACTCATATTTTATACCATCTAATAAGAGATGACCACATTATCTTTTCACTTAAAACTCGATATATCCTACTACACCTAATAATACCACATCATTCTTTTACTTAAAGCCTGAAATATTGTATTTATGGAGATGTTATCATATGTGATTCGATGAATTTATATTTTAGTAATATAATAATGTAGCATGTTCTTATTGGAGGGTTTACACCAAATTCTTATAAAATTTAATATTTTAAAGAAAATATGACGTGGAAAAATTTTAATAGAGGCTTTAAAAGGAGTATGGAATTTAAAATCAATTAGAATATATATATATATAGGTATATTCTTTTTTTTTTTGTTGAGAGAATTCAATTAAATTCTAAATTGGAGTTTAACTTTATGTATATAATTTTTAAATTTGTGTGTCAAGTGAATTATTAGGTGCAAAAATCAAATAGTCTAAATTCAATTAGATTCTAAATCATATATATATATATAATTGTAATTGTTTTTAAATGTACTTATTCATTTACACAGAGTTACACACTAGTTATAATAATGTGTAAAATTGTGAGATCTTAAAAGTTTATGTGATACAATATTATGAGGTTAACTAAAAGTCTAAAAGTCAAACATATTTGGTTATATATATTACTTCCCACCCCCACATACTAGGACAATCCAAACCCCCCACATTGAGGGTTTTGGAGTGTTCATCCTTCTTAATTAGTACTTGTTGGTTTAATGGGGTGTTTAAATGTAGAACATAATTTTACTTCAATTTAAAAATGTAATAGAATAATAATGTATAAAATTATAAGGTCTCAAAAGCCATCTTATATAGATTATAGATTTACAATTTTTTCCCCCCTGACCGTTCATTTTAACAGGTACAAGCCGTTGCAACTGTCGGAGAAGTTTATTATAGAATATGGGAGAAGAGCAAAGTACATGGCTTCCCTGCTGCGATTTGTCCCACTGTGGGTGTTGGAGGTCACTTCAGTGGTGGAGGATACGGTAACATGTTGCGAAAATATGGACTATCAGTCGATAATGTCGTTGATGCAAAAATAGTAGACGTAAATGGTAGAATTCTTGACAAGAATTCGATGGGAGAAGATCTTTTTTGGGCTATCAGAGGGGGAGGAGGAGCAAGTTTTGGAGTAATATTAGCATACAAAATAAATTTGGTTCCGGTTCCAGAAATTGTTACAGTTTTTCAAGTTCAAAGGACCTTGGAAGAGAATGCAACTGATGTTGTTTATCAGTGGCAGAATGTTGCACCAAACACTGATGAAAACCTTTTCATGAGAATGCTTATACAACCCGTAACTTCCGAAGTAGTAAAGGGTCAAAAGACTGTCAGAGCCACAATTGTGGCATTGTTTTTAGGTAAAGGTGATGATGTTGTCACATTGTTAGGAAAAGAGTTTCCTGAATTAGGCCTAAAGAAGGAAAATGTTGAGGAAATGAGTTGGATTGATTCTGTTCTGTGGTGGAATCATTATGACAACGGAACCTCCCCTGATGTCTTGCTTGATCGAAATCTTGATTCCGCGGATTTCTTGAAGAGGAAGTCAGACTATGTGCAGACCCCAATTTCGAAAGATGGGTTGGAATTGCTTTGGAAGAAAGTTATTGAGATTGGAAAACCTGGATTGGTTTTCAACCCGTATGGCGGAAAAATGAGCAGAATCCCGGCAACAGACACGCCTTTTCCACACCGTGCTGGGAATTTGTTTAAGGTGCAACACTCAATAACCTGGGAAGAAGAGGGAATTGAGGCACAAAAGAAATATTTAACTCAGATAAGGAACCTATATAGTTACTTGACCCCATTAGTATCAAAGAATCCTAGGAGTGCTTATTTGAATTATAGGGACATTGACATTGGTATCAGTCACAATGGTACCTATGAAGAAGGGAAGGTTTATGGGGTCAAGTACTTCAATGGAAATTTTGATAGGTTGGTGAAGGTAAAGACTGCAGTTGATCCAGAAAATTTCTTCAGGTATGAACAGAGCATTCCAACTCTTCCTAAGTAAGGCTTAGGAAAGAAGCAGATAGTTGTGATGGTCTCAATTGAACAGAGGCCTGTGATTGTTTCATTATAGAATTAAGTTTTTGGTTTATTTCCATTATTGAATAAGAGTTTTCAATTTCTTGGTGCTCCTAAAAATTTAGTAAAATTATCTCTTATAAGATAAAAAAAAATTTGGAATAAAATTGAAGAAAAATGGTATAAAAGAAAAATTCGAAGAACTGTGGTCAATTAATGTGTTCATTAGCCGGCACTCTATAACACGTGGTAGAGTGCTGATTTGGCTATCCCAAGTGTTGTTTGGCGCTCTATCATTCGTGATTGATGTGGTGTTCTTTTATTAGAGCGATTGATGAGGGAGAACTCATCACCAATACTCATATAAGCAATCGTGTATGAAAGTAATATTTCAAATCCTTTTCATACTTGGTTAGATGTAGTTTCATTTTTTGTTAGATTTTTTTAGATTAGATTTTGTTAAATTAAAAAATAAAAATTAGAATATTTCATTGAAACTTGTAAGTTGTACTTGTCAACAAAAAAAAAAAAAAAAACAGTTTAATTTTAGTTGTATTTTAATTATGATTATTGTAAGAGCACGAAATTTAATAGTCCAGGCCCACTGAGAATAGTGAGATTGGAATTCCTAAATCCGGCTCAAATCAATAGATACTTGTATAAAGAGTGAGATGAACAAGTTTGGGTTTCACCCGAGGACACAGATAGAGAAAGAAGGACCAGAGGCCTAAGATTTAAATATATGAATGAATCTTTACAAGCTTGCCCTAGGACATTGTTCTTGGTTGTTACAAATATTATTCACTCTCTCTTTGAGTTACTGTTCTAGATGTGATCCCTTTTTCTCAATTCCCGTTGTCCCTCTTTATCTGAGAGTCTATTTCTTTTATATACTCTATGGCATCTTGCATCCTAACCCTCCATCTTCAATTTTCCCGAATCCCCTTAGGACACTTGTCCCATTAGACTTCTGGTGAAGGTGGTAAGAGGAGCTACTGAGCTGTGGATCTACTATTTAGGTCACTTCCTCATTAATGCAGCTGATAAAGCTGTTGCCAACCATTTAATGCAGAGGAACATGTGAGACTTTACAAAAAACTTCCCACAAAGATCCCATTTAACCCCTGAGGCACCCACCTTCACTCATTATATCCCCCAATGACGCTCCGTCAGTTCCCATTCTCTCCTCGGACCACCTCACTCCTAAGACCATGGATGTTCCTTCAAGAGGAACAATTGAAGGCTACAACGGTGCTTCCCATCTTCGGTCCTCGAGTCCCCACAATTATAAAAATGGGCAATTTATGATTGTTTTAGTTTAATATCTTTAGGTAGATTTGACAAGTCATTTTTGAATGTACACCTTTTATTTTGTATTATGCATCATAACATGCCATTTTTATTTATAGAAATGCTATATGTACAATATTTTCACAACAAATACTATGTGGAAGGTTGATATTGCTTGTTATTGATAGGTAAAAAAGTAATTTCAATTGTGAATTCAAATTAGAACTAGTAACAACCTACCATCTACGATTTGTTGTGAAAGTATTGTGAAAATGTTGTGGATGAGCATTGTGATTTTTAAAACTCTATTTTTGGTTCATACGTTTTGGTGTTGTATTTTTTAGTTCCCCATCAAAAATATTCTCTCTCTCTCTCTCTCTCTCTCTCTCTCTCTCTCTCTCTCTCCAATAAAATCTAGAGAATAAATTATACATATTCAATATAAGTATGATGAGTTTTGATTGTCAAAATAATCTCTTTTAAGAGAATGAATAATTTATTTAAATAAAAATGATACATACATACATTCATTTATTTTGTTTAAAAGTAACAATGTTAAAACAAATGAGTAATTGCCCTGAATATCATTTGTATATTCATAGCTTATATATTTAGAAAAGAAATTAAATTCTATAAGGATGTGGTGTAAAACTCATGTTTTACGCCATCTAATAAGTGATTTCATATCAGCATTTTACTTAAAATTCAATACATTCTACCACACCTAATAACATCTAAATAAATTCTCAATTTGGTTGGATTTATATATGGGTATTAGAATTGATTGAGTGTGATTGTGTTTATTCTTAAATATGTGATAAGATGATGTGACATGTTAGGATTGGAGGGGTAAAACATGGCTTTTACACCACGTCCTTATAGAATTTAATCTTTTAGAAAAACTTTCACTTAAATTCAGCCGTATCAATGTAAATTGAAATGTTACATTAATGTGGCTCAACAAAAGCATAGCAATAATAAATATTATGTTTAAGATTTTAGATATTACGAGTTTGATATATATATATATATATATATATATATATATATATATATATGGATTTAGATTAAGTGCTTTCAATCCAAGTATGTCTTTTCCATCATGCAAGCGCACAAAAATAGATTGAAGTGGACCAAAATAAACCGAAATGATTTGAATGGACCGAATTGGACCAAATGGACCAAATAAGAACGAATGGACCGAATAGTACCGAAGTGCACAAAATGAACTGAACAGGAACAAATTGGACTGAATAAGACTTAAGTAGACATACTGGACCAAATCGGACTGAATAGGACTGACGTGGACAGATTGGACAGAATAAGAGCAATGTGGATTGAATATGATCGAATGGACCGAATAGAAACAAAGTGAACCGAATAAGAACGATTGAACCGAATAGAACCAAAGTAGACCGATTGGGCCAAATTAGACTGAATTCGACTGAAGCGGACAGACTAGACCGAAGTGGATAGACTAGACTGAAGCAGACCGATAGGAGCAATTTAGACTGAATAGAACCAAAGAGGATAGAATGGACCGAATGGCTTGAATAGGACTAAAGTGGATCAAAGTGGATATAATGGACTAAATAGGACCAATGTAAACCGAAATAGAATCAAATAGAGCCAAAGTAGAAAGGGTGGACCAAATAGGACTAAAGTGGGTAGAAAAGACCAAAGTGGACAAAATAGGACTAAGGTGAACCAAATATAGCTAATGTGGACTGAATTAGACTGAAAAAACCAGATGAACCGAATTGACTGAATAGAACTTTAGTGGACAAAATGGACTAAATAGGACCAAAAAAGGACAAATTGGACCAAATAGGACAAAATGGACCAAATAAGACTTTTAAATATTTATCATTTTTATTGCATATTTATGACTCATATTTCTAATTTCTAATGTTTATTTTAGTATTTTTCTTTATATTGTTTAACTCAAAACTAAAGAGTTTAGCCCAAATATAATACATTTTCATACTTTTCAACCCAAAAATTATGAAAATAACATAAAATTTTGAATTAAACTTGAAAAGAACCTACAAAAAGAATCAATTTAAGGCTCAATTAGTCTAAAATGGACTGAAGGAGGACCGAAATTGATCGAGTGGACTGATTGGAACAAATTGGACCAAAGAAGACTTAATTGGACTGAATTGGACCTGTGGGGTGTTCGAGGACCGAGAAGAATAAGAGGCTGGGTATCATGCACCAATTTATTTATAAAAGCACATCTAACCCGAGGAACTGGCCTACCCGAGAAGAGAATGGAAAGGAGACATAGTATCTTATGATAGCCCAACTGGGAGGAATGGAGCCTTAGGAAAGGATCAGCATGGAGGGAGGGATCTTCTTGAAAGGGCATACTTTCCACCCCTACATTAAATGTTTTGTAATAACTTTATCAACTACATTGATGAGGGAGTAACCCCTGAACAGTATTTTCACAGCTAACAACCCTTTCTACCACCTTTAGTAGAGCCCTGATGAGACAAGTATCCAGGGAAGAGCCTTGGGGCGTAAAGGTGGAGAGGTAGATGCACAGAAGGGGGATATATTAGAAAGAAGGAGCTCCACAATGAAGGGAGGGGGGGGGGGGGAGAGATTTTTTGAGAGAAAGAAAATAAAAAGTAGAAAAGTGAACAGTGTATTGCTTGATAAAACCAGGATCAGCCCTATATAAGAACTCTTCCTCAAAAGTGATCGAGGAGAATTTTTTTTCTCATTAACAACTTGATTCATTCTCCCTTGCTTGGGCACTACTTCCTTAACCCTAAGCTTAGCACATAACTATATTGTAAGTGTCTTCCCACCTCTACAAATAAACATTCTATTGTTTGGACTTGGGTTGAAGCACGAGGCACTACTATTCTAAGTAGGCTTGGGCTGCCAAACCATAGCTCTTACTAGACTGAATAGAAATTGTTTAATTTTTAGGGAGAAAAAATTATCTTCAAAAAATTTTAGAGAAAAAAATTATACATTATATTACAATGCAAAATAATTATTTACGCCCATGCATTGAGTGGGTCTGTGACAAGTTTTAATTAAAACTATAAAGTCTTGCTTTAAAAACACAATTTCAATCACATGGCAGTGTATGTACGGTGAGTGTGTAATAAAGAGTGAGAGACACAAACATCCTCTAAATATATAGTTGAGCAAAAAGCTAAGAAATGAAATACGGCTATAAAAGCTAAGGAAAGCAAGGTGAAGTTATTCAGTAACCATCCTCATATATCGTTTCCATACACCATCCACAGCACGGCAAACTATTTCCACTAGTAGTCACTCTTCAAGCATCCGTCCTTACCCCTAAGGAAAGAGACAAGAAAGTTTGTGAATACCATCTATTGGGTGGTCCATGACTCTCCTAGGACAATTTGTTGGGCATTAAAATATTGGGTCCAAAATCTAATAGACGTTTTTTCTTTTTTTTTCTTTTTTTTTTGTAAATAAATAATAGTTAAAAGGGGTTGACTATTTGATTTTCTTATTTGGGCATGACCATAACAACACCTTAATTACTCCCAAGCTATAACCCCACACCACAGTTGTTGATGAGTTAGATGAACAACTTGCAAGTCGGGTATTATATGGAGCCACAACACGCTACTAATAGGGAAAGTCAAACTCATGCGTTGAGGTAGTGGCGAAGCTAGGAAATTTTCTCAAAAAGGGCTGGTGAAATACATTTTTGTGTGATTTTTAGATTTATTACCAAATGTAAAAGAAATTAATGGAAAATTTCAACAATTAGGGGGGCCTTGGCACACCCTAGCTCCGCCTATGCCGGCCTAAGGCATGTTGGCCCCAAGCTTTTACCTATGGATATTACAATTGAGAAATCTACCCAATCCTAATGTCACAGAATCCTTTATCCATACACACAGAAGAGGGAGTCAATGTCCTTGTAGTTGAACTAGTATCTACACTTTGGTATTTTCTAAGGGACAACAATCCCCCATGTTGGTTAGAGGACCAAAAAGGCCAAAACAGACCTTCAAAATTGAAAGATTAGTGCATGGCAAAGCTAGAAATTTTGCCCTCTCTAGTTCTAATAAACGGTACCTATAGAAAAAGCTGCCGTAGGGGATAAAGAATCCTTTTCTTCTTCTTTATCTACTTTTTAATTTATGGTTTGGTATTAGTATTGTTGTAAGAGTGTTTTAAGGATGTTACCCTACATCTTTATTTTCTTTTTAATTTATTTTTTGGAATTAGTAATGTTCTTAGAGTGGATGTTACCCTACAATTGGCCCATCGTTTCAAATTGAGAGAGAGAGAGAGAGAGAGAGAGAGAGAGAGAGGCAAATTGAATGCAGTATCAGCGTTAACATGATACATAATCTTGAGATATTACAGAACTATACATAATTTTCCATGTCTGAGTGTCCCCTTATAGCTTGTAGGAACGTTTCTTGATGCAAAAAGAGAGACTAATAGGAATGGATTTAAAGAATGAGAGAAACTAGAGCTACATTCTATTACATTAGCCTATAGGCCAAGGAAGAAAGAAAGATGGTACTAATTACATGCATGTATGACATGAAGTTGGAATGATCAGACCATTTGGATTACCAAGTAACATCTCCCTATTAACATTAGTTAGTACGAATTTTAAGAAAGATTTCGAATGGATCATATTAACAGAATCGTTTTTTGGGGAAGAGAGAGAATGAGGGGGGGGGGGGGGGGGGGAATTGTCATGAAGTTGGATTAATGTGGTCGACTGAATAGAGTACTAATGAAAATACTAAAGATGAGATGAACAGTTGGAAAATTAGAAACTGAACAAAAGATAATTAAGAAAACACTAGAGATGAATAGTTACTGTGCAGATTAACCCTATGGCTGTGGTGGAACAACTGCGAGAATAGAACCATATGGTCAATCGGGCTGCGTGTGTGACACAGCTGACACGAACAAAATCTAGATAGATGAACTCGTGTTCCCACCATAGAGGGTTTTATCTTTATCAAGAAAGCACCAAGGACAGAAACTACACAGTTTCTCCAACCCAACCCTATTTCATGATGCTGCCATTTCAGCCTTTTTATCTTCCAATAGTTGTAGCTCCTTATGCCAGCCTTCAAGCTTTGTCAATTTTTCCAACTGTTCAGGCTTCATATCTTCTTGTGTGGTTTTCTGCAGTTGAGCTTCTGTAAGTCGAATCTGCAGAATTGAACAAACGTATAGGTTAAACAAAGTTGGACCAAAATGAAGTGACCAAATAAAGCATGAACTTTCAAGCAATATTGGGATTGTTGCTTTTTTTTTTTTTTTTAATGTTTCCACCAGACATGGATTAGAAAACTAGCTGGGATTAAGGGGAGTACTGCCCTCCAATCATCCTCATGCTGCCTCCAGTTGAACCAACAAAAATGGGTTAAATGAGACAACTATTATGAACAACTGATAACAATCTTTTCTTCTTATGATTCTAATCCCCCCTTTTGTGCCAATCTAAAATACAGATCTGACAAGTAGGGGTCATTTCCCCTCAACTTGGTGGTTGGAGGGTTTAGAGTGACAATCTACAAATTAGAAAAGTCAAACCTGTGAAGTTTACTGGATTGGCAAAATTTTAGTTTGTTTCCCTCCAGAGAAATGAACTTTTATAGTTGATAGTGGTTTGAACAAAAAAAAATTGACCACAAGACTTGCAAGATTATCTTGTGTTCAAAGCAAGTGAGCAAACAGCATAGTATATATATGTTTTTACGCAATACTTCATTTTGGAGAGTTTGCCAATAGTGAGTCTCCATATTGTCCAATTGTTGTGTAAGTTTTCAGATTTGCTCCTAGAACAGAAGTACTGAAAATAGCCGAAAACACCATTTTGGATTCCTAAATATTGTTCACTACAATGATTTTTGATTCACAAATTTTAGAAAATTAAAAACATAAAACAACCAATCAAACACAAATTCCACTACTTCTCTGCCTTTTTGTTTATAAAATTAGAACATAGTTTTTTGAGAACTGCTCCAATCAGGCCCTAGAATGTGGGTGTGTGTGGGAGGGGCTCACACGCAACAGTGAGTCTTATATGGTTTTGAAGATCGTGTCTGTCATGACCCAAAAAAAGCACTTGGCACTATACTTAAAAGGACCAGTCAAGTTACTATTAGAGTTCCCTGTAATTGCTTATATAAAATTACTATTAAAGTTCCTCGTAATCGCTTATATAACCAAGATCTATTTAGACCATAAAACAAGGCTGGCCAGCCTTTTCAAAATCCATTCAGTTCAAGGTTGGTGTTGGTAATAGAATTATATTTTGGCATCATGTGTGGTGTGGGGGTTGTACTCTCTGGGAGGCATTTCTGGAACTTTATAGCATTAGTTGTAATAAGGGGTCTTCTATTGAGGATGTTATGCACTTTCCTAACCAGAGGCTTCACTAGGATCTTCAATTTTCTAGGGATGTCCGAGATTGGGAATTGGAACATTTTTACACTTTTTTGGATCTTACCAATTTTATGCCTCTTAATGGTGAAGGTCATGACAAACTTTGTTGGAAACCAACAAGGAATAAGAGTTTTAAAGTGAGTGAGCACTATTTCTCCCTTTCCTCTAATCCTAACACTGTTTTTCCTTGGAAACTTGTGTGGCGTTCAAAGATCCCTCTTAGGGTTGCTTTCTTCTCATGGACTCCCGCACTAGGTAAGATTTTGACTCTTGAGAACTTATGGTATAAGGGTGTCACAGTTGTAGATTGGTGCTATGTGTGTAAAAAGAGTGGAGAATCAGTAAATCATTTTCTTTTTTATTGTCCTATTGCTTATGAGTTATGGCCTATGGTGTGAACTCTATTTGGTCTTCTATGGGTTATGCCGCAAAGTGTTATTGATTTACTTTCAAGTTGGCAAGGTTCCTTCGGTGGACATTGAAGCATTGATTTACAAAGGGTTGTACCACATTGTGTCTTATGGTGAACTCAAGATGTTTTGAGGGGAACGAACAGTTTATTTCGTAACTTCTATCTCTCCTTTTCCACACCTTGCTGGAGTGGAATTCGTCCTTTAATCTTTTTCCTTGTTCTAATTTTTAGAAATGCTTGATCATTGTAATTTAAGAATTTGATGTACTGTTATCCATGTACACCCCCGGTGTACCTGGATTTTTTATTAATACAATTCCGTTATATATCCCCAAAAAAAAAAACCAAGATCTATTTAGTTAGCACCCAATGTGGGACTCAACAACCACTCACTCAACACATACTCATACCACCCAATCAAATTAAGTCTACACTATCTAGAGCACCACAATCTCCCCCATAGATGTCCTCAACCAGTATTGTGCGGCAATACCCTCAAGTCTTGGCTTTGATACCATTTATCATTGCCCGGAAAGTGCTAGTCACATTTACTCTATACCCTAACCAGACTAATCAAGTTACAATTGGAGCTCCTTGTAAATTTCTTATATAAAAAGGATCTACTTAATAAACACTTAATGTGAGACTCAGCACATTCCCAAACAACACACACTCATACAATCCAATCCAATCAAATCCACACAATACGGGGTATCACAATGTTCTAAGAAGTACAGGATTAAAGAAATAATTTCAGTTTTTAATTCATGAGTTATTGTTAGTTTGTAATGAAGGGAATATTTAAAATTTTCTACAGCCCTTGCAAATTAAGGATACTTGGTTAGTTGAATCGAGTTTAGAAATTTCTATTACGGTCTCTATATATATGATCATGTACTTAGAGATTTTTAGATTTGATCATACAAATTTGAGCATTGTGGTTTCAGAAGGTATGTATCCTAGTGTGATCTTTCTTTTTCTCTTTCCCTCTCTTTTCTTCTTCTCTTTCTCTTGATTACTGTTCACGTGACTATTGACAGTCCCTGACACCCTGTTCTCTCTTTTCTACCCCAAGTTTTCTATAACATTTAGCGACCAAATAGCCTATCAACTGATCCTTAAAGTCCCAAACACATCCGCTGTGCAGAAAATCCCTACAATCTGCTTGCTTCAAGAAATCTTACCTTTATTTTCTGTCTTTTTTCAAACCCTAGCTCATTTTCACTCACCTGAACAAACCCTAAAGCACACATACAGATTTTTGTCAGTCCTACAACAATAAATCTACCCTTATTGTTCCCCATTCAACAGTAAATGGCATACTGCATTCCTGGTTCCTTGCCACACACCATAACGATCTACATTCAAGATAACTGACCATTGAAACATATAGTACTTCTGAGATTGACACTTGCCAATATCAACAATACTCTTTACCTGATTTACTTCCTTAAGCCTCCATATTTGGTTCAAAGTGTTTCTTTGGAAATCATTTTCCTTATGCCTAACTAGCTGCAATCCATTTGACACTCTATTAATGGGGTAGATTAGTTTGAGAGAGACTTCAACTCTTCATGTTAGAAGCCCATCACTTCAAAAGTAGTAGCTTGTAATCAAAGACCCTTGCCCCTATATTAATATCTGATTTTAATTGCCTGTCAATAACAAATGAATGGTCCTGTTTCAGCATATATATTTCCATCCATCACCACCTAGCTTTGGTATCACTCACCATCTCTGAAGGACTTGCCTCTAGCACATAGCTCACAAGTGCAATTTCCCTCTATTCTTACTTCCTCTTACACTTATTTATTGTATTCTATGGCTTTCTTCCCACTGTTCTTGGACATGGAAACATATTGCAAGTCCAACCCTTATTCCCTTCACTTGATCACTTTGAAAAACATCTACAAATCGAGGCTTTTACTCAAATTGCACTCTTCAAGATAGCAAGACCAACACCATATCCTACATACTTATCTAGTTCTAACCCATAACTCTCCTAAACACAGGGCCATAAGATAAATTGAGCTACTGAAGCTTGGCTTGAGATTGTGCAGCTAGTCATTTGATCTACTTCTCCACTTGTAGACAAACAAGCCAATCTTTGGGAACAATTACCAAGCACAACTTGAGATTGGCTCATTTAAAAAAAAAAAAAAAACCCTGGCATCCACATGTCTCTCTCTCTCTCTCTCTCTCTCACACACACACACACACACATTTTAGTATGCTTAGTACACACTAAGGATAAACAACAGTTTTTCAGCCAAGCCAAATACATTAAATCAGATTATTTTCCTTAAAGTATTACGCTAAATTATAGTTTCCCCTTTTTTAAAAAGGCCTCTTCCCCAGAAAATATCATTTTAGAAGCGTAGGCACT
This sequence comes from Castanea sativa, assembly GCF_040712315.1. Lineage (NCBI taxonomy): Eukaryota > Viridiplantae > Streptophyta > Magnoliopsida > Fagales > Fagaceae > Castanea > Castanea sativa. The sequence continues at coordinate 86,606,129 of NC_134013.1, read as the reverse complement.
GTCCAAGATAGCCTTTTTTTTATCTAATACACCACCTTGAGCAAGATCATTACAGGCAATCCACTCAGTAATATCAGACCATAGAGAAGAAGAACTAAAAAGAAGGAAAACAAAGGACTGAAGGACAGGAGGAGTAGAAAAGAAAAGACACAGATAAATACAGCAGTCAGCTCATAAGTCACACTGAAACAAACATTACATGATGAAGAGGCAAAAGCAACTGGTCCTCATGATTCCTCATTTTACACAAACATAAATTGGTAAGAGCCCCCCCCAAAGTTTGATCATGTGCACAGCTATCACAAAATTCTGAACTGATAACTGGTCAAGGCTTTTATGATCCTGATTTTGCATTTAATTTCATATATTAAGCAACAACTTTCTTAGTAGAACATCCCAGACAAATTAACAAACCTTTAATTCTCTTATAAAACACAAGGTCAGCGTGCAGATTGCAGCCAAACATAACAACTCTAAAAAAAATCAGCAGTAAACTACATCTCTTGCAACAAAGATTATTGTGTGTGAGAATGCCACTACATTCTAATGCAGAAAAAGGCAAACTAGACCTAATGGCTTAACTAAATATCAGCCAATGGAAAATAGGAAAGGAGAAAGAAAAAGGCTACACTATTTCTGGCCTAAAAATAAAAACATTTCAGAGTGCACAATGCTGGTACCTAAGTATATCACAAACATCTTCACATGCATAACTAAACAAGCCTAATTGCCAGGCAAAGTAAAAGAAATACCATTTTTCCTTAAATCATCAAATAAATACCTTGCCCATTGTCAAACTTAGTTCATATAGTATTCAGATGTAAAGAGCGTACCGTCATATCTAAACAATTTGAGACAGTGCTGCCAACACTGATAAAATAGGCAATTCCTACTTCACATGCAATATGTAATTTTTTTTTTTTCCTTTTTTGAAGTTATAAATGTACTCAATGGGTTTTGAACCATGCCCTCACCTAGGAGGAAATGTCATTTGAGTTAGAGCTCATTTGGCACATGCCATATGTAACATGTAACCTGTGAGTGTTTAATTATAATGTAATTCACTGATTGTACACTCGATCTATCTGGAACAAACTGAAAAGAAATAAATTCAATCTATTGTACTTTATGGAACATTGAAGAAATGAATTCAATAAATCCATTTCGCAAAATTATCCTCGGTGAGCAAATAACAGGTCCAATATATCTTTCTGTGTTTCTTCCTTTCTTTCCCTTAAATATAAAAAATCCAAATAGTCTAAAACATAGAACTTGTAGTAAGAAAGTTTGCAAAAGAATGTAAATAAATATAGAATTCAACAACTTCCAGAGTAAAAACACACCCACACTTCAATAAATCTATTTTCCAAAATTATCCTTGGTGGGTTAATAAGAGATCCAATGTATCTTTCAATTTGTCTTCCTTTCTTTTCCTCTATTTTCTAAATGGTGTTAAAAATTCATTAACCCCAAATAGTTTAAAAAGTAGACACTGAAGTAAGAAATGTTACAAAAAAATGGTAAATAAAAAGTAGACATTGAAGTAAGAAATGTTACAAGAAATCTAGTTTCCAAAAATTATTCTTACCGGGTTAATAAGAGATCCAATGTATTACTTATCAAAAAAAACAAAAAAAAAGAGATCCAATGTATCTCTCAGTCTATCTTACTTTTTCTTCCCCTCAATTTTTCTGAATGCAATACTAAAAATTCAGTAACCCCAATAGTCTAAAAAGTAGAAAGTGAAGTAAGAAGTTGCACATTTTTGAAAACATACACACACACATGCCACAATTTTTCTAAATGGAATATTAAAATTTCATTAACCCCAACAGTCTAAAAAGTAGATATCAAAGTAAGAAAAGTGGTAAAGGAAATTAAAATTAAACAACTTACACTTAAATAAATCTATTTTCAAAAATTATCCTTGGTGGGTTAATAAGACTATAAGAGATCCAATGTATTTTGGTGTTTCTTCCTTTCTTTCCCTCAATTTTTCTAAATGGAATATAAAAAATTCATTAAATCTGGTAATCTAAAAAGTAGAAATTGAAGTAAGAAAAGTTGCACCTTTCTGTAAACGCATGCATGCATGCACCCACCCACCCTTCTACACACACATGTATTTATCATCTGACCAACTGAAAATTATGTCAGAAATTCAATATGTATATTATATTTATCACAACTATAATATTTTCTGTAAACGCATCAAATAGGAATCTATTAAAACATCTACATTCAAATTAGTCACACTCAAAATTGATATTTCGGTTGTCTTCTTGTTGTCTTATGACCCCAATGAACAAAAATCGTTAAAACAAAAAGAAAGGAGAGATGAGAGAATCAAAGGAGAAGGATTAAAAGAAATAAGACAAAAAGACTAATTTTAGAAAACGTGTGCACATGTTACAAAGCTATTACTTTTTTATAGGGAGATAGAGGGGGAAGGGCAAGCGGGGTTCGAACTACAAACATGGGCATCACAAAGGATGCCACTACCGTTAGGCTATCACTTGAACCTTCACATTGTAGCCTACTCTCTAAAGAAAACAATTAAAAAGCTATATTTTTAAATTGTTGGATGCAACAAAATCTGGCCTAATCGAATAAATTTACAAAGGCAAATTCACATGTTTATGAATTGAATGACAGACACTGATGAAATGATTCAATACAATTCATATGATCATACGATACATGAGTATCCCTGATACACTCTAATTTGATGCATATTGATAAAAAAAAAATTAAGATAAAAATAATTTTCCCCATGCAGAATTTTATTGTTTATCAATATCATACAATATGCAGTGTGTATCAATATCATACAATATGCAATGTGTATCATATGATACTAACAACCACGAACAGAATATGAAATGAAATATAGTCATTTCTATTTGAATGGAAGGCTAAATGCATGAATTCTACCTTCTTTTTAAGTGCGCGAATTCTTTTATCAATATCTTGAACAGGATTTCCTGAATTTGAACCCTCCGTTGCGTCTAAGGGAGGGGTGATTACACTAGCATTTGCAGAAACGGCTAGCTCATTTATCTGAGATGTTAACTGCTCGATAGACTCTGATCCATTACCTAAATCTTCATCAGGTGGTGCTTCTTCCAATTTTATCTCCTCACCTACTGTTTGTTCCATGTTCTTACCCTTTTCAAGAGCAGCCTGGATGATAAATCAATCAAAAAAACCTGCATGAGATTAGTAGGTACTGGATTTATGAAATCATCACTCAATGCAAAACAACTACACTTTAACAGTCCTTTTGCCCCATCAAATGTGCTTTACAAAACGAACATAACGCACTACATGTTACCTAGCTGGGCTTCAGGCATAAAGCCTAGATTCATTTAATAACACCAGGTATCCTAGGGCATGTCAATTCCATGTACATGAGTTTTCACTAAGCATTTTTTACCTTACAAAGGTATAGCTATTCTTATAGCTCTTTATTTATAGATACAATAAAATTTGAAGCTAAAGCATCCATTCGGGGCAATACACTAATTGGTTTTCGTGTAAGTAGGATTCAAACCCAGGTGTCTTGTACAACACAACAATAAGAGACTTTACCAGTTGACTTCAACTATTCTTAACGTCAATCAATGCCAAACCACTATACTTTTTCAGTCCTTCTGCCCCATCAAATGCATTTTACAGAATATCCGAATACACTAGGTGTGACCTAGTTGGGCTTCAGGCTTGAAATCGAGCCTAGATGCACTTAATATACCAAGTATCCATTCCATGTAAATGAGTTTCCACTAAGCATTCTTCACCTTACATAATAGAATTCGAACCTACGGCATCCAACTCAAACCAAGACACTAATTGATTTTTGGTATAAGTGGAATCCAAACTCAAGTCTCTTATATAACATGACAACGTAAATAAGACTTTACCAGTTGAACAAACCACTAAAAACAATATTTTTTTTTTCTATTTAATAACACCAAATATCCTAGAGCATGCTTTCACTAATCATTCTTCGAGTCCAGTTAGGCCAAAACACCAATCAGTTTTTAGTATAAACGGAATTTGAACCCGAGTCTCTTATACAATAACAGGACAAGACACTCTACCAGTTCAACTAACTAAAACTATCCTTAACTACTAACTAGAAATTTAAAAAAAAAAAAAAAAAAAAAAAAAAAAAAAGCAGGTAAGTAAGTAAACAGCAAAGTTTTATAGTAAGAAAGAAAAGGAACCTGTAGTCGCTTTTCCTTCTTTCTCTCGTTTCTCTTAACGGACTTAGTCTTGGGCTTTAAAGAAGAATTGGAGTCAAAATCAGGATCATAGCCAGGTGGGCCCAGTTGGGGCTGAGAGGCCATCTCCTTTTTCCAGAGAGCTCCTTTGGATTGATAAATGGCGACTTCCTCTTGAGGAACGTACCCAGCCCTAATCCGAATGGGCTTGCGGAGTGTACCGTCGGGCCTTCTTGTCGGGGCTAGAAGTCTCTCCCCTTCTTTTAGGGTTTTGCTCAGCTCCGCTAATCGATTCAACTCTTCTTCTCCAACACCACCTCCATTGCTGTTCGCCATGATATGATACTATTATTATGGCTTCCTTTCCTTCAGATTTGCTGCTTGTCCGACCCGACCCTCTTTGATGCTATGCTACTCTCGTCTTCAATAACCTTTTTTTATAAAACACAGACGGTTTTTTTTTTTTTTTAATTATTTTGGGGTTTGGTTAAGCCCAAAAGGAAGCATTATGAACCCAAGCTGACCCAACCTATTTTTTTATTTTTTTTTAATTCATAAACCTTTGATTCTACCCAAATAAATATATTATTAGACTTTGCCAAGAGATTCCAATTAATATGCTTTTAAAAAAAAAAATTAATTAATATACATTTGCTGTATTGTAAATTATTAGCCCTTTGATTCTTAAAAAAAAAAAAAAGGTAATTTTCTAAAAGACTTGCAGCTCAATTAGTATTTTTTTTTTTTTTTTTATATAAGGTAGAAATTCTACACTACAATAATCTATATATTTGTGTGTATGTGTAAAACTTTCTTTTAAAGACTGGAACCCCAACCTTTGTTTCCACACTTTATAAACAGTTATCTTTGTTCTCCTGTTTTAATGGTAGAATTTATCAACATGAAAACATTATTAGTGTCCTTTCACTTTCACCTTAATTAGGATTTATTGAGGGATGTGCATTTACTCTACCAATTTAACGAATTTAAACTAATAAGTTTAACATAATTCCCCTGGTTGGTTTTTTGTAAGCTAAGTCCCCCCCCCCCTCCCCCACCCCACCCCACCCCACCCCCAAGAACATGAACCCAATCCATTTAATAATTTTAAAATATATGCATTAATTAAAGACCCATGTGTTTAATTAATAAACCTTTGATTCTACCCAAATAAATATATTATTAGACCTTTGCCAAGAGATTCCAATTAATATGCTTTTAAATTTTTTTTTAATTAATATACATTTGTTGTATTGTAAATTATTAGCCCTTTGATTCTTTAAATAAAAAAAAAAAAGGTAATTTTCTAAAAGACTTGCAGCTCAATTAGTATTTTCTAATTTTTTTTTTTATACAAAGTAGAAATTCTACACTATAATTAGGATTTATTGAGGGATGTGCATTTACTCTACCAATTTAATGAATTTAAACTAATAAGTTTAACATAATTCCCCTGGTTGGTTTTTTGTAAGCTAAGTCCCCCCACCCCCACCCCAAAGAACATGAACCCAATCCATTTAATAATTTTAAAATATATGCATTAATTAAAGACCCATGTGTTACACAGTTTTATCACAATCTTATAAAATATATATTTTATTTTAAAAACAATAACAAAATAGATGATTATTATAAAGAAATGAATAATGAGTTTTTAATTGCTATGCCACATGGTCCATGCGCTTCATATGTATCAAGGTCTGTATCTCTGTTTGAAATTTCTACAAATCGTGAAGCCAAATCAAAATACATGCATGGGGCAATCCTCTTTTTAGGAATACAACTGAAGCAGATCAATACAAATTTATTATGTAAAATAAATATATGACTATATTGGTTACCATCAATTGTTTATTGCTTATATGATCAGGGGTGGCTTGATGCATTTGAGGGTCTAAAGCGAAAATTGATTATCTTGTTTCATATATAAAATTACTATTAATCAACATGAACCACGTAAATTTTTTTTTTTTTTTAAGTTTATAAACACAAAAAAATTTAACAAAACTTTTTACATTTATTGATGTGGTAGATTGATAGTAGTGAGCAAAAAAGTGATGTCAGTAGTGAATCTAGTTGAAAACTAGTAAAAGTTTGCTAACTTGACTATTGTAAAAAATGTAGTGATTTTTTTTGTGAATTGCTTTCTTTCTTTTCTTTTTTATTTTAGAAGTGCTACATTCAGAATATTTTTCATGAAAAATCTTAGGTGTAAAGTTGCTTCTTGTTTTCTAGTTGAACCTACCACTAAAATTATTTTTTTGCTGTCAATAACAACCTTTAACAATCTGCTATTAAGATTTTTTGTAAAAATGTTATGAAAAATGTTGTGGACATAGCATTTTTTTCTCTTTTTTATTTTTTTTTCATTTGATAAGAAAATATTATTTTATTTATTGGTTAATATTTTGGCTTAATTAATACTATTGATTAAAATTTAGGGGTCTTTTTTTCACTTGGGGCCTTAGGCGGCCGCATCAATGGCTTATACCATTGAGCCGGCCATGTATATGATCTATTAATCTTTGACTTTTATTGGCTGAATCTATAGATTTTGATAATAGTAAATTCATAATGGATTTTCGTTTTAATCCTGCAAATGATTATAAAATACAAAACAAAATTAACAGTATGCATATTTGAAAGACAAATCAAGTGCATGTAAAGTGTAAAAAATACTTGCCTGTAGTGGTGGTGGTGATGTCTTCCATGTCAAACCGCTTCTTGGAGAAGGGGTGAGAAAATATATATATATATATATATATATATATTTTTTTTTTCTAAACTGAGAGAGAGAGACTTAGTTTGAAAAAGAAATCAATATATAATACCTAAAACATTAATATTTGAAAGAGGTATTTGATGCGGATAGTATTTCAAATGTAATCAAATTATCTTCTCCTTTTTTGTCCTTTTTTTTATATAATATTTATGCATATTCTCCTTTTTGTTTACGTGTCCTAGGTTTTATCAAATTAGTTTTGTTGGTCCTTGTAATTAATTTTAATTAGAAGTTTTTATATTCATGCCTTTTGCTTTATCTAATTAGTTTTGGAAATGGTATTTGATTCGGATTAGTATTTCAGTCGTGATAAAATTCAAGTAGGATATTGTCGAGGGTAAAAATGCTTAAATGCACATTTGGGCCTTGGGCCTGGTTTGTTGGTATAAGTCTGTTTAATAAGAGTCATCGAGATCCACAGGCCAGTTCGCGCTACAAGGGCAGAGGAATTGTTCGAGGAGATAAGGAATTGTCTGAGGAGGAGTATCTCCTCGGACAGGCCCAGTAAAGGCCATGGGACGTGCTAAAGGATTTAGAGACAGAATTCTGGAAGATCTGTTGGGGTGATCCAAGCACTTGTTAGAAGGAGGAACGTATGAGAAATATTTGAGGAAAAAAGCTGCTACTACCGCATTAAAAGCCCTGCATCTACCTCCCTGACCGCATGAATAGAGAAATGACCTCTGAATAGTAATATTCAGCCTTCCAGCTATTATTTGAAGACTTCAAGAAGGTGGTGGATGAGACAAGTATCTAGGAGGAAAATCTATGCTACACGTGGGAGAGAAAGAATAGAAGAAGAGGGATATAAGAGGAGAGGAGAGGTACGAAGAGGGGAGAGGAGGAAAAACTTGAAGACCAATTGTAATCTTTTGCTTAGAAAAAGAAAGGCAATACAAGTGGTCATCGGCTTACGTCCGAGGAGAGTTTTTTGTCATATTCATTTGTTATTTGCATAGATTGCGGCATTCTAGCCTGTTTATCAACTCTCTAATATCCCTTAACCTAGATTTCAAACCCATACTCTATAAATTTCATTGTATAAGACTCTTTGGGCCTGAGTCCATCTAGTGATTGGATCGGGTACAAATTGTGCACTTACAGATATAGTGATATACATAGAGCTTAATATTTAATATTTTTTTTCGTTTTTATCTATAAATTTCTTGCAATTTGGGGCAGGCAACCTTTTTTTTTTTTTAATTAAGATATTTTTTCAACTAAAATGTGTACTATGTTGCTGTTTTTTTTTTTTTTTTATAAATAATTGAGTTTTTTTATTATAAAAGATTAGATGAATAATTTAGATTGTAATCAAATTAAGATAGAATTTGGATTGTAATCAAATTATGATTTTTATCAACTTAGAAATTATAGGAGAAGTTAAAATCATATAAATGTGTATTGCTTTTTTTTATTAATTAACATTTTTTTTAATAAAAAATTAGATGAAGAATTTGGATTATAATTGTAACGTTACAATTTGCACCCAAATCCAAAAGTAAGAATGGGATAGGCCCAAAAAACCCAATACAATGAAATTTGTAGAGAGTGGGCTTAAAATCTAGGTTCTAGTGATGTTAAATAAAAAAAATGATAGGCTAGGTTGCAACATCATACACATTGGATTGTTTATGTAACAGAAATTGTCCTTGGACTCAGGCCAAGGATGCTAGATCTTATCCTTCACTTTTTCAAAGACAGATTACAATTATGGATGCTAATGTGTACAGTGTTTTCTTTCTTTTTTCTCCGATCCCCTTTTCTCAATGTCCCCTCCTTCTTTTATATCATACTTTTTCTTCTCTCCATCCTCCACGTACTGATCAGATTACTAGTTTAGATACTTGTCTCATCAGCCCATCCCTAAAGTCTTTGGAGGCAGCTATAAGGCTGAACCCTGATACTCATGCATCACTTCCACATTAATGTGGCCATAGAAGTAGCTACAGAGCATTCATTGCAGTGGTAACAACTTTATCTTAGATATTTCATAGCCCTTCTTCTTATCTTGTGCATCCACCATGTCTACCCTTACTTATAGGATCTCCTAGAATATCGCATTTGGACGTTGGGCAATCCTTTCCTACCTCGACTTTACATAGCCGAGGACATACTCTTCCTCAGACCACCTTCTTGGACAACCTTAATCTGACCTCGCCTCTTTATCCGTCAGCACTGCCTCTTGGACTTATATTCCCACATTCTCGGGCCATTCGGTGTCCTCAGATTGGGCCTCTAACCCAACACATATTTTTGGACTCATTGACCCCACAGTAATCAAATTATAATTTTTATCAACTTAGAAATTATAGGAGAAGAAAAATTATATCTATTTTTTTAAAAAAAATTATGCAATTTGGTGAAACCACTTGGCGCAATCATGGCTTCTAAGCCAAATTTTTATTTTAAAAAATTATGATTTTATCAACTTAGAAATTATAGGAGAAGAAAAATTATATCTATTTTTTTAAAAAAAATTCTACAATTTGGTGAAGTCACTTGGCACAACCACAACTTCTAAGCTCAACTTTTATTATATAGTATATGATGATTTTAAATTTCATAGTTTGAGTTAATCTAGATTTTAAGACTAACTATATATTTGTTAATTTGATGTATTTTGGTACATCAAATTTGAGAGTTAGTTTTGATTCGATTATAATATTAAGGGTAAATTGCAAATTACACCCCTAAATTTTGGGGTGATTGGATTTTACACCCTAAAATTTTAAAATTTGGATTTTACCCCTTAAATTTGGGGTGTTTGGATTTTACACCCTAACGTTTCTGAACTTGCATTTTACCCCCTAAAGTTTAGAGTTATTTGGATTTTACACCTTTAAATTCTGAAACTTTAGGGTGTAAAATTCAAACACCCTAAAACTTTAGGGAGTAAAATCCAAACACTTTTAAAATATAGGGGGTAAAATCCAATTTTTAAAACGTCAGGATATAAAATCTAAACATCATTAAACTTCAGGAGGATAAAATCCAAAATTTAAAATTTTTGGGTGTAAAATCCAATCACCCCCAAACTTTAGGGGTGTAATTTACAATTTACTCTAATATTAATCTCCTTTATGTAAATTGTAATCATTTATTGAATAATTTTAAATAAGTTAATGAAGTCCTATTTATTTAACTAGACCTTACAATAAGAAAATGATACTTATGATGTGACCCTACTCTACCTTGTTATGATGTGACCCTACTCTACCTTGTTATTATCCTTACACAACACCCTCTTCCAATGATAATGTATAGCATTGAGAAATTTGATTCACAACATTTGGGACTTACACATGTTACGAGAGAGATGCCTTAAGACCGCCTCATAAGGTAATTTCTGTTTTGGTTGGGATCAATTACCATCTATCCTGGGTGGTTTGGCATTTTTATAATTTAGTCCTTAAAATTTCAATTCGTAATTTCAATTTAGTACCTCTAAAGTGGACTAAAATGAAACTTTCAAAATTCCATCGAAATCTAACATAATTGTTTTCCATGTGGGGGGCATGGGAGCAATTTTTTAACATTAGTTCAACGTAAACAGCCCTCACGGATCTTACAACATTTTCATTCTCCATTTCTTTCCTCCACAAAGAGTAAGAGAACACTAACAAAAACACGAAGATGGAGATGCTAGTGGGAATAGAGGTTGAAGAAGAACACCAAGCTGTTACACTATAAGAAAGATACCAAATTTGAAACTGGGTTGCCAACGCCAAGAATCACAAAGGTACCGAAACTAAACATTGATCAAATTTTGTTGTGGGCTGTCTATATGTTTGTCAATTCAGTGACCCATTGACGATTTAGTACAAATTTCATCACAGCCTGCAACTACATCCTAGTCATTTGCATGTTGAGGTTCAGGTGTTTGATAAAATGTCAAGAAGACGCGGTTTTTAATATTTAGTCAAACTTTGTTCTGGGTTGTCTATGTCTTTGTCAATTCTGTGACCCATTGACGGCTTAGTACAAATTTCACCATTGATTGCACCTACATGCTAGTCATTTGCATATTGAGCTTCAGGTGTTTGATAAAATGTCAAGCAGACACAGTTTAGCAACATTATTAAAGTTATGGTAGCTCTTCTTTTGATTTATGATCAAAGGATGTATGTCTATTACAGATTTTTTTGTCTAAAATATAATTTCTTTGTGCTTTTTTTAGTGTCATTCGTGTTCAATAGAGAGAGCTGTACAAGATTGTGGGATCCATATACATATTCTTTTTTATTTTGTCAAAAGCGTATTACTGTACAGATACTTTTTACTGAAAATTATGGGACTTGCTTGAATTGAATATTGCTATTAATTATGGAATAATGTGTCTGCCAATAGTTGTGGGGTAACCTGTGTTTTAATCATGTTTTTGAGCATAAATCAATTCTAATTTTTAAGCTTCAAATCTTTATTTGTAACTCTTCCACCTATCTGTTTGGCACCAAAAAGAAGCAATATCCCTATATTCTTGAAGATCCGTGTTGTGTTTTCTTCTGTAACGTGGAATTCAAAAAATTGTACTGTGGCAGCCTGCCTCCTGATTTGCACCATATGATTTATGATCCAATGCACTTTATTATAGGGATTCAAGTGATATATTGATGTGTTTTTGCTGGCTTCTTCAATAATTTTCTTTTGCCTGTATTATACAGACCATTAAGAAAAAGCTAGAATTTTGGTGGGCTCTGCCGTGGACTAAGGCTAGAGAGTCTAAGAGAGATGGAGAGGGCAAAGGGGAGGAAGGTGGTGAAAGACAAGGAGGTTGGTGATGGTGATCTTTGCTGGTGGTTGGTTCATAAGGGAATTGCAGCCTCATTCCTGTGCATTGCTGTGTTTGCACTTTTGGTGAGAGTGGCTATATCACTCCATCCTTATTCTGGTGCAGGAAATCCTCCCAAGTATGGAGACTTTGAGGCACAGAGGCATTGGATGGAGATAACCCTTAATTTGCCAGTCAAGGAATGGTATCGCAACAGCACAACCAATGATATCAGCTACTGGGGACTTGACTACCCTCCCCTTACTGCCTACCAGAGCTATTTCCATGGTCTATTTCTCAGATTCTTCCATCCTGAATCAGTTTCTCTTTTCACTTCTCGAGGCCATGAATCTTATCTTGGGTTTGTATCATCAGACATTCTTTTTCATCAAAAACTTCTTTTTTCAATTTTCTTGATTAGCAGTAAGTAATGATAAATTTTAGCTTTCTGAAGTTTTCTATGCTCTTTCCTGCAGAAAACTTCTCATGAGGTGGACGGTTTTATCCTCTGATGCACTGGTGTTCTTTCCTGCAGTTTTCTATTTTGTACTTGCGTACCATTCGGGTCGCCCAAATGGCCATAAAACTCACATAGCATGGCACATTGCAATGATTTTACTGAGTCCATGTTTGATGCTCATAGATCATGGTCATTTTCAGGTTCAAAATTGAATTTTCCATTGCTTTTTTCCACCCCTATATTAAAACTTTGAAGGCACTTAGTATGGGTTGCTAATGTTTTAATTCTCATTCTCATTGATTCTGTCAGTACAATTGTATCAGCTTAGGCCTTACTGTTGGAGCTGTTGCTGCTGTTCTCTCTAACAAAGAGCTAGTAGCTTGTTTCTTGTTCAGTCTTGCTCTCAACCACAAACAGGTCCCTAAACCTAAAACCCTAAACCCTTTGCATAATCACTACTTTTTTTCTATTTTTTGTGCTTGTTGATCTATGATTTTTGGGTGTTAAAATTCAGTCATATACATCGTGATGATTGAGTATATTTTGTGAAGCACAGGAGAATTGTATAAAATGTTATGTTAAAATTTTATATGACTAGTTAATTATCATGTTGTCCATTGATAATTCTTTTTTAAGAAATTAAATTAGCTTATGTAGGAATTGATTTATGAACCTGCAACTGTTGTACAACTGTACAATGCTCTCTAACTGAGCTATTAGGCTAAATTTATAACTATTGTTTTTTTTTTCCCATTTATTTTTATTATATATTATGAATCCACTATTAGAAGTCATTACCTAACCTTAAAAAATTTACACTTCACTTTAATTAGGTGCTTGATTCCACTTTGCACCTAGGAAGAGGCCTTTGTGCTTAAGTGGATTATTTCTTTTAATAACACCGAAATCAATATGATGCAGAGGGGAAGAAAATGCTTATTTCATAAAAAGCCCATTGCATAATTGCCTTGCTATATATTGAGTAACATTCTCCCAGGGATTTTGATTAATTTATGTTTGAAGATATATTGAAATATTGTTTATATGCTCTTCCATGTGCCATGTGTGTGAAAGAAATAGTGGTCTGCAAGTCCCTTTGTAACAAGCTAAATATTTAATAAGTTATTTTTTATTCCTGGACTTCACTCCTGCCAGCTGATTTGGCTTCAACAAATGTTTCATTGTGGTTTACTGCAGATGACTGCATATTTTGCACCTGCATTTTTCAGCCATCTCTTGGGTAAAAGTCTTAGGCACCGGAATCCTGTTCTTGAAGTGTTGAAACTAGGCCTTGTGGTCTTGGGAACATTTGCTCTTGTTTGGTGGCCATATCTTCATTCTATGGAAGCCTTTTCAAGGGTAAACAACTGTGGTCAATATGCCTCTATTGTACACTAAATTAACTCCATAGATCTTTTGCGGTAATTCCTTACAAGGATGTTGGTTTATCACATGGCAATCCATCTTTGCTGTTTTTATGCTATGGCTATCCATAGTTTTTTTAGAAATTCTTCTCTTTGAGTTTATCTTTGAGTCAACTATAGTTATGAATTGCTTGGTAAATTTACAGGTTCTCTCTCGTCTTGCTCCTTTTGAGAGAGGAATATATGAGGATTATGTGGCTAACTTTTGGTGCACCACTTCAGTTCTTGTAAAATGGAAGAGAATCTTCACAATACAATCATTGAAGCTTCTCAGCCTTGGTGCAACTGTTTCTACATGTCTGCCTTCAATGGTTCAGCAGATATGGGCTCCAAGCAACCAAGGTTTCCTTTATGGACTGTTGAATAGTGCATTCTCATTCTATATGTTCTCATTCCAAGGTAAGTCATCTTTTTTTTTTTTTTGAATTTGATTCATTTTGTTTTTCCTAATCTCTCTTTTCATAGTATTGTATATAACAATTATTTTCACTGTTTTGATTTACAGTGCACGAGAAATCAATTTTGCTGCCTCTCCTGCCTGCAAGCCTTTTGGCACTGGAAGAGCCTTTTCTTCTTAAATGGATTACACTTTATGCGTTGTTCTCTATGTTTCCTCTTCTTTGTCGTGACAAGCTGGTCCTACCATATATTGCAGCATCTGCTCTCTTCGTCCTTATTTATTATGTTCTAAGTGGAAGACAAGATGCAAAGGAGACGCGTTCCTTCAATTCATTTGTCACAACCTGTCTTGTGTCGTGCTCTATTGTTCTTCATATTGTTTACTTAACCATGCATCCCCCCCATAGATATCCTTTCCTTTTTGATGCTATGATTATGCTTCTTTGCTTCTCACAGTTTATGTTCCTTGCTTTTTACACTAACGCAAAGCAATGGATGCTGATGAAACGCTCTGTTTTGTTGGATAAAGAAAAGAAGCATCATTGATCCTTTTTTTCAAAGATTAGGTTAATATTTTCAGTATCTTATTGGTTTATGTTATTCAAGGGATATTGAGATGGAGGCGGCAAACTTGTGTGAGTAAATGTTTTGTGATGAGTTATTATGCTAGTAAATGCTATATGTGTATTTATTATTTGGAGCCATGTCAATGAATTGAGAAACAAGTACCCCAACCCCGTGCCTCCTCCTCCTTCCCTCTCTATAAATTCTATTATCTAACTCTCTCTCTCTCTCTCTCTCCCTCCAAATGTCGGGTAGAAGGCCAGGCACATGCTAGAGATGTGATGTCCAAGTGTCTCAACCTATAATGCAACTTTTGTATATCCAAATCGATGAAGATGAGGGCATGAATGGGTGCCCAAATATTTTTACTGATTTCTTGTTCTCGATATATTAGATAAGGTTTTTTTTGGCTTCTTTGTATAATCCTCTCTTTTTATTTTTATTTTATTTTTTTTTTTAGTCTCTTGCAAACATGTTTTTACTAATTTTCATCTCCCCATTTTGTCATTTATTTTTTTCCCCTTCTTTGTTGGAATTTACAGTTTTCCCATGTTTTTGTTGTAAGTTGTGTTATGTCTTTCACAAATGACAGATCTGCTTAACCATTGGTATGTATATGTGTTTTTTTATATTTAAAAAAAAGTATTATTATTTTATTTGAAGAGAGAAAACTCCCTCATTTTACCATTGCCTCTTTTCAGACTACTCTATTCTCCTCCTCCTCTCTTTCCTATTTTTTTGTGTCCTCAGAACCCACTACTACATCTATCTTAGAGGTTCTCATCTCTATCAGAGCATTCCAAGGGGAAACAAGTTGCTTTTGTCTCCATCAACAACCACTGCAAAACCCACGCATCAAATTGTACGGCTTGAACTCTGAAAATTCACAGATCTGACTGCAAAACCGGTTGTAGGCTACCCTTCTTGTTGGTGCTATCCAGTTTTGGTGTTTAGGTAGCATTTTTTTCAAAGTTGGGTATGCTATTTTAACTATGATTATGATTCAGGTAAGGCTTGAATAGGTTTGAAATTTCGAAGGTAGACAATGTAAGTAATTGGAGCCATGTCAGCATTCTTCCACATGCCTAATATATGAAATGGTCCATATATGGAAGAAACTCTGGAGTTTATACATAGGAAGATACATAGATGCACAGCCAGAGTTTGAATAGGACCCTGCGTGAGAGGGAAGGTCCAGGGCGTGAATGGGAGGAAAAAGAAAGAAAAAGAAGACTAGAGGCTTGAGGCTTGAGACTTGAGAGAGAGAGAAAGAAGTTCCGGCGTTAGTGGAGAGTCCCAAAACTTTCTGTTATATGTAGTCTTATGAGGGGAGCCCTTTAGTGTTTAACATATTTACAAAAGTATCATTAAGTAACGTTATTTGAAAACTAAAAACTGGTAAGAAACGTTTTCTAAATTCAGTATTCAAACATCATAAAATAAGACATGTAACTCAAACTCTCCTAATTGAAAATTCCTACCAAACACTTTTTTTTCCCCCACAATTTTCAATATTTAAACACTAAAAACTATTGTTTGAAATCCCTTACCACACAAGCCCTTAAATTGTTATAGCCAAGAGTGATTTCTTTACCACATGGTGATACAAAAATCTTATGCATGTATATATATAAAATAATAATAAAATATAATTTATATATATATAATATTAAATTAAGTAAAAGACTTGAGTGAATAAGGTCCTATAAAATTTGATGATTTCTTTTTTGATGAAGTGAAAAATGAAAATTGTAGATGCAACTTATAAGTGTTAGTCTCAAATCCTTCTTAAAATGATATGATTATTTTCTAAGTGTAGTTGAACATTCCTACAAGTCTGCAACAATCTTTTTATGAAGGAAACATAATCAACTGTAACAAACCTCTGCCAAATACAAATGAGCATTTACTGGAACTAGATGTTCTGACTACTTAAATGAGAAGAGATATCTTGCAGGAACTAGATGCCAAGAAATAGAGAAGAAATGGCATCACATGACAATCCAAGCTCACAATCATGATGACACACGTATTGTCAAGGATATTGACATCTAATATTTCAATCCCATTCTCTCTCTCAAGCTGCTTTACTCTATTGACATCACCATTTGCAACATATATTATACATGCACAAAGAAACAAAGCTAATATTGTGGAAAAAAAATAAAAAATAGTAAGCAGCCTTTTGACCCTCGAACATTTTTGCAAAATCTTACACCACCCCATTGCATACCAGGGTCATCATTGAAGCAATAAATGTTACTCCAGGGAGAATAGGCTGATCTCAACCCCAGAGCTCATATTAACATGACCATAACGCACAGCCAAAAATTATTGCGTGATCATTCCCTCTTATCTTCTTCCTCATCATCTTCTTGTTCAAAATCATCATTGGTTCCAACATTCTTCTCTTGCTTGACTAAACTGATATCTCCCTCCCCCTTTTTACTGGTTAGAGAATGAGCTTCTTCATCAGATTCTTCTCCCACTTCCTCGGAGTAAGCATACCTGTGATAATTGGAAGTATAAGCCAACATTACAACAAAAAGGTGCTGGTGAATAGTTTACTTTGTTACATTCTTTAAGCATGAAAAAAGAGACATTTATGAACTTTCACCCAAATAAAAAGGAAAGAAAGACTAGAGATGACCTAGCAAATGTAGACAGTAAGGGTATGTTTGGTTGGGTGGATTTTAGGGAGGATGAAAAAAAAAAAAAAGGAGAGAAAATGTGAGAGAACATTTTTGGTGAGTGTTTGGTTGAAGGGAGGGGAGGAAAAAAACTAGTGGGGCCCAGGTGTTTTCTCCCCGGGCCCACCAAAATGTTCTTCCCAAATTGGGAAGAAAACTAGAGAGAACAAAAATGGACTATAACACCTCTGTGCTGCTCAACGTCAACTGGGTTTTGCCTTCTTTTTAAATTTTTTTTTTTTTATAATAGTTTTGTCATTTTCTGTTCAACACTCTTTTAATATTTAATTTCCTTCATTGGTTTTTTTTTTTTTTTCATTCAGTTGTTCTTTTTTAAATTTATTTTTATCGTGTTCATTCATTTATTTATTTATTTATTTATTTTTGGCTTCATCCATTCTTTCTTTCTTTTTTTTTTTTTCTTTTTTTTAAATTTTATAATTTGTTACCTTTTTTTTTTTAATATAGTAAGGACATAAAAGTAAATTTATACAAACTACATTTTCTATCCCTCCACTTTTCCACCAAAAACCAAATACCGTGAGGGAAAACTAAAATATTTTCTATCTCCCACTTTTCCACTCCTCCAATCAAATGGACTCTAAATCAAATGGACTCTAAAGGATGTCTACACTCCCACTTCTCCCAATTCCTCTTTTCCAGATTCTTCTCCCACTTAATACGATGTATTCTATAGGAGCAGGCAGCTTGCACGTGCAAGTTCTGATAGTAATAATACAAATACACCTCCAGAATAGATTCATGTAAATTTGAACTAACAAAAGCACCTGGTTAGGCTACCTATTTGGGGGAGATTTCTGAGGATTCCCACTAATCAAAAAAAAAAAAAAATTTCTGAGGATTCCCAATATTTAGACTTAGTTCTTAACATAAAGGTAAAATCCTCAAATAATCTTATTAAGCAAGCCTGTTTAAAGTTAGAGAGAAGAAACAACTTTGGATATTGTTTTCTAAACTTTCTTATGCAGACCACCATTTCAAGCAAAAATTTTGCATAGGAAATTTCAGCCAAAAATTAGTAAAGGAACCATGCTGTTGACTATATAGATGTTTGCATATTATAACGCACCGTTGAGAGCTCTGAGATGGGGCCCACAGATAGCAGATTACACAGAGCAATGCAAATGCAAGAATGTCCCAGAAAGCAGTGATGATCCAAGCACTCTGCCATCTCTCATTGAATGGATCTGTTGCTTTGAAGTAGACCTGTACGAGCAAGCTTATCAGATCTGACAACAATTGTGCAAAATTTAGGAAAAGAAAAGCAATCTAACCCATATGGAAAAGAGATACACAAAAGAATCAAGTAAATTGCCTCACCCACACAGAACCTTTTACCAAGTTTCTGTTATTCTCCTTTTAAAAAGTTTTACATAAAAGTTAAAAGCTAAAAACATTTTCAGAAAAAAGCTAAAATAAGCTAATGCAAAAACGCACACTTAATATCAAACCCAACTCAAAACTCCCAAGATAGCTTTGATAGTAAATAAGCTACCATCTTTATTCCCTTCCAACAATGTGGGCCTTTGGCCATGGAATCCGAAAGTTTTCGTTTTTTATTAAGTGATTTGGAGAAGAATGTATGAGACCCATCAAGCATAATACCAAGCTCGCCTAAAAACTCTCAAGGTAATTTAGGTACTTATTAAACCACCATCCTTACTCTCTCCTTAGCTGTGTGGGGATATCCATAGGGTGATTGACTTTGAGTTTTCATCCCAAACCAAATAAGTTAAAAATAAGCCACAGGTATTTAACAGTTGATTTCTAAAAATTAGGGACAATTTCATTCAGTAATATGTAGATCATTACAATGACAAGGACCACAAAAAGGCAACTTGAAAATTTTAATATTCTCGTGCAAAAGCAGTAAAATTTAACATATAATTGCAATGTATAATCAGGAAAACCAAAGTTTTGGTAAAACGGGTCATCAGGATAACTGTTGCTGAACAAAATACCAACATCTTTTAACTAGTGAGCTAAAAAAACACAGGATCCATAGCTAGTGCCCACTAAAGTGCTATCCTTTTTAGCCAGTAACTGGCTTCCTGGTTGGCCTAAAGAGGGTGATAAACCAGTTCTGCATGTTTATAAGGAGCTTCCTAATGAAACCAAGTTGTTACACATAATAATGTACTATACATAATTTATTTAGATGATTTTTTTTTTTATGATATTGCATTCCTTTAGCGCCCCCCACCCCCCAAAAAATAATCACAATAACTCAAGAAGTAAATAAGTTCTTAAAATGACAAAGGATACTAAATGAATATTAATTTGCACAAAAACCATTACACTATCAACTAGAAACCATACCTCATATCCTATCCACGCAACTGAGGCAATCACTGTCACTGCTAATGCATTTGAGAACTTCCTATATATATCCAACTTAACAGAACTCCTTTTTGCCTGTTAAGAAATGCCGTATCAAAGCAAAATAACATCACATGGGAACACGAATTTTAATTAATGTTACTATGATAAAATTAGAAGAGATTAAGTAACAAAATAGAAACAAATCACTGGTAAAATGTGATACCTGTAACTGCTCTAGTGTTCTTGAAAGAGATGTAAAAATCCACAATATCAAAAATGCATCCAGGAAAGCATCAGGAAGAACTAAAAATAATCTTGCTCTTCCTGATATGTCATTGATGGTCCCCACATACTCAGTAATATCCAGCAACTCAGATGCCAAAAAGTAAGTTATCCCAAGAAGAAGCACCTTTGAGGTAAGACCGCCAAGAGTGGGCCGCACAACGCCATAACCCATTGCAACAGAGAGGATAAGAAGGCGTGAAACTGTTTTCCTAACAGCTCCAACTGTTACAACCCAAGTTGTAACTACAACTGGCCTTATTCCAGTATCGTTAAAATTTACGTACTCAAAATACCAAAGAATCATCTCAAATAATCCAAGAGCAATAACAGCTGTGATGCAATGCTGAAGTTGCAGTATATCCTTCCAAAACCTCACATACTGAGTGAACCAAATGATACTAAGAATCAAATAAGCAAGTGACATAAATACATAAAACTTCTTTAATGGCGCCATCCTACCAGGCAAATAACCATCAGGATTTTTCCACATTGTTTTCCCACTCATTACTAGTTCCTTGAGTTTTGGATCACATGCCACAAAAAACAAGTTATACATTCCAGTCTTTGTGATATGAACCTCCTTGTAATCCATTTTTGTAAATAAAGAGTTCCCACTGAACTGTACATCTAAAACAACTGGCCAGTTGATATCTGTTGCAGAGGGTCTCCTAAGAACTTCACCTTGCTTACAACCTTCCATCTTAGCAAGATCAGGCGTGCAGCATATAGCTCTTTGTCCACCATAAGCGGAACCGCCAATATTATTACGATCAGCTGCCTCAAAAATTATAGCTTGTACCAACCCAGAACTATGCTCCATGTCTGAGTGCTGGTCAGCAACATCCTTGCTCCTCCAGAAGGTGATATTCTCAAAGCTATTCAAATTGGAAAATGTCAGAGATCACACTTATAGTTATAACCGATAGCTTAATCAAATCTTACAGACACATGGCCTAATACAGGAGCATATATGTTTTTACACCCAGATGCCTGCCATACCACCAAGTAGAGAACCAAGTACAACAAACTTTCTCTACTTGGATAGTCACAAGTTCACGTGTAAGTATCTTAATAACATACTAACAAGTTACATGAATGTATGTATAAAGGAAACTGAAATTTCAAACAAGATGCTATCTGTTACCAACTTGGATAGTCACAACGGATTCTCTTTTGATTTTTTCACTCTATTAAAGAGATACCAACGTCATTTTGCAAAAATCTTATGAACACGTGGCCTACTACAGGTGCATATACATTTACTTGCTGAAGCATCTGTTAGATCACAGAAAGGAAAAAAAAAATTCTTCTGGTCTCATGCTAATTGTTTTTGTTGTAGTTTCAAAGAATTCACAAAGATAAATTGAAATTGGATCCACTAAGGAACAAGAGTTTACATGCTTAAAAAAACTTCTCTCTATTTATCCCAGATAAGACATTCATTTTCTCAAACTTACAAGCAAGAGACTAGCAAGAATTGGGGGTAATGCTGCCTACCAATCACCTCTCCCAAACATCGTAAAAGTGGGAGCTTTGTGCAGTGGGTACAGCCATTTTTAAGAACCTATTTTTCCAATATTGGTGTAACTTCTTTTGTATATGAACTAGACCAAAGGGACCACGAGAATCACCAAACATGAGACGGAGAAGAGTCAAAGACAAATCGAGTATGAGGGGGGTGAGAAAAGTGCATGGCACTTTATCTTATTCATCATTTTGTCTTTACAAAATCAATTCGTGATTTAATTGATTATCATTTGGTTATTCTCCTTTTCTCTAAAGATCAAAACCTTTTGTTTTCTGCTGTTATTTATACAATGCTTTGCTCAATCTAGTTTAATGGTACAACCAAGACAACAAATTTCATAACTATTTTCACAACATTTGAGGTGACGAATTGTGATTAATGTAACATCATTTTCACATGCAACAATTACTAACATCATTTTTATTTTACACCAATCACAATCTACCATCTCAACCGTCATGAAAAATGTGAAATTTGTTGTGTTTCTAGACTTATTGTTAATGGTAGGGTTTTTTCTTGTTTCTAACAAACTACTAACACGACCTGTTGTGATTAGAGCAACATCAGTTTCACTTGGGTCTGTCACTAACACCAAAGTCACAAAAATTCATGTCAACAATTGTGCAAAAATGTTGAGTCTCCACTCTCTAGACTTATTGAATAATTTAGAATAGTCCTCTTCTGTTTTTGGCAAAAGAACTTATCTTGGTATCTCTAAAATTATGAATGTCAAGTGTCACAGCCAAAAAAGAAAAAGAAAAAGACCAAGTCTGTATCTTTTTATTAAGATTCAGATTCTTTTTTTTCTTTATTTTTTTGGGCAATGAGGAAAAATAGTAAATAAAAAGACTGACCCAACTGCAGTACTTAACCAAGCTTAACAAATCTCAACAGAAACTGTGATTTGGGTTTAACTTAAAAACTAATGTTTGGCTGGCATTAGAAAAAAACAAGAAAAAACAGACATTGTAAAACCTCAGATCCAAACAAAACATAAGACACAGAGAGAGAGAGAGAGTACCGGATGTAAGAGATGTGGTTTGATGAAGAGAAGGATGTAGCCATGAGGCCTTCGCTACCACCAGAGAGAAGGTAAGCGTTACCCACTTCTCTGAAAGGGTCGTTGTGGTAGATGTGGATTGAAGCATTGCTTTTCCTTATTCCAATGGGTGAGAGTAAGAGAAACATGGAAAGTAATAACAATGCTAAGGAATCCATAACCCACCTCTGGAAATGGAAATGGGAATTGAAATGCCGAAAAGAGAGACAGATCGGAGGGACAGATTGAGATTTTGAGGAAGCAAGCGAAACTGGACTTTGGAGTGAAACAAAAGCAATTTCACTGTCGGTGTGAGACAGAAGTCAGCGTCATCAACTATAGCCAACGTTTTTTTTGTTTTTGTTTTTTGGTTTTTTTTTTTAATATATAATTTTGTTTGAAGAGAGTTCCACCGTATTTTGTCTACTTTCCATGAGAAACTTTAAAATATACTTTTATTTTTTATTTTTTTTTATAAAGTTAGCATCTCTTCGTAATAACTTTTTATCATTAAATCAAGACATTAATCAAATTTTGGTGTAGGCAAAAATTGAATCTCAAATTTCTTATTCAACCATCAGAAACTTTACCAATTGAGCTAACTATAATCCACTTTTTTTTTTTTTTGAAGCCGAAACCCACCTTTAAAATATACTTCAATTTAGATAACAGTTTGAAAAAATCTAAAAGTATCAATAAATTTGAATTTTTTTTTTGTTGTAATGTTTTCTTTTTTAAGAAAAATAATTTTTGTATGGGTAGAATGACTTAAAAAAGAAGAAGAAGAAGTTAAATTACATATTTAATTCTTAAATTTTAGGATTGATTTTATTTTGGTCCCTTAAATTTTAGATTGTTTTTTTTTTTTTTTGTTCCACTTAGTTTAATTTCATTTTCAAAATGGTACTTCTCTATATTTCCTATAAACTAATCCAACCATTAAGTGTCGAAAGTGTAATTTAAAAATAAAGAAACAATGTTGTTTTGTTAGCACTTAATAGCCAAATCAAATTACAAAAACGGATAGTGTGGGGTACAAGGATTCTGAGTAAGGCGATCACGTCACGTGTCACACCTGGCCGAGAAGGACAATTAGTGGGCTAAGGAGGCCACGCCCTCAGATTTTGTGATCACGTTATCAATGAGCCATCAAAGGAGGCTCTACTGTGCAGAAAGGGCTTTGGGAAGGGGGGTGGCACTGACGTGATCACAAAAGGTGCTAGATGGGAACTTAGGGGATGACCTACGAATCAACAGGTGGAAGGTCAAAATCATCTGAAAGAGTCTATATAAAATAAAAGATCTCCCATGAGAGAGGGGATTAGAGAAGGAGCAAAAGAAAACATTGTAGACTCAAAAACAATATCTGTAATCTGTCCTTAAGAGAGTGAAATATAAGAATCAACCTCTTCGGCCTAAGTCCGAGGACAATTATTCTAGCTTCATCCTACTGTGATTTTAACTCACCGTGATTGTTAACTAAACTCATTAAAACTTAAATTTCTAATCCACTCTCTACAAATTCATTGTATTAGGCTCTTTGGGCCTATTCTCTTCCTGTTTTGGACTTAGGTGCAAATGTGACCCTACAGATAGAATAACCACTTGGAAAATGATATCAAACTTATAGTGAACTAAAGTAAAATATCTCAAATGCGACCAAATTGAAAATAGCTTCAAATTTTAAAAGTCATAATTTGAATTTGCCATTTGTCCACCGAAAATCCAATGAAGGAGCTCTTAATCTTGACCAATATATATATATGGGTTGGGTTAAAATTATACCAAACGTAATTTTATTTGAATTTTAACAAAATAACTGTTGGATTATATTATTTTTGTGCATTCTCCATGTTTGCAAAATTTCAAGATGATTAAATATTAACAGTTATGTCATCAATTGATTGTATAGGTGTCTACAACATGAGGGTATTCAGAGTCCTACGTTGATTGTGTACTAAGTCTTACGTTAATTGTTACTTAACTACTTTTTAAGATATAGTGCATATGTGGTTAGACCTTACTCAAGTTGCGACAAATGGTATTAGAACCAGCTTATAACATTAGGTGGCTTAAGGGCATTGCAATGCAATGTGGACCTTGAGTCCCACAAACTGGCCTATATAAATGATTCCAATAAGCCGAATTGTAACTTGACTAATCCTTTTGGGTATAGTACAATGTGAATAGCAATTCCTCAAGTCTAACATATTTTTTCATATTGCTTTTTATCCCCCCCTCCCCCCCCCCCTCCACCCCAAAAACACACTTGGAAAAAAAATTAATTACATGAATCCTTTTTATAGTCCAATAATTAATTCTCATAGCATAATAGCCCAATATTTCGACAAAAAGAAGCAAATAAAATGCGTATTCCTGTTATACATGAAACATTAAATAAAGTTAAATCACTTATAAAAATAACTAAATATAGAGTTTTAGGAATAAAATTAAACATGGTATTGAATGGATAAAAACTAAATAATTAGAAAAAAAATCTATAATAAACTTATTAATACACAACTCAATATTAGTAGTGAATCCAATACTAAAAATATTTATATTTGAGAATTCTAGATCAAGTTGATGAGTAGTGTCCTTAGTATTTTCATCTACCATATAGAAAAATCTAATATAACTTTAGCTTAAAAAAAATATATATATATATATATATATATATTCAAAATAGGTTAATAAAAAATTTTGAAGTTTAAAATTTACAACAAGAACTTGGCAATCGGGTGAATTCTATTAATTATATTCATAGTAAAACCTACTATTCATATGAGAGAAGTCAATATAAACATTGTTGTAGAAGTATTGAATGATTAGTGGTGTTCATGCATGTGGAGAGAAGCTAGCAAGGCACAAAAGATATAATGATAAGACAGTGAGTGATATCTCCCTTGAGATTGTGAAAGTTGCAATTGCATTTTTGAAGTACAAGCCAGTAAGGCACTGATGGCAATGTCTACATTTTCACCTTTTCCATGATAAGTAGGTTGAAGTGATGTCTTTTAAGTTGTAATCTAAAGGATCTATACCCGAGATAGATGTTTTCAACCCTGGATATATACATTAGTGAGTTGGGTATCCATAGTTTTTGATGATTTATTATCTAAATGTGAGATAAAAAGATAAAATTTAGTTTAATTTTTTTTTGGAAGTTTTATCTTGTTATGTATTTGATAAAATGCGAGAAAAAAAAAAAATTCCAGCCAAATAGTGAAATAGACTCCTTTTAATGCACTAATTGGCCAAATAAGAAGAGAAAAATTATGTATTTCTTGAAGTTGTAGAGAAATTAGGAAAATTGAACTTAAAATGTTTTCTAGATTGCTCTCTATCTCACAGCTTAAGTTTCCATCCTAACATCTAGAAAATCATTTCCAGGGCTATTTGAAATAAAACTTATTCATAATTTGAAAGAACATTGGCTTAGATTTGGATGGATTGCTTCAGTATCTCAACTGAATATCATGATTTGAAGCATGGATGTCATGCACAAATATATAAAGCTGGTCTTATGGATTGAGTTTGAATACATTGGTTGTCGTCATAGACATTCTTGTTAGAGCAACCATGAATTATCGTCTAATGTTGTTGACGCTTGACAGACTTCTCTAGCTTGAAATATCGAGCTCATAGTGGAGGGGAAATCAAATTGGAGCTCTCAGCAATCCTATGATTTTCCAACGGCAGTTCTAGACTTCTAGTACCTGGAATTAATAAAACATTCAACAAATTTATGTGGAAGAAACTTAAAGACAAAGAAAAATGATTTTTTTTTTTTTATATCACTAGTGATGCATTTTTAAAGACAAAGAAATGGAAATTAATGGTCATGGAATCATTGAAATGTATATTTTTATTTGAAAGGAAGTTTTATATGGGCATGCAGTACTTCCTGATTTTTGAAGAAAGTAGCTGCACTGTGAAAAGGTTGATTATGGTTTTCTAATAAATTCATCAACCAATAGGCATCAAAACATTGGCTGCATCAA
The DNA here is from genome assembly GCF_040712315.1 of Castanea sativa. Lineage (NCBI taxonomy): Eukaryota > Viridiplantae > Streptophyta > Magnoliopsida > Fagales > Fagaceae > Castanea > Castanea sativa. The sequence goes on along the minus strand of NC_134013.1, from coordinate 86,579,617 downwards.
CAATCCATCCCTTGATCTTTGTTGGAAATTTTGCCTAATTATTGTTGACATTAGAAATCTCCTCCAGCATCTTTGCAACATTTCCTTTTGTTTTAGCCCACATTCTTGTGATTTTTGTTTGGTATGGGGTTGAACCGATCTTATCTCTCTCTTCTTGGGTCTTTTGTAAGGATGATGATAGGTCAGTTCCCTCACAGCGCCTGTTTGTTGGGTTTCTATTGTTTAACTCGAAATGTTTTTGCAATCTTCTTGGTAAAATAAATTTTAGTTAATTCATCCCAAAAAAATTTTTAATGGTCATTAAGCACTTTCATATATTCAAATCAAAATTTTGAGGTATCCTAGATCTTCATTTTATACCATTTCATGAGATTATACATTACAATAACATATTATCTATAAAAAGTAAATACAATAAAAAGATTAAAAAAATTCACTTACTTTGATGAGGGTCTTGTTTGACCCGAATGATGTTTGGGTGGTTTAAGAAGAATGCTTCCGAGGCCTATTTCATGGGAAGATATTGGGCCGTTTAAATTATAGATGAGAACATCCTCCGGGGATTCAGATGGGCCTTGATGTTTTTGTAAATTGCAAAGATCTCTTTGTAGTCTCTCAATGGGTGATAAACTACGGTGTGTCATTTGTGACCTCTTCCTTGATGGAATACGTTTCACTTTCACCCATGATTTTTGTTGGCAGTTGCCTGCAGATTATGATCATCAATTCTATGATTTTTGTCTTTCTTGATTTAGATCATTATTTGTGGGAAAGGAGATGCAATTTGATATTAACTTTTCAAACCATTCCAACTAAATGAACTTTTGGTACTTGAAAATAGACAGAGGTTTTTGTTTTATAACATTTTTTCAAATAAAAATCCTATGTTACTATTTGATAAAGCGCTAGTCACATTTGTATTATATAATTTAAGAAAAAAATTGATTATAATCTATCATATATAGACCAATTTCACATAATAAACAAGACTTTGTATAAGTCTACACAATACACTTATCCAATTTAATAAAAAATAGTTAAACCATATCTAAGTCCTACTTCAAAAGTAACGGTCACAATTGAAACTTTCATAACATAAAACTCAAATTGACCTCATGTTGGATTTATAACTCCCTACATGTAAGATCTATTATGGGATTTTATCACATTATTATATACATGTGGCAATGAAAGGAAAAACAAAACAAAAATGGACAAGAGCAATTGATAATATGACTGTTAAGTTAAATATCTTAGAGACTTTGAAAGAGACTTATTAATAACCTGGGATTTCGTCTTCCGAATCATCCACATTTTCTAACTTGGTGCTGCCCCATGTTATTGCAGACTGAGAATCTGAAGTTGATTTATTGCCAGTATCATCTTCCGAAACAATTGAATCAGGGACATAACCTGAGCCATCTTCTTCCATACTCAAATTGCCTTCATTGTGAACTATGTTACGAGACTTTCTTGGTTTCTTCAAGATATGCTTGGGAATGTAGTTCTCAAGAGTTCCTCTTATCCTATACCTTGATCCACATGCATTGCACAACACTGGCTTCTCAGGCGGTCCATTTCGCCAAAGGGGAGTGTCTGTTCAATTTCAGTATTGGTAAGCAATATATAGAAAGTTATATGGAGTGAACAACAAATTAAGTAATCATGAATAATGATATGGGCTTGTATGTGTGCGCGCGCAGTGAGCTTGTGTGTTTCTTCTTCTTAAAAGGGAAAATAAAACTGAAGGAACAGATTAACCATATCTGTTGGGGGAAGATCATCAAGCTAAATAAGCTAGGAAAAAAAAAAGAGCTGCAAATGAATGTGCACCAAGTGCTAATTATAGTTTAACATGAGAAAGTTGTAACCAATAACATTAACAAATATTTTACCAACCCTTGAGTACCAAACTACCAATCCTTGTCTGTCAATCCTATGGTATATGGTTTTATTCAATAACAACAAATATTTTACAACTAAAATATTTAACTATTAGTTTGTTTATAGAACCAACTTAACAATTGATGCAAGTCACTAATGATATTGAAAATTTTGATATCTTGAAGTTACTAATAAGTCTTTAATTCCTTTTGCATTAAAAAAAATCCTTTTGGTATTAGGGTTACTTGTTGACTTGTCTTGGAAATTGTCTCATGGGTTGTATAGTGTGTGGTGGTCGTGTTTAGTATTTATGTTGCTTAGTAAGGTGGTGTCTAGGGGGATGTCTTTAGACTCCTAGTAAGTTGAAGAGTTGAACTTTGCCTTGAAAGAAGTCTAGCATTTTTATTTTTTTAGAACTTTGAAATTACTATGTTTTCTCTTAGGTGTTTACTCACTACTATATATAGTCTTGTCAGTGTGAAGAGAAGGAGAAAGAGTAGTGAATAAGAATTATTTTTTGGTATAGGTTTTGAAATTTTTCCTGGGAAGGGTGAGTAGTGCTCTAATTGTTTGGTGAATCCCTATTCTTGAGTGAATATATTTCTCTGTTCAAAAAAGTGATTCTGTAAGTCCTATCCTCTATCTTTTACTTCTAAATCTCTTATCATTTATCAGCAAGATTGTAAATTTTATTTAAGTGTTCAATTCATCCTTTTCTTCCAGCATCAACAACTTAAAATTCTTGCAAGTTGATTATTCAGTTTATTTCATAAATAGTTACTTTATTAGTAATTTTTTAAAGTTATTACCTGCTAATCAATAATTTCAGGAGAACCCACTTAATAGTATTCATTATAAGATTATAAGGTTAGAATAGTTATCACGAGTATAAGAAATATAGTTGCTGTTATTTAACATGTCTTTAGAACATTTGATATTCATTTACTCATGCTTGTTTTGTTTTTTGGGGGGAGATAGATAGGTAGATAGTACGGGAAGGAAAGGTAGTTGAGTTCAAATCATAACTATGGGGCATCACAAAAAATGTTATTATCTTTAAACTATCATTTAAATCCCCTCACTCACATTAATTAGAAAATTTCCTTTCAGGTAATGTTTAAGTTTACATTTTACAACAACCAGTTACATAATTAAACCTTGAACACATAAAATTAATAAATCTAGGAATTTTTTTTAAAAATTCTGTACGCATGAATGTGAGTTATAACTTATGAGATTATGATTAGTTCTTATTTCAAAGACACCCTTTCATACTAATTCTTTCTTCTTGCTTATATATCTATCTTTCACCAATAGTAAGGTCTTAAGTATTGTGGGTTCTAGTTAACTTAATTAGTACAATTTTTTGTTTTTGAATAAGATGTAGGAACTCAAATCTTACCCACACCAAGTGCCTTAACCTAATGGTAAATAGTGATTATCGTAGAGAGTACACCATAAATTCAAATCTTATTATATCCATAAAAAGAAAAGAAAAACGTCTCGACAAGCATTAAGAAGTAAAATTTCCCAAGATAATAAATTTTATATTCCCTTGAGCTATAGGACTTTTAGAGGTCTATTTTATGATTCATATCATGAATTTTATATAAATTTTAGTGTAATTCTTTATTACTATTCCACTATTTAATAGCTTTCTATTTGATTTACACTTTAATTAAAATATCACCACGACAAATTTGATTTTCAAATTCTTTTTGTTCCTAATAGGCAAGCTAAATTTCATGTTAATTGTATGTCATTTATTATATCTATAAACTAATGTTTTGTTATATAATTTAATAATGCAAAAAATTGAAATTTTAACAATTTATAAATGTAAAAATTATTTTTGATAATATGGTAGTTGGAGAATGAGAAATTTGAACTATGAATGTATTCTATTAAAAACACCAAGAAGTGCCAATTGAACAACGAAATTCTAAATTTGATAGTTATTAATATATGGTCATGCACATTTTTCCAAATGAAGATTATAAGGACACTATGTATATTGAATTTGTAAAAAAAAAAAAAAAAAGGAACAAAAACAACAAGAACATATTCAATAGAAAATTATTCAATGGTGCAAATATAGAGGCTACACAAAAAACACCAAACTATGGCTGCGTAATCAGACATTATAATCCACGTGATACTTTGAAAATTTATTCGAATTTAAAACTTAAATTTTGTGATAGAATAGTAAATAGAAATCAAAAGGAAGAAAGAATTTGTGGAACATAAATTGTAGCTTCTCAATTAAGAAAAATCACAGAAAAGAGAACTCACCGTCAATTCCACAATGGAAACAAGGCCCTCGTTTTCCCATTTCAACAATTTCTTCTTCGAGCTTATTTCAAATTTGTCTTAAGCTGTCAACCCAGTAATCTGAAATACCTCTTTAAACTATAATACAATTTCTAAAAAAATCAATATAGATTGATAAGAAAATCTGCACAATATTTTATATTGAATTATAGGAAGAAAGACAGAAAACGCCAAAAGAGTCAATTAGTTTTATATGGTAATCAGAGAAATTAATATAAAATAAATAAATAAAAAACCCTTCACAGTTTTACTGGTCCCTTCAGAAAAGGAAAAGTGTGACTATAGTGTCAGCTAATGTTACCATCACTTCTATTTCTATGGTAGCTCTTTTATCACGAAGACATGCAATAGGACTCACAAATCACAATTGTATAAAGGTAATCTATGTTGAACATAGTTGTCAGAAGTTTTATGTTTCAACTGATATCTCTTAATATTTCTAATGGAAACATTTATAATTTGAATCCTCCATTCAACTATTGCAACTAGTTGACTGTTTGAATGTGTTTTTTAAGATGAGAAAGTCTCCTGTATACAGTGTAATAGACATAAATTTATTCAAAACCTCCTTTCAAGTAATTGTAAGAGCAAATATAGTATATTGTGAGAAATTATTTTATTATTTGATATTTTATATATTATTCTCACATAAATATGGGTCTTATGTATAGTTTTAAAGAGCCACATATGGTAAAAAGAATATGCCATTATTATTCACGGTATGCTAGATGTCTCTTACAGCATGTGGCCCCCACCAGCATAAGGCACATGTTGTGAGAGACATGCTACATATCATGGTTGCAGCAGATACCTTCTCCATATATGGACTTCATTTTGATGTGAGAAGAAAGTGTAATACAGGACTGGATGCACTTAATAAATTCACTTTTTGAGAAATAATCAAGAGTTCTATAATTTATGGTAGGTGTTAATACAATGAGGATAGGTAGAAAGGCAATATTACTCTTACCTTCTCTTGCATCACCATGATTGGCTTGAGCTTCATTGGGTTCAAATGATTGTAGAGATTTGCCGTTGCGGAAGTTTTGTCAAAATATATTTGACACTCAAAAGAGAAGTATTTTGTTAAATACTTAGCAGAAACAGTACTTGAAAAAATTAGGTCCAAAATTGCAAGTAAAGATATGTTTGTGGTGAATGTAGACAACAGTAAATGGTGTCTACTCCTGTTTGGTATGAGTCTGAAAGTGGACTGAATTGTTGAGGTTCAGGGGCACAATAAATTGGAAATTATGGTGTAGGTGTTGGTATATATAGTGGTGGAGGTTGTTTTAGGCTGTGTGAGTTGTGACAGTAAAAATAGTGGTTACAAAGGCTATAGCAGAATGCATGAAAATTGTTACTGAAAACTATGATGGTTGTGGTGATTGCCAATGGAGAAAAAGGAGATGTTGCTGCGTAAGCAATTAAAACTTAGATGATTTTGGCCATGATGTAGGCTAGGGATGTAGTAGACATAGTTTGTAACTCTTATTTTTTGCAGCCTTTTAAAACTTAGTGCCTCTTCAAAATGTTTTTATCCTAATCGGGAGAAGACTTCTCAATATAAATAATAGAAGACAATGAGTGAAATGATAATACCCTAGTGCAAAAGCCTAGGAGCTAATTATTTTATTAGGAACTCATTTAAATGAAACTAAAAGATCATCTGAAAATCATTTTTACCCTTAATTAAGACTATTAGGGAAGTCATAGATTGGGGTGATTACTAATTAATTGTAATCACAGAAATTTCTAGAAGATCCTGGCAAAGAAATTAGAGTGTAGTTGGTGATAAACCATCATAATTGAGATAAACATTTTTTTAGAAGAATATTTGAGATAAACTTTAATGATGAAGTTATCCGAAGTTCATAGATTTCTAAATTCCCAAAACGAACATAGTCTTCCAAGAATTATTTTTCTAAAAGAAAATGCCTAAAGAAATACTGGTTGGCAACAAACACAACCATCTTCTGACAGTATGCGAATACCATGACCAAATAGGATTTTTCAATGACTGAACCTTCCAAAGATTTCTTTGTAGTTATCCAACCCATTTAAGAAAGTATCAATTTTCATATCCTATTAAGATTAACCCTCATAAATGTGGCAAGACTCTAAATAAATGTGGGGAGAGAGAGAGAGAGAGAACATAAATATGGGTATATAACCTAATTAGGTAACTTATTAAAAAATTTCTCCAAAAAAAGGTAACTTATTGAAAAAAAAATCTTATTAGGTAAATGTTTTATAGCAAAAGAGTAGAGTATTTATAACTAGGAATGTATTAAACATTTTCCCTTTATCAAGAGATCACTTATATCAAGTGATGTAAGTATGTAACTAGGGCTTTTTTTTAGAGAAGAAATTAGGGTTCTTCTATAGCTTAAGAATTTAATTTAATTTATTGTTGATAAACAGCTTAATCATATATATTAAATTAAAGTCAAAGCACAATTGTAATTCAAATTAAATATATATTATTTTCTAATTATTATCTAATTTTGTGTTATGTGCCCACTTTAATTTTCTTAACTTTGGGGCAAATCGCACCACAAACTTTTCTAAAAAGTGATGATAATATTATAGTTAATTTTAAGGAAATTTTTTTATTTATGAAAATTAGAGGCACTTGATAAAAAAATGTTCGTGTCAATTAACTTAGTTGATTAATTCTTTCCTGCATTAGAGAATGGGATTTGAGAGATGTGAGGGTGCTGCCTCTTTAAGTAATACATAGATTTAATTTAATAGAAAATTTTTTTGGTTAGTTAATTAATCAATCATATATATATATATATTAAATTTGAATAAAAAATTAAAGTTGAGAGAAAGTTCGAGCTTAAAAGTCTTGAATAATGTACCCCATGGTTAAAAGTTTCGTAACTTAAATAGTTGGCACCTTCTAGTGTTTTTAATAGATACATCTTAAGTACAAACCCCTACCCCAAGATATTTAGTTTTAAGCTTTGTTTTTTTAGTGTTATATATTTTTTAGAAAATCTTTTCCTAAAACATTTTATGCATAAATCATAAATCATCTGTTGTTGACCTAGTGGAATTCTCTCTTTGAGACCCAAAATATTTTATGCATGAGGTTTACGCTTTTTAAGAGCCTAAAAGACTTAAAACATTTTCAACTTTAGTATATGTAATAGAAACTTAAAAAATGAAAGAAATATATTAAAAAAAATTTCAAATCATCATAATAACCTTTGAATTGTCAAAACTCCCTTAAAACACTCAAAATAACCAAGACAACTTTCAAAACCTCCAAACAGACAAAAAAACCATTTGAAAACTTCTAAAATTACAAAAATACCCTAAAAATCCATAATATGACACAAATAACCCTAAAATCTCCAAATTGATCTAAATAAACATAAAACCTCCAAAATACCAAGCCTTTAAAATGACCGAAATACCCCGTAACCTACAAAATAATCAAAATATCTTCTAAACCTCTAATATGATTGCAATACTTGTTAAACCTTCAAAATGAAAACAATATACCTTAAAAACATTTGAATTGCCTAAAAGTGCACAAAAACAACTTTCAAGTATCATTATGGAAGTTTCAAGTGTTTGTAACTATGCATGTGAATGTGTAAGTTTAGTTGGTAGTTTTTATTGATTGTTTTATTTATTTATTTGCAATTGTACTGTTTTTTTAGAGAGTTTCAACATATGACATCTGCTCCTGATTATAGATATTTTATTATCAGACCAAGACATCAATTGGTTTTTGGTGTAGGTGGGAATTAAACGCCAGTTCTCTTATTTTAATTATGCATATTAGTATTTTTTATGTTTTTTTTTTATTTTGCTTGTGCTTCTTTTAAAGTTGAATTTAGTTGTTCGATATTAATATTTTTAAAGTAGTGAATCAAAGTTTTTATTTCATATCTATATAAAAATATAGAATTTTCATAATTGGGAAATTCTAGAAAAATGTTTTCCAGAGTATTTTAAGGAATACAACCAAGCACCGAAAAACAAATGAATTTTCCTGAAAATGATTTCAGCTTTGATAGAAAACATCTTATGTCGAAACAAGTGGAACCCTAGTTAAACGCCACGTTTTAATTTTTTTTCTTCCCAAATCTAGATGTATTTTTCAATTTAAGGAGTTCAAGGTTGTGTTCTCTTTATTCCTAATCTCCCAAACACACTTACCCCTTTCTCTACCTCAAAAATTAGGAAATTTGCATCTTCATCGTCTTTGATCTTCTGCAATTTTTACGCTTGTAAAAGAGTGACTTATCTATCTGAGGTAAAATTATAGTGATCGAGATGCACTTTCTTTTTACCATATTTTCATTCAATTTTCAAATTGTCTTAAATCAACATGCATATCAAAGCTTATAATCAATCCAACGAAAAATCGTAGTGAAATTACCATATTTTGCATTTACACAATTTTTATGCTCATAGATATGTCGATCTTTCTATTCGAGGTGAACTTATAATGAAATGCACATTCTTTTTACTGTTTTTTTCATTTAATTTTCAGTCGTCTTAAATTATCATGCATTTCAATGGTTGTAATCTACCCAATGTCAAATTATAGTGAATTTCATATATATTTTTCGTTTTTATAGCTCTTATGCTCATAAATTGGTCGATGGTTTTTATACCTTATTTTTTTTCATTTGATTTCAATTTTGCCCCAAAATCAATATGCATCTCAAAGGCTGTAATTAATCCCAATTGAAATCACCGTGAAATTACTATATTTCGATATTTTCACGATTCCTGTGCTATATATGTTAATCTATTAATCTAATTAGGGTGAATTCACATCGAGATTAACTTTCTTTTTACCATGCTTTTCATTTGATTTTCAATTAGATTTTCAATTTTGTCATATATCAACATGCATTTTAGATGTTGTAACATATCATAAGTGAAATTATTATATTTTGCATTTTCGAGATTTTTACCTCGTAAATTGGTAGATCTCTTTATTCTAGGTAAAATTATATTGAGATGCACTTTCTTTTACCATGTTTTTCATTTGATTTTCAATTTTTTCTATAATTAACAAACGCTTTAAAGGTTTTAATCTATATCATTCTATATTTTAACTCAAGTTTTAATTTTTTGTGTTGATGATCATATTAGTTTATTCCCAAACATTAGGTGTCATGATATACCGCATCACTCTGCTTCAACTATTTGGTTGACACAAAAAATGTTTTTTGCTACAACATATTATTTTAACTAAAATTAGTTTTTCTTGTAGTGTGATATTATTATGTAGAAATGTGTGACAACAAATAATAATTCTATGGGGTATTTGGGTAGAGATTTATTAGAAGAATTTGTGCACATGATTAAATTTAAAATTCTATCATAAGAAGATGATCTATTATTTAATAAAAATGATTTTTAGCTAGGGGTACAAATGCCATTTACAAATTCCCTCAAATGAATTGTTATTTTAAAAATTCATCTTCTATTCTATCTCCTCTTTCTCCACCCCTCCTCCTTGGTCATATTCACAAAACTCAATTGGTTAAGCTCCTTATTAATACAAAATAAAAGTATCTCGTGTGCCCGGTCCATAGAATGGACGTATAAGATAATTTTCCACTTCCTCTGCCCTACTTTATATATTGGCTCAATCCAAATGTAATTTTTACTTTAGAAGTTAGACGGTTGCACTCCCACCGACTGTGAACATTTCACCTAAGGTCCTCATCTCTAGGACACAAGAAAGCTTTGGTTTTATTTTCTCTAAAAAAGAAAAAGAAAAAGAAAAAAAGAAAGCTTTGGTTTTAGAGCCTTGTTTTCTTTTTCTTTTTTTGCTGAATGAGCCTTGTTTTCAAATCAAAACGATATGCTCTTTAACATTGTTTTTTTTATTTATGAAACTTTAACATTGTTCAAATCAACCTCTGTTAACGAGAAAAATTCTAGCATAGTTGAAGACTCTCTATGATGAACTGGTGAAAATTATTGGTGACAAATAGATGCATATAAGCTTAAACTAGTTATTAAAGTTTATTTATTTTATTTTATTTTATTAACCACTCCTTTCCAGGTATAAACTAATAAACATAATTAATTTCCTGTTTTTGTTTTTTGACTCACACTGTATTCTTTTGACCTATTCAGGCTGTTATTGTTGCTGATTTGTTTTAGATCCGTCTTTCACCTTTTGACTCTTTTTTTTTGGCACTTTAATTTTTGTGTTTCTCCGGTCACTAAAACTGAATATAAAAGCAACACAAACAATTTATAGTCATCCTTCTCATTAACAATATATAAAATAACAACAAAGACACAAAACTAATGACTATCTGTCGCTGAACTTGTTTGAGAGAGCACTATTTGAAACTATTTAAATCTTGCTATTAGGGTCATATTCATAACATAATTTATCTCACCACTTACCCTTTTCCCCCTTAATAATAATAATAATAATAATAATAATAATAATAATAATAATAGAACCTATGTTGCTAAATTAATTGCTTATTACAGTGCAAAATTTAGACACTTATTTTAAGTTTTTATTTATTTATTTCAACTATATACTTTTAGGTTTTTCTATTTAAATTCAACTATGCGGCGAAATTGACAAATTGAAGCACATAGTTGAATTTAATTATTATCATTGGAAAAAGAAACACCTTTTGTATCTGCATTGATGTATTATCTTTCTTCAAAGACAATTCAATTCAATTTGTATGATTTATTATCTAATAAAACACCTACAATTGTATAAACCCTTTAAATGTTATGTCTTATATACAATTCCTTAACTATTGTGTCTTAGCCCTTAGTCTCTTAAATTAAATTCAACCACACAATTACAGTGGAAAATTTTAGTATAAACAGTATATCTATCTTTTTGGGGTTCAAGTGATAATTTAGTGTTAATGTTATCTTTTGTGGTGTCTCAATATATATGGTTCAAACCTCACCTCTTCCTCCCTTACTATAATTTGAATTATTCAAGAGTCGGGCCATAATTAGGGTTTGAATTAGTCCAAGGTTCAATTGGAGATAAGGTCATAGGCTTATTGGTGGTTCTTTGGAAGATTAAGAATTTTTTTCCCTTATGTGACTCGTTTTTGGTCTTCGGTAGATTTTCTAACCAACTAACAGTAAATTGTGTTGACATTGAGATTGGTTAATCGTTGCATGACCTTGTTTGTTGTGTGCACCCATTTACCCTATTCTCAACAAGTCTCTCACTACTCTCAAGATATAAATAGTGACCCCACAAATTACAAACCCCAATGATTGAATTCTTCTATCTCATTCTCTCCCTTGTATGTGTGTATTTGTTTCTAAAAAATAAGGGTTGATCCCTTGCCCCATGTATGCATGTTGTGGGCTATGTGCCTTGTTGGGCTGTGGGCTTAAGCCGGGCGTATGTGCCTCGTGTGACTTATTGACCAATGCAAACCAAAATTTTATTTAACCAAAGAATTTAAGGCCCTGTTTGATATAGTAGTTTAACATGTTTTCAGTTTTTAAACAATATTACACGCATTTTCATACACTTTTTTACAACGTTACCAAATAGCCCCTAAAATAAAATTACCCTAGCAAACTTATTGTCCTTAATCAATATAAAAACAACTTAGTTTTTGGTGTGCTGTGCAGTTCTGCGTTGAACCGAGGCAGTAGTACAATACCTTATCCGGGTGGGGTCCACAAAAAAAAAACATTGGCATAGAATAGTGTCCCCAGAGGCCAGAGCGCTGGTACGTTGCACTGTCAAGCGATTGCCATTCTCTACGTACGTAATACTCTGCTTCTTTTTCCTGCCAGCTCAAATTCAATACCCAATTCAGCACCCATTGATGTTGGTATTGGTATTATCATCATCCACTCTTCCATTCCATTTTTTTAAATCTCTTTCTGCATGCTTATAATTTTTGCATTATCATCAACTTGTGTCATTGTTCTTGGCTATATTTGCATGTGATATATGTCACTTTCATGATTTGTGGAAGGAAAAAGTTGTTTGCTTGCATGGGAAGTGCGAGCTTTCAAAAGGGTAGATAATGTTTTGATGATATATGAATGGTTCTGGTTGCTTTGTGTGCAATTTTCTATCAATGCTTTAATAGTAACTTTTGTTTTCCATGTACTTGCATTAATGCCCCTGTCACATCCTCTCACTACATGTATTTCCTATGTTTCTCTTTGGTATGCTCTTTATCTCTCTCTCTCTCTCTCTCTCTCTGGGTTGCATTGTCCCATTGATGATTTTCAGTCCTTTGTTTGGCAATTTCAAATGCTGCTTTATAAAGTTTGCATCTTTTTTTATACATTGACCCATTGAAGAAAAAAACAGGGATTAGATTGAACCCAGATAGAGATGGTATATACATTGATCCATTGAAGAAACAAAAGGTATTAGATTGAACCCAGATGGAGATGGAATATTCTGTTCTTCACAAGTTGATTAACTTGCCACAACAACTCAATGCTAGAAATTGCTAAGGTTTATTTTATGTTATCTGTTAATGTTGTGACCTGCAACTTAGTTGCATTGAAACTCTTGTTTGCAATTAGATTGTTAAATGCATTATGAGTAATCTCATTTTCATTTCAACCTTGTACAAATATGTGTTCTTTATAGGCTATGATATTGAGTCACCATTCTAATAGACTAAAAATTTGAAGTCCTAATTGAGTCTTTGACATCTCGGACAAAGTTTGTCACAAATTTGATTACACAGGCTATCTGCTGCTAGTTATTTAGGAGGATGTATCTCATTCTTTATTTACTCTACAACTTTGTATGATAATTGTTACATCAAGCTTTCCTCTTTTGTGCCCAATCTTCTCTAAATAGCCTACATGCTGCTATAGTCATTTCCATCTTTAAATTTTGAAATCAATATCCCAAGTTTCAATATAGCTCCTATTTGGAATTTGATCAGCAATTTTTTTAAAAACTAATACCAGAATTTTTAGGATCTAGAATTTGATTATATCAGGTCACCTCAAATGTCATGCCCAAATTCATAGTCATTTTGATTGAAGTTTTAAATGACATTCGTCAGCTCAGTTTATCATATACATGGTTTTCCTTGGATTTTTATGTGCTCAGTTACCTTTATTTTCCAGAAGAAAAGTTCTTTCTCAGTAGTGTAGTGCTCTATTTCTTCACATGTTAAGAATTTACAAAGTCATCATTGTCTAAAATTGGCGCATGCCATTGGTGTGCCTGTCAGGTTGTGTGTTAGTAATTTAGATTAGAGTACTGCTTGTGTGTGTAGCATTGACAAATGAAACAAATGGGAGTACTTTATTGACTATTTCACCCATGGCATCTTGTTAAAAGATGATAAAGAAATTTTCAATTAGTAGTCTTGGTAGGTTGTTAATCTTTAAGAATAATCTATCATGTACATACGAATTAGAATCATATCTCTTCAACCATATGGTATTTCATATTTCTCATGTCACAAACTTAGTACACTGCCTTTGCTTTGTTGAACTAGTGAATGCAACAGTCATGTACTTTTTTCTTTAAATATTCCACAATTTGCAGAATTTTGTATTTGAAACAATTATACACAAACAGGAATTCATACAACGATAAGTTCCAGAGAAGGCAGGTGGAAATCCTCTGATGGCTGATAATACTGACCCATTTCCCCTGCTCTCAAGTGTATATAAAAGCTCTCATCCTCAGGTTAATCAATTGAATCATCATATAGTGAACATCAATCTAAATTCAAAAGCTAGTGACTGCAATGTTACCCCAAGGGAGTCACATAACAGAGCTGGAAGTAGGGCTGCAAGACCCTGGATTCCTCAGAATTCTATGCAGACACAAAATGCTGATCTTAAGAATTCCAATGACAGAGTAAATGCTTGGATCAAACAGTCTAAGGGTCCTTGGCAAAATAATTACATTGGCCAACAACCTGTAGTATCTCCACCCCTACGGCAAGGATCACTTTGGTCTGCTGGAGCTGATCACACTCAATCTAGTGACTCAAAAAATGGCCAGTTGAATGATGAAATCATCTCAAACTCCCACTGTGTTGATGATGAGAAGAATGATGATGATGATCACTCAGAGATTCTTTGTGATAGTGATGATGATCTCTCAAATTATGACTCTGATTTAGATTCAAGTGAAGTGAGCTATGAGACGCTCAAGAAGAACAAGTGGTTCGTGACATTCTTTGAGTCTATGGATAAACTGCCTACCGAGGAGATTAATTTACCCTCAAGGCAATGGCACTGCCCAGCATGCAAAGGGGCTCCTGGTGCCATTGATTGGTATCGAGGCCTGCAGCCCTTAATGCATCATGCCAGGAACAAACAAGCAAGAAGAGTAAAGCTCCACAGGAAGTTTGTCGAAATCTTGGATCAGGAGTTGCAAAGGAAGGGAACTTCATTGACACTATCTGGTGAAGCATATGGTAAATGGGAAGGACTAGATGCAAAGGTTAATGATCATGAAATAGTATGGCCCCCAATGGTTGTCATAATGAACACAAGATATCAGCAGGATGACAACAATAAGGTACTATCATATTCTACTCTATGCTTATGAGATGAATGCTTACTCTTTTTTTTCTTTATTTAATTTTCCTATCACTGATGTGCATTGCAGCCATAATATGCTGCTTTTTTTTTGGGGGGGGGGGGGGTTAGGTGGCTGGAAAAAGAGCAGGGTTGATTTCTTGAATTTAATATTCAATCAATATTTTTCCTTTTCTGAATTTGATTTTTAGTGGAACGGAATGGGAAATCAAGAGCTTCTTGATTACTTCAGCTCATACTCTGCATTGAAGGCTCGACACTCATATGGTCCAAAAGGGCACCGAGGCATCAGTGTGCTAATCTTTGAGAGCTCGGCAGCAGGGTATTTAGAGGCTGTACGTTTGCATAAACATTTCAAAGAGCAAGGAAGAGATAGGGATGCATGGGGTCGTTGTAAGACCCCCTTTTGTCCGGGTGGGAAGCGTCAACTTTATGGTTATCTGGCTGTGAAAGATGACTTGGATGTCTTCAACCAACACGCCCATGGTTCTCTCTCTATCTCTCTTTTGGTCCAATTTCATGGTGCATAATGTAATGATGTTGAAATAGGAGTCAGACTAATGTTTATTATATTATATCAAAAATTTCTGGTATGTATGTCCTAGATTGGGAGTCTAAAAACTGTCTTATTAGGCAAGAATTTGCTTAACAAATATGACAATTTGTAGGAAGTCACATGCAAATGGAAGTGTTAGTTTCACATTCAATTTTTTCCTAGGACACCCAAAAAAGAAAGGTGGAAAAGGGGGGGGGGGGAGCATATTTGTATTTTAAAGTACGTTCAAACACATTTTCTTGCTCCAAAAACAAGTGACCTTTTTTCTTCACTAGTCTTTCTTATTTATTCCTAAAATTAATTGTATCTTAAATTATTCTTGAAGGATATATAGACTCATAAGCATGCTGTATTTAAAAAGCTGTGCAATTGCTTAGGTAGGTCCAACTTGAAATTTGAGATGAGATCATACCAAGAGATGGTTGAGAGCAAGATAAAGGATATAAATGATGATAAAAAGCAGATTAACTGGTTCAAAGAAAGGGTTGCTAAAGAGAAGAAGCATTCACAAACTCTGGCAGCTACTCTATCTCAAGTCAGTGAGAAGTTGCGCAGAGCAACAGAAGAAAATCGTATTGTCAGAGAGCGAACTAAAATACAGCATGATGAGAACAAAGAGGAGGTAATGTTTTGGATCTGGGAGTTTACTATTTTTTATTATTTCTAGAAGTATTTTGGTCTGTGGGAAAGAAGATGTTATATTGATTCAATTTAATCAACACATTTTACTGCTTAACACTGCTGTGATGAACTTTTCTGGTAATGGACATTCAAGGTGGCCACTTTTGCTGGTGCTTCTGCTTGAATTGATAAAATCTTATGGAGACGAAGAATCTTTAAAACCTCAGATGCATATAATACATTTTTAAATCCTATAAAGGTATTGAAGCCTATAAAACCATGGATCAACCTCTTCATATCTCATGTATACTCATGCAGATGATATATTTCTTTATGACTTGGACAGTCTCGTGGGTTCTTTATGTCTTCTCTCAAAGGCACTTTGTTGTAGTTAGATTACTTTCACATTATTCTTTGCCCTTTTTTCACCTAGGGGATGTCATAATTTAATTTTAGGTAGCCACCATCTTGCTAATGTATCTAAATGCAATTTATAAATTATAATCTCTACTTTCTGATACAAACTTTGAATCTACAAGATACATGTCTCTGAGGAAAGCCAGAGTACATCATAGATCATTTTCCAGGGGCAGCATTGCTTCTACAGAAACATGTTTAGCAGTCCATCAACTGTTTGTTCTCCTTCTAAAACATGAGCATACATCTAATCTGAATCACTTTTCCTATCTGTTTTCCTAATTATTGATTATTTTATATTCCTATATATGTTTACTTTGGCTTACTCACTTGTTCTGGAATTTTTACATATCCCTTTATTCTTATCCCAAATAATTATAGAAGGGCACATAATTTGTGTTATACTGAATTGTTAATGAATCTTCATATTTCTTAATTTCTGCCTCTTGTTTGAATGTCCATGCATCATGGTAGAAAAATATTATTGAATGAGTTAGCATAGTATGTATGTTTTTTGGGTCTGGACTTCATGACCTTTGTAACAGAATGATTAGAGAGAGACTAATGGTTTGGATAAGGTGTGTTAACAGTAGAATGGACACCTTGAGGAAGTGGGAGAGAAGATGAAGTGCGGCAATTAGCATTTGAGTATAACAGTCATCTAAGATTTCCAATAGACTGCCTTTGCCAGGTTCATCTGGACCTAATGTTTTGTGTGGGTGAAAACCTGGGTTTGGTTGTTCTTTGTATGATGGTCTCTATGCGGGTGTGTTTAGGCAATATTTTTTGTAAGGTAAGGTAATGGAGGATCAAAGTGATAATCATTGAGTCATGTTAGATTTGAATGAGCCATGTGACCACTAATAATGTTCATAACTTTTTAAATAGTCATGTGACTCAAAGTAGGCAGATTTAGAAGAATTAGATTAAATTGAATTGATGGTTGTGATCTCATCTTTGTAAGGGTTACCATCATGGTGAGGAGTAATGCAGACAGAAAATATAGGCCCCAAACCATTGCTGGATGATGGAGGCCCACTGCCAGTTGGGCCTGATTGATTTAGTGAACTTATTTAATTTAGGAATTTAATTTTTTTTATTTGTTTTCATGTAATTGTTTAAGAGTTATTACCTTTCCTACTTGGTTCAGATTTTGTTTCCTTCCCTTATTTGGTTAAAAAGTTAGTTCCTTCTTTGATGTAATTTGGATTCCTATTGTTATGAACTTTGTCACTTAGTGGCATTGCTTGCTCTCCCTTATAAGGAGAACTATAGTTCAAATCCCCACTCCCCCATTGTCGTAATGATCGAATTATCAATAAAATTTAAATAAATAAAAAAACCCTTTTGACTTCTATTTAAAGGCCCCAAAGTTCAGTATTGTGATTATATGCTTGATCAAAACAATTTGTGTTGGAATTTTTTTCATGAATCGGTATTGCAAGCAAGTGTTGATTCCTAGATTTTGATTCCTTTTTCTTTCCTGGTCTGATTCCAAGTAACTCTAGTTGTTGATTTCTATGTTTATTTTTTCCCTATTACATTTGTTTCCCACAATTATTTTTGGTATTTTGTGTTGCATCACTTTTGTGTTAGAGCATTCATTGTTCTTCATTAAAGAGTTTATTTGGTTGTCCATTTGATTTTTCCCTCACTGATGTTGAATATGTATTGTGTTCTTTTCTAGATGGATGCCCAAGAACAATTTTTTAAGGATCAACTCAAAGCTATTCAACAAGCTATAGATGCAAAGGAAGATAATTTTGAGCAATTACAGCAGCAGGAGCGAGAGAAAGTGAAGATGGCAAATTCATCTAAGATAGAGGATCTAAGAATCAGGTAACGTCTTACATAGACTTAAGCCCCACCCCCCTTCCTCCCAAAGAAAAAGTCTGACCTTCTCTACAGCTAACTGGTATCCTAAAAGATAATTGAAATTTTGATCTGTTAAGTACACTAGGTTTCCTTAGGCCTTACATTACCAAAAGGTTCCAATTCGTCACCCAGGCCAAAGAGCCAATAACTTTGTAGCTCAATGACATTGCCTGATATTTACTTACAAAAACTTGACTGACATGGTAAGAGAGACCGAATTGTTGACAATTAAATTGTATGGATTTTTAATATTTGGAAATTTTGTTTTGCCAATAGGCAGCAGGAAATTGCTAGATTCATACAGTTGCAGGACAAAGAGATGGAACAATTTGCAGATGAGAGGGATAAGCTGGATAGAGATCATGAATACATGAAGCGAAAGCTAAGGCAGAGGTACTGGAAGGAAGAGGTTGAGCTGGAGAAGAAGTATGAAACTGAAATAACCCAGCTCATGGAGAAGTATGCCCCCTCATCATCTTCAGGAACAAACAGCCAGTAGCTTCCATTCATAAGATGGAGTGTGGCAAACTCAGAATCAGAAAGCAATGGGAGTATGTGGGTCTGTAGCTTTTCTTTTGGTTTTTGGCTCAATTGTAGTTTTTTGGTGAATGCTATACCAAAAAAGAATGAGCCTGCTAGTTCATTACTGTTATTTCTGCCCTTTGTTTTTCCTTCTTTTAAGTAAGTTTTGATCCCAAGGTAAGAGGGAGGGGATGATTCAAAGTAGTGAAGCGTGATTCCCAGTTGATTGTACTACCCTTGAGGTTGTTATGATTTATTTCTGCTTTGTTGTGTTGTAATGAATCCAGTGATGACATTTTACCCAAAAAACAAATGTTCTATGCTTTTCCTCATGGTCATGAGCAGATGGTTAATACTTAAAAGCTATGATTTGCACTCTTGTTGGATGAAATGATAAATAAAAAAAAATCAATTTGAAAGAAATAAAATCAAAATCTTCTGCGGGTAGAAGAATGTATTTTCTGAACTTCTGTTTTCCTTGTTTTGTTTTTTAAAGGCAAAGGCTTTTGGCTCAGTTTGGATCTTGGATATCTTAAGGGATATGTAATGGAAAATTGCAAGATTACTTAGGAGATTAGGTTCTTGTTTGAGGCAATTTTATTTGCTTTCCTTTCCCTCCATTGATACTGTTGGGGTCTTTTTGTGGCCAGCATATTCGTTGTCATTTCTTGTTGGAACCTGGATTGTTGAGGGAGTTGAGTTCGAAACTCTTGACAATGGGTCACCTATTGACCTTTGTGTTTCCTCCAAGTAATGAAATAACATGATATGTATTTGAAATGAAATAACAAATGGTATGGAAGAGTTTATTCCTCAAAAATAAATAAGTAATGAGGAAATATTTTTGCGTTAACATAAAAAGAATAACTTCAAAACATAAAAGTGAGTTAAAATAATAATGTACCAGACTTATCCTATAGTTATTTGGGATTGTTTTTACATTAGAGACCATTGTCATGCAATGATGTGCATTGATAATGGCTTAATTTCGCATATTTATATCATTGTTAGAAAGCATTATCATACTTATTTTGAGTTAATTTATACATTTTATATTTGGTTTTGGAATAATGCTGAATAATCAATTTTGTGTTTAATTGAATTTTATTGCGTGAATTTTTTTTTTGTGGGAGAATGGAATTAAATAAGTGGATTTGTGCAAAGAAGAAAGTTAATGAACTTTACTTTTACAAGGGCCATGATAAAGTTAAAGAAGGTTAACCCAATTAAATATAAGTCCAATTGGAGCAAAGAATTAAAGGAAATTTGCACCAAATCTATGTCCAATTCGGATTAGGATTCTAGCCTGCACATTAGTTAGTATTTTTAGCATAACTTTCGGTTCAATTTTTACATCTCTTGCGAATACTTTAAAATTTACGATCCCTTTAAAATTTACAATCATACACTTGCGAGCACTTTAAAATTTCACAGCACGCAACATCACTAGTTTAATGTTAAATTATCTTGGAAAGAGAGAAGGTAAGTAAGGTACACAAAATGTTGTGTAATCTAAGTTATCACGGCTTATGTCATTTGATTAAGTCATGCACACTTAATCGAATGGAGCCAATTTCCTTGATGAATGTGTTTCAAGCTGACACATTGACCAAATGCATGTTTGCCACTTCAAAAACCTAATTGAATGGAGCCAACGGACAAGTCATGTGCACTTAATTGAATGGAGCCAATTTCCTTGGTGAATGTATTTCAAGCTGTCACACTGACCAAATGCATGTCTACCATCTCAAAAACCTACTCCCCTACATTCCAAACCATTTCTACAGTGTTACGATACATCACTAATGAAACGTTGATTGCCTTAAAAAGAGAGATGGTGGGTAAAACGTATTAAACATTGTGGAATTCAAATGTCATGGCTAATATAATTGAAACGATCGAGAAGAAAATGACAAGTTATGTACACCTATCTTCTGGAAAGAAAAGGGATTAGTCATGCACACTTAATTGAATGGAGCCACGGTAAGTTTCTTTAAAATATTCTTTACTCTCTCCGTGTGTGTGTTAAAAATATTTAGTATTCTCAAAAAAAAAAAAAATTAAATAGAGCCAATTTTCTTAATGAGTGTGTTTCAAGCTGATCAATTGCATGTTTGCCACCTTAAAACCCTACTCCCTTACATGCCAAACTATTTCTCCGGTGTTACAACACATCACTAGTAAAATGTTAATTGCCTTAGACAGAGAGAAGGTAGGTAGGGTGCTTTAAATGTTGTGAAATTCAAATGTCATGACTAATGTAATCGGGAAGATAGTGAAGAAAATGACAAGTTATGCACACTTGATCGAGTCATTTTCCTTTGTTTGTTTAGTGTGTTTCAACTATCAAGTTAACAGACAACTAAAGGCAAGGTTGTCATGTTAGCACTTTGAAATCTACTCACTTCCATGCCAAATCAACAGTTCTCTCACCACGGCATACTCTTGGTGTGATGGTCACTTTATAAGTATATAAGTGTTTGTGGGATGTGAGGGGTAAGGATCGGGGTTTAAGTCTCCAAGAGGAAGTTTCACACACATATACACTTAGATTAGGTTAGAGTAAAATTCTATCTTATATCAAAAACAATCCTCTTATTGTTTAATTAGTTATAAGTGATAACATAGTTATCATAACATCTCGCGTCAAACTAGCGAAATGTACAAAATTTCGAGTTGGTATGAAAAGAATATCAAATTTATAATTAAAAAAATTGATAAAAGCTGTGAAAACCCAAAAGTTTTTTATAAAAAAAAAAAAAAAAAACCTTAACGATATGATTTTATTTCAATCTTGTTGTTTTTTTAATGTTATATAGGTTGAAACTCACTTTAAAAAAAATGTTAATAGTAGTTATTTCAGATAACTATATTTTTGTTTCATTTTGCACTTTTATATATGGACTTTTATAAGTCTGTTACCCTTAACCTTTTTTTGAAGTAATTAATTACTTAAAAGATCAAATTCATGTGTCCTATTTTTTTGGTCATTTTTTAAATATAAAAAATTAAATTTTATATTTAAATAAATTTTTGAACAGTAATTTCTATTAATTTCACTTTTAAAAAAAGTTTGCGATTTATTTTTATCTAATAAATATATATTTTTAAAAATAATACTAATTTATACAATTTCCCCTCCCTTTTCTTTTCCTTCATTTTGGTCCCTCAGATTTCATTTTCCTCCTTTTCAGTTTTTACACTGCCAAATTCAAACAGCAATCCCCAATCAACGCCGCCTCCGCCAAAGTACGCGGAGGCGATCGTGTCAATCTCGAGGTCGAGCTCCGGCGAGTGCTTCTCCGCCAAGGAGCGCAAGGCCGAGCAGATACCCAACATCGATTTGGAGCAGAGTGTGGCTTTGGATCAACAAGAAGAGCATAACAAGTCTCCATTCAGAGTGCACACCATCTGTTCGACGAAAGTCCTCAACCAACACTTCCACTCTCAACTCTCAATCCCATGTCTCATACATTGCGAGCGGCGACCCAATGGCTCTCTCTCTAAGAAAACCCACCAAAGTCTCTCTCTTTCTTACTCATTACTACCCTCGCTACTACCTCAATCTCAATGGCCACCACTACTTCACCATTCAAAAACGATGTCTCAGAGAGCAAGTTCGACCTCCTAGTTGTAGCTCTATGTCCCTGTCTCCTATGCATCATTCTCCTCCTCATTGTAGTCTCTATCATTCTCATTGTCAAGTTCCATTTCTTTTGCCAAACCCCACTTCATTCTCTAATATACAAGAAAGGTTGTTGATTCCCAGCTCTACAAGTTTTCATCTTGGAGTTGAAAAGAGATTGCCCATTATTGGTTCAAGTGGAAAAATGTTGGTTTTAAACTCTAGGGTCATAAATTTTAAAAGTTCAATTTTGCCCATAATTGATTTACAAGGAAATATGCTGGCTTTGAGTTATAGGGGGTTTGGTAGTGTTACAGATGATGGTACTGATTCTGATGCTGATAATGAGAGTGGAGATGATGATAGTGGTGGTGGGGATTGTAATGAAAGTGTTGGAGTTAAGTCGGGTGCAGACCCGAATGAGGTGGAGAGGGTATGCAAGTTGATTGATGAATTGTTTGCATTAGATAGGAACATGGAGGCGGTTCTCAATGAATGTGGGGTTGATTTGTCACATGATTTGGTTGTGGATGTGTTGGAACGGTTCAAACATGCTCGAAAACCGGCCTTTCGGTTCTTTTGTTGGGCAGGGCAGAACCCAGGGTTTGCTCATGATTCTAGGACTTATAATGCTATGATGAATATATTAGGGAAGACGAGACAGTTTGAGTCCATGGTGTCAATGCTTGAAGAGATAGGCGAGAAAGGGCTTTTGACAATGGAAACTTTTATGATTGCGATTAAAGCTTTTGCTGCTGGGAAGGAAAGGAAGAAAGCTGTTGGAATATTTGATTTGATGAAGAAGTATAAATTTAAAGTGGGTGTTGATACGATTAATTGCTTGCTTGACACTCTTGGGAGGGCAAAGCTTGGTAAAGAAGCGCAGGCACTTTTTGAGAAGTTGAAAGATAGGTTTACACATAATTTGCAAACTTATACAGTACTGCTTAATGGTTGGTGCAGAGTGAAGAATTTGATGGAAGCAGGGAGGGTGTGGAATGAGATGATTGACAAGGGATTTAAGCCTGATATAGTTGCACATAATATTATGCTTGAAGGGTTGTTGAGGTGTAGGAAGAGGTCTGATGCGATCAAGTTGTTTGAAGTCATGAAGGAGAAGGGTCCTTCACCCAATGTTCGGAGCTATACAATTTTGATTCGGGAATTATGCAAGCAAGCAAAGATGAAAGAAGCGGTTGAATATTTTGGTGAAATGATTGTATCTGGATGCCAAGCAGATGCTGCAGTTTACACGTGTTTGATCACAGGGTTTGGAAACCAGAAGAATATGGACATGGTATATGGATTGCTGAAGGAGATGAACGAAAAAGGTTGCCCTCCTGATGGGCGCACGTACAATGCCTTGATTAAATTGATGACAAGTCGACGGATGCCTGATGATGCGGTGAGGATATATAAGAAGATGATTAACAATGGCATTGAACCATCAATCCACACTTATAACATGATAATGAAATCCTACTTTCAAACAAGAAACTACGAAATGGGTTGTGCAGTTTGGAATGAGATGATCCAAAAGGGTTGTTGCCCTGATGATAATTCCTATACAGTTTTCATTGGAGGGCTCATAAGTCAGGGAAGATCAGGAGAGGCTTGTAAATATTTGGAGCAAATGATAGAAAAAGGAATGAAAGCACCTCAACTCGATTACAACAAGTTTGCAGCTGATTTTTCCAGAGCTGGGAAACCAGACATACTTGAGGAGTTGGCTCAGAAGATGAAGTTTGCTGGTAAGTTTGAAGTCTCCAATGTTTTTGCAAGGTGGGCTGAGATGATGAAGAAAAGGGTTAAGAGAAGAGATCCTATTAAAACTAAAGCCCAGTTTAGCTGAGTTTGTTACTGACAGACTGACGGTGAATGAGACTGTGGTTGTCAGGAGCTCTGTGCTCTCTGACTAAGTTCCACACTTAACTGGTGAACTTGTGGTATAATTTGTAGTTTATTATTGTGCTAGAGCTATGTGTTGTATATCTTCGTTTGGTTACTACATTTTTTTATTTTTTAAAATTTATGTGTTTTTATCTAACTAGTTTAGTTGTTTTTTTTAATGACATCCTTTTGGTTTGTCTAGATCTCTTATTGAATTTTGACCTTTAAACTGCATTCTCTGATTTTGTATGCGAAAGAAACCTCTCGCAAAGTTTGTGGTAAAATTTCTGTATAAAATGTTGTGCTTGTATCTCATTGTTCTTTTTCTCAGCATCTTTGTACGATATATCAAGCTTTCTACTTGTTATGCTAAATCTTCTATAATTATTCTAGATGCTGCTGTAGTCATTTCCATATTTAAAATCAATATCTCAAATTTCAATATATCTCCTAATCAGAATTTGATCAGTAGAACCACCGCATACCTTTGGTGCAATGGTCACTCCACAAGTATAAGCGTTTATGAGGTGTGGAGAGCAAGAGTCAGGATTTAAGTCTTCAGGAGTTTCACACACATGTACACTTAGATTAGGCTAGAGTAGAATTTTTATCTTGTATTAAAAAAAAAAAAAAATGATCAGCAGAAATTTTCTAAAACTTGTACCAGAATTGTTAGGATCGAAGAGTTGATTCTATCAAGTCTTCCTTGGAATTTAATGTGCTCAGTTACCTTTATTTTCCAGTAGACAAGTTCATGCTCAGTAGCATACTGTTCCGTTTCTTCACATGTCAAGGATTTACAATTATCATTGTCTAAAATCTGAGACTGGCCACCGGTAAACTTGCTCTGTCATGTTGTGCGTTAGTATCTTTGGTTTCTGCTAGTGTGCGTGTCATTGATTTATTGGAAAAAAAGCATGCGTGGCATTGACATAAGGAACAAACGAGAGTGCTTTATTGACTATTTCACCCATGTCACCTATTTTTTTTTTTTTTTTTTTTTTTTTTTTTTTTTTTTTTTTTAATTTTTTTTAAAGAGTTTCAACTTATGGCGACTATCAGAAATTTTACTAGTTAAGTTAACTGGAACTCACGACCCATGTCACCTTATTAAAAGCAGATAAATGAATTTTCAAGTATTACAATCTTGTTAGGCTAATCTTTAAGAATAATCTATTATGTACATATGAAGTACAGTGACATCTCTTGAATGATGGGGATACGCAAGAAGATATTTATTTAGTATTACTTATGTTTGTAAGTCAATTTTATTTTTGTGTTTTAAGTCTTAGTAGTTTATTATGCTATTAGATTTTAATTTGGAAGTAAGACTTTTTTTTGTAATAAGGCAATTAGGATTTTCTAGCCAATTAGAACTAGGATTTAGCAATCTTTTATATGTAACCTGTTGTATTCCTTGAGGAGATAGTTGATATTTTGAAAAATGAAAAAAAAAAAATAGCATTTTGGTATCTCTTTGGTTTGGTGCTGACTCCAGGTTTACTCTAGGTGCTGACTTCAAGTGATTTCTCTGCTTGGAACTGACTCCAAGCCAAGCCTAGGTGCTAACTCTTAGGTCATATTCATTTATTGTATTGTTATTTTAATTTTGTTCTAATTGTCCTACATCATTGAACCATATGGTATAAAAAATATTACTCCTATCACAAACTTAGTACACTGGCCTTTGCTTGGTTTTACTAGTTACTGCAAGGATCATTTCCTCTTCGTAATTTCTTCTTTAAAGGTTCAACGGTTTGCTGAATTTGGTTAAGTGAAAAAATTATACACTGACAGAAATTCTTACAACGATGAGTTCCAGAGATGGCAGGTGGAATCCTCTTATAGCCAATAATAGCGATCCATTTCCCTAGCTCACAAGTGTATATAAACTCTTGTCCACAGGTCAATTAATTGAATCATCTTATAGCAATCATCATCCTAAATTCACAATGTGTATACAAGATCTATTGCATGGGGACATCCAGATGTGATTCAGAAGCTCAGTGTGTGGTGCCAGCCATTCAGGAATGGCTAAAGGCAATTCCATGCAGACACAAAATGCTGATCTTCAGCGACAGAGTGAATGCTTGAATCCTATCCAACAGACTAAGGGTTCCTGGCAGAACAATCACATGGGCCGACAAACTGTAGTATCTCCACCCCTACAGCAAAGGTCATATTGGTTTGCTAGAGTTGATCACACTCAGTCCAAGTATTCAAAAAATGGATAGTTGAATGATGAAATCATCCCAAACCCCACTATGTTGATATTGAGAATAATGGTTGTTAATGACTCAGAGATTGTTTGTGATAGTGAATTAGTGATGACCTCTCAATTACAACTCTGATTTAGATTCAGGTTAAATGAGCTTATGAGACACTCAAGAAGAGCAAGTGGTTCATGGCATACTTTGAAGAAATGGATAAACTACCTACCAGGAGATTGATTGACCATCAAGGCAGTGGCACTGCCCAGCATGCCAAGGGGGTCCCCGGTGCCATTGATTGGTTCATATGGCAAACTTTGTCCAATTCTTAAAGAGAAGTTTTGTTTATCAAAATTTTCTCTGGCGGGCATTGTGTAAAAGAGCTCTTTAGAGCTTTTTAGTAAAATTTGACACCCATTTGGCAATTTTGCTGAAGGACTTTTTCTCTCCCCTTAAAGCTGGAAAGTGAAAAACAATTTTAATAAGTATGTAAAGTGGAGAATTCCAAGCTTTTAGTTTTCTATGTGCACTATTTTATCCTTTAATAAAAACTAGCTTATAACCCGTGCAAATGCACGGGATTTTTATAATTGTGCTGGTTGTTTGTTTATAGCATCATCAAAAGTACACTTCTTTTCTTATATAACATCATCAAAAGTAAATAATACTTCATCATAATAATTTATATTAACATAATTTGAATAACGGGAAAAAATTAAACTTACAATAGAAGAAAAACAAAAACCTTTCTTCATAACAGCATAAAAATTTAGATTCATAACTCAAAATAACATTTATAATCCTAAAATAAACCAAAAGTCAAATAGTTTAACCATTTGTTTATGGACTTCATGCTTTCTCTATTAAAAGTCTTTATGGTTCTAATAATGTAAGCAACCAAGCCATTGAGGATCTTTTTGCATACCTGGACATATCAGAAGATTCAGAACAAAATGTTAATGTTAAATAGATTCCAAATGAAGATCACATACAAATGCGAAATTAGTTCTACCATCTAAAATCTATATCACGTGAATGAGCATTAAATAGCTCTTATTATTTCTTTTTCCTTTCAACATGTCGAATAAAAATTTCTAAATCGAAATTTTACTTAAAAACAAAATCCAAAAAAAAAAAAAAGGAAAGTATCTATTAGAATATAATCATATTTTATTTATCTTTTAATAAGGTGTTGCCAAATTTCCATGGAAGATCTGAGAGTAAAAAAAAGAAAAATTTGGTAAAAACCCAAGTGGAAGATACTAAAATTGATAAGGGTAATGTATATGTATGTTCAGCTGTTTACCAATTGTAAGGTGTCTACCTACTACCATAAAAAAATTAATAATAATAAAAATAAATAAATTGTTTTCCTTATTTAAGTAGACAAATAAAATGTAGATTACATTATTAAAAAAAAAAAGGACACTTTAATTGACACTAAAACATAAAATAAAAATGTTAATGCTTTAAATAAGGAATTTGTATGACAAATATGAAATGAAACTTTCATGAAACTTTTTTCTTAAATTATGGCTCTTAAAACAGCATGCGATAGTACAATTGCCTAAGCAAAAGACCTCAAATGTCTTCTTTCTCATCATTCATAAATGTAAACAGTGGGACAATTTGCAAATCACATCTTCCATCAATCACCTACTGCATAAGTTACTTGATTTTCTCTTTCAATGTTTTAGAGTATTTAAGCTCCAACACTGGAGAAGATAAATCATTTAAGAATAAGAAATCAATTTACCTATTTGAGGCCTATAGTGAACACCTATGCAATGATAAGTATGTTAAATTGTTTTTTATTTATTTTAAATATTGACTGTTTCAAAATTTAGAATGGATTACAAAATAACTATATAATCCATTTAGGACATGTTCATTTAATAGAATTTCATAATTAGATATTAATGTTGGGTAAATATTGAAAAATTCTAAGCTTAATGTAGGTTGTTCATCTAACTATATGACACACTATATACCAACACCAAATTGCAAAGTGTGCTTGAAACTGTCAAATTACTGATGGAGTAAGTTATTGATGCGCACATACCTCAATCTTGGAATTAGTATTAGCAAGCCTTCATTTAATGCACGAAACAAATATCATTTTGAAAAGACTCAACTTCAGCCACAGCACATCTTTGAGGGTGCTTCGGGTCTCTTAACTGATTACCAGCACCTCATGACAGCACAAACAACTTGAGCATCCTTTGTTTCTCTATTGTATCCCATTGCTGCATATTTTTTCTTTTTTCATGGCCCCTGCCCTGTTGAATATAGACCTGTGTTTTACTATCTGGGGGTCCACTGTTCCATTTTGTAACTCAACTTGTAGTATTTCTGCTATCTTAATAAAGCTTTATATCTTTGATCTCAAAAAAAAAAAAAAAAAAGAACCCTTGCTTTTGAAAAGAAAACCTTCTCCACATTAATATCTGCCTTTGCACTCTGTAGAACATATTCTTTTGGTATGAGTAGAACATTATGAATAAAATTTCAATGTAAAATTATAGATTAGATCTCGATAACATAAATCAAATTACATAATTGTATCATCTCAAAACGCATCAAAATTTAGCCAAAATGCATTATATTTATATGTTTATTGCATAAGGTAGTTGCTTTAACTTATAGGATAAACATGGTTCAAATTCCCCTCTCCATTGTTGTAAAGAAGTTTCCCAATTATATTTTTTGAGAACCTATATAAAGTTAGACTTTTACATTCAAAATTAAAAGCTTTAATTCTAACTTATCATCAAACATAATCATAGGCACTAAACAGGACTGGTAATTGCAGATTAAAATACAAAAACATATCAATAGCTTTGACAATACAATTACCAAAAAAAATCTGATAGTATTGAAAACAAATTCAAAGAAAGAGAACAGTTTTAAATCCACTTTTTTTTGGAAAACTTAAAGCCCAAACTTATATCAAATGAAATACATAAATTTGCTAAAAATAAAATCCTATCTACCAATGAAGTAATATGAGATCTTGTAGCATACATCAACAATTAGAAGATTTAACAGGTTGTAGCCAATAGTGGAATTTAGAGTTTCTTTTACAAATTGAGGTGATCACTATTCAAAGAAAGAGAATAGTTTTTCACCCTCTCATTTTGGTAATAATTAAAACCCAAACTTTTACCAAATGAAAACCATAAAGTCAAAAAAAAGAAAATCCTATCCACCAATGAAAACAGAAAGAAAACGGGTACTGGCTTTGTAATAAGCATCATCAACAACAATGATGATGAAGGCACAAAAAAAGAGAATATAAAACAAGCTTAGATTAACAACTTTATGTGTTATATCATACATTTACCGACAGTAAATTAGGACAAAGTACTGTACCTCCTCTATCAAAATTATCCGTTGACTGCATATGAGTAACTTGCATGCAAAATTTCCTTAGCAACCGAAAAGAACAGAGGATTTTAGTCAATTTGAGATGTCTAATCTCCTTAATGAGAGAAAAGACAGTGTTGGTTTAATTTTTCTAATGATCTTTATTTCTATACCTTTCTGTATAAAATACAGCCATGATATGTATTACATCCAATTGAAAATAATTCAAATAGCAAACTAATTAGAATTAAAATAGCCAAAACAATTGGCTAATGAGATAATAACATCCTACTGAGTAATGACAACCAACATAATCACCTAATCTATTCTACAAAATAGAATGAGTTTATTTCAAATCCAACTACTGCTAATTAAAGGTTCAATTCCCCGATCACTCTATAATAGTAAAGGAGAAGAAGATTAAGAAATAAAATCCAAAGCAGTACAACTGAAAGGGAAAAAAATAAAGAAATCAGTTTTACCGGTAGTGATTTCGCTGGCTGACCAGTGGTGGCAGGCTAGTGAAGGCAGGCCTCTATTCTTTCTCATCAAGCGTCACTGGGTTTCTTCCCACAGAGGAAAAAGAGCATAACAATAAAAGGGAAAATTTGAAGAGAAGAAACAGTATATAAGAAGGTAGATAAACACGTTACATACTGAACCGGCGTGGGTATTTAAACGTTAACATTCGTAAAAACTTACCTTTCAAAATTTTTGGTACTCGTTCTAATGCAATGCCTCAATCACTATGATCTGTGAATTGCAGCCTATGTATCGCAACTGCAAGGGAAAAAAATTATATTTTATTTTAATTTTTTAATAAAAAGCACTCAAATAACTTGACAAAAACGAACAAAGAGAACATCAGAAACAAAAACATAGAAAGAAGGAATGAAATAAATACCAATTGTAAAAAAAACAACATAAATAAAAAGTCATGCATGTTGATTTTAAACAAATACCCAAAACGAATGCAACCCAAATAGGCAAAAACAAAATATGAAACTGAAATTCATGAAAGCAAAGGAACAAAACCCAGAAACTGAAAATTCCTAATAACACAATTTGATACAAACCCAGAAACTAAAAATTCCTAATAACAATTCATTTAGAATTTGATCTTCTAGGTAGTTTCCCTGATTTCAAATCCCTAAATTAACAGCAAACCTAAAGAAGACAATAGGGTAAGAGATAAAACCAAATCTAACCCGTCTATCAACATAAATTAAACAAAACTACTTCTACCCGAAAAACCTAAATCATAACCGATCAAACCAAAATACCCGAATCATAAATAACGCCCAAATGATTCTCCCAAAAAAAACCCCAATTTGTAAAATTAAAAACAGAACTTATGGGCAGAGGCCCTAATGGTGATGACAGAACTGGTTATTCAAACTTACCGTCTCTCTATCGTCCTCTCTCCTTCTGTATCGGCTAATTCCAAATGGTTATTAAAAGAATTTTCGTACGATATAACGATTGTTCTCTTGTGACTCTAATTTGACTTGATGGCAGAAATCTAAGTGGGCAAGTTTTCTGTTGCAGAAAGGAAATAGAACATGAGGCAAACTGCAAAGCAAATCGGCAAGGAAGGGTTTTTCTTTTGGCCGGCTTGTGTTTAACGAATGGAAACAGCGGATGCTTTTTTTGTCTAACGTTTGGTTTGAGCCTTTTATTTTTTTTATTTATAGTGGGATGCTTTCAAATGGTGTTGTAGAAGTAAAAGTTAAAATTTTAATGATATTGAAATGATGCAACGTGGCAGGGTTTAAAAAGCCAACTATTGTAACGTACGACTATTTTTTTAAAAACTATATACGTATCTAAATTTTAAATAGGTAGTTATCATATTTGTCAACATGTACTTAAATGCAGGAACCAACTTTCTCTCAGCTTCGTCTATTATATATAATATATATAGACAAGCTAAATCATGTTTTTAACCTTTAAAGTTTGGATTTGTTTTCATTGAGGTTTTATTTATTTATTTAATTTTATACTTTTTGTAGGAGCACAATTTGTACCCGATCCAATCACTAGACGGACTCAAGTCCAAAATCCTTATACAATAAAATTTGTAGAATGTGGGCTTAAAACCTAGACTATGAATGTTGGATAAAGAGAAGAATTAGGCTAGATTGCCGTTATCCGCGTGTTCAATAGATGAAAATAGCAAAGAAACTCTCCTCGGACGTAATCCCCGGACCAATTGTACTGCCTTTCTCTCCTTAAGAACAATATTACAACTACCGTTTTTTTTTTCCCTCCTTCTCATACCTCTCTTCTTCTTTTATATCCATTTTCTTCTTCCTTTCTTCTTCCACGTGTAACATAGATCTTTCAATTAGATACTTGTCCCATCCGGCACCTTCTTGAAGTCTTCAAACACCAACTGGAAGGCTGAACATTACTGTTCAGTGGTCATTTCTCCATTAATTAGGGGTGTCAATGTTCGACCCAACCCGTGAACAGGACACGAATCCGATTCGGATTTTTGCGGGTTAGGGTTGGGCCTTAATGGGTTTGGGTCATAAATGGGTCGACCCAAAATCGACACGATAAGAAACGTGTCATAAGCGGGTCAACCTGTGTAACCCGCAATAGACACGTTTGACATGCTAATTTATTTGTGTCAGCCCGAAATGACCTACTTAACATAACCCGTTTAACTCGTATTACAAATAAATATTCAAATTATTTTAGATTTGTCAAATACCTATCCAACATATATTTTTTAAAAAGAAATGTAAGTAATTACAAAAACTTATAAGGGATATAATTGAAAATTGAAACTTTACAAATCATAAATCTCTAAACCCTACAAACCCTAAATCTCTAAACCTTCTTGAAAATATCTAATTTTTTTATTTTTTTTTTATTTCAGCTGTACTACTCACTCTACTATTTTATAAACTCACGCCCAATTCTCAAACTCAAAGTTTAAAATCATTTATTGCTCTCTCTCTCTCTCTCTCTCTCTCTCTCTCTCTCTCTCTCTCTCTCTCTCTCTCTCTCATGTTTTTAGTGAGTTTTAGAATTAAAGAAAACTGTTTTCTTGGTATAAACTCACGCCCAATTCTCAAACTCAAAGTTTAAAATCATTTATTGCTCTCTCTCTCTCTCTCTCTCTCTCTCTCTCTCTCTCTCTCATGTTTTTAGTGAGTTTTAGAATTAAAGAAAATTGTTTTCTTGGTATAAACTCATGCCCAATTCTCAAACTCAAAGTTTAAAATCATTTATTGCTCTCTCTCTCTCTCTCTCTCTCTCTCTCTCTCTCTCTCTCTCTCTCATTTTTTTAGTGAGTTTTAGAATTAAAGAAAACCGTTTTCTTGGTATTTCAAAATTTTGTAGTAATTTTTTATGCATAATGTTTTTGTTCTACAAACTTTGAACCCATATGCCTCTATTAATATATGAGATATATTAATTGTTAATTAAGGCCATGGTTGTAGCTTTTGTCTTGTGCCGTGTGTTTTTATTTATTTATTTTTGTGTTTGTATTAGTGTTGGACATCGTCTGCATATATTGCAAGTGGGTTTATTGAGATAGTTTATAAACTAGATCTAATGGGTGTTGCTTTTAAAACTGTTGAGGCATGATCATATTTTGTAACTACTAATACTTATATATATTTTTTGGCATAGAACTTGTACAAATGAAATTGGATGAGCTTGTGGAAGATGTTATGAATTTGGACATCAACAAAGAATCTATGGATGATAATTGTAGTCATCATCAGGATTAATATACTGTTTGTTCCAATTTTTTCAATATTGATACTTAGCATTTGGTGAGTTCCAAGGATATTATATTTTTGTTGAACTACATTATTTCACTTTTGTTTAACTATCTTATTTTGAATTTGAGTTTAAGTGTATACACTTCTTTTAGAGTGTAAAGAACTTATTTCTAGATGAATGTTATATTTTTGTTGAACTATATTATTTTGAATGTGGGTTGAAGACTTGAAGTGTATGCATTGCTTTTGGGATGTAAAAAACATTATTTCTAGATGGATTTTATATTTAATATTATGTTAAGAGCTTGGTAAATTAGAAAGATTGCAAGAAATGGAAAGGGAGAAAGAAGAAGTGTTGGTTAGCTTTGAGGGTAACCTCCTCCAAACAGAGCAAGATTAGAAAAGACTTTGAGGGAAGAAACTGAATTCATTCTATGCTTACCCATTCTCTGTCAACAATTGGAGTTATATACAATTACAACCAATTCCCAAATCCTCTAATCCGTAACTACTCACTTAACTAACTCTGACCAACTCTAACCACCTTATTAACTAATTCTCAATTACTCACTTATGCCTTGCACCTGTATAGCATGTGACTAAGCAAAGTACAATTACATGCACAACTACTGAGCACAACACTCCCTAAGTACACACGCACACAACATCTTAACATATTATGTAGGTTGAAATGGGTTGTGTTACATTCATGTCAATCCAACGCGACTCATTTATTAAGCGTGTTAAATGGGTTGGGTCAGGTCAACCAGCCTTATTAATAGGTCGGGTTAGGGTTGAAGGATCATGACACGATTATTAAATGGGTCGGGTTAGGGTTGAGCCATTTAGTCAAATACCCCTACCTTGACACGATACGAACCCGACACGCTAACCCAAATTGACACCCCTACCATTAATGTGGCCAGGGAGGTAGGTACAGGGTCTTTAATGTGGTGGTAGCAGCCTTTTCCCCTTTGATATTTATCATATGCTTTTACTTCCAATAACCGCGTGGATCATGCCTTTACCCAACAGATCTTCCGGAGTTCTCCCTCCAAACACCTTAGCATGTCCTATGACCTTTACTTAACCCATCCAAGGATATACTTCTCCTCGGATAGCTCCTCCAACCCTTATAGCATGAACTGGTTTGCGGGCCTCAAAGGCTATGCTCGACAGGCTTTCTCCACCAAATCAGGCCCAAGACCCAAATACATATTTTAATCATTTTACCCCCCACAATAGCCCCTCAAAACTTCATTTTCCCCCTATCCGAGGAGATAAATGGAGTTTTGAACCAACAGCGCAGCCTCCACACACTTTGCGAACCGCCACACGTGTTGGGGTCATCTCGCTTCTTTTTAACCGCCCCTGATGCTTCGAAACCCGGAATACTCGCATTAATGACTGTAAGTTACGTCTTGTTCCCCACGTTCAACGGTGAGATGCGCATCCAACGGTCCGGGTCCTTCTTAAAATTTGGACGGGATAACTTTGATTCGAGGCCGCCTTCCACATGCCAAAATGCCTAGGAAACTGAATCTCCATCCATCCTTTCAGAAATCAATCACATCTAAGAATTACTCATTCTCTTTCCTCCTAAAAAGCTCGTGAAGAATCGTCTAACTATTTCATCCCTGTGCAACTCTTGTGTATTTCTTCTAATGAGGGTTCGGTGAATTCTACCATTAAATCAGCAAGGACTTGACCTTTCACGGAGGTGCGAGGCATATATTTGATATTGAAGGCTCCCAGAATAGTTCCCCACTTGGCCACCCTCCTTGAGTAGTCAGCATTTCGCAATACCGACTTGAGAGGAAGTTGAGTCAAAACCACAATGGTGTGGGATTGGAAGTAATGAGGAAGCTTCCGCGTAGCATGAACTACGACCAGAATCGTCTTTTCCAAAGGTAGATATCGCACCTCGGCTTCATTCAAAGATTTGCTAACGTAGTAAACCGGTCTCTGTACTCCACTATCGTCCTGTATTAAAACCAAACTAATTGCATGGATAACTACAACTATGTATGCAAATAGGACTTCATCGACCTCCGGCCGAGACATGATGGGTGGCCGGGAAAGATATTCTTTAAGTTGTTGAAAAACCAAAGCACACTTCTTAGACCATTGGAATCCCTTCCACTTATTAAGCAACTGGAAAAAAAGGTCTGCACCTATCAGCAGATCGAGAAATGAACCTACTGAGAGCAACAGTCATCCCCGTCAACTTCTGAACTTCCTTCGGATTCCGAGGTGGTTGCAGGCCATGGATGGCCCTGACCTGTGCCGGATTTACTTCTATTCCTTTATGAGTCACCATATAGCTTAGGAAATTACCAGAGCCCACCCCAAAAGAGCACTTGGAGGCATGAAGGCGCAACTTGTACTTCCTAAGGGTTTGAAAGGTGTCATCTAAGTCTTTCACATGCATAGGTACCATTTTGCTCTTCACCACCATATCATCCACATATACCTCAATAGTCTTTCCAAGCTGGGGCTCGAACATCCTGGTCATCATCCTTTGGTAAGTAGCCCCTGCATTTTTCAAACCAAATGGCATTACTTTATAGTGATAATTTCCCGTAGGAGTAATGAAGGCGGTTTTCTCCTGGTCATCCAATGCCAAAGGTATTTGGTGATAACCTTGGAAGGCATCCAAAAAACTCATCCGAGGATGCCCAACCGTAGCGTCCACCAGCTGATCGATACAAGGCATTGGGAATGAATCCTTGGGATAGGCTTTGTTCAGGTTTGTGAAGTCCACGCATACTCTCCACTTCTCGGTCTTCTTTTTTACTACAACAGTATGTGCCAACCATTCCGGGTAGAAAACTTCTTTAATGGCCCTAGCCCTTTTGAGCCTGAGCACTTCCTCCTTGACGGCCTCAGCATGTTCTTTGGAAGAACGCCGAGGTGGTTGCCTCCTGGGAATAACGGCAGGATTGATGTTTAAATGATGGCAAATGAAGCTTGGGTCAACCCCCGGAGCCTCGTAGGGATCCCATGCGAACATGTCAATATTATCTTTTAAAAACTTAATCAACTCCGTTTTCTCTTGATGCGGTAGCCGACCACCAACCTGGAAGAATCTTTCAGGGTCATCATCAATAAGAAATCTTTCTAACTCTTTGCATGTTGTCTCCTCTGCTGTCACCGCACCGGGCTCATCTAGAGTTGTTAATTGCTATAAGTCTTTCACAGCTGAGGCTGAGGATTCTGATTCGGCTTGATGTAGCACTGCAGTCGATATGCATTTCCTTGCCATTGATTGGCTCCCAAGAATTTCTTCAATCAACCCACCCAAAGGGAACTTCACCTTAACATGTAAAGTCGAGAAGACAACACCCAGAGCATGCAACCAAGGCCTTGCGACGATGGCCATGTATGGGGAATATGCATCAACCACAATGAAATCTACATCAATTATTTCCAGACCCGACTGTACGGGCAAACGAATTTGTCCCTTCGGTATGACAGCTTTCCTTCAAAGCTTATCAACGGCGAATCATAGGGAGTGAGATCCTCTAGCTTTAACTTAAGCCCCTTGAATAAGTCAGGGTACATAATATCCGCACCACTACCCTGATCAACCATCACTCTCCTCATGTCATAATTTCCTATCCTCAATGTAACCACCAGGGCATCGTCATGTGGTTGAATGGTCCCAACTTTATCCTCATCTGAGAATCCTAAAATAGGTGTACTCCTTTTGATCCTTTTTAGCCTCGAGCCAGACTCCTTGGCTGGAGTATGTGACACCGTCATCACCCTTGTAGGACAAGAGCTAGTCCTTCTAGGTGCAGCGAAGATAGCATTAATCGTTCCTAAAGGTGGTCGAGATGAGTTGTTCTTCTGATTATTTGGACCCGAATGGTTTCCTTGTCCGTTGGGTTGATACAAACTTTCCTTCACTGACCAGCTATTCTAAATGATTCCAAAGTGTCCGGCAGTTCTCAGTAGTATGGCCTACATCCTAATGGTATTGGCAAAAAAGGTTCTGATTCCGCTTCGTAGGGTCCCTAGCCATCTTACTAGGCCACTTGAAGTAGGGCTCCTTGTGGACTTTCTCCAACAATTGGTGCATTGGTTCTCGGAATACGGTGTTAACTACTTGAGGAGTGGTTGAGCCAGATTGCCCGGAGAAATCTCTCCTCGGCCTGTTGTTACTATACCTATCCGACTTGAAATCCCTCCTTTCTTGAGGGATAACCTTCGCCTTACCTTTAGCTTGTTGTTGGTCTTCCTCAACCCTTTTATACTTGTCAATGCGATCCATGAGCCAACATACACTCCTCACGGGCTTCTTGGTTAGAGATTTCCTTAAATCGTGATCAGTTAGGAGGCTCACCTTGAAGGTGTTAATCGCCACTTCGTCAAAATCGCCGTCAATTTCATTAAACATCTCCCTATATCTATCAGAATACGTTTTCAAGGTTTCTCCCTCCCTCATGGCAATGGACAACAATGAGTCCAAAGGCCGAGGAACTCTATTGCATGTAATGAATCGAGACGCGAATGCCCTAGTAAGTTCCATGAAAGAATCAACAGAACTCGCTTTCAGCCCGTTAAACCACCTCATAGCAACAGGTCCTAGGCTAGAGGGAAAGACTTTGCACATCAAGGTTTCATTTTGAGAGTGTACCACCATCTTCTGATTAAAATGACTCGCATGCTCAATTGGGTCGGTCTTGCCATTATAGATGGTGAAAGTGGGCTGGGTGAACTGTCGTGGAAGCTTTCCCTTTTCGATCCTACGTGAGAAAGGGGACTTGGAGAGCTGATGCAACGCCCTGCTCATAACGTCATTTCCTAAGCCCCTAGGGGGAAACTTTTTATGCCTACGACCCGGAAGCTCATCCTTCTCATAAGAGAAGGTTTCGCTAGGAGGAGTCTTGGACCTTGGACTGTAACTGCTTCCCTGGGAACCCTCAGAGGAAGGATTGGAAAGAGGTGAGGCCTGCCTTCGTTTGACACGGCATAATTTGTTCTTAAGGTGGTCAATCTCCTTTTGCATGGCCTTGGCATCATCCTCATGGGTGGCTTTGCTTCCACCACGCGAATGGCTTGTATCGAGGTGTACCGTATGCACACTTCCCTTTCGATCCCTCTGACACTCGAGACGCTCAAAGTGATCCTCACGCTGGGACCCCTAGGACTCTGCATGACGCGAACCTAAGCCTGCCATAATGTTCCAATTCCTTTCACACTAGGTTCCCACAAACGGCGCCAATTGTAGGAGTACAATTTGTACCTGATCTAATCACTAGATGGACTCAGGCCCAAAGAGCCTTATACAATAAAATTTGTAGAGTGTGGGCTTAAAACCTAGACTATGGATGTTGGATAAAGAGAAGAATCAGGCTAGATTGCTGTTATTTGTGTGTTCAATAGATGGAAATAGCAAAGAAACTCTCCTTGGACGTAATTCTCGGACCAATTGTACTGCCTTTCTCTCCTTAAGAACAATATTACAACTACCGTTTTTTTTTCCCTCCTTCTCATACCTCTCTTCTTCTTTTATATCCATTTTCTTCTTCCTTTCTTCTTCCACGTGTAAAACAGATCTTCCAATTAGATACTTGTCCCATCTGGCACCTTCTTGAAGTCTTCAAACACCAGCTGGAAGGCTGAACATTACTGTTCAGAGGTCATTTTTCCATTAATGCGGCCAGGGAGGTAGGTGTAGGGTCTTTAATGTGGTAGTAGCAACCTTTTCTTCTTTGATATTTATCATACGCTCTTACTTCTAATAACCGCGTGGATTATACCTTTACCCAACAGATCTTCCAAAGTTCTCCCTCCAAACACCTTAGCATGTCCTATGACCTTTACTTGACCCATCCGAGGAGATACTCCTCCTCGGACAACTCCTTCAACCCTTATAGCATGAACTGGTTTGCGAGCCTCAAAGGCTATGCTCGAATAGACTTTCTCCACCAAATCAGGCCCAAGGCCCAAATACATATTTTAATCATTTTACCTCCCCACACTTTTCATTTTGGTCTATCTAGCTTGATTTTATTTTCAAAATGGTCAAGAGAGAGAGAGATGTTGGTACTATATGACCAAATTGTCATTGAATTGTTGTTGAAAATATCGAAAGGACAATTTTGAAAATGAAATCAAATTTGGTGGACCAAAATAAAAAACTCAAATTTAAAGGACTAAAATCAATGCAACAAAAAATGAATTAACAAAAATAGCATGTGTATTTTTTAAAATGATATCTAATGCACAACATCTTGATTTATGAGAGGGAAAGAGCTTAATTATAGTATAATATGGATATAAATATCAACCTAATTAATATTAATTTAATATTTAATATTTATATATTGAAAAATATATTAGATACTAATTGAGTTAAATGGATTTAAGGTATGAACACTTCAAGTTATATATTATTATATATAATTTTTTTTTCCTTTCAAATTTAAAAATTTAAAAAATTCAAACCACTTTATAATTTATAAGGTAAAATACTATTTTAGTATCTAAATTAGTCTTTTTTCATCTTTAAACTTTATAAAAAGTTTTTTTAATAGTTTAGAGACAAAAATAAGGATTAAAAAGAAATTTTTTTAATAATTTAAGAACGAAAAATAAACTTTTAGTAAAATTTAAAGATATAAAGAAAATTGTGGGGGCAGGATGGTCAAAATACGTATTTGGGCCTTAGGCCGGATTTAGAGGTATTAATTTGTCCGAGCAGATCCTTGAAGTCCACAAGCAAGCTCTTGCTAGAAAGGTTGATGGGGTTGTTCGAGGAGGGGCATCTCCTTGACCAAGTCAAGTGAAGATCGTATGACACGTCATGGTGTTTGGAAGAGAATTCTAGAAGGTCTGTGGAGTGAAGATATGTTTCACTCAGCTATAGAGAGGAAGAACGAATGAGAAATATCAAGGAAAAAGCTGCTATCATCGCATTAAAGACTCTGCACCTACCCTTCTGGCCTCATTAATGGGGAAATGATATCTGAACAGTATAGATTAGCCTTATAGCTGTTGTTTGAAGACTTCCAGAGGGCGGTGGATGGAACAAATATCTGGATTATTGATTTGATCCATACGTGGAAGATGGATGGAAGAAGGAGGATGATATAAAGGGAAATGAGAGGCATTCTAAAAGGGGGACGGAATATTAAAAGAAAAAAAAGAAAGAAAGCACTGTAGACATCATCTTCAATTTTAATATATTGTCTAGAGAAGGAAAGTAAATACAAGTGATCCTCGGCTTATGTCCAAGGAGAGTTTCTGTTATATTATTCATTTGTTGTGTAGGAAATGACAATCTAACTCACCATACTTGTTATTCAATATCCATAAAACCTAGGTTTCAAATCTACGTTCTATAAATTTGATTGTATAAGGCTTTTTGGGTCTGGACCCATTACGCGGTTGGGTCAAGATACAAATTGTGCACTTACAAAATAATTTTCAATAGTGTAAATAGTTTTAAGACGAAAAATAAACATTTATTGAAGTTTAAGAACATGAAGAAAATAATTTTCAATAATTTAAAGAGGAAAAATGAATTTCTCAGAACAAAAAATAAACTTTTTAAAATTTTGATATAAAAAATAAATATTTTATAAAATTTAGGGAATAAAATAAAATTTTCCCTAATTTATAACACTAAAGAAAAAAAAAAAAAACACTTTCCCAATTTAAAAAATTTTAAAATAATGCAAAATCTTCATCGTTTTGGGTGTTTGTTTCTTGCACTTTTCGAAAATGGAAGTCCAAATTCAGAAGTCTCATAATATTAGTCTGTAGCAAAAAGAAGCAAACAACAATGGAGGCAGAGATGGAGATGGAGGAAAGAAGCAAACCAATTGCTATCTTCATGGCCTTCGGTACTAAAGGCGACGTCTACCCCATCGCTGTGAGTCCCTCTGTTCTTTCTTTGCATTTCCTGTTTGGTTGCTCAGAAAATAATTATAGAAAAACGAAGCAAAAGGGTACCCAGATTTCATTGATTCTTGTGTAATTGAGTGATTTCACTTTCCATTCTTGTGTATACTGTATAGTGATAATCACAAGAATAGAAAATGTTCTTCTTTCTTCAGTTTTCTCAGCAATTAAAAAAATGAGCTTGATATTAATTTTATATTGGTTCTCTGGGAAGAAAATTACAAATGAGGAAGTGGGCACTGGCAATGTCATCAGAAAAGAAATTTACTTTCACTTTTCAAGTCAAAATATAGTCTTGGTCCCTTGAATTTAGCTTAGCTTATTAGAGATTTCCGTCCTTGAAGTTTAAAGTGATCACTTTTAATTCCTAACATACTTTGGGTCCATTTGGTTAGACGTTTTGGGAGCTTAAATGACCGTTTTTAAAACCCAAAACCCAAAAATCCATTTTGCAATAGCAACTTATCATAACTTTTTTTATTTTTATTTTATGAAAGCTTATTTTAAACTCAAAACACATTTTTACAACCGCCTATAAAAATGCACCCTTTAAAGTGATCACTATTAGTCCCTATGGTGTGATGACATGTCAGTTTTGAGTTTAGTCATGTCATCTGAGGGACTAAAAGTGATTGCGTTAATCATCAGGGACTAACATCACTTTTAAGCCTTTATTTTGATTTAAGAAATATCTGTTAATTAAAATAAAAAAAATTATTTCTTTTACTGAAAGAAAAAAAGTTTTAAAGAATTCAG
Source organism: Castanea sativa (assembly GCF_040712315.1). Taxonomy (NCBI): domain Eukaryota; kingdom Viridiplantae; phylum Streptophyta; class Magnoliopsida; order Fagales; family Fagaceae; genus Castanea; species Castanea sativa. The sequence goes on along the minus strand of NC_134013.1, from coordinate 86,537,374 downwards.
GCTGTTATTTTGGCTATGTATATGGATTGATTTCTCTTTGAATTGCATCTAGATTTTGTAATGGTGGTGCCATTTGTTCCAGTTTCTTTACTTTGTTTCCATTTTATATTTGAAATATGGTTTTTTGATTAACTGAATATTTTCTTTTTCATTTTTTTTTTTTGGTTGTTGTTTCCAGGCCATTGCTGCCGCTTATGCTTGTGACCAGAAACAATACAATGTGGTCCTAATAACTCATTCAGCACATGAGGTTTGTGCCGGATTGCTTTTGAATTTTTGAATTTCCTACTTCATTAATTTTGAATGGCTTTATCATATTGCTGAGTTAATAATACTTTAATGGAACACCCGTTAGGGTTTAGTAGTTGGAGGCTTGGGATGAGCTGTAGACTCAGACATCCTAGGTTTGATCCCCACTAGGAGTTCCCCTGGATTACTTGATACGATTTTGGTGGGTGGAGTCGTCTATTTGTGGTTTACTCCTCAGTTGTGGATCCAAAGGCCCCCTGCCTTGGTGACGTTCTACGTCATCTAAGAAAAAAAAAAACCTTTATGGGTTGTAAATATTTTCACAATTAAATAAAAATTTTGAACAAAGCATGTTGATGTCATGATTCCTTGGTTGCAGAACTTAGGTCATCACTTGGCAGGAAAACATGTTGCCTTTTATCCAATTTCATCACCACCGGTCCTTTCTACAGATCAGAACCATGAGACTACTACAGGTTTGGATTGCTGACTTTGGTCTCCTTGTTAATTTAATACCATGGATGAGACTGGCTGTGGCTACAGAGACAAAAAAGTTTACTTCTTTAAAGTAAAATATATCGGATTCCTTTGTCTTATCAGGGTCAGGCTTACTGGAGTTGTCATTCTCACTGCAAAAAAGAATGGTTACAAAAGAACATAGACGAGAATGCTATTCTCTAGTTCAAAGGATATTTGGATGTGGCCAAAGCTTGGATGGTGATTTTATTGTGATAAATTTCTTTGCATTGGTATTCTCTAATTGGAACAAACCTTAAGTCAAAAGAAAACTTTCACAAAAAGTTTCAGCAATGGTTTATGACGATTAATGTTGTGATGCTGATGGAGATACCATCGAATTAGAGTCAATATACAATCAAGATACTTAATAAAACTGTAAAGCACTTTACTTTTGGATTTTTTAAGGAGATAAAACTACTTGCATGAAACTAATATTCTCATAAAAATTTAAAAACTATTATAATTATTTATCAAAAATTGAAGAAACAGAATTATCTGCCCCTTTTAACTTTAACATTTATCTCTTTGCTATCAATAATTGATCGTTATGCAAACAGTCTTTCTGTCATGATAGGGATGGTGGGAGAGAGTAGGTTGGGTCTGATAAGTTATAGAAGATATGAGAAAATGTTATACTGCATGTCTTCATCTCTTTGTCTTTCTCCCCACCCCCCTCCCCTCCTTAATAAAAGACATTAATTGAATATGGCATTCCACAAGATAACAAATATAAGTCTCCTCTCTTGCTTTCACTCCACATGTATGCACACACACGCAATAGACTTGTTGATTTGAAAAATGAATTTGAAATTCAACCGGTAGGTGTAATTAAATGATTGATACCTGAAAGATGTCCTTGCTTGATTTTATGATGCAGGAAGGGTGGAGCCTTGCAGAAACATTTCGTGTCCGTTGCATTGTTGCTGCTCCATATGTTGTCCCTTACAGGTAATGGAAGAATCTCATATTCTTTTCATACAATTGAATGCTCTCTATAATGTATTAATATGTTTTCTGTTGTGTTGGCTAGTCATAAATTGTTTTCCTTATTAATTAACATTGCCGTAGTCTCTCCTACATTAACAACTTAGATTTTACTCCATTTTGGTGTTATAGGTTCTGACATCATGATGAGTGAAATTACTTTGTGGGAAAATTTGGTATCATGTTTTAAAAATTACAATGATCTCGAGTATTCTGTGTCTGACTAGCACTTGTTTTCTCAATGCCCCTTCTCAACTTTTATATCTACTATTTTTTGGTGAATCTGAATTCTGAACCACTTTCAGCATTTAGAGATTCCAAGGAACTTTTTGTATTTTCTTCCATCATTTCATATTTTCTCACTCATAAATACCATATATTTTTCTCAGTCAATTTTCATGTGATATTTCCCGCAATTTTATGTGTGACATATTACTTTATATATTTATTTATTTTTCCTGTGTAGTGCGCCTTCGTCATTTGAGCGCCACTTTAAAAAAGAACTTCCTCTTTTGTATAGATATCTTCAGGAAGCTACAACTAACAAGGTACTCATACACTATTAAAAATACCAACATTTTGTAAAAATTTAGTTATGGGATGTGCAATTTCATTGATGGTAAAGGCATCACTAACAAGTAAACATATTTTTATGCTTCTCTCTTATTAAAATAGGTTAACAGTCACATTCATAAGTTGTATATGTAATCTTTATTGTACTTCTATGCACATAGGTCTGTTGGAAAGACGTGATTCATTGGATGTGGCCTCTTTTCACTGATAGTTGGGGATCTTGGAGATGTGATGATTTGAATCTGAGCCCTTGCCCTTTTACGGTTGGTGCTTTTAGTACTTATAAAAAAAAAAGTTGGTGCATTCAGTCATCTATAAAACAAAATTTTTATTTGAAAAGTTTCATGAAACAGAATATAGCTGTATTTAAAAATGGAAAAGAAAAAGAAAAAAGAGATAAAGCAAACAAAGATAGATGGTTAAAGTGCCTAGTTGAAATGTTGCTGTATGCTTGTACTGTTTGGAGGTACATGGCTTCTCTGGCTTTCTGTTTAAACTCATCCGAGTGCTTATTTCTTGAACTCAGGATCCAGTAACAGGTCTTCCCACGTGGCATGATAGGCCTTCATCTCCTCTATTATTGTAAGTCATGATTTTCATACACTATCTCTGTGTGTGTGTGGGCGTGTGCGTATAAGAGAGATAAATTTAAGAGAAAGGCTTAAATCAACATAATTTCTATTATGATGTAACACAAGAAAAAAAGAAGTGTTTGTTTGGATCTTCTTCTCAAGCATTAGTTGAAATTATCAAGCCTTGTTGCTTGTGTATTCCATGGAGCTGGTTCATCCAATTAGGTTTAAAATAAATTGCGGAAATCTAACCTGTCAGTTAATGAGGCTGTTATTTTAATTGTTCTTTTCTTCTTTAATTTTGTTTTGCTACAAGATATGAGATAAAATATTTTTCATAAGCAAATGAACAGTACATTTAAACAAGTAAGAGTGTGCTAGTATGATGATTAATTTTCTCTTCATTGATGACTAAGTTTTGATGACATCCCTGTTTTACAAATTCCCTCATCGTCATAATGAATTTACTTTGACTAGAAACATACTAATTCCAGTTTCTTATTTGTTCACTAATTTTGTATTACAGGTATGGATTTAGCAAAGAAGTTGTTGAATGCCCTGGTATACTTATCTTTTTTCGTTTATTATTTCAAAATTTCCTTTCTTGAACTTTAAACTGTTAGTCTTTTGTTTCCCCTCAGTGCAAAGTGCAAAAGGTTGGTGAATGTCTGAAGTATAAACCTAGTAATTTTCTACTAAATACGAGAAAGCATGGGAACATTTAGGGGTGAAGAGACAATTTCAGCCTTTTTGGGTTTAGTTTTAGGCATAGAATCATAAATTATTATTATTATTTATTCTTCAGATTATAGGTTCTGATTGATTGTTTGGGATAGGACAAATTAGAAACTTTCCTGCAATTGCTAATTCGATGAGTTTTGATTTTTGAAACTTTTGATTTTAGGATTTTAGAAGTGGTTAAGCTATATATATATATATAGTGTCTGGGTTCAAAAGAATGAAGTTTGATGGCTGTTGCAAAATTCTGGAAACTCTGAGCAGCATAAAATCAGGATTAAAGAGTTTCTAAAGTGACATTTGAAGGACTATTTCAGGGCTAATAGTCATGTAATATATGTGGGCTTTGGGATTTTGATAGTTAAGGGAAAGGGTTTAAACTTTAAAGGGAAGAAAGTGTCAGATCTGTCTGCTGTCAAGGAAGTACTGAAGAATGATGGGAACAGTAATAAAGAAAAAGAAAAAGCAGAAAAAGAAGGGAAAGAGAGGGAGGAAAATCACATAAGTGAATCCATGTCTTCTACGATCAACACTCAAATCCTCATTAGTCAATTCTAATCTCCTTTGTACAAAAAAAGACTGTTGAGAGTGGTGGTTTGGGGATCCGGAGGATTGGGCTGTTTAACAAGGCCTTACTTGGGAAGTGATTATGGCGTTTTAGGAATGAAAGTAACAGATTATGGCGTCAAGTTATATAGCAGCCAAATATGGTGAGGGGAGAGGAGGCTGGTGCACTAGAGGGGTAAGAGGTTCTCATGGGTGTGGGATGTGGAGGAGTATTAAGGAAGGCACAGAGAAGTTCTTTAGTCAAATTCTGTATAATGTGGGGGAGGGTTGCCGTGTTAATTTTTGGCATGATCCTTGGTGTGGGCCTATTCCTTTGAAGGAACTTTTTCTTGCTATGTTTGCTTGCTCTCTTTCTAAAGAAGCATGGGTCTCTGACTTGGTAATATCTAATTTTGAAGGAAATAGGAGCTGGAATTTACTTTTCCGTCAAGGTCCTCTGGATTGGGAGGCAGAAACTGTTTATCCCTTTTTTGAGCTTATTTATTCCTCTATGCCGAGGGGTGAGAGGGATGATCACTTGGTTTGGAGATTGACTACATCTGGGGTATTTGATGTACGCTCTTTTTATAATCTGTTATCTAGTCCTAACACTGATGAATTTCCTTGGGAGGGCATTTGGCGTGCAAAGGTACATAAACGGGTGTCTTTCTTCTTATGGACAACAGTTAATGATGGGATACTCACCATTGACAATCTTGTCAGGAGAGGTCAGTTTCTGGTTAATAGGTGCTGTTTATGTTACTGTGATGGGGAATTAGTAGATCACCTTCTCCTTCATTGTAAGTTTTCTCACACCTTATGGTGTGAAGCTTTTGCAGTGTTTGGGATCTAATGGGTAATGCCAAGGTCAGTCAGCTCTTTTTTCTTTATGTGGAGAAATTGGTTTGGAAAGCATCATTCGACTATTTGGAATATGGTCCCCGCATGTTTAATGTGGTTAGTTAGGCAGGAATGCAATACCCGCACTTTTGAAGACAAGGAGAGAACATTAGATCATCTAATATCTCTCCTCTTTGATACTCTGTTCCTTTGGGCTCTTATTTGAAGGTGTACAAATTGTATTTCTTTATCTGATTTTTTAGTCTCTATTTCCTTTAGTTCTTGATTATATTGTATCTGTTTCTTGTTTAGAGTGTTCACCATCATGAACATGACGTTCAATTTTTTCAATAAAAGTCTTATTACCTATCAAAAAAAGAAAAAAAGAAAGTAAAAGATTCCCCTGATTCTACAATCTAAAGAAAACCCAAATATAAAGCAAAATACTTACGACCTAATTAACTACCAAGGATAAGAAATGCTTCTTTCTTGATCTGAAGGTAATCATTGTAGCATTTGGCTTGCAAAGGATGTAGTTTATATCTAATCATGCTATACATGCACCATCACTGTCCAATTTATTACTCTGATACATAGGAAAATAGCAATACATAGAAAGAACAGCAAACATGAAATATTAAAGGAAAAAAAAATTTCCTTTTGGTTTTGTAATACTCATTTATTGAAAAAGATTTAGTGAATGGTTAGTAAAAAGGATTTCAAATTTGTACAAACCACATGCTGGGAGCTAGGGATGGCTTCTACCAATAGAGCATTGAATAACCTAAAAGGGCATTCTACACTTGAAGTCAAAATTATATCATGATTTACATACTCTTTCCTTTTACTGCTATTTACAACCCTCAAATCATTTCAGTTCTATCATAATCCAATATCTTATTAGTGAAGCATTTTTGTACTTCTGCTGGATAATGGATTTCTAGGCTGCCAAAGAGACCTCAAATATTAACCTGGTACATAAGAGTTTATCTAAAACTACAGCTAATACTAGCTTTCTGTGGTGAATAGTATGCATAGGATTGCATGATTTATTTATGATTGGCAAAGAATATTTAAACTAAGTAGCCGTTGTTTGGAGATAGATTTTTCCCTTGACAAAGAACGTATAATGACGAGGCCATTTGCCATGTAACAACAAGGTTGCCCAGTTCTTTTTAAATAATATAATGTGCCCCATGATAGACAGATTCTTTCATTTGTCAAGTTTTCTTCGCCAATTTCATTACCATGTTTATTTCATGATATTAACAGGTTATTGGCCTTCAAATGTCCGGGTTTGTGGCTTTTGGTTTCTGCCTATGGAGTGGCAGTTTTCTTGTAAGGAGTGCAGTGAAATCTCAGCGCTTGTTTCTTCAGGGAATCTGCAGAGAAAAGATGAACTATGTTCAGCTCATATTGATTTACACACTTTTCTAAAGACTGCGTCAACGCCACCAATTTTTGTTGGGCTGAGCTCTGTTGGAAGGCAAGTTCTTTATATGTGTATTTGTTTTGTTCTCAATTTCTTTTAAATGCCTCCATAAAGTTTATTTACCAGAGCTCCTCTGTTCAAATTGTTAGTTGGGTCAAAATATATCATTATGTGATTATAGGAGGTATAGCTTTTAAATTATTGTTGCTCTTCTGTTTGAATGGACTAGTTCCATATATATATTGATGCAAATAGGTCTTGCACTGCCACCATTTTATTACCATAGTACTGATATGTTGATGTTTTCATTAGCCTCATTTACTTTCTTGAACCAAGTTTGCCTTTATTGTCTGCAGCATGGGCTTTCTAAAAAATCCCCAAGCATTCCTTCATGTACTTCGAACTGTTATAGAGATCACAAGTTACAGATTTATCCTCTTCACAGCTGGCTTTGAAGCTTTAGATGCAGCTGTCCGTATGATTGCTGCAGAAGCATCATCATGTTCAAGTCAAACACAGCTCAGTGTAGATTGCATCTCTCTCTTTAACAGTCAGCTCTTTTGCTTCACTGGGTATGTCTCTTCAAATATTAGAAAACTTGTTGGAAGAAGATGACTACTGTTAATGGAAAGTTATCAGATTCAAAAGATAATTGCAATCTATCAACTTATGCATTTTATTTGATATCAAACACATAACTGGTACACACTATAGTGCCAATGGCTTTTTGGACAAATGGCACTTCCACCTCCCATGATGGGTTGGGAGGTGAAGGTGGGGGTTGAAGTCCCCTCAGGTGTGAGTATTTACCTAGGGAAAAAAATGTGCACTCTAGGATTGCATAGGCAATTATAAAAAAAGGGGATTTTAGCTATTTATCCTGAGCACTTGCCAATACTTGCTGAAAGCTGCTTATCATCTGCTAATGATTTACCAAGCTACTTCAAGCAAGGTGTCCTATAATGGATATACGGATAGGTTAGATAATAATTTGAGTGTTTTTTTTTATTGTTCTTGTGTTGTAGGGTTTAACTAATGTTTTTAATATTTATATGCTAAGTTATAGATTGTTATAGGAGTATTTTCATGGTATTTCTTGATATTTATGTACCCTACACCTGTGGGCACTTGGTGCCACTTGGTAAGGTAACACTGGTGTGTCTTATCTTCATTGCCGGAACCTTTTAATCAGGTGAATATCCTGCTATATAATAATGATTGACCACTCATTCAAAAGCATAAGCGGTCACAATTATATATAGCTCTCAAAGAGAGGGGAGAGATATTATCATTTTTTTCATTGAGTAAATGGCATTGTGCTGTTATCAAGTTAATAATGTGCCTGACATTATTGTAGGAAGTAGAGCTTTAGCTCAAAAGATATTTAGTGTTTTGAGGGTTCGGCAAATTATAGTAAATAGTGCTTTAAAGCTCTGGATTTATGAATAGTAAATTGTAAAGCTTTTTCCTAAAAACTCAAAATTTCAGTTTTTCCATGTAAAGCTTTGGAGGAGCTTAAAAAGCTTTTTTAGAGCTTACCAGACAGTAGCATTTTTGTTTATTTATTTATTTTTTATTTTTCTTAAAGAGCTACTTAGCTCTATCAGCTCTCTAAGGCTCTGCTTAAGGCAAGCCAGAGAGAGCCTAGAATTTTTTTTTGCAAGTTGCATTAACTGTTTCATCGTACAGTGAAAATGTGTATTCTACACTCTAATTATATAACCTAAGTACATCTGCATAAATGCACATGCAGATGGAACTTCTTAAATGGTGCCATTTGCAATATGTAAAAATGTAAATCTATTATAATTAAAATTAAATTCACCAGGTTGAGTAGATAATTCAGAGCCTGCAAACTAATATTTAATTTAATTATGTTGTCATTAGTAAACTAGGTCCACATGCAAAACATGTGCTCTTAACACTAGTTTTTTGAAAAAGCAATTCACTCAAATAGTATCATGGGCATGAAGTTAGTCACCATATTATAATATGATGCTCTAACACTAGTTTTGCTGAATCTAGTTGATTACTCTTGGCATTATATCATAGATAGTGTACACATCAATATACAATGCGGTACCTTTTAGGAATCTTACAATTGTGATTGAGTTGGTTCTAATCATTGTTTTCAATCTTCTTATCATGTCAATAGTTCCGTGCCATACAAGTGGCTGTTTCCAAAATGTTTGGTTGCAATTCATCATGGGGGCAGGTAGGAATATTCCATTGTGAGTCATATTGACATTATGCATCTTATTGAAATATGCAATAGTCAAGTTACTTAGTTGGCTTTTTGTTGTTTCTCCTTGTGTAAGATTAGTGGAACTACTGCTGCTGCATTACATACAGGAATCCCACAGGTTAGATGTAAATCTAAACTCTTTGCTGTTTTGTTGTCACTATTGCTAATGTTTGATCACACGGTTTAGCCATTAAAACTTATATATAATGACTGCTTTTCTTGCAATAATGGACATGAAAAGATAGGATAGCCATTATCTTGAGAAGTATCAAATGGTACTAGAGATACAGGCTATCTATGGGTCCTCTTGGAATCATCATTATATGATTATTATTCCTGAAACTCATGGCATGATTAGGAGTAGATAGTCTTTGAACATGATCTAATGTGGGAAGTATGAGGAAATATATATTTTAATTTACTTTTATGTAATTTTGCAAGTCAGTTGTATTTTTATTGGTTGATTTTAGTTTATTTTAGGTCCTAGTAGTTAATTAAGTTATTAGTATTTTATTTATTAGAGTTGATTTTATTTTTTATAATTCAATGATGGGATCTCCCGTCACGTAGAGTTAGATACTTAGACTTCCTTAGTCAAATAGAATTAGGGTTTCCTATGTCAGTCAATATTAGGGTTTAGTTGTCTATATAAGAATAGTATTGTACTCCTTTGGAGATAGATTATTTTTGGTGCTGAATTAAATTTCTCTTGATTTTCTCCCAATGTTTTGGTGTTGACTCCTAGAGGTTCTCTTTTTCTTGGTGTTGACTCTAAGTAGGCCTAGGTGTTGACTCCTAGGTTACCTATCCTTCATTTTTCTGTTCTCTTAGCCCTTTGGAACCTCGAAGAATTGACAGATTCCTTTTCATTTCATAGCAACACATTTAAAATTTCTCACTTCAAAAACGATACTCGAAAGCTGCCTTTAAGTACTTCATTGACATTGTTATAGTGATATATTGCATGCACAACCAGAGGATTTGTAACTTATATCTCTTTACCAGGAAAAGAGAGATCCTAATCGTACTTGATTTAGTGCTCAGGTGTTTTGGCCTATTGTGGGCCAACAATGGTAATATAAGCAGGGGTCTCTAAATAAGAATAGTGACCTCTGTTTTTTCTTCAACCCCCCAGATTACACAAGCATTTTGTGTGCGCCTGTGCACATGTATTATGTATTTCATAGCATAGATACTACATCAGCAAGCTTTGTTAACTTAATATCCATGTTCAACCTCTTAATGTTTAACTGGGCAATGCAAATTGCAATTGGATTGTTCCTTTGTGAAAATATTGTTTCATTGTGATTCATTTTTAGTACATTAAGCTCTCTCTCTCTCTCTTTCTCTCTCTCTCTCTCACTTCTAATATTGTTTGACAGGTAGTATGTCCATTTATGCTAGATCAGTTCTATTGGGCTGAGAGGATGTTTTGGCTTGGAGTTGCGCCAGAACCACTGAAAAGAGATCAGTTACTTCCTGATAAGAACGATGATATGAGCATCCGTGAAGCTGCAAATGTGCTATCAAGGGCGATAAATGATGCATTATCTCCTAAAGTGAAAGCATGTGCAAGAGAACTCGCTGAAAGGATTTCTCTAGAGGTAATACCTAACTTCAATTATGTGTGTGCATTTGTTGGTGATATTTCTGAAACATTTGAGTGTCTGTTATATATGTATTCATTTCTAATTGTTTACTATATTATTTACAGCTGTGACAACGTTTAACTAACAGGAAAAAACATGTAAAAGAGCTATACACAACTTTTTTTCCTTTTGGTTTTTTTTTTTTGGGGGGGGGGGGGGTGGGGTTGGAGAATAACATAGGTCCCTAATCTATATGCTTCTAAAGACTCTTGTTCTTTTGAAGCACATACAAACATCTGACAGCAAAATGGATACACATAGCAAAACTGACATTTGTGAGACTTATTTCAGAATGGAGTCTTGGAGGCTGTGAAGACCCTCAAGGAAGAGCTGGGTTGTCCAGATTAAGAATTTAAGATAATCAAGAAACTCCTACTTCTTAGACTTTTCTCTTTGTAACCTGGTCTTTTTCCATTATTTTGGTAATCTTTCATTTTTTTTTTTCCAGCTTTTCCTTGTTTTGGCTGTTGAAGATATCCACACACAAAAAAAAAAAAAAAAAATCAGAGGGTTTACGGAATTAAAACGTCACCTTGAAACTAAGAAATTAGTGAGACATTATTATTGTTATGGTTATTCTAGATGGTGCCCTTACTATTGTCGTCACTTCGGCTGTGCTTACCAGCCAACTGTGGAGTGCCAAATATAGTTTTAAAGGGTGAAAAACTATATATTTGATAATTAGATAGGTATAACTTACAACTGTGGGGATGTAAGATTTGAACCTAAAACCAAGAAAGGAGAGCAAGCTTTACCATTGAGGTATAAAGCTAAAAAGAATTGTTGGGTTAGAAATATATAAATCCTTGTTGTTGTTGTTGTTTTTTATTTTTTATTTTTATTATTTATTTCTTTTAACCTTGCACGAAATGCGAGAAGGTTGCAATTTTTTACCATGGATAAGTTCTCAAATAAAATTTAGCCTGCTCTTACTTTGTTCAGCATCGAAGGAAGAAAAAAAAAAAAGATCTTTTGTTTTAGTTACATGTAGTAGTTTGTGTGACCAACCATTTGGTGTCCTGTGTTGTTTTTTCTTATTATTTTTAAATAAATTATTCCAAGTCAGATCATCTGATTCTGATGCTAAAAAATTGCCATGTTGGTTTTATGAAAGGATATAAACTAGAACGATTGCTAAAGTTTATGGACAAAATCAAACTTTTTGAACTGTTTTTTTTTGTGGAGAGTTTTAATCTATGACGTCTGCTTCTAATAATAATTTTTTATTATCAGATCAAGACACCAATAAGTTTTTTAGTATAGGTAGGTATTGAACTTTAGAAATCTTATTCAACTATTTGAAACTTTCCAGTTGAACTAATTAGAACCCATATTTTTTGAAGTTAAGGAATGTAAACATTATTTCATCTAAAATTAAAATTGATAACATCCTATTTAATGATATTATCAATTGATAAATGGAAGTTAGCAAAACTTGAATCAATTTTTTTTATAAAAATTTTGCATCTAAAAAATAGAGAAAAACTGATTTTATATACAAAAACTTGTTACCAACGAATCTATTGTATCGGTACGTGCACTGGTACCGAAATTTTAACGTTTTGTACTGGTTTAAATACTAGGCGTATCGGTTGATACATAATTTTTTTTTTTTTTTTTTTTAGTTTTGGAATTTTTGTAAGTGCAAAATGGTAACTTAATTTGTATTATTTGTTTTCTTAGTATGAAATGAACTATAAAGGCCTATTTGGTAAGGGGGTTCAAACAGCAGTTAAATGCTGAAAATTGTGGTCTCCAAAAAATAAAACAATGCGTTTCGTATATGATTTATTTTAGGAGTAATTGAGTTACATTTTTCATTTTAGGGTATTTGAACACCGAATTTAGAAAACTCATTTTACTAATTTTCAGTTTTTAAATAACATTCCTTAATGACATTTTTGTAAATATGTTAAAAACTATAGGTCTCATATGATTAGACCATATGAGGGAGCTTTCTCTCTCTTCAAATAAAATAATACTACTTTTATTGTACTTGTCAACTTTTAAAAAAACACATACATATATCAAATACACAATTATGTTTTTTCACATTTTAAAATATGTTATTCAAAACATGGTACCAAACGCATTGTTTTGTATTATGAATACTTTAAACACATGTTTTCACAACATTTTTTAAATCTCAATTTGTCACATAATTTTAAAATAACAATACTTGAAATCAGCTACCAAACAGACGTTAAGCTTTTTGTTTTTTATATTGTGTTATTTTTTTTTTCTTTTAGTTGATGCTAAAGTCTAAAACCATGAATAATTTATTTTGAATTGAGGTAATGTTTTATGATAAATTTTTTATTTTTATTATATATATTTATTTATAAATAAAAAAAATAGTGATAAACTTGAAACGGTACCTTGGTATTGACGTACCAAAATATATCATTTTACTGGTCAAATTGGTACAACTTTCGGTATGAGGTTGACTCCTTGCTTGCTACATCCTATTTAATTGATTTGAAATATACAAGAATATTCCATTATCTTTTAGATCTGAAATTGTATTGAGCCGACCTGAATATATTCCAAGAAAGATATTTTCAATGGAGAAATAGTTTATCTTAACAAGATACATGTTTAGCTAGACTAGCATTACGTGAATTGAATCTGTGTATGGAACTAGAACATACTTCTTCAATGGACTTCCTTTTTTTTTTTTTTTTATAATAAAACTAAAAATTGGACTGAGTGGTAGGTGGGAAAGGGGGTGAATTCACTATCGGGCTTTCGGCTTCTACCGAATTCTAGATGCTTTACAGTCATGAAATTTGGACACAAATTTTCTTTTCTCCATTGATTTCAATAAAAGGTGTATAAACATGGAATATGTGGTGCGGAAAATCTACAACTTATGGACTGGGGGAGTAAAGAACTAAGATTTTCAAGTTAATAACTTTTTGACCCTGGTTGTGGTGGTAGTTAGCCCAATCTTTTGGAATTTTCACTTTTGGGAATTGACTAATTAGGTACATGCCATTATATTTCACTAAAAAAATAAAAAGAAGAGAAGAAAGAAAGTTCCATGCAATGATGTTTCATTAAAGAAGAAAAAAAAAGAAGAAAAGAAAGAAAGGTACATGCCATGTTATGATGTTATATTGGATAAAAAAAATCAAAATTCAAAATTGGGTACTCCCTCTTGATCTACAGTATATAATGATAATATAATCTACTTCATTCTAGAGCCAACAGGTTTTTGGTGAGTAATAAATGTGCTACTAAATGGGTTATTATGGTATCTTGATGCAACTCTTTTGTACTTTTTTTGACTTGTGAAGCTCAACATAGACTTTTATGATGAGCTCTTTTTTTTTTTATGATTTTTTTTCTTCTTTTTTTTAGGGAGAAGTTTAACGGAAAAGTAAGGTCATTGCTTTATGATATATTTTTAGAATTTATTTTATGAGAAATGAGAAAAGTAACTAATTTTTTTGGTAATTTTGTATATTTTCAATAATAGTAGTGTCAAAAATTTTCTAAAATATTTTATTAACAATTACCTTAAGGACACTCGTTAACATGACTATTTTTCTAATTATTATTTTTATGTATCTTATCTTTTATTTATAATATAATATCCTTTGCAAGTAAAAGAAGAAGATAAGATTCAGGTGAAATTTCATTCGTTCAGATTTGAGACACTTTATTTAGTTAAAGAAGTAAATGGATATAAAAATATTGTTAGAAAAAAAAAGAGATTTTAAAAAGTTATGCATAAACTGAAGGATAAAAAATATGCATAAACTGTAAGATAAAAAAAAGCTAAAGTTGAAAATATATCCAAATTCCTAAAACACACTAAAATAAACTGAGTGCCAAAATCAACAAATAAAATTAACTAGAAATATGTATATGTATTATGTACTAAAATGGAAGTCATGGTTGGACGTAATGATGCTTACATGATGACACCATTATTTGTCACAAATTTTCAAGAGTTAAAGAAAAAAAAATTTTGTCTAAAAAACGAAAGGTGTCACTCAAGGATTTAAACTGAAATAGTGGAAGACCCCAGTCATTGATTGTTATTTGCCAAACCCATAATCTTTTCTGGACAATATTTCAACTTCAAACATTAAAGTCCAAGCAAGTATTTATGACACTGGCCAGACCCATCTCTTTCTGTGAAAAATGTTTCAACAAAATGGGCCCACAAGTCCACTACCACCCTTGTTAAAGAGGCCAACTTCCTTAGCAAAGTTCACACACACACACACACAAACACAAACACAAACACAAACACAATCTTTCTCCGCTTCTGTTTCTCTCAAAGTTTGAGTTTTTAGCAAAAATGGCTCAGGGAAGAGGGAGTGCAATGGTTGCCACAGTGTTTCTGTGCATGTTGATGTTTATGCTTCATTCTGAGATGGCTCATGCAGCTACCTACACTGTTGGAGATTCAGGTGGTTGGACTTTCAACGTTGCTGGCTGGCCTAAGGGAAAGCGGTTCAGGGCTGGTGACACACTTGGTTAGTATATGAAGCTTTACTTTAAAGTACAAGATCCTTAATGTCCTTGCTATTTTTGTAATAATAAGTCTAGGGACAACATTTTCATGAGTGCATATATTGTTCCCAATAATAGATCTTTTTTTATTTGAGAAACACACACATATATATGGGTATGAGATGGGATGATGAAATACACTCACACACCACAACAAAAACTGCATGCCAGCAGTTAGAGGGTCAGTAATAGATCAAGTGAATATAATGAATTTATCGATATATTATTAAAGTGTCAGTAATAGATCCACATAAAACTAATGTAATAATGTTCCAATTGTAACAGATCATACAACAGATATGACATTATCTAGTAAAATATTGAAGGAGAATTAATCATAGGAGCATGATAACATAAACCGAGTTATCTAAGACTATATATACTTCTTCCTTAGAAAAAGCTAAATTGATTTGTGTAAGGCCTGTAAATTTTAGGAGCTTAGTCTTTTAACTATAGCATCATGGAAAATGAGGGATTATAACATCAACATGGGGAAAAAAATAGAATAAAGAAATATAAATATATTGTGAAACCGACATGACCCTATTATGAGATTGGATTTGGTTGAAAAATCAAAAGAATACAATTTACCAAT
The DNA here is from genome assembly GCF_040712315.1 of Castanea sativa. Taxonomy (NCBI): domain Eukaryota; kingdom Viridiplantae; phylum Streptophyta; class Magnoliopsida; order Fagales; family Fagaceae; genus Castanea; species Castanea sativa. The sequence continues at coordinate 86,521,905 of NC_134013.1, read as the reverse complement.
AATAAATGTGGGGCAAAAAAGAACAAACGACATTACCAACAAAAAGTAAAAGCTTTATGTACAATAATCACCAAAGCTTGTACTGGGTTGGTAAGATATAACTTCCTATTTTTATTTCTATCTTTATGGAGTGTTGGTAGGATAAGTATAAATTTTTAAAAGCATCATAAAAAAAAAACAATGTTATAAATATTATAAAATTTATTATATAAAACATACAAATTGATACGACAAACATTGAAATATTTTAAAATAATTAAAAAAAAATTATTATGTTGTTGTCGGTATCAATTACAACTCAAAGATTAGTAATAACTTTATCTTGTTTTAGCCAAAAAAAAATTAACTTTATTATTTGTCTTTTCTTTGTTATATGACAAACTTTGTGATATATATTGACCAAGAAGGCTGTCTTCACTTGACTTTTCAGTGTTCAACTATAGTCCTGCAGCACACAACTTGGTAGCTGTGAACAAAGTGGGTTACAATACATGCACAACACCAAGAGGTTCCAAAGTTTACAAGACAGGAAAGGATCAGATCAAACTTGTGAAAGGCCAAAACTTCTTCATCTGCAGTATTGCTGGACACTGTCAATCTGGAATGAAAGTTGCTGTCACTGCTATCTAATTAACATGTGTCATAAGAGAGTACTATCTCTTTGACTTTTTATGTATGTTTCTACTGGTTGGGTCTAAAGTATAGTGTCACTACTCGCTGCTACTTCCTAGTGATTATGAAATAAAATAGAGAACAGGATTAGAAGGAAGAAAAAGAGTTGTATGTGTGTGAAAGGGTAAGAGTTATACTTACCTTAAAACAGAGCAGTTGTTTTATATAAAATAAAATTGAAAGAAAAGATGGTGTGGGGTTTTTATTTTTCTTCAATTATTAAACTGAATTCTGAGTACCACATCTTTTCATGAGTTTTTATTGTTGTACTATCTCTCATCAAATGGGGCATTTATATGGACTGACAAACAATACCCCATGCCATCATTTCGCCAGCAAATAAATAAATAACTACACATGGCAGTGTAAATATTGAAGTGCAAATCAAAAACTTTGGCGTCCTATCTGTCTCCTCAACCTTCAAGGCTGTTTTTATTTTTTATTTTATTATTTTACTTTCAAGATTCTTATATTATGACGTTTTCAAGGTAGTTGTTAACATTTAAATCCTATTCAAGGTAGTTGTCCAAAAAAAAAAAAAAAAAGGCATTTAAGGATGTAAGTGCACTAGCATTAGTATTGGAGGTGTAAAACCCCCCAGTAACTATTTTATCCACCAAACCCATAAAAAGAAGCTTCAGTGGGAGATGGGGACCTAAAAAAAATATTTTGCAAGCTACAGTAAGTTTGAATTTATAGAACTTATTGTAGAGGATGGGTACTTACCTTTTTCATTCTTTAATATATTTTATCTTATTCAGCAAAAGAAAAAAAAAATTATCTTTCTCTCATCACTCTTTTCTCTCTCACTAGCAAGGAACAAACAGAAGAAATAGAGGGAGAGTGATGAGAGAAAGAGAAAATATATTAAAGAATAGGAAAAGTGAGTTTCCATCCTGCTACAGTAAGTTTTAAAATTCCAAACTTTACTGTAGCAGGTTGCAAAATATTTTTAGATTCTCATTCTTGGTTGGAGCTTTTTTTATGAGTTTGGTGGGTAAAGTAGCACCTTGGGGGGTTTTACACTCTTCCATGCTAGCGCTTTGTAGACACTATCAAATTTAAAAAAAAAAAAAGTTTTTTTTACCATATTTATTGGTTTCAAATTTTAATTTTTTGGTGGAGAAACTTTGTATTCAAATTTCAAGTGAGAAAAATTACAATTTAATTTAGGTTGTAGTAAATTAAATTCTATACTTTTAATTTAAAAAAAAAGAAGAATTAAAACCTTGAAATGGAAATAAATTAAATGAGTTTATACATATCCTTAAACACCTTAATATGATTTAAAAAATTGCCAAAACATTAAAGAAAAAGAAACAAAAATGAAAAGTGATTGGCAAAAAAAAATATAAAGAAAACACAAATTTTCATCTAATCCAATTCATTACTTGGCGATTCATTAGACCATCCTTATATATTGTGACTCATTAAATTACTGTAAGCATTTAAAGAGATAATTAATTAAAGGAAGTGAAGAAAAAGAAAAAAAAAAGGAAAAAAAATGAGAAGTATTATAACACATTGAATGGAAATATTAAAAGTAAAAAAAAAAAAAGACTACTGCGCACCCTTGGTGCGGTGGTCACTCCACAAGTATAAATGCTTGTGAGGTGTAGGGGCAAGAGCCGGGGTTCAAGTCTCCAGGAGAGAGCTTCACACACGTATACACTTAAATTAGGCTAGAGTAAAAATTCTATCTTGTATAAAAAAAAAAAAAGTAAAAAAAGGAAATATATTTTTGCAAATCAGAGGGATAATTCTTTTATTTAATTAATTGGGAAGGAGGGGAAGAAAATTTGTTTAGATGCAAGTTTCAGACCTATATATATGTTGCTAACTCTGCAAAAAGAAACCCTTCTCTCTTGAATCTCCAAGCATTTCATGTATAAAAACTCGGATGAATTAAATTTGCAATCGAAAAGGAAGATTATCCAAAATGGTATAAAAGAAAAAGAAAATAAGGAAGTTAAGATTGTACTAATATATAGAGATGACAGTTGAAAAATATGATAATTATTTAAGAATAAGAAAAAAAAAGAATCATGCAGAGCAATCTAGTTGTAACAAGGAGTTCCACTAGCTCTCAAAATAAACCAAAATTCTTAATGTCATATCATCGTAATGTGCTTCACATTAAAGACACATTATAGCGAACCAAATACACCGAGTGTGCTGCTACTTTTAAGAAACATATAAGGGGTGATCTCATTTTAAGAAATTTTAACTTTCTTTTATATATATATATATATATATATATATATATATTAATCTTATGTTATTTTACTTATTTGTTTTCATTTTTCAGTTTTTGATACGATTAACGTTAATTACATGTTAAAGAGTATTTTTTAGAGAGTATTGGGAAAGTGGAATAATTTTTTTTTTCAATTATATATTTATATATATAATATAATATAATATAATATAAAGCAACCGACAGTCTATCAAAGAGAAGGAAGAAGATTAAACAAGTGGTACTCGTAGTTCCATATCATGGGATGAATCATTGGAGAAATAAATTTAGCACACCGAAAAAGAATATTCATTCAACTAAAAATAGTATGTAAACTGTTCATTAAAAAAAAAAGAAGTATATAAACTATATATAAAGCAACCGACACTCTTACCGGAGGCAAAACAATAGTATTAAACAAGTGGTACCTTCAACTTCAAGTTTCAACCTCTAAAGTCGAAACCATATACGATTACCCATGAACTCCCATTACAAGTCTATAACCTAAGCTAAAACTTGATGTATTGGAAACAGTGTAAAAAAAAAAAAAAAAAGAATGCAATGAATTTTTTCTACAATTGCAAGGTATATCTTCACCACTAAGTTTGCTATGGATATTGGTATTTTCTAGTCAATTTTTTAGAGTTATCTTTTATATATATGCATGTGTCTCGACTCGAGTAATTGCAGCATGCAGTAGTGTTCTCATCCTGATTTCTCGACCATTGGGAATGTATTGTGATCCATGGATGAGGCTCATTTTGTTGCTTTCGTGGTGTTAAAGCTAATGTTCTACTTTAGTTTTCTACGCTTGTTAATGGATCTATCAACGGCCTGTAGTTTTGACGTGTGAAATGTTTGGTTGGAGAAACCGAGAAAGAATCCCACATTTCATTCATGGAGCTATGTAGCCTCCAATGTAGTAATCAGTTTAAAAAGTTCATAATTAGTAGAAAGTCTTTCTAACTTTCTTCTCAATATATATAAATTATATTAAAGCATCATGACATTTATAAATTTTTAAATTAAAATAACATTGGATAAAGTTTTAAATTTACAATATTTAAATTAAATCATAAAATTGATATATTTTAAATGGAGAAGATCTTTTTTTCATTGTTTATTATTTTTCAACATCTATGTATGACGTTTTATAAGACACTTTTCTCACAATATGTGTAATTTATACATGATATAAGAGTGACGTCTTATGAGATACTTATGCGGCACACAAAGGCTACAACTTATTAGGTGAAACTGACAATTTAATAAGATTAAAAGGGCTTTTGGAAGGGGCATATTTTATATTATTTTTTTGTACAAGTGGTTGTAATTGTTTTTTTTGTTTTTGTTGAATATATCAAGAGTGGTGTCAACAAAAATAAGTCTCATGATTTAGTAATTTGTTATTTCAACTTGCAGGACCTTTACCTAGGGTCATGATTGTTTTACATAAAATAAAATAAAAATCTTCTGCACTCGTGCTCACTGTATGTAAAATGTGGATATTCTTAACAAATATTTATGGATATTTACTGTTCACATTCTACACTTCGTGTATACAAAATGTGTACTGTGTATACCCTTAGTGTGAAGTAATGATTTTCCCTTTACCTAAATAATAAATAACAGAAATTAAGTACATCTTACCATTCACCTAGTTTAGCATTTCTCACAATAAAATATCAATATGAGCTTTAATAATACACCAACAATTTTTCGCTTGTCTGTTGAGAAGGCATGATATATAATAATGCATCAACATAATTGTACTTCTATGATTCGTTTCAATACTACAATTTCATAGAAATCGAAAACAAAAAACCAGTAGAACGTAGTCCCCTTTCTTAAGTTAAGAAACAAAGTAAACTTGTCATTTGCCCATCATAATTTTCTAATAGTACCAATAACATCTATGTTCTGCTTCCGAGTCAAACCAAAGGTGCAATAGAGGGATTCACCATGACTTGTGTTGTTTGTTTAGGAGGAGCTGACATGAAAGTTGTAACAAAAGGTTTTATCATTTCAGTAGTCTTGACGAAACCCAAAAACAAAAGTCGATACAAAACAACCATTCCTAGCAATATAGCAAGATCAACCCACTTAGAGTAACCCATTTCCATTTGCAATTCATTTCTCAAAACTTCTTTACCACTAATGTTGGTTGGTCCTTCGGCTTCATCTATAGAAAATGTTAGCTTTTCAAACTCGTTCTTGAACAATCCTTGGTATGCATACTTGTGGAAACTTATGTAGTATAATGGGTACTTCCAAAATGGCTTGAAAAGATCATTTGGATATCTAAAGATTCCACCACCTAACATCATGAGCCCTTGAACTCCAGCACCAGTTATTATACCCATTAAAAGATTAGGCACTACGCTTGCAACAATCATCATTAGGCTCTCAACTAACATCATGCAAGAAAATATTATGGAAGCAAAGAATAGAAAGTGTTCAGCTCCTTTTTGAAGTCCTGAAGGGTAATAAGCTATTGCCCCTGGAATCAGTGAAATCAATAACAGGTATGGAATAGCAGAAAATGAGTTGCTTATGATGAATGCAGTAGTGCCATAGTGTCCATTTAATCTTTCTCGATTAAATACCTGGATAAATGGGAGAAAAAAAAAAGAAAAGATAAGAATATATTTGAGTATGACATCAATAAATTGTCAATTTCGGTTGAAACCAAGTAGTTAGAAGGGAATCTGTAATTATACTAGATGAGTGATCAACATAAAATTGAACCACTTCCACTTTCCCTCGAAAGTACGGAATTAGTTCTAATGCCCTCCTAGTTAAACAATAAAATCAAACATTTGAAAAGAAAGGATTAGTTTCTATTTTTTAGGATGGGTTTGGATTGGGCTGAAATGCAGAGTGTAGTTCTAATGCCCTCCTAGTTAAACAATAAAATCAAACATTTGAAAAGAAATGATTAATTTCTATTTTTTAGGATGGGTTTGGATTGGGCTGAAATGCAGACACTCTGCATTTCAGTCCTTTTTTTTTAGCTGGACGTGCACATATCACTGTTCATTGGTCATGAACTGTGATTTTAGGCCAATGAATAGTAATTTTTGGCGTGAATAGTATTTTTCACATATTAAATAATTATTTTACTACAGTGTTTTTCAGTTTTCAGTTTTAGTTTTCAGCTGTATCTAAACGGACCCTTAATATAAGAAATTATATATATTTTTTAAAAAATCTACATCGTTTGAGATACAAAATGGCATATCAACCTATCGATAAAAAAAAAAAAAAAAAATCACCTTATGGACATTAAAGAAATGACTGAATAGAATAAAGTTAAAGTTAAAAGATTATATTAATTTTAGACAAAATAAAATGCCTAGTCCAAATGCAGGTTAAAACAGGTAAGTAAAATCTATGTGCATAAAAATAGATTAATACTTGCTTCAAAAAAAAAGATCAATACTTAAATGACAAACAAAACAAACCTTCATGTCCTCCACGAAAGAAGGGAATCCACCGATGGTCATGAAAGTTAAGAATGAAGTTATAAACATGATCAGTGAACCTCTCACCTGAAAAACCAAAAAAAAAAAAAGTACAATGATTAATTTGGATCTTGAATTGATCCTATTCTGTATTATGAATCAAATATTGATTCTTACTTTCTAGCTTTGTAGAATAAGTAAAAGGAATTTTCAATCCCTCTCTCTCTGTCTATCTTACCTGGATTGATGCATAAGCATAACTAGAGCCAACATCATAAAAGACAGTGGCTAGGCCCATAGCTAATGCAACATAAATAGCTAGGCGTAACCAGTAATAGCCTATATCACGGTACATGTTCACAAAAGACCTTCTCGTAAGAACAAGACACTGAATAACAAACCCAGCATGGTTTCTCTTCTTCTCTAATGCTCCCCAATCCTGAAACCAATGTAAGATTCAGTCATTAATTTAGGAAAGATTTATGTAAATTAAATTAAAAGATTTTATTGCTTGAGTTTCATTACCTGTTTACATATTTCTGATACTTGTCTTCGAACTTCTTGGTGAATTTCAGATGATTTATATGAACTTGTAAGAGAGTTAATTGCTTCCTCTATTGGGATCCCTCCATCTAAACCTTGCTCAAGATCCTACATTTTTATTTTAACAAAAATATTTGTTAGATTTATGAGTTTGTTTTTAAGACTTTGGTAAGTAATTAGGCAAAATTGAAAAAAAGTGTTCTGCCTATAATAATGATGGAGATGTCTCCATTTATATCACCGTTAAATTTTTATGTTATGATCTAACAATGTATGTAGTGTATTGTAATTTAAAATTTAAAATGACCTGATACTCAATATATATTTAGATTTAGATTTACAATATCAAATAAAAACCACGAAACAAATCCATTTTAAATAGAGAAGATCATTTTTCCTTAGTGAACTAGCTACTTAACATATTCTCCAAAGGAAAAGTTTTATATGATTAAGGGTCTGTTTGGATACTGTTTATTTTGCTGAAACTGAAAACTTATTGCTGAAAGTATTGTAGATAAATGTAAATGTTAGTTGAAATAGTACAATAAGGTCATGAATAGTGCTAAAAAGTATAGTGGGGTCATGAATAGTGCAAAAATAAGCTGAATAGTGAAATAATTTATAATTTTAATTTACATTCAAACGCACACTAAAAATTCTCTTACCTTTCCAAAATCCTTGTTTATGGTTTTAAGGAAGTGATCAGATGGATTTTGGAGAGTCGGGCATGGAAAACCATTTGTGGTGAAAAACTGCAATGAATTGAAACTAGGAAAGTTTAGTTACATATTCCAAACACCAAATGAACATTCTTCATGAATAAGTTTAGGGACATAATATTTTTCTCGACTATTGATATAGTGTGTTATAATTAGTGCATAATAAAATTAAAAAATGTGGACCATGTGAAATTGATGTTGCTACAATCATAATATGTCATGTCAATAGTTTTGAAAATAAAAATATTGTGTCTCTAATATCATTCTATGCTTCCTAGACATTAGGAACATTAGAGACCTTACCTCTGTTGCTGTGGAAGCAGGACCAAAGTAGACTGTTCTCCCCGATGACAAAAGGCAAAGATTGTGAAAGATTTGGAAGACCTCACTGCTGGGCTGATGGATGGATGCAATTATAGTCCTTCTAATTCCATCCCTTTTATGAAGGCTAGCAATTCTGCTCATGACATAATATGATGCTGCACTATCAAGTCCACTTGTAGGTTCATCAAGGAAAAGAAGCTTGGGCCGTGTCAAGATCTCTATGCAAATGCTCACTCTTCTCTTTTGTCCACTACTAATGCCTTTGGCTCCCGACCCACCAATTCTTGTGTTCATGGCATCTTCTAAGCCCATTTCTTTTATTGTTAAGACTGCAATCTCCTTCTTATTTGACTTTGACATGGAGTCTGGCAATTGGAGCTGAGCCGAGTAATACATGGCTTCTAACACAGTTAAAGTTGTCATCAAAGTATCATCTTGTGTTACATATGCCTAAAATTATGTAAAAATTAAACTAATTAGTATGTTTTAATGGTTGAGAAGAATTTTGTGACAGCTGCTTCATTTAATTCCTTTAGGAATGATATAAATTCTCTTTGACTAGAAATGGAAATAGGGATGTATTTTTATCTTTTAATTTGTCTCTTACCGTTGTTCCAAAACCCAGTTTCTGTTTAAGGCCATTGATAAGAATTTTCCCTGATTGCCTTGTGTTTGAACCTGATCTCCCTGCCATATATAAAATACTCCTTATTGGTTCTCATATGCCTAATCGAGCGAAACTCTTTAAAAAATATATTTCAGCTCTCAGAGATAGAGCCCTTTGTCTTTAGTCCGATATCAATATAATGAATTTGGGAGAAGTTAATATATATTCTAAAAATTGGTTTAAACCTTTTATAGAAAAAAGAAAAAAAACATTTTAAAATTTTTTATTTTATTTTATATTTTTCATGAAAATTATGTCAAAACTTTCTTAAATTAATCTATTAACAGAATGTTTTAAAGAAATCCATTAACCGAACAATGAATTTTGATAAAATTTTAAATGACATTTCATAATAAGATAATACAACTACAGATGTCCGAAGAGTTTTTGAGATAGACACAAACACATCTTGTCTGCCTTATTACTAGATAAGACGTGAAAATAGTCTGAAGGGGTAAAATAATATTATAGTAAATGAAAAATTATGATATATATAAATATATACCTGCTAATGCATCAAGGAGGGTAGACTTGCCACAACCTGAAGGCCCCATTATGGCTAAGAGCTCGTCTGGTTGTGCATAACCAGTCACACCCTCAAGTATTGATTTTCTACCTTCCTTTCCATTTGGAACAGTCACCCACAAGTCCTCCCATGTCAAGAAAACACCAGTCTCCTCCGGCACCATTGTTCTAACAATGTTTCCACCTCTGTTATTGCTTTGCATTGGATTAATGATTTCCACTTCTAAAAACCTAGCAAGAGTTGTGAAGTTTTTGTTATGTTAATGATTTCTAGTACTATTTGGTCGAAGAAGTGAAGCCATGGGCAATTTCTTAGTGTTTGTGCAGCGAGCCAGAAATTTATGTTTGGAGAACATAAAATTTGATGATTAATTTTTTTTTTCTCAATGTATACATTAATTATATCCATTCTATTAGTAATATACATACAATTTAATAATCAATATACTAGTTACATACTTTATACATCAAAACCTAAAAGTGTAATATTTTCTGAATTATTCGTCTTTTTTTTTTTTTTTTAATCTTAAGAATGAGTCAGTAGTGCTAAACTTGTACATGAACGTAAATTTTTGACATTAAATTATCATCACTTAAGTATAATGAATGAGATTAAAAAAAATACTAATAATTTAAAGATTTCTAAATAAAAGACAAACAATCGTTCGAATTTCAATACATAAATAAATATATAATAAACTAGAACCAAATATATGTTATATTATTTTATCTATAAATTAAATAATAAAAAATAATATATTTTAATCAGGTACATTTTGTAATGTTATGATATACTGTATTGATTATTTGAAGAACAAACAAACAGATTATAAGAGGATTATCAAAAAAAAAAAAAAAAAAAAAAAAACAGATGATAAGAGATGAGAAAAGTCAAATGAAACAAATGAAAATAGAATAAAAGTAACACACACTTGCTACAAAAATGGAAAGTGGAAGTAGTTTACACGTACGGCTACCCAGTACTCACTTGCTTTTGTAAAAATGATTTTGACCACGCACGTCTTTGTCCAGGGGATGAGGATAAGGATTGAGGGTCTGCAATTATTATTCACATGCAGATATGCTTTGTTACTGTGTAAAATGACGAAAAACTAGAGGAAATAAAAAAGAGAGACCAGACGGAGCAGTAAGAGAATGAGAGTAAAGATGCCTGAGGCTGAGGGAGACAGAGAGAGCGAGAGAGAGATTCACCTGTGGTGTGTGGCGAATCAAAGCCTCCTTGCAGCTTTGCTCCTTCAATTTTTTTGCTGCTGTGACACAAGTTAGCTCTAGAGCCTAGAGAATGTTTTTTCACCTTTTATCGGTTGAGATAATTGATTGATAAGTGTTATACTCCTAATATCTTTGTAATATTTTTATAATGAATCTTAAATGGTGGATTGTTATTGTATTTAATTTTAATCTGTAACTTATATTACTTTTTAACTTATTCATGATAGTAAATAATAATTTATTATTTAAAATTTATTGTAAAAATATGGTAAATATGTTATTCCGCCAGTCTTATTCACATGCAAACCAGTGTGTCTGCAATTATTCACGTGCAAACCAGTGTGTGTCTTCAATTATTGTTCACATGCAAACATGCTTTATAACATTGTAAAATGACGAAAAACTTGAGGAAAGGAAAGAGAGAGACAGACGGATTCACCTGTGGTGTGTGTCAGATCAAAGTCTCCTTGCAGCTTTGCTCCTTCAATCAATCTTTCTACTGCTGTGACACAAGCCAGCTCTAGAGAATGTTTTTTTTTTACCTTTTATTTGCTGAGATAATTGACTGAGGAGTATTACGTGGTCAACATTTTTTTAAAAATATTTTTATAATAAATTTTAAGTAATAAATTATTATTAAATTTAATTTTAATTTACAATTTATATTACTTTTTGATTTATTTATAATAACTAATAATAATTTATTTTTTAAAATTTATTATAAAAATATTGTAAACATACTATTTCGTCAAGATGTGTCTGATTTCTCGTTAGTGAGCTCGGTATTTATGAGCATGCGCTCAGTGACAGCATGAGAGGAGGATTTGGAGCTGGAAGGACTGCTAATAGAGCTTAGTAGTTAGTACAACAATGATGAGGACTAAGTCGTATTTATATAAGCATGTGCTTCAAACTTTAAAGCTTCCAATTAAAATAAAATTTTTTTTGGATATTACAAATTTTATGATATAGAATTTACAAATTAATATGTCATCATTCATAAAAAAATAATTCAAATATTTATTTATTAGGTGATTAAACCTTACAGAGTACATTCATTATCACGTAATAATATAAGTTTTAAGTATAATAGCTTTAACATTTTTTCTAATGAAAAATGGCAATAGAATTTAGTCTTTATCAAGAGACTTGTAACTTAAGTACTTAGCACTTACAACTATTTTCAATTAATTATTTATATCCCTTCTCCGACCTAACTTTCAAATTTTCATTTAAAAAAAAAAAAAAAAAACCAAAATCCAATCATATTTTGACGCCTAAAAACATATACAAAACCACTCGTAGAACTGCCGATGTCTATCAATATTTAGTTGATAAGATTCGAAAGAACTGCTAATGTCTATCAATATCTAGTTGATAAGATTAGAAAGAAAATTGAGGGTTGTCAAATCAAATATCGTTCAATTTCTGGTCGTGCTACTTTAATTAAATTAACCTTGTCTACTATATTCCGATGTATGTTATGAAAACTACCCTTCTCCTTCAAAAAGTTAGTCGGCATCTAGATAGTAGATAGTATGAATTGTCGTTTTCTACGGAGTGATACTAATCAACACAGTCATTGTTACACTATTAGTTAGGAGGTAATAGCTACTCCCAAAGAGGCTGGGGGTTTAGGCATTAAATCAACCAGACATACTAATTTGGCTATGCTGATGAACCAAGCCCGGAGGCTTAGGAATAACCCAACAACTTTATGGGCTTAAAGTGTTAAAAAGCAAATATTTTCCCCATGCACACATTTTTGATAGTGAAGCAAATTTCAGAGCATCTCATATTCGGAAAGCTTTATATTTGGGAAAATACTTAGGTAAGTATAAAATAGCGAAATGACACTTTTTCATCTTACATTCATGGTAGACCTTATCATAAATGAGAGTCTACTATGAATGTGAGAGGAGGGAACATCATTCACTGCACTTCAGGCGTACTTTAAGTATTATTTTGAGAGTACAATTGCTTCATAAAAGTATAAGATGGACAATTGGTATTGACATGGATAATAAAATAATAATAAAAATTATTTAATTGTCACCCAAAAACAACAAATCTAGAAACACAAACTCAAACTACACCAAAAAAATTCACCATAACCAAATTCTAATTCAAGAAAATGAGGGAAAGAAAAATTCAGACGGTAGAATTTGGTTATGGTGAATTTTTTTGGTAGTGTTTGTTATAGTCACAGAAGTAGAGTCTGGCGGCTCCATCCCAAGCCACAAGGTTTCGTGACAATGACATGGTGGATGTGGAGCACGTCTTTGGTGGAGGAGAAGATTGGTGGTTGTGAAGGGGAATCTCTTTTTTCTTTTTTTGTTTGTTTTATGTTTGCTTTTAGTCATAAACAAAAAATTTGAATGATGGGTAGTAGCTTTCTTGCATGAGATGGTGAGACTGCGGGAAAGATAGTGATAGAACCTTTAGAAGAAAGAGATTGAATTTGCAAATACGACATTGTGTAGAAAATCTTTGTGGTTTTATGACCATTCAATTTTGCTTTTATATTTGGTTGGTCTAAGAAGATTGAGGATTGGTGTTGGGTTCGAAGAATCCACTGCTTGAAAGTTGAAATAGAATTTGGGGTATGGTTAATTTTTGGGGTTGCATTTAAGTTTGTGTTTCTAGGTTTGTTGTGTTTGGCCGACAAGAATGAAAGTTCACTTAGTGTGTAAAATACTAATGAATGTTTAAACCCCCCAATTACAAAATTACTAATGCAAACTTATATTCAAAAAATATATGCGTGGAATATGAAATATAAGCAATACCTAATTTGGCAAACTACTTTAACATAAAATTAATCACAAACACAACAACAATTAAAGGTTAAAGAGTAAGGGAAGAGAAATGCAAACACAAGGACAACACTGGCATGTGTTATTGAAGAGGAAATCGAAAAATTCGGCGAAAAACCTCTCCGCCGCCCTCCAAGCGGTGAAATGATCCACTAGAGAATAAAGTTAAAGTACACGAATAAGAAAAGACCCTCCAAGTCTAGTCTACCCAGTGTACTTGAGCACTCCAAGCTCCTGCTACCAACTGGTTAAGCCTAATCGCGTCTTCTCTAGCTTTTCGAATCCCGCTATAAGCTCCATATTGCATCCGCCATCCTTGGCATCTTCCAATGCTTCCCAAGTTCCAAAAACACTCTTAACACTCTCTATGAGTGTGGGTAGAGTTTGGGTACAAATCTACTCTCAATGGGTATAACAATGGAAGAGGGAAGGAGAAGATACTGCAAAGATTTCTCTCTAAGATTGAGTAGCTCTCTCTTGAATAGGGTGGGTGTGTTGTAGAAACCTCTCTTAGAGTTTTTCACTCAATAGCCTCATTTTTCAGAACATTACATTTCGTGTGTATAAAAGTATTTATAGTAGGGTATGAGAGAAATGTGAAAAATCATTTTTCTGCAAAATATGACATTTTGGCGACTCACTCTTGCAATTGGAATGAGTTGCGAGTTAACTGCTAGGTCAGACTGTACTTTTTGTCCTATAGTGCTAGCTCCAGCTATCGTAACCTTTCAACTTCCTGCATGCTTTACATGCGTGGCATTTTGGTGACTTTCTAGTCGCGAGTTACCTCTTGATTGCACACACTTGATCAATTCTTCACACTCTCTCACACATAACCCTTACATTATTCCCACCTAAATACATAGTTTCTACATGCTGAATTACAAGCAAATTTGACACGGAATAAAGCCAACACATGATTGAATACATTCAACCTTACAAAGAAAATGCAAGAAAGCTACTCATCATTCAAATTTTTTGTATTATTTTTCTGATGTAGTTTTTTTTTTTTTTTTTAATTCTTAAAATTGCAAACATGGTTTTCTCAAATAGAAATTAAATCATTATTAATATTATTTTTTTATCCATGCCAACTGTGCACACTGTTTGCCAAGTTGTAAGGATAAATTGATTGTTACCAAAATATATGGATGAAATTGAATATAGCCCAAAAATGTAAGGACTAAAATGATATTTTCACCAAAAATATTTTGTCCCACTTTTAGTGTTTTAGCTACTTTATAGTTTAGGCAAATGTTAACAAGCACCAGATGGTGCTTGTTAAGGTTTGCCAATGGGTCTCACGTTAATAAAACAATCAGTAAATATGAGGAAAAGCAGCACACGGATGACAATCAAATTTTGGACAAAATTGCCCTCTTAAACAAGACACAGTTGGTAGGGTTTTTTTTTTTTTTTTTTTACAAAATTGCCTTCTTAACACATTTCCCTTCCTTTTACTTTTTATTTCTCACCAAATCTTATTTTACCAATATTTTACTATTTACTTTCTTTCACTTTACCAGTATCAAACTCAATTTCTTCTCCTTTACCAATATCAAAGAGAAGAAGGGATGAAGAAATGTCAATGAAGGATTGAGGAATAATTAAACAAGGTACTATTTTTGTATTTTATTTGATTGATAGTTATTTTTTAAGAATAGGTTATAATTAATATGATGTTAATTTTTATTTTTGATACATGTATATTGAAGCACTAATGGATGGGGATGTAGTTACAAGTGAGACTCAAGCACTTTACTCCAAAAAATTTCTTTGACTTAAATGAACCACTTCCCCATCAATTATTGGAGTATGCCATGAGTTCAAAATAGATCTATCAATGGCATTTAGTGGGGAGGTTCATTTGTTCCTTTCACGAAGTCATAGCTACTGTTTTACTTTAGTTTCTAGGTCTGATAGTGGATCTATCAATGGCATGTAGTTTTGATGTTTGAAATGTTTCGTTGGAGGAAGTATCCCATTTCATTCATGGAGCTGTAACCTCTAACGTTATCGATTTGAAAAGTTCATAATAAAGCCGTTTCTAAACTTTCTTTTCATTAAAAATTTGTATCAGATTGTCATGATATTTAAAATTTAAAATAATGTAATATTGGATGCATTTTTTTAAATTTATAATATTTTTAATCTAAACCATAAAATAGATATTTTTAATATGAAGAAGATTGTTTTCCATTGTTTATTATTTTTTGACATCCCTGCACCGCGGCACACGTAGGCTACAACTTAGTAGGCAAAATTGAAAATTTAATAAACATCATAAGGCCATTACAAGCTCTTTTGTTTTTTTTTTTTTGAACAAGAGGTTTTAATTCTTATTGAAAAATAAAAGTCTTATATATGGTTTAGTAGTGATTTGTTATTTTAACTTGTAGCAACTTTACTCAGTATCATGATTGTTTTATGCTATAAACTTTCACACTCTATATAAATTTCTAAAATATGAATATTCTTGGAAAATGTGGATATTTAGTGATCACATTTTATACACGGTATGTACGCAGGGTGTTCAGTAAAAATTAAGCACATCTTATAAGTCACTGAGCTTATTGAATTTCTAACAATCAAATATCAATATGCACTGTAATCACATACCAACAAACTTTCACTTACCATGATTCGTTCCAAATACTTCAATTGCAAAGAAATTGAAAAAAAAAAAAAAAAGTAGTTCCCTTCCTTTAATTAATAAACATAGTAAAGCTTACTCGTCCTCTACCCAGTGGCGGAGCTAGGATTTTAATTTAGGGGAGACAAGATGAAAATAAAGAATTGAAGAGAAAATTAATTTCAATTTTTTTAATTAGTATAATAAAAAAATACTTGACTAATTAAACAAAAAATTTGATTAACATATAAATATAACGTAAGTGTTAAGTTTTTTTTTCCTTGTGTATAATGCTAGATTTAGGATAAATGTTGTTGTATTTAAGATACTTCATAGATGACTATAAGTATATTTTTCAAACAAGTAAAAGTTTTTGAAAAAAAATCAATATATAGTCATTATTATACGAAGTTGAAAGAGCTTTTTACTGATCACCGGCCGAGAAGAGTATATTACAACGAAAGCCAAGAGTGACAACCTCGTAGCACAATTATATGCAATTGCAAAGTTGAAGACCATAAGCTTAAAGCAAATAAAAACTTATACAAAACAAATACTAAATCTAAAATATATATATATATATATATATATATATATATATATATATATATATATAAATAAGGGGGTGGGGTTTGGGTGAGGTCAGGGGGGGCAATTGCCCCCTCTTGACCCCCCTACCTCCGCCCCTGCCTCTACCCATCACTATTTTCTAAAATATTACCAATAACATCAATGTTCTGCTACAGAGTCTCTCCATGTAAAGGTGTAGAAGAGGGATTCACCATGACTTGTGTTGTTTGTATAGGAGGAGCTGACATGAAAGTTGTAGCAATAGGCTTTATCTTTTCCGTAGTCTTGATGAAACCCAAAAACAAAAGTCTATACAAAACAACCATTCCTAGCAATATGGCAAGATCAACCCACTTAGAGTAACCCATTTCCATTTGCAATTTATATCTCAAAATTTCTTTACCATTAATGCTGGTTGGTCCTGCGGCTTCATCTACAGGAAATGTTAGCTTTTCAAACTCGTTCTTGAACAATCCTTGGTATGCATACTTGTGGAAAGCTATGTAGTATAATGGGTATCTCCAAAATGGTTTGAGAAGATCATTTGGGTATCGAAAGATTCCACCACCTAACATCATGAGTCCTTGAATTCCAGCACCAGTTATTATACCCATTAAAAGATTAGGTACTATGCTTGCAACAATCATCATTAGGCTCTCAACTAACATCATGCAAGCAAATAATATGGAAGCAAAGAATAGAAAGTGTTCAGCTCCTTTTTGAAGTCCTGAAGGGTAATAAGCTATTGCCCCGGGAATCAGTGAAATCAATAACAGGTATGGAATAGCAGAAAATGAGTTGCTTATGATGAATGCAGCAGTGCCATAGTGTCCATTTAATCTTTCTCGATCAAATACCTGGATAAATGGGAGAAAAAAGAAGAAGATAGAACATATTTGAGTATGACATCAATAAATTGTCAATTTCGGTTGAAACCAAGTAGTTAGAAGGGAATCTGTAATGATACTAGATGAGTGATCAACGTAAAATTGAACTACTTCCACTTTCCCTCCTCCAAAGTATGGAATTAGTTCTAATGCCCTCCTAATTAAACAATAAAATCAAACATTTGAAAAGAAAAGATTAATTTCTATTTTTTAATATAAGAAATTATATATTTGTTTTTTTAAAAATATATCGTTTGAGATACTTTTTTTTTTTTTGGCATATCAACCTATCAATAAAAAAAAAAAAAAAATCACCCAATGAACATTAAAGCAATGACTGAATTTGAGCTAATTTCACTTTTCCTCTCCCACTGTACGGAATTAGTTCTAATGTCCTTCTAAACTATAAAATCAAACATTTTCTATTCGCTTAAAATAAAGAGAGCCCATTTTACGAATAAGATTCTATTTTCTAGATCAGACACAATACCAACTACCAAGTGCCATGTCCTTTAAAATTTATAACGTAATATTTGGTATATGCCTAGATTTGTAGTATTCAATGTAAAACATAAAGGAGATCATTGGAATTCGATTTGGAGAAAATTTACAAAAATGAGTGTGCGAGTTGTGTTGAAAAAACGGTGAAGGTGAATGAGTTGGCCTTCAATTACAAATGGGTGATATGTTGGTGAAAGATTACTGCATAGATGGGAAGGGATTTGGATTTGGTGTAATAATTGCACTGTTCAATAACCATGTTGACGTGACATGTATAAGTTAAAAAAAGAAAAAGTGAAAACATGACAAGATGAAAAAGGTTCATTTTTATTTTTAATCCAAGCACCGAGATTAAAAGTGAATTTTAATTTTTAATCTTAACCATATATTTCAATTAGCACCTCTAGATTTGAAAAAAAACAGAAATTTTCTTTTTTGCTTTTTTATTTTAAAAATCCCCAATTTCTTAATCTGTTTCACATTGGTCCTTTTATTTTGGACTATAATTTCTTTTTTGGTGTTATTTCTTCTTGCCTCAATTTGAAAAGAAAGGAAAATTTTCTATTTTTTAATGTAAGAAATTATATATATATTTCTAAAAACTACATCATTTGAGATACTTAATGGCATATCACCCTATCAATAAGTAAAAATATCACCTAACGCACATTAATGATAAGACAATGTTTAGCTAAAAAATTGGTTGTAACCTTAGGTTATAATCTTACTCAATATCTTTTTATTGGAGATGAATTTTGACAATTCCACCATTGGATTACATCTCCTTCTTATATCCTCCATACTTGCAAAATTTCTAAAAAATTAAAGATCAATAACTATGGTATTGATAAATTATTTAAATTGTAAGTTTTTGTAATTTAAAATTATACATAAAATATAAATTAGTAGATCATGTAGTAAATAATATTCGATTGATACAAAATTTGACATGAGTATTGAAAGCGTAAAGAATATGTAATTAAACGGTTGGATTTTCAAAATATGCAATAATGTTTATTTTATTGAGTAAAGTTGTAGTTTTAGACTACAATAAATTTTGTAGCTAAACTTTTTCCTTAACGATATGACTAAATTAAATAAAGATAAAAGTTAAAAGTTAGAGGATTGAATTAATTTTAGAAATTAAAAAAAAAAAGACTAGTCCAAATGCATGTTGAAAGAGGTAAGTAAAAAAAGAAGAGCAATACTTAATAGATTAATACTTGCTTCCCAAAAAAAGAAAAAGAAGAGCAATACTTAAATGACAAGCAAAACAAACCTTCATGTCCTCCAAGAAAGAAGGGAATCCACCGATGGTCATGAAAGTTAAGAATGAAGTTATAAACATGATCAGTGAACCTCTCACCTAGAAAAAAGAGAAAGAAAAAAACAATACAATGACTAATATTGCTTCTTACTTCTAGCCTTTTAGAATAATTATAAGGAATAGAGAAGTGTTACATCCACAATATTTTCACAACAAATTACAAGTGGTTAGTTGTTATTGATTCAAATTTGAATTTATTACTAAGATTACCTTTTTATCCCAACAATAACAACTAGTAACAATTTACCACTTAAATTTTTTTGTGAAAATGTTGTGGATATAACATTTCTTATAAAGAATATTCAATCACTTTCTCTCTCTCATACCTGAATTGATCCATAACTAGAGCCAATATCATAAAAGACTGTGGCTAGGCCTATAGCTAATGCAACATAAATAGCTAGGCGTAACCAATAATAGCCTATATCACGGTACATGTTCACAAAAGACCTTCTCGTAAGAACAAGACACTGAATAACAAACCCAGCATGGTTTCTCTTCTTCTCTAATACTCCCCAATCCTGAAACCAATGTAAGATTTAATCATTAAGTTAGGAAAGATTTATGTAAATTAAATTATAAGATTTTATTGCTTGAATTTCATTACCCATTTACATATTTCTGCTACTTGTCTTCGAACTTGTTGGTAAATTTCAGATGATTTATATGACCTTGTAAGAGAGTCAATCACTTCCTCTGTTGGAATCCCTCCATCTAAACCTTGCTCAAGATCCTACATATTTTTTAACAAAAATATTTGTTAGATTTATGAGTTTAAAAAAAAAAAAAAAAGATTTAGGTAAGTAATTTGGCAAAGTTGAAAAAAGTGTTTTGAGCCTATAATAATAATGTAGACATCTCTATCTATTTCATTGTTAAAATTTTATTTTCTAAATCTAACTATGTATAAAGTGATACAAAATTTTAAATTTTAAATGACATGATACTTAATATATATTTAGATTTATATTAAATAAGAACCACAAAACATATTCTCCAATGGGAAAATTCTATGACTGAAAATTCTCTTACCTTTCCAAAATCCTTGTTTATAGTTTTAAGGAAGTAATCAGATGGATTTTGAAGAGTTGGGCAGGGAAAACCATTTGTAGCGAAAAACTGCAGTGAATTGAAACTAGGCATGTTTAGTTACATATTCCAAACTCCAAGTTAACATTCTTCATGAATAAGTTTAGAGATGTAATATTTTTCTCAATTACTAACATAGCTTGTTATGATTAGTACATAATAGAAAGAGTGGACCGGGTGAAATTAATGTTGCTCCAATCATAATACGACATGTCAATAGTTATGAAAAAGAATAATATTATTGTCTTAATATCATTTCATGGTTCAAAGACATTAGAAACATTGGAGACCTTACCTCAGTTGCTGTGGAAGCAGGACCAAAGTAGACTGTTCTCCCAGATGACAAAAGGCAAAGATTGTGGAAGACTTGAAAGACCTCACTGCTGGGTTGATGGATGGATGCGATTATAGTCCTTGTAATTCCATCCCTTTTATGCAGGCTAGCAATTCTGCTCATGACATAATATGATGCTGCACTATCAAGTCCACTTGTTGGTTCGTCAAGGAAAAGAAGCTTGGGGCGTGTCAGGATCTCTATGCAAATGCTTACTCTTCTCTTTTGCCCACTACTAATGCCTTTGGCTCCCGACCCACCAATTCTTGTGTCCATGGCATCTTCTAAGCCCATTTCTTTTATTGTTATGTCTGCAATCTCCTTCTTCTCTGACTTTGACATGGAGTCTGGCAATTGGAGTTGAGCCGAGTAATACATGGCTTCTCTTACAGTTAAAGTCATCATCAAAGTATCATCTTGTGTTACATATGCCTACATATATGTAAAAATTAAACTGATTAGTATGTTTTAATGGTTAAGAATTTTGTGACAGCTGTTACTTTTAATTCCTTTATGAATGATATAAATTAAAACGAAAAAGAATTATATGTTTATCTTTTAACTTGTCTCTTACCGATGTTCCAAAACCCAGTTTCTGTTTAAGGCCATTGATAACAATTTCCCCTGATTGCCTTGTGTTTGAACCTGATCTCCCTGCCATAAAATACTCCTTATTGGTTCTCACATGCCTAATGGAGTGAAAATCTCTAAAAAATATATACTGCACTTGTGATATAACTGCTTTACTCTTGTGTGCGCATGCATATTGGACATTATAATTTATTTTCATCTCAGTTGCTAGGAGGAACTTGCAACAGTGTTCTTCTAAAAAAAAAAAAAAAAAACTTGCAACAGTGTTCAACTATATGTTTTAGTCAACCCCAAAAAAAAAAAATGGCATAGCCCTTTGTTTGATGGGGGTAGTGGGGTAGGGAAATTGAAGGCTTTGAGACATGTATAAACATTCTCATTAGGACTAAATTTGCCCTCTCTTGAAGAATTTGTTAAGGATTACATGCAAATTGTCTCCAAGATACAACAAAGTCTGAATATCCACAGAGCAATTCTAAAAACACTCAAGAACTTCTTATAATAGTGTGTTATGCAGAAAAATAATTAGAGATGCAGGAAATGACAGAACTTGTCATCTAATTGTAGATATTGTGAGATTCAAATAGATATGCACCATGAAAGGATGCCAGTTAGGCGTTATATATACCCATTCAAAAAACAGTTGGAAATACCATTGACTATTAGGCACATGAAACCACATCAAATAGGTCAAGAAAACCCAATAAATTCTGATGAAGAACAAAACATTTCACTCTCGCCAAACATTTGCTCAACCAAGTGCACTTTCGATTTAGCAAGAACTACTATTGAATCAAAACTTCAGACAGAAAAATTTTAACTAATTCTTGATTGACTTTTGGTTGAACGACCATCTCGCTCAACCAAGTACAATTCTTGGTTGTGCAAGATGTGTAGAACTCGATTTCCCTCACTTTCACAATGAGATTTTTATTCACTTCCAATTTCTAACATTACAATCTATAAGTATTTATCAAAATATACAACATTATCTATACTATCCTTCGCTCAGCCACTTCTTCCTCTCTTCATGATCTCTCTCCACGTACCTTTTCTTTTTTACTAGCATCTTGTTTGAATTTGTAGAGTCCATAATTTTAGATTGGCAAACATATATAACATTTTAGAACTTAGGTTGTCTAGTTGATTAGTGTTGAATTAATACTGGGATCAAGACAAATCAAGTTTAAAGTAGGTAAAGATTCAATAATGCAAAAAATTGACTGTTGGAAAATTGCATTTCAATTGTAGCTTGATAAGTTGAAAGTCACTTATCTCGACTGGTCGAATTGCACATCTCAAACAATCGAGATTCATGCAGCAAATTGGAATTTCAGCTTCTTTTCTCAGCCGTTTGATGTAAGGTTTTGATTAAGTACATCTAACTAGCACATTTTTGAAGACACAAGAGGGTAATGTTTTGTACATAGATTGAGAGATTTTCCAAACCTTTTTGAAGCTACAACTGGAGTCTATGTGCAAACAACAAATCTAGTTATTTAGCAAAGTTGCTGCATTCAATCAACCATAGTTGCTGATCAAAATCTTTGAGTGAAGATCTTGAGTCACAAATAGGAGAGTTCGTGGATTCAGAGCTATGTGAAATCACACTAGTAAGTACTACAAGAGGTAACGCTAGATTTTATTGTATAAACTTTAATTCTATTAATGAATATATTGCCTTGAGAAATCATCCCCAGTTTTTTTATTTTTTATTTATTTATTTATTTTTTTTAATGTGAAACAAAAATTCTATTGGTTTTTGTGGGCCATAATTCTATGTCTTATGTGATCAATATATGTGTGATGTTTAATTAATTCAGATCTAATGTATAAGTAATTTTTTAATTATATTTTGGCTAAATTTGATAAAATTTGATCTAAAACTCTTACAGAATTATTAATTAGATTTGAGGATTTCAGCCCCTAAATATATCTTCACTATAATAATAATAAATAAAAAAAGCTTTTAGTAGAGAGCAACTATTATATCCTTATGCAAGTAGTCAAGGTTGAGTTGATATAGTTTGAGGCTTCCAGTGATAAATTATAATGAGGTTTTTTATATTTAAATATCAATTAAATAAATTTATTTGATATTAACAATAGCATAGTAAATATGATGAATTAAGGTCATAACTTGGTTAATTAATACTGACCATACCAAGGTTAAATTCATATGAAAATTTGTATCTGGTTCAAGCATATATAAATATTTTTGATTGAAAATCACAAAATTCCAGTATAAAATTTAGCAAAAAAAATGAAAATTTATTATTATTTAGAAGAATGAGGTTTAGTTTATCTTGAATAAAGCAATGCATGGATAAATAAATTTGTAATCTAATTTTCAATTTTGATTTTGGTGTTGAGAGAAGAGAGAGAGAGATTGTTTGACATGTGGCCATGTGAAATATTTAATGGCTAATGTTGAAAATCTACCATGTAAAATATTAATTTGCAAAATTTAAAGCCTTAATTTATTAAGGGAAATTAATCATCATTGACGATTCGACATATTTATAACTTTTTTTGTTAAATAATTTAAAGCTTTTATTAAGTTGGAATTCAATATATTAGTTTAATATTTTAGAGGCACCCTTCGAGGTAAAAAAAAATGCATAACATTTTCTTAATCAATTATTATCATAAAAATATAGTCCTTTTATATATATTTGGGGTGAGGCCTTTTTATAAAGGGTGTGGACCTTTTTGTAATGGGGGCAATAGGCCTGGAGCAAACCCTACAAGCAAAGGAAAACTATTCTAGTTAAAACAAAAAGGACAAAATGCAATATATTCCCGGGAAGTGTTTAGTCTAGCTCCTCTGGGAAGAATAGTTTGATGTTTTTTCATTTGATTTGGTTAATTATTTGAGCTTTCATGGTGTGGAATAAACTATCAAGTAATATATTCAATTCTAAATTTTTATATTTTTAAATTATGCATAAAGGATGAAGTTTTAGATTGAATAGTATACCACATCTAATTGGCCCAAAATTTGGCGAACATTTCTAGAACATAGAGAATATATATATATATATATATATATATATATATATATATATATATATATATATATATATAAAACTCAATAGTGAAATTTTCAAAATATTAATCTAATAAAAGTTATTAGATAGTTTAATATTAATTAAAGTTACTCTAAGTAAAACTTAATCCTAACTCAAAATTTCTCTCTCTCTCTCTCTCTCTCTCTCTCTCTCTCTCTCTCTCTCTCTCTCTCTCTCTCTCTCTCTCTCTCTCTCTCTCTCTCTATATATATATATATATGAGTTGGGTTCACGTTAAACTTAGTGTAACTTTAAGCAATGCTACACTACCCAATAACTTGTTATTGAATTCATATTTTGAAAATGCAACCGTTGATTTATATATTCTACATGTTTTGAACATGTATGCTAATTTATATGCCAATCAAATGTAATTTACCATTTGATCCATACACTCATTTTTATGCATTATTATTAACTACAAAAATTTGAATTTAAACAATTGATTGATGACATGACTATTGATCTTTGACTACCTTTAAATTTTGTAAGTACAGAGAATATATGAAGATGAAGTAATCCAGTAGTAGATTTATCAAAATTCACATATAATTAAAAAATATTGGGTGGTATAACATTACTTATTGTTACTGTTTTATATATAGGGATGAGAAATATAAATATTGCTCTGTTTTGGAGTCAAAGAGATAGAGATGGAAGAATTGAGTTGTATGGGAAGTAGGTGTTTATTGGTTAATTGGTTGGATTGGTGGCAAAAAAATTGTCATTGAAGAATGACCATAAATTTACAATTAATTTTTTAATCTCTAATTTTTTAAATCAAAATTTTATTTAGAATTTAATGTAATTTTTCAATTTCAATTTATCTATTGTTAGTAAGCTTATACATGAAGGGATTTTTAAGAAACTAAATTTTAGGATTTGAAATGAAATAAACTGCTGGTTTAGTGTAAGCTAGTTTTTAGGGGAAAAAAAATGTATCAAACGTGTGTGATATATATTTAAATAGAAAGTGTACTAATTTTTTTTTTTAAAATATTTCTCTAAGATTTTTTTTAAAATTTTTGTTAAATTACAATTTTAACCTTTAGCTGTGTTTTCGTCACACACACACAGCAGCGATGCAGCCCTTTGTCTGTGATACATATAAATGAATTTTGATGAAATTGTAAATGAAATAAATTTAACATAATAAGATAATACATACCAAAGAGGTCGGAAGAGTTTTGGAGACACACACAGATATGTATATACCTGCTAATGCATCAAGGAGGGTAGACTTGCCACAACCTGAAGGGCCCATTATGGCTAAGAGCTCGCCTGGTTGTGCATAACCAGTCACACCCTCAAGTATTGATTTTCTACCTTCCTTTCCATTTGTAACAGTCACCCACAAATCCTCCCATGTCAAGAAAACACCATCCTCCTCCGCCAGCATTGTTCTAACAACGTTTCCGCCTCTGTTATTGCTTTGCATTGGATTAATGATTTCCATTCCTAATATCCTAGCTAGAGTAGTTGTGGAGTTTTTGTTACATTCAAGATTTCTAGTATTTGGTTGAAGAAACGATGCCATTTATGGCCAACTTCTGTTTTGAGTGATTTCTACTTTTCTAGTAGTAATAGATCTCACTGCTCAGTATTCATGAGCATGTGCTCAGTGGCAGAGAGCGTGAGAGAAGGATTTGGGATGGGCAGAACTGCTAAGACAGCCAAGTACTTATAATAAAGGCAGTGTTGACTGCTGATAGCTCAAGTAATTAATATATCAGTAATTCATGTTGCCCACACATTGAGTAATCTCTGCACACTGGGTGCAACAACTGAAATCTTTACTTCAAGTTACAACAAAACTGTTGGGTCATTCCCTTACAATTATATATTGATTTCATTGTAATAGCATTTGCATCAATTATAAAATAGCATAAGGTACCAAATTTGTCCAATCAATTTCAAAATATATTCACATTAATGTATGTGTCATTGTGCAAAAATATATTTGTGCTACAATAACTATGTAAATTTACATAATTACTTTAGTACAAATGTATTTTTGCAAATTTTTGTAGTGAGTTCTAGTTAGTTCAACTAGTAAAGTCTTTCATGGTTGTATAAAAGATATGAGGTTCAATCTCTGCCTATACCAAAAACTAATTGGTGTCTTGATCTGATGATAAAGAGCTATCATTAGGAGCGGATGTCATAAGTTGAAACTCTCTCTAAAAAAAAAAGTATTTCTGTACAATGATACATAAACTGGTATGGATGTATTTTGAAGTTAATTGGGAAAATTTACACAATTACTGAAGTTATGTAAATGAATGTTTTAGAAATTATTTAGATTGAGGGCAGTGATTTTTGGTTGAGAAATAGAGAGATGATTTGAGATAATAATAATAAATTGATAAGAAAATAGTACTATGATGAAATATAGTATAAAATAAATTATTTGATATGAAGTATTTTGAAAAGTGAGTATATATATGAGCCGATGAAAATGCACACATGAAAATGTGCTCTAATGTAGTAAGAAAAAACAGTTTTCTGTGTCTTTGTTTTTGTTAGTGGATTGTTACATTATAATGTATTATGAAATAATGATTTTGTGTATTTATCTTTGTTGATAGTTTGTTAATACTAAAATAATGCTTATTTGAAATTTCATGATTCTTTTTACTTGTACATCAGCCCCCTAACTCAAAATCTTGAATATGTCCCTGACTTAAGGTCAAGATTTCAGTTTTTGCAAGTAGTGTGTACGTACATTGTGTGCAACTACTCTTTATATATAATCATGTGCTTCTATGGTTCAAATGGAAAACACCATGAGATGACACAGTCACATGTGTTCAATTTCAAAGTTCGAATCATATTTTGATACTTAATAACAAATATATGATAAATTGTAATTCATCGATAGTGTATAAAATGAAACACAAAAATTTGGACAAATGATATGTATTCCCTAAAAAGCATATGCAAAACTTTCTTGATTAGTGGCGAAGGCTGCATTTACTTTGACAGATAAGAGTTTATTTTCATAATAAATGATTTAAATGAGACCGCACAATACATCATTGTCTCATGGCCAACTGTTCCAAAATCACGTGCGCTTGCCAAACATATGAACTATCTTACAATTTTCAAGACAACTCCAAAATAGGCAAAACAAAATAGATTTTTATTGAATGCTAGCTACTAAAATGAATGCACATTAACTAACACTCTGTGCCTTAAATTAAAATCACCATTGGCCAACAAGCATTTCATTTGTCTCATCCATTTAATGTGGGTAGGTATTTTTCTCTTTCAGGAAAAAGGCATTCAACTGCACTCCTGGTTAGTCACACTCACACCACTTTCAATGGTTTAACTTGCGTTTAATACTCTTTTGGTCAGGCTTAGCCATTTTCTTTCTTGGTTCATAAAAAATCTATATCTCCAAACACTGGTGGAGCCACTTGAGTACAGTGACCGAGTCAGAATTTTAATTTAGAAGGGGCAAAATTAAAAGACGATATTAAAAGTAAAATTAATCTAAAAAAAATTAATCAACAATAATAACAAAATAAATAAAAAATTATAAGCAAATATGAATATGTTTCATATTATTAAAATAAATAAACAAAAATAACAAATTCATAGCTACTAAAAAATTTACAAACTGATGAAGTAAAAATGTGATTAGTACTACTTAAAAAACATAATGAATAAATATTTGAAACTATTATTTTTGATTGGTGACATACTAATTGGTAAAATATAAGTAGTAAAATTTGTAGTATCTCTAGTATCATTCAAGAATAAAATGCTATGAAAAGTATTATAAATAGTGAAAATTGTGTAAATAATGATATAAAATTAAAAATTAAAAAAGAATAGTGAAATAGGTGCAAGTTGGATGTAGGAGAAGACAAAAGCATGGTTTGGTGTTTGTGAACCTTTTTTTTTTCCTTTCTTTTTCTTGAGAGTCACTTTCAACCAAGTAGAAGTAATTTTTTTTTCCCTCCATGTGAGTAAGTACTTTAGAGTACTGATGCTAGAAAATTTTAGGAGTCAAGGGGTAGGTGCCCCCCTTGCCCCCCTCTGGCTCCGCCAGTGCTTGAGGACCGAGAGGGGCCTTGGCCCCCCAAAATTTTATTTTTTGCAAATATCTTAAATAATTTGAAATTTTTTTAATAACCTTATCATTTTGAGCCCCATACTTGATAATATGCATATTTAAGAAAGTATAAAAATAAGCATAATTTTTATTTAAATAAAATACAATCCCTAAATGCATATGTCAACAATTTACAATAATTAAACTTTCAGCATTTTTAAAATGAATACATAGGTATTTTAACAATTACCTCAATAAATAAAAGGGAAAAAAATTCTAATTTTCATCATAACATATCCATGGCTTACTTGTACTGCAGCAGTAGAAAAATTAAAAAGTCAAAAAGTTTTGTTAATGTGCCGCACCACCAAATCCCCCACACAATTGCAGAAACATTTTGCCTCACATAGGTGACTCTCTCTCTCTCTCTCTCTCTCTCTCTCTCCGTTGGCAACTTGGCGTTTTCCTTCTATTTTTTCTTTCATTTTCCCTTCCACTGCTAATGTAGTTTGTGACTGAACTAGACAAGAAGAAGTGAAATACTGAAACTTTTGTGGGCCTCTCATCCCCTGACTGCATGTATAGTGCTCTGTGCCCTTAGCTAATTGGCTAACCCCTTGTTTTTAACTCTCTCTCAAGTAATTTGCATTTGCTTTCTTTTGATTTTTTTTACTTTACTTTTCATTTGCTTTTTTTTTTATTCCTTATAATATAATATTTTTTATTATAATTGTGGGGAGTAAAAGGACCCAAGTGGGCATATGGGCCTTTGGACTGTAGCATGGAGGGCCGACCTGCTCCAGAGTTAAGAATTTGTTAACTCTGCGAATTGGCCCATACGCCGAGGGTCCGAGGATACAGTCGAGGGCGAGCTTCTCCTCGGACAGATCCAAGGGAACTCAGAGCTTCATTATGAAGGTCAAGGCACAACTCTGGAAAGACTAATGGTTAAAGGGGGAAACCCTGAATCTTCGAGGTACACCGGTGTTAGAAAAATACCAAAAGAAAAGGCTGCCACCACCACATTAAAGACTCTGTACCTACCTCCCTGGCCGCATTAATGGGGAAGTGACCTCTGAACAGTAAAACTGAAACTTCTGGTCACTATTCAAAGGTACTAAGAAAAGAAATATCTATGGGGGAGGGGGTTGGAGCAACACGTGGATAAAGCATCAGAAAAAGAAGTATTTAAGGGGGATGAACGCCAGAGAAAGGTGGTCGGTCGATAAGAAAGAAAGAAATTAAGAATTGTAACTTTTAAGAGAGAAAGAGAAATAATACAGAAGTAGTCCTCGACTTACGTCCGAGGAGGTCTATTTGCAATTATCAGTTGTTATTTACAAGTGTTTGTGACTCTTAGCCTGTTATCAAGTTCTCAGTACCTCTAACCTAGATTTCAAGCCCACGCTCTACAAATTTTATTGTTTAAGGCTCATTGGGCTTGAGCCCGTAATTGTCTTTGGGTCCAGGTGCAACTGCGCACTTACAATTGGCGCCGTCTGTGGGAAGTCTAGTCTGGAAAGGAGCTGGGATACTATGGCAGGCCTAGGTTCTCACCATGCAGAATCGCATGGATCACAACCGGAGGATCTTTTCGAGCATCTTGAGCGTAGAAGGGATCGTGAGGGAAGTGTCCATACAGAATACCCCGGGGCTAGCCATACTCATGGTGGGGGTAGCACCACCCATGAGGATGGTGCTAAAGCCATGCAGAAGGAGATTAATCGTTTGAAGAGGAAGCTACGCCGCGCCAGACGTAGGTCTTTGTCGTCCTCATCTGATCCTTCTTCAGAGGAGGTACGGGGAGGTAGTTACAACTCGAGGTCATGCTCACCCCCCAGCGCAAGGTCCTCTTGTGAGGAGGACGACCCGCCAGCTCGCAGACGCAAGAAACTTCCTTTCAGGGGCTTGGGGAACGATGCTATGAGCCGAGCGTTGCACCAACTCTCCAAATCTCCATTCTCACGGAGGATTGAGAAGGGGAGGCTCCCCAGGAGATTCACCCAGCCCACCTTTACCATCTACAATGGCCGGACTGATCCGGTGGAGCATGTGAGTCACTTTAACCAGAGGATGGCGGTGCACTCTCATAATGAGACCTTGATGTGTAAAGTTTTCCCCTCTAGCTTGGGACCTGTTGCTATGAGGTGGTTCAACGGTCTTAAATCGGGGTCTATAGGTTCGTTTGGGGAGCTCACTAGAGCATTTGCTTCGCGGTTCATTACGTGTAGCAGAGTACCTCGGCCATTGGACTCGCTGCTATCCATGACCATGAGGGAAGGGGAGACGTTCAAAGCATATTTCGACCGGTATTGGGAGATGTTTAATGAAATAGATGGTGACTTTGATGAGGTGGCGCTCAATACCTTTAAGGTAGGTCTTCCTATTGATCACGACTTGAGAAAGTCTTTGACTAAAAAGCCCGTCCGCAGCGTACGTCGCCTCATGGATCGTATTGATGAATACAAAAGGGTAGAGGAAGACCAGCAGCAGGGAAAGGGAAAGGAGAAGGTTATCCCGTAGGAGAGAAGGGATTTCAGGTCGAACAAATACCACAACAACAAGCCGAGGAGAGATTATATCGGTCAATCCGGCTCGACAGCAACTCAGGCCGTGAACACTGTGTTTTGAGAACCAGTACACCAATTACTGGAGAAAGTTCGTAAGGAGCCCTTCTTCAGGTGGCCTAGTAAGATGGCAGGAGACCCTGCAAAGAGGAATCAGAACCTCTTTTGTCAGTACCATCAGGACGTGGGCCACACTACCGAGAACTGTCGGACCCTTTGGAACCACTTGGAGCAGCTGGTCAGTGAAGGAAAACTAAAGCAGTACTTGTGTCAACCTGGTGGACAGGGCAGCCAATCTAGCTCGAACAATCAGAAGAATAATCCATCTCGGCCGGCATCGGGAACAATTAACGTTATCTTCGCTGCACCTGGCAGGACTGGCTCAGGTTCCACTAGGGTGATGGCGGTTTCCCATTCTCAGGCCGAGGAGGCAGGCTGCAGGTCGAAGAGGTTGAAGGTGACTTTACCCGTCTTGGAATTTTCGGAGGAGGATAAGGTTGGTACTATCCAACCCCATGATGATGCTCTTGTAGTTACTCTTAGGATAGGGAGTTATGATGTGATGATTGATCAGGGCAGCGGTGCAGATATCATGTACCCTGATTTATTTAAGGGGCTAAGGTTGAAGCTAGAAGATCTCACTCCTTATGACTCGCCACTCATAAGCTTCGAAGGAAGAGCCGTTGTGCCGAAGGGACAGATTCGTTTGCTCGTTCAATCCGGCTCAGAAACGGTTGAGGTGGATTTCATTGTGGTCGACGCGTACTCCCCATATACAGCCATCCTCGCCAGGCCATGGCTGCACGCTCTAGGAGCCGTCTCTTCTACCTTACATGTTAAAGTTAAGTTCCCCTCTGGGGAATATGTTGAGGAAATCCTCGGCAGCCAATCGGTGGCCAGGCAATGCATATCGGCCGCAGTGCTTCATCAGACAGAAGCCGAGTCATCAGCTTTGCCCATCCAAGAGTCATAGCAATTAACAGCTTCGGATGCACCTGGAGCGGTGACAAGAGAGGAGGCTGTTTGTGAGGAGTTAGAGAAGTTTTTGATAGCAGATGACCCAGAGAGGTTCTTCCAAGTTGGCATACGTTTGCCACACCAGGAGAAGATGGAGTTGTTGAAATTTCTGAAGGACAATATTGATGTTTTTGCGTGGGACCCTTATGAGGCTCCAAGCGTAGATCCGAGCTTCATTTGTCATCGTTTAAACATCAACCCTACCATTGTTCCGAGAAGGCAGCTACCTCGGCGTTCTTCCAAAGAACATTCCGAGGCTGTGAAGGAAGAGGTGCTCAAACTCAAGAGGGCTGGGCTATTAAAGAAGTTTTCTACCCTGAATGGTTGGCGCATATGGTTGTGGTTAAAAAGAAGAATGGAACGTGGAGAGTGTGTGTAGACTTCACAGATTTGAACAAGGCCTGCCCCAAGGATTCGTTCCCAATGTCGCGTATTGATCAACTGGTGGATGCCACTGTCGGACATCCTCGAATGAGTTTTTTGGATGCCTTCCAGGGTTACCATCAGATTCCATTAGTATTGGAGGATCAGGAGAAGACTGCTTTCATTACTCCAACAGGGAACTACCACTATAAGGTCATGCCATTTGGGTTGAAGAATGCTGGGGCTACTTACCAAAGAATGATGACCAGAATGTTTGAACAGCAACTAGGGAAGACCATTGAGGTGTATGTAGATGATATGGTGGTGAAGAGCAAAACAATACCTTTACACATCAAAGATCTAGCCGACACCTTCCAGGTGCTAAGAAAGTACAAGTTGCGCCTTAACGCCTCAAAGTGCTCTTTTGGCGTGGGATCTGGAAAGTTCCTGGGGTATATGATTACTCACAGAGGCATAGAGGTAAACCCAGCGCAGGTCAAGGCTATTCAGGGTTTGCAGCTGCCTCGGAACCCAAAAGAGATCCAGAAATTGACCAGAATGATTGCTGCATTGAATAGGTTTATCTCTCGGTCAGCAGACCGATGCCGTCCTTCCTTTCAATTTTTAAATAAGTAGAAAGGGTTTCAATGGACCGAGGACTGCGTGTTAGCTTTCCAACAGCTTAAGCAATATCTTTCTCGGCCACCCATTTTGTCTTGCCCCGAGGCGGACGAGGTCTTGTTTGCTTATCTGGCAGTGGCCGTCCACGCGGTCAGCCTGGTCCTTATAAGGAATGAAAGCGGGGTGCAAAGACCGGTCTACTACGTTAGTAAGTCTTTGAATGAGGCCGAAATGCGCTATCTACTCTTGGAGAAAGCACTTCTGGCCATAGTTCATGCCACGCGCAAGCTTCCTCATTATTTCCAGTCTCACACTGTGGTGGTTCTGATCCAATTGCCTCTCAAGGCGGTGTTACGCAGCGCCGATTACTCTGGTAGGGTGGCAAAGTGGGGAACCATTTTAGGAGCTTTTGACGTTAAATACAGGCCTCGCACCTCGGTGAAGGGGCAGGTCCTCGCTGACTTGGTGGCAGAGTTTACCGAACCATTGCTAGAAGAAACTCTGAAAGAGGCGTGCATGGATGAAAAATCAGTTGGTGTGATTACAGCCGCAGTACCTCCGACTTGGAAAGTGTATGTGGATGGGGCAGCTAATCAGAGAGGGTCTGGTGTTGGACTTGTCCTAATGTCCCCTAAGGGGATTGTCTTCGAAAAATATTTGAGATTAGCGTTCTCGGCTACTAATAATGAGGCCGAGTATGAAGCAGTCTTGGTGGGCATGAAGATGGTACGTAGGATGGGTGGAAAGGAAATCCATGTGTTCTCGGACTCTCAGTTAGTGGTCGGCCAAGTCATGGGGACCATGGAGGCTAGAGACCCTAGAATGCAGGAATATTTGGCCTAGGTCAAGCGTCAGCAAGCTGAATTTGACTCCTTCGTCTTAGCTCACATTTCTAGGAGTGGAAACACCCATGCAGATTCTTTGGCTACATTAGCAACGTCCTCGGCTCAGGGTTTGCCCAGGATTATCCTCGTGGAGGATTTGCTAGAGCCAACTCTTACCATTGTTAGCGCAGTTCGCATTCATCTGATAAGGCCTGGACCTAGTTGGATTGACCCGGTTATATCTTTTCTTAAGAATGACATCCTTCCTGAGGACAAATCTGAAGCAGATAAGATACGTCGAAAGGCGCCACGTTTCTGGTTGTCCGAGGACTAGAAACTGTATAAACGGTCCTTCTCGGGACCATACTTGTTGTGTGTGCACCCTGAATCAACGGAAGCGCTTCTGGAGGAACTGCATGAAGGGATTTGTGGGAGCCACACCGGGGGAAGGTCCTTAGTCCACAGAGCTCTGACTCAAGGTTATTGGTGGCCTAATATGCAGAGGGAGGCTCAGGATTATGCTCGAAAGTGTGATCAATGCCAGAGGTTCGCCCCTAATATTCATCAACCTGGAGGGGCTCTCAACCCTCTCTCCAGTCCTTGGCCTTTTGCACAATGGGGATTGGACATAGTGGGGCCATTTTCGAGGGCTGCAAGAAACAAAAGATGGCTTCTCGTGGGGACAGACTATTTCACTAAATGGGTTGAGGCCGAGCCCTTAGCAAATATTAGAGACGTTGATTCCAAGAAGTTTGTCTGGAAAAACATCGTCACTAGATTCGGTATACCGCACACACTTATCTCAGACAATGGCGTTCAATTCGACAGCAAGGCTTTTAGGAAATATTGTGGTGACATGGGCATCATAAATAGATACTCCACCCCAGCTTATCCTCAGGGAAATGGGCAAGCCGAGACCATTAACAAGGTCATAGTCAGTGGGCTGAAGAAAAGGTTGGACGATGCGAAGGGCAGATGGGTAGAAGAGCTCCCACATGTTCTGTGGACGTATCGGACTACACCGTGCAGGTCCACGGGAGAAACGCCATTCTCTATGACTTATGGAGCCGAGGCGGTGATACCTCTGGAATCTGGTTTTCCCACCCTGAAGACAAGTTCTTTTAGCCCAGAGAATAACGACGGCCTCCTAGAGAAAGGTCTTGATTTACTTGAGGAACGACACGAGGCAACTATGGTCCAAATGGCTTATTATCAACAGAAGCTTAAACGGGGATATGACGCCCACGTGAAGCTAAGGCCACTCGCACCTGGGGATCTTGTACTAAGAAAAGTTGTGGGCACTTCTAAGAACCCAGCTTGGGGTAAGTTAGGACCAAACTGGGAAGGCCCCTATCGCATTGTTTCCGTAGCGGGTATAGGGTCGTATCGGCTAGCTGACCTAGATGAAAGAATTGTACCACGCCCATGGAATGTAAATAACCTTCGAAGGTATTATTATTAATAAAATGTGCTTTTGTTAGTTAGTAGTTCAAATTATAAATACTTTAGGGGCTTACCGTTACTATTCTTAAGAGTCAAACAGAAACTTGGTTAAGTGCAGTCCTCGGACCACAAACCTTGTGAAAATTGATATCTTGTCATTTGTTAAACAGAACCTTAGTTACGCCGGGTCCTCGGACCTCCTACTTTGGGGAAATTAACATTTGAAGTTACTATTCTTAAGAGTCAAACAGAAACTTGGTTAAGTGCAGTCCTCGGACCACAAACCTTGTGGAAATTGATATCTTGTCATTTGTTAAACAGAACCTTAGTTATACCGGGTCCTTGGACCTCCTACTTTGGGGAAATTAACATTTGAAGTTACTATTCTTAAGAGTCAAACAGAAACTTGGTTAAGTATGGTCCTCGGACCACAAACCTTGTGGAAATTGATATCTTGTCATTTGTTAAACAGAACCTTAGTTACGCCGGGTCCTCAGACCTCCTACTTTGGGAAAATTAACATTTGAAGTTACTATTCTTAATATCTTGTCACTATTCTTATTCTTATCACACGTTTTGTGGAAATCAGTATCTTACCATTCATTAATTTGGATCTTAAGTTTTATATCTTTAAGGGCTAAGCATATTTTTGTAAGGAATGGTTCTCGGACCTTACATCCTACTAAAAGCAACACTTCAGATTACAAAGGTTTAACCATCATATGAGTTTTCTAACTAGGGCATTGTTTAATGTTCAAACTAAGTTATACGGCTGTTTTGAAGTTATAGTTGTTTGATTGGTGGTGTTAGACTTATTTATTCTGTTCTCCCTTTAACTATTTATTAGTGAGAACTTTCATAACAAGCACAAAAAGAGCAAAGGAAAACAAATACAACATGAACGAAAGTTAAATAAAACTGATCTTTATTAATTATATACAAAAAAGGGGGGGTACAGAAAGTTCCTATACTAGGCCTTAAGCTAGGGGAGGAGGGTCTGGGAGGGAGCTGCTGCCAGCCTCAGTGCTCTTCAGTTCCAGCTTAAAGGTGGACAAGACTTGCTTCCCTTTGTCTGTTGAAGGAATGAGGGGCTCCACATTTTGAATCTGCTCCTTCTCGGCACCACCACACTCGTCCTTCTCTTTATGGGAACCTTCAGGTTCTGTAGGATCAGGAACAAGTTCTTGCGCCACAGGAGGAAGGGCTGGAGAGGCAGCAACAGGAGGGTCTTCAATTTCCTGTATGTCTAGGGAAAGCCAAATGTTCTCGGGCTTCCTCAGCTTGGAAGCTTGAGGAATCCCTGCTGCATTCATGGCCTCTCCCCAGACCTGCTGACAGTACTCTCGGCACAAGGCCGCAAAAGCCTCTGTCAACAGTTCTTACGTTCTGGTCACCCCCTCCTGATAGCTGGCCTTCTTCGCAGCCTCCAGTGCTTGCTTGTGGGTGCGAGCCTCCTCCTTCATCAGTGTAAGCTCATTTTCCAAGTCGGAGCGTGCCCATTGGGCTAGAGAGAGCTCGTCGTTCTTTTGGCGAAGAAGCTTACGCTGCCCTTCCACTTGGGTCTCCATCGTTTTTAAGCTGGCCTCGACGCCATCCCTTTCCCTTTTCAGGTCAGCCAGCTGCGATGTGATCTTCCCGTTTTCTGCTAAGGCCTGGCCTAAGGATCTTTTTGTCTCCTGCCTTAGCTCTTGCTCCACTCCAGCTCGCTTCCGATAGTCCTCCACAAACTTCTCGGCAGTGAAAACTTCTTGGATGAACTGCGAAAATGTCAGGAGGTTAAAAATGGTAAAGTATCTACAAATGAATCTAGAGTACAAGTGTCAGGTGGAACTTACCAGAGCTAGACCCCTTTTTAATGAAAGGAATAACTGAGGCTGACCCATTTTTTCCAAGTTTTCCATGTCCTTGGGCAGCAGAAGAGGACGCTCCAACACCTCGGCCAAGTGGTGGGCGTGGCCTTGCTGGACTGCCCTAATGCTGGAGTGGCAGGGAATTGGTGCGCCGTCCAGTCTCAGGTCAGGAGACCAGGTGGCCGGTGCTCGGCGCACTTCGGCCATGTCCCTGATTTCCCCGCTTTCGACTGAACGGGCCCGCCCTTTCCCCTTGTCCAGTTTCTGCTGCTGGGTCGGCGCTGGCAGTTGTTTTTGTTTCTTTGGCTTCTCACCACCAGCCCCCTCGGTCTCCCCCTTCCTTTTCTTCTTTGGATCTTCGGCCAGAGGCTTGGGGTCGGCTGAAGGAGGATGAGGTGGTGGTAAAGCCGGGGGAACTTGGGACCCCCTCGTTCCCTTCTTTGTCACTCGTGCGCCTCTCGCGGTCATAAGGTCCTTCAGCTCGTCCATCTCTTCTTCAATGGAGTTGTCGTCTAGACGCGCTATCACTAGACCTTCGATCCCAGAGGCCTCGGCTGCTTCTTCTTCCTCGTCGGAAAGAACAACGAACGGGTTTCCGCGAGGTCGTGGGGAGTCCTCGAGCCGAAACTGTTCTATCTCCTCGTCCAACATGTTCGAAGAAGACACTTGCTCCTCTGGGACAGCAATTGCTTGAGAGTGCACGGTGAGGGGGATTGCCGCTATGGGCCAATTGCTTGAGACGATGAGGTAGTCATCCTTCATGCCTTTATTAGACTTGGGTAAACAGGAGATTAACCTAACTACGCTAGAACGGGATTTGATGTAATAACCTACATTTTTAAGTTTATGGCACTCGTACATGAAAACAACGTCGTGCCAGGTAAAGCTCAGACCTATCTGCTCGTTTAGAGCGTCGACACTACCTAAGACTCTAAAAACGTTGGGAGCGCACTGATCGGGACACAACCGGTGGTTGCAGAGGTACTCCCTGGTTATGGGTTTCATTGGGAGGGTCATTCCACCTTCTACAAAGGTGACCATTGGGATAATGACCTCTCCGGTTTTCCTAGAACCGGCCACGACTTCTGCCAGGCCGTATTTTAAACCTACGTCGCTGGGAATGTTATACTTAGCTCTAAAACCTTCCATCCCAGCGGCGGTATCAACTAGACACATAAACTTTCCCATCAGAAAGAAGCGAAAGACTAAGTTCTAAGAGGGAAAACAGTTAGAAGGGGAGCCGAGGACAGGATCCGAGGAGAATGGGTTAAGGAAAAGGAATAATCACTTACAAATTTGAAGTTGTGCGAATTTCCGCGGATTTGTGCAGACAAAAGGTGATTACTGATGTTTTGATGGGATTAGCCTCTGAAGAAATAAATGAAGGCGCAGGTTCCCGAAGCGTCACGACGTGCGGGAAGTGGCCTCGAAATTACATTTGTCCACCCAAATTTTCATGGAGTAACAAGGGCCGTTGGATGCTCATCTCACCGTTGAACGTGGGGGACAAGGCCTAACTTACGGTAATAAATGCGCGCGTTTTTGAAAATAAAACCGCCAAGTGGCATCTTCTGGAACGCGAAATGGTCTCCACACGTGCAATTATTTACAAAACATGTGGGGTAAGTCCTCGTTGGATCAAAACCCTATTTTTCTCCTCGGATAATGAAAAATAGAGTTTTGAGGGGCTATTGTGGGGAGTAAAAAGACCCAAGTGGGCATATGGGCCTTTGGACTGTAGCATGGAGGGCCGACCTGCTCCAGAGTTAAGAATTTGTTAACTCTGCGAATTGGCCCATACGCCGAGGGTCCGAGGATACAGCCGAGGGCGAGCTTCTCCTCGGACAGATCCAAGGGAACTCAGAGCTTCATTATGAAGGTCAAGGCACAACTCTGGAAAGACTAATGGTTAAAGGGGGAAACCCTGAATCTTCGAGGTACACCGGTGTTAGAAAAATACCAAAAGAAAAGGCTGCCACCACCACATTAAAGACTCTGCACCTACCTCCCTAGCCGCATTAATGGGGAAGTGACCCCTGAACAGTAGAACTGAAACTTTTGGTCACTATTCAAAGGTACTAAGAAAAGAAATATCTATGGGGGAGGGGGTTGGAGCAACACGTGGATAAAGCATCAGAAAAAGAAGTATTTAAGGGGGATGAACGCTAGAGAAAGGTGGTCGGTCGGTAACAAAGAAAGAAATTAAGAATTGTAACTTTTAAGAGAGAAAGAGAAATAATACAGAAGTAGTCCTCGGCTTACGTCCGAGGAGGTCTATTTGCAATTATCAGTTATTATTTACAAGTGTTTGTGACTCTTAACCTGTTATCAAGTTCTCAGTACCTCTAACCTAGATTTCAAGCCCACACTCTACAAATTTTATTGTTTAAGGCTCATTTGGCCTGAGCCCGTAATTGTCTTTGAGTCCAGGTGCAATTGTGCACTTACAATAATGATCAATATATTATATATTGAATGGCATTATAAATTATAAATGTACTTGATTAGTTGATTAAAATATATAGTATATACTACTATATTAACATTTCATAGTTGATTAGAGATATTAAAGTTTTTTGTCAATCTTGTCTCATGATTGTTTAATTTTAATTAAATACATTTTTGTTTATAGTACATATTAAGCTATGAAGTATTGTACATTACTATTTTACATTTTATACACAAAAAAATTTATATATAACCCCTCCAAAAATAAATTTCTAACTCTATCATTGTCTTCAAATTAGAGAGAAAACAAGAGTGAAAACTCTTGTTCCAGCAAAATGACAAAATTGACCCTAGATTTTAATCATTCTCAACAATTCCACCTACCCCCAGGCCTCACGCACTCCCCCACACAGCCACACATTCTAGCGTCTACTACACCTTTATGTCTTCATCCTCTTCTTCTTTTTTTCTCTTTCTTTATTTATTTATTTATTTTAAATCTCCTCTTCACTATCACCCTTTCAACGGTAATTCATCTCTTTTTTTCTTTTTCTTTTTTTTTCTCTCTCTCTCTCTCTCGTTTTCCTACTCTCTCTATTTTCTAGATTTTTTTTTTTTGCAGCCCAATTTTTTTGTTTCCACCCAGCAACATGTCCACATATATATATATATATATACACACACACTATAAGTTTATATATACATGTGTTAATTTTTATATTATTTAATGAGTACAAATAAATTATTTCTTAAATGTAATGTAAAAAGGGTTAAGAATAAATTTATATAAATTATATTTTCTATTCTCTTATTTTTCTCTTTAACCAAATAAAAGAGTTTTCCATTCCTCCAATTTTTCACCCTTTCAACCAAAAAACACAAGAAAAAACTAAAATTTTTCTATCTTTTTATAGTTCCATCCTCCCACCAACTTTCTATTCTTCCACTTTTCCACTTCCCCAACCAAGCGGACCCTAAATGAATTATTATGTTTTGAATCCCTTTCCTTGGAAATCTGTTATCTATAAAAAATAAAGACATTTTCAATTTTTTGAAAAAGAATTGTTCAATTTTTTTTATAAAGATTGTTAGCCTATTTGAAAGGCTCTAAATTAAAATTTATTTTTTTAAGTATAAATATTTCTAAATATATTCTGATGGATAGAGTATAATAATAATCGGACTCTAATTTGACTAGAAAATTCTTAAAAACACATAATATCAAGGAGATATATACCTAGCTCTTAGAAAAATAGTTAGAAAAATGAGGTTTGATCTCTATGTTAAGGAACTTTTTTTTTTGTACAGATATAATTTAAAACTTACTTTATTTTATTAATTATTATATTTGTAGTTTTTATGGGATTAATGTTAATTAAAAGTTAAATAATATTTGGAGTGCATAGGAAAGTGGATAAAAAAGATATATTATTTCAGTTTTATATATAAACCAACCTGACACTCTATCAAAGAGATAAGTGGTACTTCCATATCATTTATGTATGGGATGAATTATATCAAATATCAAAAGGCTAAATTGTAATGTGCACCTTCTAAGTATGACTGAAATTCCTCTAACTTTACTTTCATTCAATTGAGTTCTTTAAGTTTCAAATTTATTCAATTTAGGTATTTTGTCCAATTTTGTTAAAAAAAATTACCGTTATGTATGAAATTAACTAATGAAAAAAATATTTAATTGAGAAAAATTTCTCACATAAAAAAGATAATATTTTATATTTTTTTCATGTGAAAATAATATATTTTTAAGGGAATTTTTTTTTATATCAAAATTGGTCAGAATGCCTGAATTGAATAAATTTAAACTTAAAGAACTCTATTGAACGAAAGTAAAGTTGGTAGACCAAAATGAATTTCAACCAAACTTAAAAAGTGTGATTTGCATTTTAAAAAAAAAACATTCACAATATCATCGGATGAATAAATTTGGCACACCCATAAAGAAAAACGAACCTCATCACACGCGCTTTGCGCGTGCGGTGAGGTTTTTTTGTAGCAAAAAAAAAAAAAAACTCTATGTTTTTATTTTATATATATAATTTTTATTTTGAGAATCTAATTTATAAGTGGATAAAGAAATTTGAAAATCAACAGGAGAGTAGTCCTATTTTTTAAGTAATGTTTTAGTGGGAGTTAAAGTTGCATTTTTACCAGATTATTTTTTAGTTTTCTCTCTACTTAAACATAGGGATGTAGGGGTATTTTTAAACTAAACTAGCCTCTGAGCAGGTGCTCATGCGTGTGCTCAGAGGCTCTTCTATTTTTTTGGAAAAAAGTTAATAATTTGCATCTATTATAATTTGAGATTACTACATTTTTCAATTACAAAAAATTCTAGGGCTGTGATGAGTATTATGCGTACATGGTGTGATGAGTATTATGCGTACATGGTGTGATGAGTATTATGCGTTTCATCACACCTCTAGAATTTTTTGTAATTGAAAAATGTAGTAATCTCAAATTATAATAGATGTAAATTATTATTTTTTTTAAAAAAATAGAAGAGCCTCTGAGCATATGCTCGCGCATGAGCGTGTGCTTAGAGGCTAGTTAATATATTGATTAAGATTTTAAAAAAAAGTGTTTAAACTTTAAAATAATAAAATATTGATTATGTTATGATCTAATGGAATGAGATTGGATATATTCACTTACTCTATAAAATCAGATTGCTTGGCTTTCTAGAAATAACATATAGTAGATTTATGAAATATTGAAGGATTGTTGGGAAGAAGCACACTACAACAAAATGTATTTTCAGTGACGAAAAAATTCGTCACTAAAATTCTAGTATTTCATCACTAAAAACTTTTAGTGACGAAATTGGACTTTTAGTGACGAAATTCATTTCGTCGCTGAAACCCCGTTACTAAAAGTCTTGGTGACGAAAAATTTCGTCACTAAAAGTCCAATTTGATTTTTTTTTTTTAACTTTTAGAGACGAAAACGTTTCGTCACTAAATGTTTTCCTCACTAAAAGCACCATTGAGTGACGAAAATATTTCGTCACTAAAAACACTTTAGTTTATTAAATCATATTTAGTGACGAATAATTTTGTCACTAAAACTATTTATCGGGTACATATAGTGACGAAAAAGTTCGTCACTAAAACTATTTTTAAGAAAATCCATGCACATATAGTGATGAAAATTTTCGTCACTAAAACCATTTCTTACAAAATTTTGTTACATTTAGTGACGAAATATTTCGTCACTAAAACTTATTTTCTGTTTTTATTTTTTTCATAGTTTTGATATTAACCTGTAACCTGTTTTTACATTACTAAAACCTCACATTTGAATAATACATTTATTTCAACAACACATTTATAAAAAAGGATCCATACATTCCACAAGTAAAAAATCAAACAAGTATCTAATTCAAACTCCTTCCATACAATAATTGTTTTCAACATATACAATAACTCAAGATGTTTTATAACAATACAAAAAGTGTAGCATAATATAATTAGAACTAACGGAAGATGTCCTCATATGTCTTCAAGTAATGCCAAAAGTAAATCTTCTTAAAACCACCAATAAGAAATCTGCACAAATATAAAACCAATATTACATTAAAATCATAAAGTAAAAACATTAATTATGTTAGAAGAAACATTTCTAACAATACATTAAGTGTAGTCACACCATGTAATATGGGTCAATTGCTAAAAGAAAGTACTAACCAAAACATGTTTTAACTTGAAATTGAACCACCCCCATAGGTAAGAGCGTCATCATAATCATTCCTCCTTAAAAAGTTAAGAATATTCTTTTGGACCTCTTCTTGCTTAGCTCGTGCCTCTTGGTCCCTAGCTCTTGCCTCTTTGAGCTCAATGATCTCATTTTCTAACCGTTGAATATACTCCACCGAGGAATTAGATGAGGCGGTGGTTATTAGAGAAGAGGAAGGTCTCATGCCAAGTCCTTTTACAACACCGGACTTCTTCTTAAAAACCAAGTTTGAGATCTCCTCTTGTGTAAGGGGAATTGTATTAGGATCTTGACAATGATCCTCTTGCACTTTGAGAATATTTTCCTATCATTTGAAAAAGAGAAAGAAACAAACAATCACAACATTAATAATACATATGTTATAGCCTTACAAACATGATAGAGATGGAATGATAAGGATGGAATGATATACATACATATGTAGCTTCATCCTCATGGTGTATCCACATATTTGTATTTGGATTGAAATGAATATCTTTGAAGATTTTTGCCAATTCAGGAACTTGACCGTCATTATTATTTGTCTGATTAATTAACATTCAAGTGTTAGATAGTTATACTTATTAATCACAACATGTAATATACTAAAGTTTAAGAAAAATGAAAAAATACACACCTCTTCATCAACCCTAATAGCAAGTGTCTTTGTCCCGCATCTATGTTTGCCTGAAGTTTTCTTCCTATTTTTAGAGTTCTTTATTGATTTTTACTAATAAACAACATTCAAGATATCTATTAGATCATGAATAAAACAGTATACATTTACTTTATCTAAGTATTAATCTAATTAGTTTACAATATAATATAGTAAACATTGGATAATAATAATATATG
This sequence comes from Castanea sativa, assembly GCF_040712315.1. NCBI lineage: Eukaryota > Viridiplantae > Streptophyta > Magnoliopsida > Fagales > Fagaceae > Castanea > Castanea sativa. The sequence goes on along the minus strand of NC_134013.1, from coordinate 86,477,918 downwards.
CATAAATAATTTACCAGCCAATCCTTATTGGTCCATCTCTCATCAATGAGTTCAGTCCACAGCTCAAGTTTGGCATTCTTTAGCGGGTGGCTTCTTGCATAGTCAGCACCATGAGATTGTACGAGCTTTTTATAAGCTTAATGCAACTTGTAGGAGCTGGAACTCAATAATCTTCCACATTTTGTATTTAATGTTTTCGTTACCAAGTTGGAATCCCCTTGTAGCTCAAACTGATCATGTAAAATAAAGTTTATATGTATTATGAAAATACTATTATATGAATTTAATATGCTTAGTGACAACAAAGACGAGTTAGACGTTATCAATGTAAATTTACCGCGATATTTTGAAGCACCACATCTCTAGTAGCAGCATCAACATTTTTCCAATTTTTCACATTGTAACTGGACAAATTACTTCGCACTTGTAAGCCAATTTGATTGACAAGCTTGCACGCATTCTTCCCAACAGGAGCATCATATTCTACAGCTATACGTACTGGTAACTTACTATTTTTTTCAACAAGTGCCGTACTGCTACACCACGTGTTGTTCCAAGGGTATTTCTGCTAGCAGATCCTATTTAAACATTATTAATGTTAAGAAATTATACATTCCATGTATATTATAACTAAATTAAGTGAAGTATAATCTCAATAGTAAAAACATGGTGCAGTTGTAATTAAGTATGTTCTATGTAATTAAGTATGTTCTATGTAATTACTAGTCGTGCTAGTTAATGCGCTAGTAGTCTGCGCCTTTGCACTAGAAGAACTTTGTATGGGAGGATTTACTTCAGGAGGTGTTTCCATAGATTGGGCCGTAGATTGAACAACCAAGATAGATGCCTCACCTCGTGAGCGTGTAAGTCGTCCTAGTGTCATCTGTAACCAACAAACATACATATAATGGAACAACAAAGTTATTACAAGTAATGGAACAATAAAATTATTATCATCTATTGTATCCTATGGAACATCTATTGTACCTTATAGATTACAGAATTAGATGACTCATCATCATTGTCATTGTCACCAATAGGTGGTACATAATCATTATCTACCATAACACTAGCTCTACTTCTTTTCCCTTTTGCACAATTGGACTGAGTAGTATCCTTTAGAGAAGTTGAGATGTGCTTCAATCCCAAAGCATCAATTCTCTCTTGGTTTTGCCTCATTTTATCCAATCTTGCCATCTCATACCTCGGTATGTTATGAGTGTATTTGGGGCCTTTTTGGGCATTTTTTGAAACTATGTATTGATATCATCAAGTTCAAAATAAGTGGAAAAAATCTCAATAACAATTACTACTAACTTTACATATCATAGTCTACGCCATTATCCATATCAAGCAATTCACAAGTGCAAAATTTGAACACAATTACTACTAACTCAACACAACAAATGACCACATCAATATCCATATCAAATTCAAGATAAGTACAAAATAATTGCTACTTAGACAAGCATAAAACTTTAAGATAAGCACATAACATTTAAGACAATTTTTATGAACTCTACATATCATAATCCATATCAAGATCAACATCAGGTATGTCATGCTCTTCATTTTGATTAGCATCTCTTGAAGTTCCACCTTCAAGAACAATCTCAGTTTCAACATCACTCATACAATAGTCAATAATATTGTTCTCAACATTGATAGAGACAACATCAACAATCGCTTCTTGTTGAAATGCGTCACTATCTTCTGCATTATCATTGGATTCTACACCCTCGACTTCCGGGATATCAAACACTCCCCTATGTTGGATGGATTGCACAATTTTCCAAGGTTCACCCAATTTGGTATCTTGAAGGTAAAAAACTTGTCTCACTTGACTAGAAAGTATAAAATGGTCATTTTCGTACCACCAACTTGTAACATCAATGCTTGTGCAGTGTGCATCAGTTCTTATTGTTCTCCTTCAACCATTGGTACCAGTATTGTACCATTCACACTGGAATAAAACAACTTTATGGCAAAACACATACTCCAATTCCCAAATTTTGCACACATGACCATAGAAGTCGTGCATTTCTCCCCTATGGTCCCCTTCCGTACATACACCACTGTTTTGGGTTACACGACGATTGTCTAGGTCCCTTGTATGGAACTTTACATCATTGACCATACAAATTGTGCACTCCTTCACATGCGGCTTAGGACTATTTGCTAATGACCATAACTCTTTAGTAGCTTCTAGTGACTCATTAACTTTCAATCTATTCATCTATAATGACATACAACAAGTGATATTAATTAGTAATAAGTAATGACGAAACTATTTAAATGTTTAATTTTTATTAGTGTGTGATTAAATTTCAAATGTCTTACACGTTCTCTGAACCACTTGGGAAACTCTTGTCGTTGGATTTGAGTTATGGCTTCTCCAGTAAGATTATGCAATGTACTTTTGTGTTCACTGTTAAAAATAAGGTGATTTATTTTCAGCTAAGTATTGCAGATAATATTCAAAACTTGATCAAACAATACATGCATATGAAATCACATACTTTAAATAAGACTCTAGTTCAGGACTATTGGACAATAAGTACCAATGAGCAGTATCAAGCAATGCACGAGACAAGTTGCCATCATTCCGCTTACCACCTGTAGGTCGGGCAGTCTGTGAAAAAACTATCAATCCTTCACTAGATTCACCAAAATCTTCATTTCTTTCTCTTCAATTATGCACAGTTTCGATTCCATCAATATACAAAGACCAGTTGTTAATACATTCTTTGAGAATGTAAGCCTCTGCAATCGAACTTTCTGGTCGAGCTCGATTCGAAACGTATCTTTTCAATTTTCCAAGGTACCTACGAGGAAAAAATACACACATTATGTGATTTTATACCACGTGGGAAAGATACAATTGATGGATGCATTAAAAGGTCTAATTACCTTTCAATTGGGTACATCCACCGATATTGTACCAGGCCTCCTAGAATTGCTTCTCGAGGCAAGTGAACAGCAAGGTGGACCATAACATCAAAGAATGTTGGAGGAAAGAACCTCTCAAGCTTGCATAGTATAAGAACTATACATTCTTCTAGTTTCTCCAATTTACTCCGCTTTAGGGTCCTTGAGCATAAGTCTTGAAAGAAGCTACCCAACTCAAATAATACAATACTAATATCTTTATGTGCAAACCCTCGCAACCCAATTGGAAGAATTCGTTGTAGTACCACATGACAATCGTGGCTTTTCAAACCAGATAATCTACCATTTTTTGCATTCACTGACCTTGATATGTTGGCTGCATAGCCATCAGGATACTTGACTGATTTCAAAAAGTCATAGAAACTATCCCTTTCATTTGGGCTTAATAAAAAAAAAGCCCGAGGCTTGTCATATGATCCATCAGAACGTTGTTTCAAATGCAACGTGTGCCCAAAATTCATATTTTGCAAGTCTATCTATGCCTTGTCAGTATCCTTGTTTCTCCCCTCAATGCTCAACAAAGTACCGTAAGTACTCTCACTAATGTTCTTCTCCACATGCATGATATCAATGTTGTGCTTAAGCTTCTTATTCTTCCAGTATGGAAGCTTATACAAAATACTTACCTTTGACCAATTTGGCTCCCCAATGAGTTGTCTCTTCTTATTACTTGGATGTTTTCCTAAAATTATATTTGGCATTCTATCTAACTTTTCTTGTATCTTTCCCACTTGTAACTCTAAAGATTTCTTCCGTTTCTCCGAAAAACCATTGTGCAACCGACTATGTCTCCAACGATATTCCATAGGAAAATAAGCTCGATGGTTAATGAATCCAATTTTACTTTCCAAAGCTTCTAAATATGGTTCATCGTTGCAAGTGTAACAAGAATGATAACCCTTTGTCCTCCACCCAGACACGTTACCAAATCCAGGATAGTAATGTATTGTCCACAACAAAGTTGCACGCATCTAAAAATGATCTTTACTATAAGCATCATAAGTTTCTACACCTTCTTTCCACAACTCCTTCAATTCGTCAACCAATGGTTTCAAGTAAGTATCAATCTCATTTCCTGGTTGATGGGGACCAGGAATAAGCAAGGACAACATAAAATATGGCTCCTTCATAACCAGCCAAGGCGGTAGGTTATAGGGGATAAGTATGACAGGCCACATACTATAGTTGTTGTTTATATTCCCAAAAGGGTTAAATCCATCAATAGCCAACCCCAACCTTACATTACGAGGTTCGAGGGCAAAATCAAGATGTTGTAAATCAAACTCCTTCCACTGCTCACTATCAGCCGGATGCCTCATTATCCCATCATCCACTTGTTTATCTATATACCATCTCATGTCTTTAGCTCTTTGGCCTAACATGTACAATCTCCTCAATCTCGGTGTCAATGGGAAGTAACGCAATACCTTATGAGGAATCTTTTTACCTTGGGCACGTGTATCCTTGTACCTAGGCGTCTCACACACCGAACATTTATCAAGGTTTTCATTTTCCTTCCAAAATAGTGCACAATTATTTTTGCATGCATCTATATGCTCATATGACATGCCCAAGTCACGTAATATCTTCTTTGCTTCATAAGTTGACCTTGGAACCAAGTTATCTTTTGGTAAAACCTTTGTTAGCAATTCTAGCATCATATCAAGTCCCTTATTACTCAAGTTGGTCATTACCTTTATATTCAACATCTCAATAACAAACTTCAAGATACTATAATCAGTGCAACCCGGATACAACTTACGCTTTGCATCTTCCTCAAGTTTGTCAAAATGACGCAACTCCTCATCTTCGGTTGCATTTCTTGGTTCCCCTCTAATTCGGTCACCTACCAAGGCATCAATACCATCCATATGATCACCATCTGACATTTCATTATCATGAATGTTCTCGTTCAATAAACGAGGTTCTCCATGATTATACCAATTAACGTAAGATTGCATAATTCCACGATGAAGCAAATGGATACGCACAATTTGAACAGATTGTCGATAGCAATTCACACAGTGAATACACGGGCACGGAATATTACCACTCAAGTCCACAACCGATCTTGCAAAATTAATAAATATATTGACCCCTTCAATATATGGACGACTTAATCTGCCATCAGGTGTCTTAGCCATTGGCATCCAACTTTTATCCATGTTTGGCTACAATAAGGTAAATGCTACTTTAGTAAAATAAGAATAACTCATGCATAATGTATTCTAACATCTAAGTCTATAAACTACTTAGATAAAGTTCTATCTCATTCATGAATGCACAAGTATTGAAATCAAATAAAATACTATTCATCACATCTAATCAACAATACTCATTAACATTTGCAACAAATGAAAAACACTTCTAATATTAGTTTAACCCACCTTATAACATCATGCAAGCCACCCGCTTGCTCCAACACAACATACCACCACAAAACCAATCACAAACATCACAAGTATAGAGTTTTACAAGTATTTAAATCAAATAAAATACTATTCATCACATCTAATCAACAATACTCATTAACATTTGTAAGAAATGAAAAACACTCCCAATATTAGTTTAGCCCACCTTATAACACCATGCAAGCCACCCGCTTGCTCCAACACAACATACCACCACAAAACCAATCACAAACATCACAAGTATAGAGTTTTACAAGTATTTAAATCAAATAAAATACTATTCATCACATCTAATCAACAATACTCATTAATATTTGCAAGAAATGAAAAACACTCCCAATATTAGTTTAACCCACCTTATAATACCATGCAAGCCACCCGCTTGCTCCAACACAACATACCACCACAAATCCAATTTTTAGCATCACACGTATAGAGTTTTATAAGGTTTTCTACTAAAATTTACTTACTTTGCTCAAGCTAAGCTTACAACTTTTAGAAAAAATTCAAAGTTATTGCAAACAATGTGTATTTAACCTGCAAAAGAAAAGTTAAATTTATAAATACTTCAATCTTAAAAATGATCCTCATAATAAAAAGAAGCAAAGGCACTAGGTTAGGAGTGATCAATCACTAGTTTTTGCCAAAGGTACACTTACTGTTGAAATGCTTTCCTGCAGAAAGAGAAACAAAATTGAAAATTGAGGAACACAAAAAATAATCTAAAATAACTAACTAAACCATAAAACAATAATCTAGCTTTATCAAAGTGAAGACCCAAAACTGAGACCCAAAAACATTTCACAACAATTTCAGCTAACCCAAAAAGGGTACCATCAAAGTCACCAAAATGTTAAAACAATCACCATTCCACAACCACAACCACCATTCCAGTTCACAAACAACAACAACACAGCCCTCATCCAAAACAATCTCTACAAAATGAGAACGGTCTCTACTCAAACTTAGACAAACCGTCCCACCACAGAGAACAAATCTCAAACAGAAAATATTGACTGAATTTATTTTATGTTTCAGCCATCAAACAGAATCATCCACTCTCCTAAGTCTAGTTCTTTCAATTTATCAGCTTAGTTAACACAGCTCCACCTTTTTGAAAACGGAATTGCTTACCCAAACAAAAAGACAAATGAGAGTCCTTTAACTATCTAATTAACAATCTAACATCATAGTCATACATCTAAATTTCCCATGTTCACTCAAGAACCAAAGAGAGATTGGATTAAAAGTGATCCTAACTCCATAAGAATTTTTCCCACATTCTATTAAAAACAAAGTTCTTAAACCTCCCTCTATCAACAACACCATTCTTGACTTCCAATTTACTAGATTACATAATACCTTCTTCAGGGTTGATCAGACCTCCATAAATGTTCTATTTCTCTGCAATAAAAGATTATATATATATTGGGAGAAAGAAGTGCATGGTTGTGTGTTTTTATTAATCTTTGTTATAAAAGGTATAGGGAGGCACGCTACAATCCAAAAACTCCAAACAAAAAAATGTAAACGAATCAACACACACCTAAAGATGTGCTCCTCATTAATTAATACCAACAGAAAATGCACCTTAAACAAGTTCAAGCCAAAAAATATTTCCACGAGGCATATTACATTTAAGCTTTTTCTATGATTTTTTATTCAATATTTTCTTAAAAAAAAAAAAACTGTCCTGTGAGTTCCAGGAATCCTTGTGTCACAATCCAACAAATCAACCCAAGTGATACAGAATAATGAACCCATTGCACCATTCTGCCTTCCTTGTTTTTCAATGTCTAATAATACAGGTTACTTTGATGAAACTTAGACCACAAAGCCCATAACACACGACAATATAACCTATCAATATAGTTTCACCAAGAAACATTCAACATACCTAAAGTTTCCCAAGTTTAGAAGCAGTGTCATTTCCTTGAAAATCCCTTCATTAAATTTAGAGAACTCTTTCAAGTCCTTCACAAGAATCTCCACAGCTTTAGCACGGTCATGCCTGCAAAACAAAAATAAAAACCCAAAAAGGATAAAAATAACTACTTAGAAAAAATCATTATTCCCTGAAAACTTAGCGATACACAATTCATTTTGTGCAAAAAAGCATTAGCAATTTTTACATTACATAAAAAAAAAATAAAAAAAAAAAGAAAGAGAAAGAAAGTTACCTATCCAGTGCTTCAAGGTAACTTTCGAGTCAGCGTTGGGAGTTGAATCGGCGAAGGGAAGGCGAACGGTTGGCGAAGGGAAGGCGAACGGTCGGCGAAGGGAGGCGAAGAGTCAGTTGGGGTTGAATCGGCGACGGTGAGTTAAATCGTCGCGATTGGGAGAGAAGCTTCGCTGAAGAGTTGAATCGTCGCAATTGGGAGAGAAGCATCGTCGGAGAATCATCGCGATTGGGAGAGAAGCTTCGCCGGAGAGTTGAATCGTTGCGATTGGGAGAGAAGCATCGTCGACGAGCTGAAGAGTCGCGATTAGGAGCTGAAGCGTCGCCGGCGTCTGAATCGTCGCGATGAACACGAAATCGGCAATGAATGGGAACCATCGCCGATAGAAACCGCCGAATGGAAGCGTCGCCGTCACCGACAGGAAGCGTCGCCGTCGCCGATTGTGTGTTGATCTGAAGGTTTGGTGTATTTGGTCTGAAGGTTCTTTTGTGTGGGAGGCTTTTGGGAGCTGAAATAAAAGAGAGAAATGACAATGAAGAAAGGGTTAAGTTACCTTATATACTTAGGTCTTTAGCAACGAACCTTTTCTGTCGCTAATGCCTACTTTGTCGTCGCTAAAGGTATCAGGTTTTTATGTTTTTAGTGGCGAATGTCAATTTCATCACTACAGAACCAAGGCTTTGTTAAGGTTTTTAGAGACGAAATTCATATTTCGTCACTAAAGCATACTTTTAGTGACGAATTGTGATTTCGTCACTAAAAACATGTAAGTGCAAAACCTATAGTGACGAAATATTTCGTCACTAAAAATTTCAACTTTTAGTGACGAAATATTTCGTCACTATAGATTAATTAAATTCGCGCCAAAGTTTCCTTCCCCTGGCGCCCATTTTTCAGATCACAATAGTGATGAAATTTATTTTTCGTCACTAAATATTATAATTTTTTTCATCATTAGTGACGAAATGCATATTTTTTCACTAAAGCTATATTTTTAGCGACGAAAAATATTTCCTCACTAATTTTCGTCACTAAAAATACATTTTGTTATAGTGGCAAGTGGAATCTGACAAATACTTCAAAACGACATTGAGAGATAATTCAATCAAAATTACCTCAATGTATAACATAATAATTCCAAACATTCTAAAATAAAACACCAGCATTCAATATTTAAAAAAAGTACATCACATTCACATCATTCACTAAAGAGAATGAGAGACATAAGGACTTCATGAAATAAGAATGAATGTCAAAGAAAAATATCTATACCAAAAGTACCCTAAACAAGACGCGAGATTTTGGATTCCATCTTATTTTTGTTGTTGAGTTTGAGCTGTTTGTCTTAAAAAGCTTTCCTCCTTGTATCCTTGCTCATTCAGCCACATGCAAAACACCCATTTGAAATCCTTCTTCTTCTAAGAGAGAGATTTCTAATTACATATCTTTTAAGTAAATCAAACCCAAAAATAACTATGCTATAAGCATGTTACTGCTATAAAATGTTGATATACCAATGTAACACACACATAGAAGAAGAATTTGAATAATGATCGATATTCACTTAGTGTGAGTAGCAACTCTTACTCCATCTTGACCAATGTGTTCCTTCAATTACTACTATTTTTGGTCTTCCTCTGTAAAGCAAAAACAAAATTAATGGGTCTGTTACCAACGCCATAGACCTTGAAAACCCCTGAAATGAAATTGATAATAAATTTGTTATCTTAACTTTGGTACAAATAATGACCCTTAAACTATTTGGCGTCGAATCCAAAGTTCGTAAAGTAACATCTTAACCCTTTTCTGCATGCAAGTGGGTGGGTTTCAACTCAACTAATCAGTCCATTATAGTCAAAATTACCAACACGTGCACAAAACCACATAAAATGATAAAATACTTGTGATTTTGCATAGCTTCTCTCTCTCTCTCATCCTTGCTTTCTGTATTAACCATATATAGAAGCAAAAAAATTATGCAAATAGTCATCCTTCAACCATTTTTACATTTGTCATGATACAAATCCAATTTTTTGTACCTTGACAATGAGAGCCTAATAAGCATAGAACAAAGGCAATTGATAACGACTCCATAAATATTGGGAAAGAAGAATTCAAATAAATGAATAATAAAGATATATAACATCCATACCTAGGTTCCCAACCAAGCACCTATGCCATTCCAACAACCAAACTAAGAAATGGAGGTCGAACCTTTGCTGTTTGAATTGCAAGTTCTCGATGACCAATGTGAAGGGCATCAAACTTTCCCAATGCTACTATTCCTCTTAGATGATAATCTTGGGTTTAATACTAAAAAGCCATATGAAACGAAAGCATGATAGGTTTTCTGTTTAGAAATAATAAATAGATGGTAAATATAGGATGAAAGAAACCTGCCACTGGGGACAATCCTTGGGATGGAACCTCACAATCCTCTTCTCGTTGGCTTTGGACACAAATGAAAAGAAGAGAGAAGCAAATCAGATTCTACACCAAAATATGATATGAAGCAATACGTATATTCCCACATTAGAATTAGAATTTAGAACCTTTTTTATTACAACCACCAAATCATCTCAAGGAACCTTCTGGTGTGCTAATACTTAAAGTTACAGAATCAGAATTATTTGTTTCCTAAACTTCTAATGAGAAAGTAGAGCATAAAAGTAAATAAAAATTGTCAGCAAGTTAATATAGCAAGTTATTAGTAGCACTGTTGAAGGCAGATTTAGAGGATTTTTACTTCTAGTGCCTCTTAATTCTCTATTTAAAAAATAAACAATCAGAAAGCAAGTATAATTAAGAGCGAAAAGCATAAATAAATATTAATAGTTGTCCTTGAATGTGTGCGTACCTTAGTTCACTGGTGATTGAACAGAGAAGAGGTCGAGACGTTGAACGCCGATGTGGCTGACAGAAAACGGCCCCATGTGGCCGAAGGTTAATGGCAGTTTTCGATGGCAAACGGCGTTGTGGGCATTGCCGTGAAATGAGAGATAGAGATTAAAAAAAAAAAAAAATTAAATGACAATAAATTTGTAGTACAGATTGAATTTTGAAAACCAACAGAAAAATGGTCCTATTTTGCAGAAAATATTGTACATGGAACTTAAATAGTAGTATAGATAATTTGCTAAATTTAAGGATATGGATGGGAAGTAAAATATGGGAGTGTTTTTTTTTTCCCCCCCTTTAAATTCACAATAAATAAGCATATATTTGAAAAAAAAAAATGTGAGATCATGGAGTAAGGAAAGCAAATTCTATTAAAAAAAATTGTTAACGTTTAACCAAGAAAGAGGTCTTATAAATTCTTGTGAGACAGGGAGTAAGGGCTGAGGTTTAAGTCTCCAAGAAGGAGCTTCACACACATATACACTTAGATTAAACTAGAGTAGAAATTCTATTTTGTATCAACAAAAAAAAGAGATCCTATTTATCACCAAAAAAAAAGTGGTTCTATTTTGTTGGCAATGTTTTAGTAGGAGTTAAAAGACGTAGTTTTACTACCGCACACCATTGGTGCAATGGTCACTCTACAAGCATAAGTGCTTGTGGGGTGTGGGTGGCAAGGGTCGGGATTCAAATTTTTAGGAAGGAGCTTTACATACATATACACTTAGATTATGTTAAAGTAGAAATTATATCTTGTATATATATATATATATATATATATATATATATAAAGACGTAGTTTTACCAAATTATTCTTTAGTTTTGTCTCTATTTAAACCTAGAGAGATAGGCATATTTTGGAACAAAAAAAAATTTGGTATAAACAAGGGAAGCCCCTTAAATAGTAGTATAGAAAATGAGGAATCCAAACAAAAGAAACCCCTTAAATAGTAGTATAATAAATAATAATTCAAATAAAATAGTATATAAAGCAACTGACACTCTTACCAATTTACACCTCACAATTCACAAAAGAAACAAAAGAATTATCACTACAATTGGTTTTTCTTTACAATGTGATGTGGGCAAATTATACCGTTACACCATTCAAAAATCAAATAAAATAATAAGGCCAAAATTACAACTTACTTATCGTGATTTGGTTGAAATTTAAGTTATCTCAATTAGAGTTTCTAACCCACTTTTATGTTTCTCTCCACCAAAAACACAAAAAAAAACATAAAAATACATTATCAAATAAGATAAAAAATAAAATAAAAAAATCTAGTGAAATACTTGCATCATGCGATTTCAAACTACAGGTAAGCAACTTAAATTTCAATCAAATCTCACATGAACTAATAAAGTGTTAAATTTCAAACTACAAGTGGTAAGTTGTAATTTTTCCAAATAATAATTATTAAAATTCACCAAAAGATAATTATATCTTGGAATTAGAAACCATTCTAAACTTTATCAAACCATAACCATCACTCAAAAATAACATGAAGTCTCACACTATTAGCACTTTGAAGGTTTGACATGAAGACAAGCAATTTGAAGGTTGACCAAACGTGAAGACAAGCAAGTGAAACAATGCAGTGAAGAAAGAAAATAAAGCAAAAAAAAAAATTAAAAATAAAAAATAAAAAAGAAGAAGAAGAAGAAGAAGAGAAAAGCATAGATCAGGTATGCAGATGAAGGTTGCTGAAGACACTGCCATTGTTGTTATTTTCCTTCTCTCTTCTTAATTTCTTTTTGGATTGTGATTATTTTCTAGTGAATTTAGAGCTTAAATCCTCTCAAAATAGAAGCTCTAGATGTGTCAATGGATCTCTGAACATTTTATTTGAGACATAGAATGATGTAGTTGTAGGATAGATTTTTTTTTTAAAGGGAAAACTGGTACTAGGCGAAATTGGCTAGAATTGACCGGAATAACCGAAACAACTCGAAAGAGACCGAAATTTGACCCGAGGGGAAACGGGTGGTACTACCGTTCTGGATTACACATTGCCACGAATTAATAACATTGATCTTCACTATAATAATACACCAAGAACAATAGTCGATACAAAACAACCATTCCTAGCAATATGGCAAGATCAATAAGCTAAGAGCTCGCCTGCTAATTCATCAAGGAGGGTAGACTTGCCACAACCTGAAGGGCCCATTATGGCTAAGAGCTCGCCTGGTTGTGCATAACCAGTCACACCCTCAAGTATTGATTTGCTACCTTCCTTTCCATTTGTAACCGTCACCCTCAAATCCTCCCATGTCAAGAAAACACCATTCTCCTCCGGCGGCATTGTTCTAACAACGTTTCCTCTTCTATTATTGCTTTGCATTGGATTAATGATTTTCATTTCTAAAATCCTAGCAAGAGTAGTTGTGGTTGAAGAAGCGATCTAGCACTATTTGGTTGAAGAAGCGAAGCCATGGCCAATTTCTTTGTGTGTGTGTGTGTGTGATTTCTCGTTAGAGAGCTCAGTATAGCATGTGCTCAGTGACAAAGGAGAGGATTTGTAACTGGCAGCAGTGATGGGAATATATGTACAAAATTCCCAAATCTATGACATGTAAAAATAGAGAAAAATTTACGCCAAAGAAAAATAATCACACACAAGACAGTATTTACGTGGTTCAGCAATTTGCCTACGTCCACGGAGTTGCAAGGATTTTACTAAGGCAGTACAGTTTTTCTCTCTCAAAAACAACATCAATAAAAACTGTACTGTGTTCTCTCTCAACCAATTTCTTTGTTCCATTCTAATGTTTTCAAATATTAGTATGTTTAGATTGATTTGGTTTCAATTGTCTAAATTAGATTGTTTCGATTGAGGTAGTTCCAAATTCCAAAAAGCTAAGCTATATCTTAGCGAGTGTTTTCAAATAAAAGGATAAGCCTTTACCTATCCTATATGAGTCGGTAGCAAGTTTATCATTATCTTTGTAATGCATATTTATATTTAGAAGTATGAAATGGAAAGCACTTCCTAATCTCTTAACTCATCAAAATAACTTGGTATTAGAGCAAGAAGCTGAGCTTGGAGCATTAAACTCTAAGCATGATAATGCAATGAAGCAAATGCAAGAGATGTTTTCTTCTCTAAACTCCTGACTAGACCATCTCATACTGAACTAGAATTCTGACCACGGTGAAGGCTGCTCGAATAGAAGTAGCCGGGTTCAGGCAAAACCATTTCAATACCAGAGAAGGAATGAGTTATACACCATCAATCGGGTGGTTGCCTTTAATTATCATTGTCGTTCACCATTTCAAGATGCTAACAAGTTCTGTTACCAATTGACATAGAACGAAAATGCGAAAGATACGCAAACACTTAAAATTCATATGGGATTCTTTGAATTCAAATTGAAGAATTCTAGAATCTCCGAAAAATTATAAAATAAATTAAAAATCTTATTGTAAGGAAATTGTTTTTTTTTTTTTTGTTTTACAAAGTGCCTACTTATTTTTTAAAGCTCCAAAAAAAAACTTTTTTAAGTACAAATATTCTTAAATAGGTTCTAAATTCTAATAGATACAATATTATAACAAGAGTCTAGTTTAACTAGAAAATCCTTAAAAACGCTTAAAAGTCTAGGAAATAAAACCCTAACTCCTAGAATTACAAAAATTACAATAAAACATAAAAAATGATTGAATCATAAAAATAGAAGCCTATATTAATTCGATATCCAACCACAGACACCGAAAATTTCTTCTTGCAAAATCAAACTGTGATTCATGTCTTGTGATCTTGTGCAACAACGAATGGAGTTTAGGCCTCTTTGGAGTAAACTTTCTAAAATGTGTGAGAGAATCGGATGGTTTCGTCGAACTCATTGATATTCTTCTACAAAATTAGTTGGATGCACTGGAGTTTCATGGATCTGTAGTAACAATATGGTTGATTTGCTATCAACGTGATTAAGTGGTACATTGTGGCACCTGACTGATAGGAAATTAGGATTAGGAAGCTTCTTGTGGACTGGTATTACCAACTAAACCCTCACTCTAACGTGGTTGTGCCAATTTTAGAGGTACATTAGTTTGGATTAGAAATTTAGAATTATATTTGTATTGATTGATTAAAGGAAGTTAGTATTTATCTAAGTCTATTTGAAAGTCTATCTTGTATGATGAATAAAGAACATCATAATTTTCTAAGTTATAAATCATCAGCCAGTTTAACTTGGAGGGTCTAAATTTCCTCAAAGTAGTCTATTTATCAAATAAATATGAATTGGTGCGGGGTAGGGCACACAGCATTACAACCATGTGCACTGGGACAGCTTACATTTGTGATGTAGTTGAAGCCATTAATTTGGCTCTAGAGATTGGTATCTACAAGTCAACTTTTTTTTTTTTTTGTTGAGAAAGTACAAGTCAACTTTTGAGAGTGGCGTTTTGCAGGTGTCTCGATTTATGCATTGCTGAGAAAGGCATTGTGTTAGCATGATCTAGATCATATATATATGTAAGGATCAAAAATCATGTAAAAGACTTAGCAACTACTACAGCGTATTATGATTAAAGATCCTAAAATAATGAATTTATAGAGAGAGTAGAAACAACAAAGCTTTTGACGTCTACCTTTCCCGTGTCTCTCTTCTCTTATTTATACCATTTGCCCTTACTATCTCAACCCTACACCTTTCCATCTACTCCACCCCTTCTACTGACACTTGTCCATTCCCTTGTAGTCGGTAATAAATAGAAGCTTTAGATCTGTGCTTTGTACTGGTCAGGTCATTTCTACATTAATGCAACGGATAAAGCTGGTACTCCCTATTCAATGCGGCCAGAATGGTTGGTGCAGAACATTCAATGCAACGTTCATAGTTATCCAGCCCCCACCCAGATATTTGCAATATACCCCATATATCATTAATCTACCTTTCGTCCTTTGCCCGGCCACCCCATTTCATTCTCGGGACAGTGACTTTTATTCTCCTCTACTCCTTATGCCTTTCAGTATGTCCTCGGGTCTTCAGATCTTTGGATCCTCGGATCTTCGGGTCCTCACAATATATATATATATATATATATATATATATATATATATATATATATATATATATATATATATTACATCCTTTTTAGACAGTAGTAAGAGTTTTAAGGGATAAAAATAAATTACTAGTCATAATTGAACATTTATTAATCTCTAACCTATACTCTTAGGACACTTGACACTTGTAACAAGATCATTATTTATTTATTGATTTTATGTGAAAAATCTACCGGCCATATCAAAATTGTCGAAGAGTAAAAGGTTTTGCAACTTGTTTCAATTCAACCCTTTTCTAATCCAAACATAATTTGACTCATTAAAGCCTAGAATTATAACATAAAGTTAAATTCATTTGATATAGTAAATGAAATTTTATTTATTGAGTCATCATCTTAAAAAACGTAAGCAATACTGCAATAGAAATGGTAAGCTTCCGTTTTTGGTTGGATCATCTTCTTTTTCTTTTCTTTTTTTTCTTTTTTCAAAAAAGAGTTTGATCATCTATCTTGTTGTCGTGATCCTTCAATTAAATATTTCCTTTCCCTTATGTATATATATATATATATATATTGAAACTGTGGTTTGGATTGAGTAATCTAGAAATATAACAGGATACACTGTTGCAAAATTTTGAAGGAAATGCAAGTGATAAGGAAGTAAACAAGCGGGTAAGCGTTCTTATTTGGTAAAATGGCAATTTCTTGATTTAAGCGAAAAACGAAGTTGTGGGCGAAATATGTCATTAAAACTGAGTAGATAGCCTGCAACATAATGGTAGATACATATATTGATTTAGTAAGTTGTGTGGTTTGGATAAAAGTGATTCATAATGCTTTAAATTAAGATACTTGGCATAATGGCCAATGCCTTTGACAATAAAATGCCCTCTATCTCGTTGAGTAAAAGCTGGAACTAATAATTCTAGGGGAAGCACATTGATGTATCACAATATATTACATATAGTGAAAGAGAGGTGAATTATAGTCATCTTTTTTTGAGTGCATGCACTACTAAGAATGTGACTTGTGAACACCTTATGAGTATTAGATGTCCAGTTATATAGATTAAAGGATCTTGGGATTCCTGGATGAATGTGACTATTCAACTTCTACCTAAAATTAATCATTTAAAGGTAAAACAGACACTTATGAGAAAATGTAGACTATGCATCATGTTGAAGCTGAGTGATATCTATGCTTTTATAATACAAAGAGACACTAGTAAGGTCATCGAAATAAAAATTAATGAGTAATGGCTTGGAAGAAAGCTAGGAAGCACGAATATGAGTACGGGTATGGATACGTATATGGGTACGATATGGTGATACAAGCAATTTTTAAAAAATTATAACACGACACGGCAAGTAGGACACGGGTACAACACTCCAAATAAAGTTTTTATACGTTCTAGGAAGGAAGTACTCAACAGAATATTTAGTGCAAATTGACTTACGAACAAGTGTGTATGGCCAGGGTCAACCCAAGGCCTAGGCCTAAGGCCCCACCCAAAAAAAAGATCCCCTTAGGGAAAAAGACCCCACTTCCAATGGTTAAAGACCTAAATTTAAATAAAATTATATATTTTTTTTTAAAGGTTGTGAATTTTTTTTATTAGTGATGTTAATGATACAATAAATTTTACTATTGGCTTACAAATTGTCATGTTACTAATCACAAAAAAATTATTTAAACATTCATTAGTTAAATTGATGAACTTCATCAATGGGAGTTAATGTCACATCACATTGTGAACATTTTATAATGTTTTTAGTCCATTTTTCTTTTTCATTTCTATTAAGACTCTCAATGTACGAGACCAATAGAACCCTAACCCAATTAAAACTCTAAAATGTTTCAAAAAAATGTTGCAAATGTGTTAAATCATCAATTATAGATTAATCTTCCCTAATAGTTTAAGACTTTAATTTTTGTAAACTGATATCCTACAAAACCACACACCAAATAATATCTGTAGGGGCAGAATGGTTAGGATACGCTTTTGGGCATTGGGCCTAATTTGGGGGTATTTACCTGTCCGAGCAGAGTTTTAAAGCCCACAAGCAAGCTACTTCTAGAGAGGTTGATAAGTGTTGTCCGAGGAGGAGCACCTCCTCAGCCAAGTCAAGTGAAGATTATACGACGCATCAGGATGTTTGGAAGGAAATTCTGGAATGTCTGTTGGGTGGAGATATATTCTAAAAAATTATAGAGAGGAAGAACGAATGAGAAATATCAGGGAAAAAGCTGCTACTACCACATTAAAGACTCTGCATCTACCTCTCTGGCCGCATTAATAGGGAAATGACATTTGAACAGTGGTGATCAGTTTTTCAGCTATTATTTGAAGACTTCCAGAGGGCGGTGGATGGGACAAGTATCTGGGCCACTAATCTGATCCATACGTGGAAGATGGAGGGAAGGAGGAGAATGAGATAAAAGGAATAGAAAGGCATTTTAAAGGAAAAGGGGAAGAAAAAAGGAGGAAAAACCCTGTACACACCATCTTTAACTAGAATTTATTGTTGAGAGAAAAAAAGAGCGATATAAGTCGTTCTCGGCTTACGTTCGATGAGAGTTTTTGTCATATAATCATTTCATTGTACATGTACTGGCGATCTAGCCCATCATACTTATTATCCAAAATTTTCAAAACCTAGGTTTCAAGCCCACACTCTACAAAATTTCATTGTATAAAACTTTTTGGGCCTGAACCCATCACGCAGTTGGATCCAAATACAAATTGTGCACTTACAATATCCATCTCTCTCTCTTAAAAACAAGATTTAAAATTAAACATTAGATTTTAAGTTTACTTAACTATGCATTCTTGTATATCCAAAATAATGAATTTTTTTAATCGTAATATATTTTTATTTTTATTTATTAATATTTATGGTTCAACTATGATATTCAATTCTCTATATAAAATTATCATTAGTTTAGTTGGTATTATTCATCAAATTAAGTATTTAATTTATCAAATTAACCTTAATTTGATTAGTATTAAATAATTTTGTTTAATTAATATTTACTATTAAAAGCTCCGCATAAATTTTTCGCCTTAGGTCCCAAACAATGTTGGGCCGCCCCTATGTTTGGTTGAAGTCATTGGTGATGGCACATGTTGTGGACTATATTCCCGATCAAAGTTCCACTTTGGGACTAAGGAGAAATGTTATTTGCTTAAAAAGGAGCAAATTAGAAGCCATCTAGAATGAATTGTTGGAGACAAGTAGTGCAGGAATAGGGCTGTTGTCGGTTTTGACAATGACAAAAGTGTGCGCATGCATAGCTAAAGAGAACCACGGTAACTACAGCAAATCACCTATGTTATTGTGTGGTCAAGAAGGAAATGAAAGTTCACGGGGTGATCACACTATAGCTAGCTATACTCTATTCTATCTCCTTCCACCCTTGAAAGGATGGTTTACTTCACAATGTAGTTCTATTGTTTGGTGAAATGTTGCAACCCTTGAGTATTTATACGACTCTTCAAGGAGTTAAAACATATGGTTAAAGAGTGTTTTTTATGGTCATTTTGGATGTAAGGGGAGAGAGGGGGGAGTAAAGTAAAGTTGGATGAAAATCAACTAATTTTCAATCAACTTTATTCCATTCTCCTTCCCTCCTCCTCCATCCAAACTAACCATTAGTGAAATGCGCAACTCTTGATAAAGGGTTATAACCTCCAACAGAAGTTGAAGCTATTAGGAGCAACACAACTCCCCATTGGATTGTAAATTTCATGAAGGGCTACATTTATATTTTTAAATAAGACACTACAAATTATTGCCAGAACATATTCTAAAATCAATCATCTCCTGTTACATTAAACAGCAAGTCCATGATTTCCCAGCAATTTTTATTTTTATTTTTTATGTTACTATAATTAGGTCAAATCTGATGACAGCTTTTGTTCCTTTATATAGTAACCATATATCTTATCTCTTTACTTTTACTTTTGTTTTTTGTTTTTTTCCAGCCGCCTTGGATAAATTATTACATAATATCGCATAACTTTTATGTTATTACATCTGTATGTAATTCATGTCACATCAAATAATAATGAGTGAGTATCATACCCCTTCAACATTATAGTATGTAACTCATGTGTGAGAGACGGTGCCTCCCCCTTCCCCTACTTGTGGGATGGAGCCGTATTTTTTCCTCTTAAGAGACGATGGAGAGGATCCTACTGTTATTATTCTCCTTCCTAGGTTAAGAGTTTGACAATAAAATTGTCATTTATTTAGTTGGAAAAACAAGAAAAATAAATTGAAAAGTACATCGTCTTATTGATAAATTGAAAAAAATATCTCTTTAATAATAACAAAAAATTACATCACTTTACAATTTGAAACAAAATACAATATTTTGATTCCCAGTTACAATCTAAAAATAGAAGATTACAAGGAAAAAAAATCTAAGAACATGATAAAATCCTATTATAGGCATGCATATTGGATATTAAAAGAGCTGGTAAATATATGCGTGATGTGTGAAAAACTCTAATTCTAAGTGCATCTGAGCACATATTATTGAATCGAAAACCCTAATCATGCAAAGACTAAGAACAACCTAAATCTAACATGCTAATCAAAAGAAAAACATATTAAAAACCTAAAAACTGAACATGCGTGAATCTAAAGATCTAAGGCATAAAAATAAAGAGGTCAAGAAACTTTACTTGCACACAGTACTCCAAAGCATTTCAAGCTAGGCAACACCTCAAAAGGGAGAAGAATTCTAAACTTTTTGAGGTTTCAAAGGGATTTTTTTAATTTTCTTTTTGAACTAAGGGTGAAGGGGGTATTTATACTAGGAGTGTGGGAGTTAGGGTTATGTCTCTAGGCAATATGAGACTTAGGAAAATTAGGTTTTTTGAGCAAAAAATATAGGAATCAAGGTCAACTTGTGTGGGGAGCAAGCCGAATCGAAAAGGAAGGAAATAAGGGAGGTTGGCTCCAGATCTCCCAGATCCTTCCCTTTTTTGTTTCATTTGTTTCTGTTTTCAATTTGAATCTAATTTCTTCCAAATTTCGACTTCTAGGTTTGATTTTATTGGTCCTCAAAGTTAGCAAATTAATTCCAAATATGTCTAATTAATTGTTTATTTATTTAATTAACCAATTTTCACATATTCTATTGTGCATTAAAAAATGATTTGACCTAGATTAAATTTGTTGCATGCAACCTTACCATAAATCCTACCCTCAACCAATAGGATTATGACACATCATCTAATTCAAATTGTACTAAAATAGACCAATCAAAATTAAGAGATCATATTAACCTACAGTCAGAATCTAGTTCATGCAAGTGCACCTTACCATTAAGATTTATTTCTTTGATCACTTTTAATCTGGTTGTCCGATTAATGCTCATGAACTGTCGTTTTGATTGTTATGACTCAAGATTGTTTTATGAAAAGTATCCAAGGATCAAATGGCCAAAATTATAGTCTTGCCTTGAATACATGATATGGTGCAATGTAATACAAGTAAGGTCAAAAGGAAGTTACAAAATGGGGTGTCTATATTATGTTACATCAAACAATAACAAGAGGGTATCATACCCGCTCAACATTCTTTCTTCTTATTTCTATTTTTTATTTTGTAAGCTTTGGATGTGTTGTGTAGTTACTTACACCATTCTAATTGTTAGAGGTGATGGTCATGCTGATGCAAGAGCGCGCACCTATGTATGTATGTTGGGGCCTTGCAAGAAATTAAGAATTGAATCCCACACCTCCAATAACGATCGTTCCTGTTCAAAATGGCAGACTCAGTAATGCTGATGCAAGTGCGCGCACCTATGTATGTATGTTGGGGCCTTGCAAGAAAGAATTGAATCCCCCACCTCCAATAACGATCGTTCCTGTTCAAAATGGCAGACTTAGTAACGATTTCCAAGTATAATGCTTCGAGGTATCCAAAGCCCTAGCACAAAAGGAAAGTGTCTCAGAGCCAATGATAGCCAACCACGTTTTCAGGATGATGATTAATAGTACTTTAAAGATAAGAAAAGTTCCCATCACATTATTATTGCACACTAACAAAAAGAGAACCTCTATCTACATGCAACATGTATGGCTGCTTTTGCAATTATCATGTTTTTTTAGTTGACTTACGCCATTATTAGCATATATCTTTTAGTTGCAGGTCAAAGCTCACAGAAATCCTGACAGCTACCAATATTCTCAACCCCCACCGCAAAAAGAAAAGTTAAGAAGAACATGCGGCTTTGATTTATAGCCCAATCACTGTGCAAAGATCATCTATGCCGATTTCATCACTGCTTTGTATTGAGTTTTTGGTTGACCAATAAAAATTGCTAATTACACCCAAATGTTTGAAATGAATCTTCATATTTCAAACTAAATATTCTAAATTTAAAGAACTGTTAGATCTATAAAAAAAAAAAAATCAAGGACCAAGTGAAAATGGAGATACTCCTCTTGCCTAAATCAAGTGAAGGATGATAAGAATTAGCCTGCAAGTTGGAATGAACAGAAGAAAACATTAGAAAAGAAAGGCCAACCTGTGAATTAGCTAGACTAATAGGATTTGAATTACTAATATAAGAATGCGGCTTGGATAAACCTACCTAAATTACTAATGAGTTGGACCCCAAGATAATGGAAGAGCTCATCTTGGTTTCACTAGCTTGTAAAAGGTTATACCTAGTGCGTAAGATTCCCACTTTTGCTGGAAGGTACTTATCATCTCACCAAGTCCCGACCTCTGTATACAAAAATATGACCCAGTAATTCCAGCTTCAATGATCAGCTTCTTGGGGAGGGCTTTTGAATATTCTTATAGGGTTTTTCAGGGAGAAATTTACAGAGTCAATTAGGCATGCTGGCCGCCTCCAAATATGTAACTCAATTTGGTTACTTAGCAAGAACATTGAACCAAGGAGGTGGACAGAATGCCAAATTGGCTCTGCAACAAGGCCCCTGATAAGCCCTAGAGAGACTGAGAGACCAAAGTCTTTGAGTAAAAAAATGGAGAAGAGACTTATAGTTTTTTTTTTTTTTGGGTGAAATTTTTGGATAGTGGTCTTTTGAATATTGGGTCTGGCATTTTGTAGAAAAGAGGGTGCATGAGCGTGCATGGTGGTGTGCGGTTTGTGGTGATATGGTGTGGGCGTTCCTATAATATTCTTCTCTAGCACATTTTTATGTGCAATCGTGTGCATGACTTTGCATATCATCCAAGCTTTCATTGTTGCAGATTTCAGACAAGAATGCCCTCACTTTTACAATAGTGACTAAAGAGTACCACCATGCTCAATTGTGGAAAGAGGGATTTTCCCACATATATTGTGCTCTCTTTTGTAGTGTATATTAGGTTTCTTTTGACTATTGGGAATTCTTTATGTAATAAATTTTGACTACGGAGTTCATGTGCTTCTCTTATGCTTTCTATATGCATGCCTTTTGACTAGCTACTAAAGGAGGACGCAAAATGAGTTGTCCTTGTCTCCCACCCAGATTGTATTACTTTGTCAACTCTCTTCTAATTAAGGTTCCAGTAAGACTCACAAGAAAAATACATGGCTTGTGGTGTGAACTCTTCCTGTCTTAGGATCCAGACTACGGTGTCTTTTATAATGATTGCTATAACCCAAGAACACATTCAAAATTGAATTTTTAATGCTTTTCATAATTGTTGATATGATTTGTTATAATTAGATTGATAAGTAACTTCATTTTCAACCGAGTCATCACTGATTCTTTTACAATACCTATCACAATCAACTATGTTAACAATTATAATAAATATTATACCTAGGTTATTGTTACAAGTAGTGATTGCAATGTGAAACCCCATTTATATTGATCTTTTCAAGGAATGTGTGGGTGTGGCATGAGAAGGGAGTAGTACAATTCCAAATTACGTACTAAGTAGTCAATAAATGAGTATGGGTACAAATCATATCGCTACAAATTACGTACTAAGCAGTCAAAGCCCTGTATATAGCTACAAATCATGTCGTCAACAATGATCATGAATATGAATAGTTCAAATCGTGACTTGATACATATATCTTTTGGAAGACTCAACAAAAAGACAACATCATCTGTGGCGTGGTCACTTTATCTCCTCATGTACAGCCTCTATTCTAGAAGAATGATTATCCTCTCAAATAACGTTGTAACACATGGCAGAATAATTTCATCTTTTTCACGTTATCGATCACTGCCTGACTGTCTCCTTTGTATTCATATTTTCTTCTAGTTATTTCCATTTAAAGTTTAGCACTAGGCCTGTGCAGGAACATGGGTTTGCATTATTACTAACAGTACGTACCAAACCTTAGCACATATCGAAAACCTTTCCTCATTCTTTCGGAAAGCAAAACTCCAAATATAAGGGACTTTTCTTGATTTTGAAATTCCACATTGATTAAAATAATGAGATGCAGTAGTTTCAATGTAAAAGTGTTGACCTCAAATTGTTAAGAATACTAGAATAGTAGTGAGATGTGAAAATCAGATCTATAGAGTAATAGGGTAGGAGGTGGTAACTTATGTACATGCATGTAACATCTTATTTTAATAATAAAAATTTAACATTAATCCTTTACAAGAAATCTATGAAGTCCTCTTGTGAATAAAATCTTTTATGCACGAGTCTCATAAGACTAATATCTCACCGATTTGTGGGTTGTGTGGGATCTATATGTCAATGAGATATTGGTTTCATTAAACAAAAGAAATACTATCTTCCCCTCGTGAGTGTGTGAGAACAAATTTTTTTTGTCTAGCTCCTTTGCATACATCATTTTGTTGGGGTTTATGTCCTAAAATTCAATTTATTGATATGTCGTAAATAATTAAATTGTTTAATTATATGAGACTATCTATAAGTGAACTAATGGGACATTATCTTAATCCATAAGATGCATTGTATGTGATTTATGTGATTCAGTCACAGAAGATGTAAATCACAAGTTTTTTGTAAACTCAGAAGTTTAGTTCGTAGTCAGTGATGAAATTGGGTGTTTCATCTACGAAGACTATAACATATTAACTAAGATGATTTGTCTTGATCATAGAAATGAAGATTTCTAGTTGGTATGTTAATATGTTTTAAGAGTTAATATATTGAACTGGACTGCTATGAGATTTATTATTCTCCTAACGACTGTCAAATGAATAATAAATCTCACGATTTCTATTTACATCAACTCTTAATCCTGAGAAAATAATGGACATGATCATGAGATGTAGGTTGTTTTAATATATTAAGAGTAAGATCTATTAGTAACGGTCAAAACTTCAGTATGTTGGGCAGCTACATTTAGTGTTGATGGAACATATATTCTCAAGATGGAATTCATAGTCTCTTAACAGAGATACAAAACATTCCCTTGAGATATGTTTAATGGGTTTGGTTATTCAGAGAGTTGGGCCCAATCACTTTAGTAAGGAGTTACTAAAATATATATTTATGGAATTAGATTTCATAAATATATAATAAATAACATAAAGGATTAAACCGGGTACTCAAGGATAAGATGTAGTAATATATAAAGTGGCAGTCTACATTCATGACTTTGTATTACTACGAATATTTTATGAAGAGGTTACATATATATTAAAGTTTTGGGATATAATTTATAGATAAAGCTTATAGTTAATGGTAACTTTGGACTTGTCAAGAGTTGACAGAAAAGCTTAAAACCCATTGGAGCTAGTGTTTTATTGGTCCCTTTTGGTCCCACTTCAAGCCACACACAAGAGTCCAATTGGAATGACCCAAAAGGCTAGCCCAATTAGATAATCAGTTATACATAAGAAGAGAAACATACAGAATTTTGGGAGTAATGTGAGACATCATTCTGAAATGGTGAGTATGTGAGTGTTGGACACTCTCCTATTCTCTCATTGAAAACTGATTGAGAGACCACACATCTTGGGCATTAAGTGGAATTAGAGTGAAGATTAAAAGTCTTCCCAAGTGCTTCTGATCTTCGGTTTTGAATTTCACCACACCAAGGTATGCTTTCTTGTTCTTTAATTCTGAACTTACACATGTTATCAATTGCGAATAAAGTAGATCTGTTAATTTTTCCGCTGCGCATGTTTGCATAAGATATAAACATGTATTTTCCATGTATTTTTCCAACACCTTTATGATAGCTCATTGAGATAGGTGGGTTGGGTCATGGTGAACTTGGGCCCTTGGCACCTTAGAAAGACATTGGCAAAGAAATTACATGCCCTCAGGCATGGATCAAGGTAGTGAGCTATAAGGCAAGATTCATTTGAGGAATTATAATAAAGTTTTTTTTTTAATAATAAAGTTTTTTTTTTCAGCCAAGGACTTTGTAGTTGAATTGGCACATCTCCGTGCACAAAATGTTTGGAGGTTTAAGGGAGAAACGGTTCGAGTTACAGGGTTAGCAGCATATTGTAATTATCCCTTAAAAAAAATTATAAAAAAAAAAAAAACAGGTATGAAATTTGTTTTCACCTATCAAAAACAAAAAAAGGATTCATTTGAGGAATGTCATGAGAATTTTGGGTTAGAGGGATTATGAGGTGAAGGAAGCTTGGAAGAGGGAGGCCATTAAAGAGTTTTTTTTTTTCCCCTGATTGGTGTCCTTAGCACCATATGAGTAAAAAAAAAAAAGTGTGATAAGGGGTTTATCCGCGTGACACATAACTGTCCTAGATCAACAACGACAAGTGTCATTAGATCCTTAAGGGTTAGATTTAGATTTTCTAGGAATCTCTACATATAAATAGAAGCAGGTTTAACTTCATTTATAAGATCACATCTGCCTTTGCACATGTTCTAGCCCATCCCAAGTTATGCAAACACACCTAGCAGCCCAAGCAAATACCCAACTCAACCTTGATCCAATGCCATCCTAGTGGAGGACCACCTCCTAGCTCTACCCACAGCATCTACTGCCTACACAACATTAACCATCCATAAGCAATCAAACCTACATGGCCAAACAGCCCATGCCCAATCTTGTGTTCCCCATATTGAACCAACATACTACACACTGTCCAACATACTTGGCCAAACAGCCCATGCCCAATCTTGTCTTTCCCATATTGAACCAAAATGCTACACACTCAAGGCAGTTCAACCCAACGTTACACAACCTACTCAACAACTAGCTCATGGTCAAGCCAATGCAAGGTTGCTATGGCTCACCACCGCACATACCACCCACAAAACACATTGCTTGCAACATACTAGGCCAAAAGCACAACTAATTACATTCACAAGGCCAATAACTTACTACCAACTTCGCCTACTTGTGTAGTCAGACACCACCAAAAGGGTCAACACAACTTACTCAACACACGGCTTGCTTCCCTCAAGACCATATATTTGAGTGGTTAACATGATGGTAAGACGTCACCACATGCAGTCACTCATTCTTGAGGATCTAGGGTCTTAACGCACAACTAGTTCAACAAACTGAAGTAATGAATAGAAGGTTGGTTTTTTGGGGGGTTGGGGAGGGAAGCTACATCCAATACTAAACCGATTGTTTAAGCTATACATCCCGAGTTTGTTTGTTTGTTTGTTTGTTTTTTTTTACATACAGAAACAGCAAAATGGGAGAATGTTTCTTTTTGTT
Source organism: Castanea sativa (assembly GCF_040712315.1). Taxonomy (NCBI): domain Eukaryota; kingdom Viridiplantae; phylum Streptophyta; class Magnoliopsida; order Fagales; family Fagaceae; genus Castanea; species Castanea sativa. The sequence continues at coordinate 86,450,847 of NC_134013.1, read as the reverse complement.
TTAGAATTGTATGTATACAAATTACAAAGACCCTCTTAAAATTCGATCAGGAAAATTGAACTAATCTTGACTGGAGACAAAGTTCACTTGTGATGAAACTAAAGATTGAAATTGAACTATTCTTATTAATCTCATATAAAACTATTCTATGGCTTTTCCTATTTCATTGTCCCGACTTTACAATCTTATTATACAATATGTGGTACTATACCAGAGAATGCTCATTCTGTCCTCTATAAATAAGCACTGTACTGCAACAGGAATACTAGCCTGTGTAACCTGCCACTTGATAATGTAATAACAGGATCCAAAAGGTTGGAGAGGAACCCCCTGATGATCTCATTCATCTTCTATATCAATCACTATCATGAAGAGGGAAGGCCATTTCCAACTAAGGAGTTGTTATCTTCAACTACATCTTCAACTGGGTTCTCTTCTGCCCAAACAGCTGCATCTTGATACCCAAGCTGGAAGAGTCGGTCTAAAACATGATCTTCTGCTGGCTCAAGTGCCCAATTGAAAAGCTGAAATGGACAGAATGTTTATTGACTTATTCACTGAAAAAATGGAGCATTCAATTAAAGAGCTAAAGATTACCTCTCGGGGGCTGGCCCTATCTTCAGGATTGCAGTCTGGACTGATCCCAATTCCTTGCAACCCCAATCGACTAGCTGGAAAAGCACAAACACGAATCTGCAAAGCAACAAGGCTCAGTGATAGTACCTTCAGGAGTTACCTCAAAATTTTTGCTTGCACAAATGTATCTAGTTTAGTTCCGTAATATTTTTGCGAGTGTCATTACAAAATTGAACCAGAGGCACCATGACAAGTCGAATAACTATACTCTATTTTTGGATTTTAAAGAGAATATGAAATCATTGAAATAAATGAATGTCGGTGCACATTATACAAAAATGCATACATTCTCACTTCATTTTTTTCCCGATAGATCAGATGTACTATTGAAACTAAACCAGTTACAAACGGGACTATTATTTGCCTCCAATTATCACAAGAACTCTTAGTAACAAGGTGCTAACAACTACACACACCAACTCAAAACATCAATGATGCGGGAAGCACAAAGAAATATTTATTTTTATTCAGTCTTATTTAAATTTGGAACCAATTGTATTTTTATTGATTAATTGTATTTTATTTTAGGTATTAGTGATTACTTAGGTTTGTTAGTATTTTGATCCAATATCCTAGAGTCAAAGTTAATTTTTGTAATTCAATAATTGGGATTTCCCAAGTCATTTAGAATTATCGTTCCTTAGTCAATTAGAATTAGAGTTTTGCTATGTCAGTTAGAATTAGGTCTAGTAGTCTGCATAAGCATAGTTATTGTACTCCTATGGAGACAGATTATTTGGAAGGAATAAAATCTCTTGAAATTTTCCAAATGGTCAGGTGTTAACTCTAGTCAATTCTAGTTGCTGACTCCTAGAGATTCTCTTTTACTTGGTACCGACTCCAAGCAAGTCTAGGTGCTAACTCTTAGGTTATCTAGCCTGTCTTTCTATTCATTAATTTTCGTTTTCCATTGTTTTGGTGGTGTGATAAGTATCTTGCTTCTTAGGAATCCACATCTTTGCCTTACTTATCTGTTCATTCTTAACCCTTGGGACCACAGCTTTTTTAGCAAGAGAGCATATATATTGCATTTAGCACGCTTCAATGGAAGGTGCTAACTCTTTAGGTTATCTAGCCTCTGTCTTTCTATTCATTAATTTTTGTGTTCCATCGTTTTGGTGCTGTGTCAAGTATGTTGCTTCTTAGGAATCCACATCTTTGCCTTACTTATCTGTTCATTCTTAACGCTTGGGACCACAGCTTTTTTAGCAAGAGAGCATATGTATTGCATTTAGCACACTTCAATGGAATCCAAGGTAATTGATTCCCAGCAAGATGACTTACCATCCCCCACATCTACTTCAATTTCCCCTAGGAACTCTGCATCCAAATCAATTTCCACCAATATCTGCGCAAATCCCAATCTTTTGTTAGTCTTTGTGATGGTGTCTGCATATATGGGCTTTCCTACCCCACTAGCTGCATGACTAAGACAAGTTGGGTTCCAATATTAAATGGGTATCCTCAGATTCTTGATCCAGATCAGGACTATCTTTAGGGAAAGATCCATCAGGGGCATGCCTGGCTACCATTTGCACAGTATTAGAGGCTTGTTTGCCGCATGCCATACTCATACCTCAAGAACATTATCCCTACTCCTTAGATCCTCAAATTTGAACAGGAATAACCATTCTCAAAAGACAATGTTTCCACCAAACCAAACTGGCTCCACAAAGCTTCCGACCATATGCTTGACCAGCATAAAAGGCAAAGGCTTCTAGAAATTGACCCACTAAACTTGTTTCCCACTTTGCTGTGCCAGCCTCAACTGCCTCCTATAGTGGTTTAACAATCACTTTTCCATCGACTTTAATTAGAGCATGATATTCTAGCTTTGAGTAGCTCCTCCATTCTTCCTTGAACAGAGTCAACTAGTCTTGTTCTTGCTAAATCACAGGCCTAGAGTTTGTTACTGGTTCTAACCCACCCCATGAAGTCAAAGGCGCTTCGGGAAAGTGCCCAGGCCAGTTTGTTGCTAAATAATTATGGGCTTAAAGTTTGTTACTATGCCCAAATCCAAACTCACCCAAAGTATTATGAGCCTCCTCAGCCGTAGATTGTCCATATCATCCCCATTTTTTACATAGGCTAGGTCAGTACCAACTGCCAAAACAGAATTTCTTGCTAATTTACCAGTTTTAACTTTTAACAAGCATGTGTGCTCCACTCATCATCTTCACCAGTTCTTGATCTTCAACACTAAAGAAGTAAGCATGGCAGATCTTCAATTACAATAAGGAATGTTCGAGGAAACACATTCCACTCATCCCCAGTCTTGAACATCCTCTGGACTTTCTCCATGTGGTAGATTATTACAAGAGGTCACCTTTACCTCACTTCCAACCTCAAGGCTCTTTTCTGCTGTCCCTAACACATCGCTGTCAGTATTAGTCTCTAATGCTCTGAATTGGCACTCCTTCCGTGCCTTGGCCTCACTATATCTACTAGTGCCCAAGCACTATGTGATACCCGAAATGTCTTCCGGGGTCACCACAACCTCTTCCTCTGCCACATTTTGCCATCTCCAACCTAATCTATCAGTTCCCCAGCAGGAGAGAATCTCCCTCAATGAGAAAATCAAATCTTCTTTAATGCCATTCACAATTCTGTACTCTATCTAAAGATCATGAAAGGTATCAAGAAAGCTTCAGATAGATTCCATGCATAAGTTAGACCTTGCTAACTTGAGCTCATCCCAAACATCTTACAATACCAAATCCATTATAAATCCTTTGAAATAAGGCTTGTCTAGTTCTTCATCAATTGCTGCTAATTGCTAAATCCAATAAACAGAATGTATTGGCCAAATTTGGTGTTGGTTTTGTAAGTGATAATGAAGGAGAGAGCCTAAGATTACCACTTCACAATGTTTTGCAGAGAATAAATTCAATTCCATCACCACAGAATATGAAGAATGGCCACGGAAAAACTAAGTCAAATTAGTCAAAAGCTTTCTGAAAAAATCCCAAAAGAGAATCACCACTGGTCTGCTACTGTTGCACATTTATCCAAACATGCCCTCTGCTACTGTTCAGAGATAACTCAAACATTACATAATTAATTTATGCAAGAGCGGAGGGCACAGCATGATGCTGGTTTCACATAATTAATTTATGCAACCGCATGGATTAAATGCAATGAAGCTAAAATTTTGTAAGGTGCATCAGTGTATTAAACATACAGTTTTCAACATAAGAACAAAACCATGAGTCATAACAAGTTAAATCATCTCAAGCAAATACCGTCTGTGCAGCAGATGTTGGCGGCATAAACAAAGTCAATCCCCCATCAATGCAAAGTCTGTTTCGAAACAATGTAGCTGGTCTTGGTGCAAGATATCTGCACAGAAGTATATTTTCAGATCTACCATATTATATGTACTAATACAGTAGCAAACATTTGCAATATAAATTGGTATATTAACAAATCACCCTGGAATAAAGGAAGAAGTAAAAACTGCATTGATGACATCTTCCTTGGAATCGAACGTATCCACCAACAAGCCCCTAGGCCTCCAAAGAATCTGGGTTACAGCAACTGCAACAAAAGAGATCATAATAAGAAGTGGCAGATAGAAGTGAATTGAAAAGTCATCTTTTTTTTCTTTTTTTTAATTTTTTTTTTGAAACAGCAGTAGACCTCCTCCAGGTTTTATGTCATCTGACAACACACAGCCCTTCCAACAAATCAGCTTTGATCAAAGCAATTAATCTACTATTTTTATGCTCACCATATTCAATTTTTTTTAATGACTACGCTGCCTTCATTGTATTATGCATAAGGAAACTGCTCCCTCCTACAAAGTACAAACATAATATTCCTTTTTGGCAAACTGCAAACCCTACAAATTAAATTTTTTTTTTTTTAAAAAAATACTCATTGTATAATCCCTTTTTTTTGGTAGGTACATATGGGGGAGGGGGAGGGAAAGGTGGGGATCGAATAATCTTCAAATATATTTTTTAATGAATGATTATTCATTAAAAATATTCTTTTAAGCTAAAATCTTTATATTTGCAGATTTTGTATGAGCGATCTGCTAGTTTTATCAGTGTTCATATATTCCTTTCTTTGTAGACTTGATTAACTATTTGAATTTTAGCATGTTTTTCTTAAGAGGGATTCTATTTCACTGCTTCTAAGAATAGATTTCCTCTCTTTCCAATGAAATTTTTATTAGTAATCAAAGAGATAAAGAGTTCCCCACTAGTAAACATCTGTATACACAAATCATATTATGCACATTTAAGGAAGCAAAAGAACCATTCTTACCACGAACCCTCCCGGTGGACCTAATATGAACATCATCTGGCAGAAACTTCTCAAGAACATCTCGAAGAACAGCCTATGCAAAGAAAAATTGGACAAAATTAAGAATGCTTGATATTTAAGCAAAAAATTTATTTATGATATTAAGTTGGCTCTCTCATCTTCCACAGTGCGGTTAGTTCATAGAGCCATAAGATCACAAATTTGAAAAGAACAAGCCAAAACTCAACTTTGTCATAGGCAGTTTATTACTCCTTGGTATATATCGCGACATTCCCAAAATAAATAAATAAAACTATTTGATAATTGCTTTAGTTTAATTAAAAAATAAAAAGAAGAAGAAGGAAGTAAATACCCAAAAGACAATAGAAAGCCTCCATTGCAAATCAAGTCACAGGAAAGAGGACTTACACCCAATTTCTAGTCTCATGTTTTTGTAGATATACCCTTTTGTCTGTGATTTCATGTCTATTACTTCATTATGCCTAGATGTCATTGAGTCTGTGTTAAATCTAAAACTATGGAATCTAAACCGTTAACTGTTTACACATTTTCAGATTATTAGAATACTAGTTAGTCCACTAGTTTGAAAGATGATAAAATATTTCGGTTTAGGGAGGTCAAAAACATAAATGACAATGGTCCATCAATGCCTAGCCCTGCATTGAGCTTTTTACCTTATTTTAAGGAAAAATGAAAAACATAAGTTTTTTTTTTTCTAAAGCCTGGGTCATTGACTCTTCAAATGAAATAATAATTATTATTATAATACAAACTTATTGGAAACTACATCAAGATGCTCAACAGAGGTGAGGCACTTCCCATACCAAGGAAAAAAAAAAACATTACACTTTCATAGAGTAGTTTTTTTTTTATAAGTACTTTTATAGGGTAGTTTCTAAGTCCCATACAAACTCAACTAACAAAGACTTCTGACATTTTGTAATCAGATAAAAAAGCTATGCAATTAACATTCTTAAATATTGATTGCTGAGTGGATGAACATTGTCATGCCAAGATCACAATGACAATAAAATCAAGAATGATTCACAGAGCCTATTCTCAAGAGATATTCCAACCGGTTACCAGATAAAAAAGGACAAATTCCAACCATTGACACTGCTAAACTCACTATAGGATACATCGGGACATCTTGTTGTGTAGCTGCATATCTTACTGTAATTAATTTCAAATATTGATCATAATACTGCAGAAAAAGTGGACATAATCTCTAGGTCCTATAGATATGAACAAGTGTATTCTAAATTGATAAAAAGTTCTTAACCAATGAAGGTTTGGGAAGTGTTAAAGCTTGAAAGTCAGTTACTGACGTGCACACTCATGTTGATAAAGTGCAAAGAGTATACATCTGAAATCAACAATATTTGAATTCCACTACAAAGATGGATATCAATGTTGGACCACATAAACTTGAACTACTAAGGATTATATCTCAATTCCTTATCTAGGCAACCATTTATTTTCTTTTCTTTTTTTGATAAGTAACCATTTACCACTATCTTCAAACATGAAAAAAATTTAAGATTTTACTCAATTGGGATATATCAGTATTGAACCAAGTGGAGTAGAGGCATACCCCAAGCCGAAATGCAGTCCCTCTATTCCGGCAATCTTCAGCCAGGATTTTGGTAGCTTTCAAGGCCTCTTCCATACTTTCTCCAGAGGCAATCACTGCACAGACTATTGCACCTGCTGAGGAACCAGCTAATGGCGTGGTCTCCTGTGTCAGAGTATACATTCCGGTTATGAATATAAATACTTGAGCAAATGATTAGATTGTTCATTTTCTATGAAGATGATGATTAGATTGTTGTTGTTGTTGTTGTTGTTAAGGAATAAAAAAAAATAAAAAAGTAAAGAAACAAAATTCAACAAGCACACTCTAATAAAGCCTAATCTCGTATAGTCACTAATACATTCAAACTCTCAGCAATTACACTAATCGCTTGTAATGTATATATACATCAATAAGTCTAAAGACAACATTTTTCCAAAACTATTAATGTTGCTCCAATCGTAACTCATCACCTCATGAATTCCTGTAACCTGTTGTGTCCCTTGCATTAATCTACATACATACATTCATTCATAAAAATGCTAACTTCCACTTCAAAGCTCACATATACCCTCAACAACCATATTAAATCAACAGACATCACTTGTTTTATCACCAGACAATAAGTCCAAGGACCCAACAAATTTCACAACTTCTTTTTTCAAAAGTGCTGTCATGGTAACTTGTGATGGGTCTATAATGAAAGTGATGTCAGCAGTAGTCGCATGTAAAAGTTACTTTACACTAATCAACAAGTTGGGCATAACAAAGAAACAAAAAATAACAAAATAAACATAAAACTTAGTACCCATTTGTTGCATTGTTCAATTTCAAAGATATTAGTAAATAAAAAAAAAAATTTTAAAAAAAAAAAAAACCTTGATATAACCCTTTTGAATGAGGAACTTAGCGACACCGAGATGGTAAGGAAACAAGAGGCCAGCAGCAGAGAAACTAAAGCCAGGACTCGTAACGACACGTCGTTGACGCTCAGCTTCCACGTCCTTCACTCTCTGCTCCCAAACGACGTCGGGTTCAATCTCATCCTCCATCACAGCCCCAATCCTCTCCTTACTACTACTACCATTCGCATAAAACCCACTCCCATTCAAGTCCTCAAACATGGCCACCGAACCCACCTCCCCATTCGGGCCTTTGCTGGGCCCTCTCCGAATGAAGAGCCGCGACGCCAGGCCCAAGAACAGCTCGCCGGTGGCGACGGCGAACGACTTCTTCTCGGTGGCGGCGAGGTCGGCGGGCTTGGACTTGGAAGTGGAATTGTTGTTGTTGTTGTTGTTGTTGCTTTTGGTGAAGGAGAGGATTTGGGTGCGGCGGTGGGTGAGGTTAGGGTTTGGGGAAGAAAGGAAAGAAGGGTTAGAAGGTGAGAGTAAGAGAGAAGAGAGCGCGGGAGCCATGAAAATTGGAGAAGTGAGTCTTCTGGCTCCTCTACAGAAACGAAGTGAGAAGTAATGCATTTTTTAACTTCACTTTGGCTCTTCTTCTTTCTCTCTTTTTTTTTATTATTTTTTTTTTATTATTCTTCTTTTTTGGTAAGACTTTTTTTTTTTTTTTTAAGGCCAAAATATAAACTAGATCTTCAAAAATTGTTATTTTTGTTCTGAAAACTCTATTTTTGTACTCCATCAATTTTTTACGCAACAATAGACTTTACCAGTTGAGCACATGAGAAAAGTTTTCATTAATGACAGTGACAGCAAATTTGAGTTTACTATATCAATATGACAAAAATAAAACTTAAATTATCAAAGTGATAATTGACTAAATTTAAAGAATGTAATTTGCTATATTTTTTAAAGAAGCTTTAATTGTTTTTAATATTAAAAAAAATGTATTAATTAACAAGAGTTATGGACAGAGGACTTATGGGGGTAACATACTAATAGCAAATGCTACCCCAACTTACTTAAAATGAAAATAATCATTTAGGTATCTTAGTTGGCCTTTTTTGCTAAATATTTGAGTTTTTAAAACTATTTTGTTATAAAGCCTTTATCGCAATTTATTTAGTTATATAACCTCTTTTTGGAACTTAATTATCTGAAAAGTCGACTTCCAACATGAAACTTGATTTCACCAAAATCAAGTTCTTTGCAATTTAACAGAACGTTTAACTCAAGTTTTGAGAAATTTGAGTTTTGCATTTGCCACATATAACTTAATTTCATACAACTTCACTTTAGTGAAACTGACTTTGAACTTAATTTTAAGAAAGTTAAGTTCCAAAAAGAAACTAACTTACTAAATAAGTTTAGTATGGAGGCTTTTTAACAAAAATAGTTTTCAAAAAACTAAATATTTAGTATTAAAAAAAACCACCCTAGTGGGTAGGTGTATGGCTTAAAGTATTTATTATCATGCTCAAGTTTGACCCCACCCCTCCCCCCTAAATTATTTTTTGTCTAAGAAATTTATAACACCAAAACTGCAAAAATGTATTTATAGGAGTAAAATAATAATTAACCAATTTAGATGGTATAATTTTATTTTATTTTTTTCATTCCATGTCAAGGTTTTGAAACAATCACTCCAAATAAGGAATTCCAACTTAGTAGTGTTTATTTATCAAAAATGATAAGACCACATAAAATGTCACAATTATCCACATGGCAGATAGTGAGTGGTGTAGAAAAAGTGGTGGTTCGTGTGACAGTGATAGGTAATCAATTACAGTCTGACATGTAAGATAGTTGTGATAGAAATTATGACAAAAATTATGGTATTTTATATGGTACTATAACTACTCTTTATTTATATTTATAACTTGCAATATTTCCAAAGTCGTAAAACCGAGGATACAAACAGTCAAATTGAAAAAGTACATACCAAAAGTTCTATCCATAATTGCAACTATTAACGGCTCGTTTGGTAAGAGATTTCTAATAACTTTGTTTGTATTTTTTGAAAATACATGTGGATGAAAAAAAATATATGAAAATACGTGTAATATTGTTTAAATACTAAAAACTTGTTTAAATAACAATTACAAACAGCCCCAAACTTTCAAAACTCTCCATATCTAGTTAGGTGCGTGTGTCTTTATATATATATATATATCACATCTAGCGTAATTCTAAGTAGTGTTACACCACCCAATAACTTGTTATAGAATTCATATTTTGAAAATCTCACAATTAAATTACATGTTTTATATATTCTTAACATTCTTGGCAATTTTAATGTCAATTGAATGTTATTTACCATTTGATCAATAAACTCATCTTTTATACATTATTTTAAACTACAAAACGTGAATTTAAAAAATTGATTGATGACATGGCTAGTAATCTTGGATCATCTTGAAATTTTGTAAGTATGGAGAATATATAAAGATAATGTAACCTAATGGTGGATTTGTCAATATTCGTATCCAATTAAAAAATATTAAATGGTGTAACATTGCTTAAAGTTACACTAAGTATAATTTGAACTCAACTATATATATATATGACTTAACCCCAGCAGTGTACAGTAAAGCTCGACAGGAAATAGTTATATACTATATATGATTAATTAATAAATATAAATATAAAAAAATTAAATTAATGACTTTGTAGACAAAAACTTGTTTAATATAATTAGTAGTTTAGAACTTATTTGGAGAAGAGTAAAGCTAGAATCAAAATTTATTTAGTATAGTGGATTATGTAGAAAATAATGTGAGCCAGGCCCTTCCTTTGTCATTATCTGACTTGTTACCTAATAAATTAATTTCAGGAATTTTCTATTTCTTCCGGTTCTTCCCAATCCAAGAAAAAAAATATTTTCTTTCTTTTTTTAAAACTTTTGTTCAGGTTTACGGTTTTGTTTATGTTTGGACATGTTTTTTGGAAATATTTTATTGTTGTGTTTGTATGGCTTTTGCCGGGAGGGTGGTCAAGGCCGTTTGTGTGAATTTTGTTTTGTTTGGTTATTTTATTTGCAACAAGAAAGGTGTGAAACTGTGAATCTGTTTTGACTTTTCAAAAAACAATAAAGTAATTGAATATATGATAGTGTGCTCCTGCTTTTTTGCTCTCGGAGATGTGGTGACTTAGGGGTTGTTTGGTTTTTTTTTTTGTCATCACTTGTTACTTTTCACTCAATTTTTGTTACTCATCACTCAAAATACCTCAAATTTTTATACTCACCCGTTTGGCACACTTCACTCATCTTCTTATCACTCAATTTTTCTACTTTTTTGTGGGACTCATTCCTGTAAAGTGGTCAGACCCGTCTGCTAACAAAATCAGCTTCAACCACAAAACAAAAACAGTAACAACAACAACAACAACAACAACAATAACAGCAACAACAACAATAACAATAGCAACAACACCCATCTCTCCCAAAACACAAACCCGAATCCATAAAAATTTCAGAAGCTCTCTTGCCTCGTCAAGACCGTCACCAATGAACAACACCCATCTCTCCGAAGCGTACGGCAGCGCAATGGGGTGGGTTTTTTTTTTGAAATCGGCTGGTTTTTTTTGTGTGGATGCACATGTTTGTGGGTTTGTGTTTGTGTGTTAGAGAAAAGATCGTGAGAAGTGAAGGAAAACAAAAAAGAAGAAGAAGAAAAGAACCTAGGAACCCAGTGAAAATGAATGGAAAAAAGAAAAAGAAAAAAAATGCAACTAGACCCAGAAACCCAATGTGAAAAGGAAAAAAAAAAAAAGGAAGATGAAGAAGACCATACCAGCAACGTGAAAGGGAAAAGAAAAAGGGAAGAAGAAGAAGAAAGTGTGAAAGGAAAATGAAACAAAGAAGAAGAAGAAGACCACCTCACTGAACCCAGTGAGAAAAAAAAAAAAGGTCAAAAGTTGCGGATGACCTCTGACTAGTGGGTCCCTCAATGCTTGTTTAATTACCAAAATGTCATCATAACTCTGTTTCCATAACTTGAAAACACCTAAAATGTGTTTTCCGTTTTCATAACTCATCATTCAAAAATCAGAGAATTGAGTGATGGAGACAAAAATAGGAAACACAGTCAAACAAGCTTTCTTGGAGTGGGTCCCACTTATTTTGAGTTATTGGTGATAGAAACATAAAAACCAAACAGCACCTTACCATTGGCTTTATTACATGTGTGTGTATTATTGAAGAGGAAAACTTGAGTATCAAACATAAAAATCTCTTTGTAGTTTCATTGCTGAAATGATCTACTAGAATTGGATTTTTTTGGCATTAATTTGGTATAATTTTCAGAACAATTTCGTTAGTTGACGTGTTTTTTAAACATATTTGTAAACTAGCATCTTGAGTCTCTAAAACTCGAGATTACTTAAGGCTAGAGTTTCATGTGCAGCAAGGCCTGACATGGACTACCTAGCCATTTAGTAGCCAATTACATGCCAAGGTGCTAGTGCAGTGTTTTGTGCTTTTATGTCTATGCACCTGGCACCTTGGCATGTAGTTTAAATATTTTTTTTAGGGAAAAAAAAAGTTTATAGGTCAAGTCATTGGTTAGCCAAGTCGGGTCGGATTGGCCGCAAAAAATGGACAGGCTGCAGGTTGTCTTGTTTTTAATTCGGGTAAAAATTTGTGTGTGTGTGTCGGGGGGGGGGGGTTTATTTTTACTAGTTGCAGACTAACGTAATGAGCGAAAAAATTTGACGATTTTTTTTTCTTAAGTGAAAAATAAAAATAATAAACAAGACTTATAAGTGTTAATCTCAAACCCTTCTTAAAATGAAATAATTATTTTCTATCAAAGTATAGTTGATACAACATATTAGATTTTCTAAATTAAGTTATCTATATTTGTTATTTGAAAGTGTTTTAAATTTTATAAGTGTTTTTTTTTCCAAGGAAACATATTACATCCAATTATTATATAAGATGAGATATTTTGTAGATAATATAATTTGTGGATGGAATTTGTTTCTAGCATTCCTTACAAACGATTCATTCTCTATAAGTCTTGAATGGCTTAAAGATGAAGCAAATATAAGTAAAGCCATCATTTATATTAGAAAAAAATACAATACTTTAAAAACATAAGAAAAATATAATTTTACTAAGAACCTACCAACATTATACTGAGAATTCGATATAATTGTCAAAGAAATAACTCCTCTTTTTACACAAACATTTCCTAACAATGTATCACCGAAGTGGACTAAATGAACTGAAATAGACTAAATTGATTGAAATAGACTAAATCAAGAACCTACCAACATTACGTTGAGGATGTGACATAATTATTAATGAAATAACTCGTCTTTCTACACAAATATTTCCTCACAATGCTTCATCGAAGTGGATGGAATGGACCATAGTGGACTAAAATGGACCAAAGTGGGAAAAATTGACCGAATGGACCAAATGGACTAAACAGAACTGAATAGACTAAAGTGGACGGAAATGGACCGAATTAGATCAAAATGGATGAAAGAGACCGAAAGGGAATAAAGGGACCGAAATAGACTGAATTGACCACAGTGGTCCGAATGGACCTATGTGGACTAAATGGACCAAATTAAACTGAAAAGGACCAAAGTGGACGAAAATGAAATTAATGAATGGAATGGACTGAACTAGACCAAATAAACCAGAGTGGACTGAAATTGACCGAATAGACTAAAATGGACCGAAATGGATAGAAGTGGACCAAAATAAACCGCAGTGGACTTAAGGGACCGAAATGCTAGACTTCAACTTTTATATATTAATATAAATATAGATTTTGATAACTCGATAGTTGGGGAGGTGATTTCAACCTTAACATTAAAATTATAAAATATGTGTTTCTTTTCTACACCTGCTTTACTATTGAGTATTGACTATTGAGGGTTCTATAATTGTTTTGGGAGCAATTACTCCCAATATGCCAAGATTTAATCATCCTTGTCTTTAGACGTGCATAAAATCACACTCCACAGCATATTGAAAAAACTATACATGTCCACTGCCCTTTCCATTGCTTTTCTAGGTACATCAGTTTTTTTTTTTTTTTTCGTTAATATTAGATTGACAACGCAAGTAGCAAGTCATACATTTATTTATTATGTTCCTGAAATGACACACATCAAATTTATTATCACATAAGTTTATGAACCTTTTATAGTAAAATTGATAATAATTTTAGTATTTTTTTAGGAATATTCCGTGGCCATCCCTACGACCAGTTTTTCTTGTCCTTACAATCTGTTTTCCCTTAAGTACTTTGGGGCTCGGTGTAAACTCTCTCTGTCTTTGTCTCCCTCTATGGGTCCGTTTGGATAGAACTTATTTTGCTGAAACTGAAAACTGAAAACACTGTAGCAAAATAATTTTTAAATATATTAATAGCACCGTGGGACCCATTTTTAATAAAAAAAGTTGCTAAAAAGTGAATTTTGTGGGTCCATGAACAGTATACAGTGCACTGTTTACGGTTGAATTGGTCCACTATTGCACTACTGTTCATGCACAGTGTATGAACAGTAGCCTCTGCATCCTGAAACGCGTGCCCAAAAAAAAAAAAAAAAAAGAAGAAGAAAGAAAGAAAACGCAGCAAAGGAAACGCAACGCGAATAATCCATATCCAAACGCCCTCATATCTCACTCTCACACACTAAATGGCAGCTATGTGATTACCTGGTTTATCCAACGAAAAGATCCACTTTTGGATCCCTCCCATATGGACTATTCATCAACTTCATTTGTTTATTGAGTTTTACTCTATGCCCAGAAAGAATTACTTAATTTACCTACTTCTAGATTTTATTTGGCTGCTAGTGATGACATGAAGGATTAAGTTGGAACCGATTGCCATATATATATATAAAAAAATGATTGAACTGATTGACATATAAAAAAAATATTAAAAAAAAAAAAGATTGAACCGTTTGCTCCATCAATGTGACCTGTTAGCCTTTTGGGTGACATGAGTATTAAATTTAATAATTTGTGATAATTACAAAATGTTTACAAATTGATGTGACATGAATATGATTGATGTATTATTAACAACATAATAAATAAATATCAGGTTACTTTTTTGTTATTGATGATAGTTTGCTTAGAGTATTCACATTCGATTTCTACTAAAAATTTCATTTTATCATCTCATTTTTATAAAACTAATCCAATGCTTATTTAATATTCTTAGTAGAAAGGGAACTATAATCCAGAAAGTTAACAAAGTTCATTACATTTTGTCTTGATTGGTCCCTATTTCTCTTTGAAGTTGCCTCAGATAATGATATACTCGTACTTCAGCACAATATTATAGGTCTATCAAGGATAAGAAACTAACAGAGAATCATTCAAAATCAAAGCTAGGGACATGTCCCTCTGATTTTTAGTACTTTTTAAAATCTATAGTTTTGTCATGATTGTTTCTAGCTTGTGAATATCACTCTCATATTGAATATAGTAAGTAAATTATGAAATGATAGCATACAATGTTTTGGGACTCATTCAAGCCAAAACTTGAGACACAGGGTCCGTTTGGATAGAGCTTATTGTTGAAAATTAAAAACTGAAAACTGAAAACACTGTAGCAAAATAATTTTTAAATGTGTGAATAGTGTTGTGGAACCCATTTTTAATATTTTTTTCTGAATAAAGTGCTTGTGGGTCCCATGAACAGTGTGTAAACAGTGCAACTACAGTGCGTGAACAGTAAAATTGGTCTCTGCACAGTAAAATAACGTGCATGAACAGTACCGGTTACTGTTCATTCACGTTGAAAAAAAAAACGCAGAATCTCAAAACGTGGCCACAAAACGCACTATCCAAACTAAGCTACAGTCTCTAGGATTTTATTGTAAACATAATCTATTTTATTCCTATGGAAAGCTCAATTCTAACAATTTTGTCCAGATTCTTTGTCAAGTTGTGTGTGATTTTGTGAACATCTTTCTTTCAACGAGTACATGTCGCATAACTACTTCTAAAGCTTAGGCATTCAAGCTCAAAACAATGGCGATCTCTTTCATGGCCCCTCAGCTTCTCCTTCTCCTAACTTTGCTCTTTTCCATCACAAATATCACAGCTCAATCGCCACCCAACGCGGGCACAAACTTTTCGTGCTCAGTGAATTCAGTCCCCTCTTGTGAAACATATGTCGCATACTTTGCCAAGCCTCCTGAATATTTGGATTTGGCAAACATATCTGTTCTATTTGACATGAAGGTTTCTTTAATTGAGAAAGCCAGTAACTTAGCTTCCGGAGTTAAACCAGTTATTTCCAGGCCAACTCTTACTAGTGCCTGTTACTTGTGGTTGTAATGGAACCCAATATTTTGCCAATGTCACTTACCAGATCAAGGAGGGTGATAGCTACTACGTCATCTCAGTCAATTCATTTGAGAATCTCGCCGACTGGCATGTAGTGAAAGACATGAATCCCATTCTGGACCCAAACCTCTTGCAGATTGGTGTGGAAGTTATCTTTCCTTTGTTTTGTAAGTCTCCCTCAAAAGAAGAAGTGGCAAATGGCATTCAAAACCTCATTACCTATGTATGGCAATCCGCTGAGATGTCTTGCAAGTAAGTGCTAAATTCAATACCTCTTCAGACAAAATTTTAGATGAAAATAAATATCAGAACTTTAGCACTGCAGTGGGGCTTCCGGTAGTGATCCCCGTGTCACAATTGCCAGCACTCTCTCAACCTTACCCCTTTCAACAATACCCTCCTAAAAATCATTCCAAACATCTTTGGATCCTCATTGTTATTATAAGTTTGGTGGGTGCTATTTTGAGCTTACTTTTAAGTACTTTTTTGGTCTATGCTCACTTTTTAAGTAAGAGAAAGAAGACTATAGATCGCATAGGTTCCTCTCTGGAGACGAGTGAGCTGATTCAAATGAAAGAAAAATAAAAAAAGGCGATGACTTTGAGCATAAGAGCATACAAAGTAAACTACTTGCTGGAGTTTCAGGCTATCTCAGCAAGCCAATCATGTATAAGACTAAAACGATCATGGAGGCAACGATGAACCTCAGTGAACAATGTAAGATTGGGGGATCAGTGTACAAAGCCACCATCAAAGAGCAGGTCTTAGCAGTAAAGAAAATCAAGGAAGATGTCACAGAGGAACTAAAACAAAAGGTAAATCATACGAATCTAGTGACGTTGATGGGCACAGCGTCTGACACAGAAGGGAATCATTTCCTGGTCTATGAATATGTTGAAAGAGGGTCACTTGA
Organism: Castanea sativa; assembly: GCF_040712315.1. Taxonomy (NCBI): domain Eukaryota; kingdom Viridiplantae; phylum Streptophyta; class Magnoliopsida; order Fagales; family Fagaceae; genus Castanea; species Castanea sativa. The sequence goes on along the minus strand of NC_134013.1, from coordinate 86,434,225 downwards.
TAAGTGGTTGCACGTGCCCTCCAAGTCTTCAAAATCTTTGTCCTTCCTTACATGGAATCAGAGATTAAACATTGCACTAGATGTTGCCAATGGCTTGCATTACATGTATGAACACACTCAACCAACAATTGTTCACAGAGATATCAGAGCAGCTAATATACTTCTTGACTCCAAGTTTAAGGCAAAGATAGCAAATTTCTCAATGGCTAGATCTGCTACAAATTCTCTCATGCCAACAGTTGATGTTTTCGATTTTGGGGTTGTGCTACTGGAGTTGCTTTCAGGAAAGAAGGCCATGGAAACAAAAGAAAATGGTGAGGTTGCTATGTTATGGAAGGATATAAGGTTGATCTTGGAAGTAGAAGAGAACAAAGAGGAGAGGTTAAGAAAATGGATAGATCCACACTTGGAGAGATTTTATCCCATTGATGGTGTTCTCAGCTTGGCAGCTTTGGCAAGGGCATGCACACTGGGATAAGTCTTCGGCAAGACCAAGCATGGCAGAAATTGTTTTTAGTCTATCTGTTCTTACTCAGTCATCTCCTGAATCTTCAGAAGGGTCTTGGACTGCTGGAATAGAAGGAGAAGAAATAACTCATGCTATCAGTCCAATTACAGCTCGCTGATTTAGTGAAGAAAGTAATGAGATATATCGAATAAAAATTTTCTGTCCACTCTCAATGTTCCACTTTTTGCCCCATCAATTGCAGTCTACCACGCATCCTTTGTATTGTAGTTCATGGAACTAAAATGGAACACTAAGAATGAGAAGGGGAATTTGTCATATATCATGTACATGTCCATGTAGCTCTCACCTTTTCATGTACTAGAGACCCATGTAGATTTTCATTCTTATGGTTCATGTTAGTTGAATGTGAATTTATGCATTTTGCTATTCTAATGATAACATTTTATTTTTAAATTTTGTGAATGGAAAAATAATGTACATAACAAGTTGATAATCCTCATTTTCTAGGCAATGAGAACTAGAAAATCCTCTGGCAATATCTGTTTCTTCTCTCTCTCTTTTCTTTGTGAGATAAATGGTCTGTTTTCTTCCTATGATCCAAAAATACTATAGAGAAACTCAAGATTAAAAGAGAAATTCCAATTCCAATTCCAATCCCAAAGTAAAAACCTTTCCTTGACCTCCTTTGCCCATGAATTGTAGTAAATAGGGAGAAAAGTTTGGCAGATGGTTAATTATGGTCTAGGAGCTTGAAGGTGAGAAAGACCATAGTAGAAAGGAAACAGCATTTGGTCAAAGAGAAGAAAAACTTGCTGCCACACCATGTGTAGAGACATTTTACTTGCATTTTTATACACTGTTTGCCAAGCTATACATGAAAGTATATCATACAATGATTTGAATGAAAATATACAAATAAAATGTTGATTGATGCTGGACCCTTTTATTTGCTGATCAGAATCCTTGACTGGTAGCATTGCTAATATGTGCTTGATGGAATCAATGATCATTGACTTTATTGGGGAAGTTTACTTTTATCACAAGTTACCCCTCCCATTACACTAAAAGCTTCACAAGATTCAGCCATTGAAATTCAACTTCCATGGCCACCAACCCATTTCAGTTGTGGTAACACATGATGGGTGAGAGCGAGTTTTGTGATTGAGATGAACACAAGGTTAGCATTGTTATGACCCAATTCCCGAAGGAAGTACTAGTCATATATAGGTTATACTTTAAAAAGACTAATCAAGTTACAATTAGTGTTCTTAATTGTTTATATAGCCCAAATTGAACTAATAAAGACATTATGTGGGACTTAGTATTTGATCCACATAATTTGAGATATCACAATATATTGCACACCCTTTACATGATGGTCACTCTACAAGTATAAGTACTTGTGAGGTGTGGGGGGATAAGGGTCAAAATTCAAGTTTTCAGAAGAGAGTTTCATACACATATACACTTAGATTATACTAGAGTAGAATTTCTATATTTTATCAACAAAAAAAAAATTATTACTAATACAATTTGGGCTTCACAATTTTTTATATAGTTCAAATTGATCTATAATATAGGTAATGCAACACTTTGGGTTACTACGTTGGCATTACTACCAATTATTGTGATTTAGGAAATACTAGCCACATCTACTCTATCATTACTTTGAAATTATTAGTGAAGTTATAATTAGGATCTCTATAATTGCTTATGTAATCTAAAGATCTAGTAAATAACCAAAGTGAGCCTTTGTATATGCCTAATCAACACCTACAAACTCAAATCTATAAAAATAAAATAAAAGAGAAACTAGAGGTATGGTTGGTCAAGTGAGAGAGGGAAGGTGGTGGTAAACTACAAAGGAATGTGATTCGGGGAAATATGAAAGGAGAAAAATAAAGAGAGAAAATAACTAGGGTTTGAGCTTATTTAGTAAAATATCCCTCACATAAATTATTGCTTAAAATCACATCTCAAACTTTGCCAAAGCATAACTAAGGTTGAACAGATTATCAAAAAAAAAAACCTAAGGTTAAACAACACATTTAAATTTTAATCCTTTATTTGCTATGCGAAACAAATAGATCAGAAGTTGTTTAACTTTTAGTTGACCTCATGTTGTTGTATCACATAAACTTTAGAAATCTTACAATTTAACATGTTATTATTCTAATTTATAATTGAATTAAAATTCTATGTTATATTTAAATCCTCCATTAGAATTTTGGTAAATCATATTTCTTTTTAGGGTAAACTATATATCTAGTCCATATACTTTACATCATATTTCAATTTGATCCCTAGCTATTCAATTATGTCATTTTGGTCCTTAACCTTTCAATGCCATGTCAATTTAATCCTTGTCATTATCTCTTGGATGAAAATGACTAAAGTGCATGTATGAAACCTCAAGAGAGGTTGGTATTTACCATAAATTTATGATTATTTTTTCTATATTTGGAATACAATAATTTTAACAGTATCAACTTTAAACTATTTGTTACTGTATACATTTGATTCTTCCTTTCTTTGTTTTGTTTTTGGTGATGTTGACACTAAATACAGCATACACTAGAGACTTATACATGAAGCCAGGTTATCAAACACTTGAATTGAATGGATTCCAACGACCCTTGGCTACTTTTCTCCCATGCTGAATGAGCAACTTTTACTAAACTTAGCTTAGCTACACGTCTATATAAATGAACACACAACACCTCTAACTTCTAAGTCCTACAATTCCCTCTCTCCTGAGGTGACTCAACAATCATTCTTTTGCAAAAGCTGTATCAAAGAGGAACTCTATAAGATGGATCCACCATTTTCAAAATGAACAAATTACCTTTATCACCTCTTGATACTCTGCAAAAACAGAAACTAGAATTAAGCAAAAGTAAAGGGCTGAACAGAATTTCAAATCATGAAATCATTAGGAATTTAATTTATATGATTTTCTGAAGCAAATAGAGGTTGATAGTAACATTCTTTAACCTTTAGTAATTATTGCCAAGAATGTTAAACCTTTAGTAATCATCTGGAATCACATGAGGAAATAGTCTGCGTGAATTATAAAAATGTAAAGAACTACGAAAAATGCATGTCATGACATAATTATTTGTAACTAATTCAGAATTTTTTACAGCATTGAAAATATTTGCAAAAACAGACACTCTTTGCAAGATCTAAAGTGTAGACATGCCCCTTACATCTTGAGCCAAAGCCTAGGGCCTAAGGTTATGTTCGGATGGAGATAGACGGGAATGAGGAGAGGGGAAGGGAGGCTTGGATAATGTGAGACTTTTATTACAATGTTTAGTTTTATTGATACCATTATACTAACATTCTTGGAAAAAGAATTAGTTAGACACTCATAGACCGTAGAATCAATAGTTTTGTGTTCCTTACCTTAACTCCTCGTCCAAGTAAGTTATTTCCAACTGACCACGACCACTTCCAGGTGATTTAATAGGTATCAGACCAGCAATTCTGAAGAAATCAAATTTAACAGCCACCCTTCTTGAGTTTAAGGGGACTAAATTAGCCGTGACCTGCGTAAACATTAACAGATTAACCTTAAGCTCATGAGCTATGAAGAATGATAAAACTACACTGCATGTGGGAAATATCAGCACTAAAAGGTCAAGACAAAGACCAAACAGCATCAAAACAATTATCAAAACCAAGTCTTATGCTACAGAAGGCCTCCATTATAAAGCTGCTGTAATCCAGTTTAAACCCAATTCACCAAAAAATGGCTACAGAATCATCTAGATTTCTTGATTGGAAGATGAAAATTTTCAAAAACAAGATCATATATGCATATGAATAAATTTTAAATGATAATAAAAGATTGGTCTAAAGCACAAGAGAAAATATGATTACCATTCATTTATATAGATTCCTCTCAAAAGTCAGCATATTTTGACTTGCTACTGCACACTGCACAGTTAACTTAGTTGGCGAATCTAAAGGAAACTTGATATAGTTAGGTTCTTAGGATACTTCAGGAGCTCTTCCTCATAAAATTAAGGTGAGTATTATAATAATTCCTAACATTACAACCTCTGCCTAGAGATCTATGATTTGCTTGGAGCACGCTTAATGGGAGGTGTTTGTTAGGCTAGAATGCAGTATGAGAAGTCAGAGAACCTATTTTTAAGCACACTCCTATTTTAGAAAATGTTGATGCATCAAAAGTATTGACATCTATGCACCTTGGCATGATGGCATGTACCACTAGTCACATTGTTTTGGATGTCTTGTACCGGACAGGTTGTGCTGTTGTAGCTGTGCACATGTTGACATCTATGTTTAAGAAATCTCATATACAATTTTTTTTTTTTAAATGCACACAGTGATTTGTGGCTAAATTAATCTGCTGCTTATCCATTTGGGGTCTAAATCAGGATTTTTTCACTACTCAACAACTGCCATCAGACTTTTGACTGCCTTCTTTGAATCATGGTTGGATCAAATTTTATCATCCAATTTAAGCCATTTCAGATTTTAGCTACCAATATTTTCAATCATGCTGCCATAGCTCTTATTCTTTTTGTGATATTTTTAGCTTCTGCCCACGATAGAATAGCTTCAGGGGAGCTTTGTGAAGCAGTCAAACTTGCTTCCAAGTGAACATGTCCCTCCTGTAGCAAACTATTATGTCAAAGACTGAATCTTACAACAGTTTTTTTTTTACATAGGTAGCCAACATTCTAAAACCTAAACCTAACCATATAAAAGATTAACCAAACTTGACTTAAGACAAAAGAACCAAATGCCAAAAAAACAAACCAGTTTCTTTTCTTAATGCTTCAAACTACTAGTCATTAAGACTACAATGAAAGAAAAGTAAGTCCTTTTCTTGACTTGGCTTGTGACTCTCATAATTCTTCTAACTTGGTAAAGAAAAGAAGGAACCAGAGTTTCTAACCCAATTTTATCACAAATCCCATGAAGAGTCATCCTATGCAGGATGAAGTCAAAAGCTGAGTCTTTTAATAGGAGCTATAAAAGCACCATGACCCAGATGGCTGCTTGTGTAGGTTCAATCACACTTTTACAAGTTCATAAGACATTTAGTACTAGACCTTTTCCAAATGGGGGAGAACAGGCAAGGGAATTTCAAAGTGCAACTTCCTTCAGAATTTAGTCAATTTCAGCTCATCAGCCCATGAAATTTTGTGTGCAAAATCATACCAAAAGTGATGGTTAACAGACTCGGTACTCCTGCTTAACAATCTTATTTTTTGAAGAAAAGAGCCCTCATGACTGATCAACCAATTCAAGAGAAGTATCAATAATCAGTTAGCTCACAATCTTGACATGACTTTGACAAAATAGAACAGGATTGCCAAGCAAGATTTCTAGAGTAGTTCAGTTTCAAGGTAAAAATGGATCCACCTAAATTCCTGTGTATCAATCATCACTTCCAGAATTAGAAAAGTAGGTTTACTGTTCACACAATCTACCAAAGCTACAAGCAAGAGAGCCGTGCCTTATCGGATGTTGTTGTACTATGGATCAAGTTATTAATCTTATCAAACCCGGAATAGTATTAGGCAGAGTACACTACAGAGCATCAGAACTCAGCTACCAGATTATACAAGGACCTTTGCTTGTCATGCAGTATATGCTTAGGGACTTCCATCTGAATTGAGAAGATAGGAGAAACAACACTTTTCTGGGTTAAAGAGAGTATTCAGAAAAATGGATGGATGCAAACACAAGCTCATTTCACTAGACAAAAAGATGTGCTAGTCAAGGCTATATGACTGTCTAAAGTGATCCTTGAAACTGATAGAAAAGATCCAATAAATTATATCAATGGACACCATACTTCATGGGTAATCTCTTCTCTGCTTCAGGACATCAGAGCTACTGCTATCTAATATTATAAAGGAAGCAAGTTTGTAGTTATTGAAGCTTATACAGTTGCTTCAAAAGCAAAGCAACACAGACTTTTTAACTGAGTACTCCATCAGATTTAGTTTCTTGCCTTGTTTCCAATGCCTCTTAGTAGCTTGGGGTCCTTTTTGTTATGTTTTTTGTATTTTCAGCCTAAACTAAGAAAAAAAATGGCAGCCCATTCAGGGCCACATACTACATTCTTTAAAAAATTTATCAATTATCATCTAACTATAAGGTTCCAACTTCCACTGGTAGTTGAGCACTCAGCAAAACTGCTTAGATATTAGCTGAAAACTGAAAGAAATATGCATGCAAACAAACAAGGTAAATAAGATGTTACTAAGAAGCAATACCTGATTAAAGAATGGCCAAGTTTCCATATTTTGAGCCCTTAGAGTATCCACATTGATCGCCTGGTAGATTTTCCCGTTTGGCCTTAAATATTTTGGTCTCTGTCATATAAATTCATAAGGAATGAGTTTTAATTCTATAGAGATGAATGATATATAAGAAGAGAATAAAGAAGAAAAAATACGAATTAAGAATAAGTTTTCAAATCCAAATTCATACATATTCCCCACTGACATGATAACTCATTGTATAAAAAGAATTCAAATATAACAAATTTTAGATGTAACAAAACAAAACATGATACAAGAGAACCACTAAAAGCAAAAATGAAAGTAAAACTATACAACTTAAAGCGCAATCAGCTACAATTATCAATCCTAGATTTTAAGAGACCTATATACCTGACAAGGCAAGATTCTCCTCAGTTACTTGGACAAAAGGTTCATAGATGACCAATTTATAACATAGAAAATATAATGATAGTACCCAATTCACAAAGCTCTCACTTTTGCGGCGGTCTAGGAGTCCCCAATTTTTCTTCCCCAATAAAGAACAAAAATACACCAATACGTGTATTATTCTCTATTTGTGTGTGTGTGTGTGTGTTCATATGTAAATATGCATTTATTAAGGAACAAAGCATTAAAACCAAGTAGTCAGCATGAGAACAGATAGTCTTTGAAAGTAGTTCATAATCCATAATGTTGTATTAGAAAAATATGCCTTTCTTACAGAGAACGAGTTTCAAACAACAGAAAGAGACATTAACAAAGAATCACCTGCGTTTGCAAAACAGATTGGGATGTTGTATATAGAAGTTCCCATTTTCCATTGAGCAAATTAGACTTGAGAGGCTCCTTTACTTCATTCACTGCCTCAAGTTTACGAGCAATCTGATCGGAAAAAAAATCCATAAATGTCATTAAAGAAATCTTCAAATACTAAACCCAGACATGGTGATTAAATATTCTTGATTTGTTACATATTGAACTTGCAAATGTTTTAGTCTTTAGTTGTGTACTAGAGAAATACATAGACTGTGCACTCGAAAAAAAAAAGGTACCAAGACCTAAAAACGCCAATGAGAAACCAAGTTGTGTTTCATATGGAATTTGGCGATGGAAAAATTTTAAAAATTAATAATATAATTAAAAAAAATATTGAATTCTATTTTAAATGTGGCATTAGCATGTGCTATATAATCAACCAGAGTAATCCACATGATACTGGATGTCAGCTTTAAAAACTCAAAAGGCCAATATACACAGTTGGTCCCTATACTTGATCCTATGAGTGATTTTAATTGAAATTTAAAGTGATCGCTTTTAGTCCAAAATAAAATTTAAAGCGATTGTTTTTAGTCCCTGACAAACTTTAAGTGACCACTTTTAGTCTCTAACAAACTTAAAGCAATCAAATTTGGTCACTAATGTGTGATAACGTGTCAATTTTTAGTTTGATCGTGTCATCTAAGGACTAAAATTGATCACTTTTGATTGCTCATATGTCATATCGTAGGCTAAAATTTTGGGACCAACCATGTATTTAAGCAAAAAAGACAAGCTATTTTACTTTTTTAACTCATCCTACATTCAGCCATGAATGCCATAAGTGATAAACTCAAAATCCCAAAGGGCATCACAACCAGGCATGACTATAGCACATGAACTTTCAGTTTTTGATCCATAAAAGATAAAACTTCATACTAAAAAACAAAACTGTGGAATAGAAGAGTGAAATAATGCAAAATCACAAAGGGGTTGAATTTGAAATGAAGCTCCCACCTGTTCTACAAGTTGTTGGTCCTCAGGGGTAGCCTCAGCACCTCTATCAAGAGGGGCTATTGCTGCATAAAGTTCCTCCTTCAGGCTTTCAGCATTCCTACCGTTTGTCAAAAAACCAGTAAAGAAGGAAACTTGGGTCCTCCATTTCCAAGAATCAGCAAGGTCAAAGAGCTTGTTGGGGCTTAATATGATGTGGGTGCTGGTGGTTGTGTTGTTGGGTTTTGGAGATGAGAGTAGGTATTTTGCATGGAAAATAATGGGTGCAGTGTGAGAAGGAAGGAAGTTTTTGCAGGGTTGAAGGTTGTGTGGCAGAGCAGCAGAAGAACACGAAGGGGAGACAGCCATAATGCTCTTTCCTTAACTCCTTGGGCTCATTAACGTTGCTTTTTTTTTTTTTTTGGATAAGGTTGGGTATTGCGTGGTCATTGTCTCCCAGCCACGTAGCGTATCATTTCGTTCTAATTTGGTCCATTTTGGTCCACTTCAGTCCATTTCGGTCTACTTTAATCCATTCTGACTATTTCGGTCCATTGATTCTTTTTTCTTTTTTTGAGTAACGGTATATTGATTATTGATAAAATTACATTTTTCTTATGTTATTAAAGTATTGTATTTTTTTAACATAAGTAATAGATTTACTTATATGAATATCCTCTTTAGATCATTCAAGAAGTATAGAAGATGAATCATTTATAAAAAGTACTAGAAACAAAATTCAATTGCACATTATATTATTTACAAAATATATCACCTTATATAATAATTAAATGTAAATTGTGTTATAGATATTTTTTTTTAACTTACAAAATTTAAAACACTTTCAAATAACAATATAGATAGCTTAACAAATATATTGTATCAACTAGAAGATAATCACATCATTTTAAGAAGGGTTTAAAACTAATACTTATTAGTCTTATCTACTATTTTTCATTTTTCACTTAACAAAAAAACAAAGTGTCAAATTTTTTTAGCACCGCACGGATCTTTGACTATTACATATAAATCAGGAATGCTTACTCAAAAAAAAAAAAAAATCTAACATTAACCCTGGCTGATGGATCTACCATGTGTAACAAAATGTAGTTTTTGCGGGTTTTTTTTTTTTTTGACCCCATGTATAAGTTTATGCAGTTAACATAAGATATGTATTTATGCAGTTTATGTGGCACCTAAACAAGTTAATTAGGCAGCACCTTGGAAACAAGCCAAGACCCCCCTCCGCCTCAACATTAGCTATCCTGAACGTTTATTTTCCACTTCAATTTTGAAGACTGATTTACTCTCTCATTTTGAATATTAAATTTTAATCTTTGCTAAGGATTAAGGACAAAAATGCTCCCAAAAATATCATATAGGGAGGCACATAAGCCAAACATAGCAATGATCCATTGAAGGGAGCGATTATTTTAATTTTTCAAAACAGAATCAAACTTTGTAGTCTAAAATGGAAAATCTCAAATTTAAGGGACCAAAATGAAAATATCCACACTTACATGTCAAAACTGTAATCTAGTAAAAAAAAATTTAAAACAAAAAGTTTCTCTCCACTAGTAGATCTTGATCATGGACAAACTGTTTATGCTACCTACTATTAAAAAAAATTCATACTTACATGGCAAGATTTCTAACCCTTTTATCATCTAAAAATTGGCTTTCCTCTAGCTATTTAAATAAACTACACACAATGATCATTTATCAATATTCAACTGTCCATGAACTATCCATAAGTTCTGTACAGCAAAGAAATGTGCCAGGACCTTTAAGTAAAACTCATAAGGGCCCAAAATTTTTCTGTAACATTTATATAACAAGAAAATATGACCAAAATTGTGTTTAAGCAGAACTAGTACAATTCAGTCCAATCTCGTGACCAAGAAAGCATGTTGGCCAAATGATTATAAACACTGCAGTGTGATTTGTGCATCAAACGGGAACTTGGTAAGATGGATCAACCATTTTCAGGATGAACAAGTTTCCTTTGTCGCCTCTTGAAACTCTGGCAATATAAGAAAAACATAATTTTAGTTTATCTGGTGCAAGGACAAACTAATTTAGTGCATTGGATTTTTTCTTTACTCTTTTGGAAAGAAGCAAATGATATTCAAAAGAATAAAGAGGCATTAAACCTTTTTCATTGAAATAATCATAACTCATTAAACCTTACACATTTCTCTTCTTTTAGAATATTGAATTCTTACACTCTAATCTATGAAGTTAGTTGCAGTATCCTCTAAACACATTCTTAGGATATGGAATTTTTATGAATAGCATATCACAAAACATTAACTCACCTCATTTCTTCATCCAAATACGTAATTTCCAATTCACCACGAGCATTGTCAGGTGCCTTAATTGGTATCTGTATACCAAGATGAAATAAATCATATATGTAACTAAGTAGTCAATTGAAATTCAGAGATGTGTGCACGTGCTTTATTTAGGCAGATGTGTCATTATGGAGCAAATGAAGCTTAGCGTGTATGTGTGTTTCCACATTTTGTCCTGCCTAACAGAAACCTATTATTAAATCACAAGTGATAGACACCATTGGTTCCCACAATTCTTCAATAGGATAATTATATGTTCTTGTTGCACTTGACCAAACGATCTCAATCTTTTGCAATATTACTTTGTGAAATATAATAATTTTAACTCCATTCTTTTTGTATGGACAATGAATACATCACTGCATGCAGGGCTAAAAACTTTTGAAATAAGCTCTGCCTATTCTGTGATTTCTATGTATTGATACACGTACTAATTCACACTTTAAAATGAAAGAGTACACTTAGTTTGAGAAAATATAAGACTAGAATAGACCTTCATCAAAAAGGCGAACATCCTCCAATAAAATAATTAATGTATATGTGTCATTTAAATTCACAAGTACTTCAAAAGAGAGATTTTGAATGCAGTAGATTGTTTGACACTATCCAACAATTAAGTTCTGGCCTATTCTACAAAAGGCACTTACCAGAAAAAAATTAGCACATGATAGAAATGTACCATTTTAATATTACATTAAATCTCTAGATTGTTGTGCTAGAAACATGAAATTTCTTTTTTCTTCTTTCTCCAGAAGAAATTCTAGATTTTTTCCTGCTGTCACAAGAGATTTATGTGGAGGAATACCACCCATTGAATGGTGAGAGGTCCAAGTGGCCTCTCATAAAATCAAGAAATGTAACAAGAATACTTACCAGACCTGCGATTTTGAAATAATCAAACTTTACAGCCACTTTTCTTGCATTAAGAGGTGTTAAATCAGCTGTTACCTACAAAACATCAGTAAAATTTGGCAGGCAATTGGTAAATGCAAAAATTCACAAGTCTTCAAACTCTCCCACAAACTGAAGAGTATAGAACTATTAATTTGATATGTTAGCAGCTGCAAAAGTGAGTGTACAAATGCTTGGTTCAACATCATCTTATCAGTATTGCAGGATTTCAAAAACAAAGTCTAAGCATGGCACTGGGAACTTCTAGAAGCCAAATTAGCAAAACCTGCTACTGACACACTGCCAGTGATAGTTAGGGCAAAGTTCACACAAAACCATCAAGTATGAGACTAACTAAACCATTATGACAACAATAGCCTGCTATCCATGCCAAGAGCAATCGATTAGGAGAAACTTTAAAGCCTCTAAATACAGATAACATTAACATTTTCACCTTCTCGTTCCATTATTAACTATAGTATTTTAGGTATATAAAAATATATGTTAGAGAAAAGAAGCAATAATAATAGAAAAGGAACTTCAGCAAAAGGATTGAAGAAACCATGTGATATAGAGGGTCAATAACACATATTTAATCTCAGATCTAGGTAATCAATCATCAAATATTGTGCAAGGCTTTGCATTTGATATCTCACTGGTCGCAAATTCTCTTGCCTTATGCTCGTGATTACTTAATATAAGAAGAAGGATCATAGTTTACAGGGTATAAGGTCAGCAAAAAGATTTTAGTCAGAGAGAATAAAAAAACACATTTTTTATGCTTCTAGTAATTATCATGGTCCACACACAAAAGGAGGGAAAAGAAATCAGAAGTTAAATACAATTACAAAACAAGTTGAATATACCTGGTTGAAGAATGGCCAAGACTCCATATTCTGGGCCCTAAGAGTATCCAAATTAATTGCTTGGTAGTTTGCACTTGATCTCAGAAATTTGGGTCTCTGTCACGACATTGATTTTTCAAGTGATTGCAATTTACAGGACCAAAATGTAAAAGTGAAGAGTTCCAATTTTAACTTCTGTCGTTCTATCTTAAAAGAAAACAGAACATATATATAAGAAAAGATTAAGCATAGTGATTTTCTAGCAATTCAAAACATATAATAGGACCAAGAAATGATTAGGAATGCAGAACTAGATTTAACTAAGCCCCCCATATAGAACAGTCAAGACAAAACAAACCAATCAGTTTGGCTTTTGCTTCTTCTTCTTCTTTTTGTGAATTTAAACGTATTCATTTGGGCTTGGAACTTTCTTTTTCTTTTTAGTTCACACACCAAGAAATTATTACGGAACTAAACTAAACACATTTTGAGATTATTCATAAGAAAGTGCTTGAAAGTTTGGTTGCATCTGTGGGAAATGAGCAATGTAGGGCAGACAGCTTTTGGTTTCAAAAATTTTCTCAAGAAAATTTCCCTGTAAATTAGTTAAACTAATAGTGAGACCGGTGCTTAAATTGCTAGTTACAAAGCCTAAAATGAGGAGGTATTTTCTGATTACTTCTCTTTTTTCTTCTATATTACAGGCGGGTTTTAACACTCTCAAAGGCAAGAGTTCCAAGAAAATTATTTTTGACTATGAAACAGCTTTAAAATTGCACTCTGGTAGCATAAGTAATGTCTGATCTGTAGTGCTTCATATGACATGACTGGTTGTTAAGATTAAGACAATTTGTATAGGTTTGTAGGGATTGTTGAAAAATCTTTGGCAAATCATGCTTGATTAAGCAAAGAACAATACACTACAAAGGGAAAGTCTTTAAGTCAAATTTATGGTGACTTTCTATTTGAATAACTTTTTCGATTTGTCTCCTCATTTAAGAAAGGCAGTTATAATCACCTCATGTAATAACAAGGAGCTTTATGATTAAGCAAGCCAACTATGAAATGAATGCATATCAATGAGTCATTGCCCTTGCATTAAAAGTACTACACAAATGCATAACATCACAAGTAAGGAAATTTTATATAAAAGACTGTTGATGGCTTAGGAAAGACATATCATAGCTATGAAGATAGAAAAGAAAATAAAGTTTACCTGGGTTTGCAAAATCGAGCTTGAAGTGGTGTATATAAGCTCCCATTTGCCGTTGAGTAAATTAGATTTGAGTGTTTCCTTTATTGGGCTAACTTTTTCAAGATTCCGTGCAATCTATTTAAAAATAATTTCCAAGTATCAAACAAAATGATGCAGATACTGCATAGACATCAGTAATTAAGGTTAGCCAGTTTGTTTTGGGATTAAAGACTTAACATAATAAATTCATAGCTTAAAAAATACACCAATGAAAGCTTGTGCATTTTCCTACTGGGATTCTATCGCGAAAGAACATTATGTATGACACCATCAGAAATTGGGAAAAAATGTAGAATAACAACACTAGGTTGATCCATCTACTAATATTGTTTTAATTGTCCTTGAAAAAGATAATATTGTTTTTGTTGTATTGGTTAATAGCAATATGCCCATGTGGTTGAATTCAATTCGGGAACTTAAGGTTTAGCACCTAAGAATCTGTACGTAAAGTTTTTCCCTTGATTTAAATATAACCTTAAGTTGCCACCCGTTTTCTATAGTAAGTAAATCCATCAAACTACATAAATGCATTGGGATTTCATATCAGGCATGAAAGTGACAGATGCTTTGATTTCCAGACTTTAAAATCTTGCACACTAAATTACACATATATTCACAGATATGAAATTGAAATAGCACAAATATTAGCAACCTACAAACTCTCAGTTAGCTGTGAGCATATAATCTCAAACAAGGTAGAAAAATTATCTGGATCATCATAAAGATTGAATTTTGAGAGAGAAATAGAACATAACAAAGCAAACCTGATCAACCGTTTGCTGGTCTTCGGCAGTGGCATCTGCACCTCGATCAAGAGGGACAATGGCCTCAAGAAGCTCCTCCTTGAGGGTCTTAGCATCTTTGCGTTTGTTCAAGAAAGCAGGAAAGAACGAAACTTTGGCTCTCCATTTCTCAGTGTCAGTGGGGGCTGAGAGTTGGTGGGTGGTGGGTTTGGAAGCTGGGAAGTAGTGAAAGGTAGTAGTGGGAGCATGTTGATGATGAAAGGAGAGGAAGTTGGGATTTGAAGAGGTTTGAGACTGAGTGGTGGTGAGGAATATTGAAGGAGAATGAAAAGATAAGGCCATGGATATGGTCTTTACAGTGCATAGGTTGAGAGTGGCTGTGCATGTGTTATGTTTAATGATAATATGGATTGGCTTTTAGAAGTCGGTTGAGAAATTGGATTGGCTTTTAGAAGTTGGTTGTGTCAGTCATCATACTACGGTTTTTCTTTTTTCTAATTTAATTTTGAACTACATAACACTTTTTTTTCTTTTTCTTTTTTTCTAAGGAGTTCTTCGTGGTTGCATAATCTTTCTAGAATGAATAATTCTAGAGATACAATCAATTACACACTCAATTTTATAACTTGTTGACTTGTGCGACTGTAAGTTGTCAACATTTTATCATTTTCTGCCTTATGTGACCTACCATGTTACCTAGGTTACTCACAATTACACAAGTTAACAAATTGTAAAATTGGGTGTGAAAATGGTTCTCTCCATACCATAGGTGGATTGGGAATGAATATCCCTTGGGACCTTGGGGTTACGCCAAGATGATAGTTAAGGGTTTTGAACCAAAGATCTAGTGGATCTTATGAAGCCTTGGGAACCATTACATCAACCCCTTGTGGTTGACTAAATTACACTTTTGACTCAAAGTTTACCCTAGGATGATGGTTAAGAGTTTTGAAACAAAGAACTAGTATATCTTATGAAGTCTTGGGAACCATTACATCAACCACTTATGATTGACTAAATTACTTTTGTCTCAAAGTTTGGAGTTGTTTTTATTTTGATCCTTAAGTTTGATCACCAAGATGAATTTGGATACTCAAAACATAAGAAAATGAGGAAAACTATTTTCAAATAAGGTTTTTCATTGAAACAAACAGAACGTAAAGTATCCAAATTCTAAGAATGTAACTGTGTACGTTTGATTTTATTAGGAATTTGATAACATTTATTTTTTATTAGGAACTAGAGACCGGTCCTTTTCCGGTTCTTTGACCAGATCGGTTTTTAAAACCATGCAAGTAGCATCAATGTTACCAAGAAATCCTTGCCTAGAGTCCTAGACTTTCGCTGGTGAATCTTTGTCGCATGCAGAAGATTCAACCGACCCTCCGCTCTTGATTCAAACTTATCAACAATTATTATAAGTCTGCCAGTTCTTACTTAGAAAGTGCCACACAAATCTTCCTTATAAGTGATCCAAGGTCTCATCTTTCTGTTATTTGTTGACGATTAATTCTTTGCCACTTCTTTTATGTTATTCACCATGTACAACCAACAGGACTAGCTGTGAACTGTACAAACAGTCGAGTTAATTATTTAAACCTTATATACACAATATACAAATACTGTTTATAAAGGACTGGGTGAAGAAAATTGTGGCCTTAATCAAGTCTACCTATCACACAAATAAAATTTATATTATAACAAACACACCCCCTCAAAATCACAAAATACATTCTTCTAAAAAAAAAAAAAAAAATCATGAAATACAGTATCATGTGTTATTTGAATTGCGATCTTTCTATATCACTATCAGCTGATGAGTGCGCAATTACAGTTTGTTTCTTACTCTTCCAAGAGATTAGAGAATTGCCAAAAAAACAAAAACCTGCCGTAGAGCAACAATCTGTAACATCATCAGCCCAATCAAAATCAGTGTAAGCATTAAGATTGATTGCAGAGGATGGTAATGTGAGAGAAACTCCAAGGAAGAGAGCTTATGAATCTCAATTTTAAGATGGTGGCCTATAACTTAAAAGGCACCACAAAATTATGGTGGAGCAACTCAACTTCTAACAGATGATTAATAAAAGTGTTAAATATTAGCTAGGATATATTACATGTTGAATATGCTTGAATATACGCGGAAGAGAGAAGCATAAAATAGGAACACAAGAACACAAAGCTTACATGGTTCAGCCTTATGGCTTACGTTCACAGAGGAAACCCTTAAAGGCTACATCTTTATTATATAAGAATATAGTACAAAATATGTGTTATAATGGACCATAACATGAATATATAGTAGACTAAACCCTAAACTTATAGATTTCTAATACAAGTAAGAGACTTGACTTGCACACAAAATAGAATTAAGCTCGAGCCTATGCTAATGAGCTAACATATCTCTAACAAAGAGAAAACCAACCAAATTTGGGCAGGTAGTCGCGAAGTAGATTATTTGTACTCCTATTTACTTTCACAGAACAGCTGGTTGAATCAAAATCTGAATAATTGGGGTTGGCTTCATTACCAACCCATGAGTTGCATTGAAATTATATATAAAGGTACAAAATAAAACTACTAGATTATTTGATTGCAAGTTACAACTGAAAATCCTAGACAGAAGCTAAGGATAAAAGATAATGATGAGACATTTGAATTTAAATAAAATACAATAGTTGGAACCAAATCCTCTACAAGTTTATCTGAAAGTTGCAGAAGCGTTTGAATTGGAATTTCGATTCGCAACATGATCTGTAGAGGCAACGTGAGCTGTAGATATAAGGCATTTATCTTAACAGGGTTTAGAGATTACAAGTAAATAAGTAATCAAATTCAAATGGCACATTACGCATTTCTGTATAAACAGAGATATGAAATCCTTGAATCGTGTACCTATGTCGAATTTGGACACTGATCACACTTAGACTCAGTAGTGATGCCCTTCAGTTCACCTAAATAGAGGCTATTTCCATCTCATATTTCCTCATCACGGGAGTAGCGCCTACAGAGGTCATTTGAGAGGAGTATTCTGAATTAAAAGTGCTATCAGTCTGTGTTGGATGGGAATTTGCATTATCCCTAGGATTAGCAACCAACAAGTGCTGGAATGGGTTTAAAGGTGTGGGAATCTCTACCGCTCCTTCCAACATCTTTACCACAACACTCATCAAAGGTCTTGATTCAGGCCTATACTGAACACACCAGAAAGCTACCTTCATCATTCTCTCTGCTGCCTCTCTATGTTTCTCCTCTATCCCAGAAACTATGCTCAACTCTTCCGGTTCTCCATGTTCGAACTTTTTCCAAGCTAACATTGGGAACCACTCTTGACTCTCTGGAAGACTACCATCAAGGTTCTTTCTCTTCCCTATGATTTCAAATAACAGCATCCCAAAGCTGTAAACATCACACTTTTGGGTTATAGGATATGGCATCCACATTTCTGGTGCAGCATAACCAGGTGTCCCCCTTCCTCCTGTCATGGTGATATGTGTTTTTTCCCTGTTAGATAGCTTCGCCAAACCGAAATCAGCTACTTTAGGCAAGAAGTTTGGGTCCAAAAGAATATTTTCTGGTTTAATATCATAATGGATTATTCGTTGTTGGCATTCTTCATGCAAGTAAGCAATCCCTTTGGCTGTCCCAACTGCAATCTCATGAAGCTTTTCAAATCCTAAGATCTTGTTTTCACGAAACAAGTACTTGTCAAGCGAGCCGTTTCCCATGTACTCATAAACAAGTGCTCTCAGGTTCTTCTCAAAACAGAAACCATAAAAACGTACCAGATTAAAGTGATGAACCCTTCCTATTGTACTCACTTCTGCCTTGAATTGATCCTCAATTTTCTTATCAGAATACCCATGTAGAACCTTCACTGCCAGTATGGATCCGTTACGAAAGATTCCCTTATAGACTGTTCCAAATCCTCCTGAACCCAAAAAATTAGTGAAGTTTTCTGTTGCAGTTCTGAGCTGCAAAGAGGTAAATTTGATTGGCTTCTCTCTTTCCATATCGTTGAGAAATTTATCCATGGTGAGTGTCATAAATCGTGAGTCCGGTGAGTCGGGATTGACATTGATGCTATCCCATTCGCATACCATACACACAAAAATAATCTTTATAAAGACTACTGCTGAAATGTCAAAATTTTAAATCAATGAGAACCTCTCAGCTTTTCAGAGTTTTTGGTAAAATTTACTAAAAATAATGATAAAAAAGTAATGAGTAACAAAGCTGGAAAAGAAAAAAAAAAAAAAAAGAAAAGAAAAAAAGATGGATTTAAAATCTTACCCAAGCCCACAAGAATTGCAACTGTTGCGAACATTATTCAGGAAATGAAATACAGACAATGCGCTCCCACAAACTCTATTGAAAGAGAAGAACTTGTATGAGAAAAGAAATGATGAATTTACTTGAGTTTTATTTCAATGCATTAATCATTGGGAAAAACCTGTTGCACACGCAACCAACTATAACTAAAACGTTGACTTTTAGGTAACGATTTCAAAGTTCAAACACTGCCTTAATTTTTTCCTCTATACTAATATTCTGAAAGTTGAAACCGCGTGGGGTTTGTTTACTGATATGTGAAAATGACAAGCCTGCCTGCCAGGCAGACCATATATAATATGAAGGAAAATGCTGGGATTGTGGGAGGATTGTGACATTCATGTGGTGGGTTCCAAATTTCCAATTGTAAAGTTTCTTTGTCTTCGTTGAATTTCGTTGAATAAAGGAGTTGTGTTCAAATTCCGACTTGATTCAATCTTCTGGCTTCTCAACTATGGAAAATGCTATAGTTACCCAACAAAAAAAAAAATTATAATTTTTTTCCTCAAATTATGGTGAATTGTTATTGGTAAGTGAAAAAGTGATGTTAGCTAACATCACTCACCTCTGTATAAATTGGCCACAACAACAGTTTGTAAAAAATAGTTTGAGGAAACTATAGTAATAGCAGAAGCCCTACTAACAAATTGTTGTAGGAAAATGCCTCCTTATAGTATTACCACACAAGATTGATTATGAAAAAATATTATGGGCTCTAGAAAGATCTTTCGAAGATACTTTGGGAGAAGAGATTTGTGTAGAAATATGAGTTTTTTCATTAACAATTATGTTACAATAGTTGCACACCCGTGTGATGCGCGGGAAAATTTGAAATGATTATTTTTTATTGGATAATTATTGAATTAATATATTAGATTGTATATTTTCAAAAATTCAATATGTGTTATTTGAAATTACGTTTTAAATTAGAAGTTTTTTGTAGTGTAATAAAATTTATTTTGTAGTCAAGTATTATATATAGTGAGATATGTATGAAAACACAATGCAATAATTTTTAAAAAAAAATTGATAGTGTGAGAACTATTAGACCAAGTTGTAACTATATATACTTTGTTTATTACTATACAAATGTATACGATTCAACTCTTATAGGTATATTTTTCTCCAAAACATAGATCCACATCTCTTTCTTCCTCACAGTTGAAATTAAGTGAAAAAGTTAATAAAGATAACTATGCAATAAATCATTATCAATAAATCATATCATAACCCCCTCAAAAAAAATCATATCATAAAGTGGAAATATAAAATAAAATAAAATGCAAAAAGAAAAAAGGACAAAATTTAGCTACAAAATCGGTTGTAACCTTAGGCTAAAACTCACTCAATATCTTTTTATTGGAGGTGAATTTTGACAAATTCACCATTGGATTACATCTTCTTCTTATATTCTCCATGTTTACAAATTTTCAAGAAAATTAAATATCAATAGCTATGTCATCAACACATTTTTAAATTATAAGTTTTTGTAATTTAAAATTATGCATAAAAT
Organism: Castanea sativa; assembly: GCF_040712315.1. Classification (NCBI taxonomy): domain Eukaryota; kingdom Viridiplantae; phylum Streptophyta; class Magnoliopsida; order Fagales; family Fagaceae; genus Castanea; species Castanea sativa. The sequence goes on along the minus strand of NC_134013.1, from coordinate 86,413,802 downwards.
ATAAGTTTATAGATTATATAGTAAATAATATCCGATTGACATAAAATTTGACATATGTATTAAGAGCCTAAAGAACATGCAATTCAACAGTTAGATTTTCAAAATATGCAGTAATATTTATTTTATTGAGTGAGTTTGTAGCTTAAGGCTACAACCAATTTTGTAACTAAACTTTGTCCAAGAAAAAATTCCTTGAGTATCTATACATAAAAACATTAATAGCATAATGATGCTTTAGAGTAAATTATATTTTATCTTATTCCCTTTTTGACATTTTCAGTAAAGATGTTCAACTAAGCAAAGTAAAAGCTTACCAAGTTAACTAAAAATTTGATGGTGTAGATGCTAATTATTTGTGATAAAATGATTAAAATAAAAATAACAAACAGATTTGAGAAAAACACATAAGATTTCCAAAAGAAATTTTAACCAAACACATGGGATGTAACAATACAAAGTTACTACACCGAATATTTTTTGACTTTTTTGATACTCCACAAATAAAAAAACTTTATTCACTTTTTGTCACAGTATAGACTACGGAGGCAAGTCAGCCTACCAAATAATCCACATGATAATCCAAAATTCAACCAAAGCTATAAGAGTGATTTGTGCTTGGAAATTTAAAAAATGCAACACAAAATTAAATATAAAAAAACCATCAACCTAAATTAGAGTTATAAGAAAGAACAAAAATCAGGCATGAGAGAGAGAGAGAGAGAGAGAGAGAGAGAGAGAGAGAGAGAGAGAGAGAGAGAGAGAGAGAGAGAGAGTACTCACAGTTTTTGTGTTAAAAAAATATGGATTGAATTGAATAAATAATATCAAATTTATACAAAATAAGATGGGGAGAAGATGTAACGCCCCAAAAATCATAAACAATAAAATTCTATTTAATCTGAAAAATCCATAAAAATATTAAATAAAAGAATCCAACAACCTAAAAATTTCATCACAAATGTCAGAGCTCTAATCCACCAAAAATTAAAACATCCTCAAAAAAATTCTCCAGTACAATGTTTAATATCATAAAAGTAAAAATAAAATCTTCAGTCCCACAAAATAATTTATAACTGCTGACTTCCAGGAATCTCTACTCCAATAATCCATCTAATGTATCTGTAAAGGGAAATAAAGGGGGGTGAGATAACTCAATAAGTGGAATTCACTAACATTGGGGTGTGGGAACAACCTTTAAAAAAATAATTCTTACAAACAATTCATTACTCATACCTCATCAATATTTTATCATCAAATATTTCATATAAAAGAAATAATAATCTTTATATAGTGAGCCATCATAGTGTATATATATATATCGATACCATCACAAACACAATTTCCTAGGCTTTACTCGTGGTCAACGTTTACGTCCCGTTGATAAGGTTGTGCTATCTCCTTTTCTAGGACTGGAACCTCTTTTTCATTCCCTTTCTTAAGGATGGTTCCTTTGGAACCTAAAGGTGCACTCCCTTGCTAAGGAGCTTCCTTTTGGATCCTCAATAGTATACTCCCTTGCTAAGGAGCTATCAAATGTTCATTGTCCCCTTTTTTGGGACTATTTATTGCTAAGGACTAGCTGCAGTATGATTGTCCCTTACTAAGGACTAACACAATATTGAGCTTTTTAATCACAACTTGCCATAGGTTTTCAAAACATATTCAAGATGCTCATATAAATAATCCATTCATAATTCTCAAAAGATCAATATATATTCACACATACAAGTTTAAATAAATTTAGGTTGTCCCACATGTTTTTCGTAAAATGAATATTCAACGTGTACATCAAGCATTTATAAAGTATTAATTTATATATAATATCAACATATTTATTTGATATAGAATAGTTTAATAATCAAACACTGTTTTGGGAAAACCCCCAAAATTAGCAAACACCACTTACCTCTTAGTTGCAAAAATAAAGGAAATCAACCTCCCTTGAATCACAACAAATCTGTAGAATTAGAACCTAGCAACACCAAAAATAGGTTCATCAATACACAATTTCCCACTTAAAAATCTATTTTCACGCTTAAACGGTTTTATCCTAGACAAAATTGTTATATTCAAAATCCTCTATTTATTCGCTTAACTATCCAATTTAATATTGGAAGCCACGTATAGCCTTAATTTATCCACTAGTTGTTTAGCATTCCCACTTGATGCTGCTGGGTATTGACTCTAATATTATATATATACATCAAGTGGGATATCTATTGACTCTAACATTATATATATATATATATATATATATATATATATATTCAATCTAACATGGCTCCCACGTACAAGCCTTAATTCATTCATCTAGTTGCCTATTTCCCCATTAAAGCTGTTGGACAAGTTTTAGAAAACAATAAAAGGATGATAGTTGATTTGGTCAACAATGGAGGCTATGTGTGAATTCATATTAACACAAGCACCCTTATCCCTTTAACATAGTCACAAAGTCCAAGCCTATTACTCTATTTGTTCAATTTCAAGTCTATGATGACCATACAACTATATATATACAATTCCTACTACAATAATCATCATGGTCTGCTAGAGAAGCCAAAACTCCCTTTTAAAAGCTTTAAATCTTCATAGTAAAAAATTATTATACATATATCTATTCAATCAAATATAGGAAGCCATGTAGAAGCCTTAACTATCAATCTAGTAGCCTATAATTCTCATGATGCCGTTGGACTTGTTTTAGCCAATAACAAAAAGGTGATGGTTGATTCGGTCAACAATGAAGGCTGCACTCTTTTCTATTAGTATAGAGATAGTCTAGGTTCATAACAATTTCTACCAATGACTATTCCAACTTCTTAAATCTAAAGCATTAGAAAATCATACCTGTAGACTCCAACTCAATGCCACAATGAAGAAAGCAGAGTTCAATAGTCGGCTGAAGTAAAAGGAAATACACGTGTGACCAAAGAGGAAGAAAGCTAGGGTTTTATTTATTTATTTTTTTTTTTTAAAGCTTAACAAGGCCCATATATATATATATATATATATATATATATATATGTATATATATACTTATGTCACCTCACTTGGGCTTCATATTCCAAAGTATATATCTCACTTTTAATATCTTAGGCCCAGATCAATTTAATCCATCTAATTGTAGGCCTCTTTTATAATTTAAGTATAATAATTAAATTGATATAAAAAAAATACGGGGTGTTACAGAAAAAGAGTCAAAATATAAGAAAGAGGAAATGATGAAGAAAGTTTAACAATTGAAATCAATTTGGGTAGTTGAATACAATCAAACATTTACATCAAATGAATAGTCAAACATGGGCATATATCCACTAAAAATATAATGAACTATTCAATTTTGACAATTACTTGAAATTAGAAAGAATAAAATGAAAAGTTAAATCAATTTGAATAGTTGAATAGTCAAAAATTTGCATTTAAAACAAATGAATATTAACATGTTGAATAGTAATGGAGAGCATTAATAGGTTTGTCCATAAACTATATTTAATTATTTTATATAAAATAAAATATAAAAATCATAAATGAAGTTTTTTTTTTAAGTATGACGTGGCTAATGAGGTGGCTCAACATGAGTATAGTAACACTAAATTCTATGTATCAGCTTTTAAATATAACTAGCCATGAACCAGCGCGTTGCGCATGATAATTATTTTTATGGTGGTTTTATTAAATTTTTTTTTACAATTTAAACTAATCTAATAATATGTAATGTATTTCGTAATTATATTTTTATTTATTATAGGAAATATCATAAATATAATATATGAACAATCCAAAACACCAAAAAAACGTAAACTAAAAAAAATTAATAAAACTTAACAATGATTAATTGAACCAATATTAGGATAAAATTTTGTTTTTGATAATCTATTAAGGTTATTTTCTTTGTAGAAATTATAATTTCGGCCACCCAAAACATATTATCAACCTAAAGTAGAGATGCAAGAAAAATAAAAAAATTCACCAAAAAATTTAGAGAGAGAGAGAGAGAGAGAGAGAGAGAGAGAGAGCTATTTTTTTGTGAGGAAAAACTATGCATAGAATAGAAGAGATAGTGACAAATTTATAGTAAGAGACTGTGAATAAAAAGAGACAAAAATAAAGGAAGATGAAGGGAAAGAGGAATAATGATATTAATGTAGAGGGTAGTGGAGAGATGAAATGGTAACGGAAAGAGAAAGGTTTGGGAAAGTGTAAATATTAAAAAAATAAATGTTAAAAACAATTATAGGAAAATTGAAAAAAAAAAAAAAAAAAAAAAAAACTAAAGCTTGAAAGGCTTCAACGTTGTTGTTGCTTTTTTTTTTCTTTTTTCTTTAAGCTAAAAAGGCTCAAACAAAACCCTAAAGCTGAAGTAAAAAGGCTTTGGGTTGGGCTTGATAGTGGAACTAAGTAAATAAGAGGTGGGCTGGATTAATTATACAAATTTATTATAGGTGATAGTGGAAGTAAATAAATAAGTAGTGAACTGGATTTATTATAAGGTGATAGTGGGAGTAAATAAATAAGTAGTGTGCTGCATATATAGGGCTAAAAAATTGTAAAAACCATTTTAAAATTGTAGGACAAAATTTTTTTTTTAAATGACGTGGCAGCTGATGTGGCGCAACGTGAGATCAGCAGCATTAAACGCTATACTTCAGCTTTTAGTAATAACTAGCACAAACCCACGCTATGCGTGGGAATATTATTAATGATCATTTGTAATTAAACTTATTTCAAAGAAAAAATTTTGTAATAAAAGTTCTTTAAGGAACATTTTGTGAATTGCCAAAAGAAACTTCTTACCGCATCACTACAAAAAAACTGGCCTACTGCGGCGGGCCAAAACCGCCGCTAAAGCCCCAAAAACCGCCGCTATAGGTCCATTTCACCTATTGCGGCGGGGGCTATTGCGGCGGTTCTACCCGCCAGGCTTGTCGCGACGCAATAGCTCTATTGCGGCGGTACAAAAACCCGCCGCTGTAGATACGCTTTTTAGCAGCGGTTTTAGTCTATTGCGGCGGGCATAAAACCGCCGCTATACAACATTCAAATTCGTTTTAAATGACTTTTAGCGGCGGGTCGTACCCGCCGCTATATGTTCAAACCTATAGCGGCGGTCAAAAAGCGCCGCTATAGGTCCACATTTAATAGATAAAAATGTGGACCTATTGCGGCGCTTTTTGACCGCCGCTATAGGTTTGAACCTATAGCGGCGGACTATAAGCGCCGCTATAGGTCCACGTTTAATAGATAAAATGTGGACCTATTGCGGCGCTTTTTGACCGCCGCTATAGGTTTTTTTTTTTTTTTTTCCCAGCGGGCTTTGAAACTACTGTTTACATCAAATATAAGGGACAACCTGTTTCAAAGAACCTGTTTTGCATCAAATATATTGTTCAAACCTGTTACAATAATTATTAAAAGAAAAGTTACTGCTTGATCCTCTTAACTGTGCTAATGTACCTATTTACACAAAAATCTAACACTTGGAAGACGTGCTAAAAAGCTACAACTTAACCAGCCAACCAAGTTGTCAGTAATCATGCAATCCTATCCTTATCAACATTATAAGGATATGAGTAACAACAAAAGCACCATTTTCTGGCTCAAAGAATCCCCGCAAGAGCAACAAGAAAATTAATCATGCAAGATTGAAAACCCTCTAAATCATATAGAGGAAACAATTTACTATAATAAAATAGAGAATGCAATGCTTAAGTTTATGTCCAAAACTGAAGTTCACAATAAATTTGAAAAATACAATAATACCTCTCTAGAAACCCAATGAAGCCAAGATTGCAACAAGATCTCGACTCTGAACAAAGCACTGTTTTTTTTTTCTTTAGATCTTCACACAGCTTAATTTCACTCAATGCATGTTCCTCTCTATTACATCCCTTTTTATAGTCCCAGCTCCATCACTATTCCTGAGCTTTTCCCACAGGGCTCAAGCAATTGATGAGAAACTTCGTGTGGTTGAATGAGATTCAAATGTGTGGCTGATAGATCATAAAGTGAAATATTAAAACTTAAAAGTGAGACAAAAAGAAACTTTTATTCAACAAACAACAAATAGGGTAAACCAAGCTATCTAGTTTAACAAATTTGAAATTTTGCCATCTACGCTAAAAAAACTAGGCTTATGACAATAACAAAACTCCAACCTAGTAACTAAAACTATTTATTGTGATCTGTATAAACATCAGCTGCTTTTCAACTTCCCAAATTTAATTTATGTAAAAAAATTCTGAAGAACTACATTAAGTTTAAATGTGACTCAGAACTACATTTGATATATGAGATATGACATGAGATGAGAACCACCACTAACTTAGTTGGTTTTATGTGTACGGGTAGATATTATAATTTTAATAATTCCATAGTAAATTATCCTAAGGATTCTAAAGAATCATAATACAAAAAAGGATTTTCCTTTAGGATTTGCATCCACTCAAAGACCCAAAACTAGGTGACTTGAGCTTTCTTTGAACTCAGTATAACAAGCGTAAAAAAATATTGAACCATCACTCATCAATTAAGTGATAATTAGGTCAAATTAAAATTGAAACTTATAAATTAAGCATATTTTCATTTTCATCCTTATAGTTTTAATTTTTTTTTTCAATTGAATCTTTAACATTTCAATCTGCTTCTAATGTTGTCCTTCCATTCACCTTTGTCCATTTATCACGTTTAAGCGCAACAAAGCAACGTAGTTTTATTAATTTTTAACTTCCAAACCAATAAAAAAGTCAAGGAATTAATTTTAAATTATAACATTCAATGAAAATAAAAAATTTCCCCTAATCGAGGATGATATCACGGGTGGAGCCAAATACAGTATGGTATAATATGCATGAGAAAGGCAGAAATAGTGTAATCTTTCTAAGGACTACAAATTTAGATATACATCTACAAGCCCATGAGAAAGTATGAGAAAGTACAAAACATCACCTTAATGAGAATCAACAGCATATATGCAATGTAAGAACTGAATGACTGATATTTTCAATTAGTCTATTAGGAGTTTATTGATTGATGCCACGTCCAAGAATGATGAAAAAGAACATTAAATATGTAACTTAATATTTGACAACTTGAATAATAGAAAATAAAAGATAGATAACTTAGAAATCAGTACCAAGCAAGAGAGAACAAACCTAGAAGTCAGCACCTAAGGTTGATTGGAGTTAGCACCAACTTAAGCAAATTTCAAGAGAAACTTTATTAAAACAATCAAATTGTTAATTGTTTCTGTAGGAATACAATATTGTGCTGATATATGACTTAACCCTGATTCTAATTGAGTTAGGAAATCGTAATTTTAATACCTTGGGAAATCCCAATTATTGAATTACAAAAATAACCTTGACTCTAGAAAATTAATAAAAGACAATACCCTAGTTAACTTTAAAAAAATTTATAATTGACCAATAAAATACAATTTTGACTTCCAAAATTAAATAAAACTAAATTAAAATAAAATATAAATTTGAATATTGGGGTAGAGAAAAGCAACTGAATGGTAGAGATAAAATATAAATTAGACCAAAGTGGACATAATGGACCAAATAGAGCCAACCACCAAAGTAAACTTTGGATGGGAAAAAGTAGACATAATGGACCGAATATGACCAAATAGGATCAAATAGATCTGAAGTTATTTTTGCTTGGTTTTTTACGATATATTTTTTAATATTTTGTCCTCCTTTCACCCTTCTTATTCACTGTGATTGAGTTAATTATTATAATTTATGTTTTTGACAAAATAAGCCATCAGCACTATTCATTGTATTCAAACTTCTTCAAGACCGTATTCATGCCAATCAGATTTCCAAACAAATTGTATGTCTAATCTATGACTATGCAGTCTATGCATGCCTATCAAAAAAGAATCTGACTATGCATGCCCGCATGTGAAGGAAATAATTGATCCATTATCACTATAAGAAAAAAGTTTTTACTCAAAAAAAAAAAAAAAGTTGCAGCATACTTATAAGGTTTGTGTGAAAATTAAATTATTTTTGCGGCATTTAAAATCTTTTTAAGGAACTAATAATCTAGTTTACATCAATATTACAGCTGGAGATAAAAGAAAAGCAGCTAATATGTAGAGATAACATCCAAACACAGTTTGAAACCTTCAATTATGCACTTGAAAGGAGGAGAGGGGGACGGAGGAAAAAATAGCGCGCAACACGCTAAAAGTATCAAGTCCGAGATATTAAGATACAAGTAGTGTCAAAATTTGAATATTGGGGTTCTGGGTGTATTTTTTAATGCCAACATGGGGAAATTTAAGTTTGATAGTCAATAAAGGTTTGGAAAAATAATAATTTTTAAAATTTTTTTGATTAAATTTTTTTTTATATATATGATTTGAAAGATCCATGGGTTATAAAATGCAGAAAGAAGATAAATTAAGCATAGCCAAAAAAAGCAAGGTATCAGAGACTTTTTATTTGCAATGAGAGAGAGACAATACTCCATCAATCTAATTACAATGACATATAAATGAATGCACTAGCACTCCAAATTCAAGGGCAAAAAGAACAAACACATAATTCATGACAAATAGGTTACATCAAACATGAACATACCGTAGTTGCCCCTGTACTTTCTACGTCAAGATATGGAGCAAGTTCTTCAGCGGTGACAACACCACCATTGGAGGATATGTATTGCCCAATCTGCATTTGCATATTAAGGAAAATGATTAAATTATTGCATTCTTCTTCCCTTTTCGTTTTTTATTTTTCCAAGTTCTACATTCCCATGCAGACCTATAATTATATCTTTCCTTTTCTCTCCTTTTTCTTTACTACAACTCACGCCCCATAAGAAGTCAAACCCGTGACTGACCCTCAATGCCTTACTTATCCAAGAGGACACAATTTGGTCCAAAGAACATTGGCACCTTTTTTTTTTCAATTTATTTATTTTTTAACATAAAGCAATATATTATTATACGTAATGTTTTTGTGTGTGTGGGTGTGTGTGTGTCTTTGAGAGAGAGAGAAAGAGAGACAGAGAGATTCCACTAATCCAAATGGGGCTATATATTAACTTTCAGCAAGACACATTAACCAATTCAAGACCCAATACACGCCAACATATCAAATGAAACGCAAGAAAAAGTAAAAAAGAAACACCCCTTATGGAGATTGCAACACAGTTCACACATATTAATACTTCCCAAAACAAAACATCAGTCCATTGTGGTTATTACATTAAAGAACAACCAAGTTAGCAAACAAACAAAAACCCATTTATTAATCACATATTCCCATTATTTTTCATATCTCACTTTGATTTTTTTGGGTAAGATTACACAAATATTCATAAAAAAGAAGAAGAAAAAGAATTAAGGTTAGTTCTTACCCCAAGCAACAAGATTGCATTCCTCGCTAGTAGCACTAGCCCGATTCGCTCGGCACTCAATGCCTAATCAAAACCCCATATTAGAAAAAAAACCCAAAAATTAAAAAACAAAAAAGAAAGCTCAAAATTATGAGGGTACATACGAGTAGATCCATGATGTGGTTCCTACGGCAGCTATCCACCACAATATCCGCAATCAACACAAAACCCAACAAAATTAAGCAACCCAAAAATTCAGACAAAAATGAAAGAGAGATAAGAAGGGAAATTTGATATAAGAGAAATTAACCCCAAGCCCAGAGAGAAACGGCGTTCCACTCTTTGATTTCGAAGCATTTGTTGTTTTTCCTAAAAGAAGAGGAAGAGGAAGAGATGAGTGAAGAGAGAAAGAGGGGATGGGGAATGAGGAGGGCGGCTGAATGAGAAAAGAGATGTCTAGGGTTTTTTATGTTTAGTTTTAAATAGAACCAAAACGACGTAGTTTTGATAATAGTAACTTTAAAAATGAAAAGGAAAAAAAAAGCTGTCATGGAGGTTAGAACCTTGGAAAAGTCCTTCAAAAATATGCATGGTACACGTGTTAACCACTAAGGTAACAACATTTTATTTGTTCATTATCTTCTATAATATTAATACTTATCTATGTGTATCAGATTTTTTTTTTTTTGGCTTATCTTTTCCTTTTGTGTGTGGATATTTTCAAACTTTTCACTCAAACACAAACTCTTTTTAAAGGATTTGAATTTGAGAAGTTTATCAATAACAAATTTATGTTTATCACTTTGTTTAAATTCAATTATTTTTGTTTGAGATTTAAAAATATCGAGATTTTGAGAGGAGAATTTTTTTTTTTGACATTTTTTTCTTTCTTTTCTTTAAAGTAACACAACATACTTCCCTAAATGGTTCAAAAAAAAAACGTACTTCCCCAAAAACAAAGTAATTGAACAATTAAGAGTATTTAAGTTTAACAAAATAAAATAAAAAATAAAAGAAAGGAAGGACCAAGAAGTAACCGAATTCAAATAGAAAATATACTTTTCAAATAGGGAAGAAGAGATTTAGAAGAAAAAAAAAATGAGAATTGAAATTTTAAAGGAATAGCAATTTAAAAAAAAACAGCAATTTTTCAAAAATAGAGGGAGAGATAAAAGAGGTTGAAATTTAGGATTTGATGAAAAAAAGAATAGTTTAGTTTTACGTGGGAGTTAATAATATATTTTTACTGAATTATCCTCAAGTTTTGTTTTGTGTTTGAATTCCTATATAAAAATAAAAAGGGAAAACTTTTTCAAATATGTTGGTGAGAGTTTGTGTTTGAATTGCTATTAAAAAAAGCACAAAATTTAAGTATCAAATTTTGTGATGGGAAAATATGGAATCCAAAATTATAATGGATGCAAATTATTAACATATTTTCAAAAAATAGAAGAGCCTGCGAGCACGCGTGAGTGCATGCTTAGAGGCTAGTTATTATCTATGTATGATAGAAAACTGAAATTTTTGACTTTTTCAAAGACCTATATTAGAATTAGGATTTAAAAAATAATTATAATATTTTTAATTAGACCTCACATTAGATTTTTTTTATATATAAAAAAAGGACTCACTTTAGGTTTCAATACAAAGAAAAAGAAAAAAGAAAGACTCACGTAAAACTCTCACACTATTTAGTTTAAAACATTAAAATGATGATGTGGAAAGTTGTGGAAGTTTCAGATGTTTCGGGTTTAATATTTAAATAAAATAATAATTTTATTTAAATATTAATGATAATGATGAATTTCAGTTAGATTAAAATGGATTGTTGTTAAATTAATATTTTTATCAACTTAGAAATTATAAGAGAAGAAGATAAAAACAAAAAAAAAATTATATTTATTTTTAAAAAAATTTAAAAAAAAATCTGCAATTTGGTGAAGTCACTTGGTTATTTTATTAATGAGCTATGAAATAAAATTTAAAAACAAAAAACAATCACATATACTCAATAAAATTCACCACTCAAATTTCTCAAAAAAAAAATACCACACGACAAAAATTATCACACATTCTTATTAAAAATTAAAAAATAAAAAATAAATTATCATGGCTATTATTAAATTTATGTAAGAATTTTAATATTTGACTAACTACGTTTACTTTTTTAAAAAAAAATGACTAATTGGATGGTCAGATTGAGAGAACATAATCATACAAGTACACAGCACATGTCAGTCACGTGCCATTTTTAGATTTAAAATCTAACTGTTGGACTTGAAGAGTGTAATTAAAGGTTAATTTTGGTAAATTATGGTCACAATCAAACGGTAGATTTATCAAAATTCACATCGAATTAAGAAATATAAGTCTGGCTTTATGTTACACCTCATGTAACTTTAAAAAATGTTACACCAACCAATAACTTATTGTTAAATTTATATTTTGAAAATCCAACCGTTGGATCACATTTTCTTTATGTTCTTAACATGCATGCCAATTTTGATGTCAATCGGATGTAATTTACCATTTGATCTTTAAACTCATCCTTTATGCGTTATTTTCAATTACAAAAACTTGAATTTAAACAATTGATTGATGACATGACTATTAATCTTTGATCACCTTGAAATTTTTTAAGCATGAAAAATATATGAAAATAGTATAATCTAACGGTAGATTTGTCAAAATTCATATCGAATTAAGAAATATAGGGTTAGGTTCATGTTACACTTGATATAACTCTAAAAAATGTTACACCAACCAATAACTTATTATTGAATTCATATTTTGAAAATCCAACCGTTTGATCACATTTTCTATATGTTCTTAACATGCATGCCAATTTTGATATCAATCGGATGTAATTTACCATTTGATCTTTAAACTTATCCTTTATGCGTTATTTTCAATTACAAAAACTTGAATTTAAACAATTGATTGATGACATGGCTATTAATCTTTGATCATCTTGAAATTTTTTAAGCATGAAAAATATATAAAGATAATGTAATCTAACAGTAGATTTGTCAAATTTCACATTGAATTAAGAAATATAGGATTGGATTCAAGTTACACTTAATGTAACTCTAAAAAATGTTACACCAACCAATAAGTTATTGTTTAATTCATATTTTGAAAATCTAACCGTTGGATCACATTTTCTATATGTCCTTAACATGCATGCCAATTTTCATGCCAATCGGATGTAATTTACCATTTGATCTTAAAACTCATCTTTTATGCGTTATTTTAAACTACAAAAATTTGAATTTAAAAAATTTATTGATGACTATTAATCTTTGATCACCTTGAAATTTTGCAAGCATGAAAAATATATGAAGCTAATGTAATCTAACGGTAGATTTTTCAAAATTCACATTGAATTAAGAAATATAAGATTGGATTCAAGTTACACTTAATATAACTTTAAAAAATGTTACACCAACCAATAAGTTATTTTTTAATTCATATTTTGAAAATCCAACCGTTGGATCACATTTTCTATATGTTTTTAACATGCATGCCAATTTTCATGCCAATCGGATATAATTTACCATTTGATATTTAAACTCATCTTTTATGCGTTATTATAAACTACAAAAACTTGATTTTATACAATTGATTGATGACTATTAATCTTTGATCACCTTGAAAGTTTGCAAGCATGAAAAATATATAAAGATAATGTAATCTAACGGTAGATTTGTCAAATTTCACATTGAATTAAGAAATATAGGATTGGATTCAAGTTACACTTAATGTAACTCTAAAAAATGTTACACCAACCAATAAGTTATTGTTTAATTCATATTTTGAAAATCCAACCGTTGGATCACATTTTATATATGTTCTTAACATGCATGCCAATTTTCATGCCAATCGGATGTAATTTACCATTTGATATTTAAACTCATCTTTTATGCATTGTTTTAAATTACTAAAACTTGAATTTAAATAATTGATTGATGACATGACTATTAATCTTTGATCACCTTTAAATTTTGTAAGCATGAAAAATATATGAATATAATATAATCTAACAGTAGATTTGTCAAAATTCACATCGAATTAAGAAATATAGGGTTGGGTTCAAGTTACACTTGATGTAACTCTAAAAACTGTTACACCAACCAATAAGTTATTGTTGAATTCATATTTTGGAAATCCAACCGTTCGATCACATTTTCTATATGTTCTTAACAAGCATGCCAATTTTAATGCCAATTGGATGTAATTTACCATTTGATCTTCAAACTCATCTTTTATGTGTTACTTTAAACTACAAAAACTTGAATTTAAACAATTGATTGATGACATGGCTATTAAACTTTGATCACCTTGAAATTTTTTAAGCATGAAAAATATATGAAGATAATGTAATCTAACGGTAGATTTGTCAAAATTCACATCGAATTAATAAATATAGGGTTGGGTTCAAGTTACACTTGACGTAACTCTATAAAATGTTATACCAACCAATAACTTATTGTTGAATTCATATTTTGAAAATCTATCCGTTGGATCACATTTTCTATATGTTCTTAACATGCATGCCAATTTTCATGTCAATCGGATGTAATTTACCATTTGATATTGAAACTCATCTTTTATGCGTTATTGTAAACTACAAAAACTTGATTTTATACAAAAACCTTACCTATAGCGGCGGTCACAAAAAACGCCGCAATAGATCTCATCTACAGCGGCGGGCCAAAATCGCGCCGCAATAGGTGACATATAGCGGCAGTTTTTGCACCCGCCGCAATAGGCCTGCTGCAATTTCAGGGTCTATTGCGGCGGGTCATTGACCCGCCGCTATATCTAAGCTGAAGGCCGCTAAAAGAGGTCTATTGCGGCGGGTCACTGGTCTGCCGCAATAGTACGCCGCAATATACTAGGTCTTTTGCGGCGGGCCATTGGCCCGCCGCAATAGATCTCATGTACTGCGGCGGGCCGAAAAAGCGCCGCAATAGGCGACCTATAGCGGCAGTTTTCGCACCCGCCACAATAGGCCCGCCGCAATAGGCCAGTTTTTTTGTAGTGCATAAGTTAATCAACTACCATTACTAAAAAAAAATAATCAAAGAAATATAACACAACTTATCAAATTATTCAAACAAAATTTTGTCAAGAAATCATTTGAATCAGCCATCAAATAGTATACCCTAGAAACTTCATAGTTAAATATAGTGTAGAGTAAACATAGATTTTACAAAAATTAAATAATGAATTCAAATTGAGATAATAAAAATAATAATAATAATAAAAAGTTGAAAAAATGAAAAGAAGAATCATGGTGTAAATTATTGTGCTATTGAATATTATTCTCATACTTGTGGACTATATATATATATATATATAAAAGAATGTAACTATTATATGAATGATTATTGTGACTTATTGATAATATTAATAAAAAAAATTAAAACCTAATACATTTTTTCATCTGATATAATGGAGAAGACAATTTATTGTCATTTAATTTAATTAAAACAATAAAGAATATACTCATATAATCATACATTTGTATTATTACCCAGGCAAACAAAGAGTCATTCTTGAAATATTTGATGACTTCTATATTCAAAGAACCATTTTAGAAAAGACTTTGATTATTATTATTTTGATGCATTAGTCACAAAATATTTAGATATTTTATTCAAATATGATGTGGATAATAAAAATAAATACGCTACGTGAATTAGAGAACAACATGATTGTATCCGCTAAGCGTGAAGACGTAGGACTGGACAAAGAAACTCCTAGTCTTAGACCCCAACAACTTTTTAGTACTCTTCATATTATTCGGAGGCACATCAACTATCGCTCTTTTAGTCTACGTTTAGGAAGCGTTTGGCTTACTGTGATGTTACATTACACTGTAATATTACATTATTGTAATCTTACATTAATTTAATCTCAATACAAGAGCACAACGTTACATTGTTTAGGAAGACAATGAAATTAAGGTGATGTAATATATTTTTTAATTTTAGATTATAATAATGTTAGAAAAAATAAAATAAACCAAAAAACCTTAATATCACATCAAGGACACATCACAAGTAACCAAACGCCCCTTTGCATGTTGATAAACCAATACTTCATCACAAATAATGTAGAGGGTAATGAGGACTATAATGGGGGCATTGGGAGAGTCATATCATATTGAGGATAAGGAGGACTATAATATAATGGGGCATTGGTGGAGACAAACGTGACGATTCTCAAGAAGGATCAGTGATGTTGCTGAGAAGGCAAGTAATTCTCGCAACACATTTGATTTGAGGGATCTGTGGAATCAAGTAAAGAACTCTTTATCAGTGTAGTCGGTTTCGTACCGTACCGGCCGGTACGGCCGATATATTCCGTACCGGTGGCTGGAACGGTACAAAAAAGTTCTCATTCCGTACCGGTTTAAATACCGGCAGTATCGGAAGCGTTCCGGTTGTATCGGTCGAAATACCGGATTTCGGGCGGAAAATGAATACCTGCCCGAAACAGAAACAGAGATTTCTTTGTATTTTTTTCACTCACCTGAGATAATTTCTCAAGAAATTTCATGATATGATGCATCTTTCACGTATCTCGGTCTCTTTTCTGCTTAGCCTTCCATTTTTCTTCGTGGTCTCTGGAACGCCTGTGTTCATTTGATATTCTTCTTCTTTGTTTCACGTCTCACTGTTTCTCAAATATTTTGAGAGTTCTGCTTTTGGTGCCCACCTACCCAAGTGATGACTAACGACTGACCAAAGGTAAGGTGATTGACTTGTTTTTGAAATTTGAAATAAGATAAGACTTAGTGGAGGTAATCGTTTGGTGGAGATAAAATCAAGATAAAAAATAAAGAAGATAAATTGTAAAAGTAAAAGAAGAAGAGTGGAGGTGAAAAAAAAAAGTTGAGTTTTAATAATTTGTTGGCAAACCTGTTACTTGAAAATTGAGATATCTGTAGCAAAACAAAAATAAAAATGTTATATTCATAATATTTTTACAATATTTTCACAACAGATTTTAAATTTTAGGTTGTTATTATTTTGTCAAAAATATTTAGTTTATAATATATATATATATATATATATATATATATTAAATATATAAAATAGCGGTAAATCCGAAACGGTACACCGGTATTGACCGGTACCGAAATATATCGTTCCACTGGCCAAACCGGTACAATCTCCGGTACGAGATTGACTTCCTTGCTCTTTATGGCTATTGGCATCTAGAGATGTGGATCGAAAATAACTATCTTCATGAATGCCAGAAGAAGTATTACATTATATTTAGAGAGAGCAGCAGATTATGGCCATTATATAAGACGTAGTTTTTCATTTTATGGGAATTATTTCCCTTTTTTTTTTTTCCTTATCCCTCCTATAAATATATTTTTATGTATTGGCATATTTAAAATTAAAATGCACTTTATATGTATTTGAGTCTTAATTTCTACAAGTCAAAGCAATTACCATGCATTCATGCACATATCTAGCTAATGCAAAATCATGGGACCATCCACTTGGAGTCTTAGCCAATTGACTTAGTGGCCCAGTGGGAGAATCAACCATGTTCGACATAAATGGTTCATAAAATATCACAAAGATTGGCAGGCTAATTAGGAATGATCAAGCAGCAGCAATTTGACATTTAAAGTTAGAAGGTAACTTTCTGAGGACATTTAGAATACAAGAGACTTTTTAAGTAAACCAAGAAAAAGAACGCCATTTTGAGAAGAGACTATACTTGGATAATCCATCCTTTAAAAAAAAAAAGCTAATATATTAATTAATTCATAAGTCCCATTTTTCTTAATAGAAATTTCAACACCAACTAATGTTATCATGATCACCGACAATATCATCTAGCTTGTTACAGCAACAGAAGCCTAAAGTAATGATTAATGAAGGATACATATTCATGTGAGCAAAAGCCTAAAGTAATGAGTAATATGAAAGATACATATTCATTTGAAAGGGGTTGGTCAAATCTAATTGCTTACAGTCACTTGTGATTCACTACTATCCATATGTAGATGTGAAGAGTAACCGATTGCATTTGGATTCTCCAATGAGAACATGAACTTGTGAAGCCAATCATTTAGACCATCTTGGACTACCTGAGGCATAGCAGTTCTATCCTTTCGAGAGCTTTAATTGTAGAGCTACCTACAAGACTAATTTGTGCGGAATTTTATAGGGACAATGGAAACTGAATAGGTATGATGTATGAACTGGTTGAGTCCAATGAGGAGAGGAAGAGGCAAGAAAGAGGGAAATAGAGAGTCTCAGGCATTTAAGAAATTATATGGGAAGTTGAAAACAACGGAGATAAAGAGTCATGGGTGTTATGGAAGCTGAAGTGGGAATTTATAAAACACTAATAGAAAAATAATGAAAATAAAATATTTTTTATTGATGGAAATAATGACGTGGTCGTTGATGCGGCTCAACAGAAGCGTAGCAACATTAAATGCTACGCTTCAACTTTTAGATATATATAGATATAGATAATATAGAATAGATATAGATTTGATAACATTTATAGAAAATGTGAGGTCTCCAGATTTGGTTTATTCAGAAGAATTATTTATTCTTCCTAAAATATCATTAGCTTTATTAAGACCTTTCTTGGGACAAATAATGCTTTAAAAAATAAATAAAAAATATCTCAAATTGGGAGACTAAGAATGCGTTTGGATCCAACTTATTGTGGCTGCGTTTTGCAATCCTGCATTTTTTTTTTTTTTTTCGTTTCTGCTGCTGGAGGACAAATGGGTCAGTGCGCGCACTGTGTGCACGCTGTTCAAGTACTTTTTCAGCAATTTTTTTATTAAAAATGGGTCTCACAGCACTATTTACACATTTAAAAATTATTTTGCTACAGTGTTTTCAGTTTTCAGTTTGCAGCAATAAGTTCTATCCAAACGGACCCTAAATCAAAGACTTGTCTGCGCCAACTAATGGACAAAGGGGACTATTCAGAATATCCTCTAAAAATACCCCCCACCCCAAATCTCTAAAGCCACCAATTTTTGGGTGGTATTGAGAACATGAAGGGAACTGAGGCCTTATCAAAGCATAATGTTATTAATTAAAACACTTTTTACTCTGAAAATTTTCTTGTGTTTCTATGCATTGACCCATGTCCGAAAGATTCTATATCACTAATAGTGAAAATAAATGTTGTCAGGATTTTCATAGAATTTAAGGCCAACCCTTTTTAAACTTTCAGATATTCTAGATGAATTTTTAAAAACTGAAATAATCTTGTAATAAGTTTGAAAGCACAACATCATTTCAATTAATCCTTTCTCAACTCTGTTCCGCATCTTCACCTCACAAGCGGTATCAGTAAGTAGTCAACATAGAAGAGCTGCAGGAAGAAAAAGACAAATGATAATGTAAGAAAGAGAAATTAATCATCTCTAAGGTAAATTCTTAAGTGATAATGTTGTGCAATGTCAGATGCTCTTGTACCACTAACACTACTTCTTGTTGAATAGCACTGAAGGATTTGAGCAAATGATAGTAAAGACAAAAATAAATCAACAAGCATACACACAAAAAATTGTTCTCTTTCTCAAATCGATTACACACAAGCTTTGTTTCATAAGTCACCCATGGTTATTCTTTCAACCCCAAAAGAATTATCAAATTACTCTTCTTCTAGAATTTTCTCCTCTATCAATAGAAACTCCTTTTGCAAGATTGTTCTCTTTCTCCTAAGAGACCTCCTCTTAAGAATTTTATCTTCTTCCCATATACGAGGACCCTAGGCTCATGGCCATCAAGCCCTTTTCTATGTTGACAAGTCCTATTCCTCGTTGGATAAAAAATTCTGGTTAGTTCTTTGACAAGAAATTGACTTTCCTTCTCCACATAAAAACCCCCAAAAAAGTAGTCAAGTCAACATTTCTTCCACACCAAGAAAGGCCAAATAGGTAATCAAGTCCAAAAATTTCCAACAGATTACTAAACACATGTAACCGAGATTGCTAAAAAGTACGGACACTTCATTTAAGGTGTTGTACCCGTGTTGTATTTATGTCATAACAGTGTCATATCTACCGTATCATATTATAATTTTTCAAAAATTGCTTGTGTCGCCTTATCGTACCTGTACCCATGTTCGTGTCCATGCATCCTAGCGAGACTGTTGACTAGGTAAAGTTGGCAATGTGTCCAAGTTCTAGCAGGTCTGAGCAAAAGCAAGGTCAAATTTGGATGGACACACCCACTCAACAATGGACCAAGTGCACCAACAGTCCATATCAGATTTACTTTAGGCAAAATGTCTTACAATGATATGTAAAAATAAAAAATAAAAAAGATTTTAAATTAGGTTCAGATAAAAGGAGTATCATCAAACTATTTCATTTTTTGTCCATATATGAGACACGTACCGCAGAACAAGTAGAGGAGCCAGGACTTCAGTTCACGACGGCGAAATTTATAACTATTAGACATACATTTTTATATTCTCACAAACATATGTAGATTTCTACGATCATATGGACAAGAACAACACATACATTATAATCTTTATA
This sequence comes from Castanea sativa, assembly GCF_040712315.1. Taxonomy (NCBI): domain Eukaryota; kingdom Viridiplantae; phylum Streptophyta; class Magnoliopsida; order Fagales; family Fagaceae; genus Castanea; species Castanea sativa. The sequence continues at coordinate 86,393,902 of NC_134013.1, read as the reverse complement.
TATAATACTTAAGGCCAGTTTGTATAATAAAATACCACTAATGAAAACCCATAAAAATATAATATATTTATTATTGTTGTATTGTATTGTATTTATTTGCTAGATTTTATAATATATGAATAAATTGCATTGTATTTTTTTTTTCATAGTCAAAATTCCACTTATAATTTTCAATAAAAATTTTAATAATTCAATAAGACTCAAGTACAATTTATATCAGTTTTTGATAGACACATGAAATTATTATATTATTACAATTTTTTTAAACCATATAGTAACCATTTGTGCGTCTAAAAGCTTTAAAGAAAACAATATCATTTTTTTAATTTTATTATATAATTATTTCTGAATTTTATTATTTATACATTTTATGATAAAAAAGTTGCAACATAAATAATTCAAAGTTAAGTAGTTATTTGCTTAGTATCTTAAACAAAGATTTTATATTTATGGGTAAATAGAAAATGCATAAAGAATGGGGTGATCCCTACACACCTAGGGCAATCAAAAGGAAGATTGACACCAACGCGCTCATTAGTGGAAAAGGAATGACTCGAATCCAAGACACTTAGTAAGCGAGGTCTTGTTACCCAAAGCCCTAACCAATAGGCCACCTGCGGCGTTGGTCTTCAAGCCTAGCCCACTTTCCACGTTCTTAGAAAAAGTATAGTAGGACATAACTCTTGCCTTGAAGTTTTGTTTGATATTGCTTTGCAAATAGAGTGGATTGGACTACATGATTGTTTTTGGTGGGAATATATGACCAATAATGCATGCAGTAACTTTTGCTTAACACTCTATCTATTTTCTATGTTCGCTCTTAACTTTATAGTGTTTAAGTATGATTCACTTTTTACGTTGTTTTTTACTTTAGTGTTTAACTATGCCCCACTTTCCACCTTTTTCGAAAGAGGAAAATAGGACACATTGACACAGATTAACCTAATAGTGATTAATAAAGATTAAGATTCTCTAGAGCTCTTAAGGTACTCTATCACATGAATTTCTTTTAATCTCATTTTATAATGAATGAATGGCTTAGATGATACTACAGAACATGATTTCTAAAACATGATTTCTACTGCTTTTAAAACACCAACAAAAAAAAGCTTTGTCTTGCCATTCTTTTTTCGTACATTGAAACGAAGGAACCAAAACAGCACAAGAAAATAGTACAAGATTCAGAGTGCTCTGCCTGTTATCCAAGCTAATCTTCATAAAGAACTTAGGGGCTAGGGTTGCTAGGAATCAAGGCTCTGCCGGGACATCCATTCACCTTTCAAACCCAAACATTTGTAAACTGATGAATGTCCTTCACCCCAGCCTCTCTATTGGCCAACTTTGCCAACTGTTTGTTAATTCTAAGATACTAATAGAGTGAAATCTCAAAACTTGAAAATGCTATGAAGGAAGAGTTGGAAAAACTAGAAGATGTTATGTAATATCCAATAGGAAGCATCCTGAAAGTTGGAATATATATATATATATATTGTTCATTTAGTTGATATGTGCCATTCTCATGATCCCCATTTCTAATTTTTCCTTTTTTTTTTAAAAAAAAAATTGATTTATTAAATACAAAGACATTCACATTTTATTAAGGGGAGGCTATCATTTTAACCATCCAAATAGTTTGAATTTTATTTTTATTTTTTTTTTAGAATAAATAGTTTGAAGTTAGAGAATGGATGGTATGTCAAGGAGGCCTTCCTGGAGCTTCTAGATCAATAATAGATTCTTTTGCTAAAAATTCTTATTTTTATTTAATTATTTAATTTTATGATATTTAGGATCCTATTTTGATATTATAGCAATGGGATCACTTCTAGGTGTGATGCCGATCAATCTATGAAAAGGTACAGATTCACTTTGCTTGGTGTTTGGACTTAGGAGGTTCTAGGGGGAATGCAATATCTACATAGAGCTTCTGTTCATGTATAATATGTATTTGGCTTGCTTGCATGCACATACAATTAATGGAATTTATTTCTTGAAAATCTGTGGCAATATCTACCAGTGGAAGTTTCATGTTAAATTTGTGAATATCCACAAAAAGATTAAAAAGGAAGAAAAAGCTCAGTTGAAACAACCAATCATGAACATGCACCTTCTCTATTCAAAAGAAGCTTGGATCCCCTGTATTTCCTTCTACCCTTGCAGCTCGTCTCCAACAGGATTGGTTGCCAGTTGGGACACTCTCTAAAGATTTACCTTTCTTGGGATAAATAATGCTTTAAAATTTTTTTTAAAAAAACTTCTCTCAAGTTGGGAAAGAGACTATATCAAAGGCAAGTACCAACTAATGGACAAAGGGAACTATACAGAGTTTTTCTGTTATAAAAGAATATATATATATAAAGGGAACTATACAGAAACAGAATATCCTCTGAAATACCCCCACCTCTAAAGCCTCCAATTTTTTGCGTGGGATTGAGAACATGAAGGGAACTTTTTTCTTGATAGACCATGCAGGGAACTGAGGCCTTACACAAAGCATAAAGTTAATAATTAAAACACTTTCATTTCATGCCTTGCTTTATCTGAAAATTTCTTGTGATTCTCTCCTGCAAAATTCCATAAACTAAAAAACCTTTATTATGGTTATTCATAAAAATAAATGCCTCCTAAGTAAGAGGTCTCGGCTTCTATTTTTCTTGACTGCAAATACAAGTAGTTTGCAAGATAAGTATTTTGGAACAGGAGACAATCAGTTCACCTTATCAAGTAGTTGTCTAAGCATTGCCCCATATCAGAAAGATTCTGTATCACTCATGGTGAAAATAAATGTTGTCTAAATTTTCATAGAATTTAAGGCCAACCCTTTTTAGAATTTAAATATTCTAGATGAATTTTTCAAAAAACGAAATAATCTTGTAATATAGTGGTATCCCCATCTAACAGTTGCCACCATGGAAGTTGCCCTGATGCGGCAAAAGTTATGTACAATGCTTGCTTGCATTTTGTTAAGGACATCCTGTTAAGGGTAGTCTCAAACTACTACACCAGTTTCACAAAAATGAATAGATAATGCGATCACAGAATAGTAATGAAGTTTTTTAACAAATGCATTTGAAAAATTGTTGAACATGATATCCACTAAAACAGATTTGAGACCAAGGAATATACATCCGTGATAAAAGTTTGAAAGCACATATCACTTCAATTAAACCTTTCTCAACTCTGTTCCACATCCTCACCTCACAAGCGGTATCAGTAAGTACTCAACATAGAAGAGCTGCAAGAAGAAAATAGCTATCAGACAAGTATCAAAATGTAAAGTTTGAATAAGTAACAAAGAGAAATTGAATCATTTGTAAGGTAAATTCTAAGTAATAATGTTGTGCAATGTTGGAAGCTCTTGTACCACCATCCCCATAGGCTGTGATACCACATGTGATAATGGAAGCTCTAATAATACTTCTTGTTGAATAGCACCAAAGGATTTGAACAAATAACAGTAAAGACAAAAATAAAACAGCAAGCATACACACAAAGAACACAGGAATTTACATGATTTGACAAACAATCTATCTCCACAAAGAGGGATCAAATTGATTACACTCGAGCTCTGTTTCATAGATCACTCATGGTTATTCTTTCAACCTCAAAAGAAATATCAAATTACTCTTCTTCTAGAATTTTTCTCCTCTATCAAGAGAAACTCCTCCTGTAAGAGTCTTCTCTTCTCCTAAGAGACCTCCCCTTAAGATTTTTCTCTTCTTCCCATATATGAGGACCCCAGGCCCATGGCCTTTAAACCCTTTACTATGTTGACAAATCCTATTCCTCGTTGAATAAGAAATTCCAGTTAGTTTTTAAACAAGATATAGACTTTCCTTCCCCACAAAGAAACCCCCCAAAAAAGTAACCAAGTCAACATTTCTTCCACACCAAGGAAATCCAAATACATAATTAAGTCCAAATAGAAACTTGAAACAATTTCTAACAGATAACTAAACACATGTAACCAAAACTGTCGACTATGTAAAATTGGTCATGTATCCAAGTTCCAGCAGGTCTGAGCAAGGTCAAATTTGGATGGACGCATGCCCACTCAATAATGGACCAAGTGCACCAACAGTCCATATCAGATTTACTTCAAGCAAAATGTCTTACAATGATATGTAAAAATAAAACATCAAAAAAAATTTAATTAGGTTCAGTTAATCCCTATATAGTTTAGGTAGCATTTAGTCCTATGGATATTGCAATCAAACCCATTTAACTAACTCAACCAGGTTTCGATAATTTTCCACCTTTTGCCAGCCCTAAAACTGTCGATTTCATGATTGAAAAATGAGGTCTTGATAGAAAACACTAGTACCCCAAAATTATGTTTGACAACATTTCTAAGTGTCTATCAAACGTACATAAAATTAGGATTATTTTTGTAGTCAAGCGTACAAAGGCCTTCTCCACAAGAACAAATAGAAGTGTCTAAATCTTTGGTAAAATAAAAGCCAGAGTTACCTTCCAAATAAACATGTAAAAAGAAGTGATTGCAGCTTTGCTCTTCAGATCAACAGATTTGGCACGAATCCAGAGTACTGAAGCCAATATTGTATGTCCCACAACCTAAATCAATGTATAGAGAGAAATTGCCAACATTTTAAATGTTAGCATAGAGTTCAATCAAATTGAGGATCGAAAAAACAAAATTGAATCTTACTCTATGTAATGATAGAAACCACCAGAAGTGAATATCACTTGAAAACATAACAATCCAATCTATCACTTGAATATCACTAAATCATAAGCTTGATTTGCCTTTATATAGTTTTATCTAAATAAATACTTATCCCAAAAAAAAAATTCAACTTCCTAAAATTTATCTACAAAACAAATCATAACTAAAGTGAATCTCATTTGAATACACACATAACATATTGTTACTCACTCTCCATTTAAAACTAATGGCATACAAATTGAGAAAGCCATTCTACTGTCTAATAGTGAAGTTAAAACCCATCCAAACTGGAGTAGATAGTTTTTCTGAGTGCTTTGAAGTGTCATTTTCCGATGAAATCCAGTCAGAACTTCAAAGGAGGACAGTAGCTGGTACTTGTTTTAATGTGTAACCTTGTATCATATAAAATGAGCTCTCTGGACTAGTAACCAAGCAGGGCATTTAACTGGTTGTATGTTTACAATGTGTTAAGAAGAAAGACAACCAAAAAAAATCCATAGTTTATACAATGAAAACATACTATGCAAGCCAAAAAAAAAAATCATGCAGCATACTTATCACTGTTAATCTTTTCAGTTACATTGTATTTACACGAGCTACTGCAGTTTAGCCTTTTTTTTTTAAAGCTTGCATCCTTTTTATCGTTTAAAAGCAAAGATAAAGAGAAATCAAGTCATGCAATAAACTCTAGAGGAATGAAGATTGTGCATGCCCATTATGTATTCTCTGCATCAAGAAACTTAACCCCCCCAAAAAAAGAGATAGAAAATGATCAAATTACCGTGAGGAGTTTACTCCAGAGGCTGGAAGACGCTATTCCCACTAAAAGGGCAACAGTATAAGCCATTTCAAGCAGTGAAATACAAATCCAAAATACCTGGCCAAGGTAAAGTAGGCACAACCAAACCATATAAAATTAGCACTTATAATCCTGTACATGATTCTGAACTTTAGGAACATTTTGATGTCGAAAACTAACCCGCGGTTGACCCAAACGTACTGAAAAGGAGCGAATGCCATATATCTTATCTCCATCAATATCAGGTATGTCCTGCAAAAATCCAGCATAAGGTTAAAACTGAATATGATTCTTCAATTCTACAAGAACTGCATATATCATATCCCCCCCCCCCACAAAAAAAAACTCACAAACTCACAAGAATGAACTATATTCGACTAGTCCACCATTCTTAAAATGGAAAGTTACAGTTTACCTTAAATAATGCGATCACAACTGAAAAAAAGCTCATGAATGCGGTTGCAAAAATCAGCGGCCTTGAAAAGACAACAGGTCTTTTGTACACATGAGTCTGGAAATGGTGACATTCGTTAGTACTCAAACACAGTAAGTGCATTAGACAACGTACAGAAGATGATCCAGTTTTACCAATTTTTTTGTAAGTTGACACATACATGTCAGGCACCATTGTTGGCTCAGACACCCATGTCAGAGAGTTAAAGTTCATTATGCTCTGATGTTATTGTTTTGAGTAAATGAACCACAGATATCCTAAATTGAAACAGCGGAACGATGCAGAGACTTGAAACAATAATAATTCACCTGAATGTGCAGAAAGAATGCAAGCTGAACAATCACCGCCCGCACAGCTAGGATGCACATTGCAGCAACCACTGCAAATCTCTTCCATCTCAATAGTGGCAACTACAGTGACCAAAGATTTCCACAAGAACAACAGGTCAGAAAATGAACTTTGTCTAATATGTTACCATCTATATCAATTTTCCCAATATGCAACAACTGAAAAAATGGGGCTAAAATAGAAAGAAATTCAAATATCATCATCTCAGAAACCAATTTTATTTAATATACCATCATATCAAACTATTATCTTAACTTTCCAAATACAACTACAACTATAACTTAACAACAATATGAGTAACACATACTTCATAATACAGCTACATGAGTCCATGAAGATTCCCAATGATTTATATGTGAGAAAAACCAACTCACATTGATTGAATAAGCAGTTCCAAGTAAAAAACTGATGAAAAGAGCCCAAAACAATGGCCATGAACCAACAATCCATCCAAGCCAAAAACTCTGTTGAAAAAGAAAGAAGTAAATACATTCAGTCAATGAGTAATTGAATTATAGAAAAAGCATAGAGTTTTACTTATCAACAAAATGAAAAAGCATAAGAATATTCTAGCAAATGGAGTATTAGATCTAAAAATATATTTATCATCGAACCTATTTCTTTGAAACATTTTATCTAATAGCTTGCTGTCTTATTCAAATGATGCACTAATAATTAGTATAACTAAATAAATGTTGACTAATCTATCCAAAATAAATAACTGTTTATCAAGTCCAATTTCATCTTCTGCATGCAAAACGCACAAAATCAAAGCTATATCTCACTAAATTAAGTATAAATTCAAGTATATTATTGCATCTTGAGCTGCTAAGAGGATTGATTCTAATTATTAATACCAGAATGGAGAAAGACGTGACAATCATGACACCAGTTCCAACTGAATATTCTCCTGATGCTAATGGAAGATATGGCTTGTTAACCTGCAATGAAACATGTCGTATAAAATTACAATTTGAAATCCACAAATATAAAGTGAGGATAGGAGAGAACTCCATCCTAGTTACACCATATGAAGACCCCACCAAGTAGTTTCAGACTCGGACAATAATACCTTTCTATGTCCTTAGGCAGCATAATTTTTTTTATTATTATTATTATTACTAAATTCATTGCAATCCTCTGCCAGTAAGATTCATACATAAAGCCTACATAAAGCCTACCTTGTCTATATCGATGTCAGACAACTGATTCAGACCAACAATGTATATATTCATAAAGAGTGCGGCAACCACAGCCTGAAAGCAAAGCAAAGGTAAAAGATTATAAACATTTTCAATGGACTGTTCAAGTTGAAAAAGATTCTCAAGGCATCACCTCCAACACCCCAGTGAAAAACAATGGAGATATATCTGAAAGATTCTCGACTGCAAGGAGAGAAACTGAGACTATGCTTAATACCTGCTTACCAAAAAGTAAGGTGAGGTCTTGCCATAAATGGGAAAGAAAACTGAAGAAAAAAAATCAAATGAAATTGATTCACTAAACAATTTCAAGCACAATTTATTGCAATTTATACCATCAACTTTAAACTTAACTGTGCCTATAACTGTATGTGGCCGTGAAAATCTGTAGAAAGCATCCAAGGCATTTTTGAAAGAGTCCCAGACGCTTTTTGGTTTATAGGCTTCAGGCTCAGATTCAAGAGACTGTCCAGAGGCTGCATTCACTAGGAACTTTCTATTATGTCTCTTGTAGAAGGTAGTACTTTCCTCAAAGCCTCTGATAGAAGGCTTCAAAAGATGATGCTGAGACCTGACCGGCAAACATCTATCTAGGCTGTTCCATGCTCCAAATCTTGAAAGTTTGACTGTTACAAAAGAATCTACAATTACAGAATTGGAATGGTAATGACTTCCTGACAGAGACTAAAAAAGTTAAAGTATAAATTAAAGAAACAAAAAGAGATTCTACAAGAGCACACAGCCACATGCATGTCCAAGCTCCTGAACTTCCCACCATTTAACTTTTTTATCAACAGAATCCTTATTGCTATAGACAAATCACATAAATAAATAAAAGACCAACCCTTTTAGTTTAAAGTAATTTCTCAAAAAATTGCATGTACATATATGTGTGGGTGTAGGTTAAAGGGTCTTGATAATAACAGTTTTGAAACATGAGTTGCTGCAACAGAACAAATTAAATCGAAATCTTCAATGCCCCTTTATCACAAGTTACAATTGGGTAAAGCTTTTAGTCAACAATGACAAATGTGTGCCTAAAAGTTATCGTATGGTAACTTTGATTAGCAGTTAATAAGAAAGAAAGATTATAGAATACACTGCTCATAGACTAGTAGCATAATGGATGAAGTGGGGAAGTGCATTGTGATCATTATCAGATCCACAAATTAATATCATATGAGGACAGTTTTAGAACAACAACACCACCACTACCAAGCCTGCTAAGAATAATTGTATTGAATGAAATATGCTGATGAGATGAAGCATAGCTAAAATTAAAAAATTAAGATAATCAAATGCATAAGTGGCCACATCACTTGAGATGGTTTGATCACGTAGAGAGGAGAGCAATGAATGCACCAATGAGGATAAGTGAGTTGATTCAAGTCAAGGGAACAAAAAAGAGGTACAGGAAGACTTCAGATAATATTGATTGAAGTAGTAAGAAAGAACATGTCAATTAAAGAGGTAACAAAAAGTATGAAATTCGAGTAGAATACAATGATGGATTAGAATACATGTGGCTGACCCCTATTAGTCTGCTGAGATTCCATAGCCAACCCCCAAATTTAGGGACTAAAGCTTGGTTTTTCTTGTCCTTGATGTTGTAGATGCATAAGTGGCCACCTTGGACAAGATTAGAAATAAATGCTTTCATGACTGAGTAAAAGATAGTCTCAAAAAGGGTAAAATAAAAGAAAGTTGGCTAAGATGGCTTGGTAGTGCACAGAAAAAAAAAAATGATATATGCAATTTTTTAAATTGAAAGTGCCACAAAGAAAAAAGGAGGACCGAAAAGAAAATGGAAGCTGCTAGAGAAATAACTTTTAACATATGATCAAAAACAAATATCCCTTGGCCTTGGTAAATTATGTCTTATCAAAGACTAACTACAATTCATGTTTCCTGGGGTGACAAGAAGTTAGTTATCAGGTTTTGAAATTGGAGATTATGTGATGGAGTTTAAGTATGCACTTTTTTTTGTTTCACGAGTTCACAACTCACTATAAACTATACCACCCTAAACTCAAGTCTTCATAGCAGAGACATGGCAGGACACAATGGCAACTTTTTCCAGCACCCCTTGTAGAACTTTTTGGGACCTTGACTAGTCTTGTCTAGTTGACCTCAAGTCTTAATTATAATTGTCTTAGCAGTGGTATGCATTGGGTTTCTTATATATGAGTTTTGTTTTGGAGATAGGAGTACTTCAGTAATTTTGAGAAGTTCCGAACTTGTCAAAGTAATGATCTATGGCCACGTGTATCTTTCCCTTATAAATAGGTTTACTCTTCTTCTTTTTTTAACATTTTTACTTTTAGTAGTCTAAGATATTTCCAGGAGCTCATATATTTCAATGTTAATCTTTCAATTTTTGCAAGATAATAAGATTTTTTGAACAGCACTTGACTTCTATCAACTTTGTCAACTCTGTTTATCCCATCTCATTTTTAAAACCTAAGAACCTTCCCTGCCAATGGTAGTCTAGTCTGGTAGACCTAAAATTACAAAATATACACAACCTAGTCATTGTGAGTAAGCCATACTATTCATTAGCTAGTGCTGTCCTGCAGTGTGACCTTTTTGTGATATATTTTAAGATGCATAATATACCTTGTTATATCAATATGGTATACTTTGATATTTTCAAAGAGTTGAGCATTACTTAAAAAGTTTCTTCACATAAAATTGATTCTACAAATATCTTTTGCTTTTCAAAGATCACATCATAATAGTAATCACTATCCAAAATTAGAAGAGTCAAGCATAACAGAAGATTCTGCTATGTCACCAACATATTCTTAAGTTAGTGGTAACCAACATTCAAGATGCATAAAAAAGAAAGGAAAAAAAAAAAAAGTATCAAAAAGTGAACCACCTAGACAAATTTAAGGCCAATTACCATATTATGGATACAGACAAGAATTATGATCCCTCTAAAATAATCATTTAATAGAAGGAAACCAACTTTGTCCTTTGGGTTTAAGTGTGTTTTTAATACATAACATTTCCTTCGAAATAATATGTATAAAGAAATTGTGAAACAAATATTATGACATTTAATCATCAGTGGTTGTGAGAAACATGCAAAATATAAGACTGCAAGAACCACAAAACACAAAACTTTAAGATAGTTCAACCAATAGTCTACATTGTGTCGTGTCCTAATTTTTCAACAATTACCCTGTTGCTGGGTCCCATGTCAATATCTGTGGCCATGCTCCTTAGCTCTCAGACTAACTCACACAGCAGGCAAAAATGTCTTTTAACTCCCACACACAAAACTGTATGTTTACAGGCTTATGCTATACAACCTTTATTCATGCGGACTACTACACCACTTCTCTTCTGACTGATGTGATAACCATTATTTTATAGAAACTATTGCACCTCTTCATTATTGTTAGAGATATCAGTGTGCAATCCTAGTCAAGGCCCAAATCCATTATCTTAGTCTAGCTTCATTGTATTAGGACCCACTTGAAGTTCCAAGGAAAGTATTCTTACTCTTAATAACTTCAAGTAATCCTATGGTTAGCCACTAATATATATACCCCACATTGGATCCATTGTAACATACAGAGCTTAATAGTAAAGATGTAGACCCTCAAAGCTTTCTCCTATGGACGTAGCCCGTCACACAAACCACGTTAATTCTGCTTCCACTCTCTCTCTCTCTCTCTCTCTCTCTCTCTCTCATATAATCCCAAGTTCCCAACAATAATTCTAACATGGTGTCAAAGTTTTGTGTTACTTATCAAAAAAAAAAACATGGTATCAAAGTTATGTCTCCCCTTTTCTAACAGGGAATATAACTATAAAAAGAAAACAAAAAGTGAAATTTTGAATCGGAAAGGATCAAAGAATCAAACTATACAGAAGGTGTACAAAATAAAATTCTAGAGATTGGTGATCATACTTGGAAAGCAAACCTTCTTGACTCTGTCACTCTTCCAGTCATTCCCACCTACCAATTATTATAATACATCAATTATGCAAAAATAAATAAATAAACACAGAAAATCCTAAAATCTAGAAATGGGACAGTTAGAGAGTCAACTCAGTTGAGTCAAATGCACCACAAGAACACAACCAACTCAAAAAAGAAACTATATATTACATCTCAAATACACACACGCACACACACACACACACAGATGTTGACAGATTCAACTCCTCACTCAGCAAAAAATTAAAAATAAAATTTTGTTTCAGTCAGGAGACTCAGAACAACCCCCCCCCCCCCCCCCCAAAAAAAAGCTTCTTTATGAAAGGTTTAAAAAAGCCCAGATATATTGAACAGAGCACAAGTTCAAAGTACTTTTTTTCAGAAAAACAGAACCAAAATGTGTCAGAGCTGAAGAAGCAAGAGAAAACTGCATGCAGCAATACAGATTAAGCAATCTGAATAAAAACCCAGCAACCCATAGACCCCAAAAATTAATATAGAAGTGAAAAAAAGCAGAAATTAATATAAACTCTGTAAGAACTGATCTGAACTGAAATGAAATGAGTCCATGATAGTACAACATACCACTGGTAATAAGTGAAGATGGTCTGGGGAAGGACCCAACAATCATAGAATCCATGTTCCGTTCTTCAACCAAGAAACTGACATGCAAACACTGAAGCCTTCACAGTTCAGACCTCTCTCTCTCTCTCTCTCTCTCTCTCAGAGCTTAATGACAAATTGATGGAAAAGTTACGGTCAACTTAGGCTAGCCTTTCGGCCAAAAAAACTTAGCCACTTAGGCAAGCCTTGTGGGGTAAAGAATTAAAGAACGAGTTTTAATGGCAAGGGACAACTTTGGTGACACACTCACACACACTCATGTTTCGATTTTAACTAAAATTGGGTTTTCAAAATATAATTTATAATATATATATATATATATATATATATATAATATACAGTGGAGTGTGTAATAAAACTTATAGCTAAAAACACTGTAATAAAATAACTTTTAATGACGGATAGTGCCATGAGTTGTGAATAGCGTGCTTAACTGCGTTTTTGCTGAGTTTTTGACTGGGCTATGAGCAATGCCATACGACCTAGCTAAAAACACAAACGCACAATAATTCTTTCTCAAACGCACACTTAGTTAATTTTGGTGAAAAGTAGGTAATGTCATGGGGGCCAAAATTTTTATACTAATAAACAAATTTTCTTCTATAATTATTAATTAACATGAATGTGATTGGTATGTAATAAAAATATTATCAATTGTGTAGTTGTAATTTAGCATAATTGATAAATTTCTTATTTTGATATCCTAAATTGTTTGTCTGGAAAAAAAAAATATTAAGCCATTCAAATCCTATTGTATTCATAAAAAGAATAAAATATAAATAATGAATTCAAGTAAAAGTGATATTCAATCATTATTGCTAACATTAATTAATGTGATTGCTATATACTAAAGATGTGATATCTTTTATAAGGGATTTGGGTTAAGCTATTCAAATCCTATTGTATTCATAAAAAGAATAAAATATAAATAATGAATTCAATTAAAGTGATATTCAATTATTATTGCTAACATTAATTAATGTGATTGCTATATACTAAAGATGTGATATCTTTTATAAGGGATTTGGGTTAATAAATCAATTGAAGTATTCAAATTCTATTGTTGTCTCTATCAAAACATATATAGTGTGAGTAGTAGACTCATGTAAATTATTCAAATTATAATTTTATTGTTGTGAAAAATTATTTTAAAAGTTTATAAATATATTATATTTCCATCATTGCTCATTTTAACTTTTTAAAAAAAAAATTTATACGACAAAGTATACTTGGTGGACACAATAATAAGTTTATTTTTATCACTACTTTGTATTTATCATTTCAATAAATTACTCTTATATATAAAAAGTAAGTTAAATTATAAATTACACCCTTAAAGTTTGGGAGTATTTGAATTTTACACCCAAATATTTTAAAATTTAGAATTTATCTCTTAAAATTTTGAAATATTTAGATTTTACACTCTAAGATTTTACCCCTAAATTTGGATTTTACAACTTTCATTCCAGATTGACATATTTAAGATGTGCGGCCCTCTTTTTTTTTTTTTTTCTTTTTTCCCTTTTATAGGTAGAAATCTATAATACCAGGTGAACAAAAACAACTTGTCTGTCTTTGCACATGAAAAGGACAGAAGCAAAAAAAAAATTTTGAAAAAAATAAATAAATTGAAGGTTGAAGTTTGAACAGAAGCTAAAAATAAGCAGAATCTGGAGCCTGTGGACCACTACACCAGTAGACTTAAAATCATGAAAGGCACAACTCCAACCAACCAAACCAAACAATTTGTTTGTCCTTGTAATTGACAAATATTTGAGAAATAATATGTTCATAATATTTTCATAATATTTTTATAATAAACTTAAGTAGTAAGTTGTTACTGATTGTTATTATTGAGGCAAAAAAACAATCTTAATATTAGATTTAAATTTAAACCAATAACAACTAACTAACTATAATTTATTATGAAAATATTATAAAAATATTTTCACGTAGTATCTCTCCAAATAATTATTATTTTGGGTTCTAGTTCTACGCTGCACGGCGCCACTATCATATAGAGTTGGACGTGAATGTTCAATTCGTACACAATCATTGCACAAAATACTAACTCTAAAAACAATTATTTTAAATAATAATAAAATCTATAAAAATAATTTAAAGAATAACAATAATAATAATATAATTTTAAAAAAAAATTGAAGCCTATTTGTTGTTTCCATTTAGATCGTGCTTTTTGCTCAAAACTTATTTGTTTATTTGCTAAATTGGTTAACATATAATTGTATTTAATAAAAAGCATTAGCTAATTTCTTGGTTTAACAAAGTCCCCCCCCCCCCCCTTTTTAGCCTATGTACAGTTTTTTTTCCCCAAAATAAAAAGATAAGTAATTTCCTGTACGGACAAACAAATTTTGATATCATTTTTGAAAATGATTTACATCCATAAGTATACATTTGGTAAGAAAATATGGAGGATCACCATAATAATAACAATAAAAAAAATTTTAAAAAAAAGGAGCAATGGAAGATCCTCACCCAAATTTTCATAATCTTGATACTAGTGGCAAAATCAACAGAAATACATATATTCAAACCTCAAATCTCTTATTTTAAAATAATAAACTTTATAATTGAGTTAGGAGTGTCCATCAAAACTCGAAAACCGACCCACCCACCCAAACCACCCAAGCCGACCCGACACCAATGATGATTAGCGGTGGGTCTTCACCACCAAAAACCTACTTAGGTAGGTCGGATGGCAAGTTTTCTTCTCCAAAACCTGATGAACTTGATTCATCCGACAAAACCCATGAAAGAAGACCGGATTTACCTAGATCTGTTTAGATTTAGCGATATTCTAGTGAAGATTTGGTAGTTTTTGGTTAAATCTGGTAATGAGATGGAAGTTTTCACTGAAATCTAGGCTTGATGTGGTGGTTTTTGCTTCTATCCAGCAAAGATCTAGTGATTGTAGCATAGATTCAGCAAAAATTTGGTGGTTATAACTCAGATTTGACATCAACCGACCCAATCGTTTTTCACTGGAGACCAATCCGACTCGACCCAAGGTTGTTCGCGGGTGGGTCATTCAACCTTCTACCCGATGTAAGTGGTTTGGTTTTGGGTTGGGCATAAACTCAACCCGTGGACACTCCTAAATTGAGCTAACTAGATTCATAAATATATGTGTGTATATACTTGTAGACATACAATCCGCACACTATGCATGTCACTTATTATTATTATACAAGGAACCACATTTTTTTTTTGTTGACTTCTTTTAATATTGTCACCTAAGTTTTTGAAAGTCCATATTTTTTCAAATCATCATTATAGTTATATTATTTAATTTGGTTTTTAAAGTTATAAATAATTAATGTTTTATTTATTAATTAAACATGTATCATCTATAAATATTTATTGTCAAACTTTATGGCATGTTGCGCAAGTTAATGACAAGTTATATACAAGATGAAACTTATGTACACTATCTTAAATGCATTACATTAGATTGTTCTCAAAGAAGATACCATTTTTCTTTTCTTTTTTTATTAGTCAAATGTTTGAATTTAATTAGGGACCTAATGTACTACATCTCAATATGGAGCTATGATCCACCGCACACCTTTAGTGCGATGGTCACTCTACAAGTATAAGTACCTGTGGGGTGTGAGGGGCAAGGGCCGGGTTCAAGGAGGGAGTTTCACACACATATACACTTAAATTAGGCTAGAGTAGAATTCTATCTTATATATATAAAAAAAAAAAAAAGGAGTTATGGACAATTAAATGTTTTTTACATGCGTGAATTATTGTTAACTCAACTTGTAAAATTTTTTATTAACAAATAACGAAATAAGATGTATGAGATTCAACCCAAACTTACACTAAAAATCGATTATTAATATTTGAACTTTATTTTTAGAAGATATTAATGTCTTAACTATTTTTTTAGAAAGAAATTAATGTCTTAACTTGATTATAAATATCAATCATTATGGAACCAATATCATATATTAAAATTCTTTTTTCTTGTTTTTGCTAGGAACCATTATTAAAATTCTAGTCTTTAAAAAGGAAATGCTATTCATGTCAATGTATTTTAATGCTATAAAAACCATAACACTCTTTTTAATGTTAGGGAAATAGGCTTTCAAACCAAGAATTTGATTAGAATTGACACATGACTCCGCAAAAAAACAAAAACAAAAACAAGAAATGACTAATGATGGACCTAGGTTGGATCTTTATAATCCTCTTTGCTCCATGCACTCACGGGCCACGACGATGTTGTCTTATCAGATGCATTGAATTTGTGTTTCCTGCAACACATTTATTTCAGTTTATTTATTTATCTATGAATACACATTTATTTTGTGCGTTTTTTATGACTTAAAAATCTGACTTTTTTATTATTTAATTTATTTTTACTATTATTTATGGAACTTATTACATTTTTTGGTATTATTTATGGGTTACTATTTCAGTTATCTTTCAACTTTATTTATAATATTTTTAATAAAAAGTTTTCAATTTTAACTAAATAAGCTGTTTTCAAACAAACATGAGTTGTCAATGGAACTCAACTTTTTTTTTTCTTTGATGCATCTCTCAGCTCAAATTTGATTTGTCCAGAGAGTTTAATATAAAAAAAATTCAATTCAATAAAATATAAAATATTTTCTTAAAGAGAGATATTAAATTCACAATATTTTTTATAGAAATTTTACAACAAATTTTATCTAGCAAATTATTATTAATGGATTAAAAAATGATATCAATGGTGAGCTCAAATCATAACTATTAACTGTCTATCAACTAAAATTTATTGTGAAAATATTATGACATACCTTTTTTTTATATGAGATAAAAGTTTTCTCTAACTTAATCTAAGTATATACGTATATGAAAAAAACAAAAGATATATTGTAGATGTGACTATCATGCTAAGGGTACGTTGTGATTATAACGTACCATTAGTCTTTTTTTTTTTTTTTTTTTTAAATTGAATAAATTATGGTGCCGACTTTTCTTTCTTTTCTTTTTTTTTGTGGTTTTTTTGGTCCATTTAGAAAGGACAAAGCACAAAATCCAATTTTCTGGTTTGAATAAAAGATGCCATTTAAGATTCTCAAAAAGCATAAGATGCTAAAGCATATATATATATATATATATATATATATATATATATATATATTTATATATTTATATATATATATATATATATAGCACTTAAAAATCTTGTGTGTATAGTTTTGGTAAAAGTATGCTAATCTTTGTGTATCTGTGAAAGTTGATTTGAAAATACTTAGTATTGTTGAGTCGTTCTACATTGATAAAGTGTGATATTAAGAAGGGGTTTATTATTTGTTTCGCGACATTAATGATCGCATACAGTTTTAATATTGGTGTGTGAATATATTCTCTTACCTTATCCTCCTTCCCTCTGTATACATGTGTGTTTCTAAAAAAAAAAAAAAAAACTTTTAAATTAATGAGTAGATGTAGATTGGTTTTAGCAAGTAGAGGTAGCTGTAGCCTATGCGTTACTAGTACCATTTATGTCACTATTCAAAAAATTAATCTAGCAAACGTCAAAATTTAAAAGCTCTTTTTCCAACAAGAAAAAAGGCCACGTTTCTCTTTGTCTTTTTCTTTCTCTTTTCTTGTTATGGCCAGGTGAAAAAGACAATTAGATTTGATAATTACATATTATTTGATTATATTTTTATAAATTTTTATTGTGACCAATTCTTACTAGTTCTATTCTGAATACATTACTAATATCACTTTTTTACTTACTAATTTACCATTATCATATCAATAACTTGTAAAAAAAGTTACAAAATAATTTGCAACTCTAGCATTTTTCATTGGATGTTTATTTTTTCTTTTTTTAAAGATGACTAAGATGATAGAGTTTTTGTGTCCATGATAGTTATAAAAAGAGATATAATAGAGACATAATAAATTTCATAATTGTTGAGTTGGTAGATTATATTATTGATTCTTGTATGACTTACCATTGACACTTTTTTTTGGGCAACCAAACTTACCATTGACACTACCTCATTATATTCACCATTAACAACAAATTTCATAACCATTTGAGATGGAAAATTGTTTTTTTTTCGTGAGAGACGAGATGGAAAATTGTTAATGATAAATATAAGAGAAGTGATACATTCACAATATTTTTAATACTTTCACAATAAATCATAAGTGATAAGTTGTTATTGGTTCTAATTTGAACCTACCACTAGAGTTACCATTTTATCCACCAATCACAACTTGTAATAACCTTCCACTTAAGATTTATTATGAAAATATTATGGACATAACATTTCTCTTTTATTTACCGTTAACAATTTGCCATCTCAAATGGTTTTGAAATTTGTTGTTAATGTTATTGTAACTCTAAACTTATTGTTGTGAAATTTGTATAAGTTAGTAATATGTGTAACGATTGCATGTCTCTTATCTTTTTAAGACACTTTTGGAATTTATTTATTAATTTTAGATAACTTGGATTATATATATATATATATATATTGATAATTCAATAGTTACAATGGGAAAAAGGAGATTTGAACTCTTGATTTCTTGGAAACACTAGTAAGTATAACATAATATAATTTTTTCTTTTGGTCTAAATATGAAATTTACTAATTATGGTAGTTATTAGCATACAATTATTATAATTGTGATTGTATGTAAAACTATATTTTCATTGGATGTTTATTGTGATTGTATTTATATATGGAATCATAAATACTACCATTTTTCTTTAGATAACTTTGATGATAGTTTTTTTTTCTTTTTCTTTTTTAAAAGAAGAAGCAATGCTATGTATTCAAAAAATTTCACAACCATTTTTCTATTGATTTACAGATGAGCCTACCATTTACACTATATTTTTATCCACTATTAACAACGTGTTAGTATATCCAAAAAGAGAGAAAAAAAAAAAAAAACTTGTCAATTTTTACTTTACACATTTGTGAAATATATTGTGCCTCTACATTTATTGTTATAAAAACAACATCACGTCAACAATAAAACCATGAAGCATTCACACCAAAACTCGATTAATTTCCAACAACTATTTACATTTTATATTTTTACCACTTCTTTTTTAAATATAAGGTAGTAATATGTGTAACCGTTGCATGTAACATCCCTCTCATATGGGATGAGTCTCACACTCTCACAAGTCATTATGTCTCTTTAAAACTTTTTCAATGCCTTTAGGTTTTTGAATAATAAACTGAAAATAAAACAAACAAAAAAATTGTCTTCAAAAGATTGAAAGATTTGAAATGTGGGACAAGTTTATCAAAAGGAAAAACAGGGACAATGTAAAAGAACACTCATTTCATCGTCATCCACACAATTCGAATCATCGAAGTGTTGTCTATGAAAGGAATTAAAATTTCTTTTGAGATTATGAAAAGTTTATTACTTGTTTCTTATTGTGACCATTTGTTTTCCAAATATCACACATTCACATTAGTATTTTTTGATCGGTAATAGTCCTTTAACTTTGAAAGTCTCAATTTTTGTTGTCTTAGCTTGATAAACAACATATAAAAGCAATAGAAACATTTGATCAAGTGATTATGGGCCAATTTGATCGAGTATGACCAACACCACCACAATAGAAACATACAGAAACAAACTAGATACAGGAGAAGGTCAAGACTTGAGCTTTGTAACTTGGATTTCATCTATAGGGCCCTTTGCCATTGTTGGACATGGTCATGGGAGAACAAAGATTTTCCATCATTTAGTAGCAGCAGGGGACTTTGAAGTAGATGGGAAAAAGATCCTATTCCTATGTATCTTAAGCCTCTCTTTTCACAACTAGACTTCTGGATATAGAACAGTTGATCAAGTGTTTCATTGGAAAACATAATTAAGCTATCAAGTTCAATATCTAGCTTTTTTATTTTCTCCTTAACAAAAACCATTCCCATCTTTATAACTTTCAGCTAACTTATTGGCTTCATCCAAATTAACTAGTAATATGGAGTTATGGACAATTAAATGTTTTTTTATATGAGTGAATTACTGTTAACTCAACTAGTAAAATTTTTTATCAACAAATAATGGAATGAGATATCTGAGATTCAAACTACACTTACACTAAAAACCGATTATTAATATTTGAATTTTTTTTTTTTTTTTGTTGAGAATCATTATTAAAATTCTAGTCTTTAAAAAAGAAATGCTATTCATGTCAATGTATTTTAATGCTATAAAAACCCAGAACACTCTTTTTAATGTTAGGGAAATAGGCTTTCAAACCAAGAATTTGTTTGGAAATGACACATGACTCCGCAGGAAAAAAGAAAAGAAAAAAAAGACTAATAATGGACCTAGGTTCCCATAAAAAAAAATTAATAATAATGGACCTAGGTTGGTTCTTTATAATCCTCTTTGCCCCACGCACTCACGGAGAACTTATAAGGTCCACATGGTGGGCAAGTGACGTGGTCCACCATTCCACTAAAAGACTCACACTTGTTTAAATTGCTGAGTTAAAGTTTTTTTAAAACAGAAACTAATTACTGACTTAACAATTTTAAACAAGTGGGAGTTTTTTTGTGGAATGGTGGACAAGTGACATGGTCCACTAGAGAACTGTATAATTTCTCGCACTCACGGGCCACGACGATGTTGACTTATTAGATTCATTGAATTTGTGTTTGCTGCAACACATTTATTTCAGTTTTATTTATTTATTTATGAATACACATTTATTTCGTGTGAGCTTATTATTGTCTTAAAAATCTAAATTTTTTTATTATTTAATTTATTTTTGCTATTATTTATGGGTTTTATTGTACATTTTTTTTTGAGATAAGGGTTTCATTGTACTCTTTTGTACTATTTATAAGTTTTACTGTACTATCAGCCACCTAAAGAGTATTATTTATGAGTTTTACTGTACTATCAGCCACCTTTTAGCTTTATCTTTAGTTTTTTCAACAAAATAATTTTAATTTCGGCTAAATAAGCTGTTTTCAAATAGATATGAGTTGTCAACTAAACTCAACTTTTTTTTTTCTTTGATGCATCTCTCAGCTCAAATTCGATTTGTCCTGAGAGTTTAATATAAAAAAAAATCCAATTCAATAAAATATAAAATATTTTTTTAGAGAAAGATATTAAGTTCACAATATTTTTGCAGAAATTTTATCGAGCAAATTATTATTAATAAATAAAAAAATAATATTAATGGTGAGCTCAAATCATAACTATTAACCGTCTATCAATTAAAATTTGTTGTGAAAATATTGTGACACACTTTTTTTTTTATAAAAGATAAAAATATTTTTCTAATCTAATCTAAGTATATACGTGTGTGAAAGAAGTTAAAGGGTAGGCCAATGATGTGACTATCATGCTAAGAGTACACTGTGATTACGACGTACCATTAGTCTTTTTTTCTAAATTACTAAACTTGCATAAATTAAAATTATGGTGCCGACTTTTTTTTTTTTTTGTTGGTTTTTTGGTCCATTTAGAAAGGACAAAGCACAAAATCTAATTTTCTGGTTTTGACTATGCCATTTAAGATTCTCAAAAAGCATAAGATGCCATTTAAATATATATATATATATATATATATATATATTTATGAGAGATTAAATTTAATAAGGACGGGTGTAAACCCCTTGGTTTATACCAGCTAATAAAGACATGTCACATTAGACTTTTACTTAAACTCATTGTAAAATCAATACATCCTAATACACCTAATAACATCTCAACAAACAAATAAACAAAACTTATTTCACGTTTTCCTAAAATCTCAATCCGCAGCCAGTCCTCGCTGGACCAACTGTTGCCACCGCACTACCTCACCGAACTTCCGTCCACCGCCGCACTACATCATTAAGCCTATTCAATTACACATTGGAAATTCATATTGATGAAGTTGGACACTTAATTGATGTTGATGCATTTGTTACTTTATTAGATACTTTCTACGTTAAAGAGACAAATAACAAAAAGAGAATAAAATAAGGATGGGTCCATGATGTGGCCAACTATCTTGAGTCCATGTCCTATTTTTTGACTGATATTAAAAATCTTGTGTGTATAGTTTTGGTAAAAGTATGCTAATCTTTGTGTATTTGTGAAAGTTGATTTGAAGACTTTTAAATTAATGAGTAGATGTAGATTGGTTTTGGCAAGTAGCGGTAACTGTAGCGTCTGCGTTACTAGTACTATTTTTGTCACTATTCAAAATATTAATCAAGCAAATGTCATTTAAAGCTCTTTTTCCAACTAGAAGACTTGAAAATGCCACGTTTCTGTTTCTGTTTCTGTTTCTGTTTCTCTTTTCTTGTTATGGCTAGTTATTTGCTCCTTCTGGGTGGAGGAGTGACGTGGTCCTCTAGTGATATATACTAATAGAAAGCATTTACGTATTAAATGAGAAGCTGAGTCAGCGACCACACCTTCTGCAATACTTCAACCTTTTAAAAAACAAATATTGAAATACAGTTTCACTTCTAATCCTACTTAGCTACTTCACCAAAAATTCTAAAACCCGAAAATATCCAAACCGCCCAGCTCTCTTCTTTCTCCCTCCCTGCATCATTGAAGAAAATTTTCTTTTCATGACAAGTTCTATAAGATTTTGAACTAACTTTGTTCTTGGGTCTAACTTTTTGTAGCTTGTTTCCCTCTTTTCCCCTATGACTGAAGTGGTTGCTAGAATCCAATGCTCACCATTGCAACTAACCATGAATGATCAAGTATGTTACAAAGTCTCATTTCACTCTTAAAAGTATTATTTTCTTGCTATGTTCTATCTCTATGTAGTTTATAATACAGTGCCTTCTACATGTTTAATAAAAAGCATAAGATAAAAAAGTATTAAAAGAACGATTTTTTTTTCTTTTTATTTAGTTTTCCTGATTATGAGCCCTTGTTTTTATCTCTAGATTGCTTGTGTGGCTTTTTGGAATAGTTTTTTTGATTTGGAGTTGTAAATGCTTTAGAAGCTCCGTGGTACTTGCATTAGCTCGTTTGTCTGAGAAAGTGTGTTAGCTGTTAGTTATTGTATTTGTGAATGATAGTTGTGTTGTTTAGATCTCATTGTAAATTTTAATCATTTTGATAATAAAATTTCATTTGGTGGACAGTTTGGTAATGTTGGGCAGCTTGTTGTTCCTAAGTACATTAACTGTTTTTGAGAAGTCACACTTTTTTGTTGAATAGCAGGGCAGTTTGTTGGTAATGTTATTAGAGGGCAATTTCTTATTGTAGTTTAAGTCTTGTTTTGATGGATTAACTCTTCAAAAAAATAAGGTGCTCCTTCATCCAAATTGTCATCCAAATTGTCACTATCTCGTGGGAATTCTTCTTTTGAACACATGTGGTATCATTGTCTTACAACATTTTTTGCATATATGAGTTTTTCTTTCCGAACACTAAATCCAATTTGAATGGCCTAGTCATTGTACAATTTATATGCTTCATCCTCACTATGAATTACCATTCCAAGCAAAGTTTCAATATCTTCAACACCTTCCTCATTGACTCTAATATCTATGATCAAAAACACCACAACAATCAAATGCATCAGTAATAGCAACAATCAAATGCAAAAAAAAAAAAGAAAAAAAAAAGAGGAACCCAGCAACGTTATAATACTGAACTTAAGGTCTTAGTTAAAGACTCATTTTAAAATAAAAGACCTGCAATCTAGAGATAAAAACAAGGGCTCATAGTCAGGAAAACTAAATAGAAAGAAAAAAAAAATCATTCTTTTAATACTTTTTTATCTTGGGATTTTTATCAATCATGTAGAATGCACTGTATTATAAACTACATAGAGACAGAACAGAGTAAGAAAATAATACTTTGAATAGTGAAATGAGACTTTGTAACATACCTTGATTAGTCATGGTTAGTTGCAATGGTGAGCATTGGATTCCAGCAACCACTTCAGTCATAGGGGAAAAGAGGGAAACAAGCTAGAAAAAGTTAGACCCAAGAACAAAGTTAGTTCAAAATCTCATAGAGCTTGTTCATGCAAAGAAAATTTTCTTCAATGATGCAGGGAGGGAGAGATAAGAGAGCTGGGCGGTTTGGAAATTTTTGGGTTTTAAAATTTTTGGTGAAGCGGCTAAGTAGAGTTAGAAGTGAAAGTGTGTTTCAATATTTGTTTTTAAAAGGCTGAAGTTTTGTAATAGGTGTGGTTGCTGACTCAACTTTTTATTTAATACGTAGATGCTTTCTATTGGTACATATCACCAAGAGGACCACGTCACTCCTCCACCTGGGAGGATTAAATAATTTCTCCTCTTTTCTTGTCTTTCTTTTTTCTTGTTATGGCTAGGTGGAAAAGACAATTAGATTTGATAATTACATATTATTTTACAATATTTTTATAAATTTTTATTGTGACCAATTCTTGCTAGTTCTAATCTGAGCACACTACTAACATCACTCTTTTATTAGGTTCTAAAAAAAATATCACTCTTTTACTTACTAATTTACCATTATCATATCAACGACTTGTAAAAAAATGTTACAAAATAATTTGTAACTCTAGCATTTTTCATTGGATATTTATTTTTTCTTTTTTTGAGATTACTAGGATGATAGAATTTTTGTGTCGATGATAGTTATAAAAAGAGCTATATTAGAGACATAATAAATTCATAATTTTTGAGTTGGTAGGTTATATATATATATTTTTTTTTGGAGAGAGTTTTAACCTATGACGTCCGCTTCTGATAATTGCTCTTTATTATCAGACTAAGACACCAATCATTTTTTGGTGTAGACGGGGATTGAACCCCAGATCTCTTATATTATTGATTCTTATATGACTTACCATTGACACTTTTTTTGGGCAACCAAACTTACCACTAACACTACTTTATTATATTTACCATTAACAACAAATTTCATAACCATTTGAGATGGAAAATTGTTAATGATAAATATAAGAGGAGTGATACATTCACAACATTTTTACAATACTTTCACAATAATCATAGGTGGTAAGTTATTATTTGTTTTAATTTGAACCTACCACTAGAGTTACCGTTTTATCCAACAATCACAACTTGTAACAACTTTCCACTTAAGATTGTTGTAAAATATTGTGGATATAACATTTCTCTTTTATTTACCATTAACAATTTGCCATCTCAAATGGTTTTGGAATTTGTTGTTAATTTTATTATAACTCTAAACTTATTGTTGTGAAATTTGTATAAGTTAGTAATATGTGTAATGATTGCATGTCTCTTATCTTTTTAAGACACTTTTGGAATTTATTTAATTATTTTAGATAACTTGGATTATATATATATATATATATATATATTTTTTTTTTTGATAATTCAATAGTTACAATGGAAAAAAGGAGTTTGAACTCTTGATTTCTTGGAAACACTAGTAAGTTTAACATAATATAATTTTTTTTTTTGTCTAAATATGAAATTCACTAATTATGGTAGTTATTAGTATAAAATTATTATAATTGTATTTGTATGTAAAACTATATTTTCATTGGATATTTATTGTGATTGTATTTATATATGGAATCATAAATACTACCATTTTTCTTTAGATAACTTTGATGATTTAAAAAAAAAAAGAAAAAAGAAGAAGCAATGCTATGTATTCAAAAAATTTCACAACAATTTTTCTATTAATTTTCATATGAGCCTACCATTTACACTATATTGTTATCCACTATTAACAACGTGTTAGTGTATCTAAAAAGGAAAAAAAAAACTTGTCAATTTTCACTTAACACATTTGTGAAATATATTGTGCCTCTACATTTATTGTTATAAAAACAACATCATGTCAACAATAAAGCCATGAAGCATTCACACCAAAACTCGATTAATTTCCAACAACTTTTTACATTTTATATTTTACCACTTATTTTTTAAATATAAGGTAGTGATATGTGTAACCATTGCATGTAACATCCCTCTCATATGGGATGAGTCTCACACTCTCACAAGTCATTATATCTCTTTAAAACTTTTTCAATGTCTTTAGGTTTTTGAATAATAAACTAAAAATAAAACAAACAAAAAAATTGTCTTCAAAAGATTGAAAGATTTGAAATGTGGGACAAGTTTATCAAAAGAAAAAACAGGGACAACGTAAAAGAACACTCATTTCATCGTCATCCACACAATTCGAATCATCAAAGTGTTGTCTATGAAAGGAATTAAAATTTCTTTTGAGAGTTGAAAAGTTTATTACTTGTTTCTTAATGTGAGCATTTGTTTTCCAAATATCGCACATTCACATTAGTATTTTTTGATCGGTAATAGTAGTCACTTAACTTTGAAAGTCTCAATTTTTGTTGTCTTAGCTTGATAAACAACATATAAAAGCAATAGAAACATTTGATCAAGTGATTATGGGCCAATTTGATCGAGTATGACCAACACCACCACAATAGAAACATAGAGGAACAAACTAGATACAGGAGAAGGTCAAGACTTGAGCTTTGTAACTTGGATTTCATCTATAGGGCCCTTTGCCATTGTTGGACATGGTCATGGAGAACAAAGATTGTCCATCATTTAGAAGCAGCAAGGGACTTTGAAGTAGATGGGAACAAGATCCTATTCCTATGTATCTTAAGCCTCTCTTATCACAACTAGACTTCTGGATATTGAACATTTGATCAAGTGTTTCATTGGAAAACATAATTGAGCTATCAAGTTCATTTTCTAGCTTTTTTATTTTCTCCTTAACAAAAACCATTCCCATCTTTATAACTTTCAGCTAACTTATTGGCTTCATCCAAATTAACTAGTAATGTCTCATTTTCATGCTCAACATCATTCAATTTTTCTAGGGGCATACTTTATTGGAGTTACATAATTTGATTGGATGTACTAAGTTACTAACACGCATGGGCAAGTTATTATGCCATCACATTAACGGATATGGATAGAAGGTCCTTTTTCCAAATGCTAAAGAATGTGAATCCAAGATCTAAAACTTTTAGAGGACAAAATCAAAATGACTCAAAACTTTAAGAGTGTAAATTGCAAATTAGTCTAATAGATTTAAGTGTTCACACTCTTAAAATGACTCCAAACTTGAGTGTAAATTGCTATATACTAAGCACACTTAATTTTTTAGTCTGTTAGATTTAAGTGTTCACACTCTTAAAATGTCTCCAAACTTAGAGTGTAAATTGCTATATACGAAGCACACTTAATTTTTAATAGAAAAAACTAGTATTCAAACTCATCTTTTACAGGTCATTGCTTTTGTATAGAAACATAATCTATTACATTTATTAAATTATCTAAGGCATAGTTTATCAAAAAATTAACTAAGGCATATCATTGGTGAAAGAAGGGTTTGTCCTATCATGTTTCATCCCTAAAGGCACTTGAATACGTTTATTTTTACCAAATTATTTTTTGTTTAAAAAATAGATCCTCGGAAAGGAAAAACAAATGTTATTGCAAAGATTTTTATTTTTTATTATTATTTTTTTTGCATAGGTTGGGTTCAAATTTCAAATTTTTAGAGACAAAAACACTTCACTCATTGAATTTAGTTGGAAGCACATCCAAAGTTTTGAATTCTGTTTCAGAAATTGTTTTAAATTGACAATTGGAACGGAATATTCCGGTACTGGTGTGTTTCAGTATACCGTTTAAGAATTATGCACCAGATATATACACACACATATACATAATTTATATATTTATAACTTTATATTTCATTATATTCAATTAACCAAAACAAATTCAAAATATGATATGAGAATAAAATGAGTTAAATGATGAATTTTGGGCTTCAATGTTTAAAAAAAATCTAACACAATCTAGAATATCCTGAAATAGACCTGAATTTAGAGACGGGAATAATC
The DNA here is from genome assembly GCF_040712315.1 of Castanea sativa. Taxonomy (NCBI): domain Eukaryota; kingdom Viridiplantae; phylum Streptophyta; class Magnoliopsida; order Fagales; family Fagaceae; genus Castanea; species Castanea sativa. Next base: position 86,365,980 of record NC_134013.1, on the reverse strand, counting down.
GGAATTCGTCCGGAACACCAGAAAAGTCCTGAAGACACCGAAATTAAGACTGAATCGGAACAAGGGGTTAGCCACTGCACCGGATTAAAGTAATAGGCCTCTGAGTGATTCTGATTCACAGTCCGTAATAAATTAAAGTAACAGTTTTAGTCTAACGTGTTTAAAAAGTGACTATGGGCCTCTTTCCAATAAAAAAAAAATGATCATGGGCCTCTTCTCTAAGGAAGAAGAAGTGATTATGGGCCAATTTTTAGTTTGAGAACATCATCGAAAAAACCAAACAGCAAAAACTAGTTCCAAACACTTCAAAACAAACAGAGCAAGCTTGTTCCATTCTTCCAATCCGCTAAAACGATGACCAGACAACAAGCCTGTGAAAACTTGAAGAATTTGAGGTGTGCAAGTAGTGTCTGTTTCAAAAAACCAATCTTGCAATTCGATTATGCCATCTTGAATAAAGACCAACCATACTAGATTGCCTCTCTCTCTCTCTCTCTCTCTCACACACACACACACACACACACTAATCCAAACTACCGGGCTCTGCGTCTTACTCTTTACCTCTCAAAAGTCTCAAACTTTACCCACTCTAATCTCCAAGAAGTCAGAACCCAGTTCTCTCTCAGTCTCTAATGGAAGGTGCTCTCTTTCCCAACAGGCCAGTGCCTCCCATCCCAACAAACAGACCCACAAAACCATTGCCAAACCCATCTTTGAAATTCACTTCAACAACACTCCCTCTGCCACCCCTTCCTCCTCAATCTCCATCTCCTTCTTCAGTTCCTTTAGACACTCTCCTCCAACATCTTTTTCACCTCTCTTCACCTCCCATCACTACCGCCACTCACAGAAAGCTCAAACCTTTACACCCACCTCGCTACACCAACCACAACCACAACCACAACCACAACCACAACACCAATACCCAATTCCCTTCTTTTCACATTTCAGCCCAGTTAGACCACAAGCAAGTCCATCACAAAAAACCCACTTCACTTTCAGCTCCACAGTTTGAGGAGTTTCAACCAGAAGATGGGGTTCTTCAATTCTTGTCAAGAAAGGGTAAGATCATATTCAATTCAATTTTAGAACAGCCTTTGTCTAGTTTGAATGCATTCTTTGATTCTGCCAAGTTTGAGTTGCTTGAAGTTGATGTTGATTTGATTAGTCTCTTGAAAGCATTAGATATTTCAGGGAATTGGGAAAGAGCTCTTTTGTTGTTTGAATGGGTTTTGTTGAACTCAAGTTCTCAAAATGAGAAACTAGACAATCAGGTTATTGAGATAATGGTTAGGATTCTAGGGAGAGAGTCTCAGCATTCGTTTGCATCTAAGCTGTTTGATGTAATTCCAGTTGAGGAATACTCACTTGATGTCCGCGCTTATACCACTATTCTTCATGCACATTCTCGCACTGGCAAGTATGGAAAGGCAATAACTTTGTTTGAGAAAATGAAGGAAAGTGGTGTCTCTCCAACTTTGGTAACTTACAATGTAATGCTTGATGTTTACGGGAAGATGGGTCGGTCTTGGAATAAGATTCTAGGCCTATTAGATGAAATGAGAGGCAAAGAACTTGAGTTTGATGAGTTTACTTGCAGTACTGTGATATCGGCATGTGGGAGAGAGGGACTTTTGGATGAGGCAAAAGAGTTCTTAAATGAATTGAAATCACAGGGCTATGTACCTGGAACTGTTACTTACAATTCTTTGTTGCAAGTTTTTGGAAAAGCAGGGATATACTCAGAGGCCTTGAGCATCTTGAAGGAAATGGAGGATAATAATTGCCCACCTGACTCTGTTACGTACAATGAGCTGGTCTCAGCTTATGTGAAAGCAGGATTCTATGATGAAGGGGCAGCTGTCATAGACACAATGACCCGAAAAGGAGTAATGCCAAATGCTGTTACGTATACTACTGTGATAAATGCCTATGGCAGAGCAGGAAAGGAAGGCAAGGCTTTGAGGTTGTTCAACCAGATGAAGGAGTTGGGTTGTGTTCCTAATGTATGTACATACAATGCTATCCTTGGGATGCTAGGGAAAAGATCTCGATCAGAGGACATGATAAAGATAGTTGGTGATATGAAATTGAATGGGTGTGCTCCAAACCGTATTACATGGAATACAATGCTTGCCATGTGTGGTGATAAGGGTAAAGAGAAGTATCTGAACCGCATCTTACAGGAAATGAGGAGTTGTGGTTTTGAGCCAGATAGAGACACTTTTAATACTTTGATTAGTGCATATGGCCGGTGTGGGTCTCAAATTGATGCAGCAAAAATGTCTGAGGAGATGATTAAAGCAGGGTTTTCTCCTTGTGTTACAACGTACAATGCTTTTCTAAATGCTCTGGCCCGGCGAGGTGATTTTGTAGCTGCAGAATCTGTCATCCTCGACATGAGGAATAAGGGTTTCAAGCTAAATGAAACTTCATACTCACTGATGCTTCATTGTTATGCGAAGGGAGGAAATGTCCAGGGGATAGAGAAGATTGAGAAAGAAATTTACAATGGTCATATCTATCCTAGTTGGATGCTTTTGAGAACCCTTGTACTTGCAAACTTCAAGTGTAGGTCACTAACGGGAATGGAGAGGGCGTTTCTGGAATTGCGGAAGAATGGATACAAGCCTGATTTGGTTTTGTTTAACTCTATGCTATCCCTTTTTGCCAAAAGAAACATGTATGACAGGGCCCAAGAGATGCTGCACTTGATTCGTGAGACCGGGCTGCAACCAGATCTTGTTACCTACAATAGCTTGATGGACATGTATGCCAGAGGGGGAGAATGTTGGAAAGCAGAAGAAGTCCTCAAGGTATTAGAAAAGTCCGGTGGGAAACCAGATCTCGTGTCTTATAACACTGTCATTAAAGGATTTTGCAGGCAAGGGCTCATGCAGGAGGCTATAAGAACTCTCTCAGAGATGATGACTAGAGGTATCCGGCCGTGTATTTTCACCTACAATACTTTTGTAGCAGGCTATGTTGGGCAGGGAATGTTTACAGAAGTAGATGAAGTGATTAGCTATATGATTCAGAACAATTGCAAACCAAATGAGCTAACCTACAAGACAGTGGTGGATGGTTATTGTAAAGCAAGAAAATATCAAGAAGCCATGGACTTTGTGTCAAAGACTAAGGGGATGGATAATTCTTTTGATGATTCGTCTGTGCAAAGACTTACTTCCCGCATCAGGGAGTGTATGGAGTCATGATTTCATTACATATATCTATGGCCATCTTTTTGTTTATTGCTTGGGGAATACAGGTGTAGGTGCAGGTCAAGTGTGACAAAATTTACAACCACTGGCTTGAATGTATATTTTGGGTGAGTCACTTGTTCCTCAGTATAGGTCCTATCCAGTGCACAAACCTCCCACTTCTATGGGGCTGGGAGAGGTAATTCCGTAATTGGTGGGGAGTGTTACCTCAATTTTGGAGAGGCTAATTCCCGGACATGGTTCTTGTTATATGAGATCAAATTTGATTTAAAGACTAATGATTGGTGAATGTTCTTGGGTGTTGTACCCGGTTCAGAAATCAGGCCTACGAATGTTTGTCATTAATGGGGCAATGGATTAGAGTTCAAGAATCAGGTCAGAATCAAGTTTTTCTTGCTTTGACCAAAACTATATATGATATAAAATAGGAGTTTTTCAGGCAATGACTATGGAGACTTTCATCTCTACAAGCAATCTGATTATATATGGTATAAGATCGTTTTCTCTTTAAAAATTTGTTCACATACCTATTTGGATCCTTGGAACTGTGAATTCCATTCGATCAACTGTACAGAGAACTTCATAATGTAAAGTTCTTTTGCTTGATTAATAAGGAAAGCTGCCCTCGTTGGTATATTGTACATATAGGATTAAATTTTTATTTTCATCTGAAAATGGTATCCTCTATTAACAAAGTGGTTTATCTTACTTGAAGCCTATGCATATGCTTCCACCATCTTTCTCTTCTTAAGTTCTTATGCTTCCACCCAAAGCAACATGTCATAGGCTCGAGTTGTGGAATCAGTCTCCAACAAAATGGGGGTAAAGTTGCCTACCAATCTCACCTCCTCAATCCTGCTAAGATGAGAATTTTATGCATTGGATACAACATTTTTTTATCCATTTTTATACTAGTTTCTTTTATGAGAAACACTAACGTGTGGTTCAAATTTTTAACCATTTCTTCCATGAAACTTTGATGCAGGGTTGTCTCTCATGATGCATAAATTTTTTAATTCTCCATGGCACAACTCAAGATGATGATTTTCATTTCGTTTGTCATCATCTTTATATGGTAGTCAAGCAAGAATCCTTCTCATACAATTTGGTTCAAAACATTGTTCAACCCACTACCAGATTTTGTAAAGACTACAGTTTCTCTCTCTTTTCTTATATTTAGACTGTGCAATCGATGAATTTCAAATTGATTTTACGAATATGATATCGTTATCATACAGCCAAAAAAGAGAGAAGTATCCTTTTTTTTTTGGATGCTTCTTTTTTATGTATTTATTTGAAGTATGAACTACATGATTTTCCAATAATAGCTGGTGATTGAGAAAATCTGGTTCAACTAACACTTTATGATTATAAATTTATGGATTTTTTTTTTCTTGAAAAAATTGGACGTTGCATACACAAAATTAGTTTGTTAATGATTTGTGCTTTATTTTTTTATTTTTTTGTGGTAAAAAGTGCTTTAAAATTTTGAACCCTAAAGGCAGCAACCCATTTGATATAGGTAAATCTTTCAAGCAATGACATAATTTGGAGCTCAATGAGGTGGTTTAAACTTTAAAGGCTCGCATGCACATAACAAGTGCAACATGTTAAATCACTAGAGAAAGCAGTGATGTATTGTAGACCACTTGAAATGAAGGGAGGACCCGGTTCGTTTAACAATCAATTCAAAAAGTCTTTTATGTTTAAGGCTTGGACTTAGGACTTTTTGGATGGGCTACTGCCCAATGGTTTGAGTTAAGCATCTAAAAAGGTGGCTGTATCTTGTTTAAAAAATAAGATGGCTAAAGTGGTATTGAGAAGAATGAGAGATTTTTAATGTATCATTGTCATTGGGTGGCCTAGAAAGCAGTCATTGTGCATGGTGGGTTCTGCAGTTGCAATTTCTAACTCTTCTTTTTCTGTTTTTTTGGGGAAGGGTTTTGGGTGTGATAGGAATATACACAGTGGCTGGTGAGCTGTGCATGATGGCTTTGGTGCATTGGAGTGTTGCTGATGGAATAATTATCTTTTAATTGGAAAATTGGGTGAATAGATTAGAGATTTTGAGAAATATGGGCTATGCATGGTGGCTTGGCTTCTTGATTTTTATTTTATTTTATAATTTGTTCCTGTATAGATATGGAATTTTTGGACAATTTTAGATAATTATAAAGAAATTGTTGAAGCTATTTGATTAAAAATAAGCTGATAATTTTGCTTGTGCATATTGCATAGAATTTATTTTTTAAATTTTAGTGCTAAGTGACCAATTCATAATACGCAATGCGAAAGCTGAGATGACTACTTACTATTATAACCCTAATTATTATTTAATGGAAAAAAATACATTCTCTAATGACAATCAAATATGATTTCATTCGGTCTAATTACTATTTAGTAAAAGAAAAAATTCCCAAGGCCACGCTTACCACATCGGCTTGACCTAAAAATGGTTGGCAGCTAATGGGTGGAGGAATGACATGGCAGGTACCTCAAGAGCAATAGATTGAATCCCAGGATAAAAATATGGTACTATTTCAAACTTATAGCATTTGTTCTATGATAATTGCTTTTTACTATCAGGTCAAAACGTGGTTTTTAGTGAACACGAGGATTAAACTTCAAACCTTTCATTCAAGAACGAAAAACTTTATCACTTGAGCGCGTTAGAGTCCACATTTTAAAAATATCTTTACTAATTTTTTTTTTTTTGGGAGAATGAGATCTTTACTAACTTAAACCTCAAAGATCCCCTCAAGTTGACTTGTTGACTTCCATCGTATCATTTTTTTATCTCTACCACAAGTGCACATGGATTCCATGTCAAACCAAGGACCATACAAATCAAATAGTACAAACAAATAACAATTTGTTTTTAATAAAAGTTTCATTAACTCACATATGATACTAGTTAACAAAACAAAATAAAACAAAAATGATTGGTACAGCCTCAAAAAAAAAAAAAAAAAAGAGAAAAAGGAAAGAGCACCTAGGGGAAGATTTTTTCTTGGGGGGATGGGATGGTAGGAAAGGTGACCAAGATGTAAATTCAAACCTCACAAAAACAAAGAAAAAGAAACAAAAGAAGAAGAAGAGAGTGTGACTGTTTTATTTTATTTTTAATTTTATTTATTAAGAAAGCAGTACATGTACAATTGTACACCATTCCATCCCACCCACGACCCACGTGCTTCCCACAGGAACGTACAGTACAAAACAACAACTATTCATAGAATGGAACCTCGAGGGCCACCGTGTCACTCTCATTATAATAATTTTTCATAGATATATTACAATGGTCAATTTCATTAACTTACTTTGAAGTTTGGATTAGTGTTAGTTAAGATCAACAAATTTCAAAACTAACAAATTTAGTCATTAAACACTATTAGACCCGTTAGTCATTATTCTATTATCTTTTAAGGATCAAATTGATCAATTTTAAAATGTCTTGAACTTATTTAATATTAGTTTAATTTGTATAATAAGTTAATGAGATTTACATTATATAAAATTTACAACCTGTCCACATATAATAATTGCTCTTATCATGATTAACACTAAGATTCTATTTGGTTTTAGTTATTTTCACAATATTTTTATAAAAAATTACTAATTTTAATTTAAACTTATTTTTAAAATTATTTTTTTTTGCTCACGAGTAATAACTTATCGTGTGTTCCATCATTTTCATGGTAAGAAACTTAACCAGTTGGGTAACCGTGCTTCCAAAGTGTAAGAGTCTCCCCACCATAAGGGTAAAAAGAAAAAAAAAAAACCACCCACCCATGAGTCATGACCCATAGCTTTTAATTACAAGTAGCCAAAATTCCCAGATTTTTTTTTCCTCAAATTGAAAAAAAAAAGAGAGAGAGAGAAAAGAATCAATAGGCGGTGCACGGTCTTAAAGTTATACCACTGCCAAACCAAACCAAACCCAACTCATAAATATATTAAAAAAAAAAAAAAAACTCATCGCCAAACACAAACACAAACACAAAAAACATTGCCCACCACTCATTTCAAAACTAACCAATTTAGTCATTAAACACTATTAGACCCGTTAGTTATTATTTTATTATCTTTTAAGGATCAAATTGGTCAATTTTAAAATGTCTTGAACTTATTTGACATTAGTTTAATTTTTATAATAAGTTAATGAGATTTACATTATACAAAATTTACAACCTCTCTACATATAATAATTGCTCTTATCATGATTAACACTAAGATTTTATTTAGTTTTAGTTATTTTCACAATATTTTTACAAAAAATTACTAATTTTAATTTAAACTTATTTTTAAAATTATTTTTTTTTGCTCACGAGTAATAACTTATCGTGTATTCCATCATTTTCATGGTAAGAAACTTAACCAGTTGAGTACGCGTGCACCCAAAGCCTAAGACTCTCCCCACTGTAAGGGTAAAAAAAAAAAAAACAAAAAAAAAAACCACCCACCCATGAGTCATGACCCATAGCTTTTAATTACAAGTAGCCAAAAATTCCCAGATTTTTTTTTCCTCAAACTGAAAAAAAAAAAAAAGAGAGAGAGAGAGAGAGGAAAGAATCAATAGGCGGTGCACGGTCTTAAAGTTATAGCACTGCCAACCCAACTCATAAATATATATATATATATATATAAAAAAAAAAAAAAACTCATCGCCAAACACAAACACAAACACAAACACAAAAACAAAAAACATTGCCCACCACTCATTTCTCACCAAAAAACCAAAAACCAAAAAAACGCTCTCTGATCTCTTAGGGCTTGTTTGTTTTGCGAGAAAATAAATGGGTTGAAGAAGAAGAAGAAGGAGGAAGAAGAAGAAGAAGAAGAAGATGGAGTGGGATAGTAGTAATAACTCATCGGATCTGAGTGGAGACGAAGAAGACGAGGTTGGGTTCTTCAAGCTTAACGATGGGGGACCGCTGCCTTTTCCGGTTGGGAATCTCCTCCACACGGCGCCGTGTGGGTTCGTCGTCACCGACGCTCTCGAGCCCGACCACCCTATCATCTACGTCAACACCGTCTTCGAATTGGTCACCGGCTATCGCGCCGAGGAGGTCCTCGGCCGCAATTGGTTAGTCAATTTTTCTTTTTTCTATTTCAATTTCGATCGCAATTAGGGCGGAATGTGAGATTGCTTTGGATAGTTTTAGCTTAGTTGATTTTGGTAATTGTTAGGGTTTGGAATGTCAATTTTGGTAGAATTTGCTAGTTTTGAAGTTTTGGGTTTTTTCTTGTACTGTAGCATCAAAGAACTTAATTTTAGCTTCAGTGTTTGAATGTGAAGTAGATAGATAGATAGATATTTAGATTCCTGGATAGGTTGAGCTGACTGAACTGTTTGTGCTATAATTGTCTTTTAAGTTTTTTTTTTTTGGTCATGCTTAAATAGTTTTAAGGTATTTGCAATTGGTCACTGGTTGTTGAGCTGAAGAGGTCCTCGGTTCGGTAGCAATTTCAATTTTGTTATTGGCTTTCTTTAAGACTTCATTTTGCTCTCAATTAGGTTAGTTTTGGACTAGGAAGCACGGACACTTCATTTTGGGGTGCTGTACCCATGTCATAACGGTGTCCTATCTACCTTATCATGTTATAATTTTTCAAAAATTGCTCGGTTTTGGAGTTGGTTATACTTGGCCCCTTTTTGTTTCTTCTTGTACTGTAGCATCGAAGAATGGAATTAATTAGCTTTAGTGTTAGTTAAAAATTTATGGTGAAATGTGATGTAGATAGATAGATATGATTGTATCATGTTAGTTACCCATAGAGGTCTTTGGTCGCAATTGGGTTAGTCCTTTCTTTTGAGTTTTAGATCTGGTTTTTGCTCTTTTCGAAGATTTCAATTCGCTTACAATTAGGGCAGTATTGGATTTTGGGTAGCCTTAGTTTGAGAATTTGTAGTGAAATGTGCTGTGGTAGATAGATATAGAGATTGGTTAAATAGCTTGAGCTGAGCTGTTTTTGCTAATTGTTAGGGTTTGGAATGTCAATTTTGGTAATTGCTTTCTTTAGCACTAGAATTTGCTTACAATTAGGGTACTTTTGGATTTTGGTTATACTTTTGCCCCTTTTTGTTTCTTATTATACTGTAGCATTAAAAAACTTAAATTTAGCTTCAGTGTTTGTTAACAATTTGTAGCGAAATGTGATGTAGATAGGTAGATATGATTGAATCATGTTAGTTACCAATAGAGGTCCTCGGTCGCAATTGGGTTAGTCCTTTCTTTCGAATTTCAGTTCTGGTTTTTGCTTTTTTGAAGACTCCAATTTGTTTACAAATTGGGGCAGTATTGGATTTTGGGTAGCCTTAGTTTGAGAATTAGTAGCAAAATATGATGTAGGTAGATATATAGATTCCCTCTATAGCTTGAGCTGAGCTAATTTTGGTAATTGTTAGGGTTTGGAATGTCAATTTTGGTAATCTCTTTCTTTAAGTCTAGAATTTGCTCATATTAGGGTGGTTTTTGGATTTGGTTATGCTTAGCCCCTTTTTGTTTCTTCTTGTACTGTAGCATCAAACATTGTAATTAATTAGCTTCATTGTTTCTTGACATAGATAGATATGATTGTATCATGTTAGTGACCGATAGAGGTCCTTGGTCGCAATTGGTTAGTCATTTCTTTCGAATTTCAGTTCTTGTTTTTGCTCTTTTGAAGGTTTCAATTTACTTACAATTTAGGCAGTATTGGATTTTGGGCAGCCTTAGTTAAGAATTTGTAGTGGAATATGATGTAGATAGCTATATAGATTCCTTGGATAGCTTGAGATGAGCTTTTTTTGCCATTTGTTAGGGTTTGGCTTGTGTTTTGTTTACTTTTCTTTTTTGTGGCGTTTGATTTGGGGTAATATTTTAGGATTCCAAAGAATGTTTAAAGATTCCCAGGAATGATTAAAGATTCCTACGTTTGGTTGCAAATCACACTAGGGAATCAGATGCCAGGGAAATTTGGATTCTCCCGTTAACCCCCTTTCAGTAGGAATGTGGGTTCCCTTTAAAACAGGTGGGCATCCAGATTCCCAAGCTTAAAGGAAATTATATTTTCTATAAATTGACAATTTTAACCATTTTTCCTTATTATTAAAGCAATTGAGATAAAATATAAAACAAATCATCAATATCTTTTCCTTTGTCTTTATCTCTTCCCGCCAAAACAACATCATCTCTTCCCACCAAAATAACATAAATTGGATAGACAACTTTGTTGATATATTCATCTCTTCTTCTTTAAGACTATAGTTTTAATGAATTTGTCATAATTTATAGTTTATATTTTGTTTTCCATTATATTTAAAGGAAGATTATTATTATTATTTTGAAAAGACTTATATTGGACTTACAAATTTTAGGATAGAATGAGAAAAATAAATAATTCAGTTAAGATTCCTAGGAATAAACCAAACATTATAATTTCACATTCCTAGGAATTTTATTAGATTCCCAATTAAACCAAACATAGGAATAATTACATTCCTAGGCATCTAGATTGCAAGGCATTACATTCTCAGGAATCTGGATGCTAGGAGTAATGTGGATTCCCCTGTATCAAATGCCACCTTAGGCTTTGGAATGTCAATTTTGGTAGTCTCTTTCTTTAACATTAGAAGTTGCTCACAATTAGGGTAGTATTGGGTTTTGGTTATACTTAGCTCTTTTTTGTTTCTTCTTATACTGTAGCATCAAACAATGTAATTAATTAGCTTCAGTGTTTGACTGTTTGTTAACAATTTGTATTGAAATGTGATATAGTAGATATGATTGTACCATGTTAGTTACCGATAGAGGTCCTCTGTTGTGATTGGTTTGTCTTTTGAATTTCAATTTTGTTATTTGCTTTCTTTAAGACTTCAATTTGCTCACAATTAGGGCAGTATTGGATTTTGGTTAGCCTTATTTAGCCCCTTTTGTTTCAGTGTTAGTTAAGAATTTGCAGTGAAATGTGACACAGATATATAGATTCTTGGATAGCTTCAGCTTAGCTGTTTGTGCTATGTGTAGGGTTTGCCTTGTCTTTAAATCTTTGGTTATGGTTAGATAATTTAAGGTATTTGTGTGCTCAAGTATAATCATGGCTTGTTGATTTTTGGTGACTTTTGTTAGGGCTTGAACTTTTAGGTTAGTTGGCTTTCAGTTAAATTTTAGTTTAGGTCTATTGTTTGATTTGGATGTAATGAGCTGTGGTAGAATTTTTTTTTCGGCCTTAAAATACAATGTTCGTCCCTAAATTTCATGTTATCACTCCATTGGGATCAAAGAAATTACTTAAAAATCCATGAACTAAAATCGCTCGTTGTCTGAAATTAGGGACCAATAGTGTATTTTGGGTTTTTTTAAAAATAATTTTTTATGGGGGGTTTTGATTGAAGATATTGTACCTGGATTTAAGGTATTTTGGTTGAATATATACTCTAAACTACAGTGGTAATTTCAATATATACTCTAAGCTGCAAAATTTTGCAATCAACCCCTAATTTGAATTTAATTTGCAATGTCCACTCGCCTTCCAAGTTAGTGTTTAAATTATCATATTAGTGGGTAGGTTAATTTCAAATTAGAGTGTTAATTGCAGAATTTCTGTAGTTTAGGGTGGATAGTTGCCCACTAATCTGTCAATTTAGACATTGATTTGGATGATTGGATGAACATTGCAAATTGATTTTGAATTAGGGTGTTCATTGCTGAATTTCAAACTTAAGGGTGCACATGACAAATGCCCTACAGCTTTTATTTTAATTGTTTAATAAGGTAATATTATCCTTTCCCTTGAATAACGTGTTAATTTACATTAAGATTCCACAAATTTTTTGGCTTATATGTGATGTCAAGCATTATTGGAGGACTGGTGCTCAAAGTACTATACTTCAGTCGATTTGGACTTGAAGAGCAAAACTATTACAAAAATTTGGTTTGAACTTTGAAGATACTGTGGATGCATTCATTTTTAGCCCTTTTTCTTTGTTGCTCTTTGTGTATGTGACTTCAAAATTGGTGTTATTGTGTCCATTTAAAATCATTGTTGCGGTTATGAGCATTGTTGCCCTGAATGAGGGAAGAAGTAGCAGAGGAGTAATGTTTGGCTGGGTATGGTAATTGTAAATTATAGGAAATTACTCCTATATTCCAGACTGACATTGCAAAGAACTTGGAACAAACTAAATCCAGCATTTCTTAGTTCATGTCAAGCATGTTAGTTGGATGATGGTGGCTTTCATGTAGTCATTCACCTTTGTAGGGATTTTTTTGTGAATAAAATTTACTAAAAAAAATTCACCTCTATACAGATGTACAAATAGATCAAGTTGTTACTGAATGGTTGATTACAAGGGATGCATAATTTGTTCCCTCTAATTTATTTGGTATTACACTGTCAAACTGAAGATCCATACAGTTGGTCATATGGCAAGCTCTAGGAAACAATTTAGGGTCTCAAATCCTTTTGAAGCACATGATCAATGTTCCCATTTCTAATCAAAGCTTTGGTGGACATTGGACAGCATTCACTATCTATGTTTAGCAACTATGTAGTGTTGTAATTCTGAGGTCGAAAGTTCAAGTCTCTTTCACCCCACTGCCAAAGTTTTTGCAATTATGAATACCTTCAAACTTTGCTTATTGAGGTACTTAGGGAAGTTATGGTTGGCAAGAGTAGGGTCTGAGATAGGATGTACATAACTACTTATCCATTCCCAATTTTTTTATGCCCACTCAGATTTAGATAATTAATCCATTGTATTAGTATTTCCATGTAAGAGTGAGACTTTTATACTGCTGCTGCTGCTGTAGTGTTTTTGGTAATAAGATACCCAATGAGCTCTAACTCAAATGGTACTACGCCTAAAAGAATGAGGTGGATGATAACTAAAAAATTGTCTGAAGGATACATTCACCTTAATCCTCATGTTGTCACCATGGCCAGTCACCCCACCACCACCATGCCATTATCACAATCATATCACCATTGGTACCTCCATCTATTTATGTTTTCAAATTTCTCTATCTGGCATACATGGTATACTTCACATATCGTTATTGCCACTATATTTCCATACCTACCACCATCCATTTATCTGTGGTGGTTTGCCTGTTACATGTGCTTTACTTTCAGATGTGTATGCATATCTGCATGTGTGCATGCTCATGTTACACATGCTCATGTTGAAGTAAATGCTGCTTGAAAGCAGCTAATACAACATAATGGTTTGTTAGTGTTTATGAAGTACTTAAAAGATTCTATCCTTTTGTCAATCTGTCATGTGAATTACTTCTAATTATCACCATGCAACCAAAAAACATTGCACTAATGCATGTGTGCCTGCTAGGGTTGAAATAAATGCTACTTGAAAGCAGCTAGTGAAACATAATGGTTTGTTAATGTGTATGAGGTACTTAAAAGATTCTATCCTTTTGTCAATCTGTCAAGTGAATAAATTCTAACTATCACCTTGCAACCAAAAAACATTGCACTGATTGCATGTGTGCCTCCTAGTAATTTTTATGAACTGTTTTATATCATGAACAACGTACGGATCTGTGGTTTTTATAGTTTATGCCTTGGCGAATAAAGGATGACATTTGTTTGCTGAAGCTTGTTGTTTACATTTTTAGAATAGTTGCTGAAGCTTGGTGGATTAGTTTCAGGAATATTTGTTCTGACTCTCTCTCTCTCTCCCCCCCTCTGGGCTTGTAAACTAATGCTATGATCATTAGAAATTTTTTATTCATTATTAATTACTTTGTTGAGAGTTTTTTGTTTTCTTGTGTCCTGATATCTTGTGGTTGTGTGTTACAGCCGTTTCTTGCAATGTAGAGGCCCATTTGCAAAAAGAAGACACTCATTGGTGGACTCTGCAGTAGTTTCAGAAATTAGGAGATGTATTGATGAGGGTGTTGAATTCCAAGGCGAGTTGTTGAACTTCAGGAAAGATGGATCTCCACTAATGAATAGATTACGGCTGACACCTATATGTGGAGATGATGAAACAATTACTCACGTTATTGGAATCCAGTTCTTCACTGAAGCAGATATTGATTTGGGCCCTGTTCCTGGTTCTTTGATAAAGGAATCTACTAAGTCTTCTGATCGGTTCCGTTCTGTTCTGTCAGCTATCCGCCCTGTTCCTGTGAGCGACCGGAATGTTTGTCGTGGGGTTTGTGGGATATTGCAGTTGAGTGATGAGGTGCTGTCTCTCAAGATTCTTTCACGTTTGTCACCTAGGGATATTGCATCTGTTGGATCTGTCTGTAGGCGACTGTATGAGCTGACGAAGAATGAGGACCTTTGGAGAATGGTCTGCCAAAATGCATGGGGTAGTGAAACAACTCGTGTTTTAGAGACTGTACCTGGAGCAAAGAGACTAGGTTGGGGTCGACTGGCAAGGGAATTGACCACCCTTGAGGCAGCGGCTTGGAGGAAACTGACTGTTGGGGGAGCTGTTGAACCCTCACGTTGTAATTTCAGTGCTTGTGCAGTTGGTAATCGTGTTGTCCTTTTTGGTGGGGAAGGAGTCAACATGCAACCGATGAATGACACATTCGTATTGGATTTGAATGCCAGTAATCCAGAATGGCAACATGTCCAAGTGAGCTCCCCTCCTCCTGGTCGTTGGGGTCATACACTTTCTTGTGTAAATGGGTCTCATTTGGTGGTATTTGGAGGCTGTGGAAGGCAGGGTTTGCTCAATGATGTTTTTGTGCTGGATTTGGATGCCAAGCCACCAACCTGGCGTGAAATATCTGGATTGGCCCCTCCGCTTCCAAGATCATGGCATAGTTCCTGCACCCTAGATGGCACCAAGTTGATTGTTTCTGGTGGTTGTGCTGATTCTGGAGTGCTCCTTAGCGATACTTTTCTGCTTGATCTTTCAATGGAGAAACCTATTTGGAGGGAGATACCAGTAACATGGACCCCACCTTCTCGGTTGGGTCACACACTGTCTGTATACGGTGGTCGGAAAATATTGATGTTTGGGGGTCTGGCCAAGAGTGGGCCTCTTCGTTTTCGTTCCAGTGATGTGTTTACAATGGATCTAAGTGAGGAGGAACCTTGTTGGAGATGTGTAACTGGGAGTGGAATGCCTGGGGCTGGAAATCCAGGGGGCATAGCTCCTCCACCAAGACTTGATCATGTGGCTGTGAGTCTCCCAGGTGGCAGAATCCTGATCTTTGGTGGGTCTGTGGCTGGTCTCCACTCTGCCTCACAGCTTTATCTCCTGGACCCAACAGATGAGAAGCCTACATGGAGGATATTAAACGTACCTGGGCGACCTCCGAGATTTGCTTGGGGTCATAGTACTTGTGTTGTTGGAGGCACAAGGGCTATTGTTCTTGGCGGTCAAACTGGAGAGGAGTGGATGCTGAGTGAGCTCCATGAGCTATCACTGGCAAGTTCTGTCATCTGATCTGGACAATAATAAGTTGTTGAAAAGGGGCACTAGGAGCCTTCAACTGCAAGATGTGAAAAAAGGAATCAGTCTGCACAGTATGTTGTTTTGGTCGCTAATAACTCTTGATAAAAATGTTGCTCTAGTCAGGACTCGTCCTTAGGTGGTTGTTCATATGCATTTTCTTGTATGGGGTTGTTCTGGCTTGGGATAAACTAATGAGTTTCGATGGTGACTTGAGAACGTGTTTCTTCTTGTGAGGTTTGTGTGAGACTTTCCTCTTTAGTATGCACAATGAATTATTCTTCTTTTTAGGTTATTAGTAGTATTTGGTAGACAGGTAGGTTTTATATTTGTAGGTTTAGTATCTTGTTCTGCCCACCCCACGTGTTGCTTTAGTTTGGGTTCTGTAATCTGGTGCAAAAAAAAGGGAGAAAGGTGCATGTTTATAGTATCAGTACTGCTTGACTCTCCTATTTGTAATGAAAACTCTGTTCCGCTCTGCTCACTGAAACATGTCTTCCAGTTCAAAATATACACACACAAGAGAAGCAAGGTCATGAGGCAGGACCCTGAAGAAGCCACGTCCCCCATCTTGAGGTACATGTTGGTGCACAATGTGACCAGATCAAGTTTTTCCGACCGTGCACTGTTTATAATAATGTTCTCTTTTTACAATAACTTTATAGTTTTCCAGCCCCAAGGGGACGTGGTTTCTTCATTTGCTGCCTTTATCTTTGCTTGTTTGGCTTACATCCTGTCTTCTTCTTCTTTTTTTTCCTATATAAATTTTTTCTTTAATTACTTGAAACATTTTTGGCAATTGTTTCCTTCCTCTATAAGATTTTTTTTGGGTGGAGATTTTCATTTTATGTCACTTCTTTACGCAAAATCATTAGATACTCATGGAGTAATGTTCACACCTCCCATACGAGTGGTGGATCCCATCCCATGTGCACTTCATGAAGAATACAATTTTGTGTAAGATCTTGCTCCTGGAGTATCTTTTATAAACTATTTTTTAATGCGTATAAAGCAATTGAGCACTTCGCCCTGTTTGGAGTCATTGCCATCATTGCTGGTTTTTCATTGGATTTAGGTAATCTCTCTTAACTTCTTACAAAGTAACCAAGTTGCTTCTCATCACCTCTCCATTTTCCTCTGATTTACTAAACTCAATCTTAGTTAATTTAAAGGCATAGCCTTTCTCTTTCATAGACTCCTCTAAGTTGAGTTCATATGTTTGAAGAGGGACTATGTTTAGACAACTCAATTTCATATGAGTTCTTGGACTCCTTAATGGTCATAATCTTAGGTTTAAATCTCCTAGGAAGAGATCTCAAATCTTTTTCACTACCCTATGCTCAGACATGGGCTAGCCTAGTGTAAAAAGGGAGTTAATAATATCACCAAGTAGCATAGAACTCGGAAAATGTTTCACCATCCTCAATTGTTAATCGTCCCATAATTTGTGGTGGGCAATTGAAGGTTAAAATTCTTGACTCCGGTATTGCCTTCAAATGTTGTCACTAGTATATCCAGATGCGTGTTTTGCGAATTGGAATAATGGAATTCCCCTCGTCAATTATTGTCTGACCTTGGGCTTGTCATACATCTTCTCCTTGGCATTATAAATTGGGACCAACCATCCAATGTGGTTAGCCAAACATGTTCAATATAGAGCTTAAGAATGCTCTCATCCTTGACTTTTACAATATCAGTAAAAACCATTAAAAATGGGGATTGGTGATAGAGCCACGGCTGTTTATCCATAGAAAATACTCTTTGAGTTCAATCTATATAGCATAAAAGGGGATCACACTCTCATCCATGGTGTTTGGTATGGAGGAAAAAACATTTAATCTATTATGGTTAACACGGAAAAAAAAAAAAGTTCAATAGGATAGAAAGCATTTTCTACTTTCTAAAAGCAGAAAATATTTTCTATAATGTTAAAAGCAGAAACTTCAACAACCCAAGCTTTGTCTTCAACAAGTGCATTCTTCAAACAACACCATGAAAATTACTATCTATGCGTGTGTCACAAACTCTTTATGCTTGGTATCAACTAGTTGACATTTCTCGGTGTTTTTTACGAAGAAATTTTTTGTTTAAATCTTTTCTCTCATATAGTAACTATCAAATTATCGGAAAAAAGAAGTAGAGAAAAAAATCACACACTATAAAAAATTTTAAGTATGATCATCATACTTAAATAGAAAAGAGTGTTTTGGATATGGTTTGAATCAAGAGAATATTAAAACACTAAAATGAAAGTAAAAACAGCAAGAACTCTCAAGAAAATAAGCTTGAAAGAGACAGAGAATTTTAGAGAGAAGGGAGGGGGCTTACTATAAAATTCTAAGCTATAAAGGCACTGAGCAATCTTGTGAGTGTCTGTGTTTTTTTTCCTTTTTATTTTTTAGGTAGAACAAAATCTTACAACATTTTTACAATAATATGAGTTGTTAGCCCACAAAAGGTCCAAATAAAATGAGATAAAATAAAATATATATGTATTTTATCTGAACTTATCATAACTCAAAACAAGACTGTTGACTGTTGTGAAAATGTTGTGAGATTTTATTGTGTCAATTGATTTTTCTCAAGATGCTATTCGTAAAAAATAATTTTTTCGCAAAAACTTCCTTCAAAACACTTGAAATAATTGTTTGAACGATTGAGACTTTAAAGTCAACGAAGACCCATTGAATTCTCATTCAAATTGAAAGGGTATTTGTTTTAGATGAGACTTTTTTCTTTTTTTCTCATAAGAAGGTTGTAAAAGTTTTTTTTTTTTTTTTTGAGAAGAAGGAAGGTTGTAAAAGCCGTTCAACAACAAAATTAAATTTCAAATTTTAATAGTTTTTTAATAATGAAATATTAGGAAATTCCAAATCTTGTTTTATGAATGATGGGAGACAAAAAATAAAGCATAAGTTCTAAAGTCTGTGGCTTTTGGTTTCTATAGATCTATACCATTTGAATTATTGAATTTGTGAAGACTTAGGGCCCATTTGGTTTGTAATTTGTCATCACTCATCACTTAAAATACCCCAATTTTTCAAATCCTCTATTTGACATCTTAACTCAGACCCAGTTTTCAACTTCAACAGTTGGGGGGGGGGGGGGGGTTTCACAGGAAAAAAAAAAAAAAAAAAAACCCAAAGTTTGTCAAACATTGCGGCTGAGTTTCACCAAAAAAAAAAAAATCAGTCTTTTGTCAAACATTGCGGCTGGATATATGGGGTTAATTATGAAAGTGTCATCATAACTCTGTTTCCATAACTTGAAAACACCTAAAATGTGTTTTCAGTTTCTATAACTCATCACTCAAAAATCATAAAATTGAGTGATGGAAACAAGAGTTGAAAACCAAGCCAAACAAAAAAAATTTATGTGGATCCCACGTGTTTTGATACCTCAATTATGAGTTTTGGATCATATCACTCAAAACTCCTCTAAACCAAATAGCCCCTTACTTATTCACTAGTCCTATGGTTGATCTAAATACATCTTAACCGAAAGTTTTGAAGATAGAATTTGTGAAGACTTACTTTGGAATTTAGTAAAATAATAAATGTTGTTGATAACTTTTTATATTTTCCATAAAAGTGGTGTCAAAACTTTCTTATTATGATTTATTAACAATTGCCTTAAAGACATCCATTAATATGACCTATGTAAGTGACATATTACTAGATCAAGTAAAGAAGATTTTTGTTGGATAAGATTTCTCTCCAAATTAATCTTACATTTTTTTGTTGGATATAAATTTTAAAAATCTAACTGTTAGATTACATATTCTTTATATGCTTAACACGCATATCAAATTTCATTCAAATTGGATATTGTTTATTATATAATCAATAAACTTATTTTTTTTATGTATAATTTTAGACCACAAAAACTTGAAATTTAAATATTTAATTGATGATATAGCTATTAATATTTATTTTTCTTGAAATTTTGTAAATACGGAGGATATAATAAGAACATATAATCTAACAGATATATTTTTTAAATTCACATCCAATAATAAGATTGCGAAGGGTTTGAAATGTTTTTCTCTAAACTTTATTTTCTCCAAAATAACACTTAAAGTAGTGTGATTGTGTGAACTTCTATTTGAGGCAAAATCTAGGACCAATAAACCATGGGTTGTGTTAATACGCACCGCAAGGTGCCTGTTAACCATAATTTTTTTTTAATACTTTTTTCAGACAAATTTTGTTTTTTTGCAGTTTGTCATTTTTTTTTTTTTTCAGTTTTGTAGGTACTATTTGGTGTCTTTTATGACTTTTTCTGAAATTTTTTTTAAAAATCTTTTTTGCACTGAACGTTCCCAATAAACTATTATTATTATTATTATTTTTTGGCTGAATTTTCATGATCTTTGTTGACACAAACACGAAATATTGGAAAAAAAGCAACGGGGTAGTCAATGCTGTTTTGGTTTCCACTTTGAAAAGTTTTGAACTTCCTAGTCGTTACTAGTACAGTACTACTAGTTAATACTTAATAGTTACCACTCCACCGCAACACTCCAAAGTGCAGGCCAAACTTACCCAAGTTTTCAAGTACAACATAAATCGAGTAAAAAAACAAATGCCCAAGTTGCCAACTGCCAAAACATCTTTAGTCCCCACACAACATTCCATGCCAGGCACACATGTTATCACATGAATCATATTCTTCTGTTCCAGTTCTACCCCTCTATTTTTAACCAACTATAGCATGCTACATACATGTCTTTTTTTCTTCTTAGTAAATACAAGGTTGGTATTTACTTTAGTTCTTTATCGATTTTAATCCCTGAAATTTAAAATGATTTTAAGTCTCTTAAAGTATCGTTTTTACTCTTTATGAAACGAAGCCCTCCATTTCAAGTCCCATTTCTTCAATTTTATGATTCAGATTAAATTTTATAAATTTGTTTTGATTTTCATGACAATTAAAAGTTATCATACAATAAGATTAAAAGAAAAAAAATGGACGAAATGAATAAGATTTGATACTTGGAAAATCCCCTTTCCTATATGTATATGTTCAAATATTTCTCAAAAAAAAAAATTGAAATTTTTCTTGTTAAAAATATTATAAATAAAATTAAAAACTAGCTGAAATAATATAATACGACTTATAAATAATATTAAAAAATAAAATAACACTCATAAACAACAACAAAAATAAACTGAAAAAGAAATAAGCTTTTTAGCCGGGTAAAAAGTGCACTTGGCATTGATATTTTAGTAAAAAAATTACCAAAGAGAAAGATGGTTGCGTGCAAACTGCAAACACACACACACACTCTCTCTCTCTCTCCAACTTTATTCTTACTCTTTAGCTTCACACTTTCTCACTCACTCTCTCTCTCTCTCTCTCTTTACTCTTCACTCTCTTTCACTTCACTCTTCTTCTTCTTCTTCTTCTCTTCACTCCTCAATGGCTATCAACAGAGACTCAACGCCTCCACCGATGATCGGCAAAATTGGACCATACACTGTGTTCATGACCCCACCATCCACTCCTTCCCCAAAGCCTTTTCAGCAACCTGTCTTCGATTCACCCAAGAAGATCGTGGTTCCTCCGCCGCCGCCGGTGCAGCCTCCGCCGCAACAGTTCACTAAGTCTCTTCAGTCCCCACATTCCAATGACTCTGTTGTTGGTTTCTTCAAGAATGCTGTCACCAAGGTCCAAAATGGTATGTGGGGTCTTTCAGTTTTGGCTCAGTTTTTATGGATTTTTTTTATGATTCTTTGGTTTTTGGGTGAAATGAGAAGGAATATGAAAAACCCAGTTGCAAAAATGTGTTCTTTATGCTCATTTGTTAATGGAAAAAACATATAATTTAACTAAAATTTTTTAAGTACTTAACTGAGAAAATGGAGGAGAAATAAGATTAATAGAAATAGTAAAAGAGAACATGTCATTTACGACTTTGGATAGAATAGAATGGCAGAATAGAATACATAAAAAGTTTGGGACTAAGGCTTGGTGGTTGTTGTTGTAGTATCTATGAAAGCTCAAGTTGGTAGGATAGTCTAAGTTGAAGTTGGTTGTTGGGGGCTGGGTTTGGTGGAGGATTTTTTTTTTTCTCAAATATTTTGTAATGAAATTATGTGATTTAGTGTTTTTTGGTTTAGTAATGATATTGTTATTTATGCTTTCTTTGTAATCGGACAATTTGTAAGAGATTTTTTTTTTGGGGTATTATGCAGCACATTCAAGTTTGGATGACCATTTGGCGCGGTGGTTTGGGTTGAACCAGTCCAAGTATCAATGGGCGCTAGATGATTATTATGAGAGCAAGGGATTGGTAAGCACTTGATTTTGAAGTAAATGTGCACCGAGTATTTCTTATGACTTTGGTTCTCTGAATTTTAGCAGCTTTAGTGGAATGGTTTGGTTGGGTACAATATGTTGATATTGACTGTTGAAGGTATATGGGGAGTAGCTTGTAAGCAACTATTACTTTGCAATGATTATATTGTTTCATTGTGCCTTTGCTACATCATTGATCAAGATTAAGCTTAAAATTTTTTTTTTTTGGAACGTATTCATTATTCTTTGATTTCTTTTGTTGTGATTTTAGAAAGTTAGTTGTGTTAAAGGCTTAAAGCATTTAACCCGAAAACTCCCTCTTACATCCAGGTTGACTAGGCCCAATATAAACCAAAATGAAGACAATCGGGTCCTATGACCCAACCAAAACAAAGACAAACAGGCCTGGTGCACAGATTCCAAGAATAAATAAACCAATATCTGATACCATCTTAAGTCATCCAACTCAAAAACATAAGCCAGTAGGTGGAGTGGTCCAACTTTATCTTAGATCTGAAATATCCATTTAATAGGCTAGCATGCTGTCATTCAGAAATTTAGTTAAATGGCCATGCTTTGCTTGTTTAGTTGAACTTGGATATCCTGATTCTTAGATATGAAACTACTGCAATTTGACAACACCAAGAACCCATACTGCCCCAAGCCATATCTGCCATCCCGAATTGTCCACCCAAAGCCCATGAATGCCGGCCAAGTGATCCATTCAATACCACCGCCACCTTGTGATTTTAATCCTTCATTAAAAAAAAAGAAAAGAAACCTCAATGATTACTTGTGAGCCCTTTTTCACCAACCTTGCCTTGCCCATTGGTTTTTGAATTTTGTGTGCACTATGTTATGTAATTTACAGGCTGCTGAGGGGAGTGAGAGAGAGAGTAGAAGAAGGAAAAAAAATTGAAATGGATTTTAGAACCTTTTTCTCTATTATCAAATTTTAATTTTTTATGAAATTATTGTCATGTGATGTGATAGTATTTTTGTCGATTATAGCACTCCCGTAAGGGGGATTGGGGAGGATAAGAGTTGTTGGCTGCCTTGTAAAAGTAAGGGGTTCACGGTTAGTGCTTACTACCATCTCCTAGTTGGCCATAGTGAGTAGTTTTTCTCTTGAAAAAGCATTTGGAAGCAGAAGATTCCCTCTAGAGTGGCCTTCCTTGTATGGACTGCAGCCTTAGGGAAATGTCTGATAATTGACAACTTAAGGAAAAGAATGGTTTACATTTTGGATTGGTGTTATATGTGCAAGTGCAATAGTGAAAGTGTTGACCATCTTTTTCTCCATTGTCCGGTTGCTTTGGAGTTGTGGGATATGGTTTTCGGTTTATTTGGAGTCTGTTGGGTTATGCCTAGGTCTGTTGTTGGACTTTTGGCTTGCTGGCAAGGTCGTTTTGGTTGCCATCGTAATGGAGATATTTGGAAGGCCGTTCCTCATTGTTTGATGTGGTGTATTTGGAAGGAGAGAAATAATAGATGTTTTGAAGACAATGAGAGTTCCATGCCTGATCTCAAGCTTCTATTTTTCCGAACATTACTTGAATGGTTCTCTGTGTGGAGAAATCAACCTTTTTCTTCTCTTTTGGATTTACTTGACTTTTGTAATGTTCGTTGTGTACTTGGGTGTAATGTCTCTCTCTTTTTATTATCAATGAATCTTTATTACTTATAAAAAAAAAAAGTATTTCTGTCAATTAAACTAAGGGAATGATGACCAAAGGGTCAATTTGGACATTTCTCAAAATACAGGGGTTTTAGTTTCAAACAAAGACTAATAGGCCTGGCGCATGTAGTCTAAGAACAAATAATCCATGCTCTGATACCATCTTAAAGCATCCAACTCAAAAACTTAAGCTAGTAGGTGGTGTAGTAACCAAGCATACACACAATTGATTTGTGATTTCTTAATAAATTGAACAATTTAGATTCATTAAGTTTTCTGTTCATTTAAAATATATAGCATGGTATTAAATTACATCTGCCATAGGGAAAAGTTGCTAAGTTGCTTATGAAACTACTTGCAGTAGGAGTATCTTAGATATGGAATATCCTTTTAATAGGTTAGCATGCTGCTCAGAAATTATTAGGACTATGCTCTGCTTGTGTGGTTGAACTTGTTCTTCCCCAATATTAGTGACCTTATCTTCTTTTTTGCAAGTTTCTATTGCCTGATAAGTGATATGTGATTTCGTTTTCTGTGAATACCATTGATTTAACAATATTTTCACAAATACTGTCTAAGCGCCATAATTCCATTGATTTAGCAATAATTTCACTAATCCTGGCTAAGCGGCAACATGAGTTGAGGGATAACAAAGAATGTCTCCTACTGATTGAATTGTGCAGCTTAGGTGAAACTAGGTTTTCTGATGTCATGATGTATTAAAAGCCTCCATGTGGTGTATTAGGAAGGGGTTTGTGGCTCTTTCCTTTGCTTATTATCATAGACCTCGTATTCCTGTCTATCAGTTTCTACTTGCAGTACTACCTATAAATATGATCCCACTGAATGCAACTCCCATTGATATAATGAGATTATTAGGAAGGGGTCTTCAGCTCCTTCCTTTGCTTAATATCAGAGACGTCATCTTCCTTTTCTAAGTATGGACTCTGATATAAGGCCCTAAGACACATGGGTACAGATATGGGTACGGGTATGAGGATACAACATTTCTTGAAAAACTTAGGGTACAATATGTTGGGGATACGTTTATTAATTACTTATTAGATATATTTTTTATATATTGTTAAGCATATATCAATTTAAAAGCAATAATGGATGATAAAGTGAATCAATAACCATTAAATGCTGTGTAGAATACAAATCAAGATTCAAAAGAATAAATAAAAGATAACTAGATAAGTATTCAACATTGAAACCAATATATGAAGCATATAAATAAAATTCTTACAAGTTTGGGCTATCTCTCACTATCGGGATTGGGTTACAACGGTATCTAAGTCGTATCATAGATGCATCCTAGATGTATTGGCACTTAAAAAAAAAAAATTGATTGGGTGTGTATCTTAGAGGTATCCAGTATGATATTGGTACAATACGTATTGGATATGGGTACGTGAGCAAAAATGGAGTATCTGTGCATCCTAGATAAGGCCATAATATTCAGTTCATGACTGGTTACTGGCTTAAAATAAAATAAACTTGATATAAGACCGTAATATTCAGTGCATAACTGCCTTTTGGGTTAAAATTGAGTAAACTCTGGTTAAGGACAGACAGTCACAGCATTGCGTCATGTTTCTCTCTGGTTTAAGGTAGGACTGTTATTTTTGAATCTGGTTTGCCTGTTTGGATGAGTTAGACCTTGCGAATAAAGTGAAAATGCTACCCCAAGTGGAATTGTTTGGCATTTCTCTGCAAAGTTGCTTCCCTGTGGTACAGGAATTTCCCTGGTATAGCTACTTCCTGCCCTTGTAAGAATGGGGAGGGTAAGGTCCTTGGTTCCAACTAGGTCCCCGTATAACTTACCAATAGAATAAGAAGAAAGGGATTGCCATCGAGCTGGTCAGATAAAAACATGACTGAGATTCAATGTAGACAGTGGCATGTGTTCCTCAACTTGATTTAAAGCAACTATGCTAATATCAAAGAAACAACTAGTTTGCCAAGAGCCTTTTCAAATCCACCCAACTCCGTTGTTGAACTTGTAACCATAAAAAAGAGCCAACTAGTTTTTTGTTTTGTTTTTTATTTTTTATTTTTTATTTTGGGGTGTGGAATAATGCATGTGAACTTTTATGCTGCAATGAATAATGTCGAACCTAGCTTCATGATAGATTTTCAATTACATGGTCTTTATTGCAGTTTCTTGTATTCAGCTCCTATTTTACCATGTAAAACATTTTGAAATTCACTACTGCAGGAAAAGGGGGATGCAAAAGCTAAAGATTTATCTAGCAAAATACAGAGTGTGTAAAATGCTTGTTGGCTGGTAACTTAATATTTGATTTTAAATTTCTGCTTTAACTGGAATTTTTATTGGAGGTTCTTGAACTCTGAAATTTTTTTTGTTATGCAGAATTTATTGAAAGTGGAAGTGTCTGCAAACTACTTTTGAGTATACTATATCTATATACCTATCTATGGAATAGTGGAATTGCATCGAATTTGTAAACGATCCTTTGATCAACATATGTGATCTGGTTAATGCAATTCTCTCTCCTAGTGCAACAGCTAACTGAACTTGGTTGTGTGATGGCCTGAGGCATGTAATCTCTTTTTTTTTTTTTTAGCCAAACTTTTTATTCATGTACTGCCTTGAACTGTTACCTAATTTAGTTTGGGTCAAGTTTTTGGCTTGTGTACCTTGGAACTGTTAATGTGTTTTGAATTTGTATTGTATTTAGTAAAAGCAATTATTTGTAACTTCCGATTGTGGGAGGGCCTTTTAAGCATGTAGCCATATTATTATTGAACTGATATAGGATGGTTAATGTAATCAGGTTACTCAGAATCAGAATATTTCTCTTAATTTAAAAAGGTGTGGAGAGCAGGGTGAGCATAAATGATGGATGGATACATAAATGAATGATTAATGATTGTAGACTAGATTAAGAAAACAATTGCCATTTTCATCTGCAAAATACCGGATTGCGGTCAACAATTTGTCACATTGTTTGGTTCATGTGAATTCACAGCAGTTCAAGAGGGAATTTATGCTTGTGGCTTATTGTGAATGTCGAGAGTGATTGGATTTTGGCTGAGTGAAGACTATAGGGAATTGCAGTTTAAAGGTTTGCCTTTGGACTATGTGACATGTTTTCAGGAAGAATGGGAGACATGATCGATCATTGTACTTAAAATAAAATAGACATGGTTTAATTTAGGGATAATTACAGTTTTTCCACCAGTGGTTTGGGATGGATTTGTTTTGTCTGTGTGGTTTGATTGGTTTCAAATATAACATTTTGTCAACCAAGATCGAATCTTTAGCTTTAAAGGGGTAGAAGGGTGTCTTTTCCTCTTTTCTTTTTATCTTTTTCATCACCTCCCTCTCCCTTAGCTTTTGTCGATTCTCCTCTCTCTTTTCCCTTGATTTTTTTACCTAGAAGCTTCGAGTGTATCAACACAGCATTGTTTTCTCGTGTCACAGAGTGATTTTGGTATGTTGAGAGATCCGGCCCTTTCCAAATGGTGATATCTCCCTCTGACATATCATCATCTCAAGGAAAGTGGGTTGTTAAAAAAATGAGTGCTATTGGTGCTTATTTGGCACTTAACAAAGACATCAACAAAGGACATGGATTGAAGGACTTTGTTTCCAAACCCTATGAAACGCTAGGGGTCTTAATTTACAATTTAAACTTTAGGGGACAAATATATATATATACACACACATTTTTTTTTTTTTAAATTTGGCCGATAAGGGAGTTACAAAAGTTAATAGACTCCCACTTTTAAAACAAGAAGTTGGCAAAACAAATCCGTCCTGAACTACATATGGATAACATGAAAATTGTATTTGGGAGGGTAAAAACTAGTAGGATAGAAGATATTTATTTTCTACTATGTGTGTTTCGTTGGGAGGACGGAAATATATATATATATATATATATATATATTTTTTAAAATTTGGCCGATAAGGGAGTTACAAAAGTTAATAGACTCCCACTTTTAAAACAAGAAGTTGGCAAAACAAATCCGTCCTGAACCACATGGATAACATGAAAATTGTATTTGGGAGGGTAAAAACTAGTAGGATAGAAGAGATTTATTTTCTACCATATGTGTTTCGTTGGGAGGACGGAAAAGTGGAAGGATGTAAATTTCCTTTATTTGCTTGGGAAAAAAAAAGAAGAGAAAATGAAACATGTAATTAGTATAAATTTACTCTCATGTCCCAAAAAATATCGTTTGATTCAAAAAGAAAAAAGAAAGAAATACAAAAGAGAATGATGTAAATGAGTCATTTTCTTTCTATCCCCTTCTTTCATTTTCTTCTCAAATTAGAGAGATTGATTTTTGGTGGGCCAAAGGGAGAACATCTAAGCTCCACCAAAATCCAACCCATTTTCACCTCTCAACCAAACAACCAAAAACCTTATCTCTCTCTCTCTCTCTCTCTCTCTCTCTCTCCTAAATCACCCCAACCAAATGGACACTCAAAAGAATTTTGGTAAGCATTTGGCTAGCTTATTTGAGATAAGCCAATTTATTTGCTAAAGTTTTTGTTGTCTCATCTTTAAGCAAATAAGCTTGACCAAAAACTCAAGGTCTTACAAAATTAAGCTCGGGAAGTTGCTAGATCTGTTGGTTGTACTTGGTGATTAACATAAAATAAGTGGCAGAGAATTAATGGCCAACTAATAACACAAAAATGAGAACTTGGACGAATGATGTGGTTAAGAATATGAGATCAAGACAGTGACTCTTTTTAAAGAAGAATTGATGACTTATAATAATTTTTGAGAAGTTTGAATCAAGAGCGGAGGGTTTGATGAATCTACATGCTAGGCAAGGATTTTGTGGCAACATCGATGCGACTTAGTGCTTCTTCCTTGTATTCAAGAACTACGTAGATTTGGATTTTTTTTTTCACCATGCATTTGACATTGTTTTATCACTAATTTTGATGATTTTATAATCAGTAGTCACATTCGTCTACATTATAAAACTTAAAGGATTACTGCTGGTGCCTGACAGAGGACAAATTATACATGTCTGCTTCCTCTGCATGTCATAGTCTTATGACTTATATGTTCATGTTATGGCCAGGCCGGCAGGCTTGTCATTTTACCATTTCAATAAGCAAGCCAAGCCCCACATGGATTCAAGTATATTCATAGTAGGAAGGGACAGATTAATGAATTGAACTAGGAATATTGGTCAAAGCATGGCTCTCATTTTGGAAGTTTCATTGAATTCAAGATGTGCTATTCTCTCTTTTGTTGTGAACTTGATGTTGTACCAATCATCTATTCACCTTTTTTTACTTGTAAGTTCGTCTCTTTCACATGCCATAGACTATAGAGTTTGTGGGGGTAGTTTTAAGTCTGTATTTCATTTCCTGAATAATGTCCCCAACAGAACTTCTTCTTCTGGGCTTCGGTAAGATTTTAAATCCATCCTTTGAGGTCTATGATAGTAAGCAAAGTACAGAGTGTGTAAAATCCTTGTTGGATGGTAACTTAATATTTTATTTTAGTTTCTGTTTTACTGGAAATGTTTATTGGAGGTTCTTGAACTTGAAAATGTTTTTGTAAGGCAGAATTTGTTGGAAGTGGAAGTATCTGCAGACTTTCCTGTTGAGCATACTATATCAATATACCTATGTATGGAATAGCAAAGTGCATTGAATTTGTACAGGATCCAAAAAATATCTGGGATCTGGTTAATGTGATTCTCTCCTAGTGCAGCAGCTAACTGAACTTGGTTGTGTGACAGTCCATGAGGCATGTAATCTCATTTCATTTTTTTTTCCCTTCGAGCCAAACTTTTTGTTCATATACTGCATTGAGCTGTTACCTAATCTAGTTTGGATCAAGTTTTGGCTTGTGTACCTTGGAAGTGTTAATGTGTTTGTATTTGCATTGTATTTTAATTAGTAAAAGCAACCGTTTGTAACTTCTGATGTGGAAGATGCTTTCAAGCATGTAGCCATGCTATTATTGAGCTGGTTGACCAATATAGGCAGCATTAAATGTAACTAGCCGCGAACCCGCGCGTTGTGTGTGATAATTATTTTTATGGTAATTTTATTAACTTTTTTTTTTTTACAATTTAAACTAATTTAATAAAGAATAATGTATTTCATAATCATATTTTTCTTTATTATAAGAACAATCATAACTATAATATAAGAATAATCATAAATCATAAATATAAATTTTGTCGTACCAAAATGAAAACAATACAATTTTTCTCAAAAATTCAAAAGGCCAGTTAACAAAAATATTCATTTTTTAATAAACGTTATTTATAACATTTTGTGAACCATTAAAAAGATAAAATTTGGAAATTATTTTTTTAGTTTTAAACAAACTTTCTCAAACCTTATTTTTTCTACCACCAATCCAAAACACTAAAAAATGTAACTAAGAAAATTAATAAACTTAATAATGATTAATTGGATCAATTAGGAAAAACAATTTGTTGTTGATAATCTATTAAGGTTATTTTCTTTGTAGAAATTGTAATTTCATCCACCCAAAACATATTATAAAATAAACAATTATTAGCAAAATCTAAGAATTAAATTTCTATATATGCATTGTTATAAAATAATAATAACAATTAAAGTAAAATTGCAAAAGCTAAAATTTGTCACCCATCTAATTATTTTTGTTTGGCTAGCCTTTACTTTTTTCTAAATAAATGACATTATAGAGTACTTCGAATACAATTATTAAGAGTACTGTGGGGAGTAAAAATATCTTAAAAGGGATATGGGCCATTGGGCCTCGCTAAGGAAGGCCGACCTACTCTTGGGTTTAGGGCTTGTTGATACTCTAGGTCGGCCCATACGCCGAGGATCCGAGGACCGAGCCGAGGATGCTTTTCCCCTCGGACTGACACCAAAGAACCCGGGACTTCATGGTACAGGTTAGGGAATGGCACGGTCAAGACCAATGGTTAAAGGGGGTGAACCTCAGAATGCCCCGGAAGCACCGGTGTTGAAGAAATGTCAAAAATAAAGGCTGCTACTTCCACATTAAAGACCCTGCACCTACCACCCTGGCTGCATTAATGGGGAGGTGACACTTGAACAGTGGAAGGAAAACTTCTAGTTACTGTTCAAAGGCACTAAGAAAAGAAATATCTAGGCTAAGGGAGGAATTGGGGCAACACGTGGATAACGTATTAAAAAGAGGAGTATTTAAGGAGGGACTTGGAACAGAAACAAGACGGAACTTTTTGTAAC
The DNA here is from genome assembly GCF_040712315.1 of Castanea sativa. Taxonomy (NCBI): domain Eukaryota; kingdom Viridiplantae; phylum Streptophyta; class Magnoliopsida; order Fagales; family Fagaceae; genus Castanea; species Castanea sativa. The sequence goes on along the minus strand of NC_134013.1, from coordinate 86,335,147 downwards.
CTAAAAAGACAAAAGACAAAGGGAGAGATATAATATAAGAACAGCTCTCGGCTTACGTCCGAGGAGGCCCAGTTACAATATTCCTTGTTGTTTTCAATTACTTGCAATCTTTAGTTTGTCATTTAATCCTCATATACTTCTAACCTGGGTTTCAAGCCCACACTCTACAAATTCTTATTGTTTAAGGCTCATTGGGCCTGAGCCCATAACTATTCTTGGGTCCAGGTGCAATTGTGCGCTTACAATTGGCGCCGTCTGTGGGAAATCTAGTCTAGAAGTAGTAGGGATATTATGGCAGGCTTAGGCTCTCACCATGCAGAGTCACAAGGATCACAACCGGAAGATCATTTCGAACGTCTTGAACATCGTAGGGATCGTGAGGGAAGCGTCCATACAGAATATCCCGGGGCTAGCCATACTCATGGAGGGGGTAGCACTACCCACGATGAGGGCTCTAAATCCATGTAGAAGGAAATCAATCGTTTGAAGAGGAAGTTACGCTGTGCTAAACGTAAGGTTTCCCCGTCCTCATCTAGTTCTTCCTCAGAGAAGGATGGGGGACATGGCTACGGTTCAAGGTCATATTCCCCCACCAGTGCAACATCCTCTGGTGAGGAGAACGACCAGCCAATCCGCAGACGTAAGAAGCTTCGTCCTAGGGGTTTAGGCAACGATACCATGAGTAGGGCGTTGCACCAACTCTCTAAATCTCCGTTTTCACGTAGGATTGAGAGGGGGAGGCTCCCCAGGAGGTTCACCCAGCCCACGTTTACCATCTATAATGACCGGACTGATCCGGTGGAGCACGTGAGTCACTTCAACCAAAGGATGGCAGTGCACTCACACAACGAGACTTTGATGTGTAAAGTCTTCCCCTCCAGCTTGGGACCTGTGGCTATGAGATGGTTCAACGGTCTCAAGTCGGGGTCTGTAGGCTCGTTTGGGGAACTAACTAGGGCATTTGCTTCTCGGTTCATTACTTGTAGCGAGTCCCTCGGCCCTTGGACTCATTGCTATCCATGGTCATGAAGGAAGGGGAGACACTGAAAGCATACTTCGACAGATATTGGGAGATGTTTAATGAAATAGACGGCGACTTTGATGAGGTGGCGCTAAATACCTTTAAGGTAGGCCTCCCTACTGATCACGACCTAAGAAAGTCTTTGACGAAAAAGCCCGTCCGCAGCGTACGTCGTCTTATGGATCGTATTGATGAATATAAAAGGGTAGAGGAAGACCGGCAACGGGGAAAAGGAAAGGAGAAGGTTATCCCGCAGGAGAGAAGCGATTTCAGGTCTTACAGATATCACAACAACAAGCCGAGGAGGGATTATTTCGGACAATCCGGCTCGGCAGCACCCCAAGCTGAAAATACTGTGAACCGAGAACCAAGACATCGCTTATTAGAAAAAGTTCGTAAAGAGCCCTTCTTTAGATGGCCCGGCAAGATGGCAGGGGACCCTGCGAGAAGAAATCAAAACCTTTTCTGTCAGTACCATCAGGATGTGGGCCACACTACTGAGAACTGCCGGACCCTGTGGAACCATCTAGAGCAGCTCGTCGGAGAGGGAAAGTTGAAGCAGCATTTGTGTCAGCCCACTGGGCAGGTCAGTCAAGTTGGTTCAAACAACCAAAGGAACAGTTCATCTCGGCCAGCATTGGGAACAATTAATGTTATCTTCGCCGCACCTGGTAGGACCGGCTCAGGTCCCACTAGGGTCATGGCGGTTTCCCATCCGCAGGCCGAGGATGTGGGTGGTAGGCCGAAGAGATTAAAGAGCACTTTACCTGTCTTGGGTTTCTCCGAGGAGGATAAAATAGGAACTATCCAGCCCCATGACGATGCTCTTGTGGTTACCCTCAGAATAGGGAATTATGACGTGAAGAGGGTGATGATAGATCAGGGCAGCGGTGCAGATATCATGTACCCTGATCTATTTAAGGGGTTAAGGTTGGAGTTGGAAGATTTAACTCCTTATGACTCACCTCTTATTAGCTTTGAAGGGAGAGCCGTTGTGCCAAAAGGACAGATCCGTTTACCTGTTCAATCCGGCACAGAAACGGTTGAAGTAGATTTCATTGTGGTTGACGCGTACTCTCCATATACAGCCATCCTCGCCAGGCCATGGCTGCACGCCCTGGGAGCCGTCTCCTCTACCTTGCACGTTAAGGTTAAATTCCCCTCGGGGGAACATGTTGAGGAAATCCTCGGCAGTCAGGTAGTGGCCAGACAATGCATCTCCGCTGCAGTACTTCGTCAGTCAGAAGTCGAGTTATCAACCTTGCCCATCCAGGAGTCATAGCAATTAACAGCTCCGGAGGCACCTGGAGCGATGACGGAAGATGAGGCTGTTTGCGAGGAGTTAGAGAAGTTTGTAATAGCAGATGATCCAGAGAGGTTCTTCCAAGTTGGCATACTTTTGCCATACCAAGAGAAGATGGAGTTGTTGCAATTTCTGAAGGACAATATAGATGTCTTTGCGTGGGACCCTTATGAGGCTCCAGGCGTAGATCCGAGCTTTATTTGTCATCGTTTAAACGTCAATCCGGCCATCGTTCCGAGGAGGCAGCCACCTCGGCGATCTTCCCGAGAACATTCTGAGGCTGTGAAGGAAGAGGTTCTTAAACTCAAAAGGGCGGGGGCTATTAAAGAAGTTTTCTACCCTGAATGGTTGGCTCATACTGTTGTCGTTAAGAAGAAAAACGGCAGGTGGAGAGTATGTGTGGACTTTACTGATCTGAACAAGGCCTGTCCTAAAGATTCTTTCCCAATGCCACGGATTGATCAACTGGTAGATGCTACTGTCGGACATCCTCGGATGAGTTTCCTGGACGCCTTTCAGGGTTACCACCAAATTCCCTTGGCGTTAGAGGATCAGGAAAAGACTGCTTTCATTACTCCAACGGGGAACTATCATTATAAGGTCATGCCATTTGGGTTAAAAAATGCTGGGGCTACTTATCAAAGAATGATGACCCGAATGTTTGAACAAAGAATCGGGGAAAACCATAGAAGTATACGTGGATGATATGGTGGTAAAGAGTAAGACGGTACCTTCGCACATGACAGATTTGGCCGACACCTTCCAAATGCTGAGGAAGTATAAGTTGCGCCTTAACGCCTCCAAGTGTTCTTTTGGCGTGGGATCTGGAAAGTTCTTAGGATATATGATCACTCATAGGGGCATAGAGGTGAACCCAGTGCAGGTTAGGGCTATTCAAAATTTGAATCCGCCTAGTAAACAAATGGAGTTTCAGATTTTTACAGTAATGTTTGCTGCGTTGAACTTATTTTTTTCTCGGTCAGCTGACCGGTGCCGCCCTTTCTTTCAGTTGTTGAACAAGTGGAAAGGGTTTCAGTGGACCGAGGATTGTGAGTCAGCTTTCCAACAGCTTAAGCAATATCTATCTCGGCCACCCATTTTATCTCGCCCTGAGGTGGACGAGGTTTTATTCGCTTATCTGGCCGTGGCTATTCATGCGGTGAGTCTAGTCCTTATAAGGAATGAAGATGGAGTGCAGAGGCCGATCTACTATGTTAGTAAGTCCTTGAATGAAGTCGAGGTGCGCTATTTGCCCTTGGAAAAAGCACTTCTGGCTGTAGTCCACGCCACGCGCAAACTTCCTCATTATTTCCAATCTCATACTGTGGTTGTTTTAACCCAGTTACCGCTCAAGGCTGTGTTGCGTAGTGCTGATTATTCTGGCAGAGTGGCAAAATGGGGAACCGTTTTGGGAGCCTTTGATGTTAAGTACAAGCCTCGCACCTCGGTGAAAGGTCAGGTCCTCGCTGATTTGGTGGCAGAGTTTGCTGAACCATTGTTAGAAGAAACTTCAAAGGGAGCGCACATGGGTGAAAAACCAGTTGGTGTGATCACAGCCGTATCGCCCTCGGCTTGGAAAGTTTATGTGGATGGGGCTGCTAATCATAAAGGGTCTGGCGTTGGACTTGTTCTAATGTCCCCTGAAGGAATTGTCTTTGAAAAATCTTTGAGATTGGCTTTCTCGGCTACTAATAATGAGGCCGAGTATGAAGCAGTCTTGGTAGGCATGCGAATGGTACATAAGATGGGTGGCAAGGAAATCCATGTGTTCTCGGACTCTCAATTAGTGGTCGGCCAAGTCATGGGGACCATGGAGGCTAGAGACCCCAGAATGCAAGAATATTTGGCCCAGGTTAAACGTCAGCGAGCTGAATTCGACTCATTTGCCTTAGCTCATGTCTCTAGGAGAGGAAACACTCATGCAGATTCTTTGGCTACATTGGCCACATCCTCGGCACAAGGTCTACCAAGGGTGATTCTCGTTGAGGATCTGGTAGAACCTTCTCTTATAGCTGCTGACGCACCTCGCATCCATCTAATAAGGCCTGGTCCTAGTTGGATGGATTCGATCATATCTTTTCTCAAAAATGACATCCTTCCCGAAGACAAAGTTGAAGCAGAAAAGGTACGTCGAAAGGCGCCGCGTTTCTGGTTGTCCGAGGACCAGAAGCTATACAAACGATCCTTTTCGGGACCGTATTTGTTATGTGTACACCCTGAATCAACAGAATCATTACTGGAGGAATTGCATGAGGGAATTTGTGGAAGCCACACTGGAGGAAGGTCCTTAGCCCATAGAGCCCTGACTCAGGGTTATTGGTGGCCCAATATGCAGAGGGAGGCTCAGGACTATGCCAGAAAATGTGATCAGTGCCAGAGGTTCGCCCCTAATATCCACCAACCTGGAGGGGTTCTTAACCCTCTCTCCAGCCCTTGGCCTTTCGCGCAATGGGGCTTGGACATTGTAGGGCCCTTTCCGAGAGCTGCTGGAAACAAAAGATGGTTGCTCGTGGGAACAGACTACTTTACTAAGTGGGTCGAGGCTGAGCCTTTGGCCAATATCCGAGATGTTGATTCCAAGAAATTTATCTGGAAAAATATTGTTACTAGATTCGGTATACCACATACACTCGTCTCGGACAATGGCGTTCAATTTGACAGCAAGGCCTTTAGGCAATACTGTGGTGAGATGGGTATCATAAATAGATACTCTACTCCAGCTTATCCTCGAGGAAATGGGCAGGCCGAGGCCGTTAACAAGGTCATAGTCAACGGGCTTAAGAAGAGGTTAGACGATGCGAAAGGCAGGTGGGTAGAAGAGCTCCCTCATGTCCTGTGGACGTATCGGACCACACCGCGTAGGTCCACTGGAGAAACTCCATTCTCTATGACTTATGGAGCCGAGGCGGTGATACCACTGGAATCCGGTTTTCCTACTCTAAAGACAAGTTCTTTTAGTCCAGAGAAAAACGAGGGACTTCTAGAGAAAGATCTTGATTTACTTGAGGAACGGCGTGAGGCAGCTATGGTCCAATTGGCGTATTATCAGCAGAAGCTAAAACGAGGGTATGATGCCCACGTGAAGCTAAGGCCACTTGCACCTGGTGATCTTGTATTAAGGAAAGTTGTAGGCACTTCTAAGAACCCAGCATGGGGTAAGCTAGGACCTAACTGGGAAGGCCCCTACCGCATTGTTTCAATAGCAGGCATAGGGTCATATAGGCTAGCTGACCTAGATGAACGAGTTGTACCACGTCCATGGAATGTAAATAATCTTAGAAGGTATTATTATTAATCAAATAAGCTTTTGTCAATTAATATTTCAAAGTTATGGCTAGCTCTCACGTTTGAAGTTACAATTTTTGAGAATCAAACAGAAACTTGGTTAAGTGTAGTCCTCGGACCACAAACCTTGTGGAAATTGATGTCTTATCATTTGTTAAACAGAACCTTAGTTATGCCGGGTCTTCGGACCTCCTACTTTGGGAAAATTAACATTTGAAGTTACAATTTTTGAGAATCAAACAGAAACTTGGTTAAGTGTAGTCCTCGGACCACAAACCTTGTGGAAATTGATGTCTTATCATTTGTTAAACAGAACCTTAGTTATGCCGGGTCTTCGGACCTCCTACTTTGGGAAAATTAACATTTGAAGTTACAATTTTTGAGAATCAAACAGAAACTTGGTTGAGTGTAGTCCTCGGACCACAAACCTTGTGGAAATTGATGTCTTATCATTTGTTAAACAGAACCTTAGTTATGCCGGGTCTTCGGACCTCCTACTTTGGGAAAATTAACATTTGAAGTTACAATTTTTGAGAATCAAACAGAAACTTGGTTGAGTGTAGTCCTCGGACCACAAACCTTGTGGAAATTGATGTCTTATCATTTGTTAAACAGAACCTTAGTTATGCCGGGTCTTCGGACCTCCTACTTTGGGAAAATTAACATTTGAAGTTACAATTTTTGAGAATCATTAGGATACTTGGTTGAGTTTAGTCCTCGGACCACAAACCTTGTGGAAATTGATGTCTTATCATTTGTTAAACAGAACCTTAGTTATGCCGGGTCTTCGGACCTCCTACTTTGGGAAAATTAACATTTGAAGTTACAATTTTTGAGAATCAAACAGAAACTTGGTTGAGTGTAGTCCTCGGACCACAAACCTTGTGGAAATTGATGTCTTATCATTTGTTAAACAGAACCTTAGTTATGCCGGGTCTTCGGACCTCCTACTTTGGGAAAATTAACATTTGAAGTTACAATTTTTGAGAATCAAACAGAAACTTGGTTGAGTGTAGTCCTCGGACCACAAACCTTGTGGAAATTGATGTCTTATCATTTGTTAAACAGAACCTTAGTTATGCCGGGTCTTCGGACCTCCTACTTTGGAAAAATTAACATTTGAAGTTACAATTTTTGAGAATCAAACAGAAACTTGGTTGAGTGTAGTCCTCGGACCACAAACCTTGTGGAAATTGATGTCTTATCATTTGTTAAACAGAACCTTAGTTATGCCGGGTCTTCGGACCTCCTACTTTGGGAAAATTAACATTTGAAGTTACAATTTTTGAGAATCAAACAGAAACTTGGTTAAGTGTAGTCCTCGGACCACAAACCTTGTGGAAATTGATGTCTTATCATTTGTTAAACAGAACCTTAGTTATGTCGGGTCTTCGGACCTCCTACTTTGGGAAAATTAACATTTGAAGTTATTGTTTTAAAGAATCAAACAGAAACATGGTTAAGTGTAGTCCTCGGACCGCAAACCTTGTGGAAATTGATGTCTTATCATTTACAGTTACAGTTTTGAAGAATTAAACGAAAGATTGCTTAAGATTTATCTTCGGACTATGACTTTGATTAAACTTAACTTCTGATTGTGTCTGGATGTTAATACCTTACTGTTTATTAACTCGGATCTTAAGTTTTATATCTCTAAGTATTGAGGAAATTTGTGTAAGGAATGGTCCTCGGATCTTACAACTTACTAAAAACAGTGTTATGCATTATAAGGGCTTAATTGTTATATGAAGTCCTCTTTCCTTTTTTAATCGAGGTATTATTCAAATGAATTAACCATGTCACCTTGTATTAAATCTTTAATAATATACGCATGATTATGTGAAAGTTATGACTATGCAATCCTTGGAGTTAGATTTTGAGGCTCTGAGAAACTTCTGATATGACTTAATGGGAAAACTTTTGTAATAAGTACATAAAGAATAAAGAAAAAGCAGACACAATCCAAGTGAAAAGCAAACGAAATTGTTCTTCATTAATCAAGGTGAATATACATTACAATATATAATTCAAAAACAAAAAAAAGAATGGAAAAAGAGAAGCCCTAAGCTAAGTCCTAAGCTGTTGGAGGAGGATCTTGCTGAGAGGTACTAGTGCCCTCGGTCTTTCTCAACTCCAGCTCAAAAGGAGTCATAACCTGCTTTCCTTTATCCGCTGTCTTTGTTGGAAGGACGTTGGGTTCCACTATCTGGTTCAAGTCCTTCTCTGCATCCACTCCTCCTTCCTTTTCTTTATTGGAACCAGAAGGTTCTGTAGGATCAGGAATTTTTTGTGGGACCATCGGAGGTAGGACAGGAAGAGTTGTCTCAGGGGTAGGAGTAGCAGCAGGAGCCTCTTCAATCTCCTGTATTTCTAGGGGAAGCCAAACGTTCTCGGACTTCCTCAAATCCGAAGACTGGGGAACTCCTGCTACGTTTAAAGCTTCCCCCCATACTTTTTGACAGTATTCGCGGCATAAAGCCGCGAATTCCTCTGTCAGCTGTTCCTCGGTGGTCGCTACCCCTTCGTCAAAACTTGCCTGCTTGGCAGCTTGAAGAGAGAGTTGGAAGGAGCTGGCTTCTTCCTTCATCAGAGCCAGTTGTTTCTTCAGATCCGAGCACTCCCTTTGAGCTTGGGAGAGCTCTTCATTTCTTTCCTTAAGGAGTTTGCGCTGTCCTTCTATCTGGGTCTTCATGGTCTTCAAGTTTGACTCGACCCCATTCTTCTCTCTCCTCAGCTCTGCTACCTCCGAGGTCAGCTTCTCGTTCTCGGCAAGGGCTGTACCTAAGGTCTTCTCAGTCTCCACCCTAGTTTCGAGCTCAGCCCTGGCTACTTTCCGAGCGTCTTCAATAAACTTTTCAGCTACAAAGACCTCCTGAATAGCCTGTAAAAAAGCATGATGGAGTTAGGAATAACAAAAACTAATTTACTTATAAATATTGTTAAAAGGAGAAACACTTACCAGTGCTAAGTCTCTTTTTAGAGAGAGGAATAGTTGTGGTTGGCCCATCTTTTCCAAGGTCTCCATGTCCTTGGGCAGCAGAAGAGGGCGTTCTAGGACCTCGGCCAGGTGGTGGGCGTGGCCTTGTTGAACTGCCCTTATACTGGACTCGGGGAGATAGGAGCGCCGTCCAGCTTTAGATCGGGGGACCAGGTGGCCGGTGCTCGGTGCACTACAACCTCATCCCTGATTTCCCCAAGTTCAGCTGAACGTGCTCTACCCTTGCACTTGTCCAGCTTCTGCTGCTGGGCCGGTGGGAGTTGTTGGCGTGGTTTCTTGGGGTCTTTAGTGATCGCCCCGTCATTATCCCCCTTTCTCTTCTTCTTGGGATCCTCGGCTGGCAGTTTTGGCTCAGCTAGAGGAGGAGGAGGAGGAGGTAAGGCTGGGGGAACTTGGGACGTCCCCGTTTTCTTCTTCTCTGCAACTTTGGCAGCCCTATTAGTGAGAAGACCCTCCATTCGTCCCATGTCTTCTACGGATTCGTTCTCGGGAAGGGCAACTACAAACCCTGCGATTCCAGAGGCCTCGGTGGCTTCTTCCTCCTCGTCGGAAAGTACCACGAACTGGTTTCCGCGAGGTCTCTCGGTGTCTTCGAGATGGAATTGGTCTATCTCGTCGTCAAGAGTGTGTGAAGAAGACACCTCCTCTTCTGGAACGACAGTTGTTTGTGAGTGTATGGCGAGCGGGACTGCTGCTATCGGCCGGTTGTACAAAATAGTGTCAGGAGCGTCCGGGAGGTCACGGTCGTCCAAAAAATGGGGCCGAGCTACGTTTATCCTCTTTCGTCTTCGGTCGCCGGCAATAATGGCGTCCTCTATCTCCTGAAAGTCTTTGGAGAGGGGGGTGTATCCTAGAATAAGATGAGCAGCCCGGAGTTGTAGGTCTGCACTAACGAATACCTCGGAGCGAAGTACTCGGTTTAGATCGGCAACGTTACAGTGACTCAGACGAGGACGCACGTGCTGCTTATCTGCAAAAAAGACGTCAAAACAAACAAACCTGGTCAGATTCACACAAATATTTAACGAATTTAAGTAAATACAAATACGCATTTCTGTGTGTGTGTTAGGAGAAGTTGTGTTGTGGGGAGATTAATCCTATGGTGTCGCACCTGGATCCCCCCACTGAACTGGGCAGTGGAGGCCGTCGTGCCAGTTCCCAGACACGATCAGGTAGTCGTCCTTCATGCCTTTGTTTGATTTGGGCAGACAGGAGATTAGCCTAACGGTGCTAGACCGAGATTTCATATAATAGCCTACCTTAGAGAGCTTGTGGGACTCATATAGGAACACGACATCGTGCCATGTGAGGTTTAAACTCATCTGCTCGTTTAGAGCATCTACACTACCTAAAACTCTAAAAACATTTGGAAGGCATTGGTCGGGGCACAACCGGTGGTTGCGAAGATACTCCCTCATTACGGGTTTCATTGGTAGGGTCATCCCACCCTCTATGAAGGCTATCATAGGAATGATAACCTCTCCCTCTTTCCTAGAACCAGCCACGGCTGTTGCTGGGCAGTATTCTAACCCTACGTCGCTGGGAATATGGTATTTGGCTCTAAAGCCTTCCATCCCAGCGGCGGTATCAACTAAACACTTGAATCTTCCCATTACAGAGAGACGATAGACTAAACTTTAAAAGGGAGAGTGATTGTATTGGTAGCCGAGGACTGTATCCGAGGAGAAAAGGTCAAGACTAGAGAGAGCAAGAACTTACAAAGTTGAAGGTACGGGTTTCCACGGTTTTCTGCTGGTGAAGAATGATTGTTGTTGTTTTGATGGGATTGATCCCTGATGACTTAAATGAAGGCGCAGGTTCCCGAAGCGTCACGACGTGCGAAAAGGCGGCCTCGAAAATTATGTCTGTCCCGCCTAAAATTTCGTGGAGTGAGGAGAACCGTTGGATGCCCATCTCACCGTTGTGCGTGGGAGACAAAGAGTAACTTACAGTAATAAATGCGCGCGTTTTTGAAAATGAAACCGCCAAGTGTCATCTTCTGGGACGCGAAACGATTTCCACACGTGCCGTCACTTATAAAGTGTGTAGAGCAGGTTCTCGTCGGATCAAAACCCTATTTTTCTCCTCGGACGTTGAAAATTAGAGTTTTGAGGGGCTATTGTGGGGAGTAAAAATATCTTAAAAGGGATATGGGCCATTGGGCCTCGCTAAGGAAGGCCGACCTACTCTTGGGTTTAGGGCTTGTTGATACTCTAAGTCGGCCCATACGCCGAGGATCCGAGGACCGAGCCGAGGATGCTTTTCCCCTCGGACTGACACCAAAGAACCCGGGACTTCATGGTACAGGTTAGGGAATGGCACGGTCAAGACCAATGGTTAAAGGGGGTGAACCTCAGAATGCCCCGGAAGCACCGGTGTTGAAGAAATGTCAAAAATAAAGGCTGCTACTTCCACATTAAAGACCCTGCACCTACCACCCTGGCTGCATTAATGGGGAGGTGACACTTGAACAGTGGAAGGGAAACTTCTAGTTACTGTTCAAAGGCACTAAGAAAAGAAATATCTAGGCTAAGGGAGGAATTGGGGCAACACGTGGATAACGTATTAAAAAGAGGAGTATTTAAGGAGGGACCTGGAACAGAAACAAGACGGAACTTTTTGTAACCTAAAAAGACAAAAGACAAAGGGAGAGATATAATATAAGAACAGCTCTCGGCTTACGTCCGAGGAGGCCCAGTTACAATATTCCTTGTTGTTTTCAATTACTTGCAATCTTTAGTTTGTCATTTAATCCTCATATACTTCTAACCTGGGTTTCAAGCCCACACTCTACAAATTCTTATTGTTTAAGGCTCATTGGGCCTGAGCCCATAACTATTCTTGGGTCCAGGTGCAATTGTGCGCTTACAAGTACTTTGTCCACCGCAAAATATTAAAAAATAAGAAAAAATTAGTAAAGTCTCATAGTTTAACATCTAAATTGAGCACTATAAAAAATCATGATGTGTCATAGAATAAATACCAAATTATCCAAATCATGCTATGTAATAGAATAATATTATATTTTTATATGCTATATTTAATTCTTTATAATGCAATAGGATAAAATTTAACAATCAAAGAGAACAAATAAAAATTTTAAAAATAAAAACAATAAATACCAAATTTGACAAATCATGCCATGTAATAGAATAATATTATATTTTTATAGGCTATATTAATTCTTTATAACGCATGACGATAAAATTTAACAATCAAAGAGAACAAAAAAAAAAAAAAAAAAAATTTAAAAAACAAAACTAAATTGCATTAACCTAAAGTAGAGTTTTAAAGAATATAAAAAATTATTAGCCTAAAGTTGAGACACAAGAAAAATAAAAAATCCACCAAAAAATTGAGAGAGAGAGAGAGAGAGAGAGAGAGAGAGAGAGAGAGCCTTTGTTTTGTGAGGGAAAACTATGCATAGAATGGAAGAGATAATGATGAATTTATAGTAAAAAATGTGTGAATAACAAAAGACAAAAAAAAAGGAAGATGAAGGGGAAGAGGAAGAATGATATTAATGTAGAGGGTAGTAGAGAGGTAAAAAGGTAAGAGAAGGAGAAATGTTGGAGAAGTAGTGGAGAGATGAAAAGGTAAGGGAGAGAGAAAGGTTGGAGAAGAATAAATATTAAAAAAGTAAATATTAAAAAAATTATAGGAAAATTGAAAAGAAAAAAATAATAACATGAATGCTAACGTGGCTCAACTGGAGCGTAGTAATAATAAATGCTACGCTTATATATAGATATAGCTATATCTATAGATTGGTTGTTAAGAATCTTTCTCATGATTCAAAAAAGTGCGGAGAGCAGGGTGGGCAAAAGACAATAAAACTATATGGAGTCGCCTAATTTTGGTTGGATATAAATGAATGACGTTTATGATTATAGACTTGTTTAAGAAACCAGTCGCATTTTCTTCTCAAAAGCAGATTACAGTGCCAACAAGTAGACGAAGTGTCCACTGTAGCAAGTAGAGCTTTAGTAGTATAGTTTGTGCAATATAGAGTTGTTGATACTCATTTTCGCGACACATTTCGTACAAGCCCGACTCAACCAAGCTCGACTTCCTTATGGACTTGATTCATGTATTATATTTTATTTATTCTTTTAAGCATGGCCCAAGCCCATGCGACATATGGGGGAAATTGAGGAAGTGTAGTTTGGAGGGTATGGGTCGGTTCTTTTTGGACCTTTTGCATGAGCCCAACCCATGCGTGCTACTAAGTGGACAAGGAACACTAGTAGCACCTTAGGTTCATGGAGGAGGTCTTGTATCCAAAATTTTTACCCCAAAACAGCTTTTTTGCTCTAGGTGACTGTGGCCCAACTTTTCTGCTCCACCATTTTTTTACCTAAAACACATAGCTGGACCTAAGTGGCTGGCCTTGTCTGCTGCAACAACCAAATGTAGACTCCAAGGGCTTGCCATGTTTAGGAAACATCAGCCCGTGAATTTAGGTCACTCCATTTCCCAAATTATGTAAAAAGCAAGTCAACTCTCTTATCCAATTAAAGCAAATCTAACCATAACCTCTTTGATGGAGACCTTGGGGGTTCAAAGCCTCTTCTATTGACCAAAAACCAGTCACTTAGAGCACCCCAAGTTCAATACAAAACGCCCCAATCAGATTCAAAAGGGGGTAACCACGTTCTACCTAGAGACCTGAAACTTCAGAGCAAAAGCCCATTCATCCAATCAACAATCTCACAATTCCGAACCTTAGGGGTGGAAATATGGGTACAGAGGAACCTTCCCTCTCTTCCTCACAACCTCTCTCAATTTCCTCTTCTCGGTGACTGTAGGTCGAAGTTTCAGACCTGTTGAACCACGTTTTCCCCATAGAGCTGAAACTTGAGAGCAAAAACCCACTGAGTCAGGAAACATTCTCACAATTTTGAACCTTAGGGGTTGAAATATGGGTATAGGGGAATCTTTCCTCTCTTCCTCACAACCTATTATGTTTTTATACTTTTTCTACACTTTTGTTATTAGCATTTTGATTTTCTCTTGTAAAAGCACCATTAGTCTTTTGTTCATTATACATTTGGAATTTTGGGCTTGATTCTCTACAATAAACACTTCTAAAGAACCCAAGGGCAGATTTGGGCCATTCTCACATTTTTGGCCCCTGTCGCAATACATCCCGACAAGAGTTTTAATTGAAAGCTCAAATTAAAGCCAATAATGCTTTAAATTTTGGATTTATAGAGACCAAGCTCCAAATTTTAGTGTTAGTTATTAAGTTGTTTTCAAATTTAAGGACCCCCTTATAGTTCTGGAAATTTCAACTAAGAGAGCTATAGCACTTCTTGACTTCAAAACAAAAGCCAATAGGCGGAAAGTATTTCTTTTGAATAGCAAACCCATTCCAAACCACAAGTGGAAATTGTCGAGGTGTCTAGTTGTGTCATGCCCTGAACCCAACCATAAATATAGGCACGTGACAATGGCCGCACGCTTATAAAGTAATCACCCTACAAGTATGCAAGGCTTTCATAGAAAAATTATCCTCAAATAAATTAATAATACCTCAAAATTTTCTTTATGAATAGATCTCAAATAATTTAAAAGGAACAAAATCCAAACCTCATATACATAATGCAAATTGGTCAAAAGATATAAGACTATTACAAGGTCATCTAATTCCAAAATCACTAAGCTTCTTTTTCTGCTCACAACACAACATCAAAACTCCAAAAATTTGCTATTATTCACAATTTGAAATTGGAGGGGAAAAATGGGTGAGCTAATAACTCAATAAGTAACCAGAATCCTAATAAGTTCTATCAAACAATAGATCTGCAAAGTAATAAGATGTAATATGAGTTTTCAAAAGTTATGATATACTATGGGTTTTCAAAAATAACTGAAAAAGTTTCATAGTCTTAAAATAATAAGTTGCAAATAGCTTACATACTTTAATCTTACAAATATATCATAGATGGTTTAGAAAGTAGTCAGTTTTCCATATATCAAAAGCTATAACTTACAATAGGTTCCAAAAATACATAAGCAGTTTTAATGACTCAAAATAGTTCAAATATTCAAACGTAATTCATATTCTTAAATATCTTATGACTATGGTCACGCTATATCCCTGTGACTAGGCATCAGAGTACCAATGAATAACCCCCATTGGTTTGGGTATCAGAGTGCCAATGAATAACTCACATTGGTTTGGGTATCAGAATCAATTCATAATCAGATTGTCCATAATCATATATATGAAATCATAGTTTCTAACAAAAATATATCTTATTCAAATACATATATATATAATCATATATTCAATATTCAAATATATTTGTGATATTTTTATATTCTTTACTTTAAATCAATATAGCTAAAAGAACAATAAAATAAAATAAATCTTATATTCAATGCTTATATATATATTTGTGAAAATTCTTTATTCTTTACTTTGAATCAGTATAGCTAAAAACAATTAAATAAAATACATCATATATTCAGTAATCAGATATATTTATGATAATTCTTTACTTGAAATTAGTAATACAATATAAATAAAATTGTAAAAACTATAAAAAAATTTCAATAGTTAAAATACGCAAAATAAAACCAATTAAGATAAGGTTACTTATCTTCAAAAGCCATACCAAAAGGAACTTCTCCCTAACATTTCGTCTAAAATCCTTAGATATCATCTAACAATTTTACAGATACCATTTACTCAATATTCAAATAATTTTAAAATTTTTTTATAAAAGTACCCAATCAAAAGAAAAATTGCTAAAAATATCAAATAATTTTCCACTATTATCTCACACCAAAATTCCACGTATTCATAATACATATTTCATTTACTTCCTACTACTAATAGTTTCCTACGAATAAAGCCTATAATACGCTATAAACAGCCATATATGGTCAAAAGTCAATCTGAAAAGGACACCACCTAGATCTATCTTCTATACGTGTGCTTTTTTTTTTTTTTTCTTGTTTTTTTTTTCTTTTTAATTTATTTGTCAGAGACTTCAAGTCCACACCATGACTTTTCCTATTCACCAAATCCACAATTCGGTACAACTTCTTAAGGCAGAAACTCGTAAAGAATCGGACTCACCATGCCTCACTTTGTGCAACTTCCATCTACATACACAACAGTGGGCATAGGAAAAAAAATCACAATACCGAGGCAGAAAAAATTTGCAGGTACCTAGCATTCAAATTACTGAAAATATAAATCTAAATTCTTCTTTGTTTACATTATAAAATTCATTAAATATTTAAATAGTTTCACTATTGGCCAAAAATACTCACATAAAAAATATTTTAATTCCAAATAAAGCTTAGATTTGACAAAGAATGTGATTCTTAGGCTCTTACTTCAAGGGTGTGGTCAATTCTTCTCTACTTCAGTCTTTTGGATAGTCTTCTCTCTCAAAAAATCTCTCTATATACGTTGACTTAATAAACTTATATATAGTTAGGGTTTCAACCTCATTTTCTAAAAAAATTGGCTCCACAAAAATTTACTTAAATACCCCTCCTTTTAATCCCTTTTTTTGTTTTGTTTTTTTTTTTTTCGGGTATTACAAGTTGTTAATGATAGATGCTAAAGTGATGTTAGTAAGAACCTTCCAACGTAACTATTGTGAAAAATTTTGTAAAAATTGTTTTGCTTGTAGAACTATTCATTGCAATTGGCTCAATACTCAAAAAGTGTTTAATAAGTGAGACAAATGGTCCGTTTAGATAGAACTTATTTTGCTGAAACTGAAAACTGAAAACTGAAAACACTGTAGCAAAATAATTTTTAAATGTGTGAATAGTACCGTGGGCAGTGGCGAAGCCAGGATTTGACTTCAGGGGGGGCAAAATTTATATACACTATAAACATTCATTAGGACATGTATATGTATATTATTTACTTGATATAAAAAAAATAATACACACATATTTTAGTGATATTTTAATGTAATAAGACCTGCATAATTTAAAATAAAATAATAGAACAATACTATTACTTCTTAAAATATAGAACTTTTTAAGAAAAATACTATATTTTTGGACTGAAACTCTATATTTTTGGACTGAAACTCTATAAGATAGCAAAATACTATACTATTTTTTCTTAAATTTGTTATAAGGCACCAGCACTTCAGATTCTTTTTGGCGGGCCAGGGGGGCAGGTGCCCCCCCTCGACCCCCCCTGGCTCCGCCCCTGACCGTGGGACCCATTTTTAATGAAAAGTTGCCGAAAAGTAAAATTTGTGGGACCCATGAACAGTGCATTTGTGCACTGTTCATGGCTGAAAAGTCCAACCTTGCGGCTGGGTTAAAAAAAAAAAAAAAAAAAAAAAGAAGAAGAAGCAAAACGCAGACGCAGCACTAATAAGCTGGATCCAAACCAGCACAAACTACATAACACTGAAAGAAATAAGAGAAATGCTACGTCTACAAAATTGAGCTGTGGAAATTACTAATCTGTTGGCTTGTACTAGGTGAATAACATAAAGAAGTGGCAGAGACTTAATGGCCAACTAACAACAAAGAGATGAGACCTTGGACGAATGATGCTGTGATGTTAAGGCCAAGGTTGAAATCCTAACAGTGACGAATTGTATTGATCCTATCCTATGGACGGATATGCCTTTGTTTCTTGTCAAGACTGACATCCAGAAACAATATGAGATCAAGACAGTGATTCTTTTAAGGAAGCCTTGGCGACTTATAATAATAATTGTTGAGAAGTTTGAATGAAGAAGGAATTTGAACACCCCTCTTTTATTTTAACAAGAAGAAACTTCACAACTGGAACCCACGTTATGACGAGAGACTTTACAACTAATTGGAAGTTTGGAACCCACCATGTTCCTTGTATTCAAGCACTATGTAGATTCGGAATATTTTGTTTCACCATACATTCCACATTATTGTATCACTAATTTGGATGATTTCCCTTTCATTTTATAATCATTAGTCGCATTCGTTTACATTAAAAATCTGTAGGATTTCAGCTATTTCCTGAAAGAGGGCAAGTTATGTCTGCTTCTTCAAAACTCGTTGCATACATTGTCCTAGAAAATTCAATATTAGTGGTGCATACTATGGTCCTTGGTTGGATTATTCTTTTGAGAAT
Organism: Castanea sativa; assembly: GCF_040712315.1. Taxonomy (NCBI): domain Eukaryota; kingdom Viridiplantae; phylum Streptophyta; class Magnoliopsida; order Fagales; family Fagaceae; genus Castanea; species Castanea sativa. Next base: position 86,317,431 of record NC_134013.1, on the reverse strand, counting down.
GTCATAATCCTATGAGTTATATATTCATATTTGGCCAGGCCGGCAGGAAGGCTTATCATTTTATCATATCATTAAGCAAACCCCAATTGGATTCAACTTTCAAGTATATTCTTAGTAAAGAAAAAAAGATTAATGCATTGGAATAATACTTATTGGTCAAAACACGGCTCTCATTTTGGAAGTTTTGTAGAAATCAGGAAGTGATTCTCTCTCTTTTGTTGTAAACTTGATGTTATACATATCATGTATTCACCATTTTTTTTCTTAGAAGTTCATCTCTTTCATGTGTTTTAAGTGTATGTATTTCATTTCCGGAATAATGTCCAGTCCTCCAAGCAATGGAGGGTCCGTAGATACAACAACAACAACAGTTGCTGTTGTTGTGACCTTGGGTAAGATTTTAAATCCATCTTTATTATTTTTTTCTTTCCCAGCTTTGTTTTCTCATTACTTTTTGTTCATTATTATCACCAATAATCCTGAAGAGCCATGAGGTTCTTATCGAGTTAAAAATTTTATACTCTGCAGTAGTCATCGTTATAAAGATTGTTATTGTGGTTATGGTATGCCAAAAAAGGGCTAAAATGAGAAGCAGCAATGTTAATCCGGAGTCACGATTTATGACACTCACCATGGATAAATTTCTCAACGATATGGAAAGAGAGAAGCCAATCAAATTTACCTCTCAGCAGCTCAGGATTGCAACAGACAACTTCACTAATTTGTTGGGTTCAGGAGGATTTGGATCAGTCTATAAGGGGATCTTTAGTAATGGATCCATAGTGGCAGTAAAGGTTCTGTATGGGAATTCTGATAAGAGACTTGAGGATCAGTTCAAGGCAGAAGTGAGTACAATAGGAAGGGTTCATCACTTTAATCTGGTACGTCTATATGGTTTCTATTTTGAGAAGAGCCTGAGAGCACTTGTTTATGAGTACATGGGAAATGGCTCGCTTGACAAGTATTTGTTCCGTGAAAACAAGATCTTAGGATTTGAAAAGCTTCATGAGATTGCAGTTGGGACAGCCAGAGGGATTGCATACTTGCACGAAGAATGTCAACAACAAATAATCCATTACGATATAAAACCAGGAAATATTCTTTTGGATGCAAACTTCTTTTGAATAGCCATTCCAGCACATGTTGGCTATTCCTGCGGCTCCTTCCCATCCAACACAGACTGATAGCACTTCTATTACAGACTATTCCTCTCAAATGAGCTTTGTATGTGCTACTCCTGTGATGAGGAAATATGAGATTGAAATGGCCTCTACTTAGGTGGGCTGAAGAGCGTCAGTTTGTGTGTGTGTGTGTGATCAATGTATTAATTTTTCACATGTACATGATTCAAGGACACTTTTTCTCTGTTTATACGAAAATGCATAATGTGCCATTTGAACTGCATTATTTACAGACAAGTAATCTGTTTAGGACGGACCATAGAGTTGGACGTCTGTTTGAGCTCTCTTCGTGAAGGTTCCTTCACATCTGTTGCTGCCACCATCTCAATTGACCTGTGGCATTCGCGTCTAGGTTATGCATCTTTCTCGTGTCTTTCTGTTATTTTTGTTAGTTTTTAGAAGTTTGATTGAATGTCTTATCATCTTGAAAACAAACTTATTTACCTTTTATAAAAGTGATTCCTTCTCTTCTACACCTTTCAATCTTGTTCATTGTGACATTTGGGTTCCAGCTCCGGTTATCATTGAGGAAGGATTTCCTTATTTTGTCATTTTTGTTTACCATTTCCTCTATGATAAAATTAGAACTGACACCTTTTTATAGAGTGGGCTCCAATTTCCTGAAAGTAACTCTCAAACCCACTGAATTTTGAGAGAAAATACTCATTTTCCTCACCAAAAAAAAAAAAAAAAAAACCACTCTTTACTCTCCCAATTCATCAAACACTTAACTCTAGATCATTGGAGACATCCTACCATTCTCATTCTTTAACAAGAAGAGGTAAAGGTACAATTCCCTATATGGGGAACAAGGAGATGATCCTTGGTTAGCTAGATTCAAAGAGAGGAGCAACTGTACTTTTCACAGGCACAAAAGTTTGAGGATCATCCATTGACCTTGTCTTTGTTTCCCTATGTGGGGAACAAGAAAAAATCCGAGCTCTTTAACACTATTTTTTCCAGAACTTTGAGACGAGAGATTTGAATACCCTAAGCTACTTCCTTGGCAGTAAGATCACCTCCTCCTCTTATGGCTACTATCTCTCACAGGATAAATAAGCATCGAACAGTCTTGCAAAGCTGGCTTGGTTGAGAGCAAAACCGTTCTAGTCCTTTAAAGGTTAATGCAAAGCTCACTATAGCTGATGGCTGATGGGGAGCCCTGTCAGGGATATTTGTGGGGATATTTTGTGGTGTAATTGTAATGGGATTTTGGGGGTATTGTTGGGCTTTGTGGAGCCTAGTTTATGTTTGATCTGGTTGACGACCCGATCCGACCCGAATAATATTGCGTGGTTTTTAATGTAGCCCATTCACAGGATGTAGAAAACCGTGATTTTGTGATTAGGGTTTTGGTTAAGTCGGTTTTGGAGAGAGATAAAGTGTCTGTAGCCGCAACTTATATTTTCTCTGATAATAGTGAAATCCCTGCAACTCCGTGGACGTAGGCAAATTGTTGAACCATGTAAATATTGTCTTGTGCGTGTGATTATTTTCTTTGGCGTGTGTTTTCTCTTTTTTTTTTTTCTCACAGGTTTAGGAATTAGTGGAAATTCCCTACAAGTATGACTATAAGGCCATTGTGCACGTGTAGTGTTGGATATTTGGGGGTATTGTGTAGTGTTGGGTTGTAATTGCTGGTGCTGCAATTGTGTATGCAAGGCAGTGACAGGGTGGCAGGTTAGATAGTTAGAAGTTAGTTAGGATATTGGGTTAGTTGGAGTAATGGTTAGTTGGAGTAGTACCAGACACGAGTTAGAGGGCTAAGCATTAGTCAAAGGTATAAAAGGAAGTTGTACAGAAAATATTAGATATAAAATAAGATGATTGTTCCCAAATTTACTTCCCTATTTCTCCGTTTCCTTTCTCTGTTATCTTCTCTTTTCCATTAGAGGGCCAGTTGACCTCAAATCAGCTAGAAAAACCCAAATCCATCTATTCCAACCCTAACATTTGGTATCAGAGCCTTGTTCCTACGTCACCATGACTGAAACTCGTGCCGCTGCCATGAACGTGGTGAATGAAGCTCTTGCTACTCTGCGTACCACTTCGGACCATCACAATAGAGAAATCCAAGAAATACAAAAGATTTAAGGAATCCATACCAGGACCATGAATGAAATGAATCAAAACCTCAATGCCATTCTACAAAAGTTGAGTTCTCAAGATAGCCATTCACACTCTCCTCAAAGAACGAGTCTAGTGAATCAGAGTTCTTCAGCCTTGTCATTTGCAAGATCGGTGAAATTGGACTTCCCACGCTTCTCAGGTGATGATCCTGCTAGTTGGGTCTATAAGGCAAATCAATATTTTGGCTATTATCAAACCCCAGTTACAAAGAAATTGCTAATTGCTTTGTTTTACATGGAATTGGAGGCTATGATTTGGTTCCAAGAGGCTGAGGAGGCAGGTGTGTTCACGGATTGGGATTCATTGGTGCAGGCTCTACACGTGAGGTTTGGGTCAAGTGCTTATGATGATCCTATGGAGGTGTTAACAAGACTGAGACAGTCTTCCACAGTGGCATTGTGCAAGGTAGAGTTTGAAGCTGTGTCTAATAGGATTAAGGGTCTGTCTCCTTTACACAAGCTTAGTTGCTTCCTAAGTGGCTTGAAGGATGAAATTCGGCTTCTAGTAAGGATGCTGAATCCAAGCACCTTGAATGAAGCATTTGGATTGGCCAAGATTCAGGAGGAATATGTGTTCAGTTGCAAGAAGAGTTCCAGATTTCAACAAGAAACATGTAAGAGTTCTATCTTGGCCTTACCAAAGAATAATGTAGTACTAGAAGCTAAATCTAAGATACCAATTAAGAGATTAACCCCTGCTTAGATGGATGAAAGAAGAAAGAGGGGGCTTTGCTATAATTATGATGAGAAGTGGGGGGTTGGGCACAAATGTAAGAATGCTAAACTATTTTTGTTAGAGGGAATTGAATGGTAAGGTACAGTCTGGGGTACAAATCACTGAAGTAGAGGAAGAATTAGGAAGTGAGGTTGCTACTAAGGCTGTTAGTCAGGAAGAAGAGGTGGAGATTACCCTGTATGCACTCATAGGAACTCCTACACCTGGTACTATGAGGGTGAGGGGTAAGATTAATAGTAATGGGTTGGTAATCCTAATAGATACTGGCAGTACCCACAATTTTGTAGATGTTTCTTTGGTTTCTGGGTTACAATTAAGGAAAGACGTTTCTAAGATATTGGAGGTTAAGGTAGCCAATGGTAGTGTAGTTAAAACTCTGGGTTTTTGTAGTAATGTGCTAGTGTGCATTCAAGGTGTGAAGTTTTGCATTCAATTCCATGTTTTAGCATTAGGGGGTTGTGATGCAGTATTGGGTACCCAATGGTTAAGCACCTTAGGTGAAATTCAATGGAATTTTAAACTCTTAACAATGGGTTTTTGCTATGAGGATCATCAAGTACCGCTTCAAGGGTTAACTCCATCCTTGGGATCTTCCATTGTGGATTGTAAGCCGTTTTTCAAGGCATCTGTGAAGAAGGGACTGTTGTTACAGATTGCTAGTGTGGAAGCTATTGTATCAGAGGTTAGGCTACCTGCTGAAGTGGACTCATTCTTACAAGAGTTTGAGCATGTTTTTGAGACTCCTACAGGGTTACTTCCTCTTAGGGGCCATGAGCATCCCATTGTTCTTAAAGAAGGAGCTCAACCCGTTTGCCAAAGACCCTATAGGTATCCATTCTACCAAAAAAATGAGATTGAGAAGATTGTGAAAGAATTGTTGTCGGTGGGGTCAATTAGGAACATAAGTAGCCCCTTTGCCTCTCCTGTTTTGTTAGTAAGGAAAGGTGATGGATCATGGAGGATGTGCATTGATTACAGAGCATTGAGCAATATAACTGTTAAGGATAAATTCCCAATTCCAGTTATTGATGAGCTGTTGGATGAAATGAGTGGAGCTGTCATTTTCTCCAAGTTGGACTTGAGGTCTGGATATCACCAAATCAGAATGAGGGAAAAGGACATACCCAAAACAGCTTTTAGAACACATGAGGGCCACTATGAGTTTTTGGTGATGCCATTTGGTCTAACCAATGCTCCCTTAACCTTTTAATCATTGATGAACCAGGTATTTAAACCTTTCCTTAGACAGTTTGTATTAGTGTTCTTTGATGACATATTAGTTTATAGCAAGTCCTTGGCTGAGCATGTTATCCATCTAAGAAAGGTTTTGGAGATTCTAGCTACTAACAAGTTGTATGCTAAAAAGTCAAAGTGCATGTTTGCTTGTAAGGAAGTAGAATATTTGGGGCATGTTATTACTGCTGAGGGGGTTCATACTAATCCTAGGAAAGTTGCTGTAATGTAGCAATGGCCTATTCCTAAGGATATTAAATCATTGAGGGGGTTTTTTGGGACTGACTAGGTATTATAGGAAGTTTGTCAAGGGGTATGGCCAAATTGCAGCCCTCTTGACAGCCTTGTTAAAAAAAGATTCCTTTTGCTGGTCTAATGAGGCTGAGTTGGCTTTTCATCAACTTAAAGATGCTATGGTTAAACCTCCAGTGTTAGCCTTACCAAACTTTGATCATCCAATTGTGGTGGAGTGTGATGCTTCTGGAAGAGGGATTGGTGCAGCGCTAATGCAACATGGCAGGCCAATAGCTTACCACAGTCAGGCTCTTAAAGGTAAAAACTTGGCTTTGTCAACATATTAGAAAGAGTTGCTAGCCTTAGTGGTTGCTGTCAAGAGGTTGAAAGCTTATTTGGTGGGCAGGCCTTTTACTGTTAAAACTGACCAACAAAGTCTAAAGTACTTGTTGGAATAGAAAATTGGCACACTAGCCCAGCAGAAATGGTTTGCTAAATTGCTGGGCTATGTCTTTGTTGTTGAGTACAAGAAGGGAAAAGACAATCTAGTGGCTAATGCATTGTCTAGAAAGGCTGATTTTGATGATTATACTTCTTTGGAAGTTTCAGAAGATCATAAGGAGGTCTTGTGCATGGTTTCATTTCCCTCTCCAGCTTGGGTGACTGATCTTAAGGCCAGTTATGCTTCTGACTAGCAGGTTCAAGCTATTCTCCAAGCTTTTCAGTTGGGAAAAGGGGTTCCAAAAGGGTATGTTGTGCAGAATGGGTTGTTGTTGTATAAAGGTAAGATTTTTCTTGGATCTTGTGATGCTTTGAAGGCTACTATACTGCAGCAAGTCCATGACAGTTCTCTAGGAGGGCATTCAGGGTTTCTCAAGACCTTACATAGGGTGCAGAGAGACTTTTATTGGCCTGGTTTGAGGTTTGATATGAAGAAGCATGTTAGGGAATCTGATGTATGCCAAAGACTGAAGTATGAAACCTATTATGTGGCTGGGCTGTTACAACCCCTACCTACACCTGACAAACCTTGGCTTGATGTAAGCATGGATTTTGTTGAAGGCCTTCCTAAGTCTCAATCCAAAGATGTGGTTCTAGTAGTAGTGGATAGGCTTACCAAGTTTGTCCACTTTATTCCCTTGTCTCACCCTTATACAGCTGCCAAGGTGGCTAATCTCTACCTGCAACATGTGTTTAAATTGCATGGTATGCCAGCTACAATTGTAAGTGATAGGGATCCTGTTTTCACTTCTCATTTTTGAAAAGAGTTGATGAGGTTGCAAGGGGTGCAGCTGGCTATGTCCTTAGCTTATCACCCTTAGATAGATGGACAAACTGAAGTAGTTAACAAGAGTCTAGAACATTATTTGAGAGCATTTGCAGCTGATAGACCTCAGACTTGGGTGGAATGGCTACCTTTGGCTAAATTTTGGTTCCATACCAATTTTCATACTCTACCAAGTTAACTCCTTTTGTCGCTTTATTTGGCTACCCTCTTCCCAAATTATTGGATTATATTCCAGGTACCACTAAAGTTGATAGTGTTGATGTGCAATTGAGGACTAGACAGCAACTTCTGGTCTTGTTGAAGCAGAATTTGGAAGCAGCTCAGGAAAGGATGAAGGTGAATGCTGATAAGCACCTGACTGAAAGGGAATTTGCTGACGGTGATTGGGTATACCTTAGGTTGCTGCCTTACAAGAAGAAATCAATGAAGCAGAAGCATTTGGGTAAGTTGGCACCTAGATATTATGGACCTTTTCAAGTCTTGCATAGGGTGGGCAAGGTATCCTATAGGTTGGATCTACCACCAGATTCTAGAATCCACCCTACATTCCATGTTTCATGTCTTAAGGAGAAGTTAGGCAAGCATGTGGTTGTGGTTCCTTCATTACCTTTTGTGGATGCAGCTGGCAGTTTGAGTCTTGAACCAGTGACTATTTTGAAGACTAAAACTCATAATTTGAGAAGCAGGACTATTACTCAAGTCCTGGTGCAGTGGCAAAGGGAAAGTGTGGATGATGCCGCCTGGGAAGACCTGTACCTACCGCAACAACAATATCCTCACCTTGTGGGCAAAGTGTTTTAAGGGGAGGGTATTGTCAGGGATATTTGAGGGGATATTTTGTGGTGTAATTGTAATGGGATATTTGTGGGTATGACTGTAAGGCCATTGTGCACGTGTAGTGTTGGATATTTGGGGGTATTGTGTAGTGTTGGGTTGTAATTGTTGGGTGCTGCAATTGTGTATGCAAGGTAGTGATAGGGTGGCAGGTCAGATAATTAGAAGTTAGTTAGGATATTCGGTTAGTTGGAGTAGTACCAGACACTGGTTAGAGGGCTAAGCATTAGTCAAGGGTATAAAAGGAAGTTGTACAGAAAATATCAGATATAAAATAAGATGATTGTTCCCAAATTTACTTCCCTATTTCTCTGTTTCCTTTCTATGTTATCTTCTCTTTTCCATTAGAGGGCCAGCTGACCTCAAATTAGCTAGAAAAACCCAAATCCATCTATTCCAACCCTAACAAGCCCCTTCTAGGTGCCACGTGTTGGGTATGTTTTTAAAATTTAAAGGAAACTAATTTTATTAAATTGTAGGTGCCACCTGGATTGCTATTGACCAAAATTAGTGGATGTAGTTGGAGAGAATTAAATTCACCAACCCCACCATCAGCTTTACCCCATAACCCACGACCTTGTCTCTTTATTTTACAAACAAAATCAGCTCCTCCAAAATATCTGTACTTTCCTTTATCACCCTCACCTATCTCGCATTAGCCAATTCAAATCTCTAGCCAATATTCCTATAATACCAGCAGATGTTGAAGGAAATCAAAGGAATAATTATGGAGTGCTTATATCACGGCAAATTCTTAAATTTGTGCTGGGTTTTGTCAACTCTTTTGCTCATATTCCTTTGGCTCTTCTATATAGCCAAAAAGGCCATTCCTCTTCCAAACGGGGTGTGAAGTAGAGAAAAAAAATTTGAGTTCATCTAATATACTATTTCCTCTATTTTTCTTCAATCTTTATATTGGGCATCTAATGACAAGTTCGAAGTTCTGTTTGTGAGTACACATTAACAGAATTGCTGTTGTATCTTGGAGAGTGACCGCCTAAGCCATTTGCACCGACATAGTCATTCTAGTGGAGGCAAAATCGCTTCTTTAGGACAACAAATTAAGTTCCGTGTCTTGGCTCAAATCGATAAGTTTATATCTCTCTACACTCTCATCTTATATCTCTAATCTGCTTTGTATTTGATTATTAATTTGGGCAATTTTCAAACCTTATTTCCAACACTATGTACTCTCTGCGGCTAGCTAGTTGGTGTGAGCGCCCTGTAGCCCATGAATCATGTCTACCAACAGAATAGCTTTCTTGGGGATTGACCAATGTGGATCTGTTGAACACATTAGATATGGGAATACGCCACTGACTCGAGTTAGGACAGAAAATGGAGTTGTCACCTAGTTATAGGTTCAAAGAATCAACTTTGACCCATGTTCAAAAGGCAAAATATAACCAAACCATAAGTTTAGAGTTAGTACAAAAGTAGAAAACAGTTAAGCACCTAAGCTTGCCTGATCGAATGGATTGGCCTCCACTTCATGCTTTAAACCCACTTTCTAACAAGCAATCCAATATGCTAGATCCCTTGCCAACATGCAAGTTCGAAATAAAAGAGATACATATAATTAGTTAATTACTCCCTGTGATAAAGTGTTGGTTGACACTACGACGGTTTGATTGCTTGGCTCTAATTTTGAATTTTTAGTTTTATTTTTTATTCTTTTATACCAATTTTATAATTATTTTGAGGATAATTATAAGTTTTAAGCCAATTTTTAAATCTTTCAGTGATTGGATTAAAACATTGTTATGGATTCCATTTTATTCCGGCCGAAAAATATCAAACTGGTTAGCAAACTAGAATGAAAAAGCCTCTAATTCCACATTGGGAAAAATTCTAGTCTATTTTGACCAATTTCGGTCGATACTCAAATTTTAGCCGGTATGATTTTGCTCCTTTAATAACTACTAGTTGCATATCCGCATGATGCATAGAAAAACTTGACGATTTGTTTTTTTGTTGAGTGAAAAATGAAAATAGTAAACGAGACTTATAAGTGTTAATCCCAAACATTTCTTAAAATTATGAATTATTTTCTATCAAAGTATGATTGATACAATATATTAGATTTTTAAAATTAAGCTATCTATATTTGTTATTTGAAAGTGTTTTAAATTTTGTAAGTGTTTTTTTTTTCTTCAAGGAAACATAATACAATTTGCATTCAATTATTATATTTTGTAAATAATGTAATATGTTGATGACATTTGTTTTATTACTCGCTACACGTCCCCAATAGCATAAGAGGAAGCATATATAAGTAAATTCATCACTTATATTAAAAAAAATAAAATACTTAAATAATATCAGAAAAATGTAATTTTGTCATAAACTTATCAACATTACGCTGATAATGTGACATAATTGTCAATGAAAAAACTCATTTCTACACAAACCTCTCCACCCAAAGTATCGTCGAGAGATCTTTCTAGAACCCATAATATTTTTTTCATAATCAATCTTGTGTGGTAGTACTATAAGGAGGCATTTTCCTACAACAATTTGTTTGTAGAGCTTTTGCTATTACAAGTCTCCTCAAACTATTTTTTACAAACTGCTGTTGTGACAAATTCATACAAAAGTGAGTGATGTTGGCTAACATCACTTTTTCACTTACCAATAACAACTCATCATAATTTGAGAAAAATTTTGTAATTTTTTTTTTTTGGTAACTATAGCATTTTCCGTAATTGAGAAATCAGAAGTTTGAATCAAGACGGAAGAACACAACCCCTTTATTCAACGAAATTCAACGAAGACAAGAAACTTGGAAATTTAGAACCGACCACATGAATTGAATGTCACAATCCTCTGATAATCCCAGCAATTTCCTTCATATTATGGCCTGGCTGGCAGGCAGGCTTGTCATTTTCACATATCAGTAAACAAACCCCACACGGTTTCAACTAAATTTTTTAATTATAGTTGGTTGTGTGTGCAACAGGTTTTTCCCAAAGATTAATGCATTGAAATAAAACTCAAGTAAATTCATCATTTCTTTTCTCATACAAGTTCGTCTCTTTCAATAGAGTTTGTGGGAGTGCATTGTCTGTATTTCATTTCCTGAATAATGTTCGTACCAGCTGCTATTGTTGTGGGCGTGGGTAAGGTTTTAAATCCATCTTTATTATTTTTTTCTTTTCCAGCTATGTTTTCTCGTTACTTTTTGATCATTATTATTAGTTATTACCAATAATTCTGAAAAGCTGTGAGGTTCTTATTGAGTTAAATTTTTTACATTTCTGCAGTAGTCTTTGTTATGGTGATTTTTATTTGCTTTGTGGCAAATCAAGCATGTTCTGACTGTGATAGCAGCAATGTCACTCCGAACTCAAGATTTATGACACTCACCATGGATAAATTTCTCATCGATATGGAAAGAGAGAAGCCAATCAAATTTACCTCTCAGCAGCTCAGAATTGCAACAGACAACTTCACTAATTTGTTAGGTTCAGGAGGATTTGGATCAGTCTATAAGGGAATCTTTAGTAATGGATCCATGGCGGCAGTGAAGGTTCTATATGGGAATTCTAAGATAATTGAGGATCAGTTCAAGGCAGAAGTAAGTACAATGGGAAGGGTTCATCACTTTAATCTGGTACGGCTTTATGGTTTCTGTTTTGAGGAGAACCTGAGAGCACTTGTTTATGAGTACATGGGAAATGGCTCGCTTGACAAGTACTTGTTTCGTGAAAACAAGATCTTAGGATTTGAAAAGCTTCATGAGATTGCAGTTGGGACAGCCAAAGGGATTGCTTACTTGCATGAAGAATGTCAACAACGAATAATCCATTATGATATTAAACCAGGAAATATTCTTTTGGATGCAAACTTCTTGCCTAAGGTAGCTGATTTTGGTTTGGCAAAGCTATCTAACAGGGAAAATACACATATCACCATGACAGGAGGAAGGGGGACCCCTGGTTATGCGGCACCAGAAATGTGGATGCCATATCCTATAACCCAAAAGTGTGATGTTTACAGCTTTGGGATGCTATTATTTGAAATCATAGGTAAGAGAAAGAACCTTGACGATAGTCTTCCAGAGAGCCAAGAGTGGTTCCCCAGGAGGGTTTGGAATAAGTTTGAACATGGAGAACTGGAAGAGTTGAGCATAGTTTGTGGGATAGAGGAGAAACATAGAGAGACAGCAGAGCGAATGATGAAGGTAGCTTTCTGGTGTGTTCAGTATAGGCCTGAATCAAGACCTTTGATGATTGTTGTGGTGAAGATGTTGGAAGGAGCAGTAGAGGTTCCTCCACCTTTAAACCCATTCCAGCACTTGTTGGTTCTTAATCCTAGTAAAAATGCAAATTCCAATCCAACACTTACTGATAGCACTTTTGATTCAGAATATTCCTCTCAAATGAGCTTTGTAGGCGCTACTCCTGTGATGAGGAAAGATGAGATTGAAATAGCCTCTACTTAGGTGACCTGAAGGGCATCACTACTGAGTCTGTGCAAGTGTGATCAGTGTATTAATTTTTACATAGGTACATGATTCAAGGATACCATTTCTCTGTTTATACAGAAATGCATAATGTACCATTTGAATTTGATTACTTATTTACTTGTAATCTCTAGACCCTGTTAAGATAAATGCCTTATATCTACAGCTCATGTTGCCTCTACAGATCAGGTTGTGAATCGAAATTCCAATTCAAATGCTTCTGCAACTTTCAGATAAACTTGCAGAGGATTTGGTTCCAACTATTGTATTTTATTTAAATTCAAAGGTCTCATCATTATCTTTTATCCTTGGCTTCTATCCAGGATTTTCAGTTGTAAGTTGTAATCAAATAATCTAGTACTCCTTCCGTCCTATTTAGTTTGTCCTCTATTTTATTTTGGGATGTCTCAAAATATTGTCCTGTTTCTAATAATAAAAGTCATTAATTTACTAATATTCCTATTATACCGCTATTTAATTTTCAAAACTACTCAATTTGAAAATAAAATCAACAAATTTATTTAAGGGTAATTTTGAAAACTAATACATTTTTAAAAGTTAGACAAGACAATAAATGATGTTCTCTTAAAAAGTTTGACTTTTCAAATAGGACAAACTAATTGAGACGAAGGGAGTAGTTTTATTTTGTACGTTTATATTTAATTTCAATACAACTCATGGGTTGGTAATTAAGCCAACCCCAATTATTCAGATTTTGATTCAACCAGCTGTTCTGTGAAAGTAAATAGGAGTACAAATAATCTCCTTCGCCACTACCTGCCCAAATTTGATTGGTTTTCTTTTATTAATCATCTGTTAGAAGTTGAGTTGCTCCACCATAATTTTGTTGTGCCTTTTAAGTTATAAGCCACCATCTTAAAATTGAGATTCATAAGCTCTCTTCCTTGAAGTTTCTCTCACATCTACCATCCTCTGCAATCAATCTTAATGCTTATACTGATTTTGATTGGGCTGATGATGTTACAGATTGTTGCTCTACGACAGGTTTTTGTTTTTTTGGAAATTCTCTAATATCTTGGAAGAGTAAGAAACAAACTGTAATTGCGCACTCATCAGCTGATAGTGATATAGCAAGATCGCAATTCAAATAACACATAATACTGTATTTCATAGTTTTTTTTTTTTTTTTTTTTTTTGAGAAGAATGTATTTCATGATTTTGAGCAGGTGTGTGTTTGTTATAATATAAATTATTTGTGTGATAGGTAGACTTAATTAAGGCCACAATATTTTTCACCCAGTCCTTTTTAGACAGTATTTTGTATATTTTGTACATAAGGTTTAAATAATTAACTCAACCGTTTGTACAGTTCACAGCTAGTCCTGTTGGTTGTACATGGTGAATAACATAAAGAAGTGGCAAAGAATTAATCGTCAACAAATAACAAAAAGATGAGACCTTGGACCACTTATAAGGAAGATTTGTGTGGCTCTTTCTAAGGAAGAACTGACAGACTTATTATAATTGCTGATAAGTTTGAATCAAGAGCGGAGGGTTGGTTGAATCTTCTGCATGCGATAAAGGTTCACCAGCTTAAGTCCAGGACTCTAGGCAAGGATTTCTCGGCAACATTGATGCTACTTGCATGGTTTAAAAAACCAAACTGGTCAAAGAACTGAAAAAGGACCGGTCCCTTGTTTTTCCTGGTTCTTGACCGGTTTTTTGCCGGTGTTTTTGGTTTTTATTGGACCAATTCGATGCCTGGTTACTGGTTCAACTAGTTTAATCAGCCAGTTTCCTCGGATTAGGCTCCCGGCCCAATATATACTACTGGGCCAATCCTCCCTATAGGTTTTATTTTTTTAGCTACTTCATTTTAATATTATTTTTTTAATTCTTCCTCATCTCTTTTTCTCTCTTCCTCTTCATCTCTCTCTCTCTTTTCTCAGATACAAGGCAAGCAACCAGCCACCCAAAACTCAAACTACCAATAACCACCACACCTAAAACCCAATCGCACCCAACAGCCACCAATTGCCACCATGTACAACCCACTACCAAAAACCACCACACAATCCGATCAATGACACAAACCACAACCACCATGTGCTACTACTTTACTTGAAACTTAACCACCACACCATCACTATAGCTAAAATCCAAGAAACCCACACCCAAAATCAATCACCACCACCAAATCCAATACACTGACGAACCCACCCAATCCCAGCCACCACCATGAAACTCACCCGACCCACCACCACAAAACACCCACACCCACCCCCACAAACCCACCCACACAGACACCGACCCACCACCACAACAAAATCAAATTAATCTTCTATATCTCTATCTTTTGGGTTAAAACTAAAAAATGAGTTTTTTTTTTTTTTTTTTCCTCTGGTGGTATAGAGCTTTGTGGGCTTTGCCAGATCAACCAAAGGAGAGGGCAATGGCGGCTCTAAGAAATTTTTATAGGGTGATCATTAAGAAATTTCAATTATACAAAATCTAATAAAACAATAACTTGAATATTTGCTACAATTGTGAGTTGAGTCACTAAGCAGAGTAAAATTGTTGTGACTATAAAGCCAAAAAGAATATAACTATCGTCACCATCAAGGAGAACTGACAGCCACAATATTTTTCTTGGTACCATTTTTAATTTAGGGAAAAATGAAATTAGAGATTATTTTTATTGAATAGGTTGAACGAGTTACAAATTTGAATTTTTAATGATTTTTATCTTTTTGTTTTATAGTAGGCTTTTTGTTCAATAATTAGATAACTCGTTGTTTGGTCTTATCTTATTTTTGTTTGGTTTATGTTTGTTGTTATTTGGGCTAATATTTATTATTCTTATTTGATTTTTTTTTATAAAAATTTTATAAAAGGGATTAAGGATTATGTTTGGGGGACTAATGCTACATTTATAATATTTTTACAATAAATCTTATGCAAAAAGATGTTATTGGTGGATTAAAAAATAATATCAGCATTGAGTCCAAATTAGAATCAGTAATAACTTACCACATTGGATTTGTTGTAGAATTATTGTGAATATATTGTGAATGTAGGATTATTTTTATTTTTGTTGAACCCAACTTTTTGTAATTCTCAAGTCAGGGTGTTCAATGTTTGTATTAGGGTGGTCACAATAGGTTAATTTAACATATAATTTTTTTTGGCAAGTGTATATATACAATTTTTTGCAAGTCATGGTGGTCTTAATGACCAACCTAGCTTGCATGTAGTGCTGCCAGTGGGAGAGGGAGAAGGAAAGGGTGAGGTGAAGAAAGAGAAAAAACTAGAGAAAAAATATAGGAAAGGGAATAAAATATTAATATATGGTTTACCTTTGAGTATAGTGTACAACCAAAAATAGGTGTGCATTGTAGCAAAGAAACCAAAATTTTTAGCTTTGCTTCCACCAATACAACCCCAATTTTGTAGTTGATAGTGCTAAAAATAACAATATGGCTTTTTAGCACAACCAATAATAATGCAGATTTTTTTTTTTAGTAAACAGTAATACTTATTTGAACACAGACAAAAATAGTAATAACGGTGTTTTAAACTGGGTTTATAATATATTACTTAACCAGAGTACAACTAAAAAATGGTCTAACCTTTGTAGTTGTAGACTAGGATTATAGACAGCAGACACTAGACACACACAATCTGTTGGTGCAAACACAATGATAATGGAAATAACACGAAGAGAAACTGAATAATACTTCTTATTTTTTATTAGTTTAAAGAAAGAGATTACACAACACTATTTGGACTGAGGCGCGGCACTCGCTCTCTTTAAGGAGATTCAAGCCCTTGGTTGGCTAAACTTTGTAACCGGTGCAGACCGTCTCTGACTTGTCTCCCCCAGGATACAACAGCCCAACAAGTGTCGTATGGCTAGAACAACTTCTGCACAAAGTGTTCAAGCCCAAAACTCCACCAGAAAGAACACCCTTCCTTGCCAAGAATCTCTCTATTTTTTTTTTTTTTTTGTATATTGTAATCACTTGGATTGTGTCTGAATGTTGTTGGATATTATTCTGATGGGCCATTGACTCACCAACGGATATGGTAATTGCTCTGAATGGGCTGTCAAGTAGGAGGATCCAAGGTGTTGATTCATTTCCAAATTTGACACCTCCACCCTTCACCTCCCCCTTGCGCACGTATCTGGCCCAATATTTGAGACAATTCATGTTAGCCCATTAATCACCACAATTAAAAAGAACAAAATAGTCTCTCTCCTTTTCAATGTAGGATTAAACATTTTCACTAACTCCTCATCTTCCACATTCACTCCCACATCTTTACATTTATGTTATAAAATTTATTCATTTTAATTATTTAATATTAAAATGTTCCAACAATCCCCCACTCATTTTAATATTAAAATTTTAGTTAAAGAGAGATTACCAGACAAAGATGGGTCACTATGCATCATGAAGGTGTGCTCTGCATTGAACCTTCAATTAGTAAAATAGCAATCTTAACTCCAGAGTCATAGTGGTCTCCGACTTGAACTAGGACCGCTTTAGGGAAATTAAGCGTCACTGCTTACACATAACAACCCAGGTGTTGACATGAGCTTTTATAGCTGGCACTTTACGGCCATGTGCTGATCCCGGTTTCATGAGTGTATTTGAGATTAAGTCCAAATCTCATAGGGAGCGGCCCCACCCCCACACTCACATAGGTGAAATTTTGTCAAGGGTGCTCTTGTAATTCTGACACCCCACTCATACAAGCTACAAATTTCATTAAGAGTTTTTTACTCAACCTCTCCACATTAAAGGATAAATGCACTTACATCATAGGGATGAGCAATTAAAAAATTATTTACAAAATAAATAATTAACAAAATTAATTGTGCATTTGAACCCAATTTTCAGGATCTCTGGTCTTTGGGTTGGGTATCCTCATACATGGCTCATGATATTATGGACTTTAGTCCCATCCCCCTCGATGTATTCCAGACTCTATCTTTTGCCAAGGCCTTGGTAAATAGATCTGCAAGATTATCATTAGATTTAATATAATCCACAGTTATGATGCCACTACTCAAATAAGATCGTACGGTACTGTGCTTTCTTCTTATAGGTCTGGATTTACCATTGTAATAACGGTTTTTAACTCTACCAATTGTAGCAGTGCTATCACAATGAATTAATATAGGTGGAATTGGCTTTTCCCAAAATGGAATTTCATATAACAAATCTCTAAGCCAATTTGCCTCTTCACTAGCTGAAGCTAATGCTATTAATTCAGCTTCCATTGTTGAATTAACAATTATTGTTTGCTTTTTAGATTTCCAACAAATAGCACCACTACCTAAGGTAAAAATATAACCAGTGGTAGAGAGAGAATCACCTGACAAAGTATTCCAATCGGCATCACTAAAACCTTCAATCACAGCAGGGTATTTTTTATAAAACAAGCCATAACTTTTGGTACCAATTAAATATCTCATGACTCGCTCAATAGCTAGCCAATGATCTTTACTAGGCTTGCTAGTAAATCTGCTTAGCACTCCTACTGCATATGCAATGTCAGGTCTAGTACAATCAGTAGCATAACGCAAACTACCAATGATGCTAGCATAATCCTTTTGATTAAAAATCTCATCATCATTATTCACAGGAAATAAATGAACACTAGAATCAAAAGGAGTAGCTACACTTTTGTGATCATGAAAATTATATTTTCTCAATATTTTATCAACATAATGTGATTGATCAAGATATATTCCATCACATGTTTTTGTAATTTTCATGCCCAAAATAAAACTAGCCTCACCAAGATCTTTCATATCAAAATGGCTTTTAAGCATATTTTTTGTCTCATTAATAACATGCATATTTGAGCCAAAAATCAACATATCATTCACATAGAGGCTAATAATAACATGTAAATTATTCCATGATTTAGAATAAATACATTTATCACATTCATTTGATTTATAACCATTCTCAATCATGCAAGAATCAAACTTTTCATGCCACTGCTTAGGTGCTTGTTTTAAGCCATATAGGGATTTAGTTAACTTACATACCTTGCTTTCTTGTCCAGGCTCTACAAAGCCTTCGGGTTGATCCATATAAATCTCTTCCTCTAGGTCCCCATTTAGAAAAGCAGTTTTTACATCCATTTGATGAATTTTCAAATAAAAAATTGCAGCAATAGCAATTAACAATCTAATAGATGTAATTCTTGTTACCGGAGAAAATGTATCAAAGAAATCAAGATCAGCTTTTTGTTTAAAACCTTTTGCAACAAGTCTAGCTTTAAACTTATCTATTGATCCATCCGGTTTCAACTTTTTTCTAAGGATCCATTTACAACCTATAGTCTTACAACTCGGTGGAAGATCTACTAATTTCCAAGTTTTATTAGAAATTAGAGATTTCATCTCATCATTTACAGCCTTTTTCCAAAATATAGCATCAGGTGATGTTATGGCCTCTTTTAAATTTTGAGGATTTTCCTCAATATTAAAAACATAATAATCAGGACCAAAATCCTTTTCAACTCTAGCTCTTTTACTCCTTCTAGGTTCCATTTCAAAATTTTCTTGATTTTGTAAATGTGAAGTGGAAGAACTAGGTTGTGACAAATATTTTCTTCACCCCCACTATTTTTCAATTTAAAAGGAAATTTTTCTTCATGAAAAATTGCATCACCAGATTCAAAAATTATTTTGTTTTCAAGATCAAAAAATCTATAGGCTGCACTATTAAATGCATAACCAAGAAAAGCACAGGTAGTAGCTCTTATACCTAATTTAGGTATTTTAGGGTCAGTAAGCCTTACATAAGCAAGACAACTCCATACTCTCAAATATCCCAAATTTGGCTTATGCCCTTTCCACATCTTAAAAGGTGTGGTGTGTGACTTTTTATGTGGCACCTTATTTAAAACATGACATGCATTTAAAATAGTTTCACCCCAAAAATGTAAAGGTGCACCAGATTCAATTAACATGGCATTTGTTAACTCAATTAAAGTTCTATTTTTTCTTTCAGCCACACCATTAGAAGCAGGTGAATATGGTACAGTAGTTTCATGGATAATTTTCAAAGACTGAACAAATGAGTTGAATGCACTTGATTCATACTCACGGCCTCTATCACTTCTTATTCTTTTTATTTTTCTACCGAATTGATTTTCAACTTCCTTTAAAAAATTTTGAAATTTTTTAAAAGCATCACTTTTATTTTTCAACAAATAAATAGTTGTATATTTTGAGAAATCATCAATAAAAGTGATAATATATCTATTTCCTCCACGAGTTAAAATTTCCTCAAATTCACATAAATCGGAGTGAATTAACTCAAGCAATTTGGTATTTCTTACAACACTTTTATGAGGTCTTTTTGTAATCTTAGCTTGACTACAAGTTTCACATTTTTCAAAATCTTTTGACAGTCTTGGAATTAATCCTAAACTACTCATGATTCCCACATATCTACTATTTATATGACACAAACGAGCATGCCAAAAATTAACAGAAGAAAGCATATAAACTGAACTGGTAGATGCTTTATTATTCTCAACATTTAATTTAAACATTCCATCACAAGCATAACCCTTTCCCACAAATAATCCCTTTTTAGTGATTACATAATTATCAGATTCCATAGTTTGCTTGAAGCCAGTCTTGTTAAGCAAAAAACTTGACATCAAATTCTTTCTCATGGACGGAGTGTAAAGTAAATCTTTCAATGTTAGCACACGTCTAGAAGTGAATTTCAATTCAACCTCACCACTCCCAAGAACCTTGGTTTTGCTAGAGTCACCAAGCATAACAGTTTTTTCTTTTTCAAAAGGAGTATACAATTTGAACCAATTTTTGTCATAGCAGACGTGCCTATTAGCACCAAAATCTGCCCACCACCCTTCAACATATTGCACCATATTGATGTCTGTAATCATAGCCACTAAAGGCTCTTCGGTTACGTTAGCCTGCGTGACAGATTCACGTTTCCGAAATTTGCAAAATCGAGCAATATGCCCACTCTTGCCACAGACAAAACATGATCTATTAAATTGATCTTGTGAAGGGGGTCCTTGGTTCTTATTGTAATTTTTATTCGGGTTTCCCCTTCCTTGAGGTGATCTATTATTGTTTTTAAAGGCTTTCTTTTTTGGCTTCAATTGACCCTTTCTAGGAAAATGATTTTTGGGCATATTATTATTAGATGAAATAAGGTTTACCTTTGTGGTGGAATTACCATTGCTCTCTTGTGTCATGAGTGCATTTTGTCCTCTAGCCTCCTCCACATGGATGCGCGTGATCAATGTCTCTAAGGATGTCTTCTTTTGTTTGTGCCGCAAAGTCTTTTGGAACTCCCTCCAAGATTGTGGTAGTTTGTCAATTATGCCGGCTACCACCAAATTGTCTCCGATCTTTATGCCTTCGGATCTCAATTTTGCTACAATCATTTGGAAGTCTTGTGCTTGATCCACCACCGATTTTCCATCCACCATTTGGTAACGGAAAAATCTACTAGCAGCATACTTCTTTGCACCTGCCTCCTCGGTATCATACTTGCTTTGTAAAGCTTTCCAAATTTTTTTAGCAGACTTGTAAGTTGTATCATAATAATCATAGAAATGATCGGCAAGACAATTCAATAGATAAGAGCGACAATTATATTCATCTTTTGTATACTTATCTATTTTTTCTTGATGAAGAATATATTCTTCGTCACTCATCTCATCGGTAGGAACCTTTGACGGATTCTTCTCAGTGAGGATGTAGGCAACTTTGAGAAGGCTCAAGTAGAAGAGGACCTTTCCTTTCCATCTCTTGAAGTGGGCTCCCTTAAAGCGAAAGGGCTTGTTGAGATCTCCAACAGGCTCATTTGGTTTCTCTTGTGTAGACTCCATGTGTGAATCTCCTTAAAATTGTTGGTGCAAACACAATGATGATGGAAATAACACGAAGAGAAACTGAATAATACTTCTTATTTTTTATTAGTTTAAAGAAAGAGATTACACAACACTATTTGGACTGAGGCGCGGCACTCGCTCTCTTTAAGGAGATTCAAGCCCTTGGTTGGCTAAACTTTGTAACCGGTGCAGACCGTCTCTGACTTGTCTCCCCCAGGATACAACAACCCAACAAGTGTCGTATGGCTAGAACAACTTCTGCACAAAGTGTTCAAGCCCAAAGCTCTACTAGAAAGAACACCATTCCTTGCCAAGAATCTCTCTATTTTTTTTTTTTTTTTTTTGTATATTGCAGTCACTTGAATTGTGTCTGAATGGGTCTATTTATAGGCTCAATGGGCCTCACGAAATTACTACCCAAATTAATATGATTAATTAGGTCCATTATTCTGATATAGTGGGTGTTACAAGATTAATTGTTGGATATTATTCTGATGGGCTGGAGTTACACAATTAATGGTGAGATAAAGAGTTTTCTGAATAATGAAAAGGCCCAAACGGATAGTCCATTAAGTGGGTTA
Source organism: Castanea sativa (assembly GCF_040712315.1). Taxonomy (NCBI): domain Eukaryota; kingdom Viridiplantae; phylum Streptophyta; class Magnoliopsida; order Fagales; family Fagaceae; genus Castanea; species Castanea sativa. The sequence goes on along the minus strand of NC_134013.1, from coordinate 86,295,885 downwards.
ATGGCTCATTATTTTCCATAATAAAAATAGAATATTAATTCGGACAATTTACTCACCAACGGATATGGTAATTACTCTGAATGGGCTGTCAAGTAGGAGGATCCAAGATGCTTATTCATTTCCAAATTTGACACCTCCACCCTTCACCTCCCCCTTGCGCACGTATCTGACCCTATATTTGAGACAATTCATGTTAGCCCATTAATCACCACAATTAAAAAGAACAAAATAGTCTCTCTCCTTTTCAATGTGGGATTAAACATTTTCACTAACTCCTCATCTTCCACATTCACTCCCACATCTTTACATTTATGTTATAGAATTTATTCATTTTAATTATTTAATATTAAAATGTTCCAACACAATCAATGTGGGGTTATAATACAGATTTGATTGTGCTATTTCTAAGGAAGAACTGACAGACTTACGAGAAATTATTCAATCCTCTTGGAGGACCACTTCATCAATATCCAATGGTCCTCCATACCATTATTATTTTGCCATGTGCCAAAATTAATTGACAAAGCATCCTAGTCATTTTGAGAAAAAAGAAAAAGTTCACAATAACTCCATCACCGATGATGTCCATTGAAGCCTGAAATTTTATTTGAACCTCAGTGACGATTATTGTTGTGAAATTTTAAAATACTCGCAAGTGTACGAACCGTACCGAAGTATAGTTTAACAAGAACAAGGTTGAACCCACAAGGACTTGAATGAACGTAGAAAAATTAATCAAATCTTAACAAATTAATCCTAATTTAGTTTAATAAAATTGGCTGTTTGAAATTAAATATACTAAGAAAATAATTAAACTAAGCAAAAATATAATATAAAGCAGTAAAAATATGTAACAATCTAGAGAAATGAATTAAGGTTTTGGAATCCGTCTTGTTATTTTATATCGGCATATATTTATAATCATTAATTTTTCCCAACCACTACATGACAATCTAGAAATCAATCTTGCTATAATGGAAAACGTTATCATTAAAACTTCTATTTAAATATTTAAAGCATGCTCTTCTTCGCTTCCTAGGTATAAAATCAAATCATCAATTGTATCCGTAGCCAAACAAATTACAAGAGATATCCAATTTAAAAATCAAGAAATAATAAACCAAGCATTCAATTAATTAAGACAAATCCTAAATCATGAGAAAAACATAATTGAACTCATATCTAGAATCTCATCTTAGTCAATTAGTATGAAGCAAGAACAATTTAAATTACTAAAGAACAACTATTGTGGGAAAAATCAAATCACATAAATATTACTGATAATCCTTAACAAGGTTTCATCCTCAACCCTAATTATAAATTTAGCTACTAATAGTAATTGAAAGAAAATACAAAAATAAAATACTAAACATTAAACTAGAAAAATAATTAAAACTAACTGTCATGGAAGAAGTAGCCGCAGCTCTCTATACACATTTACCTGCAACGCAAAGATATTATATAATCAGTAATAAAATAACATAAAAGTAAGGCTAAATATGTATATATGTGAGTACTTTATTATATATATATTTTATGCACATCATCTTTGGCAAATCCAATAATATGAAGTCCTCTGTAAAGATTAAAATAAAACTCTTTTAAGATTTTGCAGAAACTTCAAGATGTCAAAATTATTGGGCAACAAATCTATGTGACCAAACTCATCAAAGATGCAACTCATAATCTTACCAAGTAGATCTTTGCCTTCCTATTGAAAATCCACACAAGTATCAGAAGCGCCTCTGCGCTCTTTGGCTGTTAAATTTCTTTTACGCCAGTGTGGTTTTACCCATGCTACCCAATCCAAAAATCCCAATTGCTGAAAATCCAACCTTCTAAACAGGTCCTTCTTGGTCATGTCCAGATGTGAGAAATCTGAATCGGATCCAGTGGTTTCTCTCATGTATCTTTTGAGCATTGTCGCGTACTATTTTTCCCTCTTGGATGACTACAATATTCCTACTAGAAAAATAAATCAGGGTTGTTCATTCTTGATGACTCTGCAACTTTTAACAGAAGGTCTTGCCGCCGATGACTACAATGTTTTTTCAATCAGAATTCTGAACTGCAATGGTTTGCAGGGAGGCAGCACGTTGAGGTACCACTCTAAGTATTTTTTATGCCCCATAAAATTACATTTTGGTCCATAATTTGGTCTACTTAACAATATATCGAGTCTTTAAATAAATAAAAAAAGCCCAATTTTTTTTTTGAACTAAAATCTATAAAATAAATTTATAATAATAGCAAGCCCAAATGCCCAATAAAGACCTCAGGAAAAAAAGCCCAAGATCAATCCCCCCTCACTTACTACTAAGTAACTCAAACACATTTTTAAATCAACAAAAATAATAATAATTAAATTTTTATAAACTAAATACCTCATTAATCCTCACTGTCGATTGAATCAAATTTTAAACCAAAATAATTCCTAACCTAAAGGGAAATAAGAACCTCAGTCCTCAGTAGTTACTGACCTCAACATGCTGCCCGTTGCCACCCTTGATCCCAAAGTACATAGGTGATGGCGACGGCAACAACAAGATCGGTTGGCCCAAAGCAGTACTGAAGGTAACCCAGCCTGCCTATCCAATTCTGAGTTCTCAACATGCAACGGTGCAACCTATCCAGATCGGAGATTTCCTTGGTGAGACCTAGGCTTAACGTGTTGCCATAGTGCCGGCCCTTAAGGTATTTCAATTCTCTCTCTTTTTCTCTATGTCATCTTTGCTCTGAGAGCAGCTCTCTCTCTCTCTCTCTCTCTCTCTCTCTCTCTCTCTCTCTCTCTCTCTCTCTCTCTCTTTGAAACTAAAAAATTTGGTTCTCTAAATCTCTTTGGAATTGATTCAATTGAATAGCTTTGCCTAATTGCCTTTATTTGACTTTATTGATTTGTGATTTTGTCGTTTTGTGTATGTTTTATATTTCTTTAATGTTTTATGTAAGTGTATGACTATATAGTTTGTATGTAATGTAATTGATAAATTGTGTTGATTGGCTAGCGCTGGCGCTGGCTCTTGTCTCTTGTCTCTTGTTAAATTGTCTCTTGGCTCTTGTCTCTTGTGTTAAATTGTATGACTGTACATTAATAATATTAATATTTCAAATGAACTTATAGTTTATTGTTTATTCTTTTGCTAGTATCATGGATAGGGCTGTCCACGGGTCAATTTTGGACCCAACTTGGACCTGACCTGCTGGCATCGGATGGAAGGAAGAGGGACCCGAAACCGACTGTCGGCATTAATCGCTCAAGTCGATTTTGGGTTCGGGTCGGTTCAATCGGTGGAGAAAGTCTCCGGATCTTGCAAACGTCACCAGAATCTTCAAAAAAATTCACCAGAATCTGCAAAACCCCCCAGATCTACACCAAAAATCGCCGAAATCAGCTTGGATCTCCTCGAATCTCGCCAGATCTCACCAAATATGGTCGAGATCTCGCTTGGATCTCCTCAAATCTCACGGCATCTCACCAAATATCGCTTGGATTTCCTCAAATCCCACCGGATTTGTATATAACGTCGGTCAGGTCAGGTGGCTCGGTTTTGGAAAAGAAAACCCGCCACTCGACCCATCGGAGTCGGGTCTTGGGCGCAGAAACCCATCATCGACCGACGAGAGCGTCGGTTCGGGCTGAAATTGGGTAAGGATCGAGCGGGTTAGTCGGTCGGGCAAGTCTGGACACTCCTAATCATGGAGAAATATTTGGTAAGAAAACCATGTATCCAAGATTCATCTCTTGTGCAAGATCTTTAACTTAGAAAATCGTCATTTAGATCCTAGGCTACGAGAAAGGATATCATCTTATCATCCTGATAATCATGATGAAATAAGAAGATTTTATTTACAAAAAGGTCCTTGTCAACTTATTCTCTATAATGAGACTATCATGCGGATAAGATTTCAATTGTGATCAAATTCATCTTCTCTTTTCTTTTTTTTATTTTTATTTTTATTTTTATGCGCCTTACTCTTTATGTAAGTAGTTTTGGGAGTTATATTTGATTTAGATTGGGTTTATCTAATTAGTTTTTGTTGATCTTTGTAATTAGAAGTTGATATGAACAAAAAGTATAATGTTAATCTAATATTAGTTGATGCAATTTAAGATGCATTAGACTTTATATATATAAATGTTTTCTTTTTAAAATCTAAAAATTTAAAAAAATTTCTTCAATTTCTTCAATGCATTAGACTTCTACATTGTTGCTTTTTTTTTTTTTTTGGGTGTAAATACATAATGTATCATGAAACAAATTCAATAAGTTTTTTTTATTAAAAAAAATTGATAGACATTAATTAATAATTTTTAATAAATAAGAGTCAATGATTTGGCCATGGATCAAGTCAAATACGGCCCAATTACTAACACATGTACATGACATGGGTAAAAGTAAAATCTATTACGTTAGACTAAGTTTAATTCATAATCCCATAAATGCATGGGAAAACTTTACATAAATGTATAATGTATCATGTATAATCCATGGCTATAGTTGATAGGTTCAGTTATTGAACAAAATGAACTAAAAAATTCAAACGTTAAAACTCTCAAAAGGCTAAACATATCAGATTTTGGAGAGAAAAAAAAAAGTAGAAAATCAAAGAATCAGATGTCAAAACTTCCAAAAGTGTAAATAAATAAAAAAAGAAAAAGAAAAAAGAATTAGATGACTCAGAGCCAAGAATTAATTGAAACAATCAATATATATATATATATATATATATATATATATATATATATATATATATATATATGACTACACAACTGAGAAATATAAAAAATAAGGTAGCATATAAGGTAATAGTTTAAGAGAAAGATAAGGTACCCTTGAGAGAATAATCCAAGGTTATAGCTATTGAAATCTGGCAAATAGATTCAAATATTGCAAAAAATGAACCAACAAAATTCAAATGTTAAAACTTTCAAAATATCATAAAAATTAGCAAATCAAACGATTCAAAGCCTAGAGAAATATATAACTGCACAACAAAGAAATATAAGTGAAAATTTGGTTAGCCTCTAAAAAATAATCCATGGCAGCATTGGTAAAGATAGCTATAGCAATAGTGGAGCAGTTGGTAGTGTGGTAGCAAGAGAGAACATTATGTTTAGAGGCTTTGGATTCATGTAGGATTTGAAGTCTAAGAAAAACAACCGCCAAATTAGACACTTCTAAGCTGAGTCGGCTTCGAATGTGTTTTTTTTTTTTTTTTTTTTTTTGTGGTTTTGTCAAGCCACCGAATGGTCATGTCATGTGGTAGTGGTGTTTCTATTTTTTTTTTTTCAATAAATTGACCAACTACCGCCATGTCCATGTGTATGCTCCAGGCTCCAGTGGATCGGCTTGACTCTCTTTTTGTTACAAACATTAAATACAATGAAATTGGATGGAAGGAGATTGAGAAAGATCTAGATACCACAAAGAAGAGGCTTGGATGGAAGTGAATGGGAGTAGGTTCTATTGTTCTAGGTTTAGGGTTTTGTGTGAATGGGAGGCTTGGATGCGTGTTCTTTTTTTATTATATATAAATGTTTTGTTTTTAGGTGTAGTATAGTATAATAATTAAATAAGGATTAGATGAATCAAGTGAAGAATTTGAATTGCAATTAAATTAAGATTTTTATCAACTTAGAAATTATAGGAGGAGAAAAATTTTATCTATATATATATATATATATATATATATATATTTTTTTTTTTTTTTTTTTTTAAATCTAAAATTCTAAATATATATATATATATATATATATTTTTTAAAAAATATTAAAAAAATTGTACAATTTTTTATGTGTAATAAAAAATTTATGGAAGTGTGAAGTTGAATTTTGTTTTAAGCTATTCTACTTATCAACTTATAAATTATAATAAGATAAGGATCAGTTCAAGAATTTGGATTGTAATCAAATCAAAATTTTTATCAACTTAGAAATTATAGGAGAAGAACATAAGAACAAATATATATATATATATATATATATATATATATAATTTTTTAAATTTTTTAAAAAAATCCTGCAATTTGGTGAAGTAACTTGGCGTAACTATGACTTCTAAGCCCAACTTTTATTATATATAATATAATATAATATGATATATATAAATTATTTAGAGATAATTTCAAGCTGTGGAGAATTAGATATATGGGCCCTATGTTTTTATTTTTAGAAGAAAGGACGATTGCGGATTTGATGGTTAGAAGTTTGAGGTCGTTATTGTATTTGTCATCTCTAAAAAATGAGGTTAATAATCATTAGGGTGAGTTTGGTTCAACTTTTTAAAACTGGGCTTTTTGAAAAAGTGGAGTTTTCAAAAAGTGCAATATGAAAAAATGCTTTTTAAAAAAGCTGAGTGTTTGGTAAAAACTGTTAAAAAGTACTTTTTGAAAAATATGAATGTTTGGCTAACACTTATAAAAGTGGCAGTTTGAGAGATAAATTACCAAAAATGACAATGTATATATAAGGGAGTTTATTTCATACTTAAATCAACTACTACATATACTTACTAAAAAAAACTAATTAATAATAATAATAAATATATTGTTGGTATTATTTTAATAATGTTTTGGCAATAATCCAAGTTAAATTGTACTACATAAAAATGTAAAAATATGATAAAATACATACCAATAACCCAAGTTTAAATTGTACTACATGATATTATTAAAAAAAAACTACTAATTATTATCCCCCCAAATGGAACTAGCAATGGAATTACGAAGAACCACCATCGCAGGTTATGTTAAAGTTCCTGGGTTTTGCTCATGACTGCTATCTGCTTCACTATTATGTTCTCTTCTAGAAATTGAATCTCAATTGGCGTGTATGAAGCCCCTATCATCCCTATCATTTAGTCTAACAAAATTATGAAGAACCATAGTAGCAGATAAAATAAGTATTTGGATATGGAATGGAAAAGATGGCATATTTCTGATAATTCTCCATTTATTCTTCCACACAACAAAAGTGCACTCAATCACACATCGAAGAGATGAGTGAGCATGATTAAAATTTTCATGTCTACTTCTAAGGCTTCCACCTCTCCTTCGAAATTCCTGAAGATGGTAAGATATCCCCTTGTATGGTGCCAAGTAGCCTTTCATTATTGGGTATCTAGAATCAACTACATAATATTTCCCTAGAAAAAAAAAACCAATTATATTAACACACACACAATATGTCATTATAATGAACAATTGATTAACCAATGAAAAACCTGGTGGTAGGTGTGGAAAATGGAGGTGTCGTGTGCTGCACCTTCCCATCCAGGCAAAACAAATATGAATAACATATCAAAATCACATGCAGCCATCACATTTTGGGTTGGATATCCCTTTCTTCCAAAGTATGGAATGGACTTATCAGTAGGTACAACCACTATCACATGTGTGCCATCAATCGCACCGATGCAATCCTAATAAAAACATTAATAGTTTTCAGTTCCACATGCATTGTATTATCTTATAGACAATAGCACTTATTCAAATATACAATAGTACACATACTTGGAAATGTGGCCAAAAAATTGGATGGTCTTGTGATTGGGTTGGAACTTCACTAAAAGTTGGATCTGAAGGATTTACATATGCAGCTGCAAAGCGAGCGCCCAACAAAGTGAACATCTTCTCAAAATGTCTACTTATGGTTTCACCCGAATGCTGAAATATTTCTTAAACCATTCAGTTACATGTTCCATGACCAAGTATCAATAAACACATTGCCACTGACTCTTCTAACCTTATATTCCTTGAATGTTGAAGTCCATAATCATGTTGTAAAACTTGACACAAATTATGAAACACCTCCTTTTTCATTCTAAACATGTTGTAACACAATTTCTCATTACCTTCCATACAACGTCTCACCCAAGCCCACCCTGTTTGTTCAAAATCATAACAAGGAGTCTTATTAATGTACTTATTGAAATATGTCACAACTGCTTCACATGTAACTGCCACAAGCTAGTAAAACTCCTCATCAGAATCGTCGTTACTATCATCATCATCAGAATCATTGTCACTGTCATCATCACTGTCACTACTCTCATCATCATCATCTTTCTTATCACCATCATTATTATTGTCAACACTGTTATAATTACCATCATTCAAGTCACCACCATCAAGATCATCACAGTAATTTCTGTAATTCCCATCCATTAACAGTTCCATATAGCCACTCTAATGAGTACCATTATAATCATCCATATTGGTTTAGTCTATACAATAAATTAACAAATAATCAACCATTGCTAATACTACTTTAATAGAAATCAACATAATAATCAACATCAACAAAGTAACAAAAGGCAACAATAACACTTTCATGAAAATTTCAAATGTGTTCACATTACACATATATTAGTCCAAAGCTAATACTAAATATTACATAACTTAGTTTAAAGTTAATACAACATAAAGCTAATACTAGTCCTAAGCTAATACAACATAAAGTTAATATTAGTCCTAAGCTAATACAGAGTACCACATAAAGTTGGTCACTTCTTTTGGTTCCTAATCATTCCTTGTAGCCATTGCAGCTGTGACTCTAGGTCCTTGAAATTTAGGAACATCTCCCTACATGATCTTTTCATTAAGACAAAAGAAGCTTGAACCATAAACGTACTTTCCACTCCAAGAATTGCTCTCACAATCTCGATGACATTATCAATTGAACTTGATGACTCTCAAGAAGTACTTGTGGACTCATTCTGACATACTTTTATTAATTGACTAATACGATCGTCCAACATTGCAGCTCCTCCTATCTTCTTCTTTTTCTTCTGTGAGTGTATTGATTCACTAGTTCGCTTTTGTCTTGAACTACGTGATTGACTAGTATGTCCTTGCTGCAAACTATCAATGTCTAAACTCATGTCACATTGATTATTCTCAAATTCGGAGCTACCATCAGAATCATCAGCACCCTCTGGTGGCATTGTTGGAGGGAGTGTATTGGAAGAAAGGGTCCATGCAGCTACTCCAGTTGCTACAACATCCCTAAACATTCTATCAAGTTGTTCTAGATTTTGTGGACCTTTCAGTCGAAATTTTGTAGCTTTGGGTAATTCCTACAAAATGTAATTGTCATTTCACTCATATTACAATAATATTAAAAAACTATCTCCAACTATGTACATATTAATAAAATCTTCAACTCACCTTCAACTTCCAGTCCCACCAATCATTACTAGCATTAATCATTCCCTTCACTGCATCCCAACCTAAACCTGTGTCATGACTTATCGATTGTTCCAACACTCTCCAATCACCTTTTAATACATGCCACCTACTTTTTAATTGGTCCTTATCATAGTTTTGACCGGTCATTTCACAAAATTTGGACACCAAATTGCTCCAACCTTTGATACTAAAGGTAGCACCTTTTGTTCTATTCCCGGCTTCAATTTGTTCCACACAAAGGTTACAAAAAATAGCTGTCCAACTTGCTTCTCCCCATAATGCTCTAGCCTTTTTTGCCTCGGAGTTGGAAGTGGTCTTTTTACCCATCTATAGAGTTAAGCAACCATAAGAAATGCAAAAAATAGAATTCATAATATTCCAATCTAGTGAACTAGTTACAAACAAACATGATCCAATAAATCCACAAACTAAAAAAAAAGTTTGATGATTTGGTGTGAAACAATTGTTAGTGTTATATGAGTGAAAAGACAGACATTATCTAAAGCTCGCACACACTATACACTCAGGCTGCACTGGCACATGCACACCTCATCAGCTGCATATGCATGCCCCATCAGCAGCAGACACACCCCACATCAGCAGCCCACGCACACCTTGCAACACCTCACCATGCAGCAACACACACATGCCTCATTAGCACCACACGCACTCCTAACATTAACATGTGACACACTAACATGTATTTGCATCCTCAATATAAAAACAATTCAATCAGCATCTTTGCCCTTAATTAAACCCAACTGAAACCTCTTAAGGTTGCCTATACAGGTTCTCTTCATTTATAAGGTACCCTACCATCTATACTGCCCCAAAGACAACCTTATAACTCAATTTCATAGAGTGCCTAAATTCAAATGAACAACCTCGAAGAACAAAACAAATTCAACAGAACAAGCATATTCAACAGGACAGAACTGAACAACCTCGAAGAACAGAACAAGCTCGCACCAAGACAGACCCAAAATCCAACCCGTAACAAAAACTAAAATACCCAAAACAAAACAAATTCAACAGAACAAGCATATATAACAGAACAAAACAAAACAACCTCGAAGAACTGAACAAGCTTACACCAAGACAGACCCAATAGAAGAACCATATTCAACAAAACAGAACAACCATATTCAATAGAAGAACCATATTCAACAAAACAGAACAGAACAACCTCGAAGAATAGAACAAGCTCGCACCAAGACAGACCCAAAATCCAACCTATAACAAAAACTAAAATACCCAAAACAGAACAAATTTTTCAGTACTGGAAGAACAAAACAAATTTTTCAGTACCCAAAACAGAACAAGTAGATCATTAGCAAGAACAAATTAAAGCATGCACATATTTGAAAATTTTTCAACAAATATTTCAGAATCTCTAATGGTATGGTTTTTGGTAGCAGATCAGTGTTGGTTGGTGGTTTGTTGATCAAAGACTCTATCTTCAAAATGTTTTTCTCAAATTAGATTAGACATAAATTAAATTTTTTAAAAAAATATACAAAAACATGCGCGTTGAAGAAGACGAAGAAAGAAGCAGAAGAGGAAGAAGGAAGAAGAAGAAGAGGAAGAGGAAGAAGGAAGAAGAAGAAGAAGAAGACGAAGAGAGACTTACCACGGAGAGGCTTGTAGAAGCACAGAGAGGGCATAGCAGAGAGAAGAGAGGCTGGTGTGAGTCTTCAGAGAGGGCAGAGGGTAGAGCAGAGAGATGAGAGGCTCTGAGGAATGCGTGACAACTGAGAGAGAAAGAAGGGTAAAGTTAGATTTATCAAAGGGTAAAGTGAAGGGCAATTTGGTAACTGCACATTTGCTCTAACGGATACTTTAATCAACGCGCACCCACTTTTTTAATATGGTTTGAAGAGCTCCATAAATGTTTTGCGTGTTCTGTGTACATTTGGGAAACATAACTTTCCCTAAAACTCAGCTTTTTAAACACACCAAACACTGAAACAGTATTTGCTTTTTCAAAAATTGCTTTTTGGGGCTACAAAAGCCGAAACAAACAGGCACTTAGTCACATTCATTTGCTTTTAAAAATTGAGAGGATTAGGGTTGTTGGCTGACATAGGGCAAATAATGTCTGCTTGTTCAAATGTCGTCGCACACAATGCCCTGAAAGTTCTTGTCAAGCTCGTCATTCCTAGGAATGTACGTACGGCGGCTTAAGAATGTCATAATCCTCTGACTGAGCTAAATGTTTTGTCATTTTATCATATATTCACAATAAAGAAGAAAAAACTAATACATTGAAGGGGAATTATTAATTGGTCAAGACAAGGCTGTCATTTTATAGAAATCAAGCTTTGATATTCTCTCTTTTGTTGCGAACTTGATGTTGTATATATATATATATATATATATTTATCATCTATTCAGCAGTTTTCTAATAAGTTCATCTTTTTCGAATGCTATAGACTATGGAGTTTGTGGGGGTGCTTTTAAGTTTTTAAGTCAGTACTCAGCAGTTCATTTCCTGAATAATGTCCAGTGCAGGTGATGGAGGGGAAGCAAATCCAGAAGCAAACAAAGTTATCAATATTGTTGTTTGGAGCAGCAGGGGTAATATTATAAATCCATCATTTTTATTTATTTCTTTTCCAGTTTTGTGTTTTCAACACTTTTTTTTTCTCCATTTACATGCATGATTATTACAAATAATTCTGAACAGCTGTGTGGTTCTTATTGAATTCTCTACACTGCAGAATACATGAGATTCACCAAGCTTGTTATTTTGGTTTTGATATACCTAAAAAGGGCTAGAAATAGAAGGAATAACAGAAATATTAGTTCGGATACAGAATACATGAGATTCACCATGGATGAATTTCTCAACAATATGGAAAGAGAGAAGCCAATCAGATTTAGCTCTCAGCAGCTCACGATTGCAACAGAAAACTTCACTAATTTGTTGGGTTCAGGAGGATTTGGATCAGTCTATAAGGGGATCTTTATTAATGGAGTCGCAGTGGCAGTGAAGGTTCTAAATAGGAATTCTGATGAGAGAATTGAGGATCAGTTCAAGGCAGAAATGAGTACAATTGGAAGAGTTCATCACTTTAATCTCGTACGTCTTTATGGTTTCTGTTTTGAGGCACACGTGAAAGCAGTTGTTTATGAGTACATGAAAAATGGCTCACTTGACCAGTATTTATTCCGTGAAAACAACATCTTAGGATTTGAAAAGCTTCATGAGACTGCAATTGGGAGAGCCAGAGGGATTGCTTACTTGCAAGAAAAGTGTCAACAACAAATAATACATTACGATATTAAACCAGGAAACACTCTTTTGGATGATAACTTCTTTCCTAAGATAGTTGATTTTGGTTTGGCCAAGCCCTTTAACAGGGAAAATGCACATATCACCATGATAGCAGGAAGGGGGACACCTGGTTATGCTGCACTGGAAATGTGGACGCCATATCCTGTAACCCACAAGTGTGATGTTTATAGCTTTGGGATGCTATTATTTGAAATCATAGGGAAGAGAAAGAACCTCGATGATAGTCTTCCAGAGAGCCAAGAGTGGTTCCCAATTTGGGTTTGGAATAAGTTCGAAAGTGGAGAACTAGGAGAGTTGACCATTGTTTGTGGCATAGACGAGAAATATAGAATGACAGCAGAGAGAATGATGAAAGTAGCTTTCTGGTGTGTTCAGCATAGGCCTGAGTCGAGACCTATGATGAGTTCTGTAGTGAAGATGTTGGAAGGAGCAGTAGAGATTCCTACATCTTTAAACCCATTTCAGCACATGTTGATTGTTACTCCTTGCACTAATGCACCTTCCCATCCTACAAATACTGATAGCACTCTTGATTTGGAATATTCCCCTCAAATTAGCTTTGTAGGTACAACTCCCGTGATGAGGAAATTTGAGATTGAATTAGCCACTACTTAGGTGGGCTGAAGAGCATTGGTTTGTGTGTGAGTGTGATCCGTGTACTAATTTTTCGTCTATGTACATAACTCAAGGATACTGTCACTATGTTTACATAGAAATTCATACTGTGCCATTTGAATTTGATTATATATTTCCTTGTAATCTGTACACCCCCCCCCCCCCCCCCTTTAAGGTACAAACCATCATCTTAAAAATGAGATTGATCAGAAAATTGGACGTTCTCCCAATAAAGAACTAGTCATTCAATTCAAACATATTAAAGATATCTAAGCAAGAGCCCCCAGGCCACTGAATAATCAGTTCTTTCCACCAGTTAGAACTAAGCAAGAGAGACCCCCACAGATTGCACAGGATTCTGTTCTGCAGAGTCTTCAAACTTCATGCAGCAACCAGCTCTAGATTTCACATCCCATACAATGGCTTGAATGATGCTCTCTTCAAAATTTCTTCGCAATCATATGTGATACACAGTAGCTTCCCAAGCTACCTTGTATACAAAAGATTTGAGACCCATTCCCTACAGAGCTTTGACACCAAAGTCTAAGATTTCAGACCAGCTCTGCCTCTACAAAACGCACCCAATATATATCACCTTTACATCCCTAATTATGAGTCTGTCATGGTTTGTTAATCTGTATTTAAGTGCCAAGGTTATAGATGCATGTATTTGATCTTTCAAGGATCAACACTGGAGCAAGATTAGCAAAATTGTGTCTCTACTCAGTTAGAAGTAATCTGTGCCTTTCTGAACATGACATGACTGCTAAGCAAACTGTGTCCAAAATTTCTGCTATGAAGTGGAAAATTGTTTGGACTATATTTTTCTTATTGATTTGTACCAAAGTATATCCATTGTGAAATTTATCAGTAATTTAAATTTCTTTCATGATTTTGTTTGTACAACCCCTGCCTCAAAGTCTTCTCAAATTTAGTGTATGATATCTCAACTGTGTCGCTGTCATCTGCCTCTTACAGTTCTCTATTTATCACAAATACACACACACACACAAAAGGGCCAGCAGTATTATGAGTTATTCTTATTATTCCTAAAGAAGAATCACCTCTGATTTACCTTCTTCAACTTGGTAATCCTCTATTTTTGTATACTTAAGAAATTTTCTTTCTTGTCAAATTATAGAATCTAAACATCATATCATAGAGTTAACAAAAGGAAAAAGAAAAAGATGAAAGAATCAAAACCCACATTAGACTATCCTTAACCATTGTTGGTTGGTTTGGAAGGGTTGAACCTGCTAACAACAATTTTTATTATTATCATTTTAATCTCTTCTCAAGTAAAAAAACCTTTGAAGCACTTTTTATTGTATATATGTCATGGCATTGATGTCAATTCATGAACAATGCAATCGTGTATCATGTATGTAAACATTATTAAAGAATGTTATACATCTGCATACATCTATACATATACAACCATAATCTTTTTCTTTTCTTTTTCTTTTTTTTTTTTTTCTTTTTTTTGAGAAAAATATACAACCATAATCTGAGTAACTATAGACTAAGTAGCTAATTCAATCTCAAAAGTTCTATGCACAGGTTTGGAATTAGGTTGCTCAAGAGTGTTTGCACTTAATGATGATATTGATGTAGTATACGAACCCCCATTGCTTCCATTATCTAGGTTCATAGTTGGATTAGGAGATACCATGTGCTCAAAAGGAAAAGGTGGTGGAGTAATTTCCATGCTCCCCTCCAACATCTTCACCACAGTGCTCATTAGAGGTCTGTCATCAGGTGAATACTGAACACACCACAGAGCCACCATTATCACCCTCTCTGCCTTTTCTTTGTCCTTCTCTTCAATCCCACAAAGTGACATCATAACTGCTAATTCAGTATTGTCAAACATGTCCCATGTCCATCGTGGAAGCCATTGTCGTGACTCAGTTTGATTCTCATCAAAATTTCTTCTCCTCCCCACAATTTCAAAGAGCAGCATTCCAAAGCTGTAAACATCACACTTGTGAGTCACAGGATAAGGCTTCCAGAGCTCAGGAGCAGCATATCCTGGTGTTCCTCTGCCATTTGTTAATAGTAAGTGACTACTTCCTCTGTTACAAAGCTTTGCTAATCCAAAATCAGCAACTTTTGGATTCAAATTTTTATCAAGAAGTACATTTCCTGGCTTTATATCATAGTGAATAATTCTTTGTTGACATTCCTCATGCAAATAAGCAATCCCTTTTGCAGTTCCAACTGCAATGTCATAAAGCTTCCCCCATTCCAACATCTCTTGGCTGTTCTCGCGGAATAAGAAGTTGTCAAGGCTACCATTTTCCATGCACTCGTAAACAAGTGCTCTCATCATGGGGTCGAAGCAAAAACCATAGAGTCTAACTAAGTTGATATGGTAGGTTCTTCCCATGGTGCTAACTTCCGCCATAAACTGCTCTTCAACTCGCTTATTCAATTCACCATTAAGCACTTTGACAGCCACTTGCATTCCATTTGGGAATTGCCCTTTGAAGACTACACCAAAACCGCCTGAACCCAATATGGTGGAGTAATTTTCTGTGAATTCTGCAAGTTGTTTAGGTGAGAACCTGATGGGCTTCTCTCTTGCCATGTTGCTGAGGAATCTCTCCATGGTTGCATGCTCGACTTGTGAGTCTCTAAGTACTGGGAAAAGTGGTGTTTCTGCTTTTTCGATGTCTTCGGATGATGAATGTGGATTTGAAGCTTTATCAGTGTCTGCAGTGGCTAAACTGGTATAAGCTGGAATTGCAGTCCCTGCCTTCCTCAAACAATCAATAATGGCATATACTATGGCTACAATTGCAACCATCATCACCACACCTGAAACTGAAAATTGGAGGAGAATTAATTCAATTATGCCATACAAATTTGTACACTCAAATTCAGGACAAACTTATTTTTGGGTAAGAATTTCTAAGTAACAACATTTTCAAAAGTAATAGTATTTTTTCATGAAGGGAAAATTACAGTATACCCTTAAACATTGAGCTCCATTGTAGTTAACTTTGTGATATTTATCTCCTTGTAATTTTTTTTTTTAATGAGCCGTTTCTACTAGCTCTAACAGAATTTGATGATGTAGCAAGTGCCAAATCACATCTTGAGAAAGAATTGAAGAAAAATACGTTTCTACTTTCTACCTCACATTTCTAGTTCTCTCACTTTCTTCTTCAATCATTGTTTGGCTTTCTGTTTGTTCACAAAACATAAGTTCTAACGTAAAAAAATGTTTTTCTTAATTCTTTCTCTATGGGTGTTGTTGTCACTTGCCACAACAACCTTTGGTTTAGCATAAGAGCACATTGCGTTTAATATGATAACCTAAAAGGCTAAAACCCCGACAACATATGGTATTACAAAACCATGGTAGTCCTTGCTAGCAATATCTTATATTTTAGGGGAAGACATATTTATGATTGTTAGAAGTTGGTCGAACTTGGCAAACCAAGTCGCCCATTACTGGTTAGGACCTATTTATTTAATTAGCTCCCCATGTAACATATATAAAGGGACATGCTCTCTATCACTTGGGGGTGGATTATAAAGGGGTGTAACTTGGGTAATTGATGCAAAAGAAAAAAGCAGAAGAAAACTCTCCCTCTCTCTTATGCTCTTAGATTCTCTCTATCATGGTTTTTAGACTCTGGATTTTGTGTGCCTTCTCTAATAGCAAACCCCACCATGAGCAGTAGATATTTGGAACACTAAGGCAAATTTACAATGTAAAGCAACCATATTCAAGGTCATAGATGCATGTATTCGATCTTTCAATGATACTATCACAGGATAGTAGAGAAGGGTTTGATTCCCTCCTTGTGTAACTTCGATTCTAAGTGCGAACTAACATTTCCAGAACTAACAGTACTTCTTTTCAACAAAAAAAAAAAAAAAAGAAAAAAAAAAAGCTGAAAGCTGAAACATCAATGAGAGACTGAAACTGAATAAATATAAACATAAAACAGCAAACTCTTTTTTGGTTAGACTTAGACGCAACAACTGAAACAGTAACCAACAACAGAACATATATGCATGATGATTCAAACACTTCAAATAGCTTACCAATAGAAGCTATTGTAGCCCATTTCATTGTAGAACTAACCCCATCATTGAAATTTTTGAAAACATTCTGGGCTTCATTGTCCATACTGCTGAATCCACCATAGGAATCCACTTGGGAATCCTTGGCACCAATCAAATGGCCATGACTATCAAAAACAAACTGGATTGGAGGAAGGCTCCTAGTCATCACTTTTCTATAGGTATAAGTTTCAACCAAATTCTCTCAAGAAGATGAATATGTCAGTGATGATAATGATAACGATTACGTTACAAAAGCAAGCATAAAATATATGTAAGTAAATCATGGATTTGCCACCACTTACGATCTTGACTTTGACTATATAACGCGTTTTCAATCCTAAAACTTAAAAAAAGTCTCCAAACGAAACTTCCTCGCAAACGTTGTCTTGAAGACCAAAAAAAAGAAAAACTCCTTTCTTGAGATACACTGTTTATAATTCTGACTTTTAAAACTAATAAATATATGATAAATTTACATGATTTTCAGGGTCATGTGTTTGAAATCATCACAAGTTTAGTTCATTTTGACGGTTTGTGGATCCGCACTTGTGTAACAAGTTTTTTTCTTAGGCCATGTTAACAGTACTCTTAAAATAATTATTAATAAATCATGTTATCAATTGTTAATAAATTATATTAGAAAAATTTTAACATCATTTTCATAAGAAATAAAAACAGCTATTAATATAATTAATTGCTTTACCATTTTTTCATAACATTAATTACTGGTTTCCTTTTTTTTTCTTTAATCACTAGTTTAGTTCATTTTGGCCGTGTGTGGATCAACAGGTTTTTCCTAGAAAAAATTGTCTCGAAGTGATAATAAAGTCCAAAAGTCTAAAACCAGGACTTGGTCAAATTAAAAGGGCTCATGTAAATTTCAGCCAGTCTTGGCAAACCAGTAGACTTGGACGGGTTTAGATTCGATTCGGTTGGGTATTGGCTAAAAATGAGTAGGGCCGAAATTGGTTTTAAAATCTTTGATCCGTATCCAATTTTTAATGAGTCGGATTAATCGGTATAATTCATCTTTTTTTTTAACATACGAAAAAAAATTAAAAAAAATAAATAAACTTTGGTATATTACTCTTATCTTCCTTTCAAAAACACCTAAGATGAGAAAAAAAAAATACTCAAAAATAAAAGTTACATGTATAATAGTATATAAATTTTTAAGTTTGTAATTAAAGGTTTACTAAACTAATAATTACATAAAAAATATAAGAATACCTCGATATGGGATACTGTATACCAAATATGAACCTCATGTAAACCTGTCATTTATAAAATGACAAAATTTAGTTACAAAATTAATTGTAACCTTAGGCTACACTATATAATTTATAAACTTATATTTTATAAATAATTTTAAATTACAAAAACTTGCAATTTAAATAATTTATTGATGGTATAACTATTTATTTTTAATTTTCTATAAATTTTGCAAGTATAAATGATATAACAAGAAAATGTAATCTAATGGTGGATTTTCAAAATTCACATTCAATAAAAAGATATTAAGTAAAGTTATAGTCTAAGGTTATAACCAATTTTGTGTCTAAATTTTGTCCTTTATAAAAAATATGAAATAAATTTTTTTGGGATTTAGGTGTATGTTGGCATATTTTTGTGTCAAACCAAGTGTTTACTCAACTTTCAGCGATAATGTTAAAAACAATAAACTAACTTTGATGAACTGCTATTGTGTTCTTTTTATTTCTTTATTATATTGCTTTGAATTGTGGTTTTTTTTTTCCTAAAAAAACTATGACTTTTCTATTTGTTAAACTATTTACTTTAGGAATAAAAACAATATAATCTATTATTGCTATTTGTTAAACTATTTACTTTAGGAATAAAAACAATTAATCTATTAGAATCTCAAGTGATTAGCCTAGTGATTTCTAAAGCCACATGAGATTCTAGATTTGAAACATTTATTTAATATATTAGGTTCATCCTCAAAAGATTCCTCTGTGTTATTATTTAGTGTGTGTGGGACAGTAAAACTATACACACCCAGGAGAATAGTAAGATATTCGAAGAATTTTTGACATCCTTATTAGGGGAAAAAATCTAATAAGTAGAATGCTTGGGTTAATCTTAGTTTTTTTTTTTTTCAAATTTAAATCACATACAAAAATTATTAAATATATAAATTTTTAAGAATAAAACAAAGCATGGGATGTGTAATAAGTAGCATGTCAAATATATCCAGTTTATCATAATCATGGTAGGATTACAAATGAACTACATAGAACAATGTTTGTTTAACTTAAGCAATGGAGGGACATGTTCTAGATTTGTACACTCAAATTTAGGAAAAAAGTATTTCTCATGTTAAAATACAAATAAGAAATTAAAAAGATGTAGAAGGAGAGAATGGAAACGTGGTTTGACGTAGTGGCCCATGTTTACAACCAAAAACCCAAGCAACCATATTTTGCTATATTGAATTGTATGTAACAATAAATTGATCAATATATGGTACATATAAAAATACTTAGCATGGATGGTAACCTAAAACCGTGAAAACATGTGATATTACAAAACCATGGTAGTCCATGGTGACAATATCCTATATTTAAGGTGATACATATTTATGATTGTTAGAAGTTGGTCAAGCTTGGCCAACCAGGTCACCCGTTAGTGGGCAAGACCTATTTAATGGATTAACCACATGTAACATATATACATGTCACTTGGGGGTGGCTTATAAAGGGGTGTGATTTGTGTAATTGATGCAAAAGATAAAAGTAGAAGAAAACTCTCTCTCCCTTATGCTCTTAGATTTTCTCTATCATGGTTTCTAGGTTTTTAGACCATGAATTTTGTGTCCTGCTCTAATAGTAGACCCTACCATGAGCAGTAGATATTGGGAACCCTAAGACAAAATTACAACGTAAAACAACCACATACAAGGTTATAGATGCTTGTGTTCGATCTTTCGAAGATACTATATATCACAGGATAGCAGAAAAGGGTTTGATTCCCTCCTTGTGTAACTTGTTTTTAAAATAAAAAATAAAAACAGACCCAAAAAAAAAAACTATAAATGTTTAAATAGAGACCAAAATTGAATAAACATAAAAAATTTACTATAGTTAAACTCAGATAGAGATAGAAGATGCTAACTCAGAGCGTCCTCCTTATCCATTTTTAATTCATCAAAAAAATAAAATAAACATAAATATAAACATAAGAAACAGCAACCACTTTTCTTATTTGAAACAAGTTGTAGGATTCATATAACAGACAGCAACCGAGAAAACATATATGCAGGATTCAAACATTTCTAATGGCTTACCAAGAGAAGCTATTATAGCCCATTTCATTGTGGAACTAACCACATCATTGAAACTATTGAATGCATTCTGGGCCTCCTCTTCCATTTCCATATTGCCGAATCCAGGATAGCCGAATCCCCTGTAGGAGTGTACTTGGGACTCCTTGGCTTGGACCAAACGGCCATTTCTATCAAGGACAAGCTGAATTGGAGGAAAGCTCATAGTCATCACTTTTCTATAGGTAAGCTTCAACCAAATTCTCAAGAAGATGAATATGATAATGATAATGATTTACCGAACAAAAGCAAACATAAAGTATATTTATGTAAGTAAATCATGGATTTAATTAATCGCCACACTTTAGGATTGACTTTGACAATAATTGTCCTTTTTTCAATAATAAAACTCTACAAGCGAAACTTCCACGCAAAAGCTGTCATTTAAAGACAAAAAAAGAACAAAGAACAAAAAATTATTCCTCATGTATGGATACACATACGCTGTTTATGTGTAGTACCGTGGATTACAACTTATTAAAATTAATAAATATATGTTAAATTTATGTTATCTTTAGGGCATAGATGAACTACGTGTTTAGCACTAATTATTATTAAACATGTTTTTTTGATTGGATTATCAAACATGTTAAGTTATGCATTTTCATTATAATTAAAATCATATTTTTAAAATATAATTTCAGTTGTAAGTCCAGTATGTACAATGTATAAGTATAATCATTCCAAAAAATATATAAATAGCACCATCTCTAATACATATTATAAATCAATTAATATTTTTTATTTGGACCTCTATCATGTAAACGCGAAGAAAAAGAAGAAGTTATTCCAAAAATATATATAAATAGCACCATCTCTAATACATATTAAAAATCAATTAATATTTTTAAAGTAAATTGTTATTTGGACCTCTATCATGTAAAAGAGATTGTTTCAAAACTCAACTGTGGGTTAAAAAAATATAATAAAAGGAAGAAGTGGGGGAAACTCAACTGTGGGTCTGTTGAGAAACCCGCTTGGGCAAGGTTGGAGTGATAATAAAGTCTAAAACCATGACTTTTTTTTTTTTTTTTTTAATTGGAATCGAAAACCATGACTAGGTCAAAGTTAAAGGGCAAGTGATACTAGTATTCAAAAAAATTCGATAACATTCTTATTTCTTCATACTAGTTTTTTTTTAAAAAATTTTTTTATAATAGTTGAGGTGACAAATTTTTATTGATTCTTATTTAAACTCACCACTAACATCAATTTTTTATTTGCCACTAACAATTTGCCATATCATCAAGTGTCCGTTTGACAAAAATTATTTTTACCAACTTATTTTGGTTACTATTCATGGGTCTCACTGTACTATTTCAACTAAAATCTATGATATTTTCAGCAAAAAAATTTCAGTTTCAACAAAATAAGTGGATAAAAAATGTACCTCAAGCGTCAAAAATTTTATGTTTATATACTTTCTCTAAAATGGCTCATGGCAACTTCAGCTAGATGGGTTTCAATTCGATTAAGTTGGATAAAGTTAAAAATGAGTCAGGTAAAAAAAAATTAAATAATAGCTAAAAATGAGTAATGTGCCATAAAAATTACTTATGTAATACATAAATTTTTATGCAGTTAAAGATTCTATTATATATGCATTACAACTGCAATTTTTAATAATCATCATGGTCCATGGGCGGAGGCGGGAGCTTTGACTTTTCAAAAATCTTCTCATTCTCTTGTATTTTTGGTAAAAAGAATAATAATTTTAGACATAAATTTCAATAATAGCTCCCTAAATTTTTACTAAAAACATGTAATGCATTTATATAGTTGGTTAATGTATTTTTTATTCCCACTAATTACTCTTATTTCATACATACTTCATTAAATTAAAGTGTATTTAATATATAACATATGTAATTTTATTTTTTATTAAATTGAGTTGCATATTTTAAAACATGTCAAGACTTGCCCTTTTTTTTTTTTTTTGCAAAGATGTTATTTGATGTAAATACTTTTGTTTAGGTAAGAAAAAATCATATGTTAAATTAAAATTACAAACATTTCATGTATAAGAAATGAAAAAATAATATATATATATATATGTGTGTGTGTGCGCGCGCGCGCGTGCGCGCGTGTACTACATATCTGAGAGGTACTTTTAAATATGCACTACTGTCAATTTCTTTAAGACCTTCTCCCTTCTCCCCTCTCCCCGTGTGTGTGTTAAATATTTAATATTCTAAAAAAAAGTTTATATATATATATATATATATTTATATTTAGCTTCCCCCCTCCTTAGAAAAAATTGTATATGACTCAACTACTGATTATGGAGCGGATGTCATAGGTTGAAATTCTATCAAACCTATAAAAAAATTAAAAAGTTTATATATATTAAAAAATCCAATAATCAGATTTGATATAAACATTATCTTATTTTACTGAGTTTACTCTTTCACAATTTAACTTGAAAAAAAAAATACTAAAAAAACGTTGAAATTAGTGCTCATTATTATATTATAAGATATTAGAGTATCAACAATGGATGGGCCAAATCCCAAATGTAGGCATTTTTTACAATTCTTTTACGATTCAGCCCAAAATCATTGCTCCATTAGATATTGTATTTTGTAACTATAGTAAATAAATAAATAAAATCCAATTGAGCTACAGTACCATCTTCAATGTAAGATGGTACTGTAGCTAATGGGATAAAAAAAAATTTAATACTCTCTCTTCCCTTTTTAACCCGGAAATTTCTCTCTCCTTTCTCATTATTTCTCTTCTTTTCTCTCTCTTCCTTCTCTCTTTCTCATCTGCTCTCTGCACTATTCAGACCCAAGACCCCGTGGGTTTTGACAACGGTGGAATCGGATTGCTTCGATGGGTCAGTGTGACAGCTCCGATGGGTTTGAATCAGAGCTCCAATGGCTCCGATAGTAATTCCGATGAGGCATCCGTGGTGGGTTTCTTTGGAGGTGTGGGTTGCGATCTGGTTTTTGGTATGGATTTTTTGTTGTGATTTTGCTGGGGTGGCAGGTGGTGATTTTTTGTTGTGATTTTGTTGGGTTGAGATCTGGCGAAAGGGAGAGATCTATGATTTTTTGTTGTTGTTGACAACGGTGGAGATCAGCGTAGTGGAGATCGGTGGGTGGCGAGATTGGTGTAACGGAGATCAATGGGTGGCGAGATCGGTGGAGCTGCGGTGGCTGTGGCGTTGTGATCGGCGTGGGTGTTAACGGTTTTTTTTTTTCTAGGTTTGCTGGTATATATGATCGGCGTTGTGGTGGCTACGGCGTTGTGATCGGCGTGATGGTTTCTTTTTTCAGTTTCGCCGATCTGGGTTGATATGGATGATGGAGGAGTTGTGTGGAGGAGTTGGGTTGATATGGATGATGGAGGAGGAGTTTGGAAGAGATCGAAGGAGGTGAAAAGTAAAGTAATGGAGATTCTGGAAGGTGCATGTAAGGATAAAATTGAAAAAAAAAAAAAAACAAAAAAAGGAAAAATATATTTTATTGTGAAGATATATTATTTTAATGAGTAGAATAGAAAAATAAAAGTTGAGATGTTGAGAGTATTGTAAAATAGTATGGTATAATTAATAAAGTAATTTTTTGGAATGGTAAAATATGATAAAATTAGAAAAACCATGCTCTTATGTTAGCTACCTCAAATATGATATAAAATTAGTGACGTATAACCCTGTAAATATATATATATATATATATATATATATATATATATATATATATATATATATATATATATTATTTGACACCTATTCGGCAAATGTTTGCGCGTTTGAACTTAAATAACACCGATTAACAGGCATTAAATAAAACCTTCGTTGACATTCTTGTTTTGGGATATGATCCAGGAAAATATATATATATTATTTGACACCTATTCGGCAAATGTTTGCGCGTTTGAACTTAAATAACACCGATTAACAGGCATTAAATAAAACCTTCGTTGACATTCTTGTTTTGGGATATGATCCAGGAAAGTTCGTTTTTTTTTTTTTTTTTTGAGAATCAGGAAAGTTCGTATTAGTTACGAATTACTTGGAAAAAATAGAAGTATCAGTTGTAAACACTCACGTGCCCTTTGAAAATTTTGACTGGTTCATCAATTAATATTTTTGTTTTAGAAAAGGTAAACAAAAAAGAAAATAAAACTTTTGCGAGTGCATTTCTTTGGTGTATTTGTTTATCGTTTATTTGCTAAAAGTTGGTAAAAATTTAATTCTTTTTCTAGTAAGATTAAACTATAGTTGTATATAGCGGAAAATAAAACTTTAAAAAACTGTATATAAACAAATACTGTAAATAAATAGATTTTTAAAAGAAATTTTTTTGATAAGTTTAAAAGAAATTGATGCCAAAACAAACACTTTTTTTTTAGAAAAAAAAATTGGTAACTAAATTGGTAGCAAGTTTCTCAAAAAATAAATTATTTTTTTAGAAGAAAAAATAAATAAAATTTTTTTGAGAAGAAAAAAATAAATTAATTAAAGGGTTAGCAATTAAGCATAATAATTAAGTGCTTTGGACAATTCTTAAAAGTGGGAAAAAAAATACTTAGAGTTGGGAGAAGTAGACCAAGTGACCAACCCCATTTTCCTTAAAAAAGTAAAAATCAACCAACTAACTTTATTACATTGCGAAAAATGCTAGGAGCACAAAAAGTCTTACAACTTTTACTACAACTCGTCACATGGTTAATTGTGAATGGTGGATGTTAAATAGGTCTACACTTATACCACTTACAATTCACCATGTGGCAAGTTGTGACAAAATTTACTGAACCTTATGTGTCCCTAGCATTATTCTTTTATTTTTTGGTAGAAATCCCTAGCATTATTCTTCAATTATTACTGAAAGTACATTCGGTGAACTTGTGAATATTCTCAAATCTGATAGAGTTTGGCAGTTTGCTCTCTTGAAGTTACGTTCATACTTAAAGACATTATTTAATTTGTGAAAGTTTTCATTCTATTTCTCAACTTTGTGTTTGTGTTTGGTGTGATATATTTTTGTTCACAACTAGTCCGAAGTCCAGGAAAGGAAGAGAGTCACCGTAGGTTAACAGAGAAAATATAAATTTTAATGTCATATATATATTTTGTTGTTGTTATATATGGTATATAGAGATAATTTTGTTGACTTAACAACACACAATAATAACAAAATCTCATAATATTTTCACAATTAATTGAGGATGCTAAACTAAAATATAATAATTATATTGGGACCTATCACAACTCAAAACAAACTTATTTTGAAAATGTTGTGAGATTTTTGTGACTACAAATTTTCTCCAGTTTTAATTATAAAAAATAGAAAGATAAATTACACCATCACTCACGTAGTATAGTGAAATTTGATTTACTATACCTAATTTTCATGAAATAGCACTTTGTCCTTAAAAGATCAAAATATTTGACACTCGCAACCCTTTTTTCCTCCTCAAAATATCAAAATATTTGACACAAATCCCTTTTTTTCCTCCTCAAAATATCAAAATAATTGACACTCTAGTCCTAAATAATTTTTTTTTCAAGGATCAAGTTTCAATTATTTTAATTATTTGGGAGTGGAGTATTATTATTATTATTTTTATTTTTTATTTTTGAAAAAAGGGAATGTGCTTTCTTCAAAAACATGCAAAGTGAGTCTAATTTCATCATAACTTGGGGGTGTTAGTGTAATTTATCTAAAATAAAAATGAAAAGACAGTATTAGTCTTCAATTCAAGCTATATAAAAGCTTGGGTTTGGTGATATTTTCAAAGTGCTACCCCTGGTTTTTTGTTTGCAATGATGAAGAAGAGAATCCTCAGAATAAAACGACATGAAAATGAAAATTATGTTGTTGAGACATCAATTAGCCTCAAAAATCGGATCAGTGAGTTACTAGAAAAAAATTTCCCGGAGTGTATCTCTGACCCTTTGTTTCTCTTCTTTTTTTTCCTCATCTGATCTTAGTTAAGCATTTTCAGGTTTGTGGATATAGTTTATTTGTTCTTTGAACATTTATGTATGATTTTTTTTTTTCTCCTTATCTTTTTACTTAGTTCAATTAATATTTCTTTTGCTGCTCTTTTCTTGGTGAGAAAACTCTAAAATATAATAAATATAAATAAATAATTTATTGGCCATTGGGAAACAAAAGTTTGAATCTAGTTTTTATTGTATCTTGATTTCTTTTCTTACCATACATATATTTGTTGTTGGGAATTGCAGGCAGATGAAGAAACAACATCACTGCTGAATCAAGTGGTTGGGGATTTATTGTAAGTCCAGTATGTACAATGTAGAAATATAATTTTAGTTGTAAGTCCAGTATGTACAATGTATAAGTATAATCATTCCAAAAAATATATAAATAGCACCATCTCTAATACATATTATAAATCAATTAATATTTTTTATTTG
This sequence comes from Castanea sativa, assembly GCF_040712315.1. Lineage (NCBI taxonomy): Eukaryota > Viridiplantae > Streptophyta > Magnoliopsida > Fagales > Fagaceae > Castanea > Castanea sativa. The sequence goes on along the minus strand of NC_134013.1, from coordinate 86,268,969 downwards.
GACCTCTATCATGTAAACGCGAAGAAAAAGAAGAAGAAAGAGAAGAAATTATTCCAAAAATATATATAAATAGCACCATCTCTAATACATATTAAAAATCAATTAATATTTTTAAAGTAAATTGTTATTTGGACCTCTATCGTGTAAAAGAGATTGTTTCAAAACTCAACTGTGGGTTAAAAAAAAAATAATAAAAGGAAGAAGTGGGGGAAACTCAACTGTGGGTCTATTGAGAAACCCGCTTGGGCAAGGTTGGAGTGATAATAAAGTCTAAAACCATGACTTCTTTTTTTTTTTTTTTCATTGGAATCGGAAAACCATGACTAGGTCAAAGTTAAAGGGCAAGTGACACTAGTATTCAAAAAAAATTCAATAACATTCTTATTTCTTCATACTAGTTTTTTTTTAGGAAATTTTTTATAATAGTTGAGTTGACAAATTTTTATTGATTCTTATTTAAACTCACCACTAACATCAATTTTTTTTTTGCCACTAACAATTTGTCATATCATCAAGTGTCCGTTTGACAAAAATTATTTTTACCAATTTATTTTGGCTACTATTCATGAGTCTCACTGTACTATTTCAGCTAAAATTTATGGTATTTTCAGCAAAAAGTTTTCAGTTTCAACAAAATAAGCGGATAAAAAACGTACCTCAAGTGTCAAAAATTTTATGTTTATATACTTTCCCTAAAATGGCTCATGGCAACTTCAGCTAGATGGGTTTCAATTCGATTAAGTTGGATAAAGTTAAAAATGAGTCAGGTAAAAAAAAAAATTCAATAATAGCTAAAAATGAGTAATGTGCCATAAAAATTACTTGTGTAATACATATATTTTTATGCAGTTAAAGATTCTATTATATATGCATTACAACTTCAATTTTTAATAATCATCATGGTCCATGGGCGGAGGCAGGAGCTTTGACTTTTCAAAAATCTTCTCATTCTCTTGTATTTTTGGTAAAAAGAATAATAATTTTAGACATAAATTTCAATAATAACTCCCTAAATTTTTACTAAAAACATGTAATGCATTTATATAGTTGGTTAATGTATTTTTTATTCCCACTGATTACTCTTATTTCATACATAGTTCATTAAATTAAAGTGTATTTAATATATAACATATGTAATTTTATTTTTATTAAATTGAGTTGCATATTTTAAAACATGTCAAGACTTACCTTTTTCTTTTTTCTTTTTTTGCAAAGATGTTATTTGATGTAAATACTTTTGTTTAGGTAAGAAAATAGCATATGTTAAATTAAAATTACAAACATTTCATGTATAAGAAATGAATAAATAATATATATATATATGTGTGTGTGTGTGTGCGCGCGCGCGCGCGCGTGTGTGCTGCGTATCTAAGAGGTACTTTTTAAATATGCACTACTGTCAGTTTCTTTAAGACCTTATTCCCTCTCCTCGTGTGTGTGTTAAATATTTAATATTCTAAAAAAAAGTTTATATATATATATATATATATATATATATTTAGCTTCCCCCCTCCTTAGAAAAAATTGTATATGACTCAACTACTGATTATAGAGCGAATGTCATAGGTTGAAATTCTATCGAACCTGTAAAAAAAATTAAAAAGTTTATATATATTAAAAAATCCAATAATTAGATTTGATATAAACATTATCTTATTTTACTGAGTTTACTCTTTCACAATTTAACTTGAAAAAACAAAAAAAACTAAAAAAAACTAAAAAAAAACGTTGAAATTAGTGCTCCTTATTATATTATAAGATATTAGTGCATCAACAATGGATTGGCCAAATCCCAAATGTAGGCCTTTTTTACAATTCTTTTACGATTCATCCCAAAATCATTGCTCCATTAGATGTTGTAATTTGTAACTATCGTAAATAAATTTTTTTTTTTTTAAATCCAATTGAGCTACAGTACCATCTTAAATGTAAGATGGTACTGTAGCTAATGGGATTTTAAAAAAAATTAATACTCTCTCTCCCCTTTTTAACCTGGGAATTTCTCTCTCCTTTCTCATTATTTCTCTTCTTTTCTCTCTCTTCCTTCTCTCTTTCTCATCTGCTCTCTGCATTATTCAGACCCAAGACCCCGTGGGTTTTGACAACGATGGAATCGGATGGCTCCGATGGGTCGGCGTGAGGGCTTCGATGGGTTTGAATTGGAGCTTCGATGGCTCCGATAGTAATTCCGACGAGGCATTGATGGTAGGTTTCTTTGGAGGTGTGGGTTGCGATCTGGTTTCTAGTATGGATTTTTTGTTGTGATTTTGCTGGGTGGCAGGTGGTGATTTTTTGTTGTGATTTTGTTGGGTTGCGATCTGGCTAAAGGAAGAGATCTATGATTTTTTTTTTTTGACAACAGTGGAGATCAGCGTGGTGGAGATCGGTGGGTGGCGAGATTGGCGTGGCGAAGATCGGTGGGTGGTGAGATCGGTGGAGCTATGGTGGTTGTGGCGTTGTGATCGGCGTGGGTGTTAACGGTTTTTTTTTTTTCTAGGTTTGCTGGTATATGTGATCGGAGTTGTGGTGGCTGTAGCGTTGTGATCGGCGTTGTGGTGGCTGTAGCGTTGTGATCGGCGTGATGGTTTTATTTTTTTTCAGTTTTGCCGATCTGGGTTGATATGGATGATGGAGGAGTTGTGTGGAGAAGTTGGGTTGATATGGATGATGGAGGAGGAGTTTGGAAGAGAAGGAGGTGAAAAGTAAAGTAATGGAAATTCTAGAAGGTGCATGTGAGGATAAAATTGGAAAAAAACAAAAAAGGGAAAAATATATTTTCTTGTGTTTAATGAGTGGAATAGAAAAATAAAAGTTGGGATGTTGGGAGTAATGAGTATTGTAAAATGGTATGGTATAATTGATAAAGTAATTTTTTGGGATGGTAAAATATGATAAAATTAGAAAAACCATGCTCTTATGTTAGTTACCTCAAATATGATATTAAATTAGTGACGTATAACCCTGTAAAATATATATATTAATTATTTGACACCTATTCGGCAAATATTTGCGTGTTTGAACTTAAATAACACCGATTAACAGGCATTAAATAAAACCTTCGTTGACATTCTTGTTGTGGGATATGATCCAGGAAAGTTCGTTTTTTTTTTTTTTTTGAGAATTAGGAAAGTTCGTATTAGTTACGAATTACTTGGCAAAAATAGAAGTATCAGTTTCGAATTGTAAACACTCACGTGCCCTTTGAAAATTTTGACTGGTTCATCACTTAATATTTTTGTTTTAGAAAAGGGAAACAAAAAAGAAAATAAAACTTTTGCGAGTGCATTTAAACTATAGTTGGTAAAAATTTAATTCTTTTTCCAGTAAGATTAAACTATAGTTGTATATAGGGGAAAATAAAACTTTAAAAAACTGTATATAAACAAATACTGTAAATAAATGGATTTTTAAAAGAAAAGTTTTTGATAAGTTTAAAAGAAATTGATGCCAAAACAAACACTTTTTTTTTAGAAAAAAAAATTGGTAACTAAATTGGTAGCAAGTTTCTCAAAAAATAAATAAAAATTTTTTGAGAAGAAAAAAATAAATTAATTAAAGGGGTAGCAATTACGCATAATAATTAAGTGCTTTGGACAATTCTTAAAAGTGGGAAGAAAAAAATACTTAAGCCCCGTCCGTTTGGAGTGAAAATAGGGAGGATAGAAAACTAAGAGAGGAAAATAAGCACTTTTCACTGTTCGTTTGGAGAAAAAAGAAAGGGAGGATGGAAACCCGGGAGGAAAATTTTCCTCCCGGGCCCACAAAAATTTTCCTCCCAAATTGGGAGGAAAATGGTGGGAGAAAACATTGGGATGGGAGCTTTTACTAAAAAGCCCCCATCCCACTTGGGGTGTTTTTTTTTTTTTCAACGTTACTGAGAAAGTTCTCTTTTTTTCTTTTTCGTTTTTTTTTTCGTTTCTTTTCTTTTCTTTTCAACATTATTTTCTAAACGTTTTTTTTTTTTTTTCAACGACACTGAGAATGTTCTTTTTTTTCTTTTCTTTTTTTTTTCAACGTTACTGTCTGAAAGTTTTTTTTTTTTCAACATCTGAACGTTTTTTTTTTCAACATCTGAGCATTTTTTTTTTCAACATCTGAACGTTTTTTTTTCAACATCTAAGCATTTTTTTTTTCAACATCTTACATATGTAATAAGGGTATAATAGTCAATTTATATAAATTACATTTTCCATCCTCCCACTTTTCCACTCTCCAACCGAACACACAAGAGGGAAAACTAAATATTTTCCATCCTCCCACTTTTCCATCCTCTCACAATTTTTCATCCTCCCACTTTTTTACTCCTTCAACCGAACAGACCCTTAGAGTTGGGAGATGTAGACCAAGTGACCAACCCCATTTTCCTTAAAAAAAAATAAAAATCAACCAACCAACTTTATTATATTGCGAAAAATGATAGGGGCATAAAAAGTCTTACAACTTTTGTTACAACTTGTCACATGATGAGTTGTGAATAATGGATGTTAAATGGTGGGTCCACACTTCCACCACTTACAATTCACCATGTGGCAAGTTGTGACAAAATTTACTGAACCTTATGTGTTCCTAGCATTATTCTTTTATTTTATTTTATTTTTTGGTAGAAATCCCTAGCATTATTCTTAAATTATTACCGAAAGTACATTCGGTGATCTTGTGAATATTCTCAATTCTGATAGAGTTTGGCAGTTTGCCCTCTTGAAGTTGCGTTCATATTTAAAGACATTATTTAATTTGTGAAAGTTTTCATTCTGTTTCTCAACTTTGTATTTGTGTTTGGTGTGATATATTTTTGTTCACAACTAGTCCGAAGTCCAGGAAAGGAAGAGAGTCACCGTAGGTTAACAGAGAAAATATAAATTTTAATGTCATATATATATTTTGTTGTTGTTATATATGGTATATAGAGATAATTTTGTTGACTTAACAACACACAATAATAACAAAATCTCATAATATTTTCACAATTATTCACAATTAATTGAGGCGTGCCAAAATAAAATATAATAATTATATTGGGACCTATCACAACTCAAAACAAACTTATTTTGAAAATGTTGTGAGATTTTTGTGACTACAAATTTTCTCCAGTTTTAATTATAAAAAATAGAAAGATAAATTACACCATCACCCACGTAGTATAGTGAAATTTGATTTATTATACCTAATTTTCAAGAAATGGCACTTTGTCCTTAAAAGATCAAAATATTTGACACTCGCAACCCTTTTTTCCTCCTCAAAATATCAAAATATTTGACACAAGTCCCTTTTTTTCCTCCTCAAAATATCAAAATAATTGACACTCTAGTCCTAAATAATTTTTTTTCAAGGATCAAGTTTCAATTATTTTAATTATTTGGGAGTGGAGTATTATTATTATTATTATTTTTTTTTTGAAAAAAGGGAGTGGGCTTTCTTCAAAAACATGTAAAGTGGGTCTAAATTCATCATAACTTGGGGGTGTTAGTGTAATTTACCTAAAATAAAAATGAAAAGACAGTATTAGTCTTCAATTCAATCTATATAAAAGCTTGGGTTTGGTGATATTTTCAAAGTGCTACCCCTGGTTTTTGTTTGCAATGATGAAGAAGAGAATCCTCAGAATAAAACGACATGAAAATGAAAATTATGTTGTTGAGACATCAATTAGCCTCAAAAATCGGATCAGTGAGTTACTAGAAAAAAATTTCCTGGAGTATCTCTGACCCTTTGTTTCTCTTTTTTTTTTTCCTCATCTGATCTTAGTTAAGCATTTTCAGGTTTGTGGATATAGTTTATTTGTTCTTTGAACATTTATGTATGATTTTTTTTCTCCTTATCTTTTTACTAGTTCAATATTTATTTTGCTGTTCTTTTCTTGGTGAGAAAATTCTTAAATATAATAAATATAAATAAATGATTTATTGGCCATTGGGAAACAAAAGCTTGAATCTAGTTTTTATTGTATCTTGATTTCTTTTCTTACCATACATATATATGTTGTTGGGAATTGCAGGCAGAACAAGAAACAACATCACTGCTGAATCAAGTGGTTGGGGATTTATTGTCAGTAACAATGGTTGCATGTCTCCAGGATTCAGACTCTCCATCAATTGTTGAGATCATAGCTGAGCCCAAAAATTTGAGAATAAGGCTTTATTGTCACGTTGTAGAGAAGATAAAATAAAAGTTTTACCAGTTTTTTTGTTAATAGGTAAAGTTTTGCTAGTTGAAAAGCCTATTTGTTGCCGAGAAAGTTTATAGACACAACATATTTGACCATTTTTTCCATAATTGTTGTTGTGGCAAATTGTTAGAAATAGGTAAAAAAGTGATGTCAATGATGTTCTTGTATCAGAACCAATAAATTGTTAGAGATAGGTAAACAAAGCCAAATGGTAATAGCTTCTGACATGACACTACACTATCATTGGACCCACCAATGCACCATAATAACATTTTTGCCATTGAAACTCAAATTTCATGATTTGGAGACACCAAAACGATGTTCCCGATTTTCATCACTCAAACTCAAATTTTTTGAGTTTTGAGTGATAAGAACATAACTCAGAAATTATGCCAAGCAACCATCTCTTCTATGGACTCCACATATTTTGAGTTTTGAGTGATGAAAACTGAATTATATAACTCAGTTTTCACCAATCCAAACACCCTCTTACTAACTCAACTGTTGGTAGCATTGCTCATTTGTTGTGATCTACAAAATGTCCTCAAGTAATAAAATTGTGCATTTTCAGACACAAAACATGTGTTAGTTTTTCTGTAATAAACAACAATGTCAAAATTAAGACACATAATAAGACATAAAAATGTAATATCAGTTTAAAAATCCTCTAGGTTCTCATTGACAAAATGTTTGTACAGTCAAACCGACTTGTCTCTATCCTCCAAACCAAAAATCTAAGCTAAAATGGAAAAGTGTTTGGATGGAGGGAAAGAAGGAAGTAGAGCAATGGCTAAGCTAGAATTTCCATCTAGGGGAAAAGATTAAAAGACAATCTTAAAAGCAAAAATAATTTAAATACATTAATTGATAACAGCAACAAAATAAATAAACAATTGTAAACAAATAAAACTACAAATATGTATTTTATTTTATTAAAACAAATAAAACCAATTCATATTATCTTAAAATATGTAGGGTTCAACTTTTATTTCTACATCCTTCTACGTATTGAGTTTAAAACAAAAATTCAAAATTTTGAAACCATAAAAAAGTCAAGATATGAAAAGGAGAAAAAAAATATAACAGACGACTGAGTATTTATGGTTTTGGTATAGTGGGTCGATTACAATATAGAGGACCCACTAATTAAATTGTATGATCAAAGATAAATTATCTTAAATTTTTCACTGTGCTTCTCTAAAATTATTTCCCACAAAAAAAAAAAAAAAAAAAAGCTTCATGCTAACGTTTCTTAAATAAAATCCTATATATCTTTTTTCTTTGGGGTTAAAATGACTAAAACAATTTAAACGGCATTTCACTATTTATTTAAGGGATAAGTTTATGAGATAAGCGAGAAAAAAAAAAAAAAAAAAAGTCGTGGGCCGGCTTTTGTCAGTTTATTTGTCTGGTGTGTCACGGGGAGCTTTTTCCCTTATGTTTAGGTCTGTTTCCTAAAGGTGGGAATGGGCCGGCTATTTTTTCTTTTTCTTTTTCTTTTTCTTTTTTTGTCTTCTATGTATGTCATTGAGACATAAGTTCTATTAGACTATCTCATAAGATACTTTTTTGAAAATGAAACGGATGTGCTGAATTAACCTTATTTGATTTTTTTTTTTTTTTTTGCTTTTATTTTTTAGTTTTAGGTGGAGGGGAAAGGAGTTTGAGGGGTTTGGAGATTTCTTAATCCATAGTTCATAGTTGTCAAAACATTAACTGTATCATAAATCTTTTATTTTTTTATGTATTATGTATCATAAGATACATAAATAATGTATACTAAAATTTATGAAAAATATTATAAATATAGAATAAATAATATACTTATTTTAAAATTGGAACATATACAACTAATGACAATTTATTTTATAATATTTGACAAAACTAGCCATCAATGTAAAAGTGTTAATACATATATAAGGCAAAATATATTTTTAATAATACTTTAATTATCACTTGTGGTTTTGGATTGAAAGTTACAACTAAGTAAAAAAAATATATGAGAGTTATACAGAGACCTGAACCTCAAAGAGAGAGAGAGAGAGAGAGAGAGAGAGAGTATGAAAGTGGGCAACACACGAAAAGAAAATATGAAAGTGGGCAAATGTATTGTAAAAAATTTGAGGAAAAAAAATTTAGTTTTTGTATTAGGCTGAAGTATTAGTAGCCCAATAATTTGATATAAAAATAAGTAAAAAAGCATTTGGGCTTAAGTCCCAAAATTTTAGCAAAAATCTCTGATTTAAATTATATGTTCATGCATTGTCCAATACATATGATACATTAGATACATACGTACTATGTATCTTATAATTTATAAGCAATTCTGATATAACTTCATGATATAGAACTTTTTGGGCATCATAAGATACATATCACGTATTGTATGAATACTAACAAATATGTCTTTAGCTCCTCCAAAGTCCAAACCCCTCTTTCTTATTTAAAGGACAAACCCCTTACTTTTAAATTTCCCAAATTGGTAGCATTTGGTTGGGGGCTCAAGTGTGAGCTCCACTTATATTAACAAAATTTAAATTATTAATTTTGAGTAACCCTTCCAAAACTTTCATTTTTTTTAAGGGCAAAAAACTCTCAAATTGGGGGAATTTGGATAGGATTCAAGGGAGAGGTTACGCTTATATTAACAAAATTGAAATTTATCAATTTTGCATTTATGATGTCAAATTTTATCTACTTCTTTTTGAAATTGAAAGGGTTAAGTCTATCCATAGGCGGATTTTTTCTTTCTTTTTTGAGAATGATCCATAGGCAAATTTAAATAACTTTGAAACCCCCCCCCCCCACACACACACACATATATATATATATTAGATAAAATTTTACTTTAATTTAATCTCAGTATATGTGTGTAAACCTCTCTCCTAGAGATTTAAAACCTAGACCTTTCTCCCCCCCCCCCCCCCCCCCCCAAGTAATACATGTTTAGTTAACTAAAAGAGAGTATAGGTTATTGTTAGAGCATTCATAGCAACTTTGCTTAAAAATATAGTTTTTAGCAACTCAAAACACTATGATATCTATTATATATATATATATATATATATATATATATATTTAGATAAAATTTTCCTCTAACTTAATTTAAGTGTATATATGTGAAGTTCTCTCCTAGAGATTTGAAACTCTCCTCCCCTCCCCCCCCCCAAGTAATACGTGTTTAGTTAACAAAATCAGTGTTTAAGTCATGCTTGCATGAATTGATTTATCAATTTTCTGCAATCAACAAAAAGAGAGTATAGGTTATTAAGAGCATTCGACGTTGCTAATAAATAAGTTTTTAGTAACTTAAAACATTATTTTATTTATTTTAACACTTCACTTTATAATACATCCCACATCAAGTGTTTTATTTTAACATTCAACATATTGAAATAATATAAACAATATAATAAAATAATATATCCAACACAATAAACAACAATTACAGTCATTAACACATTGAAAAACTATTTTTTTTAACACCCTACATTATTATTATTATTATTTTTTTAGTTTAGTTTAATTATTTGCCGTAGAAACAGTTTTAAGGAAGTAGTTGCTAGATTGACTTTTTAGTCACTTTAGCAACCTTATTAGGGATGCTCTAATTCAATCAGATTTAGCAACCAATTCCATTATAATTTTGGCATCAACTTCAATCTCTTGCAAATTACAAGCCCATTTCTCAACTCCTAAAATTTAGTTGAAACACTTGTACCTACATCAGTGTTCCTCAAACTCCATTTTATAAAAGCGACGACATAAGGTTTTACTGTTCCAAATTAATTGTTTTAAAATTTGTAATATGAAAATTGCAGAAAATGCTAAAAGCAACAAAAAAAGAAAAGAAAATTGAATTACTATTTCTCCTGAAAAACTTGGAAAATTGTAATGGATATGGCAATGGTGGTGGCTCTGTTGTTTGGTGCTTTATATTTGAAGCATTATTATTGCTCATAGTTATCCTCCAAAATTCAATGCCTGTCACAATTTCCTGAATGATCAAACTCTAAAATTTTTATCACATCTAAACTTTTCACAAACTCAAAGATAAAAGATCTTCTCCCCCCATAAAATTGACAAAGAATTTTTAATTCTATATCAGAGAGAGAGAGACAGAGGGGCTGACCTAGCAGTTTGTTCAGCGGAAAAGAACATATAAACTTAACATATAGAACGCAATGAGAGAAAGTGGAAAAAAAAGAAAAAAAGAAAAAAAAAGCAACTGATCATTAGTATAATAGAACGCCCATATAGAAGTTTTAATAACTAATGATAACTAATAAAAAGCTCCACCTGATGCATAAAACTAAAAGTACCCGTTTTTTTTAACCTCTCATGCTTCCAATAAGGGAGTTGATGAACGGTAGAGATCATAAGAGGCCCAAATATGATCCACAGTGTAGGGCTTCCTTAAAACTAGCCTCAACCATTTTTGATAGGTATAATCTAGTCTCAACCATGTCCTCCCTTTCCTACTCCAATGAAGCAAACTAATAGGCCTAGGATGCAAACTCCTACATTTCCCTTCAAGACTGTCTCCATCAATCTCATGTTGGTTCCACCTGATAGGTCCACACCAATAATATTCCCACCCACAACCAAGAAAAAATGTGGCAAAAAATCCTAAGTGATAAATCTCTTTTTCTTAGGAAAATATCTCTCTAGTTTGGAAGAAACTCTTCAAATTCCTCCTATCTTCTTATTGGATTTAAATTTTGAAAATTTAACCGTTGGATTGCATGTTTTTATTATATCCTCCATTCTTACAAAGTTTCAAGAGGATCAAAAATAAATAGTTATATTATCAATCAAATGTTTAAATTTCAAAAAAAAATTTTGGTCTAAATTTATGCATAAAAAATAAATTTATTGATCGAATAGTTAATAACGTCCAATTTGAACATGTAATTTAACAGTTTAGATTTTCAAAATTCACATCCAATAAAAAGATATAGAAGTAGTTTGAAAATTTTTTCTCCAAATTAGTTTGAAGAGAAATCTTATCCATATTTTGTGAAATTTGCACGGCAGTAGAGTCAAAAGCATGCTTAGGAAAAATTTTAGCCTATGATGAAGCTTACCAAATCACTTAAGACCTTTCATTTACCCACACAGAAATTCTACCTTAATTTCAAGGGAAATAGCAAAGCCTAATGTGGAAGGGAAATCAGTGGTTGTGAACTCATATATTACTAACATAAAGTTAACCACTGACTATGACAACAATAAATTTTCTTCCTATTTTCATTATTTGGGAACTCAATTATAAATTGTCTCGAGACTCTCAATCACTCACCATTGTTTTAAAATTGAGCCGTTAGCAACCAAAGTTACGCTTTAAATACATATAAGCTCTAATTTTAACAAATGATTTAGAAACATAATATCAACCCAAACATATCATAAAAATAACTAAATTCAATATTAAAAGTTTTTTCTTCTCCTCCATCTAAAAAGAATATATTGCCACAACCAATTGGTGAACTTTCCTAGCTAGTTGATTGTCTGGTCTTCATTACTTGTTAAGAAAAAAAAAATGTCAGCAACTTCAAACAACAAAAGCTATGTCAAGGGCCTTATCTGCCTTTTTGGAGCTATAGACTTGCTATCCACAACCCTATATACCAAATAATCATGAAATTAAAAAAAATATATCATTATTTATTTCAATATATATCATAATTTTGTGTTTTAATATGAAAATATATGCACTATAGTTAAAATTAATGCATTTTTGTTATGTGTCTCATCAATTATTAAGATTGTTAATTTACTCTAGGATGAAGCTTTATTTAAATTTCAAGTGGCTCACTAATTATTAGTGATAATTTCAATGATATAACAAAATATTTTCTTTTTTATTTTACTTATAATTACTATTTATTTTATTTACAAGTAATTTTTAATTATTTCCTTCATCATATGCATGGTAGTGGTGGCTCTACAATTTTTGATAAGTGAGTCATTAAAAAAAAAGTGCACAACCATAGTGCACAACCATTATTTATAAGTGAAATTTGTGGTATTCCTAGCATCATTAATAAAAAAAAAGTGCACAACCATTTGAAAAAATTCATATATATAAATTTTTGGTTCTTTTACAATGGGTATAGGTCTTTTTTATAGAGGTAAAAAAAATTTGTGATGGGGCCTTATGCCTAAGCCTAAGTTGCCTAGGGCTTAGGCCGGCCCTTGTTAAAGTGAGAGGTGGAGGTGGGCTTGACCCAACATTTAGAACTGGAAATTCTACGTGCAATCTCCATTATAGGCCCAAGCTTGAAAGGTCTCAATAGCGACAATAGAAGAATCCTCATTGAGTATCAGGAAGCATTTCCTGAAAGAGACTGAGAAATAAAAGCATATTTTAATACTTTTTTTTTTTTTTTTCTAAAAGGTAATCAAACTCAAACTTTGACTGGGGAACCTAAGATACTAAAGTCTAGAGCAAACAAATGTGCCTAAGTCATACCGTTCTTTTGTGTGATACATTTTATTTACGTGCAATATTTTGGTATGGTAGCTTAGGTATAATATATTAGATTTTGCAATTAAATTTAAATATATGCTTGTATTGAATTTGATTGTCTTAAAAAAAGCATTGTTTCTGTATCATGGCAATACAACTATGTTCTTGAAATTAATTTGAAGAACTTAATATATTGCATATAAGTTTTATCCTTTATTTAAAAAGAATAAAAAAAAAAAAAAAAGAGCCCCAAGGGTTTGGGTTAGTTGCAAAAACACCCCTAGGTTTTATTTATTCTTTATAACTCACTGAGATTTCTATATTTGCCAAATTGACCCAAGGGACTAACTTTCGTTAAGTCTTATGGGTAGAAAAATCACACGACCCGTATCTTGAATCAGTTGTTGAGTCTTCCTAGTTCCTAATGTGGTCATATTACGCTTAAATAATTTTTTTGTCCATAAGAGCTAATAGAAGTTAGTTTAGAGGTTAATTTGGTGGATATGAAAAATAAAGAGAGTGAAAAAGATCAAATGAAACCCAGGGAAATGATTTTAGGGACATTTATTGCATTTTGGAAAAAAAAAAAAAAGGAGTGGAAGAAAGAACACCTATGGCTTTTGAGTGAAGTTGAGCCAAACTAAACGCTAAATAGACCAAATGGATCATTAATTTTACTAACGGGAAGAAAGAGAGCAATCGTGACCCGAGCTTAAGTTGAGTCAAGCTAATTTAATTGAATGGGTCCTTAATCTATATATCTATATAAAACTGAAACTTCTGAAATTTTCACAATTTTCTACGTCAGCACAATATTTAAATAAAATTATTTTTGTTTAGTCCAAACTTAATAAGGAGTGAAACTTTATCTCTCTAACAAGTCCAACTTAAACTCAAACTCATCATTTTTTTTAAATAAAATCATTTTTGTTTAATCCAAACTTAACAAAAAGTAAAACTCTATCTCTCTAACAGTCTAACTTAAACTCAAACATTATTATTATTATTATTATTATTATTATTATTATTATTATTATCTCTCTACTTCACTAACGTGATATTTTATGATAAGGTGCAAACTTATAGTCATGGATTATTCTTTTGAATGTAACATAATCTTTTCCTTATATTTTTATTTTTTAGTCATATATTTTTTCCCCAATAATTTCTAAGCAATGAATCATTTGATTCATTAATATTTTTTGGTCTTTCAAAAGTTTTAATATTTAAAATTTTAAGTTATTCTTTGCAGTATTTGAAATTATCTGAAAATTATTTTGTAAGCAATTGCATATTCAAGTAATGGCTTCTTTATCAAATTGTAATATAGATTAAAATTATACAAGAGCAAATAATGTAATGGTGTAATTTCTTAATTAATTTAAGATTTTATAAAATTATCTTAATCTACCTCATAAATAGACAGGTTCCTATGTATAGCATGAGTTAGCGACTAATTTTACTAAAAAGAAAGTCAAAATTTCATTTAAAAACAGAGGTGTGTTTATGTAATAAGTAATAACTAGTTCATAAAAAAAAGAAAAAGAAAAAAAGAAAAGAAGTAATAAGTAATAACCATTACTTTCTTTTTTTTATACTAGAATATGATTAAATGTTTTATTTATTTATTGGTGCCTTTTATAGAGGCAGCAGAAACAGGGTTTTAGCATATAAGGTTTAAGCCGCTTTTAGGGCTTTTGCGTTTCACCGTTGGTACTTTCGAATTGTGAAAAATCTGTCAAAGATGATTAGGGGAGGCAGTAGCTACATATCTTCGCCACCGGCCTTCTCAAACGACGCCAAGCGCCTCCTCGTTTGCACTGCCAACACCGTCTCCATCTTCAGCACCTCCACCGCCTTACAGGTAAAGGTTCTTCCCCCCCTTACTCAACCGCTAACTAACTTTTCAACTGCCTCTCTCTCTCTCTCTCTCTCTCTCTCTCCTTTTTTTCACAATATAACTCACCATTTTTTTGGTGCTAGGTTGCGTCGTTGGAAGGTCACACGGCGGCGGTGACGTCGGTGATAGTGGTGCCGGGGACTAAGGTTTTGTGCTACTGCTGGACTGCCTCCCTTGATGGCACCATTCGGTATTGGGATTTCTCCGTTCCGGAGTTGCTCAAAACGCTCGATGTTAAAATGCCTATTTTCTCTATGGTATGTTGTTGGATGAAGCTAAATGATTGAATTTGGATGTTTATGAATTTTGTTACACTATGTTTGCCTTTTGATAATTCCGATAGTTGGGGGAGCGGGGGTTTGAACCTTGGGCGTCTCTGTTAAAATAGCTGAATTTTTCTTAAAAAAAATGTCACATTTAAGTACACATATATGCTAATGTTACTTAAAAAATGGGGGAAAAAAAATACACAAAAACACAAATGGTTTTTGTGATGACAATAGAACACTTCTTGGGGTTAAGACTTACATTCAAAAATTTTTTTTTTTTGGGGGGAAGGGGATTTTAAGTTAAAATTTGGGAGAAGTTATACTTTTGTATGTTGTGTAGGAAATTTAAGCCAATAGTTTTTTATTTTTATTTTTAATTCGGTTTTACATATGAAAATTTTTATAGGTTTTCATTTTGGGTGGTACTAGTGAGAATTAAGAGTGTTGAAGCCATTCAATGATTTATGAGTAAAAATCTTGGGGTTGACTCACATATTTATACTTTGCCATGTATTGTTGATTGCAGATCTTTAGTTAAGAATAAGAATCTTGGTTGCCCAAAGTTGGCTTTAAATTATAATTTTGTCCCTTCTTTCATGTACATTTTGTAATTAGTGCTGTATGAATGATAAACAAAAAGTTAGGGCTGACTTTTATTTTAATTTTTAGGTGATTCCATCTATACTAGGTCAACCAGCTGAGAGCAATGAGAAGCCAACCGATGTTTTTGCTTATCTGTCCATTGAAGATAAAAAAGTGCAAGAAAACAGGCCCAAAGCTATGCACGGACAGATTCGGAAGTGTAACTTGACTGCGTCACGTATGGTTGGCGGATTAATTTTGAAAGAGGTACAATTCGTTGCAGCAATAATTACTTCTGCGTCCCCCCCCTTCCCCTCTCTGTGCTATTAGTTTTTTTTTTTTTGGGTAATTCTTAATAGTCTACTTATGCCTATGAACTCTAGCTTAAATGTTACCTTTTCGCATTGTAAGAACAGGGTAAAAGGTGAATTCATGGATTTTAGATCCATTAGGTGTGTGTGTGATTTCCCGAAAAACAAGGAAGACTAAAATATCTAGTTCATTTGAGGATTCAATTGACACGCAGTAAATTGAAATTTTAAAGAAGCACACACACACAAAAGTTATCATATATTGATAGAGTATATTGGAATAGTGAAATTTATTTATTTGACTTTATAACTGACAAAGAAATAGTTTTATTTCTTTTATAAAAGATGAAGCTTGCCTTACAAGAGAAATGAAGAGGACTTCATCAAACTTTTACTTTATTCATCTTCATTCAGTCACAAAGTCTTACTCTAGCAATTTAAATGTTACTTGATATGGATAGAATAGAATGGTGGAGACTTGGACAGAGTTGATTAGTCTGTTGAGGATTTATAGGCAATTCCATAGTTTTGGGACTAAGGTTTAGTTGTTGTTGATATGGAGTGCTTGGACAAAATTGATGATAGGGAAATAACATGTTCAAGGTTATTGAATGGTGATATCTATACATTTTCTTTCTTTCTTCTTTTTTTTTTAGTAGGTTGATCTATAAAGTTATCATAAGCTCAATCTAGTAGGTTATTATCCAAATGAAAAAAAGAAGCAAGGACATCTTTACAATCTCACAAGATCAATCTGATTTCTTGAAGTGTTTCTGAATCATTGAAAATCTACTAGAAACACATAAAATTTAACATATCTGGTATAAATGAGTGGAAGTGTCTAGTAAATGTTGGTTTTTAAAGTACCATATCGTCTCATAATTTTCATGTCTTCAGCTTTTTAACTTGTATGCTGTTTGCCAATTGTTTTTGCAATTTGAGATGTATGATGATTGTTGTCACTTTTTGACAGACTCCACAACCAGAATTCATTACTGTAAGTTCCTCTGGAAAATTTTTTGGCATCAGAAACAAGCGCAAGCTTCATGTATGGTCGGTTCCTGCTACAGATTCTGGGCGATCATTGGCAAAGAAAATTACCCTGCATCATTCAAAGACTTTGTCGGTTCTTGCATTTCATCCAACTGAGAGGATTGTGGCTGCTGGTGATGTAACTGGGAGAATTTTAGTTTGGAGGGGATTTGGTAATCGAACATTTTCTACTGGTGATGAACTAGTGAATAAAGAGGAAGAACATCCTGGTGTGAGGGGGAATGATGATGCTGATTCTTGCTCCACGTGGCATTGGCACTCTGCCGAAGTGAAAGTCCTCTCTTTCTCTTCTGATGGTGCCTATTTATATTCAGGTAAATACAGAATTCCATAATGTGCTAAAGCCTAGCCTTTTCATGAAAAATAGGATATGATTTGAAATGAGAAAATTCTCTTAAAGATAGTGGTACACCCTATTGATGAAAAGATGAGGGAGAATCGCTTAAGATGGTTTGGTCATGCTCAAAGGAGAGCGACTAATGCACTAGTAAGGAGTGGAGTTGATCCAAGTTGATAGAACAAAGACTAAAAATCACATTAGTAGAAGTAATAAAAAGGACATGTGAATTAAGTGAGTAACAGATAGTATGACTTTAGATAGAGTAGAATAACTAATCGTCAAATACATATGGCCAATCCTAACAAATCTGTCAAGGATACGTAGCTGATCCTAATTTTGGGACTAGGGCTCTGTTTTTTGTTGTTGTATGCTCTTTGCCTTGTTGTATGTGTGTCAAAAATGCGTTGTAGCTAGCATTTGAGGATGGGGAGGACTGCTTCATATAGTTTGTAGAGTTTACATGATAAAGTTGGATTTGTGGTACATTGTATTTCTCTACATTTAAGTTTAATGTAAAAATGACTATTAGTCTGCTTGTGAAAGGAATTACGGCGGTCAACCAGCTGGGTATACTAATGCATGTCATATGTGTACCCTGTCTTTAGAATGGCATGTCTTACATTGTTAAATGGGTGATTCCTAGCTTGAGTGATGCATGAAAAACTTTTTAGCTGTTAGAAATTCTCTATTGATCTACTTTGTGAATAGTCTTGAGGGTCCATGTGGACCACTTAGTACCAGGACTCCTTGTAGTTGAAGCTGAAAAAGGGCTAGGATGCTTTTTCAAGACCAGTTTCTGTCGTGGTTACCTCTAGATAGTTGTTTATTCTGATTTTTCTGTTGGTGTCCAGGTGGAAAGGAGGGGGTTCTAGTGGTCTGGCAGCTAGACACAGGGAAAAAGAAATTTTTACCACGAATTGGATCTCCACTTCTGTGTTTTACAGATTCTCCAGATCCTACACTGTCATCTGTAAGGAAAATTTTGTTGTACTGGAGCACAGAATTATTCTGTATTAAAGTATTATTGTCTCTGCTGAAACAGAACCAGTTATTTTCACTGATTTTACTGAAATAAGGTTCTTCAGATATCTTGTGCAGATAATCTAATTCATATACTGGAAATGCCTTCTATGGATATCTTCAAGACCATCTCAGGGATCAAGGTTTGTTCTAAAGAATCTGTGTGCAATCTTGAATACCTAATTATCTACATTTATTCTGACGAAGTTATGATGTGTATTTTATACATGTTTGATTGACTGGAATTATAGTGTCTAATGAATAAGAAATACTAATGACAGTATATCTTCAGAGGAAATTCCGATAATTAAGTTTCACATAAATAAGTACACTACTAAAATGTCAATTCAATATGTGGCAGACCTTAAAAAAAAAAAAACTCATCTTTTGCCTATGCACTTCCTTGCAAGGCATCTAAATTTTAAAATTTTGAGACATTTCAGTCAACCTCCTTGGACGTAACCCTTAGAATTTGGCCACATGGGGTGTAGGTCTTGTGGCTGGTGTTTCAGAGCACACAAAATGTGCATCATTGAATATCTAGTATACTCGTGATGATATCATGATATCTCTACATTCTTTTTGATGGATAAATTAGTTTTATTAAAGGAGCAAAAGACATCTCCAAGTACAGAAGATGTGTACTGGAAGAGTCAACTTAGGACATATTACAAGAAATGATGTCTCTACATGATGGCTTGAAACATTCTAGAATTGGTTTGTGTAGGGAAGAGCCTTCAAAATGCTTCAGAAAGCATCACTTTTTCCTTATAAGTTACGGACTTATATTACTATTACTGACCTTGTGGTTACCTGCCAAGGCTGCCATATACATAATTTCTGAAATTTATGTTGTGCGATTGGAGCACTTGTGTGTTTAATGGCTATTTACTTTTTACTTCTTTTGTATTATAAATAATTGACTATATTATTTGCAGTTTTATGTTCTAATATTTAAGCTTCATTCCCACCTCCCAGCTTCCTCATTCATTTCCAGGGAGATATGAAGGTCTAAGCAGTGGGTTTGCATTTGATTACACTTCTGGGTTAGTTGCCCTACGTACAGAGAGCTATGGCATCCAATTCTACAACTTGTTTGATGACCATGGAATGTATGAGGTTAGGATGTTTTAGTTTAATGGTTCAATTTTAAATTTAGTTTGAATTGCCTACACTGAGTTTTCTATAGTTATTTAGTTTTTTTTTTTTGTCTTGATATATGCAGTTTTGTCTGTATAGCTTAAAAAAGCTGTTGATTTTTTCCCCCACCTTTAGTTCGTTTGTGTAGTATAGACATGACACAATCTCCATAATAAGTGGCTATAATATTATTTTGCATGTGTGTATTTTGTTGGGAAATTGAAGGAATAGGAGTTGGGGTCGGGGAAAAGAAGATCGAGACTTACTGTTTACTGCCCTTTTCCCTCGTGTAGATATTGATTCCCCTGTCAAATTCTTGGAAATCATTCTATATATAAACTGATTTCATTTTCTGTCCTTAACTTTTTTGATGGAATCATTTGCTTTTCTACTTTGTTCAATGTTTGTATTGCTTTTATCTTTTATTAGTTTTGGGCCCAATGGATCTAACATCTTCTCCTTCATTGTGATGTGATATTATTGCAAGTGATATTTGGTGTATGTTTTTTTTCTTTATTAGCTCTCTCAATGAGTCATGCCTTATCTGGTGAAAGGCCTCCTAACTTGTTGGGGAGGTGGTTTTAAGGTCCATCAAAGTGCTGATATATGGAATGCCATTCTGCCTTGGTTTTATGTGGTGTATTTGGAAGGAGCTTAATTTGAGGCCTTTTGAAAGGATTGGGTCCCTGTTGCTTTGATTGAAGTTCTTTTTTCTTAGATCACTTTATAATTGGTTTCCTGATATGCATGGATCTACACTGATTATTAATCTGGGACAATCACATGGGTCCTATATGGGACCCACTCGCATGCATGAATACATGCAATAGCTTACAGGTGATATGGGCCCATACTAGGTGGGACACATCATATACTGGTGCCAGCCCTGCTGCACGTGCATCACACACATTGTTCTTTTCAGGAAATCACAAATATTTGTGTAGGAATGTTCTGCCCATTAGAAGTGATGAGTTGCAAGTTTAATTGTTCTAAAATTTAATGCTTTTCAGGTTCAAGTCTGTGAAAGAAACCATCAGCCAGGTGATGAAATCTCGGTATGAAGTTGCTCATTTGTAATTACCTTCATTGTGGAAATGATATACTCTTGGTCCTCATGCGTACTTGTGATGCATATGATCACCAACTTGTGTCAATTTTATTTTAAATCTTGGATTATTATTGGTACAGGTTGTAGTGATTTTAGTGGCCCTCTCCCAAGATGGCTCTATGATGAGTACTGTAGAAGTTAAGCTTCCTGAAGAGGGAATAGGAGGTCTTGTTTGTCTTAAGTTTTGGGCATTGGGTTCAGAGAACAAAAAGTTCACCTTGTCCACTGTTATTTATGAACCTCACAGGTTTGGCCTTGACTTAATTACCTGGGAAATTCTGAAAAATTTTATATGGTCTGATGGTGCTATTAAGAGCCCCTTTCGCTGTTTTCAATATTTTAAGCACCAAGAATGAAATGTCATTGTTTCGTGGATGTGACAGTTTCTTTTATGCTTTTTGAACCTGAATTTGTTTATTAGAATGTACTCCTTTTGTGTTTATAATATGTGGCAGAGATGAATATTGCGTTACTTGTCATTTAGGGATGCTGGTATTTCTGCTGTTGCTTTTCATCCTACCCGTCATATGGCGGTTAGCTCATCATATGGTGGGGACTTCAAGGTAACCTTGGTTGAGTGGCAATTGTATTCTGAGGATCCTCTTTGCTGTAAAACTTACAATTTTAACATGATATTTCAGGTATGGGTTTGCAATGATGAGATCCAGCAGAAAGGTCAGATACTTCAGAATTCTGGTTGGGCATGCCTTGCAGTTGGAGCATACAAGTATGATCATACACATGACCATAGTTTTCTTTTAGGGGATTTTCTCTATTTTCCTTTCTGTAAATTTAAAAGTTTTGACTTGATAGAGATAAATCTGTTAACAGATGAGAAAAAACTTGATTCACAAACATCCAAAGATTGCTCATAAATGATTCAAAATTGTTCCAGTTCACAAGAATGCTATTCAGTTACGCTTTTGAATCAGTTCTCAATTGTGATGTTCTGAGAATTGGTTGGCCAAGAAATAGAATTTTATATATGACCTGCCTCCTGGCAGTTCTTACTTTCATGATTTCTGGGTAAATCACATTTTTTCATTAAGCTTTAGGGTTAGGTTTTTTGCTCCCCCCTCAACTCTAATACTAGAGCAATCCGATTGTTTCTCAAATTTTAGGCATTGTGGAAAATAACTCCCTGCCATTAATTACATTATATGTGCCTGTCACGTGGTCGCACACACACACACACACAAAAGAAAAGAAGAAGAAGAAGAAGAAGAAGAAGAAGAAGAAGAAGAGAAGAATAAGGGAAAAAAATATTTTGAAGGATTTTGAAGAAACCTCCAATTCCTTCTTCCTAACAGAACTTTGGTTTCATGCCCCTAGAATTCTGCACAATGCCACTTTCATCATCACCACAACCTCTTTGCTCCCAAAACCACTACAATCTGCGCATTGTCATCATCCCACCATCCTTGTTACTGTCAAAAGAAAAATATTGCCCAAATGCTTCACCCATCTTTCACACCTTTGAGGGAAAGAAAAAAAATCCTATGTTTGGTTCGAGAGATAATTTGAGGGAAAGAAAAATGTATGGATTTGTTTTCCATTGGCCCACATTTGTCTTTTCTCCCAAATTGGAGGGAAATGAGAGAGAAGATAAGGGAATCCATGTGAGTATTTTTTCTTTTCCTTTCTCCTTTGCAAACCAAGCACCTGGAAGAAAAGTGCTCTCCTTTCCCTTTCTTTCTCTTCCCTCACCCTCTGTTTTGCCAAACATGTTGTCAAATATATTGATATGGATCCTTGGGTAAATAGCAAAAGAAAAAAAAAAAACGTATACATATGAGCATGTTTTTGCAGCATAATCTGGTGATAGAAACTCTTAATTCGCTGTCTTTGTGATAGATTATTGTTTCCAATGCAGAAAAAAGCCAATGACAGCGGCTGCATTTTCTTTGGATGGGTCTGTTCTGGCTGTTGCAGCAGAAACTGTTATCACATTGTGGGATCCTGACAAGAATGTCCTTTTGGCAGTAATTGGAGAGACTCTCTCGGTAATTTGTTTAAACATGACAATCTTTGCCTTTGTTTTTCTTCAGAGATCTCATTGTTTTATATGCATAATTTTTTGTTATGCATGTACGTAATAGTGCCTTTACCAGGGTTGCTTCAGCTTTTAAAGATCAGAAGCTACTGGCTTCTCATTTGGTAAAACAAAGGGGCTTTGACTTATCTTCAGTTTTGTAAAGCAGCTTGTGCATTTTCTGTGGCTTTGGATAAGTAGCCCCTCAACTCAGCTGAGCTTCTCATAATTTTAAAAAGCTGGAGCCTCTGCCAAAAAAGCCCCAAATGTGGCTTTTCTACAGCAACACCTGACTATAAACTTCATGTTCATGGCAAAGTTTTCACCTCTGTGCAGCTCATATTTGATCATAATTGTTTTTAAAAATTTGATTAAGACCTAAAAGTGGACATATGCAGTTTTAGGCTAAGCAGTTGACTATAGTTTAGAGTTGCTAGCATCAAAAGAATATCAACATTATTTGGTTGGAGTTTCTTCATTACTGTTTGACCTAACTGGGCCTCACTGCCTAAGTCTCATATTGGAGCTTGAACACCTTTTTCACCTTACGCAATTAATAGGTGAAAACCATACCAAATAAAGAAAATTATAATAATGAAGTGCCGAGCCAAAATAGAGAAGAAAAGATCAACATTTGGAAGAGGATTGCCTTGTTGAGGCATCTTTTGCCAGCGTTATTTATTATTATTATTTTTTCTATTATGAATTGCCCCTCCCTGTCATTAATCTTTTCATATTATTTTTTTCTTACAGCCAATCGTGACCCTGTCCTTTGCTGGAAAGTCAGAGTATCTAGTATCTGTGTCGCGAGATCAAAAGCCGCAACTCTCTGTATGGAATATGTCAAAATTGTCTCTATCTTGGTCATACAGGCTTCACATTGAAGGTTTGAAATCCTCTTTTCTTTTCATGCTGAGAGCAGTTTCATAGAATGATTCTCCATGTGATTTTAAGACTACTGTGGAGTTCAACATTACCACCCAATAGGGCCAATACCCAATGTATTAGAACCCCACTACTTGAATCATTTGGGAATTGAGATGCTAGTTTCACTGTTAGTGTAGATTTTGTATAATGTATAAAATTACAGGACAAATTTGTCATCTGTAAATTTTAGAAATGCTTTTGTGGAAAGATGAATTTTCTTGACATATAATGTGATGGGAGGTCGGTGTCATTTTTGAAGCCTGAAGGGAGGATGGAAATGGATAAAGGAGAACCCTAAGAGGCTTCTGTTGATTAGCAGATGACAGAAATTAGGAACCGGGCAATACCTTGCATTGATAAGTGGTTATTTGCAAATTCCAGTCATATTTGGAATGGTAGTTGGACCGCTATAGATTGATTACTTATTTTGTTAAGCAGAATTGGCTAGGGACAATGCCTCATGGAGCAGAGATCACTAGTTTTACTCTACCCTTCTTCCTCCCCTTGGGGCCAAATATCATCAGCAAAAAAAAAAAAAAAAAAAAACTTAATTTATGACGTGGCCCTTTACTAGAATAATAAGCTGTAGCTAACCTATTGCTTATTGTAGTTGCGGACCTGCTAAGTTTGAGATTCTGATCCTTTTTTTTTGGCCATCTTAATTTATAATCTGGCCCATTGCTTATTTCTCCATTTACTGGATGTTCCTTTTAGTTGCGAGAAAGGTCACCCCACTGTTGTGATGTTGCTATGTATATTTTATGCAGCTGTAGCATGTGCGGTGGATCTATTGTCTTTTGCAGTTCTTGCCCTTCTTCCTGAATCATCTATGTGTACGGAACCTAATGAATCAATGTCTCAAGGAAGAGATGGGGCAATCCTATTATTTAATGTAATGGATCCTGTTCCTGTTGCTACCTGGTCCGTAAGAAAGGTACATTCTGTTTGCTTTGGCCCTTTCCATCTGTTTTGTGAGAATCTTATTGATTTCTCACAATCTGGTAGAGTCCACTATCAAACAATTGTAAAAAATCAAAATATTTGCATTGAGGCTTTCTCGAAATCCATTAAAACTATTTGACTCAGATGCATATTTTAGTTTTATTGACAATGCGATAGACCTCTATGTTGCATTAAAAGCTGTTTATTTATAGTTTTTAAAGGACTTTTGAATGCATGAATTTATGTGTGATCTTTACCCTTTAACCCTATAAAAAGAAAATGAGAAGACAAATTAGTGGTAAGATTTAGAAATCAATAAAATGAGTTATTTGTCAACTTGAGAGCTCATGTAACTGGGTTGAATCATTGGCTAAATGATGATGGTGATCATATTATACTGGTGGATGCTTTTAGAATATTGATGGGTATGCTACAAAATCTTATGCAATAAGGTAATTAAATCATGTAGCTATGTGGGTGATGAAATTTCTGATTGCAACATGTATATGCTTCAACTGCTCTAGTGAATCTTTTACACATTTGAAAATATAATATATATATACACACACACACACACACATATTATACTGGTGGATGCTTTTAGAATATTGATGGGTATGCTACAAAATCTTATGCAATAAGGTAAATTAAATCATGCAGCCATGTGGGTGATGAAATTTCTGATTGCAACATGTATATGCTTCAGCTGCTCTAATGAATCTTTTACACATATGAACATATATATTTCATCTATTTTTTTACATATATGACAACATATCAGCCAAAACCAAGTCGGCTACCAACAGAATTTTTTTTTTTAAAATTTTATAAATTAAAAAAAAAAAACAATTGGAACAATTGTTGGTTGCAAAGAAGAGGATGGTAGAGATCTCTTCCCGTATACTTGGGTGACTCCTTTTTATAATCTGAATAAAATTTCCATTACTTATAAAAGAAAAAAAAAAAAAAGATGGTAGAGATCTATTCCTTAGTAAATTAAAAGAACAGTAAGAGACAAACTAATTGATTGCTAATGATAAGAAGACACAAGAAAAGGCTCACTTTTTTTCTTCATTATCAACTTATTCTCAAATGAATCTTGTAAGAAGTATCAACCCCACCCTTTTCTTCACTCTCTCCATCCTTTGCTTAAGAATTAAGTATCATATACCACAGAACAAATGAAAAAAATATCAACAGATATATTTGGAATGTATTGTATTCAAGAAATGCCTAAAATTGTTGTTGCTATATATACTTTAGCATGTCAAGTGTAAGTAGTAAGGTAATTTGCATCCATAATGCTCTGTTACATTATAATTACCCTCATTCCTGCTCCACTTCTTATTCCCTTTTTATTTTTGGGGCAGGCAAAGGGAGGGGGGCTTTCGTTTCTTCAAGGAAATCCATCTTTTTTGGAAGAGAATATTTCAGATGGGAATGCACCAAAAGAATTCCTTGTGTATGTCAATGGTGATCATGAGTACGTACTCTTTGACCCATATAGCAATGAAGCAAATGAGGTTAGCACGGCCAGGCGGAAGGGTTTAGTTGAGCTTGAAGAAACAGGTGGGGTTTCCTTTACTAGAACTTTCATTGTTTTAGTTAGAGTATACTATCTTATGGAAGTTTTAATAGATGCACACGATTGCTTCTGATATTCTTGGAAAATAATTTGACGGAAGTTGTCACGTCACACTTATTGAAATGCCCCCCTTCCCTCCATTTTTTGGTTATTGGTAAGTTATGCATTTACATGTTGGGTCCTGAATCTAGGACTGTACCCTTCACCTTGTTACAAGAATTGAAGGTGCCATTTAAGTTAGAGCTCATTTCAAGCCCCATTGTATTGTACCCCCTGTTATGTTGATTTTTTTTAAGGTAAAAAAACTTTATTGGAAATGAGGAAGTGCCTCATGTATACACAGATTGTATAGATAAGATAGCCTAAAGAATTACAACAAACGTGAATTTCAATCAAAATTAGAGGGAACCAATAAAATCTACAAAAGAATGAGTATCACTAGGACCCAAAACATGACCATTCAAACAATGATATCATGAAATGCATCTTCAGTTGAACCACCAAGTTTTCCACATTTTCAGTGCGATGATTCCTCTCCCCACAATGTCCACAACAAGCATAAATGGTCTAGATTCCAAACAAAAAAAAGTTATTTTCAAAAAAATTCCTCTAACCAGATAAGCGATCAACAACACTTCTTGGCAAGACCCACTGAACTCCAAGCATAGAGAAAATGTTTGTTTCCAAAGCATATGCAATATCACAATGCTACAGCAAGTGATTTACAGTAACTCGCCACTGCACCTACACATGCATTTCCAATCTTCTAAAGTGATTTCTCTCTTCATGAGATTATCGCATTTTTTAATCTTTTTCCAAGCTACTATCCACACAAAGAAAGTGACACTTAACACTTTCAGAGCCTTGGAACACCAAACACTTTTTCAAGGGAATTATGCATCACCTGAGCTTTCAATGCCCTGCACTGTGAGTGAAGATGAAAACTACCATTTCCTTTCAAACTCCAACTCATTTGATCCAGGCCCTCTCTCCTTGGGATTTTGGAAAGCAAGGTATCAAAGAAAAAATCTACTGACTCCAATTCCCAGGCATTAAAATCTTTTATGAACTTGAAATTCCGTATATTTTGACACCATAAATTTGAGTGAATAGAAGCATATTTTTTATCAGTTACAATTTCATACAAATTTGGGAACATCTCATTCAAAGAATGATTCCTGTTCCACTTGTCCTTAAATACCTCACATGGTTGCCTTCCCTTACCTCAAACTGCACTTAGTTTAGATAAGTATCCCAACTGGTCCTAATACTCCACCATAAAGTACATCCTTTGGTACTTGTTTACTCAGCATTCGAACCCTTGTTGCATTAGCACAAAATTGGTGTTTGCTATATGTCTACAATAAAAGATGTGTGAGGAATTAATGACTTGCTATTGATTCTTGAATTTGGCCTCGTAATGGTATGCACAATGTAGGCCTCAGATCATACGTACACGTGAATTTATAATGTGATATATCCTGTATGCAAAGGTGCAACAGTACTGAGAAATAAAATTTTATATGGTACCAATGCAAACATGTATGTCTCCTTGATTTTATGTTGAAACTGAGGTTGAAACTTGTGGATGACTCCTGAGCTTACTCCATCACAAAATATTTGAGCCATCATTGTTTATGAACCTATAGAAAGTAGTTGGGTTTTTATAGTCTGTGTACCGAAGTTAATGAGAAACTTGACCTTATTGGTCCCTGTCTGGAATTTTGTGATGGTTACAATCTGTGTAGTTCTTGCTCTCTCTCTCAATTATTTTGGTCCTTACTATATATGTTTTTTAACAGGGCAAGTTGGATATGCGTCTATTTATGGAGAGTTACCAGAGTTTAAGAGAAACCAGACTTCATTGGTCCCATCTGTTCCATCAGAGAGGCCTTGGGAGACGATATTCAGTGGGTCATCACATAATCTTCCACCCCTCACCAAATTGTGTGCAGCATTTCTGGAATCATTGATGGAAAAGAGGACTGCTGCTGTTGAGTGATTCTTAACTTCCTCTGGTTCAGCTCTTTTTGAGGGTAAGATGATGGGTAGAATGTTATACATTTGATTTCATTATTCCCTTTTTATCTCCACCACAAATATATTTTGACAAAGACGGAGAGAGTATGCATAAAGATGAAGAAGCTGTATAGCCGATATGCAGACATGATATTAGGAATATGACATGTTTGGTCACCGGTAGGGTGGAACAGAAAATCTATCAGCCTTGTACATTAGCTCCTGGGAAGAGAGATTAATGAAGCCATGATGGGACCGCAATCCCAACTTTTAAGATTGGTGGAGTTCGATGTATACTTTAAAAGGCCATTTAGGGAGAGATTCTTATATTAAACTGAAGATGTCCAAGTTTTCTTGGCTCAGAAAATTTTGTAACTGTAAGAGGAAGGATGCTGTGAAAATTTTGTAATTTTATTTTTTTGGTTAAGGTAAATTTTGCATTTGAGATGAGCTTGGTGGTCAGAACTCAGAAGTGCTAAAAAACCTCAACCAATCCTTCTTTAAGGTTTGCTGGCAAAAGTATCTCCGTAGTGTTTGTGATTCCAAAAATTTCGGATTGTTTGCATTTTTTCTTTTTCCGTTTAGAGTCAATTTCAGTTGAAGTTGACTCTTCAATATGCAACCCAAATGCTATGTGACGTAATATAAAATGTATAACGTGGATTCATTTCAAAGCCCATTGTTTATGTTGCAATCTGGTTTTATTTGATAGTTCGAACTTCGAAGCTCGCCATGTTGGATTTATGTGTAACAATATGCAATTAACTTACCAAGTTTCTTGATATGTTGATTTTCAAATTTATAATTTCACCCAAAATAAAATTAACTATCTTAATCACCAGTGACCCACATTGTGAAATGTA
The DNA here is from genome assembly GCF_040712315.1 of Castanea sativa. Lineage (NCBI taxonomy): Eukaryota > Viridiplantae > Streptophyta > Magnoliopsida > Fagales > Fagaceae > Castanea > Castanea sativa. The sequence goes on along the minus strand of NC_134013.1, from coordinate 86,240,240 downwards.
TGAAAGTAGAAATTTATGATATATGGTCAAAATAATTAAAATAAATCAATAAAAAAATTATGTTAAATTTATTGAAACTTTTTTGGGATAGAATTGTAGTTGGATCGATCAGTAACATTATAATTTAAAACTTAGGTATTAGAGTTTTAACTAAAATAAACTATTTTAACAATTAATAAACCCACTTGGTAACAAGTACAATCTCGCATAACCCTTAATGAAAAGTAATTATGAACCCTAATTGCACTCTATGGTTTGTTGTTGTTGTTGCTGTTGCTGTTGCTGTTGTTGATAAGAATTGCCCTCTGTGTGCGAACAACAAGGAGGAAAATCAAAAAGGAAAAACCTCAAAACAAGAAAGAATGAACTTACCTGTACATCATCAACAAAAACAAAAACAAAACAAAAAGTCATGTTGAGAAACTGAGAGTAAAAAGTGGAGAAGAAGCACCGGACTTAGACAAAAAGAATAATAAAGAGGAAGACAACATAAAATGAGAAAAGTGAAGATAAAGATGAGAAGAATTTCAAAAGTGAAAATTTTAGAAAATCGAAGAGTTAGAGAATAGAAGGGTCAGAGAATAAAAGCGGTGTGGATGAAAAAATACGAAATAAAAGGGGAATGAAGTGGTGCTATGAAACTATTTTTTTTGTTGTTGAGTAAGATGGTATGAAACTAAAATGCCGAAATAGAGGCAAAGAAAGAAGTGGGGGATAGGTGGGGATTGGGGGTATGTAATGATGCACCATGTTTCACTTTTCCATTGGTTGATAAATTTTCAAATATTCTTTCTATTCAGTGTGTGTTGTCGTACTACATTGTTTGCATGCAATATAAGTTGTATTTAACTATTCATATGATTATACCCATTACCCCTTTGAATATATAAACAATAGTCATTGGTATTTTCATTTTTTTTTTTAAAACATTAGCAATTTAGTATTTCATTTCATAAATTTATATATAGTTATAAATAACCAAATAATTATATATTATATGAAAAATATATTTAATTGGATTATTTTAACCAATTTTTATATTTTAACTAATTTAACATATTTATTTATATTTTAAATTAATTATGATGTTATAATGGTTTAATCTCGGTTCAACTTTCAAAACCTTGAACTTCTCCTTTTAACGGTTTATTGAATGGTCCAAATTTAAAAACTATGAAATTCTCACTATCATAATGTGGATGCTCAGAATTTGAAAAGTAGGATCAAAGAAATTAATCCTCAACCCATGTACAATCACATGCCCATCATGGTATATATCCCAGTCTGCTATTTTTACACCATTGATTGATGTGTTAGTGTCACCAGGTAATGTTCTGACCACTAGGGATGGCCAAGCAAAAGGGTTGAGACTTTGGAACCATAAGTAAGAGAATTCTCTAGAGTCTCTTTGTCATGGTTTGATGGTGCAATTTGATATTGAAGCAAAGTGAATGGAACCTGTGGGTGCTTCAAAGAGTAGAAAGCTTCGTCAGTGGGACAGAATATAGTGACTATAGTGTTGAGACTTTGTTTAATTGATAAAAGAGCTTTGAGAGTCATGTTTAAAGTCTGTGACATCTCATTCAAAGAATGATTACCGCTCTACTTGTCCTTCCAAAACCTCACATATGTCATCCCTTGCCTCAAACTGCACTTAATTCACATTAGTGTCCTACTGGTGCTAACTAGGAAGCATAGATATTTCATTTGGAGGTGATGTACAGATGTCATAATATTATATTATTATAATTTTTCAAAAATTGCTCATGTTGCAGTTTCGTACCTGTACGTGTATCAGTGTCTATGTCCATGCTTCCTTGATGCTAACACTCTTCCGTTAACACAAAATTGGTGTTTGCTAGAAACAGAGAAATGTCTGCAATAAAAGATGTATGATTGATCAATGACTTGCAATTGAATTAGGCCTCGTAATTGTGTGCAAAATGTTGGCCTCAGATCATATGCACACATTGATTTGTGGCATTGTTGTAATATGTCCTATATGCAAATGCAACGGTACTGAGAAATTAAATATTAAAAATATGCACGTGATGAAAGTATCAGAAAAGGAAAGAATTTATTTGGTGCCAATTATTGCACACCTATTCCATTTGTTTTTATGTTTAAACTGAGGTTGGAACTTGTTGACGACTCCTGAGCTTACTCCATGACTAAATATTAGTGCTAATATTGTTTATTAACCAACAGAAGAGTGGTTGGGTTTTTATAATCTGTGTACCAAAATTTAATGATATTTTCATAACAGGGCAATTTGGATTTAAATCTATTTATGGAAAGTTGCCGGAGTTAAAAGAGGAACCAGACTTCATTGGTCCCATCTGTTCCATCAGAGAGGCCTTGGGAGACCATATTCAGTGGGTCATCACATAACCGTTAAAGGAAGGATGCTGTGAAAATTTCGTAATTTTATGTTTTTGGTAAGGTAAATTTTGCATTTGTGATGAGCTTGGTGTCAAAAGTACTAAAAAACCTCAACAAAATTATTCTATAAGGTTTGCTGGCTAAAGTATTTAAAGTGTTTGTGATTTCAAAATTTTGGAATTAAGACTTTTTTTTAAGAATGATTTGGGATTAAGACTTGGTTGTTTGCATTTCCTCTTATCCTGTTTATCTTTAATTTTAGTTGAATTTGCCATACATCGTTTAATTTGGGCGAATGACACTTGCATTGTACTTATGTAAGGTCTCACCTTTTAGTGTCAGTTACTTTTTTTTTTTTTTTTTTTTCAATAATTTAAAGATTTGATAGGAATGTGAGACGACTGCATGATACAAGGAAGCTATTATAGAATTTTTTTTAGGGAGTTTTAACTTATAATATCTATTCTTAATGATAGTTTTTTATCATTAGAGTAAGACACTTAATCGGTTTTTTAGTGTAGGTGGAGATTAAACCCCAGTTCTCTTATTTAACTATCGAAAACTTTATCAGTTGAGTTAACTGGAACCTACAAAAACTTTAAAATTAACTAGAAAATAGTCAGAATATTTAAAACATGTGTAATTAATTTTTTTAAAATTAATATCATTAAAACTATCTTAGTCTATATAATATCTAATCTAATATCTAAAAGCTGAAGCTTAACATTTATTGTTGCTTGTTGAGCCATATCAACGAATCATTTTGGTTAATTTAGTCCATTTTGGTGCACTATGGTCTATTTTGGTTTATTTGGTCCATTTCAGTCTAATTATGTCATATTCTCATAGTAATATTTGTAGGTTCTTCATAAAGTAATATTTTCTTATTTTATTGAAGTCTTGTATTTATTTATTTATATAAGTGATGAATTTACTAATATCTGTTTCATCTTTAAGTCATTAAGATGCATTGAGGATGAACCATATGTAAAAAGCATTAGAAATATATTTCAACCACATATTACATTATATACAAAATAGATAGCATAATTTAGAAAATCAAATATACTTTATTAGAAAGTAATTACATCATTTTGAGAATGGTTTGAGACTAATATTTATTAAGTCTCGTCTACTATTTTAATTTTTCACTCAACAAAAAAAAAAAAAATTGTCAAAATTTTTAGTGCATCTAATATTTATTAATTAGTGATTCAATTAAAACTCAAATATAGTTTCACCTAAAATAAAGTTGATTATATTAATATTTAATGACCCATATGTGAAATCACATTAATTCTACCACGTGTAGCATATGTGCTGCATTATGTCACTTGGCACAAAGCACATAACATGATACATAATAGAACTCTTAGAGTACATGAGGATTACGATAGAAATTATAATATTTATTACTAGGAATAAAATGTATTGTAATGTAATAACTAAACCTATTCATTAGTTTGAGTGTCAGTTATAATATTAAAATGAAACTTAACGTTTATTTTAGGAAATTTTTTACTCATACAATTATATCTCCTTAAAAATTGTTATTTTTGAATTTAAGAAATATGTGTTATTTTTTTTGATTTTTTATTTTTATAATGGTTAGACGTACGTGGAAAGTTTATTTATTTGGAAATATATTAAGTTTTGAAATTATTGCACTTACTAAGGAATAACTAATACAACATTTTAAAGAGGAATATTTATTCCTTATTTTGAAGAATAACTATTCATAAGAAATTATCACTCCTTGTAATAAAAACATAACCGAACTAAAGAATAACTAAATCATAGGAATAACTATTACATTACAACACTTAGTACAGTTTACCAAACAGTATATGTTTCATTTAAAAAAAAAAGTATAAATTTATGTTATATGCTCAAAATATTTTTTTTTTATAAAAAAATTTGTTAATTTTATTGAAACCTTTTGGGATAGAATTTTAGTTGTAACAGTAAACTTAGGAATTAGACTTTTAACTAAAGTCAATTGTTTTAACAATTAATAATAATAAACCTATTTGATGTGATAATAGAGTTTCATCCAAGTAAACTATGTCGATAATTAATGAATTGCAAGATAAAAATTCATTATACAAAGCTTTCCAAGCAAAACAAGAAATACGCTAGAATTTGACAAACAAAAAACCCTAATTGCAAATATCTCCACTCTGAGAACTTTGTCCTCGACAATAAACAAGACCTTCCATGCTAAGTAATGAACCCTAAACGTATTCTATATAATCATCTGTATCCTCTCTACACTCATCATAATAGACATACAGAAGATAAACAAGTCCAAATGTCAACACAACAAGGGCTGAATACACAGAAAATATAAGATAAACAGCTTCACTTTCCAAATCCTTGTCTTCTTGATTGTTTGTGACGCCCACACCATCATACCTTGGATGCTTGAGAATTTGAAAAGCAGGATCAAAGAAATCATCAACCCCATGTAGAATCACTTGCCCATCATGGTATATATCCCAGTCTACTATGTTTACACCATTGATTGATGTGTTTGTATCACCAGGTAATTTTGTGACCACTTGGGGATGGCCATGCAAAAGGGTATCAATTTTGGACCCATAAGGAAGAGAATTCTTTAGAGTCTCTTTGTCAAGGTTTGATGGTGCAATTTGATATTGAAACAAAGTGAATGGATCATGTGGGTAGTTTAAAGAGTAGAAGGCTTTGTCAGTGGGGCAGAATACAGTAACTATAGTGTTGAGGCTTTGTTGAGTTGAAAGTAGAGCTTTGAAAGTCCTGTCTAATAATGTCAGTGACATCTCGTTGTAACCCTTGCTAGAGAGAGCGTTTGAGATATCAGAAACGTGAAGGGGTTCATTGTTGGTTGTTTTAGAGGCTTGTGAGAGAGTTGGAAGAAGAAGGAGAAGAAAAAGAAAGAAGAGAAAGGAGAACTTGGCCATGGAAATTAAACCAATGAATTAAAGAAGAATCTGTATGTTAAACTTGTGAAAAAACTAAAAGAAAAGAAGCGAGATATGGGTATTTATATGTTGATACTATCAGAGTTCTGCTTGAAGTCGGTTTGCAAATTGAGTTTGCGTTTGTTTACACTTTCCAAGTCCAAGTCGGGTTTGGAATGTAATTAACAAAGGGAGATCTATCTTTTTCTTCTTTTTATTTTTTAAAAAACCTCAAAAATGTTAGGCCTCTACTAAGAGATTTGTAGTGGGCCTATGGGCCAAAGAAACGAGTGATTTTCAGTGTGATGGGCAAATGATCTCCTTTATCCATAGTAAGTTATTTCCATATTAGACAAAAAAAAAAAAAAATCAATTAAAAATTTTATTTACCCGAATATTATTATAAATAAGACTCATATTCAAGTTATTATAGGAGTAATTCTTTGCAATATTCTACTAGCACTCGCTATAAAAAATTTGCAAGTGTTTGGTAAGTGTTGTGACTTGATGTATAGAATCATCAGTGAGCTGACCATCCACACACGCGCCAATTAAAGTACTTGATGAACAAAAGAACAAAACGTTGGTGTGGTGTTGACGAAAGATTCTATGAAGGTTAAGTTAGTGATAGAAGAATCTCCCAGAACTCAAAAGTGCGAGAGCTAGGAATTTTCACGTACCTTAAGGAAGAGGAGCCTTGGTGCTTATATAGTGGTGTGGAGTTGATCAAGATCCCTTGAATGTAGGATTTTTCTTTGTAGAGAAGATTTAGAGTTAAGGCCCGAGATCTTAGGGCTTTTCTTCCTATATTGAGAGGATATGGACATATAGTAGGGTTTTTGTGCATGGTATGCAAGTTCTTTCCATATAGGGGGACATGAGTGGAGAACACGTAAAAGGTTGTGAGACCTAATTTATTCAATCATCAGTATGCAAGCCAATCCATCAGGAGTCCTTAGGCCCGACGATGATGACACAAGTAATGCTCTATTATCATTGGACTCAAATGGAGCCATTGTTCCAAGGGGTCCCTAGGAGGCTGACGGGTCCTAAGGAGAGTGAGGTGCTTGTACCGTCGAAGCTTAAGGAGATTGAATGAGATGTCTGTCCTGACAGGTCTTCGAGAGGTTGACAGTGGAGATTGAATGTATCTATCCCGATGGATCCTGGGTGAGGTGTTTATCCTGACGGGTCAAGGAGTTAAGAAATTTTCTTAGCCAAAAATAAAGGAGGAGTCAATCTTCTTTGAAGATCGAGGAATAAATAGGACAATTATGCCATTCGGAAAAAGTCTTCTACAGAAGGCCCTATCATTACCTAAACATTGCAAATATAAATCAGCCACCACCACCCACCACATACCTAGTAACCACCAACCATTGCAAAAACCTACCCATTGTAATTCCATCCCAATTGGAGATTAGAGTGGATTCAATTGTAGGTTGGTACTTTGGGATAGTCTAGAGTAGTGGTAAGATTCCTTATATCTGTAATTGCTTGATTCTTTATTAATGATTCTTGGAAGTAGTGACCTGAAAATCACTTGGTGGGATTTTCGCCTTATGAGAGATTTATCCCATTAGTCAATAAATCACCATGTTAATTTATTTTCCGTTGCATTTTAGTTTATTTGGTGATTTGTGTGTGTTTCCACGATTTTTATATGTAATTTGATATAATTAATTAACTTGGATAATTGAATTAATTAATTGAGGTCAATTTATAATCCAACACAGATAACTCTCTTTTCAAAATATCTAGCAAATACCACTCCTTTTGAACTTGATATTGCTAATACTGAGTTCTGTCTAGAACTTGACATTAGCTATGTTGAGTTTTATGTGTTTTTTTAAGTGGAACTCGACATTCCTAGTGCCTAGTTCTGCTCAAAATTTTCAAAAAAATTTAAGTGGTAATATACGCATAAAACTTAACATTGCTAATATAAAATAAGGGTATTTTGCTATATAGTTTGAGAATGGGGTTCGTTTGGCTACATAGTTCAAATATTAAGGCTAAATAACAATTTTTTTTTCCAAAGTCTATTAATCATAGTTAATGTATGATTAGTCTACGTTTTAGCCTCTTATAAATACTCATATTAGGTTCACTGTAACGCAAGAATTGAGTTTATAGTAAAGATGTAGCCATTAAGGTTTTCTTTTGTGAAGTATGCCCTTAGGCTAAACCAGAGAATTCTTCATGTGCTCTTATGTTACTCTTTTATGCTCCCGCTTTTTTAATCAATTTTCTATCCCTTCCAATTTTTTTATTAGGTGTAAACTTTGGATTTGAAAAAGATACACCCCAACTTCTAAAAATCAATCAACAAAATTAATTATAAGAGCACTCACAATGGTGTTAAAATAAGAGCACAAGACACGTACAAGAATCTTGATGCCTGACAAAGCAATCCGGAAAAATAAAACAAAAAGAGATTGCCAGAGAATCCGTACAGCCCCGGCTTTAATTTACTCAAAACATCCAGACTTAATTAATGTGCATTCCATTTCCATAGATGATGGAACCTGCATGTGGAAAGTTGGTTGTACCTATCTAATTTAGTATATATTCAGATTGATGGTTCATAAGTTTGAATGGCAAGTAGAGAGAACCTTAGTTGTTACCTATCTACGTTGTGAATGTCGACGTTAAAATCATGAAAAAGTTAAGTGAAGCCCCAGTCCTATAATATGCATAGATGGCTGGTCTTTGCAAACATAGATTTTATCGAAAAGGTGAGTTGCTTGTTCCTATTCACAATAGACCTAAAGCTAGCTGGTCCTACCCTTTTCCTTTCCCTTTAATTTCCCCCATTTTTTCATTCACCAGAGACGATGTTGAACTCAAATGGTTTCCTACCTAGGCAGGGGTGTAGCCAGGAATATTTACATGGAGGATCGGATTATAATAGAGGTATACTAAATATAATTCATAAGTCTATTGGATATAAAATATCATCATATACTTGAACATTAATAAACATGAAAAACTGTCTAGTTCAATGTAGACATACAAAAAAGAACATTCAAAAAGAATATTAATAAACATGAAAAATTGTCTAATTCATATATTAATTTGTTTATGTGATCCTGGATTATGGTTTATCCCTTTAGATTCAATTTTTGAACATTTGGAGGGATGCTCATTCGACATTGAAGTATAAACATTTGTTTCTACAAAAATCCTAAGTTCTGAATGACTAATATCTATATTCTTAAAGAATGCATCAATTGTTTGTCGTTTGCTCGTTATTTGACACTTAATTTCAATCCCAAAAAATAAAAATAAAAATCAATTCAACAAATGATAAACTAACTTGGGAGAGAGAGATAATAAATTACCATATAAAATTGATTCTTACATGAATTATAATATAAATACACTTGTAGTTAAGTAATGACCTTTTAGGATTAAAAAAAAAAAAAAACAAATCAATCAAAAGTATAAACAAACAACATAAATTAAATACCTAGACTCTGTGACGGACTCACGGCCCACTACCCCTATTTCCTTCCATAGATTAATTTTTTTTTTTTTTTTTAATAATTTACTTACACAATGCAAGCCGGCAAGACCCACCTGACCCCCACTCAAGGGATAAGACAAACAACACAAAAGCCGAAAGGAAAAAGGTTGGTTTGAGTCTCAAAGTCAATGGATTAAATAATAAAGAATACAATGACAACAAACACAAAAAGACAAAATAATAAGTATAAATTGTTTTGCTGGCAAAGGTAAATCACATACACATATTTCATATATATATCTATATTTTTTTTTTTTGAGAATACACATATTTCATATTTGATATTTCTATTCAAGTATCAGTATTTAGTTCATTACTTTAGTTGTAGAGAAAAAGAGAGAGAAGTCAAGTAAAGAATGAATGAGATACCTTGAGGAATTGAGGTAGGTGGAGGCAGCGGCATCACAGTGACCAGCGGGATTTCTGAGGCAGTTAGGCAGAGGCGTGAGACATTGAGCGTGACACTATTGGAGTTGGAGGCGTGAACTAAGAAGGTAAAACACTAAGGGTAAGATAGAGGCGTGAGGTGAGGCATGAAGATTGTTCATTTGTTCTCTCTTTTAGATTGTTCAGACGGTGAGGATTTCTTTTTTTCAGACAGTGAGGATTGAATGCCTTTTGTTTGTGTTTAATTAAGTGTTTTAGATTTTGGATTCTGGCTGGGCTGGAAGTGTTATGGTTTAGAAAAGAATAATTTTGTTTGCTTAGGAAATTGGGGCTGGCTGGTGGGGCTGGATGTGGGCCAAGATCTGTGGGATTTAATTGAAGATGGCTATGAATAGCCAAATTTGTGGGCCAAGTTTTTTTGCTTAGTTTGAAGTTGTATTGGATTAAAAGTTTAGAACTCTAGAAAAATGGTTGAGAATAATGTGGTTGGGGGGGGGGCATGTAATTTTTTGACGTACTTTAGTGAAAATTTTCAAAATTTTGGGGGGCCAAGGAGCCAAGTGGCTCCGCCCCTGCGGCTAGGCAATATTTGTAACTTTTTGTTCTATTGCTTTCACCTGGCATTGCAATGTCAGGTTCAGTTGTCAAGACTCTACCTGGTTATTCTGGTGATCTCCCATTTATACTTGAAACTGGGTGAGCTTCTTTTTTCACAAGTAAAATATACTTAATATTGCTTTTTTAAACTTCATAAAAGTTCAATGCCATTTGTTGGTAACAACATTGAGCTCTGGGGGTTCGAGTGGTATTAAAAAGAAAACATTGACACTGGTTTTTGGTGGCAGATATATTGGGGTTGGGGACACCGAAGATGTGCAGCTATTTTACTATTTTGTTGAGTCTCAGAGGAGTCCAGCACAAGACCCTGTTGTGCTTTGGCTTACCGGAGGCCCTGGCTGTTCTACTCTCTTGTTCTTTTATGCGAGTGGTATATTTTTTCTTTCTTTAATATATATAGTAATGTTACAAAACAAATCATTTTATAATATTTTACAAAATGTTAATATGACCAACCTTTTATTAGTTTTCATTTATGCCTATCATTAATATCATATTTTCATTTACTAATAATTACTCACTTATTAATATCATTTTTTTTTTATAAGCAAATCAGAGTTGGTATTGGGTAGGCTTCAGCCTTGAGTTTCATTTGTTGGGCTGGGTTTCTGTGACCCAAGTCCACAATGGTATGCTTAGTGATTATGTTTCTTCCATAGATATGAGACATTCATTTCATGATAATATTTTTTATTATTAAGCCAAAATACTAATTAGTTTTCAGTAGGCAGAATTTGAACGAGTAATTAGTAATACTTTAATAATATAATTATAAAATAAAAAAAGTGTGACATATTGATGAAGCTTACAAAATTAAAAGCCTCGCCACTTTCTTTTTTATTTTCAATTTCGTGCAGGTCCTTTGGGTTTCACTTACTCTGATTACAATGGGAGCTTACCTTCCCTTCATTTGAACCCATACACGTGGACGAAGGTACGAAGTTAATCTCAGCAGAAAGTACATTATGTGATTTATTATTATTATTTTATTTTGGTCACGTAGAATTTTAGACTTTGTACATCAAATATATATAATCTTAGACTTTCTCCTCATGTAACTTAAGGGTGGCAACAAATTTTGCAGGGCCTCAACATAATATATATATGTGGATGCACCGGTTGGTACAGGATTTTCTTATTCAAACACCTCAGAAGGCTACCCCAGTGGGGACGTAAAATCAGCAGTACTCACCTATGAGTTTCTAAGAAAGGTGTATAATAATTACTTAATTTGTCTTTTTGTAAAAAAAAAAAAAAAAAACACGTCCAATAAACTCAAGAACATCTGTTTTGACATCGTGATAAATTATCAACTGTTGTGAAAATTTAAGCTATTAAGAAATGATAAATTTAATCATTCTAACTATTAATCTAATGTTTCTTGAAAAGGTCACTAAGACACTAAGTGCTTGTTTGTTTTAGCTTTCCTAACCAAAAAGCATGTTTTGAAACCATAAATGTACTATATGCGTTTGGTGGAAGATAAAAAGCAACTTTTTAGAAAAAGTTGCGTTTAGCTCATGTGAAGAGAATGCACGTTCTCTTAATGGAGCTGTGAGGAGCCTTTTCCAAAAGCCCGTGCACGTTGAGAAATCCTACCGTTGGACTCTGGGTGAAGTTATCAAATTACCCTTTGATAAATCAAAAGATAAGCTTCACGCCATTCCTCATTCCTCTCATCTCTCTGCTCTGCCCTCTGCCCTCTCAATAACAAATTCCCAAATTAGCTAAGGGGAAAAAAAAAAAAATGAATCCCTTGCAAATTAGGATTCCTCAAAATGCAAAACAAAAAAACATCAGAATATAGCAAAATCTTTCAAATGGAGTTTGTACCCATCTTGCGGTGGATGGACTATGGAGGTTTGGAGAAGAAGTTGAATAGTCTCTCCAAGAGGACGGATGAGTTCTTGCAAGCACTTCCCGATTTGATCTGATCCCGTTTGCTTTGCGTTTGAGCTGCTTTAATCCAATCTTCTCGATCTGAGTCATCCTGTTTGTGAGTGGTTGAATTTAGAGAAAAAAAAAAAGAATCAAGAAGATCAGGGTGAAGAAGTGCATGGGTGTTACAGACAAAGTGCTAAGAGAAAAGGGAAAAAAAAAGGAAAAAAAAGAGGAAAACGGACAGCTCTGTGGAGTTTGGAGGAAGTGGTAGGGAAAAAAAGAGGAAAGAAGGAAAAAAAGAAGAAGAAAAGAGTAAAGGTAGGTGTGTGGAGGAGAAAAAAAGAGGGGAAAAAAAAAAGGAAAAAAGAAGAAGAAGAAGAAAGAAATGTGGTACGTGTGTGGAGGATAGAAAAAGAGGGGGAAAAAAGGAAAAAAGAAGGAAATGTTATCACAATATTTTCACAATACTTTCACAATAAATTTTAAGTGGTAGGTTATTATTAGCTAATATTGGTGAGAAAAAATTAATTTTTTTAGAAAGAGAAAAAATAATTTAAATAGTACGTTCAAATTAAAAACAGTATTAATTTTTATTACAATATTTTCACAATAAATCTTCAGTGGTAGGTTATTATTAGCTAATATTGGTGAGAAAAAAATAATTTTTTTAGAAAGAGAAAAAAATAATTGTAATAGTATGTTAAAATTAAAATCAGTATCAATTATTACAATATTTTCATAATACTTTCACAATAAATCTTAAGTAGTAAGTTATTATTAGCTAATATTGGTGAGAAAAAAAAAATTTCACAATATTGATTTAAGTATAAAATAAACTCTTTTATATATACTTTGTCATTTTTGGTAATTTACCACTCAAACTATCACTTTATAAGTGCTAGCCAAATATTCAGTTTTTTCAAAAAACATTTTTTAATAGTTTTTACTAAACACTTAGCTTTTACAAAAAGCCCAATTTCATACCACACTTTTTGAAAACCCCACTTTAATCCAAATCTGTCGGACTTCGAAATCTGAAACTGTAATGCAGTGGACGGTGGAGCACCCACAGTTCAAGACAAATCAACTCTATATAGGTGGCGATTCGTATTCAGGCATAACTGTTCCTTTGGTTGTTATGAAAATATTACAGGGTAAATTAGGTTCATAAGAACCAGTATCTAAAATTTAGAGTGAGCTATATTCTTTCACATTGGGCCAACTAATAATTATGAAATTTCACAGGCAACGAAATTGAAGGCATTCCACGCATGAATCTGAAAGTAAGTAATTTAATTCTGTAACATGAGTTAGTTCAGTAAAATTAGATTTTATCTCCTTTATTCTAGAGGTATAATTATTTTCTTTCTTATTTTGAGTTCCACGAAAAGCAAGTTATTCTAATAAGTGATGTACTTTGAATTGGAACAGGGTTATGTGCTTGGGAACCCAAAAACAGATACTTACCTCGATACTAATTCAAGAATTTCCTTTGCTTACCACCTAGGTCTTATTCCAAATGATCTCTATGAGGTGAGTTGATGACATATGTTTACATCCTCCCCCCCACCTCCCCCATATATTATGAGACGAGAGAAGTCAAGCCTTGGTGTGATGGTGAGTGCCTTCCACCTTAAGGTTGCGATTAATCACTTCTCTAAGAGTTGGCAAAAATATAAGTTTGTGCACTGTATGACTTTCTTTATTTTAAATTCTAAGATGAGCCCATGGATCAATATAACTCGAGGCTCATAAGATTTTAGCAGTTGAAGTGGTGGTGCATACATCCAAATATGTATGTTCTTGTCCAAAGAAATTGTTTCCACTTTCGGATTGAAATTTTATTTTTCAGTTTAGCAGTTTAAACTAGGCCTAAAATTTGGAACTTCTTAATTGGTTTCTGGACTACTCACCCAAACTTTGTTTTATGTCTGCTTATATAATATTACATTGCAATTGATATACTATATATTAGTTGATCATTGTTTTACGTTTATTTTTTATGCTTCACGATGTTACTTCCTTTAAACCATTTTATGGTAATGTCTTAGTCTCTAATCTCGTATGCTATTCTAGAATGTTAAAACAAGCTGCAATGGCGATTTGGTGAATGTGGATTCAAGCAATGAACAATGTGAATATGCTCTTCTAACCATCGAACAGGTTAGCAAACTGACACAGTTGTCTCACAATGTCTTCATCAATATAGCTAACTTTGGCAGAGAGGATAAGTGACCTTTTAAAAATGCAGTTAATCCTTGAAATAAATATTCAACACGTTTTGGAACCTTCATGCTCAATGACATCCCAGAAATCAAATTCGGAAAGAAGATCACTAAGAAAACAGTCCAAAGATCTTCTCCTTTCACAGCCAAAAGTTTCTGCATATTGGTGTCTGGTAACTCTCTAATATGCATGAGTGTGCATCAAGGGCGGCTCTACTCTATATTCAGGGGGTTCAAATGAACCCCCTGGCTTCAAATATATATATAATATTATTTTTAAAAATATTTTTGCATTCCTAGATTTAAATTTTGCACACCCTTATTACAAGTATTTCCAACTCTAAGAGTAAAGTGTAATAGTTTGTGAATTATAAGTATCACTATATTTTATAAATTTATATTATGTGTGTAAGTGTGTTTAATATTAATTGTGTACATTACTTTTTGTTATAGTGCTATTTGTGTGAATTATGATGTGTGTGGACGTTTATGTATACAATATAAATATAATATAAATTTATATAATTTAATAATTAGGAAATAGAGATGGTTTGTTGCATGTGTATGTATTGTTATCACGTTATAATAATTTTTTGTTATAATAAAGTAAGTAAAATTTAAGAAAAAAATTTGTAAAGTTAGCAATTCTCCAAGCATTTGATTGGTTAAGTAGACACATAGTGTAGAAGTTTATGTATGAATGAGTGTAGTTGTGTGTGTTAATAATTAATACAAATCTAATAAATTTAGTTTAGTCATTTAGTTTTAAATTTTTTTATAAAAACAATAAAAAATAGATAATAACAACTGCATAAAAATAAAAATGTTAGAAAAACTTAACAAAATAAAATGGTCATAGGCTCGTATTTACCCACATTGACAATAGAAACTCATAATGAACTATCACATAACAAATTAAAATTTGTAGAATAAAATTGTAAAACTTTATGTATTAATTTTTTTGTTGATAACTCAATATATTCAAGTTTTTTTTTTATTAAAATCTTTTAATGACCTCCCAAAACAAAATTCCTGGAGCCGCCACTGGTGTGCATGTGTTTGACTTCGCTTTTTTGTGCATGTATGTGTGTTTGTGAAAGGTGCGGTTTATCCTCTCCATTTGAAATGGATGAATTTCATGGTTCAGATTGTATATTACATATCTAAAGATGCATCTAGTGAATTGTCATGTAACATTCAAAATGATGTAGCATTCTATACACTATAAGATCTAGGAAATAAAATCTTACCCTGAAATAGACTTTCTTCATTTCAATCTTGTTGTTCTACTTGTGCAAGCAAAATTTTACCTCCTTAAATGAGTTCAACACATAATTAATTGATTTACTATTTGTCAGCGTTATCGACATGTTCATGCTGGCATCTGGGCAAACGATAAGATTGTCCACAAAGCTCCTTATATTCGAGACGTAAGTGAAAGTTGAGTTATAATATTCCATTATAAAAAATTCACTAAACAAGAACTGTATAACACTAATTAGGAAATAAAGGACCAATGGAAGAGGTGCAACAGCAGTTTGTCTTACACTCAGGGGTTCTCTAGTGTTATTGATTATCACCGAAATTTTACTCAAGCAGAACTAAGAGCTTTGGTATACAGGGGAAATTTACCTCATAAATGTGCAAATCTCAGCCATTAACTGGATACAGATATAATATATATTAAATAGCATACTAACTCTAGTAAACTATTTAGATTTTGTGGTCCTATGAGAAACATGCTTCAGAAAGCTATCTAAGCTTTATAAATTCACCAGATAGCTGAGGAAACCAGAATAAAGTTGAATTGGTGAGCTTAATGGCCACAGTACATTAATGATGTAGGAAGTAGGAACTAGTTGAAATTGTTTAACCACTTGACTGCAAGAGGGTCTTGATGTAAAGGTAATAATATCTGGAATTGTTTTTGCAGCCTAACCAAATTCGGTGTAGGACTTATCATTTATAAAGTTATACTAGTACCAGAATTCAAATACAAGTTTGAATTATAAACAACTCTATCCACTCTATCCTATCCTATCTTATCACAATCTAGGGCTGTTACAATTTAGAAATTGAATTTAAACTATCACATTATCACGCTACAATTTTGAACTTGAATATTATCACGTTATCACAGCAGCTGAAACATAGCTTGATTTGCTGCTAGCTGTTATGCTGACTATGATCCTTAACACTCCCCTGCAAGCTCAACTGTGCTGGAAGTACGTTGAGATTAATCCGAATATGAGCAAACCTAGAGGAAGATAGGGGCTTGGTAAACACATCAGCTAATTGATCTTTGTTGGATAGGAAACGAACCACAAGAGAACCATCAGCAACCATGTCTCTGACAAAGTGGAAGTCTATTTCAACATGCTTGGCGTGGGCATGAAAAACAGGATTAGAAGTCAAATAAGTTGAGCCAATGTTATCACACCATAAAATTGTAGAACAAGACACAGGAGTGCCAAGCTCATAAAGAAGAGCACGCAGCCATTTAGATTCTGCAGCTGCATTGGCAAGAGCTTTGTACTCTACTTCAGTACTTGATCGAGCCAGAGTCTTTTGCTTTTTGCAACCCCAAGAGATGAGATTATCACCTAGAAAAACACAGAAACCCCCAGTAGAATGGCGATCATCACTTCATCCAGCCCAATCAGCATCAGAAAAGACTTGAAGAGAATGAGATTTAGAGCGTTTCAGCTGTAAACCAAAATGAATGGTCTGTTAAAGAAAACACAAAAGACGTTTAACAGACTGCCAATGAAGAGATGTGGGGTGATGCATATATTTAGATAGCTTGTTGACTATAAAGCTTATATCAGGGCAAGTTAGAGACAAATACTGCAGAGCCCCAACAGTGCTTCTATATAAGGTGACATCATGAAGAGGATCCCCTTTAAAGCAATTTGTAACTCATGTTTAATATTCCTTTTTTATTTTTCTTCATGGCCTCTTCCTCAACATCTGCTACCTCTACCCTAAACACAATGACTACACCTTCTCCCACCACAATCACTCCCATTCATCACCTCATTACCATCAAATTAACCCGTGATAACTACCTATTATGGAAGGCTCAAATTGTTCCATATCTCAAGGGGCAACATCTCTATGGATATCTCGATGGAAGCACTCCTGCTCCACCTCAATCTCTCACCGTTGAAGCCGATAGAGACATACAAGTCATCCAAAATCCGGACTTCGGTCACTGGTATTTACAAGACCAGATGATTCTTAATGTCATAATATCCTCCCTTTCTTAGTGTATTTTGGCTCATGTGGTAAAATTCAACACATCAAGGGATGTGTGGCAAGCCTTAGAGAGAATGTTTACCTCTCAGTCAAGGGCTCGAACAATGCAAATCTACTATCAGCTCGCCACTTTGAAGACTGATTGTTTTCACCCGTTTACAACATTGGTTGATACACCTTATATAGAAGCACCTTATACACCTTATACAAAATCGTTCAAGGTATAATCAGTAGCAGCAAGTGTATCAACTAGTGTTGTAAACTGGTGAAAATAATCAGCAATTGAGGAATTGACTTTCTTCAAAGTGGCGAGTTGATAGTGGATTTGTATTGTTCGAGCCCTTGACTGAGAGGTAAACATTCTCTCTAAGGCTTGCCACACATCCCTTGATGTGTTGAATTTTACCACATGAGCCAGAATACGCTCAGAGAGGGAGGATATTATGGCATTGAGAACCATTTGGACTTGTAAATACCAGTGACCGAAGTTCGGATTTTGGATGACTTGTAAGTCTCCATTGGCTTCAACAGTGAGAGATTAAGGTGGAGTAGGAGTGCTTCCATTGAGATATCCATAGAGATGTTGCCCCTTGAGATATGGAACAATTTGAGCCTTCCAT
Organism: Castanea sativa; assembly: GCF_040712315.1. Lineage (NCBI taxonomy): Eukaryota > Viridiplantae > Streptophyta > Magnoliopsida > Fagales > Fagaceae > Castanea > Castanea sativa. The sequence continues at coordinate 86,222,398 of NC_134013.1, read as the reverse complement.
AATAGGTAGTTATCATGGGTTAATTTGATGGTAATGAGGTGATGAATGGGAGTGAGTGTGGTGGGAGAAGGTGTAGTCATTGTGTTTAGGGTAGAGGTAGCAGACGTTGAGGAAAAGGCCATGAAGAAAAAAAAAAGAATATTAAACGTGAGTTACAAACTGCTTTGATACCAGGAAAGGCAATAATATCTGAAATTGTTTTTGCAGCCTAACCAAATTCGGTGTAGGACTTATCATTTATAGAGTTAACAAGTACCAGAATTCAAATACAAGAAGTTTGAATTATAAACAACTCTATCCACTCTATCCTATCCTATCTTATCTTATCACAATCTAGGGCTGTTACAAGTTAGAAATTGAATTTAAACTATCACATTATCACGCTACAATTTTGAACTTGAATATTATCACGTTATCACAGCTGCTGAAACATAGCTGGATTTGCTGCTAGCTGTTATGCTAACTATGATCCTTAACACTTGAGATGGATTCATGAAGTAAATTTCAAATCTAAAGGTGTCTCTTGTGCTACATCATGACATGACACTTTGTACATTATTGGATTCTAGAAATAGAGTGCATTTAAAATGAAATGAAGATGATTCCATTCTGTCCATATCACGTTCTTAGGGACTAGTAGTCCTGAGTTACTAGCATTTCAGCTCTTCTTATGAAGTTCATTTTTGAATTCTCACAGTGGTGATCATGACATGTCTATTCCACACATTGGCACACGATAATGGATAAGATCTTTTAATATAACTCTAATGGATGCATGGCGATCCTGGTTTGTTGATGCTCAAGTTGCAGGGTTGGTGTTAAGTTTTGCAAAAATGATGCATTTTATTTCTTTTGTTCTTAACTTGGAGATACATACAATTAGCCCAAAGTCAGTTACTTATACTTACCTGTTTCAATTAGATACACCGTTGAGTATTCAGAAAATGACTATGTTCTAACATTTGCAACCATAAAGGCAAGAAAAACCCTTGACTTCGCCCAAGATGAATTGGAATAGGTGCTTACAATATCTTTTCTTATTATACAGGGAGGGGATCACATAGCTGCAGAGTACAAGCAGAAGGAGCGTGCTGCCATGCTTGATAGATGGTTCGCCTATTACCCTTTCTAGTTACTTGGGAGATGCACCATGGAGCTATTTGATAATTATTTATAGATGAATTTTAGAGTAAAATGCAAAACTAATCCTCTAAATTTCTTCAGATTTCATTTCAGTCCTCTAACTTTCAAGTTTATTTATTTAATGCTTTTCTATCAACTTTTGTTATATGTTGTGGTTTATTTTTCAATTTTATAAATTTTTCTTCAAATTTTTAAATTAAAAAAAATTCAATTAATGATTGAAAAATATTTTCCAGATTAAAATTTTTTTTTTTAACAAAAGTTAACGGAAAGGTCTTAATTGAATAAATTTAAAACTTAGAGATAAAAAAAAAATGATCGAAAACAAAGTTAAAAGACTAAAATGGAATTTGAAAAAAGTTAGAAGGTCAGTTTTGCATTTTAGCATAAATTTTATTTAGTTCTACTTAGTATTATAATATTACCACAAATGTGTTATTGTGATTTTGTAATTCCATGGACTACTGTGGTTTTCAAGTTATCTATATACCTATATCTAGTTTAGGGTTGAAGCAATTTGTTGGCCTTAGGGGCCATGGCCTCCCAAATTTTGGAGAAAGAAAAAAATTATTATTATTCCGAAAAAAATGCAATTATCATAAGATTCCCAAAAAAGAAAATACACACAAATATGAGGAAATATGCATCCTAAAAGATTCTCCTAGTTCATTCTTATTATGAACAACACATGGGATGCTTATTTAAATATATATTATCACGATAACTTCCCAGGCTTGAAACATAGATGTTTCCATCATGATCAACTGCTTATATATCTCCAACCTTTATTATGAGAGGCCATGCATTGTCAACTTCAACGATCGGTGACTCTGCAAATATAAAAGCAACCATATATGAATTATTATGTTCTTATTCTCGCAAATTATACATGCCTTATGCAAAAGAAGTATAAAGTTTGGTCATTTGGACTTACTCAGTGTATCGAACATAGACTGATCCTGCATTAGGATCAGCAATTGCCGCGAAAGCGGATGCAGAGAGACTAATACTTCTTGCATCACCTGGAATATGATCGACAATTTTTACCCTGGTGACCTGACCTAAGCAAGGTTGTGACACACCCTGGTTTGTAGACCCAGTGCATAAGACATCAACTAATTTCCCGCATGCTGCTCCATTTTCCCAATAATAATCACTTACTCCAACTACAAAGTTACCTTGGTCTTGATTTCCATAACATGCCGAGGCTGTCAATGGATAATAAAATATTATTATAGCAAAGGTTAGAATTTTTATAATTTAAGTTCTATGATATATCTAACCAAAGTGTTAAGTTGAAAAAATAGTTTCTCATTTGATTTATTTATTACTTCATGGGAAGCAAACCCATTGCAATCACTCTAATGTTGTAATAATTGACCCAACTAAAACAAGTGAATTTCAATTAAACTTGGAAATTTCATGTAGTGGTCATATCTATGCTCTTAAAGTTTGTGGCAACATGAATGGAAAAACCATTTGGGTAAAACTTATTACACACTAGTATATGTATATACACAAAAATGTGTAATAAACACTGCCCCAAATCATTTTATGACCATTTCATCAATGTTACCATTGGCCTCTCCTTATACTAGTAATATTTTCTTCATAAAACTAAATGAAATTCTATTGTTTGGAGAGGAAAAAACCATTTGGAACTTTAACATTCCATAGGATGTACAAATTAACTATAATTTGTTGCATAAAAATATACTCACGAACATAAGGAGGATCGTAGAAAGTGGCAAACACAGGAAAATAGAAGGGATTGTAACTTTCAACTGCGGTGAGACATATGGCTATGATCATCATTAACAAATAACGAATAATTACACCCATATTTCTTTCTAGAAAAAGCTTTGCACTAATATTATAGCACTCTTACTTTGTGATTCAAGAAGTAGAGTTTCCTCCAATTTATGGTGGCACCTTCAATTGTTATATGCATTTTTTTATAGACTTGGAATAATTCAATATTTTATTATTACTAGCAATGGGCCGGCGCGATGTGTGGATAGCTGTGAGCTGCCATGTGAAAAGATTATATAGAATTTTCAAAATATTTTAAAGTAATAAAATGAAGTAGTCCTCTCTCTCTCTCTCTCTCTCTCAACATTTAAAGAGGTAATAAATATTACATAATCTTCTCTCTCTACATGTGATTATAATAATTAATAAATAAGGTATAAACATAATAAAAAAAAACTTTTGAACTAATTTAGTTGGTGTGGCAAGCAATAAGTTTTTAATAATAACATGGACAGTTGACATTTTTTAACCGTTAGATCTCATAGAAATCTACGCTCTAAAAAGAGTGTTACTCTTGTGAAGCTACACCACCGTATAGCTTCACAAGAGTTACACTATTTAATAACTTGTTATTAAATTCATATTTTGAAAATCTAACCGTTGAATTATATGTTCTATATGTTCTTAATTAACATGCATGCCAATTTTTAAGCCAATCAAATGTAATTACCATTTGATCTAAGCTCATTTTTTATGCATTATTTTAAACTACAAAAATTTGAATTTAATAATTGATTGATGACATGACTATTGATTTTTTATAATCTTTAGATTTTGTAAGCGTGAAGAATATATGAAGATAATATAATCCAGCGGTTGATTTATCAAAATTCACATTTAATTAAAAATATTGGGTGGTTTAATATTGAATTTACACTTGGTGTAACTATATACAATGTTACACCACCTAATAACTTGTTATAAACTTCATACTTTGAAAATCACATCGTTGAATTATATGTTCTATTTGTTCTTAACATGCATGCCAATATTTATGACAATTAAATGTTATTTACCATTCAATCCATAATCTCATCTTTTATGTATTATTTTAAACTATAAAAACTTGAATTTAAACAATTGATAGATGACATGGTTATTGATTTTTAATTACCATGAAATTTTACAAGCATAAAGAATATACAAAGATAATTTAATCTAATGATGATTTGTCAAAATTTGCATTCAATTAAAAAATATTGAATGCTGTAACATTACTTAAAATTAGACCAGATATAACTTGAACTCGACTATATATATATGTATAATTTTTTTTTTCAAAAAAAAAAAAAAAGAATTGTATAAGAAAGCAAAAAACTCATATGGGAGATTACGTAGTTCTGCCATGTGACGCTTTGTTAGAGTAATGTTTTATTTAACTTTCCACTTTCCACTTTCCACTTTCCTTCTTTACATATATTTTATTATAATAAAAATCTATTTATAGGATATTACTATTTTCACTGAGTGTTTAACCTTCCATTATCATACTTCAATAACTTAAATGTGATATCATTAATTTTCTATAATATTTCCGTAAGTCAACTAAATATTAACATGATTTTACAAAAATTTTATACCGACTCCAATGCATTGAAGAAACCAAAACTATGATTAAACAAACAATCAACTTATTAGTTACACCATATAATAACTAATTTCTACCACCGCCCATCCTTGGCGCAATAGTTATTCTACAAGTATAAATGCTAGTGGGGTGTGGGGGGCAAGGTCCGGGGTTTAAGTCTTCAAAAGGGAGTTTCATATATATATACACTTAGATTAGGCTAGAGTAGAATTTCTATCTTGTATAAAAAAAAAAAAAAAAAATTCTAATTTATATGACATTTACTCTATAGTCTAAATTCTTCGTCCCCTTAATTTCGTATTACATCATTAATTAAACAAAAACATCTTCATATTATTGCAACACTACTTCATGTTATTACTCTAAAATATTTTGAATATTTTATATAATCTTCTTACATAGCATCTTACAACATTATTTGCACATTGTGCAGGCTCATTTCTAGTTTAATGTAAAGGACATAAGCATCACATAGTAGGGTAAGGTTTAGCTCTAGTGCGTTGGAGCCAACACAATATAGACACATGTCCAATTTTTGTCATGTGTCCACATTGTGCTAGCTCCAATGCACTGAAGCTAAGCCATATCCCACATAGTAAGGCTTTACTTATTTATGTGATGCTAAAGTACTTCCATATCTTCAAGGCATCAATAGGTAAGACAAATAGGAAAATCAATTTGCATTCTCCACAATGTTTCAAGAATACTTTTTATTTCCTTTGATTCAATGTTTTAAAACTACTATTTGTTTTATCAATATGTATAAAAGCAAGGATTTCATACGAGAAAGCATGAGGTCCTGCTAAGTGGTGCTCTAATTTTGCATTTAGCCTTTTTTTTACCTCTTTTATTAAGTTTTTTTTATTGTTACCAAAAAGTTAACATTAACTTATTTTACTGTTATCTTATTAATATCTCATTAATTGACTAAACTTACATTACACATTTCTCTATTCTTCATGTCTTTTAGCATACCCACCATTTTAATATTTTTAAAAAAACAAAAAAATATTAGTAATTAAGGACTAATAGTAATAACCACTGTTTTAAAAATCGGACCGGACCGGTCGGTCCGACCGGTTCAACCAGGAAAACTGGTGCAGTTCGGTGCGGTTAAAAGCCCTAAAATTGGTCAACAACTGGTCAAAAACAAGAAAACCAGTAAAAAACCGAGATAAAACCAAGGTTGAACCGAAAATTTTGAAAAAAAAAAAAGTTCGATGCTCGGTTCGATTTTTAAAATCATGGTAATAACTAACCACATAAGGCCCTGAAAAGAGATAGAGGGACACAAAAATGTTGTGGATTATTAAATAAAGTGCTGTTTCACTATATATTACCAAAATAAAAGACCTAAAACTAATAAAACATTTAAAAGATAGAGAAAGAGGAATTTGAGGGGTCACTATCTTCGTTATACTGGCCTCTCACCATCATTAAGATGTTGAAACTCCTACGAGCATGGTTGTCAAAATTCTGATCTAGATCTTACGATCTTAGGATTCTACGATCCCACCTTCCCAAAACGATCTGGATCTTTCAAGGAAGGATCTTTGCGATCATTCAAGATTGGTAGGATTGTACGATTCTGACGATCCCAAACGATTCTGGCTCCTTATAATCTTCTTTAACTTGACAGAAAACTTAGTTGGATCCAAATGAAAAATAACATCCTAATAGACCAAGTTTTGCTATTCTAATGTAGAGAGATAGAACATTAGCTGGATCCAAATGAAAAATAACATCCTAATAGAGTGTCACGTTTTGAGGTTTTTGGCCTTTTTAAATGATGCTTATAAATGGATGTGGTGATGTATGGTAATTACATCAAATTGATGCAAATTATAAATGAATGTATAATTTATGTGATTATTTAACATACCAATGTGTTTTTTTTTTTTGTTATTTTCTCAAATAATATAGGATCTTACAATCCACGATTTACGATCTGATCCTACGATCCCACCCACCTCATACAATCCTACTTAAGATCCCAATTTTGACAACCTTGCCTATGGGTATTTTAAAAAAAAAAAATTTTGGGGGCTTAAATATGATTTAGGTTTGAGTAACTTGGTTGGATAGTTTTTGTTTTAAGTATAATAGTAGAGAGAATATTTGATGTGCAATGTAAAGTCATATTCTGCCATATTTAATTTTAAATCATCTATAAAACACATGCATACACACTTGCTCACATCATGTTTTAATGTCGCACTATCGATGAGTAGAAGACGCGTGGTGAGAGAGTTGGGTATACTTTCATTTCACGGTATGAAAAATGTGAACACAATAGAAATTTTCATGAGCCCGTTCCTTTTTTCATTTATCTTTAGTTTCATGATTTAAAAAATAATAATAATCTTACCTTGAGAAGGCTACAAATATGGAGTAAAGCTACTCGACTAATTTTTAATATCTCAAAACGTATATGTTTCTTTACTCTAATTTAGTTTACTTTTTCTTTATAATATATGTACTACATTATCCAAAACTGTCTTATATAAAATATCACAAAATTATCCGTGCACTGTACAAGCAACTTACTAGTTTGATTCAATATTGCAAGACTTTTCACACACACACACACACACACACACAAAACTCTTTGCATTTCCATTCATCATTTTCACTTCTACTCCTTTATATACACATGACCAATACCCTTCATGCCATCCTATCTTGGATACATACAGAACAAAAACGATATCATTTACTTTAAACGATGCCTGCATAACTCCAACATTGTCGTACTATCTAATCTTAACCCGTATGAGTAGGCTATGATCAAGGAAGGGGGCTTGTACCTTCTATTCAGTGATGGTAGCTTATGGTTTTGATGTTAAAGGTAGAGGATGTGAAGATTGTGATTCGCTTTGAGTCTTTAGTTGTTTGAGATTTTGGTTTGAGAAAGTCATAAATGTATTTTGTTTTAGAACTAAAGTGAAAGAAAAAGAAACCTTCTAATTGATTATTTATGAAGTTAGCTATTTTTTATTTTGTTTTAGAACCCATAATTTGTAGGTTTTTTACTACTATTTTCTGCGGTATGAGCCAGAGTGATAAAAATAAAAATTAATGATGATTTTAAAGTGATTTATGTTTTTTTTTCTTGAGACTCTCTTTTAGGTTTCTACCTCATCAAAGTTTGCATTTATGTAAAATTTTTAGTTCATTGAATGTGTCAATAGAGTAAATACATATATTAATTATCTATAAGTGTGTACTACTATATATATATACATAGTTGGGTTTAAGTTCCATCTGGTGTAACTCTAAGCAATGTTACACCACCCAATAACTTGTTATAGAATTCATATTTTGAAAGTCCCACCGTTGAATTACATTTAACATTCATGCTAATTTTCATGTCAATTGGATGTTATTTTCTATTCGATCTATAAACTCATATTTTATGCATTATTTTAAATTTCAAAAACTCAAATTTAAATAATTGATTGATAACGTGACTATTAATCTTTGATCACTTTTAAAATTTTCAAGTATAAAGAACATACAAAGATAATGTAATCTAATGATGGATTTGTTAAATTTCGCATCCAACTATAAAATATTAAGTGGTGTAATATTGCTTAAAATTATACCAGGTATAACTTTAATCAAACAGACACACACACACACACACACACACACACACACACACACACACACAGAGATAGATAGATGGACTCAAGTTACACCTGGTGTAACTCTTATAAAGTTACACATTTTTTACACCGTAGATTCACAAGAGATCTAACGGCTAAAAAATATCATTAAATGCTATTGGTTTCCACCTCCTTCATAATTAATACTAGCATTTTCTCTCTCCTTATTTATTGTGTTTTACTTGATTAAAGAGCATATTGCATTTTTAACAACTTGCAGAGATTTTTCCTTAAAACCTTCCAGAGCCATGAGGTATTTCTCAACAATTTATAAGGTATTCGAGCACCAATCAGAGCACGTTCTAGTTGTCCCATTTGGGAAGCCTGGGCAAATAATTTTCTTGCCATCTCTTTGAGTTTAGTAGGTGTCTTTCCTTCAACTGATGGGAGTGGTGGAAGATGACTGTGTGAGTGGCCTTGTGACTAAGGCCCTTTGGCGTGGAAATTCTTTATAGACTTGGTCAATAAATCTGTGTTGTTGAAATTATCCCACCATTTCACAAAAAACCTATCTGGTAACTAATATTGGATCCCATATTGCCATGAAGAAATCCATGGAGCTATATTTACTAGAGAAGAGTAATATGGGTGGAAACTGTGACTGGTGCTCGAATACCTTATAAACTATTGAGAAATACCTCATGACCTTGGAAGATTTTAAGGAAAAATCTCTGCAAGTTGTTAAAAATGGCAATATGCTCTTTAATCAAGTGAAAAACAAGAAATAAGGAGAGAGAGAGAGAGAGAGAGAGAGAGAGAGAGAGAGAGAGAGAGAGAGAGAGAGAGAGAGAGAGAGAAAATGCTAGTATTAATTATGAATGAGGTGGAACCAATAGCACTTAATGAAATTTTTTTAGCTATTAGATCTCTTATAAATCTATGGTATAAAAAATGTGTAACTTTATAAGATTTTGAATTCGAGGTCATAGCCTTAATTGATTCAGGCGCTGATCTTAATTGCATTCAAGAAGGAATCATTCCCTCCAAATACTTCAAGAAGTCTACAGAACGATTAACATCCGCAAGTGGCGGAAGAATGCAAATAGAATTCAATCTCCCACAAGCTGAGGTTTGCCAAAGCGGCATATCCTTCAAAAGGGACTTACCCCCTTTTGGTATCAGAGCCAAGTTGGCCCGGTCGGAGTTGTAAGTTACTTTTTATTCAATCAAGTTGGTCGGCACTGCCGTCATAGTTATCCAAGTTACTTTGAGCATTATAATTATTTTGAATTATTTTATGGATATATCCCCCATACCCCATATTTTGTTTTACATCTATTTCATGATAACTCTTCCATTCCCATTTATTTATTTCTTCATCTGTTACTATTTCGTCATCTTCTTTTACATCTGTAAATGGTAGGCTGAGCCTCCTTCTTAACCATTCTATTTGTTATTCTGTGATTATTTGTTTAGATTAACTTTTGCTTCCTAGTTATCTGCTTCTTCTTATTCCTGTGTTTAGCCCTAAAATTTGTTGCAGAAGTACTGTTGAGACATTCTGAGTCCGGATATATGTTGTTAGCCCTATAAGTCCAGTATCTTCCTGGTTTGATTTGGTCAGCCCGTTAGAAGCAGAAGGAAGGCGATAAGGGTGGTCCCCATTTGGAAGAATTTGGTCGGATTGCGTTGGCACAGATAAGGCTTTTGTCCTAATAGTATACCCTGTTCCAAATCCAAAGGTTTGATCCAGAAGTTTGAAGTTAAAGGTGATTAGGTTGTAATTGTTGATTTAAGCTTTTAATCTTGAAAAATGAATAGGTTGTTTAGAAGTTACTCTTCTACCAGCAGTAGATGTTCCCAACCATCATCCCTCCCAGAGATACCAGCAGATGTAGTAATACTTAATTCAGAGTCTTATGAGTTATCAGACATAGATCTAGACATAGGAGATTGGAATATCCCTAAAGTTCCCACCAACCAGATCTATAAGTCCTCATGGTCTTGGAAGAAAGCCTTTAAGACAGATTACTATGTTAAGGCTATAGAACAAGTTTATGGTATAAACAAGGAGTACGAAACATGCTACTTGTTATCCCCTTCAGCTATTCAAGCACATAGGAAGTAAGGACATAACTTCCTACACATAGGTTTAGTCCAAGTAGGAGTTAAACCTCTTGTCAGAAAAGGTTTGAACAACTCAATCCTTATGGCCCTCAGAGATACTCGTCATGTTAGATTCCATGACAGCCTCTTAGGAACCATTGAAACCAGCCTTAGCAACGGACCAGTCCATTTTGACTGTTTCCTAGATTTTGCTATCCATATCCATGACAAGAATGTCATCAATGCCCTCACACTTAATATCAAGACCCATGGAACCCTCATGACACAGGGAACTAGCCAGATTACCTTGATATACAAAGTCTATTACAAGTGCATGAGAACGAACATGAATGTCGGAGCACTTGACAAAAGGGAAAGGGGTGAGACAACCCTTATCCAAACCACTGACCCTAGTACCAAGATTCGGGTCCCAAAAACCCTGAAATGGACAGAGGTCACATTCCCAGCCAATTGGACTTTAGAGAATGAGAACCATACTTTACAGATCCAAAAACCAGCCCAGAATCCAGATCTAGAATTTGTCCAACAACTAGCCGACGGCATGGTTCAGTTGAGTTTTGACAGATTTAGACTTAGCACTCCTCTGGACTATGAGTGTAGACCACCCCTGGATATATCCCAATTTAGATCCCCAATAGATCTACACCAACCCCATAGGCAGTCACCTATCTACCTTAGAGATAGACCTGCATCCCAGCGTAGCTCATCCAAACCTTCAGGATCACCATTCCCAAGATCTAGAAGAGATTTAGGTGTCCAACTCCAAGGAGTCCAATCTAAATCCCAGCTTAGCACACCTTGCTACACAGCCAAACAGGATTCGATTGTCAATGAAGAAGACGATCGTAAGCAATCCCCCCTATCCCCATCTGGAACTGATATGGAACAACCATTTCAGCAAGAGCCCCAGATACCTCCCATTGATCACCAGCTCTTTGTGTTAAACAGAGACTTCGTTCCTAACTTAGAAGAATTAGGAAATGAATTTGGTTTTGAGGAAAACAGAATCAAAAGAGAAGCCTATAAAGCTAATTACACCAGAGAGCAAAAAGGAGAAATATTTGAAGCATGGACAGCATTCATGAGAGAAATATCTCATAATGTCCCCTTTTTCATATACTTTGAAAGATACTTTGGCCAGCACAAACAGTTTTGTATCCTCACTAGAGTTTGGACCATAGATGAACCTAATGCAACTAAGGAAGTTTTACAGACTAGTAATCCACCTAAGAAGCCTTTAGCCAAGCTACCCACAACTAGGCACACCAGCCTCAATTACCCTAAGGACAAGACAGCCTTAGAGATTGTCACCCAAAAACTAGAAGAACTAGCGAAGAAGAAACCTGTCATCCCGTCACTAGTTTCAACAAGTCAGCTTAAGGTTTTAGATATCCCTACAACCTCTAGCAGTTCCTCCTCTGATACAGAAGAAGAGAAAGAACCCCTAGAAGCCAAATGGAAACGTCTGAAAATAAAAAGACTTGAAAACCGTGATAGCAGAGCCCCAAGGTTAAGGATAGCCTCCAAAGCCTATAGTAAGGCTAAGAAACTTGAAAATCATGTTCCTCAGAAACTTGGAAAATGCTTTGAGTGTGGCATGCGTGACCACCTAAGGAAAGATTGTAGAACCAAATCCCTCACTATAACCCTTAATGAACCATTGGTCAAGCCTAAGGAGACTAGCCAATCTCGCCAACTTTTAGTACACGAAACCAGTAAACCTGAACTAAAAATCTAGCAACCTAAGATAGAGAAGATCTACACTAAGTCCCCAAAGGAAGTTACGACCAACGACCTTCAAAGAGAAGCTAAGGAAACCAAGTGTAAGATTAGAACCTTAAAGCAAGAGCTAGATGCTCTCCAGAAAGCCCAACAGTTGGAAGATATTTCTCATCAAGGTAATGAGGAAGGGCCATCATTTCAGAACCCTTCTGATGATGAAACAATTAACCCCACAGCTGGTCTTATCCAAGAACCCTTCAAAGAATTGTTCTTAGATACCATCAGTAGGATTAACTTCTATAAATGGCATTCCAAAGTCAGGATTGTCATCAGCAAAGATTTTGAATTAGAGGTCATAGCCTTAATAGATTCAGGTGCTGATCTTAACTGCATTCAAGAAGGAATCATTGCCTCCAAATACTTCAAGAAGTCCAAGGAGAGATTGACATCTGCGAGTGGCGGAAAAATGCAGATTGAATTCAAACTTCCAAAAGCCCATGTTTGCCAGGATAGCATGTGTTTCAAAACCACATTTGTTCTTGTCAAAAATATGACAGACAAGGTTATCTTAGGAAATCCTTTCCTATGCATCTTATACCCTTTCACAGTGGATAGTAAAGGACTTACTAGCCATCCCTTTGGCCAAACTGTCAAGTTTAAATTTCTTAGTGGACTAGTGCCTAGAAACATTAGCACCATCTAAGCAGACTCTGTCCCAAAACCTTAAACCTGATTAGTGCCAAGACTATACATCTTAAGTACCTTCAGGAGGAAATGAGATACAAGAAAATTGAGGACCAACTAACTTGTAAAACCTTCCAAGAAAAGATCAGAGAGTTTGAGGAGAAACTTAAGCAGGAATTCTGCTATGATCTACCCACAACTTTTTGGCATAGAAAGAGACATGAGGTAGCTCTCCCATATGTCAAAGATTTCAATGAAAAGGATATCCCTACCAAAGCTCGACCTATCCAAATGAACCAAGAACTCATGGATACTTGCAGAGCAGAAATAGAGGACCTCCTTAAGAAAAGAATCATCAGAAAGTCTAGATCACCATGGTCTTGTCCAGCCTTTTATGTCCAGAAAAATGCTGAGATAGAAAGAGGTGTTCCTAGATTAGTCATCAACTACAAGCCCCTTAACAAAGTCTTAGAATGGATAAGGTACCTAATTCCCAACAAAAAAGACTTAGTCAATAGGCTTAGTAAAGCAGTTGTTTTCAGCAAATTTGATATGAAGAGTGGATTTTGGCAAATACAAATCAGAGAGTCTGATAGGTATAAGACAGCCTTCACCACACCCTTTGGACATTACGAATGGAATGTAATGCCCTTTGGTCTCAAAAATGCACCTTCTGAATTTCAAAATATCATGAATGAGATTCTTAATCCATTCTCCAGCCATGCAATTGTGTACATCGATGATGTACTCATCTGCTCCGAATCTTTGGAATAACATCAGAAACACCTAAGAGCATTCTTCCATACTATCAAACTCAATGGTCTTGTTGTTTCAGCCCCCAAGATCAAACTTTTCCAAACTAGAGTTCGTTTCTTAGGTTTTGATATTCACCATGGTGTAATCAAACCCATAGATAGAGCTATCTAGTTTGCAGATAAATTTCCAGATGAAATCTTAGATAAAACTCAGCTTTAGAGATTTCTAGGATTTCTCAACTACATCTCAGATTTCTATCAGAATCTCAGGCAGCAATGCAAACTTCTTTTTGATAGACTTCGTACCAATTCATCCCCTTGGACTCCAGCCCATACCACAGTTGTCCAACATATCAAACAATATGTCAAGACCCTTCCTTGCCTAGGAATTCCCTCAGTCAATTCCTTCAAGATTGTCCAGACAGATGCCTCTAACATAGGTTATGGTGGCATCCTCCTCCAGCGTGTTAGTCCTAATTCTCCTGAACAGATAGTCTGTTTCCATTCGGGAATATGGACTCCCACTCAGATTAATTGTAGTACTATTAAGAAAGAAATACTATCTATAGTACTATGCATTTCAAAATTTCAAAGTGATCTTTTGAATAAAAAGTTTTTGATCAAGATTGATTGTAAATCTGCAAAACATGTTTTTGAAAAAGATGTTTAAAACATTGCATCAAAACAGATTTTTGCACAATGGCAAGCCATCCTTTCAGTTTTTGACTTTGATTTGGAATTAATTGAAGGAAGCTAGAACAGCATCCCTGATTTCCTAACCCGTGAATTTTTGCAGAATCATAGCCAAAATGTCCGGGAAGAAACCCGTACAACATCCCCAACCCCCAAAGTTGCCTAAACAGCAAAACCTTGTTGGTGCTAGCCAGGCACAGAACCCTGGCAAGCTCGTACCAATCACCCCTAGCCAAATCGTCCCATTTTCCCAAGCAAAAAACCCTAGTCAGAATAATCCAGCTTCACCATCAAACATTGCCAATCGTTATTTGGTTTCAACAGTTCCAAAACCAAATTATGAAAGGCCACCTTATGGTCAGCCCAGTTACAGTTCAGTTTTAGCCACTCCAGCACCAAGGGTAATTAACCCTTATGTCGTTGATGAGCCTTTTGGCCCTATCCAAACCTAAAAGCCTTCTTCTTATCTAACCCAGAAAGTAAAATCTTCTTATATCAAGAAATCCTTTATCTAGCATATCTCTTATATTGAACCTCACCTAATTCGTATAACAGATCCACTTGCCTTAGCCATGGAAGTTCTGCCACCAAGCTGGCATTTCTTACCCAAACATCCAGAGAAAAATATCAAGTTCTACAAGAGCATCCTCACCCAAGAAAAGTCTGCTCAAATAGAAAACATCTTCAACAAAGGGGACCCCCCAATAGTCCTCTATCACAAGTTTATCATCACAAGCTTCGTCAGTTGCCAAGAATGGGGACAACATCCTTCTCTGTTAAGGACCCTAAAAAATTACAGGTCTCCAGCAGGCTCAGAACTCCATTATAGTTATTATGACTACATGGACGCCTTTGAAAAAGTTCTCTTTTTTCAGAACCAGAACTTTAATCATTCATGGTTCTTAATGTTCAGCAAAGATTTCCAAAGCCAAATCCCCTCTTGGTTCCTTAAGTGGTGGGAGATGTTTGGATCCATCCCTCAGATCCTCCCGGAACCATTACAAGATGCCCTAAGATACTTTGATTCAAGATGCAGCTCTTCCAAACACCGATCTCAATTCCCAATAATCCTGCTCTTCACTCAAAGGTATAGGGTCCACTGGATTAGTATGTGGAAATACACAATTAACAGCAACCTCCTAGACTGAGAATTTTTGGTAAAATAGTGGGACAGCCTTAAGATTGATCCAATCATTGATCAAGTTTATAAGGAATATCCTCCCCCAATCCAGAAACCCATTGCCCACAGGACAAGATCCCAGTCTAGCCTAGACTCTGTCCAAATTGCTGGAAAAACCAGTAAAGAATTAAAAGAACTAGCCTAGCAGCTAATGGTCCATTCACAACAGCTAGAATCAAAAGAACAGATTTCTCCTACTGCTTCAGTAGTTTCAGTTAATCACAGTCCAATTGATCCTCTTCAGGATTCCCAAGATCCATATGATGGGTATAATTTGGATAGCGATTAAAAAGCATCCTGACCAAGCAACGCAGGATAAGGTTCCAAACTGGTTACTATTCTAAATCAGCACCAGCCACTGACATGAACAATACCCGCATCATGAACAGTACCAGTACTCAGCAGATTCCCTGACAAATTACTATTCATCCAACAGCGACAGATGAACAGTACTCCAGAAAAGCAAGGGGACAAGTCGCTATTCATGAACTGTAAAAGTTATTGTTCACAGACACAATCATTCAAAGACACTGTTGCTTTCGGTGGAAAGAGTTTTCACCTTAGTAAAAGCAATTCACCTTCCGTGATTCCAGCAATCTTCAGATGGCATCCAAGGCTCCCTCTAGTCTATATAAGGCAGCCAAGACTCACTTCTAAGGCAGGTCTAATTTTAGGAAGAACTCCAAAATACCTCACTCAGCTTTGCCTCCTCTTTACAACCCTTAGCATTGTAATCAGATGGCTTCTCTTTACTTTTGTAATACCCTAGCCGGTTTTCACAATTGTAACCCCATGGCCTCAACCGGCCTTTATCTGTATATTCAGCACATGGCCTCAGTCGTCCTTAGTTTGTAACTTACCCCCCTTTTGGTATCAGAGCCAAGTTGGCCTGGTCGGAGTTGTAAGTTACTTTGAGCATTATAATTATTTTGAATTATTTTATGGATATATCACCCATACCCCATATTTTGTTTTACATCTATTTCATGATAACTCTTCCATTCCCATTTATTTATTTCTTCATCTGTTACTATTTCGTCATCTTCTTTTACATCTGTAAATGGTAGGCTGAGCCTCCTTCTTAACCATTCTATTTGTTATTTTGTGATTATTTGTTCAGATTAACTTTTGCTTTCTAGTTATCTGCTTCTTCTTATTCCTGTGTTTAGCCCTAAAATTTGTTGCAGAAGTACTGTTGAGACATTCTGAGTCCAGATCTGTGTTGTTAGCCCTAAAATCCAGTATCTTCCTGGTTTGGTTTGGTCAGCCCGTGAGAAGCCGAGGGAAGGCAATAAGGGTGGTCCCCATTTGGAAGAATTTGGTCGGATTGCATTGGCACAGATAAGGCTTTTGTCCTAATAGTATACCCTGTTCCAGATCCAAAGGTTTGATCCAGAAGTTTGAAGTTAAAGGTGATTAGGTTGTAATTTTTGATTTAAGCTTTTAATTGGTGATTAGGTTGTGATTAGGTTGTATATATATATATACAACCATTAAATTTCCCACCCATTTTAGATTTGACTCAAGTTACACTCATTTTAGACAGTTGATCATCATTAAATCTAATGGTCAGCAAAAAACAACCTCTCACATCATTAATATGTAATTATTATTTTCCAGGTCAACTCATTTTAATTAAATCTTCTCACATTCATTGTCTCTCTCTCCCTAATAATCATCTTCCAATTATTACAAAAAAATCTTATTCTACCCCACCCACTTTTTTTTTTACAAGATAAAAATTTTACTATAACCTAATCTAGGTGCATATGTGTGTGAAATTTCCTTCTAGAGACTTGAACCCTAACCCTTACCCTCCATACCCCATAAACACTTATACTTGTGGAGTGACCATCGCACCAAGAGTGTGCAGTGGTTCCTCCACCAGGTGTAAGTTAAACCCACCTCATATATATATGTGTGTGTGTGTGTGTGTGTGTGTGTGTGTGTGTGTGTATATATATATGTGTGTGTGTGTGTGTGTATACACACCATTAAATCTTCCACCCATTTTAGATTTGACTCGAGTTATGCCCATTTTAGATTGTTGATCCTCATTAAATCTAATGGTTAGCAAAAGACTACCTCTCACATCATTAGTATGTAATTATTATTTTCCAGGTCAACTCTTTTTAATTAAATCTTCCCACATTCATTGCCTCTCTCTCCCTAATAATCAATCTTATTCTCCCCCACCCACCTTTTTTTTATTTTTAAAATTTTTTTTACAATAGAAATTTTACTATAGCCTAATTTAAGTGTATATATGTGTGCAGCTTCCTCCTAGAGACTTGAACTCTGACCCTTACCCCCCACACCCTATAAAACACTTATACTTGTAGAGTGGCCATCGCACCAAGAGTGTGCGGTGATTCATCCACCCATCTAGTTCCTCCACCAGGTGTCACTTGAACCCATCATATATATGTATGTATGTGTGTATATATATATATATATATATATATATATATATATATGTATGTATGTATGTATGTATGTATGTATGTATGTATGTATGTATGTATGTATGTATGCACACCATTAAATCTTCCACCCATTTTAGATTTGACTCGAGTTACGCCCATTTTAGACTGTTGATCCTAATTAAATCTAATGGTCAGCAAAAGACTACCTCTCACATCATTAATATGCAATTATTAATTTCCAGGTCAACTCATTTTAATTAAATCTTCCCACATTCATTGCCTCTCTCTCCTTAATAATCATCTTCCAATTATTACCAAAAATCTTATTCTCCCCCACCCTTTTTTTTTTACAAGATAGAAATTCTATTATAGTCTAATCTAAGTTTATATGTGTGTGAAATTTCCTTCTAGAGGCTTGAACCCTGACTTTTACCTCCCACACCCCACAAGTACTTATACTTGTAAAGTGACCATCGCACCAAAGTGTGCAGTGGTTCCTCCACCCACCTGGTTCCTCCACTAGGTGTAACTTGAACTCATTTCATATATATATATATATATATATATGTATGTATATATGTATGTATGTATGTACACCATTAAATCTTCCACCCATTTTAGATTTGACTCGAGCTATGCCCATTTTAAACTATTGATCCTCATTAAATCTAATGGTCAGCAAAAGATTACCTCTCACATCATTAATATGTAATTATTATTTTCCAGGTCAACTCATTTTAATTAAATCTTCTTACTTTCATTGCCTCTCTCTCCCTAATAATCATCTTCCAATTATTACAAAAAATCTTATTCTCCCCCACCCACTTTTTTTTTTTTTTTTTACAAGATAGAAATTCTATTATAGCATAATCTAAATTTATATGTATGTGAACTTCCTCCTAGAGACTTGAACCCTCACCCTTACCCCCCACACCCCATAAATACTTATACTTGTGGTGTGACCATCGCACCAAAGTGTTTGGTGGTTCCTCCACCCACCTAGTTCCTCTATCAGGTGTAACTTGAACCCATCTCATATATATATATATATATATATATATATATATATATATATATATATATATGTATGTATGTATACACACCATTAAATCTTCCACCCATTTTAGATTTAACTCGAGCTATGCCCATTTTAGACTATTGATCCTCATTAAATCTAATGGTCAGCAAAAGACTACCTCTCACATCATTAATATGTAATTATTATTTTCTAGGTCAACTCAAATTAAATCTTCTCACATTCATTTCCTCTCTCTCCCTAATAATCATTTTCTAATTATTACAAAAAATCTTATTCTGCCCCACCCACTTTTTTTTTTTTACAAGATAGAAATTCTGCTATAGCCTAATCTAAGTGTATATGTATATGAAACTTCCTCCTAAAGACTTGAATCCTGACCCTTACCCCCCACACCCCACAAGCACTTATACTTGTGGAATGACCATCGCATCAAGAGTGTGCGGTAGTTCCTTCACCCACCTGGTTCCTTCACACCATATATAAATACACACCATTAAATCTTCCACCCATTTTAGATTTGACTCGAGTTACACTCTTCTTAGACGGGTAAATATTGGGTACTCCCGGAGCACTATAAATATGTACTCCCCCCTCTCACATAACTGTGGGTTCCATTAATTAAATTTATGGTGGGACCCACAATTGATGTGAGAGGGGGGAGTACTCATTTATGGTACTCTAGGAGTATTTAATAATTTTCCTTTTTAGACTGTTGATCCTCATTAAATCTAATGGTCAGCAAAAGACTATCTCTCACATCATTAATATGTAATTATTATTTTCTAGGTCAACTCATTTTAATTAAATCTTCTCACATTCGTTGCCTCTCTCTCCATAATAATCATCTTCCAATTATTACAAAAAATATTATTCTCCCCCACCCTTTTATTTTTTTTTTATTTTTTATATATATACAAAATAGACTATATCTTAATCTAAGTATATATGTGTATGAAACTTCCTCCTAGACACTTGAACCCTGACCCTTACCTCCCACAATCCACAAATACTTATATTTGTGGAGTGACTATCGCACCAAGAGTATGTGGTGGTGCTAATGCTATTCTATTAGGTCAATAGAATCTTACCTTGAAATTAATAGAACACGTTTGTAAACAGAGATTTTCACGAAGGAGAATAAAAAAAAAAAAAAAAGAAGGAATAGTCCAACTCCAATTCAAACTTAAACGCATATCTCCTAATTGACTCTATAACAAAATGCATTAAAATACAAACTCAAATAGAACTCTTTCCCACCTCCTCTAAAAATAAAAAGACTTTCCCACCGTTTCACTCTA
The DNA here is from genome assembly GCF_040712315.1 of Castanea sativa. Classification (NCBI taxonomy): domain Eukaryota; kingdom Viridiplantae; phylum Streptophyta; class Magnoliopsida; order Fagales; family Fagaceae; genus Castanea; species Castanea sativa. The sequence goes on along the minus strand of NC_134013.1, from coordinate 86,202,323 downwards.
ACTAGATATTGCGTGTGCTGGTGATTTATTTATATTATATGATTTACAAATATAAAGCTCTCTTTCTATTCACTCTCAATCTCTGTGTGGGGCAACCTAGGCTACCAGTAGGAAATTGTCACAAACCATTTCAAATATTGCGTAGGACTCTCCATCTCCAGCACCTCTTGTTACCAAAGCCATGTCATCCATTGCATGTTCACGTTCTCAACAAGGTCGTAATTAAGGAGCCAAATTTGCTGCTTATGGGAATGGAGAAAGAGAGACGCATTTATTGAGTATGTTGACAAATACAACGTAAAACATTAATTTCCACAGTTGGATTACATTATTTTGGTATATTGTCTATGTTTGCAAAATTTTAAGGTGACCAAAGATTAATAGTCATGTCATCAATCAATTGTTTAAATTCAAGTTTTTGTATTTTAAAATAATGTATAAAAGATGAATTTATAGACCGAATTGTAAATAACATCCAATTGGCATGAATGTTAAGAACATATAAATTATGTTATTCTATGGTGTGATTTTCAAAATATAAATTCAATAACAAGTTATTGGGTAGTGTAATATTGCTTAAAGTTAAACTAAGTATAACTTTAACTCAACTCTATATATATGTTTGTGTGTGTGTGTGTGTGTGTGTGTCAGAAGTGTTACACAGATCTAATGGTTAAAAAAGTCAACGGTCTATGTCACACTTTTTAATAAAATTAATTGTAAATAATATTATATTATGAGTAATGCTATAGCCACAAACTATTTTACAACATTTTTACAAAGAGATTAAATTGGGTCAGGAGCTGGCGTAAAAGGGGTGTTTTACGCCAGCCAATCCTGACCTGACACGTCAGCAAATAATAAAAAAAACATTTTTCCTCTCCCTCTCCTCTTTCCATCTCCCTTACTTTTCCAGAAACATTGAAGGCATGAAACAACGTTGAAGGAGCCACTGCCTCTCTTTTCTTCATATTTCCCTCTCTTTTGCAAAATCCTCTGAAAGCCTGCAAATTTTATTAAAAAATCCCAGCAAAGGAGCTGTTCACGCACCCAAACTAACCATCAATGGAACTCACAAAAAAATATAGTGAGAAACCCATGCCATAAACTCAGATCCACCCAAAAAAAAAATCAACCCAGTAATTTCTACATTCTTTTCATTTGGCCCCTTTAATACCTTTTGGCCTAAAAAAAGCAAATGAGAAAAAACCAATTGGCTTATTTACAACCCCGTTACTCCCCAAGCCAAAATTACCAAATCAATTTTCACAAAAAAAAACCATTAAAAGAACAAATGGGTCTCTGCTCTTTCTTTCTTTCTATCTACATATGACTAAATGCACAGATCTGTGGCGTTAAACCCTCATTGTTTTGAGACAAAACCAGGTTTTTTGAAGTGGGTTTCCTTTATTTCCTCAACCCATTTTAGGAAAATTAAGGCTTTTGCATTTGCTTACTGCTGATATGGTTCTGGTGTGTGTTTTTCTTGTTCCAATCAGAAAGAGCAAATGGGTCTCTGCAAGAAAGTTTCTTGCTTTTTGCTAATGGATGGGTCTGTGGATCTATGGATTGGAAAAAACCTCATTTTTTAAAGCTTAAAACTTGTTTTAGTGAAGTGGGTTTTTATAAATTTTTGTGAATATTAATTGGCATTGGAGAGAAAGAAAAATCAAGGCTTCTTTGTTGAGGAGAGAAATGATTCAGTTGTTGTTCTTGGTTTTGTTTGCTGAGGGTGTTTTGGCATTTCTTCTATTGGTCAAGATTGGGCCTTTGAGAGAGCTTGTGATAAAGAGTTTGGATCAGCTGAAGATTGGGAAAGGTCCTGCCACTGTGAAAACTATAGCTGGTACCATGTATGTGATTCTACTATCAAGCCTTATGAGCATTGCTAAGATCCAGAACAAGGTTGCAAAGCTTGGAACCATGTCACCCATGGATCAGGTTCTATGGAGGACCCATTTGCTTGAGGCTTCACTCATGGTTATGTCTTCTATTTTTTCCTTCTGTGATTTCTTGTTTGTATGTCTTCTATCTTTCTTGAAGTAAAATTGCTAGTTGAAACTGCTGAGATTTTTTTATAAAATTTGCAGGCTTTCCGAGGATTTTGCAGAAGAGAGGAAGATATGAAGAAGAGAGGTTGTGGCTCCTTCAACGTTGTTTCAGGCCTTCAATGTTTCTGGAAAGTGAGGGAGATGGGAAGAGGAGAGAGGGAGAGAAAAAATGTTTTTTTTTAATTATTTGCTGACGTGTCAGGTCAGGATTGGCTGGCGTAAAGCACCCCTTTTACGCCAGCTCCTGACCCAATTTAATCTCGAAAACTATTGATGTGACCAGTTTCTTATTGATTTTCATTTAAACCCACTATTAATATCAATTTTTCATTTACCAATAACTACTCACCACATCAGCAGTTTGTAAAAATTTTTTTTACCTCTAGCATTATTCTTATATATATATTTTTTACTTTCTCTCACTCCCTAAGTAGTTTATCCCTAACCTTGAACAGGTGCTAGTCCCAATTTTTTGCATCGCACATCCTTTTATAATACTTACCCATTATCATTGTGGTATGAAACTTTTTTATTTATTCCAACATTCTTGCTATGGAGATTTATTAATATCGTTTTTTTATTTACCAATAACTACTTACCACATCAGCAGTTTGTAAATTTTTTTGTATCTCTAGCATTATTCTTATATTATTATTTTTACTTTCTCTCACTCCCTAAGTAATTTATCCCTAACCTAGGTGCTAGTCCCAATTTTTTGCATGGCATATCCTTTTATAATACTTACCCATTATCATTGTGGTATGAATTTTTTTATTTATTCCAACATTCTTGCTATGGAGATTTGTGTAACATCACAAGTCTGATCCCTAGAGATGAAGATAGAAATGATCTTAGCTATTTTTGTAACCGAAAAATAGTTTTAACCAAGTCCAATTCTTTGAAATAAAGATAAAAGTGATCGGATAGTAAAGATCCCCATAAGATAGAAATGATCAATTTTATTTATTTATTTATTTATTTCTGTTTTTTAAGAAGAGGAAACTATCGAAATCTTATCCTCAATGTTAGTGATTAGAATTTGCTTTTAATTCAAATTCATCTTCTCTACATATTGATTCTAATATTTTCATAATTAAAATAAATAGATAAAAATTAGTGTTAAATGAACTCTCTCTCTCTCTCTCTCTCAGCATTCGAAGAGGTTGTAATTAATAAAAATTACACAATCTTCTCTCTCTAAATAATCTTCATGTTATTGCTCTAAAATATTTTGAATACTCTATATAATCCTCTCACATTGCAGCTTACAACATTATCCACATAATGTACAAGCCCATTGCTAGTAATAATGTATATTTGAATCATTCCAAGTCTATAAAAAAGAAAAAAAGGCATACAACAATTGAAGGTGCCACTATAAATTGGAGGAAACTCTACTTGAAATCACAAGTAAAAGTGTTACCACCTCTTTAAATGCTGAGAGAGAGAGTGTGAGATTCATTTAACACTAACGTTTTATTTATTTATTTATTTTAATTAAGAAAATATTAAATTTATTTTAATATGAAAACATTAGAATCAATATGTAGAGAAGATGAATTTGAATTAAAATGAAATGAAACTTTGAATCTAAAGGTGTCTTTAATAGTACATAATGACATAACAGTTTGTACATTGTCAGATTCTAAAAATTGAGTCCATTTAAAATGAAATGAAGACGATTCCATTCTGTACGTCCATATCATGTTTTTAGGGACTGGTAGTCCTGAGTTTCTAGTATTCCACACATTGGCACACGAGAATGGATAAGATATTTTAACATGACTCTAATGGATGCATGGCGAGCCTGGTTCCTCGATGCTCAAAAATGATGCATTTTATTCCCTTTGTTTCTTGACTTTGAGATATGTACACTAAGCCCAAAGTCAATTACTTATACTTACCTGTTTCAATTAGGTAGACAGGAGTATTCAGAAAATGACTTTGTTCTAATATTTGCAACCATAAAGGCAAGAAAAACCCTTAACTTGACTTCCCCCATGATGGATAGGAATAAGTACTTGCAATATCTTTTCTTATTGTACAGGGAGGGGGTTCACATAGCTGCAGAGCACAAGCAGAAGGAGTGTGCTGCCATGCTTGATAGATGGTTATTTACAAGCAGAAGGAGTGTGCTGCCGTGCTGAAATGCCTACACGGTGTCTGTTGATTAGCAGACGACAGAAATTAGGAACCGGGCAATACCTTGCATTAATAAATGGTTATTTACAAATTCCGGTCATATTTGGAATGGTAGTTGAACCGCCATAGATTAATTTATTTTGTTAAGCACAATTGGCTAGGGACAATGTCTCATGGAGCAGAGATCACTGGTTTGACTCTACCCTTCTTCCTCCCCATGGAGCCAAAAATTATCAGCAAAAAAACCAATCTTAATTTATGATGTGACCCCTACTAGAAAGGGAATAGTATTTTTGGTTATTAGTTTTAATTGTTCTGCTTTTCCAATAAGTGTACCTTACCTATTGGCTATTTTAATTTCAGACTTGCTAAGTTTGAGATTGTGATCCTTGTTGTTTTGGCCATCTTAATTTATGATGTGGCCCATTGCTTATTTCTCCATTTACAGGATGTTCCTTTTAGTTGCGAGAAAGGCCACCCCACTGTTGTGACGTTGCTGTGTATATTTTACGCAGCTGTAGCATGTGCGGTGGATCTATTGTCTTTTGCAGTTCTTGCTCTTCTTCCTGAATCATCTATGTGTACGGAATCTAATGAACCTTATTATTCAATGTAATGGATCCTGTTCCTGTTGCTACCTGGTCTATAAGAAAGGTACGTTCTGTTTGCTAAGGCCCTTCCCATCTGTTTCATGAGAATCTTATTGATTTCTCACAATCTGGTAGGGTCTACTATCAAACAAGGGTAAAAAATCAAAATATTTGCATTGAGGCCTTCACCAAATCCATTAAAACTATTTGACTCAGTTATATTTTTTAATTTTATTGACGATGCGATAGACCTCTGTGTTGCATTAAAAGATGTTTATTTATATTTGTTTGAAGGACTTTTGAATGCATGAATTTAAGTGTGATTTTTACCTTTTAAGTTTTAACCCTATAAAAAGATAGACCGATAGAGTAATGCTGTAGGCACAAACTATTTTATAACATTTTTACAAAATGTTGATGTGATCAATTTTTTATTGGTTTTCGTCTAGGACTACTATTAATATCACTTTTTTATTTACCAACAATTACTCATCACATTAACAGTTTGTAAATTTTTTTGTAAAATAGTTTGTATCTCTAACATTATTCAAAAAGAAAATGAAAAAAGACTCATTTTTATGATCTGAATAAAATTTCCATTACTTATAAAAGAAAAAAAATGGTAGAGATCTACTCCTTAGTAAACTAAAAGAACAGTAAGAGACAAACTAATTGATTGCTAATGATAAGAAGATACAAGAAAAGGCTCACTTTTTCGTCATTATCAACTTATTCTCAAATGAATATTGTGAGAAGTATCAACCCGACCCTTTTCTTCACTCTCTCTGTCCTTTGCTAAAGAACTAAGTATCATATACCGCAGAACAAAATTCTTAAAAATATATCAACAGATATATTTGGAATGTATTGTATTCAAGAAATGCCTAAATAGTAAGGCAATTTGCATCCATAATGCTCTGTTACATTATAGTTGCCCTCATTCCTGCTCCACTTTTTATCCCCTTTTTATTTTTGGGGCAGGCAAAGGGTGTTAGAGTGAGTGTGTTTCAAACACTTAACATTTGCTTTGTGTCCCACATTGGTTAGGAATAAGTCTTGTTATGAGTTTATAAGACTTTGCACATCTTAGGTGGTAAAGTTGGAACATAATGGGCTAGGTGTTGACTTGGGCTTGGGCTTGGGTTTGTTAATTGATTCTTGGGTTGTACCATTCCTCTTACTTTTGTTTTAGCCCAAATTTGAGTTGATTTTTGTTATGACCGTTGGGGAGCTTCTGAGCAGCCCGTTGGGCATTTAATATACAGCCCGTTGGGGCATTAATTGTGCTGCCCGTTGGTGCAGCCAGCCCTCCCATCAAATTAGTTTATAAACCCTACAAAACACACTATTCATCACATATTCTTCTCATCTTCTCCAGCCATAGCAGCTCTCTTTCTCTCTGTTCTGTTCTGTTTTTTTTTGTGGCTGCATAGAAAATTTCAGCTTCATTTTTCTTAAGGAAAGGAAAGGCAAGTAAGGTTGTTCCTAGTTCTTCTTGCTTGAGTGTGTGATCAACTTGAAGAAATTACTATAGTCTAATCTTGGGGAGTTGTTCGGCCAAGAGAGCCATTTACACCGAGTTCTACTCCGGGTGGCACGAATCAACCTTTAAAGACAACGCATTTTGCGTGATTCTATAGTTTGTGAGATCTTTCTAACTCTATCTATTTAATTTTGTCATTGCTAAATTTTTAGGGTTTGTATTGTTGAATAAAAACTTGTTTATTTAGCCATATTTTCCAACAATTTTAAAGGTTGATTTTTGTGCTTTAAAAATGAAGAAACAAGTTGTTGATTCTCTTAAGGTCATTTCGGAAATTACAAAGCTTGAGGCTTTTGATGGAAATAATTTTAAGCGTTGGAAAGAAAGGGTTTTACCCATCTTGGAATTTACCGAAATTGACCGGGTTCTTTATGAGCCTAAACCCGAAGATGATCCTAAAAATATAGCAAAGTGGGAGAAAACAAATAAATTATGTGTTCATACTATTAAGTGTGGTTTATCTAACAAGTTGTTTGATAATTATTGTCATTTTACTTGTGCTAAAGATTTATGGGATGAACTTAATGGTCGTTATGGGTTTGAGGATGAGGGTGCTAAAAAGTTTGCTACGGCTAAATTTATGTCTTTTCAAATGGTTGAGGAAAAAAGTGTTTCTAGCCAAATTGAAGATTTTCAAAAATTAGTATCCGACTTAGCCAAAGAGGGTGATGTCTTACTCGAGAGGTTTGTGGCTCATGGCCTTGTGTTTAAGTTGCCGGACTCTTGGAAAGAGTATAAACACCGGTATAGCCACCATAGAACCTATTTGAATCTTCAACAAACTATTGTTGATATTCAAATTGAAGAAACAAATAGGATGTCGGAAAAGGTTTCTAGAGCTAAGGAATTTACTTCCAAGGCTAATATTGTAGAGGGAGGACCCTCTAGACCTTCACAACATAATAAGAAACATGATTTCAAAGGAAAAGGAAAATTTCATAATAAAAATGGCTCAAATCCTCAAATCCAAAAGAAAAAGGGTAATTGTTTTATTTGTGGTAAGGTAGGTCATTATGCGGCAACATGTAGGGCGAGGGGGAACTTCAACAACAAGAAGGACAACAACAAAGGCTCTACATCAAATAAGGCAAATGTGGTGCAAACCGAAGATATCATTGCGGCCGTGGTGTGTGAGGCACACTTGGTGACAAAAGTGAAGGGATGGGTAGTTGACTCGGCTTGTACAAGACACATTGGTGCATTCAAAGAGGAGTTTAGTTCCTACACTCCTATGGCGGAAGGAACCGAATGTGTCTATGTTGGGGACAATAGGTCCGTGCCGGTGAGTGGTAAAGGGAAGGTACTCTTGAAGCTAACTTCCGGTAAAACTCTTTCACTCAATAATGTCCTTCATGTACCTCACTTTAGACATAATCTCATTTCGGTACATTTACTTGGTAAGGCCGGTATTAAAGTTTTATTTGATGGTGGCATAGTTACTTTAACTAAGAATGAAATCTTTGTTGGTAAGGGCTATGATGATGAAGGTCTTTTTGTACTTAATGTTGATCAAGTTATTAATGAAAGTGGTTCATCTTCTTGTGCTTACTTAGTTGATTCCATTGATGTTTGGCATGGTAGACTTGGACATGTTAATTTTGGCTATATAAAGAAAATGAAAGAATGTGGAATTATTAACTCACTAAGTGAAGAAAATATGGACCAATGTGAAATTTGTGCCGAAACTAAAATCACCAAGAAACCTTGTAAATCCATAACAAGAGAAACCGAGCTTCTTGGATTGGTACATAGTGACTTGGGTGATTTAAAACACACAATGACTAGAGGTGGTAAAAGATTTTATGTGATCTTTGTTGATGACCACTCTAGATTCACTAAACTTTATTTACTAAGAACCAAAGATGAAGCTTTGGAGATGTTTATAAAGTATAAAAGTGAAGTTGAGAACCAAAAGAATCAAAGAATTAAAAGACTTAGAACCGATAGAGGTGGTGAATATGAGTCTAATCCTTTTAAGGAATTTTGTGAACAAAATGGCATAATACATGAGGTAACTCCACCTTATTCACCGAAATCTAATGGAATAGCCGAAAGGAAAAATAAAACTCTTAAAGAGATGATGAATGCTATGCTTATTAGTTCCGGGCTATCTTCCAACATGTGGGGGGAGGCCATTCTTTCGGCTTGCCATATTCAAAATAAGGTACCTCATAAGAAAACCGGTAAAACTCCTTGTGGACTTTGGGAAGGGCATAAGCCTAACTTGGAATACCTCAAAGTGTAGGGGTGCTTGGCTAAGGTCATGCTACCCGAGCCTAAAAGGAGAAAGCTTGGTTCTAGAACATGTAATTGTGTGTTTATTGGTTATGCTTGCAATAGTTCATGCTATAGATTTCTTGTCATCAAAAGTGATATATTAGAAGCATACACTATTATTGAATCCAAAAATGCCATATTCTTTGAGCATGTGTTTCCTTTGAAAAATAAGGAAAAAGTATTGCATGATTCTATTGAAATTTCTAATGACTTTGTTGATGATGTGCAAGAAATAAGAAGGAGCAAGCGAGCTAGGAAGGAAAAGGATTACGGTAACGATTTCCTTGCCTATGTTGTTGAAGATGAACCTGTAAGTTACTATGATGCAATTAAATCCATAGATGCACCTTTTTGGTTGGAAGCAATTAATAATGAATTAGAATCTATTATGTCTAATCATACTTGGGAATTAGTTGAGCTTCCACCCAAGGTTAAACCTATTGGTTGCAAATGGGTGTTTAAAAGGAAATTAAAACCGGATGGTACAATTGATAAGTTTATAGCTCGCTTAGTAGCCAAGGGCTATAAGCAAAAACATAATGTGGATAATTTTGATACTTATTCTCCGGTTACTAGAATTGCATCTATTAGAATTTTATTTGCCATTGCTTCTATTTACAAACTTGTAGTACATCAAATGGATGTTAAAACTACTTTTCTAAATGGTGATTTAGAAGAAGAAATTTATATGGAGCAACCCGAGGGTTTTGTAGTTCTTGGACAAGAACATAAAGTTTGTAAGTTGGTTAAATCTTTATATGGTTTAAAACAAGCACTTAAACAATGGCATGAAAAATTTGATAATGTTATGCTTACACATGGGTATGTGATCAATGGTGCCGATAAATGCATATATAGCAAGTTTATTAATAATGAAGGTGTTATTATATGTTTATATGTTGATGACTTACTTATTTTTGGAACTAGTCTTGATGTTGTACATGATGCTAAACACTTTCTTGCCTCTAATTTTGAAATGAAAGATTTGGGTGAGGCAAATATAATCTTGGGCATCAAGATACTTAGGGATAATGATTGCATTACACTATCACAATCTCACTATGTAGAGAAAATTCTTAAAAAGTTTGAACACTTTGATATGTCACCTATGTCTACTCCTTTCGACTCAAAGGTTCACTTGTTTAAAAATCGTGGTGATAGTGTTTCACAAGACAAATATGCACAAATCATTGGTAGTTTGATGTTTTTGACAAATTGTACTCGCCCTAATATTGCATATGCTGTTGGTAGATTGAGTAGATATACTCATAATCCTAGTATTGAACATTGGGATGCAATATCTAGACTGTTAAGATATTTAAAGGGCACTTTTGATTATGGTTTGTCATATTGTGGTTATCCTGCTATATTAGAAGGATATTGTGATGCTGATTGGATTTCTGATACAGATGAGGTAAAGTCCACTAGTGGATATGTGTTCACACTAGCTGGAGAGGCTGTCTCTTGGAAATCATCCTAGCAGACTTGTATAGCGAGATCCACCATGGAATCAGAGTTAGTAGCCTTAGAAAAGGCTGGGTCCGAAGCCGAGTGGCTTAGGAGTTTGTTAATTGATATATCATTGTATACTAACTCTATTGCCTCTATTTGCATGCATTGTGATTGCCAGGCTGCCATAGCACGTGCTAAGAACAAAATCTATAATGGGAAAAGTCGACATATTCGATGGAGGCACAATATTGTGAGGCAGCTCATTGATAATGGTGTAACGTCCTTGGACTTTGTAAGGTCTGAAAAGAATTTGGCTGATCCTTTGACCAAGCCACTAGCAAGAAGGCTGGTGAGTGAGACATCGAGGGGGATAGGACTGATACCCAAATTGTGACACTATGGCCAATGCCCAACCTCTATGATGGGTGATTCCACGCAAGGGGTTAAATAGGTAGAGGTCATTTGTGGTCCATATGGGGACTGTCAGTTTTATGTGTTCCGCTATCTCATTGAGGAGATTAGTGATGAGTCCATCCCTATGGTGTGAGACAGTGCTAAGTTGCAAATTGTTGGAGGTTGAGCTCTAGCTCTTAATGGATCCATAGTCCATACCTGTTGGGATGGGGTGCACTGCACACACTCTTGATGGATGCCACCTATGTGGGAGTGGAAGTTGTGCCGCTTCCTATGAGACTTGGGTAGGTCTCTAGAGCTCTCATGAAACCCAGTGGCGCATGGCCTGTATAAGGCACCAACCCGCTTATGGAACAACCTTAGTAAAGAAAGGTATGTGGGTAATAAGTTTGGTTATCTAATAGCTTGGTTAAAAGAGTCTAACTCTACCATTTTCTAGTAGTTCCTACTTATTTATCCTAAGTATGGTTAAAACCTTATGGTACCATATTGATGCATGTCTTCTTGAGTTTATTGTCTTTCGTAGTCTAGTGTTTGTAACATGTGGGGGATTGTTAGAGTGAGTGTGTTTCAAACACTTAATATTTGCTTTGTGTCCCACATTGGTTAGGAATAAGTCTTGTTATGAGTTTATAAGACTTTGCACATCTTAGGTTGTAAAGTTGGAACATAATGGGCTAGGTGTTGGCTTGGGCTTGGGCTTGGGTTTGTTAACTGATTCTTGGGCTGCACCTTTCCTCTTACTTTTGTTTTAACCCAAATTTGAGTTGATTTTTGCTATGACCGTTGGGGAGCTTCTGAGCAGCCCGTTGGGCATTTAATATTCAGCCCGTTGGGGCATTAATTGTGCTGCCCGTTGGTGCAGCCAGCCCTCCCATCAAATTAGTTTATAAACCCTACAAAACACACTATTCATCACATATTCTTCTCATCTTCTCCAGCCATAGCAGCTCTCTTTCTCTCTGTTCTGTTCTATTTTTTTTTGTGGCTGCATAGAAAATTTCAGCTTCATTTTTCTTAAGGAAAGGAAAGGCAAGTAAGGTTGTTCCTAGTTCTTCTTGCTTGAGTGTGTGATCAACTTGAAGAAATTACTATAGTCTAATCTTGGGGGGTTGTTCGGCCAAGAGAGCCATTCACACCGAGTTCTACTCCGGGTGGCACGAATCAACCTTTAAAGACAACGCATTTTGCGTGATTCTATAGTTTGTGAGATCTTTCTAACTCTATCTATTTAATTTTGTCATTGCTAAATTTTTAGGGTTTGTATTGTTGAATAAAAACTTGTTTATTTAGCCATATTTTCCAACAAAGGGAGGGGGGCTTTCGTTCCATCTTTTTTGGAAGAGAATTTTCAGATGGGAATGCACCAAAAGAATTCCTTGTGTACGTCAATGGTGATCATGAGTACGTACTCTTTGACCCATATAGCAATGAAGCAAATGAGGTTAGCATGGCCAGGCGGAAGGGTTTGGTTGAGCTTGAAGAAACAGGTGGGGTTCCCTTTACTAGAACTTTCATTGTTTTAGTTGAGTATACTATCTTAAGGAAGTTTAAATAGATGTACATGATTGCTCCTGATATTCTTGGAAAATAATTTGATGGTAGTTTTTTTTATTTTTTGAGCAAAAATTTGATGGTAATTGTCACGTCACACTTATTGAAATGCCCCCCTTCCCTCCTTTTTTTTGGTTATTGGTAAGTTAAGCATTAACATGTTGGGTCCTGAATTTAGGATCCTATTCACCTTGTTACAAGAATTGAAGGTGTCATTTAAGTTAGAACTCATTTCAAGCCCCATTGTATTGTACCCCCATTATGTTGATTTTTTTTAAGGTAAAAAAACTTTATTGGAAACGAGGAAGTGCCTCATGTATACACAGATTGTATAGATATAAGATAGCCTATAAAGAATTGCAACAAATGTGAGTTTCAATCAAAATGAGAGGGAACCAATAAAATCTACAAGAGAATGAGTATCACTAGGACCCAAAACTTAGTTCAGATAAGTATCCCAACTGGTCCTAATACTCCTCCATAAAGTACAACCCTTGGTACTTGTTTACTCAGCATTCGAACCCTTGTTGCACTAACACAAAATTGGTGTTTGCTAGAATCAGAGAAATGCGTACAATAAAAGATGTGTGAGGAATCAATGACTTGCTGTTGATTCTTGAATTAGGCCTCGTAATTAATGGTATGCACAGTGTAGGCCTCAGATCACATGCACACGTGAATTTATGCCAGTAATGTGATATATCCTATATGCAAAGGAGCAACAGTACCAAGAAATTAAAATGTTAAGATACGCATGTCTATGATTTTTTTTTTTGGATAAGTAAATGTCTATGAAAGTATTTATATGGTACAAATGCAAACATGTATGTCTCTTTGATTTTATGTTGAAACTTGTGGATGACTCCTGAGCTTACTCCATCACAAAATATTTGAACTATCACTGTTTATGAACCTATAGAAAGTAGTTGGGTTTTTATAGTCTGTGTACCAAAGTTAATGAGAAACTTGACCTTAATTATTTTGGTCCTTATTAGATATTTTTATAACAAGGCAAGTTGGATATGCGTCTATTTATATATGGAGAGTTACCGGAGTTTAAGAGAAACCGGACTTCATTAGTCCCATCTGTTCCATCAGAGAGGCCTTGGGAGACGATATTCAGTGGGTCATCACATAATCTTCCACCCCTCACCAAATTGTGTGCAGCATTTCTGGAATCATTGATGGAAAAGAGGACTGCTGCTGTTGAGTGATTGTTAACTTCCTCTGGTTCAGCTCTTTTTGAGGGTAAGATGATGGGTAGAATGTTATACATTTGATTTCATTATTCCCTTTTTACCTTTTTACCTCCACTGCAAATATATTTTGACAAGACGGAGAGAGTATGAACAAAGATAAAGAAGCTGTATAGCTGATTTGCAGACATGGTATTAGGAATATGGCATGTTTGGTCACCAGTAGGGTGGAACAGAAAATCTATCAGCTTTGTACATTAGCTCCTGGGAAGAGAGATTGAAGTCATGATGGGACCGCGATCTCAACCTTTAAGATTGGTGGAGTTTGATGTATACTTTAAGTTTAAAAGGCCATTTAGGGAGAGATTCTATATTAAACTGAAGATGTCCAAGTTTTCTTGGCTCATAAAATTTTGTAATTGTAAGAGGGAGGATGCTGTGAAAATTTTGTAATTTTATTTTTTTGATAAGGTAAAATTTTGCATTTGTGGTGGTCAAAAGTTCTAAAAAACCTCAACCCAATTCTTCTTTTAAGGTTTGCTGGCAAAAGTATCTACGTAGTGTTTGTGATTCCAAAAATTTGGGATTGTTTTGCATTTTTTTTTTTTTTTGTTAGAGATATATTAGTCATATTAGCCCAATGTAATAGGCCCAATCCCAGTCAAGCTTGTACTAGTAGTCTAGGGTTTAGTCGCCTATTATACTCATGTTAGAGTTCATTGTAACACATGTTATTGTACTACACTCTTATACAATAAAGATGTAACCCTTAAGGGATTCCTCCGTGGATGTAAGCCGACAAAGCTGAATCACGTAACCCTCTTATTCTTAGTGTTCTTATTCTATGCTTCCTCTTCCGCATCCATTCTAGCATACACAACATGCTTGTTTGCTGGCGTGGTAGTATGATGTCACCCTTAGGCTGACGTGGCAGTTCGTGAAACGGAGCAGGCGCATGGAGTGCGTGGAGGCGCATGACGGCACTGTCCTGGCACGTGTGAGTGGCTGACGGCGCGTGGAGCGCGTGCTCGTGAGGCAGAAACTTCAGCCGATGCGTGTGGGTGCATGGGAGGTGGTTTCTGGTGACACTTTGTTGGGTTTTGCTCGGGATCAGAAGATCTGTCAATCTATGCCTTGACTTTGGCAGTTTGATCAACAAAACTGACGAAATTCGAGTGTTCTAGGGGCTGTGGGCGTGACGGCGGTGACTCGCTTCTGATAGTGACTATGGGATGAAGGCGAGGGCAGCAGAAGAACGTCGAAGATGTCCACAGGAACCAGAAAGTCAGAGGAATGACTCTGATACCATGTTGTATATATTAGTATTATTAGTAACGCGATGTGTTATACCATGTCATATATGTTAGAGTGGATGCGGAAGTAGAAGCATAGAATAGAAACACTAAGAACATGAGGATTACGTGGTTCAGTCTTGTCGGCCTACATCCATGGAGGAATCTCTTAAGGGCTACATCTTTATTGTATAAGAGTGTAGTACAATAACCTGTATTACAATGAATCTAACATATGTATATATAGGTGACTAAACCGTAGACTACTAGTACAAGCTTGACTGGGCTTGGGCCTATTACATTGGCCTATATATACTCATGTTAGGGTTTATTATAACACGGTTATTATACTACACTCTTATACAATAAAGATGTAGCCCGTAAGGGATTCCTCCGTGGATGTAGGCCGACAAGGCTGAACCACGTAACCCTCTTGTTCTCGGTGTTCCTATTCTATACTTCCCCTTCCACATTCATTCTAGCATACACAAAATGGTATAACACATTTCATTGCTAATAATTTATTTTAATATGATATCAGAGCCAAACTCTGTTCTTGGCATCAAACAAACGCTCTAGCAAGCAAAGAAGATTATCACGTGCACACGACGTCACACATGCTTGCCTACTGGATCTAGACTCCACGGCATCTCGCAGCCACCATGGCTCAATGCTGTGTCCAAGATCCACAAACTCAAGCAGACCCGTGACATCAATCTCAGATTTGTGCAAAACAAGCCTTCCTTTCGAGAAACCAACTACACAACCATGCTCCTCGGCCTCCCGTGTGGAAAACCCAGAACTCCAGTCACCCAAATCCACTGCATGCGCCCACATGTGCTACGTGAACTTCGGACACAATCCCACGCGCCGCCGAAGGTTCTTCACTACTACATCAGAATTTGGCTACCCGCGTCGCCATTAAAGCCTTGCAGTTCACAGATCTACATAGCTCGAGAATCTGGGACTCATACGATCTTAAACGCACCCTCACACGCCACCCGGTTTTCTGGTTTCTCCTCCACGCACCGGAGGACATCTCACGCTCCAGCCACGCACCGAAAATACTTGCTGATCTCATCTGACATCATCATTCCACGTCAGCAGCCATGCAAGCACGCCCACGTAAGCTTGATCCACGTCAGCCCTAGCTACGTCATCAGCCACGCAACTCGCCACATCAGCACCACGTCACCTAGCTGACTATTGACCTGGCCGATCTGACCAAGACCACCTGGATCTGACCCGTGAGCAGTGACCGTTGACTTTGATATCCGGTTGACTTTGACTTTTGCGTTGACCATTGACCAAAAGTCAAAATTTCCAAAAGGGCCTATCCTGCTCAGTTTTTCGCGTAGATTCCAATTTTGGACTCCGTTTCTTCATTTGAAATCCCAAAATCGGTCAATTGGCATATTATTCATTGTGGTTTCTTCAAAGGCATTCTTCAAGGCATCTTTTCATGTTTATCCAACTTCAAGCCTTCATCGAGCTTCCGCCTTGAGTTTAAGGGAGGGTGTTAGAGATATATTAGTCATATTAGCCCAATGTAATAGGCCCAAGCCCAGTCAAGCTTGTACTAGTAGTATAGAGTTTAGTTGCCTATATATACTCATGTTAGGGTTCATTGTAACACAGGTTATTGTACTACACTCTTATACAATAAAGATATAGTCCTTAAGGGATTCATCCATGGATGTAGGCCGACAAGGCTGAACCACGTAACCCTCTTGTTCTCGGTGTTCCTATTCTATGTTTTCCCTTCCGCATCCACTTTAGCATACACAACATGGTATAACACATTGCATTGCTAATAATTTATTTAACATATTTCATGTTGTTTATCGCCAATTTTGAAGTTGGCTCTTCAATGTGCAACGCAAATGCTATTCACATAATCTTTATATTTTATTTAGTTAGTGAGTAATGTGACAATTTTTCATCGGAACAAAAAAATATTACAATTAAAAAAGTAATTGTAAGTAAGCCAAACCTATATAAAATGTATATAACAACGACTCATTTCAAAAGCCCATTGTTTACATTGCAATCTGGTTTTATTTGATATGGTTCGAACTTCGAAGCTCACCTGTGGATATATGGGCAATAATATTACTTCGATGCAATTAACTTACCAAGTTTCTTGATATGTCCTACTTCATAAAAAGAATTAAGTTACTCAAACTATAAATGGTTTACACAATGACAATGACAGTGCCATCCGGAAGCCATTATAGAAAATTTAAATCAACTAGAAATATGTCGGATGCAGAGATTATTTAAAACATGTGTATTTTTTTTAATATCATTAAAATTATCTTTAAATTGTGATTTTCAAATTTGTAGTTTCACCAAAAATAAAATTGACTATCTTAATCACCAATGACCCACATTGTGAAGTATATGAAAGTGCAAATTTATGATATATGGTCAAAATAATCAAAAAAAAAATTTATGTTAATTTATTGAAACATTTTGGGATATAATTTTAGTTGGATTAGTAACATTTTAATTTGGGTAAAATACTATTTTTGTTCCTAAATTTTACCAAAAGTTTGTTTTTTATCTTTAAATTTTAAAAAGTTCATTTTTCATCTCTAAACTATTGAAAAATTCATTTTTCGTCACTAAACAATTGAAAATGTTTTATTTATGTCTTTAAACTTTACTAAAAGTTTATTTTTCACTCTAAACTATAAAAAAAATTCTTTTTCATCCCTACTTTTTTTTTTCTTTAAACCATTGAAAAAACTCTTTACAAAGTTTAGGGATGAAAAAAAAACTTTTTAAAGTTTAGGGATAAAAAACAAACTTTTGTTAAAGTTTAGAGACCAAAATAGTATTTTACCCTTTTAATTTAAAACTTAGGTGTAGTTTTAACTAAAGTAAACTATTTTAACAATTAATAAACCCACTTGGTAACAACCTCGCATAACCGTTAATGAAAAGTAATTATGAACCTTTTACTCAAAAGAAAAAAAAAACCTAATTATGAAACCTAATTGCACTCTATGTGTGCGAACAAGATTAAGGAAATACCAAAAAGGAAAAACGTCAAAAAAGAGAATGAATGAACGTACCTGTACAGCAACAACACATGCAAAAATAAAACAAAAAGTCATGGACTCATGGTGAGAAAACTGAGAGTGAAAAGTGGAGAAAAAAAGCACCGGACACAGACAAAAAAAATAACAAAGAGGAAGACAAAATATAAAATGATAAAAGTGAAGATAAAGATGAGAAAGGTATAAATCGAATAGTCAAAGAATAAAAGCCGTGTGAATGAGAAAACACGAAATAAGAGGGAAATGAAGCGGTGGTATGAAACTATTTTATATATATATATATATAAATATATATAGGTGGAGATATTTAATGAAGCGCTATGTTTGATTTTTTTATTGGGTGATAGACTTTTTAAATATTCTTTCCATTCAATGTGTGTTGTCCTTATTGTGCCATGTGCATTGGTACCGAAACTTCAACATTTCATACTGATTTAAATACCAGTTATACCAGACGATTTTGGGTGTTTTGGTCGGTATCGGGCATACCGGCTGGTATAGGGAAAAAAAAAATTAGTTTTGTAATTTTTGAATTTTTATAAGGGCAGAATAGTAACTTATTTATATTAACTTATTAGTATTATTTATTTTTTTAGTATGCAATGAACAATTAAGCTTTTTGTTTTTTATATGGTGTTTTTTTTTTCTTTTAGTTGATGCTAAAATCTAAAATTATAAATAATTTGTTTACAATTGAAGTAATATTTTATGATAAACTTTTATTTTTATTAATATATATATTTATAAATATAAAAAATAGCTGTAAATTCAAAATAGTACACCTATATTGATGGGTACTGAAATGTATCATTCCACTAATTAAACACAAATTGGATAATTTCTTATTATGTAATTTGCAAAACTCATGTAAAAGCAAGAATTATTTATCATGGGAGGTTTCAAATCAATGGTCGTCTATTTATCATGGGACGAAGTTTACAACCAATTTAAATTGAAAGAGTGAAAGGAAAAATAGAGTAAAGTTGGCCATGACCCAGTAGTGTAGCCTAGAGATCCATTAAAACATGTGAATACATTATAGATTTGTATACAGATTGATTTATTGTGATAGAGGTATAAAGATATGCCAAAAGAAGGGGGCCACGTGATCTTCAGAGAGTGGGCCACGTTAAAGGAAGAGGGTTTTTTTTTTTTTTGAAAACAAAGGAAGAGGATTTCGAGTTTAGAGCTTTAGAGTTTTGTGCATTAATTTAGCATCCACCGACCCCCTCCATGTTAGACAAGTATGAATGTCACTATCAAATGGACCAAATTGTTTTTTCTCGACCGCCCAGTCTACCATATAAGACAGTTATAGTATAGTGTATGCAAAAGTTTAACATTAATTTAGGTATGTTCTATATTTTAGATGAAAAATGGATATTATTAATAATAATAAGATAATTGTCACATACTCATAATACGGTTAATGGGACAAGGATTTTGGTTCATGTCTAACAAAAAATTTTGTTCCTTACTAGCTTGGACTTCTTGTTCAACCGAATATCAGGCTTCCATGTTGCAAAGTCAGGGATTAAATTTTTTACTTTTTATTTATTTATTTATTTATTATAGATACATATAATTTCAATTTATAGTGTCATTTTCATGATAATTGTTATTTACCATTAGGTCACGACATCAATTAGTTTTTTGTGTAGGTGAAATTTGAATTTCAAATTTTTTATTTGATGATAAGAGATTTATTCTCATTTTTTAATAAAGTTCAAATCTAGCCAAATATATTATATAATAAAAGCTTCTTTTTTTTTTTTTCCCATGAGTTACATATGTGCTGATATAATTGATTGAGTAATGGGTCCGCACGTGGGGAGGAGTTAATTTTTTTACGATAAACTCTTTTTACTCTGATTATTTCAATTAAGGTGTACTTTAAAGTCATGAATATCTTTATTTAATGTCTTCTAACTAAACAAAGATAAACACCAAACTCTTAACTCATTATTTCAGTCAACGCAACATTTTTTTTAACATTATTTAAATCACAGTAGGACAATGCAATCTTCCCCTATATGAACATCATTGTCCTCAAGGTCCTTTCTTCTTTTTAAATTCTTTAAATCCACAATCTTATCATTTGGGATAATTAAACATGTTGGAATAATATATTAATTTTCATGCAATACTAAACATCATTTAGGATTTCGATCATAGTTCTCGTTGAAAGAATTAGACAACGCCACTAAACTCTTGAGCAAACTTAATTAGTGATTTGAAAAATCCTAAACCATTGAGCATCCAAAACTATATCACAAAATAACAACAGAGATTGATTCGTACGCCTAGGATCCTTGCGGAATGATACTTTCTTCTTCTTTGGATTCTGGTGAAGTCCAAAACTTTAATCAACCCTTGAAATCCACTTTCCATCCCATGTAAACGAGGGAGCCCAATTCGACATTATAAGGAGGTAGAAGATGGTCAAGGACTCAAGTAGTCTTGAGCCTTTCCACCATTAGCATTTGCTTCTTCACTTCACCTCCATCATTGTGCTTTTGATTATTGAAGCTCACTCCTTACCACAAAAATAACTTGGTTGTTTTTTTAGTTAGTTGAACTGTGCATTCAATGTGGAGAACATCTGCTATGTTCCAAGTTCCAACCATTACTCTTTCATGCCTAGATTCTAACACCAATTTTTGACATGCAAAGGTAATATAGTGAGTAATGGAGAATATGATTTTGAAACCCGAACTGTTCATAAAAACTTGAAAAATGAGAAGTTTGAAGTCGGACCAAGGTCCAACCAAGGTCAAACCATAATGACATCATAAATGATCTAATATTTCAATAAATACAAAAAATAGAACAATTTGTAAAAATGAGCAGTCTTGATTTTTTTTAAAGAATATATATATATATATATATATATATATGTATATATATATATATATAGCATAATTAAAAAAAATTAAAGTTATGCTTAGTCCTCCAAATATATTTAAAAAAAAAAACATTTCTTAAACAAGGAAATAATTTTAATGTTCCACGTACAATAATGTTAAGTATATTAGTCACAATATATATATATATATATATATATATATATATATATATATATATATAATATTTATTATGTGTTAAAAAAATTATATATTTTCTAATGGGACCAATTGGTTCTTTAATGTATATAAGTTTTTATACTATAAAACCGTTATTTAATCACTTAAAGTACGTAACAATAAGTTTATACAAATTTGTATTCATAAAAAAAAAAAGTTTATACAAAGTTGTTGTGGTTTGTGCGCAGGTTCTAATCCTACCATTTGAATTTTAATGCATTTTTTTTTTAAAGAATAAATAAGGTGGTCTGAACCATAGTTGAACCGTGACTGGTCAGTTCAACTATGGTTTGAACGGATCATAGACTTTAGAGTAACATCACATTCTTAGTGACTAAAAAACCAGTGCTTAAGCCAGCTTGCAGTTAACCCAGTCGGTTTAGAGATATATCAAGCCCCAAGGCCCAAGTCTAGTGTGCAAGCCAAATCTTATACTTGTATTACAAGTCTATGGGAAAAATGGTTAAAAAGCCTTAATTTTAAACTATGTAACCAAACTGTTAGGGTCATATTTTTCATTTGTTGGCAGATCCTTTTACAAAATGCACCTTACTTATAATTGAGTAGATCTAAGATATTTTTAGAATATCATGAAATATGTTAAGTAATCAAGACAATTGATATTATTGAAGACATGAAAATTGCCACAAGAAACGAGTGAAGAAGAGTTGAAAAAGTGAACCTCCACATTAGTCTTGACACAAGCTCGATACTAATATCTATCAAGATTAAATGAAGAACCTCGACACTAGCTTGACACCTCTCGATCTATCGAGCTATGCAAATCCAAAATTCTCAAATCAGACTTTCAGCCCATGATGACTTAGATTACTAGGGTTTTGTTCACTAAACTCCTAGAGGGTATAAAAGTTTTATTTTTAAAGTCATTAGAGATACAGAGACTCAATAAGAGAATTCATATATTTTTGGAAAGGCTATTGCGTTCTTGTATGTCTTAGGGTTTTGTATCCAAGTGCTTCCTAATCTTCAACGCGTATTGAAGTGAAGAACTTTGCATTTTTCAACAAACATCAGTTGTTAGGAAGTTACTCACGTACTAGAATCCGTGCAAAGGGAAGAAATCTCTACAAGATCAAGTCCAATTGGAGATTGGAGTAAAGGTTCAACTGTAGGTTGGTACTTTGGGATAGTCTAGAGTAGTGGTGAGATTCCTTGTATCTGTAACCGCTTGTTTCTTGATTAGTGATTCTTGGGAGTGGAGACCTGAAATTCACCCAATACGGTTTTTGCCTTGTGAGAAGTTTTCCCCATTAGTTAACAAATCACCGTGTCAATTTATTTTCCGCAGTACTTTAGTTTATTTGATGATTTGTGTGTGCTTCCACGATTTGCACATAATTTAACCTAATTAATTAACTTGGGTAATTAAATTGGGGTCAATTTATAACCCAATACACACAGCCCTCTTTTCAAAATATCTAGCAAATACTACTCTTTTTGAACTTGATATTTTTAATATCGAGTTCTATGTGTATTTTTAAGTGGAACTCGACATTGCTAATCTAAAATAAAGGTATTTTGCTACATAGTTTGAAAAGAGGGTTTGTTTGGTTACATAGTTCAAAAATTAAGGCTAAATAACAAAAAACATTTCCCAAGTCTATTAACCATAGTTAATATATGGTTAGTCTATGGTTTAGCCTCTTATAAATACTCATATTGGGTTTATTGTGACACAAGAATTGATTTTATGGTAAAAATGTAGTCTTTAAGGTTTTCCTTTTTGAAGTAGGCCCTTAGGCTGAACCAAGAAATTCTTCATGTGTTCTTGTGTTACTCTTTTATGTTTCCGCTTTCACATAAATTTTCTATCCCTTCCAATTTATTTATCACGTGTAAACTTTGGATTTGAAAAAGATACGCCCCAACTTCAAAGAATCAATCAACAAAATTAATTATAAGAGCACTCACAGTGGTGTTAAAATAAGAGCAGAAGACACCTACAAGAATCATGATGCTTGACAAAGCAATCCAAAAACAAAAAAAGGAAAAAAAAAAAAAAAAGATGGCAAATGTTATCAAGCACTGTGCAGTGCTTGTTAAGCTTGGACTAATGTGGGTTTCACTTAATAAAAAAATTGGTTAAATAGATGAAAAATGCATAAAACTGACCATACAGTCTATTTTAATATATATATATATATATATATATATATATATATATTTTTTTTTTTTTTTTTTTCTTTCTATGAAGCTGGTGTCGCATAAAGCTGCAAAAAAAGATAAAAAGTTACAAAAATAAAAAAGACAAAAAATTATTGTTAACGGGTATCTTAACGGGTAAGGCACCTTTCGATGCATATTATTAACACAACCCAAAAAAGATTGTCAGAAGGTCTGTTAGAAGTCTATAATAGTTTACTGACATACTGAAAAATTGGTGTATTACATTGTATGTAAGGATTGCTGGCATGTGCTGGTATGTTAGTTGGAATGTCAGTTAGTTTGTTAGTTTTGGAGGGAAGGGTAACTCTTGTATATAAAACTGATTAGGATCATAATGAGAAATATCCAAAAAAAGTTAACCCAATTGCTCTTGTCTCTTGTCTCTTCTAAATTGTGATTAGCCAAGAACCTAACAGAATCCGTACATCATCTACTCAAAACATCAGGACTTAAATGTGCATTCCATTTCCATAAATGCATGGAACCTGCATGTGGAAAGTTGGTTGTACTTATCTACTTTAGTATATATTCAGATTGATAGTTCATAAGTTCGAATGGCAACTAGAGAGAACCTTAGTTGTACCTATCTACGTTGTAAATGTGACGTTAATATCATGAAAAAGTTAAGTGAAGCCCCATTCCTAAAGCATCCACAGCAGGTGTAGTATATGTGCTAAATACTATAATATGGCACATTTGGCACACCAAACACAAAAAACAGAGTTTTATCTGTGATGCCCTAATTTGATTGATTGTGTGATATGTGTGAGTGTGTGATGAGTCCCACATCAGGTATCTACTGAGTAGATCTGAGTTTTATTAACAACTATAAGAAACCTTAATTGTGACTAGTCCTTTTGAGGTATAGCGCAGATGTGGCTAGCGCTTTTCCTTGGGTTGTTACATATGGTATAAGAGCTGGCCCGGTAACCCCATGTGGGCTCGGAGACACTACTCCACAAAGTGGACCCTAACGAGGACGTTAGGGATTTAAGTGAAGGAGATTGTGATGCCCCAATTTGATTGATTGTGTGATATGTGTGGGTGTATGATGAGTCCCACATCGGGTATCTACTGGGTAGATCTGGACTTTATTAACAACTTTAAGAAGCCTTAATTGTGATTAGTCCTTTTGAGGTATAACGCAGATGTGGCTAGCACTTTTCTTTGGGTCGTTACATTATTGCTTATCACCAAAATTTTACTCAAGCAGAATTAAGAACTTTGATATACAGGTAAATTTACTTCATAAATGTGCAAATCTCAGCCATTAACTGGATACAGATATAATAGCATATTAACTCTAGTAAACTATTTAGGTTTTGTGGTCCTATGAGAAACATGGTTCAGAAAGCTATCTAAGCTTTATAAATTCACTAGATAGTTGAGGAAACCAGAATAAAGTTGAATTGGTGAGCTTAATGGCCACAACAACATAATGATGTAGGAAGTAGGGACTAGTTGAAATTGTTTAACCACTTGACTGCAAGAGGGTCTTGAAATAGATTCATGAATTAAATTTCAAATCTAAAGGTGTCTCTAGTACTACATTATGACATGACACTCTGTACATTGTCAGATTCTAGAAATTGAGTCCATTTAAAATGAAATGAAAATGATTCCATTCTGTCCATATCACGTTTTAGGGACCAGTAATCTTGAGTTATTTCAGCTCTTCTTATAAATTTCATTTTTGAATTCTCACAGTGGTGATCATGACATGTCTATTCCACACATTGGCACACGAGAATGGATAAGATCTTTTAATATGACTCTAATGGATGCATGGCGAGCCTGGTTTGTTGATGCTCAAGTTGCAGGGTTGGTGTTAAATTTTGCAAAAATGATGCATTTTATTCCTTTTGTTCTTAACTTTGAGATATGTACAATTATCCCAAAGTCAGTTACTTATACTTAACTTTTTCAATTAGATACACCGAGGAGTATTCAGAAAATGACTATGTTCTAACATTTGCAACCATAAAGGCAAGAAAAACCCTTAACCTGACTTCCCGCATGATGGATTGGAATAAGTGCTTACAATATCTTTTCTTATTGTACAGGGAGGGGGTCACATAGCTGCAGAATACAAGCAGAAGGAGTGTGCTACCATGCTTGATAGATGGCTCGCCTATTACCCTTTATAGTTACTTGGGAGTTGCACCATGGAGATATTTGATAATTATTATAAAAAACTTTTATTTAGTTCTAATTAGTATTAGAACATGAGAATAAATTCCATAAGGATCTGGTGTCTAAGATCTAGCAAGCCCAATGTGATGTCAGTCCGGTCCAAAAACTTTCCTAGAAGATCAGAACAAAAATCCATTATTTTAAAATGTTTTTTATTATTAATAAAGTCAAATAGTCTTTATTTAGTGTCTCCTAAGATAAATCAGACTTTATGTTTTATTTTTCCTAGGCAGACAAGTACTCAATTGTGTTTCTAAGTTCCTAGGCAAACAAGGACTTTGGTAAGATTAAATGAATGTATTTATTATTATTTTCGTTTTCCTATGCTTGGGGGGCTGTTCTAAGCTATATTTAAGCCTTTTGGCTGAATTAAATAAAAATTAGAGTGTATTTTCAGATTAAAAACCTTGTTTTTTTAGAAGATGGATTTCTTTTAAATTATCTCTTATCCCTTGGGTGGATTCTTTTGGGCGAGGATGGGGTAAGAAAATTTTTTCCATCATGCGAGACGAGATGAGAATGGAGTAAGACAAAATCATGTGGGGCAAGGGCGAAGACACCTATCCTTCAGACCCACCTTGCCCTATTGTCATCCCTGGGTGGATGACGTAGCGGATAAGAATGGAGCTTGCATTGGTGTACCAAGGTACACCAATGCTAGCGGCCCCTTGAAAGGGGTGGCTAGCGCTAGCGTACCATGGTACACTAATGCTAATCTCCCCTTTCCCTCACTTTTCCTAAAAATAACCCCCCCCCCTTTTTGGAAAGATTATGTAGAGTTTTGTATAAAAATTGATGAGAAAGTGAGTTAGAAAATTTATGTACAATTTGTGTAAGAAATAGAGAAAAAGTGAAAAAAAAAAAAAAAAAAAAAAAAAAAGAGTAGAGAGAGAGGTCAGGAAAAATCCCTTAGAAAAAGAATTTTTTTTTATTTTTAAAATCTCTCTTTCTCTCTCTAGGAAACCCTACACAAAAAGCCTTTTCCTTTCTTCTACATTGTATATTTTGTGGGTAAGGTTTTGGGATGGGCTTAGTTCCTTAATAACTAAACTCATCCCTCCCTTTTACCTTTGTAAACACACACACACACACACACACACACACACACACATATATATATGAAGTTCATCTTCAAAGTTTAGATTTATAAAACATGAAGTACGAATTGTAGAGGTTTTTTTTCCTAAAAACCTCAAACTCCAATGTTAAGAATCCCTTTAAAACTCTTTAGTGAAATTGCCAGACGTTTGACAATTTAACCTAAGTGGGCTTTAACCCTCTTAAAGCGCTTTTAAACCCCTCCAAAAGCAATATTAGATGTACTTGGGACGACTTCAAAGTTGATTCAATAGAACTATAAACTACAAATTGAGATTATTCAAGCATCTTTGGCAAAATTGTCAAATGTTTAACAATTTCAACTAAAAGAGCTTTATCTCTCTCAAAGCACTTTTCAATGGAAAAATCTCTCATGTGCTAGGCGCATGAGACCTACCTCTCACAGGTAGGTGGTCCTCACACGTGTGGGGCCCACCTACTTGTGAGAGACTAGTCTAATGCTTTTGGCGCATGAGATGCCAGCTCCTTTTTGTTATGCAAATAGTACCCAATGACTTAAATCAATAACAGTAAATAAGCAGAAAGTAAATAACAAGCACACACAAAGAATACTATTAGGGACATATTTTATGTAATTGACTAATTCTTTGACAAAATGCACTTTATTTGTAATTGGATAGATCTAGGATGAGTTTAGTACTACAAGAAACATGTTGTTCAAGCCAAGTATTAAAACCATGAAGATTGGACCAAGAAACAAGTGAAGAAAAACTGTTCATTAAATCTCAACAGATACCTCGATAGAAACAGAATCTATCGAGACTTAAGAATGAAACTCAATAGAAGCTAAATCTGTTGAAATCTACGAAATCAGAATTTTCATATTTGATTTTCGGCTCATGCTAACGTATATGTGTAAGGTTTCTTTCCTCACAACCCTAGACATATATAAAGTTTATTTTAAAGGTCGTTAAATAGAGAACACATGCAGAAAGTGACCTAGTATTTTATTCTCTCTGCCAGAAGTTACTGTGTCTTTGCGCCTTAGGGTTTTGTAACCAAGTGCTTCTTGATCTTCAATGTTGATGAAGTAAAGAACATTGCAGCTAACAACATCTTCTTCAAGTTGCTGGAGTTAGTTACATACTAAGATCCATGTATCATTGGTGGCGTTCATATACTAGAGAGTTCAAAGGTTCTAAAGCGGTAGAAGATTTATGTTGTAAGTTCATCTATTGGGATTGTAGAGTCTAGGGACAAGGTTTTTATACTATATCTGAAATTTCTCTTTATTATAATGGATTGGTTTTTGGGAAGGTTTCCCCCTAGGTTTTTCTTACTGTAAAAGTAGTTTGTTTAATTGATTTTCCTACGTTATCATATCTTGCCTTATTTACTTTTTTACTGTGCATGATATTGACATGATATTGATATTTGTTTGTTTTAACAAGGTTTATTTATAATAAATCTAATTAACAATTTGGATTTAAAACTTGTTAATTCTATCAACCATGGTCTAAATTTCCCAACAAGCAAGAGTTTATGTGGTTCTGCAAATTGCTTACCTCCACGGCGACAACAAAAAAAATTCACTATAAAAATAGAAAGATCCAATAGTGCACAATAACACTCTCTAGAAACTCAAATCCCAATTATACCCTCTCTCTCTCTCTCTCTCACAAAAGAAACTACTAGACTAGAAGTTGACTGCCTCTCTAATTCACTATTTTCTTATGCCGCTGTAGGTTACTACGTTATTAGGATTCTCTACACACCCGGCTGCACTTGATACAATATATATATATATGTTAAAGTCGGCTAGTGAGGTTTCCTATTACAACTTGTATTTGGTTTAGATGACCGAATTGGGCTTGGCAATTCAAGCCACATGGGCCCAACAACAACACTTTTCAACTCTTTTTTAAAAGCAAAATCGGACAAACTCAAAAACCTAGAGGTAAATAAAGTAGAATTAAGGTAAAAACTTCCATTGCCTTTAACAATGTAGAATATATTATAAAAATTGATAACAAATTATGAATTGCTGCTACAACTGCTACTAACAGAGCTCTAGCATTGATCCACACAAGTGATTGGGTCATTTGGTGACTAGTTGAACAAGTGGGTCATTGGGCAAACTTTGTTAAAAAAAAAAAAAAAAAGACTTGGACAAACAGACCAAATGGGTTTGACAAAGTTTTGGTCACAACCAAATTCCAATCCAATTGAAAGAAAAAAGCAGTCCAACTTATCTACTGCTCAAGTTTCTGGTCCAATTGGCCTAGCCAGGCCGAGTTGAATAACAATGGTTGGTAGAGTACTCCAAGTCCAAACTCCATAAATAATGCATAAACCTTCCAAAGTATAAAGGGTGCTCTAGACTCTCAAGTTTGAAAGGTCGGTGACACCAAAAAGTTTTGATGACTTATCCAACATTTGACATTGCAATTTATTTTCCTATTCTTTCTTTACAACAAAAAAAGACAGCACTGGTTATTTTAAATAGGAAAGAAGCATGGCTTTCATTTGCTCCCACGTTTTATTTTGGATTAGGTGCTGTCTGATTCTATATCATATAGTAATACGCCATTCTTGAAGCTTGGATTGACATACCGTTGCCTCCTCTCCCTTTCTACGTACTCGTTTTTCAACTTTCAACGCAATCAATTTTTTACCATTTATGAGCATGAGTGTATAATTTCATCTTTTTTCCCCCCTTTCTTTGGTAAAATAAGTGAATAACTTATTAGATAAAAGATTGGGAGAATTTATATTTTCTATTTTAGCTTATTTAATTATTAGATTATGGGAAAAGTTAATCGTTCATTCTAAGGGAATTAATTTATGAAATATTTTTAGAAAGTTTATTTTAGAATTTTTTTAT
Organism: Castanea sativa; assembly: GCF_040712315.1. Classification (NCBI taxonomy): domain Eukaryota; kingdom Viridiplantae; phylum Streptophyta; class Magnoliopsida; order Fagales; family Fagaceae; genus Castanea; species Castanea sativa. The sequence continues at coordinate 86,173,341 of NC_134013.1, read as the reverse complement.
ATTTCTTATGAAAGTGGTATAAAAAATTTCTTAAAATAATCTATTAATAAATGCCCTAAAGACACCTTTAACATTTAGATTATATAAATAAATCACACTCTCCTAATCTCATATTATTTTGTTTTTGTTTATTTATGTTAAAGGTGTCAAAACCATTCATAGTCAAAACTCAAGTCAAATCAAGTGCAAACCAATAATATTAATAATTTTACTACAAGTCAAATAATTATGGTTTATTATACTTTTTTTTTTGTTGAGAATCATGGTTTATTATACGGTTAGTTTAGGATTTATTATACAGTTAGTTTCTTGGATATTAGATTTATTGTAATGGATAAATTGAGATTATAGTAAAGATGTAGCTGCTAAGAGCTCCGTTAAACCATAATTATCATTGTATTGTCTAGAACATGCGACTATACTTTTGTTTTGAGTTTAAACTCATAAATCATATATAATATCTAAAAAAAGATATCGTATTTATGGCATGATATCTTAGAACATTTCCATCCTCCAAATTTCTTTGTAAGGAAAACGTAAAAAGAAATCTTCTAGTACAAAGGTAGCAGCTTTTTTTTTTTTTTTTTTCGGCAGCTAGTTTTGTTAAACTAATTAAAATTAAACGAAGACTAATTTTCCATGTTATATTAATACCCATTAATTTTTCAAATATTGTATAAGACCAGAGAGCAAAAAGATATACTTTTTGTTGAGAACATGAGAGATACAGAGAGTTATATACTTTTTTTTTAATAGGATGCAATTTTAATAAATACCGTCGCTCTATAATAATTGTTATTTATCATCAAATTAAGAAATCAATTAGTTTTTTGTGTAGGCAAGGTTTGAACCCCAAATCCCTATTACTCACAGTGAAATTGCCTTTTAAGAACTACAATTAAAAGTTAAAATGTTTATTTTTAATCATAGCCATTGCAAATTTATTTTCTAATATTTAAACTTTGTACTTTTATTTTAACTTTTCTCTATATTGAAGGATTGCACTGCCCAATAACTTTGGGCAGATCCAATCCTCCCTACTTCTTAAAGAAAAGGATTCTTGGTGTTTTACTCACATCGCGTGTAAGAACAACAAAAATTAATCAAACACCAAATAAAAAATTCTCACGTGGTTCTTGATGGGTACTTTTTGTTGGCTCAAAATTTGGCTTCTCAGTCCTCTCCCTAGAAAGTTTCGTTGCACTGTTGGAACGTTAGATAGTTCTACGTTTATCAGAACCCTTACGAGGTCACACACATTAATTTGCACAAATAAAACTTTAATCTGACTAGATAAAACCCCATGAAATGCATGAGGCTATTATTAAATCTAAAATTAGATGTGCTTGTTTTATGACTTTTATCCTCTTTAAAAAATGAGTTTCCCCAAAACAAAATTCCCTTATTTTCACTACTAAATTATTGGAAAAATCTCTTTAAAAATGTTAGGGACAAAAGATGAGCATTTTTTTAAAAAATAGGAACGAAAAAAAAAAATTAATATAAACTTTATTTATGGAATCAATATTTTAGTAAAAAAAATAAAAATTCCCCCCTTTATTTTCACTACTAAATTACTAAGAAATTCTGCCTAACAGTTTTCACTGCTGCCTCAATGCAAGTTTAGCTCCAGCGACTAGGAAAGTTTGTTGGATATTTATAATGGGTTAAAAAAGAGTTCGCTGGTTTCATATAAAGACATTTGGACAGGTTACGATCCCGTGGCCTCGGCTGCCACAAAAGTGGAGTAGCCAAACACGTGGATCAAAGTGCTCAATTTTCTTTTGTTGATTTTTAGGTGCCATATTTGTTATATGTCAAATTTTCCACGTGCTATATTATTTTTAAGTAATTTGGTATATTATTATTACCTTGGTTTTTTTTTTTTTTCCTGTAATTGGGCGTACTCAACTACTATTAACCTTGTAAAATAAATAAATAAAAATTACTATGAAAAGTATTAGAAAACCCTATTAGTAGAATTATTTATTTTCCAATAAACTTGTAATAATAAGTATTGGAATACAATATTTTTCATAAATAATGACATGATTTATTATGATTAGTACATAAAAAATGAGATTAATGGTGATCAATCCTTATGAAAATGATGTAACTACAATTATAACAGACTGTATCAACAATTGTTAAAAATAATTGCGTTCCTAAATTAAAATTTATCAATTTTATAAAACTATGCACATGAGAACGTCCTCACTTCCCCCACATGTAATTCAACGGTTAAATTTTCAAACTATAAATTCAATAACAAGTTATTGAGTGGTGTAATATTACCTAGAGTTACACCATGTGTAACTTGAATCTAATCCATGAGGTGGATTCAAGTTACACCTAGTATAACTTCACAAGAGCTGTATCTAGTTTAGACAATTGATTACTACTAGATCTAAGGGTAAAAAAACACTCATGATAATGTCCTTATTGTTAGGATTAGTGCTTTTAAATCCTATTGTAAGATGCTATGTATGACATTATGTTATGATTAATAAAGTTGTTTTATTACTATCTAAAATAATGGTAACATGAATATTTGGACATTATCATATAGTCCATGAGATTCATAGTATGCAATTTAGTCACAGAAGATACAGACGACAAGTTCTTTATAAATTCAGAATTTTAGTTTGTAGTCGGTGATGAAATTAGGCATTTTATCTGCGAAAACTATAACATATCAACTAAGATGATTTGTCTTGATCATGGAAGTGAAAAGTTGATATGTTTTAAGAGTTAAGACATATTGAACTGGACCACTGTGAGATTTATTATTCTCCTAACGACTATCAAATAAATAATAATTTTCACGACTTCTATTTATATAAACTCTTAATTCTGAGAGAATAATTGATATGATCATGAGTAGGTTGCTTTGATATATCAGGAGTGAGATCTAAAATCAAGATCAAAACCTCAGTATCTTGGGCAGCCACATTTAGTGTTGTTGGAACATATATTCTCAAGATGGAATTCATAATCTCTTAACGAAATATAAAATATTCCATTGATATAAATTTAATAGATTTGGTTATTCAGAATGTTAGACCTACTTATTTTAGTAAGAAGTTACTAAAGTATATATTTATGAAATTAGATTTCATAAATATTTGATGAATAACTTAAAGGATTAAACTGAGTACTCAAAGATTAAGATGTAATAATCTTCAAAATGGTAGTCTACATTCATGACTTTGTATTACTACGAATATTTTATGAAGGGATTGCATGTATAATAAAATTTTGGAATATAATTTATTAATAAGGCCTAGAGTGAAATTATATTTATATAGTGGTATTTAATATAATTAATGGTAACTTTGGACTTATCAAGAGTTGATAGAAAAACTCAATGCCTATTAGAGCTAGAGTCTTATTTGTTCCATTTTGATCCCACTCCAAGTCACATACTAAAGCTCAATTGGAATAGCCCAAAAAGTTAATCCAATTATATAATCAGTTAGTTATAAGGAGATAAATATACAGAATTTTATATGACACTTCAGTGTGGAATGAAATTGTGCGTATGTGAGTGTAAGCCACTTTTTTATTCTTCCTTGAAAATTGATTAAGATATCACACTTCTTAGGCATTAAGTGAAATTGGAATGAAGATTAAAAGTGTTCCCAAGTACTTCTAATATTTGGTTTTAAATTTCATCGCATTAAGGTACGCTCATTTGTTCTTGAATTCTGAAATTTACACGTATATATTATCAATTGCGAATGAAGTAGTTCCATTAATTTTTCACTGCATATGTTTTGTATGCGATACAAACATATATTCTTCCAACACTTATATCTTTCTAGAAATTAGCCAATTAAGCATTAACTCTTCTTAATAAAGGAACCAAAAAAAAAAAAAACACAACATTAACTTTCACTCTTCTCTTCGTCATCATCTTCTTCATGTCTTCCTCTCTCACATCACCTTCTTGTTCTCATGCAAACAAATCACAAGGGAGCAAGATAGATGTTGGTTGTATATTTAGCTACTTAGGTTTGCTGTGACTTTTGTTGTAGAGGTTAGCAATTAAATTGTTATCATTGAGGACATTAACCACGGCAATCCTTGGAATGTTGCTATTGAGTGTTAATTATCTAAAGACAAATAATGCCACAAAAGTACTAGCCTATCTTACCATAAATCATGATGCTTTGCATATATTGAAGGATGAGAGCCCATATTTTTTAAGATCTTTCAAAAACCATGGTGGGAGATGATGACATGGCTGAAACATAATGTTGTTAGAGCACTAATTTTTTTCTTAATTGACTTTGTCCTTGTTTTTAATCCTTAGAAATACTCAGCCTCAACAATCATTCTCTAAAACAATAGTGACTTTGGCTATGTATTTCTAAAATTTTCCCGTACCTCAAGACAATACCGTAAAGAAATCAATGGTGAAGCCCAGAAAGTACATACTGCAAAAAGAAAGATATGAGAGAGGAAGAAAATGATGACAAGGAGAAGGGTGAACGTTAATGCTGTGTGTGTGTGTGTTTTTTTTTCCTCTTTATTAAGAAAAGTTAATGCTTAATTGACTAATTTCTAGAGAGTAATAATGTCATTACCATGACTATTTTTTGACCATTAAATCTAATAGTAATCAATAGTCTAAAAAATGTGTAACTCTTATGAAGTTACACCTGATGTAACTTTAAGTAATGTTACATCACTCAATATTTTTTAATTAGATGCAAATTTTGACAAATCTGCCATTAGATTACATTATCTTTGTATATTTTCTATGCTTGCAAAATTTCAAGGTAATAAAAAATTAATAGCCATATCATTAATCAATTTTTTAAATTCAAGTTTTTGTAGTTTAAAATATTATATAAAAAATAAGTTTATGGATCAAATGGTAAATAACATCCAATTGACATGAAAATTGGCATGATTGTTAAAAACATATGGAACATGTAATTCAACGGTGTAATTTTTAAAATATAAATTTTGTACCAAATTATTAGGTGGTGTAACATTACTTAGAGTTACACCAGATGTAACTTGAATTCAACCCATATATATATATATATATATATATATATATATATATATATATATGTAAGTGCACAATTGTACCCGGACCCACAAACAAATGTTGGGCTCAGGCCCAATGAGCCTTATACAATAAGATTTGTAAAGTATGAGTTTGAAATCTAAGTTCAGGATGTTGGAAGTTCAATTAACAAGTTAGAATGTTACAATTTGTGCAAATGATGAACAAGAATGACAAATAGATCTTCTTGGACGTAAGCCAATGAGGATTTGTATAAATGTTCTCCTTCTAGGCTAGTGTTCACAATCCTTAGTTCCTATTTTTGTTTAGCAGAAAAGTGTCCCCCCCATCTCTTTCCTCTTTTGCTTCTTTATATGCTTCTTCTTTACTGGCTTCTCCACGTGTCATACAAATCTTCCCATTAGATACTTGTCCCATCCGCCACCTTCTTGAAATCTTCAAACAATAGCAGAAAGGCAGAATTCTACTGTTCAAGGGTCATTTCTCCATTAATGCGGCCAAGGAGGTAGGTGCAGAGTCTTTAATGTGGTGGTTGCAACATTTTCTTTAGATATTTCTTTCACGTCCTTACTTCTAGAGGGTGCTTGGATCAGCCTTTTACCCGTTAACTTTCTCCAAAGTTTTGCCTTTAACCTTCTTGGCAAGTCCCAGGGTCATCGTCGGGCCTGTCCGAGGAGACGTTCATCCTCGGACAACTCCTCGGACCTTTGCAGTGTAGACCAACTCATGGGCTCAGAGGCCCCCCTGACAAAACCCAAACTAGTACCAACCAATCAGGCCCAAAGCCCAATTGCGTATTCACTAGCTTTCACCCCCACAATATATATATATATATATATATATATATATATATATATATATATATATATATATGTCAAATTTTCCATGTGCTATATTATTTTTTTAACTAATTTGGAATATTATTATTACCTTGGTTTATCTTTCCCCTGTAATTGGGCGTACTCGACTACTATTAGACTAGTAAAAAAAATTAACTATTTATTATCCAATAAACTTGTAATAATAAGTATTAGAATACAATATTTTTCATAAATACTAACATGTTTATTATAAATATAATTGGTACATAATAAAAACGATATTAACAATGACTCAACGAGCTTATGACAATGATGTAACTGCAATTATAACAGATTGTATAAACTGTTATAAAAAATATCGGGTTCCTAAATAAAAAATTTCCAATTTTATAAAACCATATATGCACATGAAAAGTTGAAAACCTCACTTCCCCACATTGTTACTAGGCCATTTGACAATGCAAATCCTTTTATAATGTCGAATTGTCGAGACTTGAGGTGAGACTTGTTGCAATAAGCCAATAGCTATCTCTCTCAAGATCTTTTGGCAACTTCCCCAACTTAATTACCAAACTCGTGAGTAAATTCAATTACTGGCCTTTTTCTTCTCATTGTTGATTATTTACGTCACATCCGATTATCAAATTTGGAAAATTTATTGCAGAAGTTGAATTTGCATGCAACTTCTGTGCAAAAGTAACAGCAACTTAAAACCCTGCTCATTGTGGTTCCAAACTCAGTTATAAATTAAAAATTCGTTTAACTTTCATCTTTTTTTTTTAGACCAACTTTCATCTAACTTTAATTTATATGGGTTTGCTAAACCATGCAATAATTGTATTTTAATCTTTTTATGAAATCAGTTATCAATAATTTTGGATGCTAATTCTTCTAAAATAAATGGATGCTTATTGACAAATTAGTACCTCAAAAAAAAAATTTTGACAAATTAAGATAAATTTCTTTATTCTCAAAACTTTGTAAAGAACAAATATTTTAAATTTAATTATATTAGTCATAGCTCGTTAGTTCTACGGTTTGTCAAACAAAAATTTTTAAATTACGTTTGGTTATTCTAGTCCCAAAAAAGTAAAAGAGGCAACGTTTTAAATATTCACAAAATTAATAGTTTATTAAATGATTAAGCCAACATTCAAATTAACTAACAATTAAGAACATGAACCATTTCAATTTTCAAACAAGTTAATTGTTAAATAATATATTAGATTATATTGGTTTCAGGAATATTATTTAATAACTTAAAAGAAATTAATAATGGTAGCAAAATAGAAACTTCTTTTCAGAGAGATTGAATGAATGTTACTTGAGTGTGATCCTTTCAAAGTACCGTGTTATCTATTATAGACCGGACTTTAGAATCTTTCTTTCTTTTTTCTTTATTTATTCTCTTTTTTTTTGGATAGGAAAAGTAAAAATCTTTCTTTGTTTTCTATCAGATCAAAATGGTTATTATTATTATTTTTTTAAATATTACCATTTTGATGCTGAGATTATACAAGAATCGTGACAAATAATAATTAATAAGTACTTGCATATAATATACCTAAGAATATAGCAAACTTAAAAAAAAAATTAAAACAAATGCTAATGATAGAACTGCATGTATAATTCCTAATACCCGTAATGAATTAAAACCAAGATCTCATATGGTTGACTGCCACTAAGGTACAATGAGTGATATAATTGAATTATTCTCTAATTATTTCGACTTAAAATGTTTTTCGAATTCTCAATTGTTTGGTGTAGCACAAAACATTGGTCAAACCCAAAACAATTTCAATTACCAGAAAAAGCACACTTAAAGAGCGTAAATTGTTTCACACCTAGAACAATTTATCTCTTCTCTCTAAGCAACCTAATTCTACTTTTTCACTCCTCCAGTCAAACAGACCATTAGTGTTTTTTTTTTTTGTATGAGCTAAAAAATCAAGAAAATATTTTTGGAGTATTTTTAAGAACAAACTTAGACATTAAAAAACAAGTACTAATTTTTCAAGAAATATTTCTATCCAAAAATATTTTACATTGAAACAAATGTATCCTTAATTTTCATGTCACCATATATGTCAAACGACATATTGTCCTTAGAGTTCGGACCAAAGAAAAAAGAAGTGCTTATTATTGTCACTTTTTCCAGTATGTTTTTATGCAATGTTATTGGAGATCTTATGGATGTCTGGTCAAAACAGTAATAGTCAATTGAAAAAACATAAATTAAAATCTTCATATATACATATTTTGAACTGAAATGCAATCTTCATGTGAAGCAACGAAATACAGAGAAACCATATTCTAAGATATATTGTTAGAGTTCACCAAAAAAAAGTATATATTGGTTGATTTTACCACGTGCCCATACCTAATTCTAATTTTTTTTGTTTATGATCCATTGGATTTATAGGTACATAACTAACCTTCTTAAAATTGGACTGGAAAGTCCCAACTCCCTTGCTAGTCCCTGTACTTTAAAATAAACATTGTCCACTTTATCTAGTTATTTAAGTTAACATGGTATTGAAGTGAACAATATTACAGCAAAAGTGACTTCTAGTTCACTTGGTGTGCCAATTTCTTCTAGTTATGGCACCACAAAAGGCTACTATTGCAAGAAATTTGTTCCAATGCAGCGGCTTTGTTAGCTCAATGTGCTTGATTGTTCTTGTTCTATTGGTTTTTCCAGGCATTGTTGCCTCACAGACCATTGTCAAAGAGCTGCCTGGTTTTGATGGTGAACTTCCTTTCTCACTTGAAACTGGGTAAGTAATTTCAACTTCATTTTTTCCCCCTCAAAATATATGTGAGCAATGCTGCAACTATGCTTCACTGCCCTCAAAGGCAAAACAAGCTGAGGAAATAGTATGCATTTCTATAGCAAGATGCCTCATCGAATCTTCAGTCTCAATGTATGCGTTTTTGCATGTTCCACCAATCACAATCTATCATATACTTTTGTTTTTCTTTGAAAAATATCCGAATCAATAAAACCATATACGTGTCATTTTAGGCACAACCTACTTAATTGTGTGTTTTTTTTTTTTTTTTTGAATGATGCAAACAACAATGGTGACGGGGGGATTTGTTTTTGGTGTGTATCAGATACATTGGTGTAGGTGACTCGAACCACTCGCAACTATTTTACTATTTTGTAGAGTCTCAGAGGAACCCTTCAGAAGACCCTCTTATGATTTGGCTCACCGGTGGCCCTGGCTGTTCAGTTCTCTCTGCATTCTTTTATGAAAGCGGTACCTTTCTTTCTTTCTTTCTTTGTTTATGTTCTCAATCTCATTTCTTTCGGTGGATGCTAGAAATTGTTCTTACTATACTTTCTAACCAAAATTCCAGTAGGACCTACGGTTGAGTGTGTTTGGTCAATTATTTGGTTACTCTAGAGCGTTGAAAATGCAGTAAGAACAGGAATATTAGTTCCATTTTAAATAAATCTGTTTTTTCTAGGTGAAAATATATTGCGGGATCCACATGTTGTGAAAGTCCTTTTTCCGCATAACAATGTTTACATCATTTGTGTTATATATATATATTCACTCGATATAAGTACTCTTTTTTTTTGGGACCTATATGGTATCTTACTCTATTGTTCATTCAATTCATTTTAAGGTTTAAAATCTCAAGATTTTCAACTCTCCAAAGTACAAGTTGGAATTAAAAATGGTTAGATGCAATTTTTAACATTTTAAATTGGGAGTAGAATTGAGATAGAGGTTGAATTTAGAATCTCTAATTTTGACATCATGATAATTTACCAATTATTTCAAAAAGTTTAAGTTATTAGAAAATAATGAATTTAACATTTAATCATAATTCTAACGGAAAGATTGATTGTGTCATATCAAGAATTTCACAATTTATACACATCATGTGTAAAATGTTAACTTTCTTGATACTTGTGGATACTTAAAGTGTGAAACAATAATTTTCTAAAGAGAAAAATAAATAAAATACATAATTTTGTTTTTTGGTCAGAAAATTATTTGATAAAAACCTGTACTTACAAAAAAAAAAAGCCCTTTTTGGTCACTAAACTAGAATTAGAATGTGTCGGGTTCGGTTGAACTGGACTTTGGGGGTGTGAAGTTAGTTTACCTATAAAGGCCCAAACCTACAATTGTACAAGGTTCATATTCATTCTCAACGCCAGACCTCAAAGCCCAGTAGTTTCTTGGGCTCAAGTTTTGCAAGCCTCTAGTGTCTGAAGGAGTGGGCTGGACTACCATTAGGGGAGATTGGGTTATGCACCTGTATCATGGTGGATCAGAACTCAGTTCCCATATTAGTAAAATGTACCAAGAGATAGAATTTTTTTTTTTTTTTCTTTAAAGAGAGTTTCAACCTATAACGTCTACTCTTGATAATAACTATTTATTATTAGATCAAGACACCAATCAGTTTTTGGTGTAGGCGAAGGGATTGAACCTCAGATCTCTTATACAACTATTAGAGACTTTATTAACTGAGTTAACTGGAACCCATAGGAATATAAAGTAAAAAATGAGCACTATTGATTTTTTAATTTTTAAAAGTAGATAGAATGGAGAAAAGACTTTGAGTTTTGATATCATGACGAAATTATCAATTGTTCATGAATTCCATTGAACTTAGTTAGTAAAGTTTATTGCTGTCTATAAGAAATCTGAATTTTTATCCACATCTAAACCAAAAATTATTTAGTGTTTTAACCTAATAATAAAAAGCAATTATCATAAAACTAATACCATAAGTTGAAATTCTATCATATCTATCAGCAACATCAAAAGCTTAAACTATTAAAAAAATTGTGAATTTAATTATTTAACTCCTATTTTAACATAAATAACTTGGATATCTTTTCAAAATTTTGTAGGTCCATTAGGTTTCACTTATGTGGATTACAACGGGAGCTTGCCATCACTTCATTACAATCCATATGCATGGACACAGGTACCCAAATCTCACATAGTGACTAGAATCTTGTTGTGAATTTTATGGTTGCTTAATTAGTAAAATATAATCTAGCCATATTACTTAAGATGATAAAATAATTTTTGCAGGGCCTTAACATAATATATGTAGACGCACCAGTGGGCACTGGATTTTCTTATTCAACAACCCAAGAAGGTTACTATATAGATGACTATGAATCTGTAGCACAAATTTACCAGTTTCTAAGTAAGGTATGATAAATAGAGAAATCACTTTGGTGTTTAAGTAAAACAACTAACAAAACGTTATAGTCTGTAAACACCAGTGATGAGTTACTGCACTGCATCAAGTACTTTCAACTTTCAAGTATAGATTGAGTAACGTATACTACATGATAGACAACAGAAAAAATACTCCTTTTTCTGTTTTTCATTTTTGAAAAAAAAGAAAAGAAAATCAACTAATGCAAAGATGCACATATTGGTTGGTTAGAAATTGAAAACAAAAATATGTTTCCATTGAGAAAAAAAGAAGAAGTCTAATTTGAAAACATATGCAGAAAGAAAACAAACCAAAATTAAATAAGTGCCAACTATATTTTTTAAGAATTGTTTGCTTTTAAATTGATTTGCAGTGGTTGCTAGCACACCCTCAATATTTTGAGAATATACTCTACATTGGTGGAGATTCATATTCAGGCATACCTCTTCCTATATTAGTTCAAGAGATATTTAATGGTAAAGTATATTCTTGATGTTCAGTACTTCAAAATGAGGCTTGCCTCTTTTCTTTGTGTGTGTGTGTGAAACTCAAGTAGGCTTAAGCTTGGTTTTGATGCAGGTAACCAAGCTGGAACGTATCCGTCTATGAATCTGAGGGTACAATTTCTTATTCAAGAACTTCTACGTAATTTGTCCAATGTTATTGAATTACACTGTCAGCAATTTTTTTAAAATACAAGGATAATAATGCCTAATGATCTGCTTGGTATTTGGGGGAGCAAAGGAAGATGAAATTTTCTAATCTTGATGTCATGTGTTTTCGATTTGTATTCAAATTAAAGATATTCAATCAAAATTTATCAGGGATATGTGCTTGGGAACCCAAAGACAGATGATTTTGTTGATGATAATTCAAGAGTTCCATTTGCTCATCGGTTGACATTAATATCAGATGAACTCTATGAGGTATGCCATGTCTCATCTTGCTGCATTTTTCTGTTCATTCTACTGCACATCCCTAAGCTAACATATACATCATCTTTTAATTTGTATTAAATCATTCTAAATCAAAGTAATGCTTCATGCCTCTGTAGTCTGCCAAAGAAAGCTGCAATGGCGATTATGTGAATATAAATGAGAACAATACACAATGTGTATCAGATATTCAAGCCATTGATGAGGTTAGAGGGTCTACCACTTCCTTTTCCTGATATGCTTAGATATATCCTTTCCTTCTTGTTATTAGGCTATGTGCCTGTTTGGTAACATTTCAAACTACACTTTTTCAAAGTACAGTTTTTTTAAACTTCGCTTTTGTTAAGTACAGTTTTTTCAAATAACCCTATTTTCAAAAAGCTTAAGTAAGCTATACCAATCAAGCATATAAGCATTTAAATATATCATTACTGTCATTAAGTTGTATAAACATTTAACCATTTTGAAGTTTTGCTATTACAGTTGCTTCTTCAAATAAACCTCATGCAAGTTCTGGAACCTAACTGTCAAACTGCATCTCCAAGATCTGGTAAGGAATACCTTAACAGAAGATATCTCGAAGAGGACATTGATGAGAGTCTTCTTGTTCAAACAAATACTGCATATTGGTGTCGGGTAAGCCTTTTCTCTTTTTGTTTATGTGTGAGGGTTTTGTTTTAATGAGATAATGAGTACTAATTAAGTGATGTGCTACCTTTTCAGGAATATAATTATGTGCTCGCTGGTGTATGGGCTAATGATAAGTCTGTTCGAGCAGCCCTTAATGTTAGAAATGTATGTATATCCTGCTAATAATCACTTAATGATACAAAGTTTATTATGCCAACCATGGACATCTAAACATGACCCCAAAATTTGATCATATTAAAATTAATAAAAAGAATTTAATGATTTTAAACAGGGAACCATTGGTGTTTGGAAGAGGTGCAACAGCAGCATAGCTTACACAAAGACTGTCACAAGTACTGTTGATTATCATCGTAATCTTTCTAACACAAACCTTCGAGCTCTTATATACAGGTCAGAATTTATAGCATAATAGAGCATTGGTGAACATTATGTATTTTGAATTGTTTTCTCACAAATCAATATAAATCCAAAAATTGCTTCTAAGTTCTAATACGACACAGTTGAAATTAATCTTTTAGTTAAATAAGCTGTTCAGTAAATGAATGTGTAACTTTTTTGCTACAGTGGTGATCATGACATGTCTGTCACACACCTTGGTACTCAAAATTGGATCAGTTCACTGAATTTAACCTTATATGAAATTTGGCGAACGTGGTATGTGGATGGTCAAGTTGCTGGGTAGGTTTAACTCTTTTAATTTCTTGCAATTTGTTCTTCTTTTTCGTCCCTCAGAATTGCTACAACCAAAACTTAGAGTTCCATGATTCGTTGACTGATATATTTATATATGTTTTCTGCAGATACACAACAAAGTTTACAAATGATGACTTTGTCCTGACATATACGACTGTGCTGGTAGGAAAGATCATTTCATTTAATATTTGTATATAGAGTTTTTTAAACAGGCTTATAATATATTACATAACCAAAATACCACTACAAAAGAGCCTAACCTTTGTAGTAGTAGTAGTCTGGGGTTATAAGGACTAAAACTCTAACACACACAACCAATATGAGATAAACATTCCTTTTTTTTGAGGAATTTTATTTAATATTCTAGTTCTTCACAATTGTTGACATACTTGTTTTGATTGGTGCATAACAAAAATTGTGTCAATTACAGACTCAGATAAAAGTAGTGCTACTCCAGTCACAATAAACCATGTTAATAGTTGTGAAAAAATATTGCGTGCTTAGCATTACTCTAATATTAAAGGAAATTCACTAACTCTTGTGTTTCTCACAGGGTGCGGGTCATGTTGCCCCTGAATACAGGGCTAAGGAATGCTATCTCATGATGGATAGGTGGCTCGCTTATTTCCCTCTCTGATCAACAATTGCCACTTGAAATTTGTTCACAGTTGTAACAGGGGTTTCTTGAGCATAATTTTTGTTAGTATTGTGTTGTACGTCATTGAGGCGGAAATACTGAAAATTCGTAACTTGAAAAAAACCCCCATCAAATGAAATAATTCAAGAACCAAGGTTAGGTTTGCCATCGGTTTTTAGAACTGGTGCATTGAAACCAACTTTCTTATTCTGCTCCTAGACCACTGTATACTACAGATAAATATGATATTGATTGAGTGGATTTACCGTTGAGAACCCTGTTGCTTGTTCACTTTTAGATGAAAGGGCCAAATGATTTTTCTAACCAAATTTTTTTTTTTTTTAGAATCTTTCTAACCATCATCTTAATTGAACAGTTTCGAAAATATTCTTCATCATTAAAAGAAAAAGGGACTAAAGAAATTAAGAATACATGTGCAATATTTAAATATCTGGTCAAGTTCTAGATGAAAAATATTGTGAGAAGGAAGAAGGCAATATTTAACTTGATTCGACAGCGTGCCTACATTCATAGAGAAAAGCACTCAATAGCTCATTTTCTTTTCTTCACTTCACCATTTTTTTCATAGTTCCAATTCTGCGTTTTAGGTCTCTTTGTAATATACAATAATGATGAGAAAAATGAGAGATTTCTTATAGATTTGATGTTAGAGATTAGAAATTTGATTTTATTAAAGAATTGGGAGATTTCAAAGATTTGATTTTAACTAGTCAACAAAATTAATAAGGAAATATTTGATATATTTGTTGGTGAGACTCAGATACTATATTGGTATCCCATTGCTCCCCCTCAAGTTGGAACATGAATGTCATGAATGGCTAAGTTGTCGTTGAGGTGACAAAATTGATCTTTGCCAAGAGTCTTAGTGAAAATTTTAGCAATCTGATGAGCTGAAGCAACCCGAGAAGTTTCTATTGTCCCTCTTGAATCTTTTCACAAATGAGGTTGCAATCCAACTCAAAATGTTCGATGTGCTCATAAAAGATGAAATTAGCAGTCATGTGGAGTGTAGTTTTGTTTTCAAAGTAAAGTCACATAGGACCTTTGTGGATGATGTCAAAGGGAAAAAGGGTCTTCTCCATTTAAAATGAATCCATTTCATGGTTAAAATTAAATATTACAAATCTAAAAATGTAAAAATTGTCACGTCATTTAAATTTTAAATAATATGGCAATCCACAAACTATTAGAACTACGGGGGAAAAAAAATTATGAAATGAACACTCTCAATTTTCAGTGAAACAGAGGTCCTATTTCTATGCCAAGGTCCAAAAGAAACTATCAAACGCAAATGAATTTACATGCAGTAGAGACCATGGCACGATATTCTGCTTTAGCAGAGGAGCGAGAGACTGTAGTTTACTTCTTGCTCTTTTAAATGATTGGCTTTTACCAAGGAAAACACAATAGGCTGCAAGATGAGTGGAGGACACAAAAGACATATGATTGCCATTAACAAGAGTAGACTTTAAATACTAAACCTCAATGAGTATGATCAAAATAGGCTTGCGAGGTTGAGACATAAATTGACTAAGAATCGGAACCATATAAACAATATTGGGTCTAATGATGGTGAGACATATGATATAAGGCATCCCACCAGACAATAGTATTGACTAAGATCATCCACCACCATCATTAGGAGTAAGCCTAAAATTTTTCATCATTGGAAAGTCAATGGGCTTAATTAGCACCAATAACACCATCATCATGTACACTTTCAAAGACATATTTGCGTTGATATATATATATATATATATATATATATATATATATATATATATATATATATATATTTATAGCAACTTTGGTTCCTAAGAATTATTTTCAGGGCCAAGGTCTTTAATGTGGAAAAAATTGTAGAAAAACCTTCAAAAGACTGATTGCACGAGCATCAATATTGATGAAATTAATAATATCATCAACACACTCTAATAAAACAGTAATAGAAGAATAGTCACAGAGAGACTATTGAAAACCTGTAAGGCAAAGAGTAAAGGAAATTTTGTAAAACCAATTCTGTGAGCCTTGTTTAAGGCCATGTAAGGAATTTTGAAAGCAATAAATCAAGTGCTACCCCTGAGTGTGAAAGGTTGGTGACGGTTTCTTGTAAACTTTTCATGAAATAAGATGGCATTGTTAATGTCTGAGTTGATGCAAAGCCCAATCTCTAATAGCAACAACGGCCGAAAGATACCTGACGATGACTAACTTGGCAACTAGAGCAAAGGGCTTTTGGTAGTTCAGCCCATAACTTGGCATCTTGAACTTGGGTGAAGTGTACACCCCAAGATTTGTTGTGTGAAAGGCAGGTCGATTTTATGCAAGTCCTTCCACTGTCATGGGGGTCTTTCCCTTCTAACCTTCATGAAACCATCCAGCCTTTAATTTATTTCTCAAAGCTATCAATTAACTTGTAGAACCTTGTTTCACAACTTACATTTAATCTCATGTAGACACCCCATTTTGTACCCCTAATGACTTATTGAGACCTTGTTCCCCAAAGACAGCACCCAAGGACCAATTTTCGAGAGTTCTTAGTCATGCAAGATAACTTCAAGTAATTTTAAAGACTCTAAATAACCCTCTAGGACCTCCCTTGAGAGCTTAAGTGAAGCAACTAAAAAATTGTTCAAAACCATGTTGAAACTTACTTCCAAGAAATGATCTTTGCTTGCTCTTTTGTCAAATTCTTTTAAACTACTTCAAATTTTGAAGTGATACATTTTTTTTATATTGGAAAGTAAAGATTTGGGGATTCAATTTGACATACAGAAGACCTATTTTAAATGATAAACAAGTGAGATATGATTTTTTAAAATTAGTCGTACTATTTACACAGAAAATTGTGAGAAAATAAGGGATTTACTTGGCCCAAACTCATTTTTACACTAAACTCTTGTCCCACGTTGCTAAGATGTGAACCCTTAACCCCCAAGTTCCCCTATAAAAACTAAAAAGGCTCCTAGGCTATAGGCTCTAAATACAAAAGAATCGCTCCAAAAAAGTTATTAAAAGAGGGAGTTTTCAATGCAGTTGGCCACACATGACTCACTCCTATTGACTCTCTAATACTGCATGTGACTTATAAAGCTAGGGTCTTTGCTTGTAACGAGTTTCTCCAAATCTAGCTAGGGTTTTTGTTTGTTTGTCTACTTCTAATGAGTGAACTCATATATAGAGCCATATATCATCATATTGTCGGGGTGCCATATCACCCATCTTATTACCAAGTTGACACAATGGTAATGTACTCATCAATAACTCATTAACCCCTGGAAAGTGAAAATTGGCAATATTATCTAGTACCTACATGTTTTTTACTCTATCAAAATGATACGTCTCATTCATGCGGATTTTGATGATTTTTCTTTTTTTTAATGAAAGGGCTTTTGATGATTTGGTAAAAAGAAAAATAGACAAAAAGTTGGGCATTTGAGATTTGAGTCCACTTCCTTTGACGTCTTGGTTCTAGTATTCATGTGAAAAGGGTTTGTGCTGCTAGGGATCAGATATTGTAAATTGGCACCGTCCTCTCAAGTCAACCATAATTAAGCTACCAACTACAAAGAACATTACATAAGCAATTTATTATTTATTAACTCAAAGTATGGTTATAGAAACATTGTACATATCCTGATTAGGGAAGAAAAAGAGTTTTTATTTACTTATTTTTAGAAGAAAAAAAAAAGGAATAAAAAAGGATAAAGAACACACACAAAAATTAAATAAAAAAAATAAAAAAGAACGTTGTTCATGTTGTGAAACAAATATGGATAAATTATAGCAAATAAAAATCTTTTATTCCGCCAATATATTATGTGTCTAATTTTTTTCCATTTCAAACTTGGAATATATTTAAAAGAGGAAAAAAAAAAAAAAAAAAAAAAAAGGTACCAAATTACTATTGATGAAATTTAAATAAAAAAAAAATGGAACGCTTAGAGTGATACATATGCAATACCTCTCATGAAAGAGAAAGTCTATAAACACAAAATATTTGACAAATTTTTTCACAACTACTGATATAATAGATTGTTAGAAATAAGCATAAAAATGATGTCAATAGTAGGCTCAAATGAAAATTAGTAAAAGTTTACTAACTCAACTATTATGAAAAAATGTTATGAATTTTTTTGAGAAATTAATTACACTTTAATTTCCCCCTAAACTATACTTTATTTTATATTTACCTCCTAAACTATTACCCGTGTAAATCTTGCCCCCTAAACAATGAAAGTGCAAATTTACTTCCCTAAACTATTACCCATATAACACTAATTTGCATCCCATCTCTTAGATAATAATTTAAGAAAGTTAAGTGTGTATTCTCGTAATTTAGGAGAGTAAGGGTTTATTTGGGATCTACATATTTTGTTAAAACTGAAAAATTTTTGCTGAAAGTACTGTAGATAAATGTAAAAATTAGCTGAAATGGTACAGTGAGACTTATAAATAGTACTAAAAAGTGCAATGGTCTCATAAATAATACTAATATTTATTTTACTATTCAACTTATTTTTACTAGTATTCATAGGCTCCATTGTACTTTTTGGTACTATTCATGAGTCTCGCTATACTATCTCAACTAACTTTTACTTTTATCTATAGTATTTTCAACCAAAAAATTTCAGTTTCAACAAAATAAGCGGATCCCAAACAAACCCTAAGTATAACAAGATATATAGTTTAGTCTGCAAAGTATAATTTCTCCTCTTTTTTTTTTTTTTGGTGTACTCATCATGAAAAGCCATGCAAACCGAGTTGATTTCGCTAGCCAAGTACAACGCAAATTGGGAAGTTGGTAATGATAATGAAGTACTGTAGATAAAGATAAAAATTAACTGAAATAGTACAGTGAAACCCATAAATAGTACTAAAAAGTGCAGTGGGCTTATAAATAGTACTGATATTTATTTTACTATTCAGCTTATTTTTACTACTATTCATAGGCTCCACTGTACTTTTTGGTACTATTTATGAGTCTCATTGTACTATTTCAACTAACTTTTACCTTTATCTATAGTATTTTCAACAACAAAAAAATTTTAATTTCAACAAAATAAGCGAATCATAAACCGACTCTAAGTATACCAATATATAAGTAGTTTAGTCGGCAAAGTATGATTTCTCTTTTTATCTTGTTTTTTTTTTTTTTTTGGGTGTACTCCTCATCATGAAAAGCCATGCAAACCGTATTAAATTCGCCAGCCGAGTACAACGCAAATTGGGAAGTTGGTAATGATAATGAAGTACGTACCTGCCCCTTTCACTCACTTCAAGTTGGGCGCATGTTGCCTGTCTTATTGAACCCCTTAAATTTCTTTAAAGCCTTTAGCTCCATGTTAATGGAAGCACAAAGTAATATAGTATAAAAAGAATTGCTTAAAAAAAGCTAGCTCTATCTGCTCACCAAGACCCTCATATTCTAATCATACATAATATTAAAACTTACCACACTGGATTAAGCTCATTTTTAATTTATACCTACTCGAATTTCCTTAAAACGCCACGCATCATTTGGTTCATTATTTGTTATTGTCGTTGCACCACCTATTCTCAAAGTCTTTTTAAGTTAAACAACTTTCAATCCTATATCAAAAACTAGAAGTTACATTTTATATTTTTTTAAACGAAGCTTAGATTCTCCTAGTTACTAATAAAGATTTCTCTGGAGATCTGAATGATCAACTAACACATATTATGTGCCCTTATAATAATGATCTCTGTAGCATACATATTTACCGTCCAAAAAACTGTCTACCTGTTCATCACCTGCCACCAATTTATATATCAAAATCTGAGACATAATATATCACCTCACGGGTTCAGTTAGCAGCTACTTTTAAGATATTTGTTAACTAATTATTTTTTTTTTAGTTTTAATATTATTTGTATGAGAAATATAAAATATTTTCAAAACAATCAATTATTTTTTCTTTTCTTATATAAAAATTTAAAAAATATTTTCTAAATCAATACTTTTAAAACATCTATTAATTACTTATTCCATCTCTTATAATCTTTCTTCAAATTATACCTCAATGTACTTACATTGAGTTTCGGTATATGTGTAGAATAGTATAGTATAATTAATCTAGTACGAAATCTTTGTACTACAATGGTTTGGTTGTGGGCATGGGCATTAACGGTGTTGAGTCAGCCACATGTTTTTTGAAACATCTTAATCTCTCTGTTAGTTGTGACAGGCTTGTCACCCTTCTTGTTGTGGCTTTTCCCACACCACATGCATGCTCACCCATATATAAGAGTAAAGAGTCTCAAATAAATAATGAAAATTTTTTGTCACAAGTTTTCCACCTTATATTTCACTAATTAACTATAATATGTCATGTCTGATTTTATTTTTTTTTTCATTTTATTTTTTTATCACTTTTTAAAGAAAAAGCTTATGATATTTGCTTTTGATGATAGCTCTTATTCAACGAGAGTTTATGGTATTAGCGGAGATTAAACCACAAATCTTCTATTCAACTATTAGAGGACCAATTGAGTTATTAGTTAAGATTTTATTTTCCTTAAACTAGTTATGCATGGCATAAATTCTTGGCCGAAACAATAGAAATTATAGTGGCCAAAAATGAGGACCCCATGCAGTTTCAAAATTTAATGAATTTTATAAAATTTTAACGTTGGCAGTGAGACTCATGATGAAAATGATGTAGGCGATTCCAAGTATATTCTGAACCCAACTAATGCCGTAATAAGGAATTCATGTATACTATTTGGTTTGCATCCCCCACCCCCCACCACCAAAAACAAAACAAAAAAAAAGCCAAAAACAAAAACAACTAAGACAGCTCTACATGGCCTTTCGGATAAGAGCTAAAATTGTATATGTGACCACTAGCTTGATACCATGTGCTTTGATCAATAATTTTCATGTCATTGTCACTCTATCAGTATCAATATATTTATAATTCCATGCAATAGTGAGGAATTTATTCCATGGTGTGCCCAAAATGTATACTATAGATTAGGTTTCAACAGTGTTGGACTTGGACTAGAGGATAGATGCAGCATTCCTTGGTTTAAATAAAATAATTAGCACATTGTAAACGCTTGCTCCATTTGAGACTAAGAAAATGATGGTATACAAAAGTAAAATTACAGGCTAAATTCCAGATAATAATGAGGTTTTTGATCTTCCAAAAAATAAGCTACCCTTTTTAGAGCATGATTTAGAGTACGTTTCGATATAGCTTTTTAATCGAAGTTTATTTGCTTATTTGTTGTTTCATACTTAAAAAAAAAACAAAGATTGAAAAAATTATATATAAGCAATTAAGTTAAAAAGTTAAGAAAGAAAAAGATTGTTGCCTCGCATACTCTTGAATCTTAGGAAAGTTCTCTAGATGCCTATCATTCTACTGATTTTTTGGGCATATAAGCCACAGAAATTTCAAATTAACCAAAAGAAAAAGGAATAGCATTTGCAGAATAGTATATGCCGACATTGACATATATATACAAAAAATAACGCATGCCCGTGGTCGTATTCAATGTGTCATTTTACATATTAAAGCCTAATTAAGCATCTTGCTTTTAAATTTCCCAACATCAACAAAAAAATAAAATAGCATCTTGCTTTCATAAGTGCCTTTTAGCTCTGTATTGTCATTAAGGTATCTGCATGTCATAGGAAGAGTGATTGACTTAAATGGCTCTTAAAATCTAAACCTCACATTGTCACAAATGACAAATCATAATGATTACTCAGTGAATGATTATTACAAAAAAAAAAAGGAACTTTTTTTTATCCACACAATTGACTTTTCCAGTTGCTTGACCTTTCCCTGTCCTTTCTTAATCAAAGAGTTGTTAAGTGTATCGATATATGTACAGCATCAATGTAGAGTGTAATCAGAAATGGCAATTCAATGCATGTATATCCACAAAAAACTTTCTCATATAGAGATTGATTTAGTAGTGAGCTTGCTACACATATATCTATGTGCCTTTACATTTATACATTTACAATGTAACATACTAATATGTTAAATGAAAGTGGCAAATACATTTTCATCAAGTTCTAGTTCTTTAGCTCTAAAAAATTCCTGTTGACCCAGTGTCATGTGGAGAAGAGAAGGAACTGTCACATTCATATTCTAGGTCCTCAAATCCCCAGAACTCTTCCTGTTCTTCTTCCTCAGCTATCTTCCACCTCTCTGTGTCCACCTCACCTGCATCCTCCATTACCTCCAATATCTGTCAATTAGGGTCAAAACCATAAACATCAATGCCGAATTCGGTATAATATCAGTTTAACAAGTCTGGAAACAACAATTTTCACAAGGTGATATTTTGTGATTGGTGTGAATTAAAGTTATCATAATGGTAGATGTATCATGTATGTGAAAGTGATATTACTCTAATCACAATCTGTCACATCAGTTTGTAAAAAGAATTATAAAAATTGGGTTGTGAATACTCAATACTATTGATACTAGTTGGGACTCAAATAGTTCAATTTAAAACTATAAACAAAAAAAACAAAAAAATGGAGGCTGTAGTACTTCACAAAATAGAGGAGCTCTTTTTCTTTTTTCTTTTTAATTATAACTATCATCAACTTTTAATTAAAACACAAAAATACAAACTTTTGGAGCGGCAAATGTTTAATAATTGCTTTATGTGCCCACTAGCTCAATCAATTTTAGGTTTCTTTCAGCATTTTGTTGGGTAAAATGTATGTTTCTGCATGTCTCCTGGCTCCTAGTTTTATTCGGTTTGACATGATGTGCACAGTTGTATAAGATGAAAGTATTTTCCCAACCATATAATTAAAAAATATATAGGAAAAAAAACCATTTAAGTTGACATAACTTAAAATCAGAAATCTTTTTATTCCAATAATGAATCAAAACAGGACCCACTTTCACAATCATTTGCAATTTAACTTAGTCCTCTAATCACATGGGAGTGCCATAATAATATATATTGTCTGCTTTAGCTTCTAGAATTAACACTTAGGTTAGGTATGATAGAACATTTGATTAATAATTGAGATTGTATCAAAAACCCCAATGCCTCTCCACCAACAACTAAATTTAAATTAGGAAAAAGAAACATATCTAAGTTCACTTTGCATTTTTGACTGGTGACAAGGATGTGCAATGTCATTACAGGAAAATCACCACAATTTGATAAATGACAGCTAAATACTATATAAAATTAAGGCATTTTATGACTTTAATATAATTAATTGATAAGTCACTAGCCAGTCAACTAAAAGGTCACTATTAGATTTATGAACAAGATATATTAAGAAAGAGATGCATGACCTAAGGATCCTCTATTAAGAAATTAGTTCAGTGAGGAAATTAGGGGTATTGGTGTTGAGGGTAAACGCCCTAATGAAATGTACAGGATGATATCATTTGAAGAAAATGTTGGACCCTTAAGGGAGATCACTGTCAGGAAAAATTAATTAATTTCAAAAACTTGTAGGTAGGTAAACTATATGGTATATGTTCCAGCAAGTACAAGGACAAAAATTGAAGGGCTTTTATAAGCATATGGAAGTTCCATGTATGTATATATCCGACGCATAAAAGAATTATCACCATTGTGGTGATAATATGATATAACTATTTTGTTTTTAAAAAAGGCAATTTTGACTTATAGTGAAGTAATGGTAAATTTAGTAATTTACCAACTACCAAGCATCGAAGTACCTCTTCAATGCATTTATTAAAAGTGATCAATATATGGTAAGTAATTGAAGTACACCATGGTTTTTTTAGCTACCTCACTCATGGTTGGGCGCCACATTGAAGATGAGCGAATGCAAAGAGAGGCTGCAAAGGCAAGTCTTTTTAGCTGTGTTACATCAAAGGCCCCTCCAAGCCTTGGATCTATTAGCTTTTCAACATCCCCTTGGTTCAAAATTGGCTTGGCCTATTAAATTCAAAATCAACAATCAATAAAAACAAAACATTCAACATAAACTAAATATTACTAAATCTCTTATACTTAATCTAAGAAATCTGACTCCAGAAGAAACCCAAATATGTGATTTTCCCTATGAAAGATGGTGATTTTTTTTAATAAAAAAAACATAGTGACAATTTTCTAAAGGTTGTTATTACCCAGCTGTGTAAGCTTTGGTGAGAACTATCTACTGGCCTCCTGCCAGAGATAATCTCCAAAAGGAAAACTCCAAATGCAAACACATCTGTCTTCTCATCCACAATCCCATGTAAATAGTACTCAGGAGCTAAGTGCCTGCATAATATATAACATTAATATACATGTAAGATCATTTCCTACAAATACTAGCTTATATCTTAGATTGCAAAACTGTGTATGGTTTATCCACCAAAAAAAAAAAAAAAATACTTACCCAAAAGTTCCTTCTATAGGAGCTATTGAATGATGAGTCCACTGAGATGGAAGCCATTTTGCTAGACCAAAATCAGATATCTGTAACATACAGAAGAATAAATATCCAATTCAACACAAAAAACTACTAGATTGATCAAAAAAAGGCAAACTGGACTATACTTAAACATGATAAATTGCCAATTATCATAACAGCTTAATCTGATAGGTAATTGTGATTTTAATCATTGAACCACTATTCTAATAAAATGTGTACCTGCGGTTCAAACTCTGTAGTCAATAAAATGTTTGAGGCTTTGATGTCCCTGTGAATTATCCTTCTTTGGCAGCCCTTGTGCAAGTAATGGAGACCTCTAGCCGTCCCAATGACTATCTTATACCTCGTTTTCCAATCAACCGGTGGCAAATTTTCATCTACAATGGATATTTTCAAAGTATAAGAGACAGAAATAAGAAAACGAAACGAAGCAACTGATTATAGTCTTATGTACCATGCAGAATAGAAGCAACTGAGCCTTTTGAGGAGAAGTAGAAAATGAGGTAAAGCCCATTCTCAATGCAACAGCCTAAGAGAGATAGTACATTTGGGTGACACACATGACCAATAGTTCCAATTTCTGTCAAAAACTCCTTCTCTTTCCTTTCATCATTAGAAGCTTTTGTCAGCCTCTTCACTGCAATTACTTCACCATCTCTTAGAGTTCCCCTGTATACCTCTGCATAGCCTCCTCTGCCAACTAAATTCTCTGACATCCACATAAAAATATAAACATAAGTTTCATGAAAAAATTAATACTTAGTTATGACCATAAAATTATTCTTAAAAACAAAACAAAAACAAAACCTGAGCTAAAACCATTGGTGGCATCAAAGATTTCTTCAAAGGAGAAGCATTTCCAAGTGGGTCTATGAGCTGGTTCTGGTACTAAAGCATTAATCTTGAGGCTATCTTTGTTTTGTTCTACAATAGAGCCATCTGGGTTTGGAATTTCTCCTTCTAAACTGCGACGCTTCAATGAGAAGAGGCGCTTCAAGCTGTTGGTCCGAATATATTTCATTTTTGTACTGAAAAGTGAAAACTCTGTTTCATGCAGAGCACAAAGAAAAGAAAGAGCACAGAAATATGTCCAGCTGAGACGCAACAAAAATTGAAACCTCTCGACTCTTATCTCTCTTGGACAAAAAAAAACACGTATGGGCTTTAGACTTTAGAGGCAGAGATAAGAGTCAAAGGATGTTTGATTATTGTTTTTTATTTTTTGTTGTTGTTGTAGTACTATTCTTGGTTTGAGGAAGTGGGTGTGCTTGCTTGTGCATAGGAGTTGGAGAGGAATTAAGGTTGTGTTTGTGTAGTGAATGATAATTGCATATAGACGGGTCCGTTAGACTGTTAGAGGGACTTAAATGCTTTGTACAATTCACCAAGAGGGTGACCCAACCTGTACATGGTGGTGTATTTATTCTGTTTCACTTAAAAGTGCAACAAAAAAACTGACATGGACAGACGATAAATTTCATCTGAGAGATTGGAAAAGACTGGGAGCGCTCTATGTGTTGTGCTTTGGTGGCAAAAAGATGCTATGTTTCGTGTGTATACAGTACACACTTAGCTCTCTCACAACACGCGGGATTCACACACGTGTTGTCAGAGAGTTGGGTGTATAAACCCAAAACATGATGTACCATCTTGCTCTAATGGGTGAAACATGCGTCTAAAACACTGTCTTCCAAGGTTCCAATCCACAAAGACCTCGCAAACGGGTTGATTCAGGAGGATTTGGGTTCAATTCGGTCGAATTTGAGTCAAAAAATTTGTTGGATAAAAATTAGTTGTCTTGTAAAACTTATAACCCTTACACAATATTTGACAAGCCAGATCAATTCAGCATGTCCTTCTAATTAATACAAATAAGAGAATTAAAAAAACAAAAAGAACAACAATCCAACATAAAAGTTAAATAATACATAAATTATTAAGTATTAGTTCAAAGTTTATTAGTCTAATAATTTCTGTTAGTGCGCAATTGTACCCAGACCCAAAAACAAATGTTGGGCTCAGGCCCAATGAGCCTTATACAATAAAATTTGTAGAGTATGGATTTGAAATCTAAGTTCGGGATGTTGGAAGTTTTACTAACAGACTAGAGTGCCACAATCTATGCAAATGGTAAACGAATATGACAAAGGGACCTCCTCGGACGTAAGCCGAGGACGATTTGTATAAAAATTCTCTTTCTATGCCAACATTTACAATTCTTAGTTCCTATTTTTCTCAGCAGAAAATGCAAATCCCTCTTCTCTTTCCTCTCTCGTTTCCTTATATACTTCTTCTTCACTGGTTCATCCACGTGTCATGCAAATCTTCCCCTTGGATACTTGTCCCACCCATCACCTTCTTGAAGTCTTCAAATAATAGCAGGGAGGCTGAATCCTACTGTTCAGAGATCATTTCCCCATTAATGCGGCCAGGGAGGTAGATGCAGGGCATTTAATGTGGTGGTAGTAGCTTTTTCCTTAGATATTTTTCACATGTCTCTACTTCTAAAGGGTGCTTGGATCACCCTCTTACCCACCAGTTCTTCCAGAGTTCTGCCTCTAACCCATTTAGCAAGTCCCAGGGTTATTGTTGGACCTGTCCGAGGAGACACTCCTCCTCGGACAACTCCTCGGACTACTACAGTGCAAATTGACTTGTGGGCCTAAAGGCCCTGATCAAAACAGACTGGTACTAACCGATCAGGCCCAAAACCCAAACATTTATTCAATAGCTTTTACCCCCCACAATTTCATAAAAAAATAAAAGAAAAATTGAATGTCATTATCAAATATCAACCTTAATTGCGCTTGTTGTAAACTTTTAGTATATAAAATATGAAATAAAGTCAATACAATAATAACTAACATTCTAAAATTTTACCCAAATGGATATAATTATGGTAGCGTTAGGCTTGAACCACGTAGAATAGTTTTTGTTTAACCCAAATAACTTTAAAATTATTTGAAATACAGTATTATCTCATAGAAGAATTCGTTTTTTAATTTTATTTTTTTAGATAGTTAGATAATGGGGAGGCAAAGGTGATATTCGAACCTTAGCTATGGAGCACCACAAAAAATACTATTACCACGGGGTCATCACTAGAACTCCCTATAGAAGATACTTAATACTAAAAACCTTCCTAAATTATGCATTAAACAAGTGGATTATGCAAGGTAGTTGACTCCTCATTTAGTAATGTAAATAAATTGTGTAATTTTTCAAAAAAAAAAATATATATATTGTAGGGGTATTGGGCCCAGTAATTTATAATGGACGGCCCAACAAGGTCTTTTGGGCTAGAAACCCAAATCCGAAAACATCAAAATGATCGTGGAGTGTTTAAAGTGTCCCATACCGTCCGAGGAGTAGATTTGTCCTCGGAATGTTAAGCCGAGGATACACAGTATACGTGGAGGACAGCAGAAAGAGCGGTGGAATGTCTAAAGTAAAGCTGCTACCACCGCCTATATATTAAAGACCCTGTAATTGATACGCTGACAATAGAGATGGAAGGATGGGACCTGAGCATAGAGCTTGGAACTTGGTCCCAAACCCCAGCGGGCTTTAGGGAAGAATGGATGGGACAAGTATCCAAAACAGGAGGGTCGCGGCCATAAAGTGGAAGATGAGGAAGAGAAGAGGAGGAGTATAAATAGGAGGGAAGGCATACGAAGAAAGGAGAGGCCTTTTGAGAAAGAAAAAGTGTATGATAAACATTATTTGTATCCACACTTGAGAAAGACTATTAGAAACTGTCCTCGGAAACAGTCCGAGGAGGAATTCTCAATATTACTCTTTGTAAACGATTCTTTGTTTTGTTCCATTGGGCCCAAAGCCCGTTCTTTTTGTGATTGTCTAAAGCCATCCTTAAAATCTAAATTATAAACCCATCCTCTACAAATTCATTGTGAAGAAGAACCTTTCTAGCCCATTTTCCTCCTAGTCGTGGTTTGGGAATTTGAATTGTGTCCTTACATATATATATATATATATATATATATATATATATATATATATAAACAACTCATAAATGTAATAAGTTGAGATATTCTTATTAAAAATTTGAG
The DNA here is from genome assembly GCF_040712315.1 of Castanea sativa. Taxonomy (NCBI): domain Eukaryota; kingdom Viridiplantae; phylum Streptophyta; class Magnoliopsida; order Fagales; family Fagaceae; genus Castanea; species Castanea sativa. The sequence goes on along the minus strand of NC_134013.1, from coordinate 86,144,871 downwards.
CCTTTGCTTGTAACTTATTGTTCGAGACTTTTTATTAAAATAAAAAAAAATCCTGCTATAACATATGTTGTGCTTTAATATGTTAATTAATGGTTAGAATCAAGTTTGAAGGGGTAATTGAGCCCGAAATTCATACCAATAGATCACCCATTGACCACTACCGTTATGTTTCCCTTTTTATATATAAAAGCAGTTACATCATCCAGCAATTGGATAATTGGATAATTTTATAATTAATATTATTATACTTTGTTCAAAACTAATATCTCTATTATCATAATAAAAGAAGAAGAAACTAATAAAAATTTTAATGAGCAATAAACTATTAAAGTCTAAATTCACTTGCTTGAATATCATGATGTCATATAAAAAAATAGTTTGAAATTAAGAGAGAGAGAGAGAGCCTATGGAGAAGTTCATTTTTTAAAGGTTCAATTTAATAATTGAGGTGAGATTTGTTTTAACTGGTGCATAATAAAACAATGTCAATGATGGGCAGTGTGAAAATGATGTTTTACAATTACAACTTATCACCTTAATAAGTTATGAAACATATGTATCTTGCATTGCTCATACTGAGGAAACTTATTTATTTAAAAGGGAGCATGTAGTATTGAAAACAAATCTTATGTCCTAAATGCTTCACCAATCACAACTTGTTATAAGTTTGATTTTTTTTTCCATTTTAAAATTTGGTTATTTCATAAGAAAATTCAAATGAATATATGGCAAATTATGATTGGTGAAGCATAAAATAAAACATAAAAAATGGAAAAGAGGAAAGATGATTTGTATTTAGCAACATCATTGGAAAATTTTAATAGTTCAACACACTGCGTTGTTGGCTCAAGACTGCCCTAGCAGTCTAGCACTCTTTATAACGAAAATGAAGCCACCCTCTAATGAAGGATAACATGAATCAATCATTAATCTATATCTATATATATCTAAAAGGTGAAGTCTAGCATTTATTGTTGCTACCCTTTTGTTGAGCCACATCAGCAGCCACATCAGCAGCCATATCATCTATTTATTTCTCACTTCTCTCCACTACTTCCAACCATAACTTTTCTTTTACCTTTTCATCTCTCCACTACTCTCAACCTTAATGTCACTCTTCATCTATCTCTTCCTCTTCCTTTTATTTTGACTCTTCTTATCCACATTCTATTATTATAAATATGGCATTCTCTATCACATTCGATACATATTTTCTCACATGAAAAATGTTATTACTCTCTCTCTCTCTCTCTCTCTCTCTCTCTCATGTTTTATTCTTGTGTGAATTTTTTATTTTTTGTATCTCTACTTTAGATTTATATTTATGTGTTCTTTAGTATTTTACTTTGGGTTACAATTTGGTTCTATGTGTTTTAAGTTATTATCTTTTTTTTTTTTCTTTCCTATAATTGTTAAATGTTATTTTATTGCATATAAATATGGTTTACAAGAAAATAATGTTATTCTATTATATATCATGGCTTGAATAATTTGGTGTTTGACTTATGACTATATTTTTTATTTAATGCTTCTTTTTCTCATTTTATTTTCTATTTCTCTCCCGAAAAATGTGATCTCTCTCTCTCTCTCTCTCTCTCTCTCTCTCTCTCTCTCTCTCTCTCTCTCTCTCTGTATATATATATATATATATATATATATATATATATATATATATATATATATATATTCTCTTTTGCAACTTTACTTTAGGTTGATGGATCATTGTATTTATTTTATACAATACTATTTTGGGTTAATACGATTTGGTAGTGTATTTGATTTTTTAAGTTTTGCGTCACAACTCACAAGTCTTCTCTCTCCCTCTTTTAGCTTTTGTTTGATTTTTTTTTTTTTGACATAATACTTTATAAGTTATTTTGGAAGTGGGATTTTGAATTTATATCAAAATACAATGTTGAGTACATATTTGAATGTCTATCAACCATTAAAATTAAACCCCCTAAAAAAAACTATTAAAATTAAACTACCCAAGATGAATATGTATAGACAATATATTTTTTTAATTGATTTATTATTTAGTTATAACATCAAAATTAAAGTAAATGAATATGTAAAGTTAAAACTACCTAAGATGAATTTGTAAAGCCAATATATTTATATATTTAATATTTTCAACAAATTAAAAGTAAAAAAAAAAAAAAGAATAATGATGTTGCCAATGATGTGACAGATGAAAAGGCTTATCAGGAACATAATAACAAAAATGCGATATGAAAATCCAGTTAAAGGCAATTAAAACTTAATAAATAAAAATGTATGTAGTTAAAAAAAAAAATAGATCATGTTCTCTTTATGTTATACAAATTATTTTCTTTCATTTCGATAGGTGAAGTGTTCAATTTTAGACATAAAGTCTACTTGTTTTCTACATATTATTTTAAATATTAAATTTATAATATGGTAATATCTAAGAAATATGTAGTTCCAATTTCATGTATCTATATTAATATACGAAACTCAATCAATAGTTCGAAGCTACTTCTACGATAAGAAAAATTACAAATGTAATAAGAGAATGAAAATTTTGAATAATATATTTGAAACTCAAACAATTTAGTTGTACAGGAAAAACAAATTAGGAAAATATAACGCACGATAACATAATTTATCAAAATATGGATCGCCTAAAAAATGAATAATGTCAATCGAATAAATCCAAATAATAAAATGATGATATATTTTTCGAGATAAATAAATGAAAAATTAATTAAGGAATTATTTAAGTTTTTGGGAGAACAAATTATTTTCCACAAAATTCAAAGAACAAATTATATATTATACCATAATTAAAATATAATTATCTATTCTCACACATCGTGTGAGTCTGCAACTAGTATCGTATATAAAAACAAAGACCACGTGGGAGAAAGCACGAGGTTCTGCCACATGACACTTTATGAGAGTATATTTACATTTAGCCTTCTACATTAACTTCTTCCCATCGTATTCCAAACAATGGGCTCATGTTTTATATTAGCCAAACAACTAATATGTCTTTATTACTTTAAAATCTTTAGATAGATTCAATTGATAACTTTTCAATTTTATCTTTTCTACATACAAACTAAGTTCAATGTAGAATCGCAAGAGTCTAATTCAATGGATTGAATTATATGATTATTTGTTTTTACACATTTGTCCAGTCAAGCATAAATAGCAATCACCTCGAGAGTTTTCCTTCAAGAACTAAGTTCAGTGTAAATTTGCAAGAGTTAGATTCAATGGATTAGGTAATATGATTATTTGTATCTACACATTTGTCCAATCAAGCATAAATAGAAACCTCCTTAAGAGTTGTCATTCAAGATAAACTTTGATGGAGTGATTTTTAAAGAACAAAGCGAAAATAGGGGTTTTGATTCGAGATGATAATGAGTCGCTCGTTATAGCATTGAATTGCAAAGAGAGAGCAATTTGAATTCACAGGAGGCAAAACAAGCAGGGGTTGTCCAAGCTATTAATTTTGCAATTGAGACAAGTGTAAGAGATATCATCTCAGAGTGAGATTTGGCATATGTTATTGACAAGCTTCGATTTAAGGAAGAAGAGAATTCATGGCTAGGAACTATGGTAGAGTTAGCCTTATTAAGAATAAGCATTAATCATAATCATAAAGATAATTTCATATACTGCTTATTGTTGAAAATTAAAAACTGAAAACACTGTAGCAAAATAATTTTTAAATGTGTAAATAGTGTCATGGGACTAAATTTTAATAAAAATTTTACTGAAAAAAGAGACTTATAAATCCTGTAAATAATGCACAGAATCTTGATAGACGCAAACGTACAGCACAGTAGGTCAAAACGCTATCCAAACTAATTCATAGAATTTTTTTTATAAAATGTTTTAAAATAAATTTATATTGTAACCCGTGCATCACTCAGGACATAGTGCCATCAATTGGCTCCCCTAGACTCTAGTAGCCCCCCTAATCTGCTTCAATCGAATTGTGTGATTGGAATTTTCGCATGAAAAGAGGATCAATCTCCAAGAGACAACAATATCCATTACTCCCAGCATAATCTATACATGTTCAATCAAGATTTCAATTAAAAATGGAGCATGACTTATAAAGCCTGTTATGGTTAAGCTCTTGTCATGTAGTGCACAAAGATCAAAACACTGCATTAGGACACAATTTCTTTTCATTCCAAGATATAATACAATACCTATGGTTCTCCTCAACCCATTTTTTTGATGCCATATGGCAGTTTTCTAGCCAATAACATGTGAACATTTCTATTTCCTGTGCAAGTCAAGCACTTTAGAAGTTGAGTCATAGGGATGTTATTGTTTTCCCGGCTACCAAGAACAATAAAATGTTGTCACTTAATTTTTCCCACCAAATATCTTGTTCTTAAAAGCAAGACTATGATGTTTTACTGTTTTTCACGAGCTCCACAAACTATTTTCAGTTTTTTTTTATTATTTAATTTTCATCAGTTAAGTCTATAGATTTAGAGTATCGTAGTTGTAGACTCGATTAGTAAAGAAAGACATGGGAAGAAAAAACACATTAGACTTAGCACCATAAACAAGGCATTGTTTAGGGGGGAGTAATGGAATCTTTTATAAGGAATACTACACCTTTTCCATTAATAAACTACTCCATGACATAGGGGGAGAAAGAAGGCAATGGTCATGCTTGCTTTCGGAGCTTTACCAAATGAGCGAAAGCTAAAATAGGAAGCTGTGCTCTCAATTACTCCTCTATTCATTCACGAGCTAGTTCTTCTAAGTTTGGACTATATATATATTTCTTTTGCACATGTTTTGAGACACACGAGAGATCACAGGCCAAAGAATTTGACACCAATTATTATAGTACATGAAATTTAGTCTTAAAATATAATATATAGAATGAGACAAAGGCACATATTCTCCTATTTCTATTTGACCCCAGTATCTTAATCGATCACTTTCATCAATGTGTACCTGTCAATCTGTCATTACAATAAAAATAACAAAAATTCAAGCTCAAATTGCAACAAAGTGAGGCTCACATAATATGTAAAAAAATGCTACAAAATAACTTGTAAATTTGTAATTGTGTAAACCAACACGCATCCAAAATATATGAGAATTATATACTCAAATGTGTGAGAAAACTTGGGGGTGTTGAGTTTAGTAGCCGGTCCAAAAAGTTGTCGGCATTTGGAAATGGGAGGGTTGAACTGCTTTTCCGGTTACCGGTGTACGCATGCTAGAAATTCAATGAGTTAGGACAAAGTAGTTGGGAAGTTAATCGAAACTAAACGCTTTTGTATAAAAACATTAAACAGTTTATAGTATGTCTGATTCTTTTATTGCCATGATAGGATAAGAGTGAGAAAAAAGTACGATAAATATTGAGGAGTTGGGAGACATGTGACTGGTGATGCTTTATATGCCCTTTATAAAGATTGGTTGTGTGACTTCTCAATATAAGGTTTTGAATTTTTTAAGAAAATGTTTGATCGAAAGAGTTCCAATCCCATGACTATCTGAACAGCCCTTTAGTAGTTAGTACCTAGCCAAAAGCATATAAGAAAACCCAAAAATATCTTATCTAGGGGAAACATGTCTCTAATTTCAATGTAGGACAAAATTTAGGTCCAGTACTTTAAGTGCTGTTCCTTAAGTTTTCTCTCTTAAGATTCAGCCATGTAACTGCTTAACTAAAAAATATACTTTTATCCCATGAGAAAAAATCTATATAGCTGAATCTTAAGAAGGGAACCTAAGGAACAACACTTAAATACTGTACCTAAATCTTGCCCTTAGTTGTAGTGATATAAAAACTATGAATCACACATAATAGGAGTATAAAGTACTTATCATTTGGATAAATTCTGCTATGCGGCGCGTCTTGAGTTCGAGTCATCCCTCTCCAACTAGTTATGTATTGATGCTTCTTATACTTCATCAAAATGAGGTTTTAGCCCAAAAGCATTTAGTATGGTTATACAATTATACCCAAGTAGAGAAGCCACACTAATCACCTCTTTTTAACCATTTTTTGTTTATCAAAAAAGAAATGATGAAATAGATCATATTTGTCAAGAAGTGCAAAGTCAAATGGATACAATTTCCATGTGTATATACCATGAAACTATAAAGGTTGTACCTGTAAACCAACTCCTTAGAAAATTGAAAAAAAAAAAATTTGAAAAGAATAAGTAAAAAGAAAAAAAATAATATTGGGCTTTGGACCCAAAAACTAAACTCTACAAAGAAGACCTGCACATTAAGCCGAACTAAATGCCTTGCAAAATCAAACTGGGCTAAATTACCAATGACTCTTTGAGCTAAACAACCAGTGTGCATTCAGGCTAGCTAAAAGATCCACAACCCTTTTAGATCCTTAGGCTTGATAAGTCTTGACAGAATACCATGCGAGTTGGACCCTACAAGAGCCCTTTTTTACAAAATGAGTAACTCACAAGTGGAGAAATTTCAAACCCATGGTCCTTTCTAAGTCCAAACAAAGACACTCCTATGCTTTTGGCAAGTTCAATGGGCTAAGTAATGGGTGAACAACAAGACAAATCCCAGCCCTTTTTATTTGAAACAAAAATGTCTAGCTCAAGATCTTCTTTCTAAAGGAGAGTCAAGACTCACGACAAGTATGTAGCTCATGAACCAAGGCATTTAGAACTAGGAAGAGTGGGTTAAACTTAAAATCCTTTTGGATCCGAAGACGAGAGGATAGCTAGGGATGCCGGAAGTTTCCAGCTATATGCTTCAATTCTCTGTGACCATATTTGGATGGCCAAGAATAAAAGCCAAATTTGAAATTTTATAGAAGAAGGTTTGGTCATTCTGGATACCCCATAAAGCTACAATCTTTCAATGGAGAGAACTATTTAACTCTCTTCCAACCGTCCATTTTGTGCTCTTCCTTTAAATCCCATATGCTCATTTTGTATGCAAACTGTGCATGTGCTCTGGATTTACACTCGTCGCGGTGCCGAATAGTGTTTGGATTGCGTGGAGGAGCAATGTCCAGAAATGAGATAGAGAGAATTGGTGGATTTTTCAGTTATTTTAATTTACCTGGTAAATTTGATCGCCATGTTTTTTTAGGGTTTTTCTGTTATTGCTTATAGTATTTGGTATAGTGTAATGCAATTGGTGGCGGTGATTGTCTCCAACCTCCTTCAGATGTGGTGGTGTCTAGTTTGATTTGTTGGAGGATTTTTAATTGTAGAGAAGTAGGAAGATGAGAAAACGCTATAGGTTAACTTAATGACAAGTTTTTTGTAACTGAATTGACACTCCCATACACAAAGGGCTAGGGCTTGGGATTAACTATAGGGCTAATCATGGGTAGAACAGCAGACAAAGTTGATACTAAAGCTTTATAGAGAAAACCCTTAGTTCAGGCCGTTCATGTTCTCAGCTATCGTTGGTCCCTTTCAAATAGATTTTTTTAGCTTATATGATCCCAGTTCAGCTCCTCCTTCTGTTTTGGATTTAATTTTTTTTTTTTTTTTTTACTGTTTTGGATGTAATTAAGGAGTATGTTCATAATATTTTGTATTCTGTTTTTGTTAATAAAAGTTTTTTATTCTCAGCAAAAAAAAAACCTTGTTTCTCTTGTTTCTTTCTTAGAATCACATTTCTCTGACACCGACTAACTCTCATACTCTCCAACCTCTTCAACTCTCACAAACTAGGTGACCTAAGAAAAGGAAGCTAGTTCTCGTGCACATACAGAGGAAAAGGAAAAGGGAAAAAAAACTCAACCCACTCATTATTTTTATCTTTCTTTCTTCATCGTTCAATGGCGGTTTTAAGAATTTTTTTCAAGGTGGTTATTAAAAGTCGTAAATTAAACAAAATTTAATAAAATAAAACTTGAATATATTGACTTCACAACAAAAAAAAGGCAAATACATAAATGTTAGGATTAAATCTATGCAATACTCCACTAATTTCTTTTTAGGAAAATTATGGTTAAAAGGTTGAAAAAAGCCTCTTTGTAAATATATTATTTTTATTTCATCATCATTATGAAAATATGAGACATTTTCTTATAGCCTAAGATGTAAAAGAAAATTATTCAAGTAAATACGAATTTGCCTACAAGATGAATCTTGTAATATAAGTGATTTCTTTATAATAAATTTGTCCATAGTGTTAGCAAAAGAATAAAAGATAAACTATAAATTCAATCAACATATTCAACTTAGGCATTCAAACATTATATTGTTCAATATTGTATCAAAGCATTATTTTAGTGTATATGTATATGTACAAAATGTATCACATAAATCTAACAAACTCAACTAAATATTAAAGCAAGAATTAATAAACTAGCTATTTGAAAATGTGCGTTTGAAAAAAATAGTGATTTTAAAATATGTCTTTAGAAAACATAATTTAAAAAATCAAAATTAAACATTTAATTTGGGCTTTTAGGCTAATTTATTTCTTTGGACAATTTTTGTTGAGTACTATGTCTACAACATTTTAGCAATACTTTCACAACAAAATTTAAATGACAAGTTGTTGTTGATTCTAATTTAATCCTACTACTAAAATTACTTTTTTATCCACCTATAACAATAATGTGAAAAAGTTATGAAAATATTGTGAACATAGCATTTTTTACAATTTTTTTGATTTGACCTTCAATGGACCAAAATTTTGGAGAGGTTAAATTTTTATTTAGGGTGTTCAAGGTTTTTTAAGGGTAGTTAAGTTTGTTTTCTAGGGTAGTCATCAACCCATATTTGTTTAAAATTTAAATTTTTGAAAGGTATATATAAATAATACTAATAAATAAAAGATCAAGTTGGTGCCACCCCTGTCACCGTTAATAACCAATTTGACTGACTCTCATGCACGCACAAAGAAAAAAGAAAAAGTAAAATAAAATAAAATAAAATAAACACTCTAGGGATAAAGAGTTTGATTACAAAATTAACAGCATATTATAAGTTGTAACAATCTCTAGAAATAAAAAATAAAAAACTCAATGGCAGACTAAATGTTGTTTTTTCCTCTCTTTTTTTATTGCAAAGTTGACGTTTGTACTTATTTATCATCAAATACATAAAGTATCACTTAAGTTGGGATATCGATTATGAAGTTGACTCAGTTTGCAATTCATCAAAGATAATGTTGCAGCTCTTGACCAATTTTATTTTTATATTTCAAATAAATATTGTGGGGCTCAAAAACTCATAGTGACAAAAATTCTTGATCAACACAACTAATTTCTAAGAAAAGGTTAAAAATCCACAATGGAAAAATTAGACGAGTAATTGAAGGACAAAGATGGTTGAATAAGACACTTTGATTGAGAAAATCTACTTCTCAGGTACAATGTATGAAATAAAAGTTAATACAGATTCTTGCTCTCTCCTTCTCTCTCTCTCTCTTGCTCTTCTTTCTCAATTTTTCTAGACCCCCTCATTCGTGGGCTAACTTGTCCTTTTATCCCCCCCCCCCCCCTCTCTCCTTCCTCCTTTCCAGCTATGCATTTCTTGGCTAGATGATAGAAGATACTTCTCCCATTAGACACCTTTCCTACCATTCCTTGATCATGAAAGATGACTTTTAGGGTGTCTTTACTGTTTAGGTTAGTCAATCATCAATTAATGGGGCTAACATTGGGTAGGAACACCTAATTAGTGCGAAAGTAACTATTACTTTAGATTCTGTGCCATCTTCTTTGTGTTTCTCTTGAAAAAAGGGGTCAAGATTGCTCCCTCGATGAATCTATTAGATCTCTTCTCAGTTGGGTGTTCCTTGGATTACCTCGATAGCCGGTCCAGATCATCCTACAACTTCATGGGCTTGGGCTTTTCAACGTTGAGACTTGGGCCAATTTCTTATTTTAGGAGTGTCTCTATGGCATTCCTTCTTTGGTCTGAAATTCACGAGGAGGTTATATTCCTCCCCCCACAAATATATTTTTGTAATAGGTTGACAAAAAATTTTCAATGTATTGCTGAAGAAGTGGTAGAATTCTTTGTAAATTTAAAGAATGTGTTTATTCTCAATCTTTGTTGCATTAACATTTTTATTTGAGACTCCAAAGACAAACCCAAAAACGAGGAGTAAAAGAAGCAAACAAAGTACATCGCTCCTAATCTTCTTGAAGTGAAGAAGTCTATGGAGTAAGATCCATTGGCTTTGATTTTTTGTGTGTTTATTTTAGGCGAAAATGCACTTTTGGTCCCAACATTTTGGGTCAATTCCCATTTTGGTCCCAAAATTGATTTCTTTGCTAATGTCATCCCTAAAAAACGAAAATTGTTTTTAAAATGGTCATTTCCGTCAGGCTAGAAACGGAATAATCCTACGTGTTTAACGGACCTCCACCTGTCAAGTCCACTCATTAAAATAATAATATGATAATCCTACGTGGACACCTCAGTCAGCCAAAACTCACATGCCACTCACGTGCGTGACACCTCAGCTGTCCACCTCGTCTTCCCTCGTCCCAGACCCCTCATGTGACCCCACGTGACCCTACTCCTCAACTGCCTCAGTCATCTACACGAAGATCCCAAAAATCCCCAAATTGCAGAGAAAACCCTAAAATTCTTACGTTGTATTCCTCATCCCGATCCCTAAAATCTCTAAATCAAACCCAGTTTTGAGTTGAACGAAACCCCTAAACAACGAAATCCCTAAAAAAATCCCCAAATCGCACACTGAAAATTGAAGAAAACAAGGGAGTTAGTCGTGGGTTGAAGCTTCAATCCAAATCTGCAGCATTTTCAAGATTTTAGCAGCGGGTTGAAGCTCAAAAAGGTAACTTTAGCTCGAAAATGTCCACTTTATCTCTTTCTCTGTGTATGTATCTCTGTCACTCTCTCTCTCTCTCTCTCTCTCTCTCTCTCTCTCTCTCTCTTTTGCACACACCGTATATGTCTCTCTCTAACTTTTTTCACACACTGTCAATATGCGTAGGGACCACTATTTCAGTTTATGCCTTTATTTCGATAGTGTTGTCTGTTTGGTGGGTGTTGTCTGTTTGGTGGGTGATTTGTGTTTGGCCTTTAAGGGAGCAAGTTGGTCCATGTGTTCCCTGTTAGCATTTAGATATAGTTTTATATTGCTTTGTGTTTGAGAAATAGTGTTGTTTGTTTAGGATTGTTATTGTGTCAGTGTATGTTTGACTGTTTGGTTTGGTTTTCTAAGTAATGGATTAAATAATGTTGACTATATATCTCATGCATGCAGAATGAACGAGTTCTTTACTTTGCATGTGCACCATGGTGGCCATTTTGATGAAAATCCTCTGAAGTATGTGGGGGGTGAGGTAGGAGTAGTAGATAACTGTGATCCTGATAAGTGGTCTAAGGTAGAAATTGAGGCCATCTGTAGAGATTTTGGGTATACACATGTGAGTAGGCTGTGGTACACAAGGCCTGGGGATAATGGGGTGTTCGAGCTGATTAAGAATGATAATGATGCAATGTTAATGACTGATTTGGTGAGGGGTCATGGAGAGATTCATGTATATGTAGAGCATCCAGTACATGACCCTATACTTATTAATGGTGGTAATGGTTTGCCTCTGGATGTTGTTGTACAGGCTGATTATGATGACCCTTTGTTTGTTAGTGATTCTGAGAATTTCAGCTCTAGTGAACCTGATCATCCTTTTGATGGTTATTATGATGGTTCTAATTCTGAGGATGATGATGACTGGGATGATGGTGGCAGTGCTAGTGGTAGGGATGGTGGCAGTGCTGATGGTAGGGCTGGTGGCAGTGCTAGTGGTAGGGATGGTGGCAGTGATGGTGAAGTGAAAACACTTGGGTGCAAAAGACCAGGGAAGGAACCAATTGTTGAGGAACCACAACAGGATGGGGCTGTCACCACTGATAGCAATGACAGTTCTGGGGACAGTGATGTAGAAGGGGCAAGATCAATGGACCCCAACCAAAGATATGTGGGTGAAGATAGTGCAAGCAGTGATAGTGATACAATGATGCACATGTCTGATCAGATGGGGGATGGGGAGATGAACTCAGACTACACAACTGAGGAGTTGTTGAGCCTAAGTGAGTCATCATCTGATGGTGAGTTTCATGGTGATGGTGATGATGGCAGTGACAGTAAGGGTGGTGCTACTGTCAATGAAAGAGTTGTGAAGAATGTCAGAAGGAGGAAGAAGTTCCCTGTGTTTAGATCAGTTTCCAATCCTGAACACTTGGTATTTGAGAAGTACATGTTATTTACCTCATCTAAGCAGTTCAAGGATGCTATGACTGAGTATGCTGTAAAAGGTGGATGGGGGGTGAAGTTTGTGAAGAATGATGCTGTTAGGGTTAGAGTTAAATGCCAACCTCCCTGTAAGTTTTCAGCTTACCTTGCAAAGCTACCAAGGGAGATGAGCTGGCAGCTAAGGACTCTGAACTTGGAGCACACATGCACTAGGAGCTACAAAAACCCAAGGTGTTCTGCCAAGTTCCTTGCAAAGAAGTTGATGAAGAAGGTGAAGAGGCAACCTGATATTAAGCTAAGGGACATTCAAGAGGTTGTGCATGAGAAGTATGTTGTGAATATCAGTGCAGGAAAAGCTAGTAGGGCTAGGGAAAAGGCTTAGGAGTTTGTTGATGGGTCTTTTATAGAGCAGTACAATAAACTGTGGGATTATTGTGCAGAACTAAAGAGATCCAGCCCTGGCAGTACAGTTGTAATGAAGACACACACATTCAATGAAGGTGACTTGGCTGCTGAGATGGACTTACAGGCTGGTCTACCTTATTTTGAGAGACTGTACATCCGTCGTCCGGTGTAAAGCAAGGGTTCAGGGTAGGTTGTAGGCCAATAATTAGGTTGGATGCTTGTCACCTAAAAACCAAGATAGGGGGCCAGCTGATGGTTGCAATTGCCAGAGACCCTAATGAAGAATATTTCCCTCTAGCAGTTGCTAAGGTGGTGGAAGCCGAAACCAAGGACTCATGGATTTGGTTTATAAATTTGCCTTGTGAGACATTGGTGATGAGAAGAGGTGGACATTCATATCCGACCAAAGCAAAAGGTATCTCCAAAACATGCTCATTTTTTTAACTTAAGTACATTCAACAAGTAGTGAAATATGTATACATGCTAACCACTCGTTGATTTTCTTGGAGGGGTTGGTGCAGCATTTTGCGTATAATTGGCCACAATATGAGCATAGAATTTGTTGTAGACATTTGTACAACAATCGAGGAAGAAGCATCCCGGCACATGCGATTAGGGAGCCGTTTTGGAAAACGGCTAAAGCCACATATGCACATGAATTTGAAAGGGTAATGAATGAGATGAAGGAGGTTGATGAGGTGCATATAATTGGTTGAAGGGACATACCACAACAAGGTATGGGCTAGACACATGTTCGAAGCTGATGCATTGAGTCATCAACAACATGTGTGAGAGTTTCAATAGTAGGATACTCAAATTCAGGGGGAAACCCATCATTAGCATGGTATGCTTATTATTTGGATTATTATTTGGATTTTGGTTACCTGTATACACTGTTGCATGCACTAAATTGTGGGTTTTTCCTGTTTGCAACTTGAGGACATAAGGTTATACCTAATGAGTAGATTCCAGCAAAACAGGCACAGTATTCTGAGGGTGGAATCTGAGCTTTGCCCTAAAGTATGTAAAAGACTACATAGGGAGAAGGTGGGTAGTGGTAGGTGGTTAGCTTGTTGGGCTTCTGACACCAAATTTGAGGTGAAGAATGGACTGCAGAGCTTCATTGTGGACCTGGCTAAGGGGGTGTGCAGTTGTAGGAGATGGGATATCACTGGTATCCCATGTTGCCATGCAATTTCATGCATATTCTTCAACAGAGAGCAAGCTAGGAAGTACACTAATAACTGCTACCAAGTCAACACATACAAAGCATGTTATGAGCACTCCATTGATCCACTCAATGGTGCCAATATGTGGACCCCAACTGATCTCCCTCCTATGCAACCTCCCATAAAGAGAAGGCCACCAGGTAGGCCCAAGAAGAAGAGAGCCTTAGAACCCAATGAACCAAGGAGGGGTCACAACAAGTGCAAGGGTATTGCCAAGAGGTGCAAGTCCTGTGGAAAGATAGGTCACAACAAAAGAAGCTGCAAAGGTGAGGTTGGAGGAAATTCTTCACTGCCTGGTGCCCAAAACCAGAGGAGAAATATACCAAACCAGGTAAAAGTAATGTTTTGAAATTCTGCATGTTTTGAAATGTCACGTAATGTTCTAACTTAGTTGTATTTGCTGCTGCTGCTTGTAGACAAATTACAATGGCCAAGCTGGTGAACCAAATGCCACAAATATGCCATCAAACCAGCAACAAAGAAGCAACCAGCAGCCACCAATTAGCAACCAGGAAGCCAGTAGCCAGCATCCACCAAGCAGCAACCAGGAAGCCAGCAAGATCCACCAAGCAACTGGAAGCTAGCAAGATCCACCAAGCAGCAACCCTGCAAGTACCAATCCAAGGAAGAGAAGGAGGGGGTCTATCACAAGTGAAACTCTAACTGCATCAAGAAATGCATCAAGGTATAGGGAGGCACTGAGGTTTGCTGAGAGCCAGGCATCTGTGCATGGTCCAAGGGTAGGGGTGCAGGAACACTTTTTGGGTTTACATTTTTGAGCTTTTGTAATTGGCAAGACATGGCCTATTTTTTGGTTTAAATTAACTACCTGGATTATGGCAGACATTTGTAATTGGGTATAGGCAGTGTTAGTAGTTACTGTAACTAGTGTTGGTAGTTAGTCTTTGATGTGGCTGAACTTAGACCACTCATGTACTGCATTTTTGGATATTTATGAATGACCTTATTGATGCAGACCTGAACTTTGATGTATTGTTTTGGAGCTTCTTTTGTTTTGTGTTGGAATTGCAATTTGGTAGTGCAGATTTTGAATTGCACTTAATTGGGTTGTTTTGGAGTGCAGATTTTGAATTGCACTTAATTGGGTTGTTTTGTGTATCAATTAAGGCAATTTGGTATGGTAGTTAGTCTTTGTGTTGGTAGTGCAGCTTTAAAACTACAGATTTGGTATTGCAGATTTGGTAGTGCAGATTTTGAATTGCACTTAATTGGGTTGTTTTGGAGTGCAAATTTTGAATTGCACTTAATTGGGTTGTTATGTGTATCAATTAGGGCAATTTGGTATGGTAGTTAGTCTTTGTGTTGGTAGTGCAGATTTGGTACTGCAAATTTGGTAGTGCAGATTTGCTTCTTTTGTTTTGTGTTGGAATTGCAATTTGGTGACTTGTAATTAACCTGTTGATGACTTGTATTGCAATTTGGTGCTGCAAACTTGGTGACTTGTAATTAACCTGTTGATGACTTGTATTGCATATTTACTGCAGGTTAATGCAAATTTGGTAACCTGTTGTGTATTGCAAATTTGGTGAAATTGTTGTACATTGCAGCAAAACAAAATTTAGATTACCAATATTGCAGATTTGGGAAATTAACAATCTAATTGCAATCAATTAAGGTAATTAACAAAGGATAACACTGAACTATGTCATTGCATTGCATATTTCATTCTGACATCATTTGGATACAAAGGATAACACCACATTGTCCTAACCCTGCCAAAACATTGTCCAAAACATTCTACCCCCATACCCCACCCATCTAATTCACCAAAGCTAGAATCACACAAAGGCATATCCCACACAGTATCAGTGACAATATCAAACAGACTGTCAAAAACTTCTCCCTCTTCTTGCAGGTTGAAACCTCCACTTGGAGCCTGAGAATTTTCTGCCTCATTTCTGGGATTAGCACCTTCCCACGCTCACAAATCTCATCATCAATCCATTGGAAGAACTTGCATTTCTTACCAACCTGAAATTAAACCCAAATTCCAAACAAAATTCCAAACAACAAAACCAAATTAACAAACCCAAATTAACAAAATGAACAGACAACAAAATTAACAAACCAACTTACCCAGTAATTGGGACACCCATAGAACCTTCTCCCTGGATTGTTCTCTGTCCAAGACACCACTAGCACGGGCTTCTGAGGGGAGGGGCAATAGCACATGCGTGGTGCTCTCCTCCTCAAGCTTCCCTCCGATGATGCAGAGGCAGATGCACAGCTAGCTTCCATTCTCCTTCCTCGGACTGGAGTGTGAAAAAAGTTAGAGAGAGAGAGTGACAAAGATACATACACAGAGAAAGAGATAAAGTGGACATTTTCGAGCTAAAGTTACATTTTCGAGCTTCAACCCGCCGCTAAAATCTTGAAACTGCTGCAGATTTGGATTAAAGCTTCAACCCACGACTAACTCCCTTGTTTTTTTCAATTTTCAGTGTGCGATTTGGGGATTTTTTTAGGGATTTCATTGTTTAGGGGTTTCGTTCAACTCAAAACTGGGTTTGATTTAGAGATTTTAGGGATCGGGATGAGGAATACAACGTAAGAATTTTAGGGTTTTATCTGCAATTTGGGGATTTTTGGGATCTTCGTGTAGATGACTGAGGCAGTTGAGGAGTAGGGTCACGTGGGGTCACATGAGGGGTCTGGGACGAGGGAAGACGAGGTGGACAGCTGAGGTGGCACGCACGTGAGTGGCATGTGAGTTTTGGCTGACTGAGGTGTCCACGTAGGATTATCATATTATTATTTTAATGAGTGGGCTTGACAGGTGGAGGTCCGTTAAACACGTAGGATTATTCCGTTTCTAGCCTGACGGAAAGGACCATTTTAAAAACGATTTTCGTTTTTTAGGGATGACATTAGCAAAGAAATCAATTTTGGGACCAAAATGGGAATTGACCCAAAATGTTGGGACCAAAAGTGCATTTTCGCCTTTATTTTATTTTGGAATACATAGATCTGAATGGTAGTGAATTTATGTTTCTTTTATTTTCGTATAAATTTTTTTGATGAAGATCGATGAATTTGTGTTTCTTTTATTTTCGTATATCATAGATCTATATAGTAGCAGAAGATTGATTAAAATATATGATCTTTAGATAACCACAATACGCCGTGCAATCTTCATGACTAGCCTAGCTACTAGGATGCCCAAAATGCAATATAAGTTAAGTGTCATAGTTGTTATACAAATATTAACAACAACAACAACAACACTATTATTATTATTAATAATCAACACTATTTCAAGAATAAAATAATAACAATAATAATAATAATCTAACAAAAATATTGACACAATTATTTACTTTTTTTTATTATTATTCAATGTTTCTATGCGTAAGCACGGGTAATAAACTAGTTAAAAAAATAATAGTGAAGATAGAGACTATGAATGTGTTTGGATCCAGCGTCCAGCGTCCACGTCCACGTCCAGCCTTCAGTTTTTTTTTTTTTTTTTTTCTTCCTTCCCAGCCGCAGTTGTTGACCAAGTCTTCCGTGAACAGTGCATTCGTGCACTGTTCACGGACCCACAAATTTTACTTTTTAGCCACTTTTTCATTAAAAATGGGTCCTGCGGTACTATTCACACATTTTAAAATTATTTTGCTACAGTGTTTTCAGTTTTCAGTTTTCAGCAATAAGTTCTATCCAAACAGACCCTATATGTTGGAACCTAATGCATTCACAACTGCAGCTCAACGCAATGGCAGACTCAAATGCTATTTTTTCCTTTTTTATTACAAGGTTGACTTTTGTATTTATTTATTATTAAATACATATAGACATAAGTTATCGATTATTAATCTATGAGCTAGTACCCACAAAATGTCATCGTTAGTGTGTATATATATAATCGAACCTTAATAATTGTGAATGTTCAGTTTAGAAAATTGTTAGCATAAGTTGTTGTCACCATTACTTGGTCAATCTCTAGAAATGATCCTCTCTCTCTACTTAGGCTGATTATGTCATTTTTTTCTTTATTATAGTTAAGTACTTGCTTTACTTGGTCCCCTTACAATTAATCAAATTCTTTAATTCAATTGGGATTTAAAGATTAGGAAAAAACCATTTGCAATATATCCTCAAATCTCAAAGTTTGAATAATTCAAACTTAAATCTTGATGTTTGAATAATTCGTGTATTGACTATTTGCTTAACTAGCAAGCAAGTAAAAATCATTGAATATATAAAGCAATCCATGGTTAGAGATTTATTCATTCTCTATGACAACAAAGAAAATGGGTTACGAAGTTGTTCCAACTGAAGCACCCAGTGCTAACATGCCATCTGATAAATCATTGATATTCAACGAAAAGAAAAAGAAAAGATGTAGGTTTTTCTTCAAGAAGTCGCTCTGGGTTTGTTGCTCAAACGTGGAGCTCGTCAGAGGGGATGCTCATCAAGAGAAAGAGAGTGAGAAAGAGAAGAAAGTTGGTTTTAAGCATAAGAGTAAGATGAATGTATTCATGTGCTGCTCAAACATGGAGGTTGAGACCAAGAAGGAGAAAGAGCAAGTCAATAATCCAATGAAATCTTGTATGATGATGTGTTTTAGCAGTTTTGTGGTGGTGGGCTCAAAGAGCACTGATCTTGGCCATCAAACTCCCAAAAAATGATGGCAAGGATGGTGTTTTGACTTTTGAGAGTGTCACCGTTTTACTCAAACAAATATTCGATTGATTTTTGTATTTAGTGAAGCAGTGGTACTTTCAATTGCACACTTTGAGTAGTTGACATTAGAGGAGTATATGTGTTGCAGGTATTAGGTTTTGTAATAAAGTTATGAATAATCGGGGGTGTGATCTGCATGGATCATTGAAATTTCAAATCATGCTTTGGAACATGGGATTTTAGTATTCTTGTAGAGTAAGATTATATTTGGTGTATTAGTTTTTTACTTTTAGCAAAATTCTATGTTGGGAGATACATAGGTTTTTGTTGTAATGAATTGGATCGTGTGTGTGTGTGTGTGTGTATATATATTTTAATTCTAAAACCTATGTTAAGTCTGGTTGCTCAGGCTGTTGTTTGGTACTTGTGATTGTGGTATGGTACCATTAGATCTAAACATAAGAATACTTTATCTGTTTGCCATATCTACATGGTATCTATGGAATTATTTTAATAGGTTGGTCTAGTGATTTTAATTGGAGCTGTCATAAAAGAAAAGACTATGATCTTTAATGGAGTTGCAAGGTTAGTTGCAGGAGCTTGTAGTATGGCTGTAGGAGAGTTTGTTTCAGTTCACTCTCAATATTACATAGAAAAGGCACGAATGAAGAACGAGTGTAGCATTGAGAACATGGGAGTGAAGGAGCTAGACGCTGAGAAGGAGAAATTGCCAAACTCTTGGTATGGAGCGTCAGTAGACTTAGCACTTTCATGTTCAGTGGGAGCTTGGGTACCGCTAATAGGGTCAATATTTGTAAAGGATTATGCAGTGTGGGTAGGGTTGATAATAGCGGTTGTAAGCTTTGCCTGTTAATGTTTGGAGGGTTAGGTTTTTTTCTTGGGAAGGCACCAATTGTGAAGTTATTGATGGGGATCTGGATGGCTATAGGAGTAACTTATGGCTTAATCAAACTTGTTGGTTTTGCTGGATTCTAATCTTATGCTAGTTTTTCAAGTCTTATTATCTTAGTTTCTTTTTACTTTCCAGATATGTTTGATCTTGTAGCATCCATGTCTTGGAGAACTACATACACAAAAAAACAAATAAGCCTCATATTTCTATCGGTCAAAGGAAATTAAGCTTATATAATGCAAAATGGTGATGAAAGAACAATTGTAGTCTCATTCCTTGATTATCCTTTAACTTAAAAGGACAAAATTTCTCTAGTTTAAAAAGAAATTCTTTAAACTTTTCTTAGAGCATCCACATCAGTTGGTAGATAATCATGTAAAATGCAAAAAAATTTTAATTTTACACATTTTGAGCTACATCAGTGGAGCTAAAACTGGGTAAAATAGTGTAAAACCATCCCGAGCTACAGTACCATGTATATTTACACAGTTACTGTAGCTCGTTTATACAATATTTTATCATTTCTCCTTCGCTCCTTTTTTTCTCTCTTTGATCCGTTTTCAACAGACTCATTCTCTCATCTTTTTCTCAACACAGAATATACAGAGATATACTTTGCTCAAAAAAAAAAAAAAACACAGACATACACAAACAAACGCGGATCGGTGCTTGACTGGTCGGAGCTCGTGGGTCTTGCCATGGATCGGAGCTCGCGGACGCTGGATCGGAGCTGGTGGATCGGCGATCAGAGCTCGCGGACGCTGGATCGGAGCTGGCAGATTGGCGATCGGAGCTGGCGGATCAGTGATCGAAGCTCGCGGATCAGTGATCGAAGCTCGCGGATCAGTGATCGAAGCTCGCGGATCAGTGATCGAAGCTCGCGGATTGCGATCGGAGCTCGCGGATCGGCGATCGGAGCTCGCGGATCGGCGATCGGAGCTCGCAGATCGCGATCGGAGCTCGTAGATCGGCGATCGGAGCTCACCGATCGCGATCGGAGCTCACCGATCGCGATCGGAGCTCGCGGATGGTGATTTGAGCTCGTCGATCGGACTCGCGGATGGTGATCTGAGCTGGTGATCGGAGAGGGAGTTGATGGAGAGGAAGAGGGAGAGTCTGAGAGATGGGTTTAGAGAGAGAAAGCAAAAGTGAGAAATGAGCTGGGAGAGAGAGAGAGAGAGCGGTAATTTAAGAGGCAGTTGGGGGAAATAATAAAATATTAAAGAAAATTAATTATTTAATTAAAAAGGGTTGTAGGATAGATGAACTGATGTGGAGGTTTTATAAAATTAGATGTGTAAAATAGAAAAAGTGGGTTTTTAGTGTAAAGTGAATGTGTAAAATGAATGAGCTGGTGTGGATGCTCTTATATCTTTTTATTGAATGTGAATTTTGAAAAATTCACAGTTAAATTGCATTTTCTTATTATATTCTCAATACTTGCAAAATTTCAAGAAAATAAAAATCAATAGCTATGTCATTAATCAAATATTAAAATTTTAAGTTTTTGTAGTCTTATGCATAAAAAGTACATTTGTGAATCGAATAATAATTCACATCCAATTTGAACAATATTTAACATACATGTTAAGAACATAAAGAATATACAATCTAACAGCTAAATTTTCAAAATATATAATCATATATATCTATCATTACAATAAAAATAAATAAACAAAATTCAAGCTCAAATTGCAACAAAGAGATGCTCACATAATATGCGGGAAAAAATGCTATAAAATAACTTGTAATTGTGTACAACAACACGCATCCAAAGTACGACAATTCAATTATATACTTAGATGGGTATAATTAACTAATAATTTTTTATAATAAGTTGACTCAACAATTTTAAACAGATAAAATACTTTTAATAAAATAGTGATGAAGTAATATAGTCCACCATCAATTATAAGGGCCGTATAATTTCTCGTCCGAAATGTAGAATTTGGTAAACCAGCCAGAAAGATTAGGAATGGCAACGGGTCGGGTTCGGGTCGGGTTTTTGCATACCCGGACCCGACCCGCGGGCCAAGACCCGAAACCCGGACCCGGCCCGAATAATAATCGGGTTTTTTTCTCGGGGCCCAGACCCGCCCCGCCGGGCCCCGCGGGCCCCGTTTAACTTATTGGGCCCAAATTTAGCCCAACCAAAAAAAAAAATTGAAGCCCATTAAATTTTTTTTCCTAAATTCAAGCCCATTCAAGTCATTTAACATGGCCCAAATGCCAAAATTTGCCCTGTTATATGGTAGCCAAATCATTTACCTCCATTTATATCATTATATGGCACCCAAAATCATCTTATATGGCAATAAATTACTTAAAAAGCTACAAAATAAATCTCACAAATCTAAGAAATTACAAAATGTCTTATCCTCCACAAATCAACAAATTAAAAAGACTAAGAAATTGCAAATGGTTTAGAATAATTACAAACCAACAAATTAATCTAACAAGTCTAAGAAATTAAAACGGCTACTAAATTATTACAAAATGTTTAATCGTCCACAACTGTGACACAACTCCCTTCCTCTTCATTAGGCTCCTTATCATCAAGAATTGTTTGAAAATCACAATCACCAGACATAGTTGAAGAACCTACAACAACAAGGAATTAAAAAATGGAATAAACTTCATCAATTTGTAACAAGCAAATATAAAGCTCATACTCAAGGTGTACTTAAGGTGTACTTATAGACTCTAAACAATATAAAGCTCTTCACCCCTAGAGTATACCATTTTCTAGTGCAAACATGTTCCACCATAATTACCAGAGCCTTACAACTGTAGAAAGGAATACACAACAATTGGGATTTTTTTTCTTAAAGACATTTGAAACAAGGATTAATCATGGTACCAAAAATCAGAGCAATTACTGGGAAAAAAACTAGTTGAGTGGCAAAGGAAAAATGTAAGACCATGAAGATGCCCAAACGAACTGGATGTTTTTTCAACCATTGCAGGTTTAACCCATCTACACTGTAACATAATGATGTGTAACCAGAGTTTACGCAAACAAATTTGTAACCAAGATATATTTCTAGATGATTATTCAAAATAAATTATTAAAAAACCAAAAAAATTACGTATTAGCTAAAAGTACTCTTTCGAGCAATAAATAAGTACAAATTAATTTTTGCTACAAGCTTTTAGATCGGATTAGATATTTAAACTACAAGATTTATTTTTGGTTTTTTTTTTTCGAAACGAGTTACGAGATGATCACTTTCAAAACCATAAAAAAAAAAAAAAAAAAAAGCATCACGGAGAGAATCGATTAAAATTCTAATCCAACTCGAACTAATTATAAACTAAATAGAAAGCATATATAAAATCGAGTACCCGAAAGGGAATTGAAGTAATAGAATCGTCACCGGTCTCTCGAAGTTCAACAAATTGTAGTGGCTTTCCTCATCGTTGACGGAATCGAGTAGCCTTGACCTTGGCCTAGCACCGAAATGTCGGCACGAGAGACCAGAGAAAGAGAGTGGAAGCGTAGAAGCCAGCGAGGAAGAAGGAGGAGCATAAGAGAATGACAGACGGTAACCCTAGCTTGTTCGCCTTCAGGCTTAGGCTCGGAGCTCGGGGGCGTGTGCGAGGCGAGTGGTGTGTGCTGGCGAGGCGAGGCGAGGCGAGAGCTGCGGCTGGCTGTGAGTGTGAGAGAGGCGAGAGGGCAGGGGCTGGTGTGAGTGTGAGAGGCGGCTGGTGTTGTGAGTGTGAGAGAGTAGAGAGTAGAGAACTAGGGTTTCTTACCAAATCAGAAAATATATATATAAGGGGTATTTTAGTAATTTCATATACCGGGTATTTAACCGGGTATTTATCCGGGTCGGGTCTGGATTTTTTTGATAAAACCCGGACCCGACCCGGACCCGCTTCGGGTTTTTTTTTTAAAATCCATACCCGACCCTATTCTTTATCGGACCGGGTAAAACCCGGCCCATTAGGGTCGGGCTAGACCGGATATCCGCGGGTCGGATTTAAATTGCCATCCCTAAGAAAGATTTGTCTGCATTTGGAAATGGGAGGGTTGAAGTTGAACTGCTTTTCCGGTTACCGGTATACGCGTGCAAGAAATTCAATGAATCAGGACAAAGTCGTTGGGAAGTTAGTCAAAACGAAACACTTTTGTATATAACATTAAACAATTTGTAGTATCTGATTGATTCTTTAATGCCATGATAGGATAGGAGTGAAAAAAATGTATGATAAATGTTTTGAGGACATATGACTGGCGGTGCTTTATATGCCCTTTATAAAGATTGATTGTGTGACTTCTCAATTTAAGGTTTTGGATTTTTTTTCAGAAAATGTTTGATCAAAAGAGTTCAAATCCCATGACTATTTGAACAGCCCTTTAGTAGTTAGTACCTTGCCAAAACCATATAAGAAAACACAAAAATATCTTATCTGAGAAAAATATATCTAATTTAAGAATATAACAATTATGAATCACACATATTAGAAGTACCTATCATTTGAATAAGCTCTACTTCGTGGAGCATCTTGGGTTCGAGTCACCCTCTCCAATTAACCACGTGTCAGTGTTCCTTATACTTCATCAAAATGAGGTTTTAACTTAGGAGCGTTTATGAGCTATTCTATAGTTCAGATAGAAAAGTCACTCTAGTTATCCCTTCTAACTATTTTTTATTTACCATAAAAAAAAAATTTAAAATCATTTGAATAAGTAAAAAGAAAAAATCATATTGGGGTTTGGAGTTTGGATCCAAAAACTCCAGAGATGACTTGCTCAATAAGCCGAATTAAAGCCTCGTTTGGGAGGAGAGAATAGAATGGAATGGAAAGGAATGAAAAGAATAATTTTATAATATTCTTCCCTTTCCTTGTTTGG
The DNA here is from genome assembly GCF_040712315.1 of Castanea sativa. Classification (NCBI taxonomy): domain Eukaryota; kingdom Viridiplantae; phylum Streptophyta; class Magnoliopsida; order Fagales; family Fagaceae; genus Castanea; species Castanea sativa. The sequence continues at coordinate 86,120,624 of NC_134013.1, read as the reverse complement.
GAGTTTTAATGGAGGGAATGGAAAGTCCATTCCCTTGTTTAGGAGTTTAAGTGGGAGGGAATAGAATAGGTAAGAGGGAACACTCATTCCTCTATATTCTCTTAAAACCTCAAATTTTCATTCCCCCGAAATTGGAAGGATTAGGAGAGAATGGAATTAGATTTAATAATTTTTTTACTAAAACTCCCAAAATACTCCTAATATTCAACTCTTTATTTTAAAATAAGGGTCTAATAGTAATATTGTCATAAAATGATTCCATTCCATTCTCTCCATATTACTCCGAAACAAGATTACTTACATTTCATTCATTTTCATTCATTTCCATTCCTTTATTTTAAAACATCCGATCAAGGTTACTTAATTCCATTCAATTCCATTATTTTTCATTCATTTCCCTTACTTAAATCCACTTCATTTCATTCTATTCCCTTATGATCATTCAATTCCATTCCATTCCATTCCCTTATGAACTCCCAAATGAAGCCTAAATGTCTTGCAAAATCAATTGGGCGAAATGACCAATAATTCTTTGAGCTTAAACAACCTGGTGCATTCAGGCTAAAAGGCCCACAACCCTTTTAGATCCTTGGGCTTGATAACTCTTGATGTAATATCATGTGGGTTTAGACTCACAAGTAGAGAAAGTTCAAACGCATGGTCCTTTCTAAGTCCAAACAAAACCCAACCCTTTTTATTTAAAGCAAAAATGTCTAGCTCAAGATCTTCTTTCTAAAGAAGAGTCAAGACTCAAGACAACAATGCACTTTGGTCAAGTATGGAGCTCATGAATCAAGGCACCTAGACAAGCCCAAGTACTAGGCAGAGTATCAAACTCCTAACCAGGAGGCTTTCATTCCAAAATTTGTGAGAAGAATTAATGGTATGTTTCATTTAACTGTGCAAAATTTCTTTTGTAAATATATAAACTTGTTTTTTGATATTTGGAAGAATGGTTAACTCTTTGTATAGTTTATTGTCACTGTTATATAAATCTAATGCTCTTGGATCTAACATTTTATGGTTCTGCATACTTATCTTTGGGACTGAATGATATTTAAAAAAAAAAAAAAAGCTAAAACACCATTGTGGGGTAAAATAAATAAAATGCGTATTTAGGCCTTGGACCTGGTTTGTTGGTGTAAGTCTGTCCAAGCAGAATCTTTGAGGCCCACAGGCCAGTTCACACTATGAAAGATGAAGGAGTTGTCCAAGGAAGCGTACCTCCTCGGACGAGCACCTTCTCGGACGGGCCCAGTAAAGTCATGGGATGTACCAAGGGATTTAGAGACAAGATTTCGAAAGATCTATTGGGTAGAGACGTGATCCACGTAGTGGTTAGAATGAAGAACATGTGAGAAATATCAGAAGAGAAAAAAGCTGCTACCACCGCATTAAAGGCCCTGCACCTACCTCCCTGGCCGCATTAATGGAGGAATGACCTCTGAACAGTAATATTCAGTCTTCCAGCTATTATTTGAAGACTTCAAAAATGTGGTTGATGGGACAAGTATCTATTTGGAAAATCTGTGTTACACGTGGAAGAAGATGGATATAAGAAGACGAGAGAGGTATGAAGAGGGGTGACCTTTTTTTGAAACGAAAATTGTAATTTTTTGCTTAAAGAAAGAAAGGCAATACAAGTGGTCATCGGCTTACGTTCGAGAAGAGTTTTTTGTCATATTTATCTATTATTTGCATAGATCGCAACATTCTAGCCTATTTATTAACTCTCCAATATCCCTAACCTAGGTTTCAAACCCATACTCTACAAATTTCATTGTATAAGACTCTTTGAGCCTGAGTCCATCTAGGGATTGGACCGGGTACAAATTGTGCACTTACAACCATATAGAAAATGCTCAAAAGATAATGGAGCTTTTATTTTTGTAGTAAATAAATATTAAGAATATTTTGATCATACATATTTATTTATTTTTTACTTTATACACAAGTTTACGACTAGTTTAAATTAGTATAATATTATTTAAAATTAAGGTAAACTAAATTGTGCACAACAAAACCAAATGAGTATAATTGTTTTGCTTATAGGGTTTAAATTGAAGCAAGCAAAAGATATTTTGTTTGTGTCAATGAAAAACATTTTTTAAAAATATTTTTTTCTCGAGTTTTTTAATATTTGGTAGTACCATAAAATATGAGTTAAAGGAAAACTAAAATTTAGTAAACCAGAAAACCCAAATAAAAATTTAGTATTTCTTTTTTTTAAGAGTTTTCTGAATTTATTTTTTGAGAAACAATCTCATTTTCTTGTTGCCCTCTCATGTTTTGAATCATACAAGAAATATTACTAATTTTTTGCACATACCAAACACCAAAATATTTTTCAGCTCATTTTAAAAGTCGTTATCAAATACAGAAAAAAAAAAAAAAATTATTATCCAAAACCTTGTCCAAAACAAATGGAGTAGTAATTAAATTAGAGTATCAAGTCTTTTTAAGTAAACTTAAGGGAGCGACGTCGTTTTGGTACTCTTTGCCTTACTATGACGCTTCTTAAACAAAGCGCAACTTTGAAATCCATAAAGCCCCAAAACAACACAAAACCCATGGACTCAATCACTCTCACAACTCCACCACACACAGACCACCATGGGCGACCGCGACAGAGCTCGCGATCGCGATCGCGATCGAGAACGCGACCGAGACCGAGACCGAGATCGAGACCGAGACCGAGACCGAGACCGAGAACGAGACAGAGACAGAGAGCGAGACAGAGAGAGGCGGAGAGACAAGGAGGACCGCGACCGTGACCGCGACAGAGACCGAGACCGAGACCGAGTTAGCCGCAGCAAGAGGTCCCGTACACCGGACCGCACGCGAACCTCGCGCCACACGCGGTCCCACACTCGCTCGCCGGACCGAAAGCGCCGCCGTCAGCGCAGCGAGTCCACCGACGAGAGGGACCGTCAAAAGGCCGCCGTGTCGGAATTCGTCGACGGAATCGCGAAAGAGCACCAAAAGCTCAAGGACAAAGACAAGGACAACGGCAATGGCAAGAAAGACGAAGATCAGGTTATGGCGGAAGGTGTGGACGAAGACGAGCTTGAGATGATGAAGAAATTAGGGATTCCTGTTGGCTTCGACTCCACGAAGGGAAAACCTGTCCCCGGAGCTGACGTCAGCGCCGTTAGAGCTGTGACGAAGCGAATGCCAAGGCAGTATATGAACCGCCGCGGTGGCTTCAATCGCCCCTTGCCCGCCGAACGCAACCGCTGATTCCGATTCCAGATTAGGTTAGCATTGTGCTTTCGATACTCTTTGAATTATGTTTGAATTTGATTGATTGATTTAGTGCTCTATGAATTTGCTTCAATTGTCGAATTAAACAGTGATTTATGGTTTCAAATACACTGTGAATACTGAACTAAACATTAACCTATGCGCGATTTTAGTCCCTGAAGTCTAATTAGTCACTTATGGCCGAACTAAGAGCTGTCACGGGCGCGAATTTAGTCCTTGAAGTTTAATTAGTCACTTGTGATTGAACTAAAAGCTGACTTTTGCGCGATTTTAGTCTTTGAAGTTAATTTGTGCTTATGGCTGAACTAAAAGCAGACGCGTCATCACTCTGTTAGTCTTTTAAGTTTGATTGTTAGGGACTAAAAGCGATCGTCTTAAGTTTAGGGTTAAAGCCAGTCACTTTAAACTTTAGGGAATAGTTAAGGATGAAAATCAGTAACTTGTATGTTAGAGACCAAAAGCAATCACTTTAAACTTCAGGGATTAGTCAAGAACTAAAAATAAGTAACTTCAAGGACTGAAATCGCATGTAGGATAAAGATTAGGAATCGATAGTTTATTTTGCTGTTTTTAAACTAAATGCATATTGTAAGTATGGACATTATATGTAAATGATATTGCTCCTTACTTTTGTTACTGATGATGTGTAGCATTTCAATTGTTTACATAATGCTATATTGTGCTTCATTAATTTTAATCTGTCTTTTCTTGTACTTGTTCTAGTTGGTGTTGGTGTCATGAGAGATACCTTAAGGTTGTGTTTGGAGACTTAGATTTAGATTTGGATTTAGATTTTGAATTAATAGATTTGAAATGCCTTGATTTCAAATTCAAGCATTTTAAAGGTTTAAAATCCTTGGTGGATTTGTCAAAATCCAAATCCTTGACCTTTTCTAAACTGTCTAAACAATATATTTGGATTTTAATCATCCAAATCCAAATGCCCAAATCATGTCATCCAAATGCATCATAGATGATTTTCTTGTGAACTTCATTTAGTAACATTGTTACATAATTTGATTCTTTACTGTAGCCATGATGGGGTAGACAATGGAGGCATGTTCAGCTGCAGATTTAAGTATGGGGTGCTATTTCTGAATGTCTGTTTGATGTGTGTGATTGGACTTTTGAAACTCTGCATTGTTTGTTTTTGCTTTATTCTTACATTTTTCAGCAATAAAGCTTTTTTATTTTTTTAAGATTGGAATAATTATGGTACCCTGAGCCTGAGGGTATAGGCTCTTTCAATGCTATTTTTTGGGTTTAGGGCTAGGGATGCTTGGGTTGTGTTTTCATAAGCTTTTATCTACAATGAAAGGAATAACCATGTTTTTGTGCTTGAGGAGCACAGGTATAACTGTATAAGTTTCCTTATGGGGTATTAAAGCTCTTTTGTGTTTGGGTCATCCGAGGTTAATAGAGCAAACGTGTTATTGAACTTAGGGTCAAAGAGATAAATAAGTCATTGTAGTTATTGAACACATTCAATATTCATCTAATGCATTTTTGGCAAATGTTTTGGCTCATTATATGTTGTTGTTTTTGGGTGTTTCAGAATTCAAACCAATACCAAGCTACCAGTTGTTTGACATTGCAAATCCATGTCCCCCAATTATTTTGGTTTATACATGTGGGTGATTTTTTTTTTTTTCTTCTTACCTATCAAAAGAAAGCATGTGGCTGATTTCCGGTGTTTTGAGATAAATAGTAGCCTACAAGCTGCCATTGCCTTGGCAATTGATGTAGGACAAATTGGGGAATTTGTTTACCTATGCTTGTGTTGGGTTTAAGGTTAGGAGAATTTGTGGATCTAGGGTTTAGAATTATGGGATTGTGAAAGGAATTAAAAGATGGTTTGATGAGTTATTTGATGGCTATTTAGTAGAAGAACTCAAGAAAGTATTTGGGGTTTTGAGGGTTTTATAGGTAAAAGAAAGGGCTTGATTTGAGATTGCAAGAAAGAGGGGAAATAGAGGATTGTAGGTTGTTTTGGGTAGTATGAATAGTACCATAAAAATTAATTTTAAATGAGTTATGAAGTAGTTTTAAATTGGAGAGATATTCGACACAAAATTAAAATAATTTTGAAATCTAATTTAGGATGCTTGGTAGTTTGCACAAAATTAGAGTGGATTAGCTTAATCCTTTATTGAGCTTCAGATGTTACTGGATAAGATTAAAGACTAATGGCTAAATTGATTTTCTTCACAAATCAATGAAATATAATCGTTAATGATAGCTGTAGGATGAAAGGAATTTAGCTCTTTGTTTAAATGTTGAATTGAACGAAGTGGGAAAGGAATTTGTGTAGGTAAAATTGGATTGTAATATTAAATGAAATGATGGTAACAAAGTAATTTCAGCTTATGAGATTTTGGATGATAACTGATGCATGAGTTTTATTTGTTGTCCTTGTGATTTGGCAACAAAGCAATGTTGCCATCTGTTTTAAAATTGGTGTGGGTATGTATGTCGGTATGTGTTTCTCAAAGTTTTTAGGTTGATTTTTGTTGTTCAGTGAAGTTATTAATTCTAGAATTGTGAAAAGCTGAGAATTATTTATGCAATATATTGGTCTTAAATTGCAATGATCAATTTTGTTCTCTTTCCAGATGGGTGGTCTTCTTCCGGCAAGAATTGATCAGATGCAGACTTGGATGCTTGAAACCCTTTAGTAGGTCGCAAATGAATGAGGCCATGTAAGACTTTCATTATTGTATTGAGCATCTGATGACTGCTATCTTGAGACTCAGATTTTTTTATTAGTGTATTGTATCTGATTTTTCTAGATATTTTTATCAGTTTTCGAATTTTGGGATTTATATTTAGTATCTGGTATTACTTGTATGGTCCGTCTGAGATGTGATGTGTTGTATCCAAGGAGATCACTCAAGCATGTAATAATTTGTATGCTTCAATCCTTTTAACTCCTTGGCCACTTGTCATAGCTTCTGAGAGTACATTGTACATTGTTTGAAGGACCATGTGTGTTATCTTGACAGGACATGCATTTAACGCTTTCTTTTAATCTTCTATTATTACAGCAAAGGCAACACTGCCACAAAGGGATAACACTGCACATCTATAGAATATCATGGGTATATGTCTCTGTTTTGCTCCACTTGGTATTTCTATAACTTCGGTTTAGTATGTATTTTATGTATATTTCTTTTTCTTCTCTCTCTCTCTCTCTCTCTCTCTCTCTCTCTCAATGCTTGATAGAAGAGGAGGTTTCTTGGATGGTTGTCTCTTTTAGTTAATCTTATTTTATGCTGTATCCCTTCCTCCTCCTCTTCCTTTGGCTAATTCATTTTACACATTTTTAAGAAGAGAGGTTGGGTAGATGTGTCTGCAATGAATACTAGAGATTGTTATTCTCTAAGATGCAACCCATCTAGTGGCACCAAGTTCAGATAATAGTCGTATTTTTTTTAAACAGTTATTTAGCACACTATTTATCCACATCCATTTAGATTATGCCGCTTGGACAAGGTATAGTGCAAGCTTTGAAGTGGTCCAATTGTATTGGGAGAAAGAAGCTATAGGTTCCCCGAGCTTTAAACTCAACAAGAAGCTTCAATTGAATAGGGAGAAGGTTTAAAGAAGTGTAACCAAAATCACTTTGGATTATGCAGGGTCGTGATTAAATAAATAGAAGAAAGATTAGCAAAATTGAAGAAGCATGATCCTACAAAGGATAATCTGCAGTTAGGCTTGTTTGAATACTGAATTGGAATAATGGTTATTACGGGATGAGATGGTTTGGAGACAAAATCTAGAGAAATGTGGTTGCATGAAGGAGATTGAAACTCTAGTTTTTTTTTTTTCACCTATCCGCCATCTTTTGTATTAGAGAATAGTATTAGAGACCATTTTATAGATAAATTTGAAAAGCTTTTCTCCTCAACTTTTCCATCCTTCCCGAGGGGGTTAGATAATAGATTACATTATCCAGCAATGTATTACGGAGCATGAAAATGACGCCTTTCAAGGATACCCCATATATGTGGAAGTTAAGCTGGTGGTATGGAGTATAAACCCATGGAATGCCTCTGGGCCTGATGGCATGTCAGGTCTATATTATGCACATTATCAGGAAGCTGTTGGCAACCAATTAGTTGATGCTGTCCAATCCTTTCTTTAGAACTGGCTATCTCAAGAGATAAAATTCATCATTTTATCTTTTTGGGTAAAACTTAGATACAGTACTTTAGATGCAGTTATTTAGGTATTCCTTTTAAAATTTAGCCACGTGTCTATTTAAATAATTCAACTAATGGCGTTAACATCTCTTTGCTTTTCTATTTTTACTCTTTTTTCCCCTTGGTTACATTAGAAAACCCACGAGAAAAACCCCAGAACCCAACCTCTCTAGCTCAGCAAAACTGAACCGCCACAAGGCAGCCCTCCACGGATTTGCTTCATGTGGTTGAGGAACCACTGGACACTGATACAAAATGAACCCACTGCCTCACATCAACACATGAGCACCATTAGTGTTTCTCTCTCCGAACTGGGTCTGATAAAGCACTGAGATTTGGAATTCCAAGTGAGCTTTTGTAGAAAAGAATGACGTATATTTTAGGGCGACCACTGTAGCACCAAAGAAACTCAATTTTTTGAGGAGTTTTTATTTATTTATTTTATTTACATATATATATATTAACACACAAAAATAAAATAAAAACTAGTAGCAGGGAGTAAAAATCTTGAAGAAGACAACAATACCAGTGCCTGATCTGTTTGGCTATTTTGTTTTATCTAATATGTATAGCGTTGGTTGGTTTTCAAACAATCCGAATTTGAATTGATGGCCATGGGAAACATTATTTACTAAATATTCCCTTGGGTTGGGAGTGGCGAGTCTGGAACTGTGGATTATGGTGGCCGTTTATTTTGTTAAGGTTTGTGTTCAAGAAGTTCCTCCACCGGATGCCAATGTCAACAACAACGCTAGGTTAGGTGGCTAGTTTTTTCTTGGGTAATCTTGTCAACGAATCTAGTGGATTTTATTCTGTTGTCAACGTTAAACAGGGGTGTAACGTTTTGTTTGCTAAGTTGGATAAGTTGGACACATGGCTAAATTTTAAAAGGGGTACCTAAAGAACTGCATATAAGGTACTGTACCTAAGTTTTGCCCTATCTTTTTAATCCCCAAAGCTTCCAATTTATGAAGCACAAGTGCGTTTTTGGATTCGGGTGCGGGTGCGAGTGCGGAATTCGGCAATTTTTGAAAAATAGGGTGTTGGTATGGCGGAGTGCGGTGATTAAAAATTATTAAAAATATCTTTATATAGTGAATTTAATATTTTTTATATATAAAAATTCAAATAAAGGGTAGAGTTTATTATTAAAAAACAATTATTTATGATTAGTTTTTAATAAAATGAATATTTTTTGTAATTGTAAACAAAAAACCACCTTTCAAGAAGGTTCCTTTACTCCTTTTCCAATTCCAAAGCCCACCCACGTGAAACAATTAACTTTTCCACCTACTTAATTTATATTCTTTTGTTATATACCTTTATTCTTCTTCCTCACATGTTCTAACCATTTATTTGTATCTTCTCATCTTCTTCTTCCATCTTTTTTTTTTCTCTCTCTCTCACAAGGCCATATGAAGCAGAAGAATGGCGGCTAGCGGCCCATTTCGGCCTATTTTGGCTAGATTCAGACCGATTCGGCCATTTTGGCTCCTATTTTTGCCAGAATTGGACTAAATCGGCCAGTTCAAGCCGAATCAGGAAAAAAAAAGGCAAATCGGTGTGTCGGACGTCAAATGCCGGATGCCGCATCGGGATGGGTCCAGTGCGGGTGCGATGACCCTAGAGCCGCACCCGTGCTTTCTTGCTTCCAATGCTCATTTTTCCTCTAAATTTAGACCTATTAATTTACGTAATGTTAAGTAATAAGCTTATTGCAAAAAAATAAAAAATAAAAATTGACTACAAGAATTGGACCCTTACTTGCCAAATTGATTTCCCCCATCTATTGGCTTTTGTCTCTAATTGATGGATTGCTGAAAAGGATTATTATTTTTCAAGAGCTATAACATGGTTTAGTTTATTTATTTATTAGAGACATTCAGCTATTTACATAGTTTTAGGCACAAAAAAAAGAAAAGATAAATGTATGGCCGAATTGGAATTAAGCTAGACATGTCCTGTCCATAACCAAATTAACAGAATGTTTTAGGTTTAGAGATGTGTTCATCCAAGTAAAAGATTAAGGCAAAGAATCTCTCTTTACCTTTTCATAATAATATGTTCTAAGGTTTTATACAGAATACTTGCTCAAGAGCAGAGTAGAGGTGCTGTGTAGGGGAGAAAAGCAGTCAGGTGTGTTCCCTTAATAGCCCATCTTGTGTATGTAGATGAGCTTGTGTTGTTCTATCAAACCAACAGACCAAAAGTTGAAGCTATGAGTTGTGTAGACAAGCATTGTAGGTTGTCTGGAGTCGGGACAGCAAGTTAATATTGTTCATTGATCCAGGAGAAAGCAGCTTAGGAGTTTGCTTGATATGAGAGAAATAAGTAAACATTCAAGGTACCTACGCTCACCCATGATTTTATCCAATAGGAAAGTTGAGGATTTTAGGTACTTGAAAGATGAGTGGAGAAAAAAATTGTGTGGATATTGGAGTAAATGATTGTTTTGGGCAGGTAGAGTGCTATGATTAAGTTGTTGGTCCAAGATATTGCAACCTATGTAATCTCCACATTCAAGCTCCCGGATCAGTTGTGATAAACTTGACTGTATGGCTAGTCGTTTACGGTGGAAACATAAGCTGGGGGAAGGTAAATACTTGTCATTGAGGGCATGTGATTTGTTGCGTTAACCAACAATTCAGGGGTTCTCAATTTTAGGAGTTTGGATATCAACAAGGCAATGTTACAAAATTGGGGTGAATGATTGCTACAAACAGAGAGATCCTATGTGTTAGTGTTAAGGAGAAAATATGGTGAAAATAACATTTGGTTACATGGTACTAAGGTTGAGGTCCTTGTGGAGGGGTTTGTCGATGGAGAAAGGTAGATTTTGGGTATGGGTATCGAAATGGGTGCCATACTAACTTGGTGGGCATGATATTTTGGGTTTTTGTCAGTTGGTCTTGCTGGTGAGGCGAGGAGCCTTGAGAATAGCTCGCTTAGCCTTTCATGGGCTTCTAAACCTCACACATATGACCACTCTAGTGGCTTTATGTCACAATTAACAGAATCATTAAGGCAAATATACACTGTTAATGCTTAAGATTTAGTACACGAGATGATGTGTCAATTTTTTTATATCTTAATATATCTAATAGAGTGATGATGTGTCAATTTTTAGTTTGATCACATTATCTAAGGGACTAAAAGCAATCACTTTAACCTTTCAGATCTACAATTGCACATAGAGTTTAACTTTTTTTTTTTTTTTTTAAACACTCATGGACTTAAGTTTAGGGGTCAATAGTGTTTTTTTTTTTTTTTTTTGCCTAAATGTTAACAAAAATACTTTAATATGTATGTATGAAACAAGAGCTTTAGGCATAGCACAATTTTTTTTTTTTTTGTAATTATCTAAAACATTTTTGTTTTAAGGTGGCCAATTTAGTAAAAAAATAATTGGTTATTGAGGTGGAATTATATGATTTTTTTTAGTCTTAATTCAATATTATACAGTAATACATATCACTTTTTGTACTGAATGGGATAGGATGGTTGGTGAAGTTGCATACATATTTAATTCATATAAATTGCCGTATCTTATAATAAAAGTATATTACTAAAAAAACAACTACTTAACAATTAAAAGTCCACTAAAAACAATTAAATTATATGCTATTAGCTCACAAAAGAACAGGAAATAGTTGTAAAAATGTATTTGGGGTAATATTTCGTCAAGAAACTCGATGTTCATTGGTAAAAAAAAATAAAAATAAAAAAGTATTCACAATATGAATAATGCTTACACTGGATCAAGGCTTTCATGTTAACTTATCTATGCATCCTCATTTTGTGTCGGCATTGCATTTGGCCAGCTTATTTTCTAAAGTGACTTTAGCGTATAATAAAGTTCACATACTCTAAATATGTCAGACTTAAGAGCATCAACAATGGATAGGCCAAATCCCAAATGTAGGCCTATTTTACAATTTAGGCCCAAAATGCCCACTCTATTAGATGTTGTAAAAAAAAAAAAAAACAATTGTGCTACAATACCATCTTAAATGTAAGATGGTACTATATCTGAAGGGGATTAAAAAAAAATTCAATACTCTCTCTCCTCTTTTTAACTCGAAAATTTCTCTCTCCTCTTATTTTTTCTCTTCTTTTCTCTCTCTTCCTTCTCTTTTTCTCATCTGCTCTCTTCAAACCCAAGACCTCGTGGGTTTTGACAACGGTGGAATCAGATGACTCCGATGGGTTTGAATCGGAGCTCCGATGGCTCCGATAGTGATTTCGATGAGGCATTGGTGATAGGTTTCTTTGAAGGTATGGGTTTTGACAACGGTGGAAATCGTGGGTTTTGACGACGATGGGTTGGGTTTGGATCGGTGTGAGGGTTCCGATGGGTTTGAAACTCTTGGATTGTGATATGTTTTTGTTTGGTGTGAAGATGAAAGAAAATAAGAGAAAATTATAGGTTTTGTTGTTGTTCTAGTTTGCCTTTTTGATGGATGAGAGCGTAGTTCAACTTAGCTTTGTGTGTTTTCTGTATGAATTTTTTTTTAGGTAATGTTTGTCTGATTAGAAAATTGGGATGAAAAAGAAAGTTTTGACGAACTGTGTATTCTGTTTTGTGTGGTCAATCATGGGTTTATGTGTGTGTGGCTCTGTGTTGAAACCAGTGCTAGAGGTTGAGGGAGAAAGAGAGGAAAAGGAATAGAAAAAGAGAAATAGTAAAAAATAAAATGAATAAAATAAAATATTTAAATAAAATGAGAAAAAAATAAAATTTTGAAATGTTGAATATATTTTAAAATGATATAATATAATTAATAAAGTAACTTTTTAAGATAATAAAATAGGATAGAATTGAAAAAATCATGATAGATGCTCTAAACTTTCAGTTTATTTGTTAAACCCACTTTTTGTCTCACATTACCGACGGAAAATAAGCAATAAATCCTTTAGCAATATTGGTTGTGTATGAGCAAAAGTCATGGTAATTCTTGATACCCACCACATGTTGAGAAACAAGGGGCGTGCCAGTGCCAGTGCCAGTGCCAGTGCCAAGTCAAATCTGATGGAATTTCAAAACCCCTAGCCCCCACCAAAAAGAAGCCTAAAAACCATGGGCTAGTGATGTCCCACATTACTAGCCCCACATTACAATATATAGAAGTAGATTATTAAAAATAAGCTAGAATCTATGAGCTAATTACATCACACAGATCATATAAAAGATATTATTTTTTAACAAAAAAAAGTGAAAAAATAACTCATGAGTATCTTCTCCAAAGATGCTTTGCTAGTACATATTAGAAGGTACCTACCATCTTAGATACAGAGGAATCCTCTTCAAAAACACCCAAATTTCTTATTGGTACCGCATAAAGGGATTTTAAAAAACAAACATTGGGTTTGAAAATCTTTGAAGAGGAAGGTTAAAAAAAACCCAAAGCAAGCACCTTAAGCACCGGTGGTGGGTTTCTGAATGACAAAGGCCATGCACTGAACTTGTTTCTTGTTGTCAAAAGCCAAGCAGCGAATATAAGCATTTGGGTAAGTCTTTTTGCACTCCTGCATTTCATTGAGGACTTGAGAGGCATCACTGCACCCAAACATGGGTAGCTTCCACAGTGTCCAATACCTCCCATCATAGTATCCTGGCATTCGGCTATTTTCTCTACGAACACTCCCCACCTTACATAGAAATTAAACAAAAACATTAAATTATACAGACTGACATGATAATGAATGTGATTGGCGTAACTTTAACTCATCAACAACATAACAAATAATAAATAAGAGTTTGAATTAGTCTCTTGTTTTGTGATCATTGACACATTAGTTTGTAAAGACTAAACAATAAAATTTGTAGTGTCTTGATATCACTTGGGAGTAATGAATTCTCTGAAAAGATGAGCATAGATTCATGTGTGCCGGTTATTTTGGCTTATTGATTTGGAATATGAGTGGTGTACATAAACAAATGATTTACATGCCTTTTTTTTTTTAATTTAATACAAACAAATTGATGAATAAAGATTCCATTTGTTGAAACATGGTATAATGGAAACATAATTAACTATAAATGTTAATTAATCTCATCTAACCTCATCAAACTCAAGGCAAGGAATCCATCCCATTTTTATCATGTAATCAACCTCCTTTGCAATTGAATCCTCAGTGAGGGGAGGGAGGTAGGAGAGTGTCTCAAACTTTTTGTTGTTAATGGGATTCCATGTCTGTTAAAAATTATCAATTAAACAGAACAAGTTAGAAGGAGAAAAACTAGTAATAATATCAATGATCAGTGAGTTTTTAGTTTTATATCAACAATATTACCTTCATGCAGTAAGTTTTAGAACCATTGGAGATAGTTTTCTGGCTCCATCCAATAGATTCTCTCACTGCAGGCAGCTTTGTGGAGTTTGATTTCAAGCCAACAAAGCCTGATACAGCAACCGGATATGTAAAGATCCCAGCAGACATCTTCAGACGGTGGTGGTAGTACTAACAAAGAAGACTGAATAAAAAGAAAGCAGAACAGGTAGCACAGAGTGTGGTATTAGTATTACAAGTGTTTGTGTTTGAAGGTGGTATAATTGGTTGTGATGAAGTAAAGGACAAAGAGTCGGCATGGCTGTTTATGAATTGTGATGTATGGTTTTGTTAGGGGGAGAGTGGTATTAACAAAAAAGGCTACAATGTGGTGTAATGTTTTATTTTGGTGCTTTAACCTGTAGTGTATCACCAACTACACCTTTTTTTTTATGTATTAAGGTAATTAATTACTGCTTATCTACGTATGGCACGCGAATCAAGGTATGTTACTTAGACCCACCATGAGCTGCTGGTCCGGATCAAGTCTGGGGTAAAATTGCCACTATCCCCGATCAACTCAAATCTAGAATCGCACCACGGTGAGTCGTTGGGTCTTCGACCCACCATGTCTTAATGGGTCTAGTGGTTAAATCAGTCGAAGCACTTGGGCTAAATAGAGTTATTACTTCTAGTATTTTTTTGATGGATCTTGCCAAATTTGGTTGAGATCTCCTTAGAATTTCAATTTATGGGTGACACGCGTGAAGAACGGTAGAGATCAGCAATCTCGTCAGATTTTGTAGGAAGAGATCTATTATCGACCGCCAAGTTAAGCAGATTCACCGTGAAGAGAAGAAAAATCATCCTCGTCTATCATATAGCAAAAGAGGAAAAATTTAGCATTGTCTATCAAGCGAGTATTGTCCATATGATGAACAACTACAACATACATTAAATAAGTTCTCCATAAATGACATAAATAACAATTAACACGCTAGACGGGCAAAAGCGTAACCGACGGATCAATAAGCAAAAGACCATTGAAATTTATAACAACTCCAAAGTCATTACTGATGAGTGTTAATTTATCGAGTTTGTCTATCTCTCAACAGACGAATTAAATGTTATTCAATGCAAGGTGTAACGTACTAACATCAATGACCGACAAAACTATACAAGACATTTAATGCTCAAAGTAGCTAAGGAGTAACGTATGGGCCCTAATGAACGAATAGCTGTTGGTAGACAATAAAAGACAAACATTAATATCAACGACTCCATATCTCATGAATGCAGATATTCATTCAGATAATGAAGACAAGGGCTATAAAAACCCACACAAACCAAAGGCAAGGAGGTACACAATTCTCATCCCAAAAACTATTACTTAGTTGAATTCTTTTGCAATATACTTCAATTGAATTTCATTTTAACTTAATCATCGGAGGGTGTTTGGCAAACACCACACCGATGTATTTCTTTTTTTTCTATTTCATATCTTATTACAAGTTCTTATTACGTATGGGCCCTAATGAACGAATAGCTGTTGGTAGACAATAAAAGACAAACATTAATATCAACGACTCCATATCTCATGAATGCAGATATTCATTCAGATAATGAAGACAAGGGCTATAAAAACCCACACAAACCAAAGGCAAGGAGGTACACAATTCTCATCCCAAAAACTATTACTTAGTTGAATTCTTTTGCAATATACTTCAATTGAATTTCATTCTAACTTAATCATCGGAGGGTGTTTGGCAAACACCACACCGATGTATTTTTTTTTTCTATTTCATATCTTATTACAGGTTCTTCTTTGGAAGAATCCAATGCCTCCGTCCATCTATAGCGATGAGGAATTCAATTGAGGATATTTTGGCATTATCATACCGAATCTAGGATTGGGCCTGATCAAATAATTTAGTTTTTTCGGGTACTGAATCAAGTTGAACAACTCTAATCTCATGTATTAGATATATGCATTCTTCTTCTAATAATATATAAGTCTCATAATAGTATAAAATTCACAAATTATAACAATAATTATGCATATATCTTATACATTAGATATATTTTCCCAATGCATAATACCAAACAATTCTGTACACCAGTTGTTGACGTAAGCATTACACTTTCAACTAAATAGCAGAGAAGAATCATTTTTCTACTAATTTGGCTTTTTTTGGTGCTTG
This sequence comes from Castanea sativa, assembly GCF_040712315.1. Taxonomy (NCBI): domain Eukaryota; kingdom Viridiplantae; phylum Streptophyta; class Magnoliopsida; order Fagales; family Fagaceae; genus Castanea; species Castanea sativa. Next base: position 86,104,687 of record NC_134013.1, on the reverse strand, counting down.
AAAATTTAATATGGGTGGGATGTGGACATGCGTGTCTCAACACCCTTTCACAGACCAACTTGAACATGCGTGTCCTTTTTATTTTTAATATTCAAAAGCCAAGTGGAGTAAATAATTCACACATAAACTATACAGATACAGACGTAGTGATGGGAATCAGCAAGCAAACCTCATTGAAGCACACAACATTACAAACTCTTTGGCAGGCCCAAACTTAGAGACGGCCCATAAACGTAGTTTCTGTAGGCGAAAAACAATAGGAACTCAAAAGCTAGCAGCTGGCTCATCTCAACAACAATCGATGTGGGTGTTTATGTTTTACAAACAAATAAACATATATAGCTTTATCTTCTTGCATTTCAAGCCTTAAATCGCCAAATAAGAAGTCATAATCTATTAATTAATTTTTTTTTGAGAATCAATCTATGAATTAATTAAAACAATGATATTTTACAATGGGAAATTTATCCTGTTAGAACTATGCATGTCACATTTAGCACATATTAATACTCTTGATTGAGTAAAATTAAGAAATAAGTATTATTTGTCCTTACTTTTAGTCTAATCAAGAGATTCTTCTAAGTCAACTTTAGTTCCTTTACATACCCTGCTTAAGATTAAGTAATTAATAAAGGTAAAAATATAGCCACAACAATCTTTCCATTGTGAACATAGAGCCATCAAGTCAAACCAAATAAACTCCTATTTTCACTCTCTATAATTTTTCTTCTTCATTTTATTTAACATTGTATTAGAGCCACTTTACTGTGGACTTCACTCAATTTCAAGCAGCCCACTACCAACTAATGCTCAACTCAGATGTTGATTGCCTTTTTATATCTCTCGATTGCCATTGTCAAGCCATTTCCAGATTTATTTTTTTCTCCAAATGGGCACTTTCCCACTTCATTTTTTCATAGATTCTAATTTTGGGGTGTGTTTTCCTATTTGGTGGTCTTAAGTCACACAACTTGGGCCATAACTCATTCTTCTTGGGTTCAATCTATGCGAAATTTGTTAACTCACTCAAATGCTTCAACACGCCCTTTTCTTTGTCAATATTCTTTTGGCCACCAATGTAGTTGTCCTACCAAAGTAGCCACTCTTTTCTCACTAGTCTTCAGGTATTCATCTATCATTATTTGTTCATTGCCATCGCTAGCATTTTGCAGATTCCATTGTGCTTGGCCGATTCTACATCTAATTTGGTCACTCATTGCCATTTTCAATACATCATTACGGGCTTTTATTCCAAACTCAAGGCATCATCAAGCTTGTATCTTGAGTTTGAAGAGGAACGTTAGTGTATCATTCATATCGCATTTAGCACATATTGATATTCTTAATTGACTAAAATCAAATAATTGTTCTTGATTTTAGTCCAATCGAAAGATTCTCTCAAGTCAACTTAAATTTATATATATACCCCAATCATGTTTCACTGTAAAATACAATTGAGAATAGTAAAAATATAGTTACTAAAGACTTTTCATTGTGGATGTGTCATCAAACCAAACTAGGTAAATCCTTGCTCCACTCATGTTCTTTGACTATGTACAAAATGTAGTGTGTGTGTGTATATATACTGCTTAGTGCTTACTCCCCACAAATAATATTGCTTTTGATAAAATGGATTCCTTATGATGTCACTTGGTTACTTTCAACATAAAATGCCAAAGGATGATGACTGAAGTGAAGTTCCACTTTACTCTTGCTCGTGCTGAAGTGAAGTTTCGCACTGCTCTTGCTCGTGCTGATTTAAGTCAAAAAGGTGAAAAGTTATTGTTCACTGCTACTGTTCACTGTTACTGTTCATTACACTTTTTCTGCCTATTTAAGGGGGGATGTCCCGTATATTAAACATAAAATTCTCTAGAGCCAGAACTTTCTTTAGGCTTACTTCTCTCTTTTAGAATCTTCTCTCTAGAATTTCCACTACTACATTATTTCCCTACAAATCTTGTAACTAGAACTAGATTCAAGCTTTGTTCTGTTGAACTATTGAAATCCTGTAACTACTACTACTGTAAGTATTGTTATCTATTTTCAATAATAACTACTTTCAGCTTTATGTTTAATGTATTTTAAACTGTTTTGATATATATATATATGAGACACTGAGAAGTATTGTCAACACGCAACTTATGGAAAATTCCATCAATAATCAAGATCCAAGCAAAACTTGTAGCCATATCCTCTGTTTCAAAAAATTTCTTGAAGTCATTAAGTACTCCCCTGCCACAATTTTCCTAGGACAAATTAAACAGTCCAGATCGGCCCAGGAGATCTACCAATTCACTCATGGTGCTCAAATTGCTGGAGAAATGCCATAAACTTTGCTTATACATGCAAATAACCAATAACCATTTTGATAAATTCAAGAGATATTGTGATTAAATCTAACCAAAAATATATATAGATTTCTACTCCATTTCTTTTCCATCTTTGCAAAGAGTTCAGGTCCATTTTATCCTTGTCAGTTGCCATGATTAGCCAAACCCCAAGTTCTTAGGCCATAGCACACCAAGTTGTTATGTCTTTACTTTTGTGGGTCCTTTTCTGGCATTGCCCATTGAACCCCAAAAATGGAACACTAGCAGTATCTCTGTTACCATAAAACAGTGGAGTAAAAGACAATAGACCAATTAGTCAACTTTCACACATATACCAGTCCATGATTATTCTTCTCTTAATAGGATTTCCCACTTTAAGATTTTATGCAAGCAGGCATCAGACTGTCGAGATTTTCAACTGTCATAGTTTTTAGTTTACTCAACACATCCAACTGAAGAAAACCAGATTGCAGGAATATTTATGTTCCACTATTTCAGGGTCTGATTCTGCGGTTTGACTATGCCAAGTCATCAAAAAGAAATTATATCCTCTCCTTGCCAATCCAATCCAGACTTTATTTATTCTGGCACTCCTCATTGTTGTTCAAGTCATTCAATCAATAAGTACAAAGAGCACCACATTCAAAAGCAATTAGGAAATTAAATATCTAAATGGAATATACCAATGTATGAGACAGAATCTGTATCGAAAAATGAAATGAGCTCTAAGATTCTTACATCATCATAAGAATGGCATGATGGTGATGATAAATATAAATAATGAAGGTCTAAATTATGAATGTTAGAGGGTATAAAGAATACTGCTACACAAACCCTGAGGGGGCTTGTATTCAAAAGGTGTTGCATCTTCATAGCAGGCAGGACCCATTACAATATGGTCAATGCCAAAGCTTCATGCAAAATCCAGCAGGCACTACAGTTGATCTCTTGCTTGAAATGGTTTCTGAAAAGGTATCCACAAGCTGCTCTGCAAGAGACGCAGGATCTTCGAAAAAAGTATCCACAAAAACCTTCACAATCCTTACTTCTTGTGGGGTTGCCCTCAAGCTATACCAAGTAAGGAATTTCTGCCTGAAATTCTTCTCTATATGTCCCTCACACTCTAAATATCTGATTGTTTTCACATAATACTCAAAATCCCTATCTGAAGTACCATTTGCTGCACATTCCTCATCCTGCCTTTCTGTAGTTCTCTGTTTTGATGTGCTGCCATCTTGGGGATCCTCTCCTTTCCCAATCCCATTTTCCAGATCCTTACTACAGGATTTCGATCTCACATTCACATTATCCAGATCCATGCTGCAAGATTTGGATCTCGCATTCCTTCCTGATCCATCCTTAAGTACTTCCAACTTGCATGGAGTTATAGGCAAGCTAGCTTCTGAATTGCTGACATATGGCACACATTCCATCCCTGTCCGAACCGGGGAAGTTGACACATCATCATTGCTAATGTCCTCAGTAATTTGGCCATCCTGAGAGTTCTTGTTCTCATGCTTCAAGATGTCAGACTTGGGAGCAGAGCCAACTGTTCTCATGACACATTCCTCATCTAACAATGATACCACATCTACCGGGTTTCCTTCTTTACCAGTACCAGTGCAGTTCATAGCATCATCACATAATTTAGCAGAATTAAATTTATCAGATTCCTTGCTATAAGCAAGATAATTGTCTGCTCGATTATCAGCCTGGTCACTGTATGGAGTAATGTTATTAGTTTCATCTTCCACGGAGGAAGGATTGGAAAGGCTACTACAGTTGGTAGCTGGACTTTGACTTCTTTCTTTTACAAAGCTGTTTAGGACATCATCATCAGCACTGCCTGTTGAGAAATGAACTTCACACATACCCAACTCTCTTGAACCATTAAGTGAAACAACTTTGAAACTATACTCTGTAGCTGGACTTAGTCCTGTGACGACAAACCTTGTTTTTGGAGCAAGTAGTTTACAAGTAGGTTCTCCTGGATAATCCATATCATGAACCTTACGATGCCATAAGGAATAACCAACAATATTTTCTGGTGAAGGATTTTCTGAACCCAAAACCACAGTGAGAGATGTTGCATGGACATCTACAAATCTGACAATATTCGGAGCAATCAAAATTGAATCTGTAAATTTTGAAGGGCATAAAACAGAAGAATCGTTACTACTTTACTCAATTCTCAACAATTCAAGGCACCAAAACTATATCATGAAACATAATATTTCCTGCAGTTAAGTCAAAATCAGTACAAAGAAAGAAACTAAATAACCTTAACTCATATTTTTAGATAATTAAAGAAACTAGATAAAACTCCAATGTTACTGGGAGTATGTAATTATCTGCTTGTTACACAGGATCACAACCACATTACTAAAATCATAAAAACCAATTTGCATCAATTTTGGTGATACAGCTCACATAGCAAAAGATTACCTTTAATCACAGGAATGGGCAATGGATGCAAAAATGTATTGGAAAGCATTGAGTCCAGTGACTCCACAGCCAAGGCACACAGTTTCTGAACCTCTGGTCCTGTAGAAAGCCTGTTGACTATACCCCTACCCATTTTTACAGGTAAACCAGTTAAAGGACCAACTTCAGCTTCAAGCTTCTCAATAGCTTCACGCACGAATTCATAGAGCTTTCGATATTTTTCGGTCCCGTTTAAAAGCTTTTGGCTCAAGGACACACGATAGCACAGTATGTCTACTCGTCTGGTATCCTTTGCTGTCATCAGTTGTTTTCTCCAGCATCTAAATAATTTACACAATCAATCCCAATCAGATCATAATTTAACTCCTATATTTATGAAAAAAGTATCAGTTAACACAATCAGTATTACAGAGTAGTGTAGTTTCAAATAATGTGCATGCTGTCATTTGTTTAATCTTAAACACATGGTGAGCACTGCATTTAAAAAACCCAACTTTTAAAGGAAATATCATTTATTGTCTTGTCTCTTAATTAAAAAGATAGAAGTTTCCAAAATTACCCCTAAACAAAGTTCTCAAAAAAATTTATTGTTTAAAGTGCTCTTGTTAGGTAGGGGCATAATAGGAAACTTGGTAAATTAATAGTTTTGAATTTTAGAAATAGGACAAAATTTCAGGACATCCTAAAATGGAATACAGGCCCAAGAATTTGGGATAGAGTGAGTATGAAATACAGTTCAGAAATCATTGAATGGCTCAATTCATGTTCTGCATGAACTCAAATAACAGATATTACAAATTGGCATAATGTAGATAAGGGGTAGAAGCACATTGATACTTCCCAAGAGGGTAAGAAAGTCCCAAAATATAAAACCAAAAAAAGATTATCTACCAATCGTCAACATCACACGATTGGTAATTCAACAAAGAAGGTGGTGATTGTGATGGGAGCGTGTGTGTGTGTGTGTGTATAATTGCCTTAACTACTCATCACTATATACTGCTCAATTGAATTGTTATTACACATTATTTTTATTATTAAATAGAGAGCTATACAAATTGTGCTTTGTGCAATCAACATAGAAAGCCACATTAAGCATATACTGAACAATGTTGTTTCCAAATTTACTTTATTAAGTATATAACCATCTGAATTTCATCCTTATGAGGGTATTTTACAGAAGCATTACTTCCTAAGAGAAATATTACATTAAAGTGAAGACCACAACCCAATTTGGAGTTGCAATGTATTTATCAATATAATTTTCTGTCTAGAACCTTCAAAAACTAGCACGCAAATGCCACTCAATCACATGCAAGATATAAGATGTTAAGAAGAAAAATGAGATGACTACATCCGTGTGTCATGACCTTGAACATATAAACCCACAGCCAAAGAGCTCAACAAAATACTGAAATCAATTAGTCAGATGAACACATAATGGACAGTTCAATGACTTAACATTCTGCCTGAAGATATTCCATTGGTGAAAAGTCACTTAAGAACAGTGAGTTGCATACAAGATTGTCGGCCATAACCTGTAGATACTCAGAAATATTCTACGAAAATTGTGAAAAGCAAGGAGATATTCAAATAAATCCAACCTCATTTATTGAAAGATAAATGAGCAACAATTCATCAAGTATGTCCTGACTCAGAAATTTAAAATCCAAGGGAAGATAAGGTTCCCCACTCCTCGGACATTTCAAGTCTCTTATTATCTAAGTAGGCATATGATTTGTCTGCCATGCAATTATCCATTTCCTTAGTACTACTTCTGCTTTTACATGCACTTGTTAATATTTATTTTAACCTCAAAAAAGTTATCCATACAGTAGAGCTGGTTTTATTAACAATTCAAGAAGATTCATATTTTATGTTAGGGATGCACTATTCATAGTTAGATAATGACATCAAACATCATCACCTAAAATCTCCTGTCATAATTCATAATCCTACTGGAGAAATGAACCTCAATCTCCAACCCAAAGGATAGATATTATTATCCCTTGTAAGTATATCTAGTGCATCCTGACTCAGCAAATAAAATCAAAAGTAAGGAGACGCCAAAAAACAGGTTTCCAGTCCTCAGGCATTTCTGATCTCTTAATTATTTAAGTAGCATTCAAGAAGTCCAAGATGACTTGTCAACCATGCAATTATCCATTTCCTTAGTACTTCCACTTTTACATGCACGTATTTATTCCTCCAAAAAGAAAACCATAGTCTAGAGCTGGTCTGATTGACCATTCAAGAAATTTCCTGTTCTATGTTAAGGATGCACCATTCACATTTAGCTGATGATATCAAACATTTCCATCTAAAATCTCCAACCATAATTCTTTTGGAGAAATTAGCCTTGATCCTCCAAGGCTCCAACCCAAAGGAGAGTCAGAACAAGTAAGAAGGTCCTGCCTTCTAAACTAAGTTAAATTTTAAGAGTAAAAAGGAGTTGGTACATGTTGATTCATTTTTTTTTATAGGTAATAAGACTTTTATTGAGAAAAAATTGAACATCATGTTCACGATGGTGAACACTTTGAACAAGAAAACAAATAAAAAAAGATCAAGAGCTAAAGGAGATAGAAACTAAAAAATCAGATACAACAGTACAGATTGTATTTTGTACAATCAGATACAACTGTTGTATTTTGTACAACAGTACAGATTGTATTTTGTACAATGATTCAAGTTGGTTCAATGAATCAACATGTAGGTACACGTTGATTCATTGAATCAGGGTAAACAAAACTGATTGTATTTTGTCCCTTATGTATACTTCCTGTATACTCAGGTCACGCTTCTTTTCTTTATGTTAATATGTTTCGTAGTACTTACTAAAAAAAAAAGGTAAACAAAACAAGATCACATATGCATAAAAAGTACTCATGCCTACAAAAGAACAAAAGACCATAGTTCATCAAAGTCTAAAATGACCTATATATGCATGAATGCCTGAGCCACTAGATTGAAAATTAACAGTGCCCATTTCACTCTCTACTTCCAAAAGCCTCAAACTGCTTCTATTCCTATCGTTTCAAATGGAAAATTATATGCAAAGAGAGAACCTAAACAATGTGGCTTCCCATCATTTAAAATTTTGAAACTTCAGATGACATAGGACCAAATCTCAGCCAAGAAAGGACAATACACAAAAAAAAAAAAAATGCTTAGTGGATTAGGAGAGTGCCTTGAGGAGAACTCAGCATTGAGGCTCATCCACTGCCTCGAGAAGAGAACTATAAACCCCTTCAAAACCAAATCTGAGCCATGTGGATACAATGTATTAATATATACTTGTTTAAAATTATTAAAGCATAAGAAGATTCCAAAGCATCACACATATCAAACCACGATCACAAACTGGTCATCAGAAAAACCCAATGACCTATAGCAAGCATGAAGGAACTCATCACTTTGAAAATTAATAATCAAGATCCTCCTACTAAAAACTATATATTAAAAAAAATTAAATTAATTTTCGACTCTACGTGCATTCCTAGAATTGCATTGAAATTCTTGCAGTTGTTCTTTTATAATTGTAGCTCCGCATATGACACTCGATGGAGTATATTTCAGACACCTCCCCTCTCCTCTCCCTCTACCTCCTTCTATCCAAACATAGGGGAAAGAGATGCCCAAAATGGGGTGTCACCCAAGAACATAGGAAGATCACGAGAGTGGACATGAAAAATAAAGGAAGCAACTCTATATTGGATAGGTAATAGAAGTTTTTTTTTTTTTTTTTTTTTTGAAAAAAAAAGAAAAAAGAAAAAAAAAACTACATCATGTCCAGGATGATGAAACTCTGTACTTGAAAGATGTTTCCCCAACCAATTCCTCTGTGCAAAAAGAAGAGAAGCAACCATCTTTGGCATCACCCGCTAGATCCCAAACATCAAGAAAAAAAAAATTCACCCCACGAAGCATGAGCAAACTTACAATGGAGCATAAGATGATCCACATTCCACAGATTCCCCATCACAATGACACAAGCAACACGAATTAACCAGGGGCAAACCTTTCTTAACAAGATTATCAATGGTAAGAATCTTACCCCTTGCTGTTGTCCATAAAAAGGACACCCTTTTAGGTGACTTTACACACCAAATACTCTTCCAAGGGAAAGGATAAATATATATATATATATATATATATATATATAAATCAAATAAGTCCATAAAGGAAGACAAGCAAGCTTAAGGAGATGTAAATCCAATAAAATGGCATAGAAAAACCAATCATGGTAGGACTCAACCTACAGGCAATCCAACACAATTTATCATCACCCACTCTACACCTTGATTTGCAATAAAGTATTTGGAACTAAGTATTAATAACTCCGATTTATAACATTAACTAACCTTCTAAATCTTTGACTCCAATGCAACAACCCCCTGATCATCCATATAATCTGCCACAGTAGTTCTCTTATTCACAGAAATGGAAAATAGATCAGGAAAGAGATTCTACAGAGGCACCTTGCTACACAAAATCCCTCCAGAAGAGTTTCTTTCACCCAGCATCCTAAGACTACCCACAACCATCTCTAATAACTTTCCACAGTCCCACTCAAAAAGTACCACTTAGTAATCTCTCCCCATAATTCACTCTCCAAAGACCATATCTCTCAACTGAAAACCCCACCATTTATCCCTCAACACATGATTAAAAGTTCCAAACTTAACAATGTCACTGAACTACAAGGCTCTTGGTATCATCCCACTTAACTAAATGATATTTAAACCTAGAATCCATTACATAATTCAAAATAATTTGGACAGAGCACATGAAATCCTCTAATTAACAACAGATCAAAGTCAATGTCATAGCCAAAAAGGTTACTAAAAGATCATTCTTTTGCAATGGAGAATACAAAGAGCAAAAGAGGACTAAACCACAACGTTATGCACAACTAATATTCCAAGTGTAAATTATAACAAAAACAATGCTTCTACCTCAAACAAGAGAGATCATAACAAATTGATTTCATAAAAACACAATGTACCTGTACATTTACAGCCCCCAAATGCTCATAAGACCACAACAGCCCAGACAACAACCATTTACTCAAAATAAAATTTTAAATTTAAAATATATCACGTGTGAAATAACAAATGCTTTAAAAAAAATAGCGTCGTATCCATGGTCAATATTGTTAAAGATGTATAGGAAAACTTCAACAAATGAAAGTGGAATTTTTTTTAAACCGAAGCACAACTTTATTAAACTCAAAAACATGAATATAAAAATAGAAACAGCAAGTGGAAGTATTTACCCAAGCAAATCATTCACTTTCCCACATGATACACAATAAAAGCTCCCATCGAGTCCAGCACATCGACCATCTTTTACAATGCCAGATCTTTCATGTTTTAGAGCACACTCCAGATGGCAGGACATGCCACATGAATTACCTTGAAATGGAGGCTCTGAGCTGCAAATCAACCATAGGCTCGGATCCTTGTTGTCATCATACTTATAACAGATGCAACAGGAACATCTCTTGCAGAATGTATCTCCTCGGCCTAAGGTAGCTCTGCAAGCTGAGTTTTCACAGTATCTAGTATTAGCCAAATCACTGCCACCATTATTGTTTGAAAGATTGTTTGCTGGAGAAGTTAGTCGAGATGGGTAGTCGGTTTTCCTCTGCCTTTTGGTAGTTCTTTGGCCAAGAGGGGAAGACGGTTGTTCAAGGTCAATTACAGCCTCATGCCCTCCAGATTTCTTTTCAGATACGATTTTCAGAAGGTTCTCTATAATTTTCAACTTCGTCAGGCCAGTATATTTCCTTTCTTTTCCCATCTCTGCACACAAGACTTGTAGAATTTCCTGTCGGCTCCATGACTGCAGCATTTCAGAGGCACCGTGTGACCACTTTGATATTTCATAGACTAGTTCTCTCTTTTCCTCCATACTCAACTTGCTGCATTTTGCTGGATCAAGTGTAACTCCTTACATCAAGTAATAGGAAAACAAATATCAGTACATAGAAACTTGAACAGAAGAGTCAAACAAATCAAGAAAGACAATAATTTAAATTAGTCCCTAATTAAAGACATACACACATCTGAATCAGGAGGGGGGGGGAAGCATTACACCCATTACAAATCTGAAAGTAACGGCCTTCCGACCACCCCTTTTCTATTTGACCCAACCACTTCACATGTCACAAGAGGAAACCAAATAGGCGTACAAAAATACATAATCAACTATCTCACATGCACCTGAATTGAAGTCTACTTATTTTGAGAAGTGTAAATTATCCTTTTTGTTCTCCAGAAAACTCTTAACTAAATTATATTTTAAAAAATCAAGCAGCAGGTTGTATCACAATAATAAACAAACAAATGGTTGACTCACGTTAACAATTAACAGAGACACCCCAACTACACCACCACATGGACTATGAATTTCAAGGGTCACCGCCGTATAATTGGGTTTGAGCCCATCAAAGCGGCATCACACCAGTGATGTGATTAAGAAAAACTTCATTTGACTTTGGAATGCATCTGGCTCTAGACTTTCCTAAGCGCTGCCACATGAATTATTCGATGTGATAGCATGCTAGTATTATAACAACCATATAATATAAAAGCTAGACTTTTTGATATAAATACATGCCTCCCACATAATGCAGAGACCAAATAACATGCAGAGAAAAGACACCACTGGCATTATATTAGTAGAAAATATCAAAAATTCATCCACAAACAAAACAGTTTCCAAAGAAATATCAAAATGCTAGATAACATCATAGAGAAAAGTGATCTACTTACATACACCAAATTCGCACACAAATAGAACCATGACCGAATTTATTGAAAACCCAGAAACACTAACAAACCAGAACATCAAAAATCACAGAAAACAACAATGTTCCTGAAATCTGACAATCATGCAGGTTTCAAATCCTGCAAAAGATAAAATTTCTACCACCTTCATAACCGTTAAAAAAAATTAAAAATAACCCAGAAATTCAGATGTTAAAAACTTCCAAAATTCCAAACTTTTTAAGAATCAGAACCCAAAATTTGTTGAAACAAAACAAAAAAAAAAAAATACAAATATAAAACAGAGAAATATAAGAGAAAAGATGGGTACCCTCAAAAGAAGAATCCATGGCCGTAAGTGTTGAGAATGAAGAAACCAATCAGCCAAACACATTACCACCAAAAACCCAACTTTTGTGAACCTGAAAAAGAGAGATGGAAATCCATAGAAGAACCAAAAATGGTAAAATATATATATTTATATATATTGAAATTTGACCCAGAAAAAGTAGGAAAGAGATTGAAAGGGAATGGAATAACAAATACCAAGAAAGGACGCCTGGAATTCTGCCACAACAATCGAATCCATGACTTCTTATTACAACAACAACATAAAACAACTCTCTCTCTTCTGGGTCCTCTTCCTCTTCGTGGGCTTTGGTTAAAGCTTTTGTTTTTTCAGCACCCGAAGCAGTAGTGAAAGGCAGAGATTCGAGGAGGACAACTTCTTCTTAATTTACGAGATAAAATTAAAATAAAATTAAATAGAGAATTTTAGAGAGAGAAGAGAGAGAGAGAGAGAGAGAGAGCTGCCAACAACATAAATATGCTACCACAACAACTTACTACCCCTATCTTATATGAATTTAATCTATAAGGCTACTACACACAACACAAGCCCAAAGTACCTGCATGTCTTTTTCTTTTCTTTTTTTTTTTCTTTTCTTTTTAAACCATTCGTCGAGGTACTCGGATGATGGGTTCATTGGCCTGTGACGGAACGTAAATTTGAATGTCTCAAGTTAAATTTGTTAAACTATCTCGTTCATGAAGTTTTCAACATGTCTCATGGATTATAAGTGTAAAATTATGATGGGATACCACCTTCTTATAATTTTTTTTTTTTTAAATGTAGCTGAAAATTGCATCCTATAATATGATTATCAAAATTAATAATCACATGCAACTTATTTGACCATCAAAAATTATAATTTTCATTTTTCTTGTAATTAAAAAATGTATTCAATTTTTTATAGTCGCATGTTTTGCACGTAATTAATAATCTTTTAACAGTCAATTGGGTATATATGTAATTTACAAATTTTGTTATATTTCGGGTGACGATTCCAAGTTTTTATAGTTTATGATACAAAATATAGTATTGTATATTTTTTTTAAGAAGAAGTATCCTATAGTTAAGATCGGTTTTTACCATTAGCATTTTTTAAATATATATATATATATATATATATATATATATATATATATAATTTCACCTATATCCATTATGAAGTGAGGGTCCCACATGTCAAATGACTAAGCAACCCTCATGGGCTTCATTTTTCATGAAGAAGTTAGTGAAAATTTGTAAATCGTGAATGGGTTAATTGGTCCTCCAATGTGTGCATGTACTTTTTTTTAGAAGTATTCTCTTTTTAACATCCATTTGTTTCTTGGTTCTATTCTATTCTATGAGTGTAATGCACGATTCTTATCACACTTTTACGATTCCATACATGTTTAACTTTTAACGTTAGATCCATAATGAATGTTAAAAATGTCTTGTAATAACTTTATAGAAGCTCTCATATTATCATGTCAATTGTTAATGTCATCACATGAAAAAATAGTAACCCCTTACCTTAATAATATTAATAATAATAATAATAATAATAATAATAATAATAATAAGGAAGGGTGGCCCCAGGATGGGTGGCCCAGATGTGTGAGATCCCGCGTGCATGGATGAGGTCTCTCGTTCGAGTCGTGGCGGATACCATGTAGGGGTGAGCTCTTAACATGCATTGCGCCTCATCTGCTGGCTCTCTTAAGGTGCTAGGGTGAAGTCTGTGACATCCTAGTCACAGTAGTTATGTCTCAATCCAACATTCTCTAGCGGAGGTGTCTCTATTAGGTCACGCCTTTGAGAGTAAGCCACATATAATTGCCTCTACCCCTTTCGATTATCAAAAATAATAATAAAGAAGGGTGGTGAATAAAATCCACAATAATTGAAAGAATAACTATTACATTCCTCTCCCTTTCATATATTTTCTATATAATTTCGAAGAAGATAATACTATTAAAATTGGCCAAGCAAAAAAGCAAAGTTCTTTTCCTATTTTTATATTATTAGATGGGCACTTTATGGTGTTAGATGGGGAAAGCTTTTCATAATTCAAAGGGTATATATCTATTTTATATTTTATTTTTCTCTGCACCAATGGGAGCAAAGGGATATGAATGTCTATTCACAAGTAGCACTTGCAAATAATTCAGGGTTATTTTGTTGGTTGCACCAATGAGAACAAAAAGTTAGAAGGGAGGGGTAAAATGGTCAATCCACACGTAGCGCCCACAAATAACTGTCAAAGGGCAAAAAGGTATCGTTAATATGCATGATTTCTTTGAAGCTCTCTGTTCACTTCTTATTTGTACAATCATAGTGCTCCCCATGCCAACCATTGCCTTAGAAGTGTGTTATCTTACTGTACCTTATAATTATTTATTGCTTTGCTTGCTGCGGTTGGTGGTTTACTTGCCTTGTTACTGAAATATAATAAGCTTTTTCTTCTTTCCATTTCCAAAAAGGTCTTATTTTAATCAATATGATAGTGTTGATACAAAATAATTGAACGGCTGGCTTAAGTCACAAACACCTACCAAAAAAAAAAAAAAAAAAAAGATAGAAGAGCATTCGAGAAGTTGTCGGCCAGAGGTAGTTAGCGGTGGGTCTCCATAATCAAGTGTTCTCTTAAGGTGGATTCCAGTTAACTCAACTGAAAATGCTTATTGTCATCAAATAAAATATCTCAGATTCAAACCTCACCTATACTAAATATCAATTAGTGTTTTGGTTTGATGATAAAAAATGATCATCAGAGAGTTTACGGTTGAAATTTTATTCTATCTTGAAAAGAAAAAAAAAAAAAAAAGTGTTCCCTTAGAAATCCTTCTCCAATTAAGGTTATTGATTGCCAATTAAAATGGTTTCCTTCTTTAGAGTAACCTTTTTTTTTTTTTTGAGAATCTTATTTAGAGTAACCTAAATATGTTGAAGTTTAAATTTCTTCTTTTCTCGTTAGTTGACCAAACTTTATATGTGTGTGTTTTTCAAAAAATATATTCAGTGTTGTTGAATCGTCCCACATTGGTAAGGTGTGATATTGAGAAGGAGTTTATCCAAGGGCGGAGCTAGGAATTTTTGTTTGGGGGGGGCCAAGTTGCGACGCTAATATATTTATCAAGACAACTTCCACATACCCATATATACACACACGCGCGCTTTTTTATTATATATACACACACTTTTTTATTTGATAAGTTATATATATACATACACCCAACAAAAAAAAAAAGCTCAGTATTTTCAATCAAAATTTTTTTTATGCCAATCTTTCATAAAATAAAATTCATTTTTTTCCATTTTCATAGTCAAATTCTTTAAAAGTTTCATTTTAAATACAAATTATCAAATTTTATGCTAAAGTAAGTAAAAAATATTTCAATTGAACTAATGAAAATTTTAAAAATATAAATGATCCAAAACTTGGAGGAATAAGTTAGGCTCCAAAAATATTTAAAGCTACCTTACTTTAACCCATTATATGGCAACTAAAGACACATTTCATGTGTAGTTTTAGTGACAAATTATTTTTAATGAGTCAATGACTTGTTAATTGTCACATAACAGGTTGAAAGAGATAGATTCAAACATGTTTGATACCAAATTTTATCAAATATTTAACAGATATAAAAGCACATTTTACAATAAAAAAATAGAATTGCGAAAAATAAAGTTATATCTCTATAACTATTAGACCAATTATTTTGTTTAAGAGCATTATTGGACTAATTCAAATATTTGGGGGGGGGGGGAGGAACTCTTATTTTTGTAGACTAAATTTTGAAAACATAAAAATAATTGTATATATAATTTAAAAAATTTTAAAACTTTGAGGGGGCCATGGCCCCTCCACCCTTATACATGCTTCCGCCCCTGGGTTTATCACTTGCTCCGCGACACTAACTGCCTTGGTATTGGCGTGTGAGTGTATTCCCTTATCTCATCCCCTTCCTTTATATATACGTGTGTGTGTGTTTCTCAAAAAAATTAATCCAGATTAAGATCCTTTAGAGTTGTTAAGATAAGTCCCACGTAGAGTTCCTAAAAATGAAAACTCTAGATAATATCCCGACTCTATTGGCAATCTTGATTAATTATAGGTATGTCGTTGATGCAAAACAACATTATTCCTTAATTCAAAAAAAAAAAAAATCATTCTGAAAAAGTCATGGAAAAAAAAATTCTGAAAAAGAAAAGGGAGAAAAATTGTTTGAGCAAAGTATAAGATAAAATAAAAACTTCCTTTGTTTACTTTTTTTAATAAAAAATAATAATTTTAACAATGGCATTTTTTTATATCCAATACTTATCCCGAATATCCTGTTAAAAACATCAGGAAATAACTGTTGAAGTTTTGGATCTTGTCACAATTTCCGGATCTTTCAAAAAATGCAAAAAAAGATACAAAAACATAAAATAAAAAGTCTAGTAGCACAATTAGTCTCGCAGTTTTTCTATGTAGCAACTTGTGAGTGGTGAAATCATTATGAACCTATATGAACTCATAATTTTATTTTCACTACTTACAACTCGTCACGTAAGCAAGTTGTAGTAAAAACTATAAAAATTGTTGTTGTGGTAGACTTACTCTAAAATAAATTTAAAAAATAAAAATAAAAACATGACCTACAAACCTATATGTAGTTGACAAGGTTTTCGGTGCCCTAATTGTCTCATGTGCTCAAAGCTTATAAGAATTAAGAAGACAATGAATAGATGAATGTGCAATGTGCATATATGACACGGGATTTTCGCTCGGTGAATATTTTTAATTTTATATTAGACAAACTCCAATTACATACTATAGTTTAATTACAGCGTAGTACTAGTTCTACAGTTTCCTATATATATATATATATATATATATATATATATATGTATATATATATATATATTTTTTTTGGAAGGTGTTTCAACTGCTATCTATGCCTATGGATAAGATTGGCTCGTCGTTTTCTTCTGCCAAATACATGCTTACCACGTATATTTTCTACTTTTGCGAATAACGACGCTACTGCTATGACTTTTTCTATGTTTCAGTGATTCCCCGCCCACAATATTTAACAACATGATATTAGTGCTTAATTAGCCACTCCTATAAAATTAGGGCTGACCAATTCGAAGAATTAAACAGTTCCCATACAACATTAAGATAGAATTAAGTGATTCTATTTTGCAGAATTCTCCTCTAGGATCATGATTTACAATCTACTCATCCATGATTTCTACCTTCGGATTTAACATCACCATCCTACTAGTCAATTAATGAGGGATGGTAATGTAGACCCATTTTGTTTTATTCCATCCTGTATGGGTTTTTTTGGGTTTCGAAAAAGCGACAAAGCGTGCCTCATTTCTCCTTACCTTGAGGGTGTGTGACTCATTTTATCTCATCTCGAGTGCATGTAATTTTGCTCTAATCTTGTAAAAGATGACAAAGTGTGCAATATTTCGCCTCACCACAAGTGAGTATGTTCCATTTTACTTTATCTTGAGTATGTGTGTGGTTTTTCTAATCTCGAAAAGGGGATAAAATATACCCCATTTCACCTCATCTCGAGTATGTGTTCCATTTCACCTCATTTCTAGTGTGTGTGGTTTTTCTAATCTCGAAAATGGGACAAAGTGTGCCCTATTTCGCCTCACTTTGAGTATGTATCCCATTTCACCTCATCTCGAGTGTGTATGTGGTTTTTCTAATCTCGAAAATGTGACAAAGCGTACCCATTTAAACCTATCTTGAGTGTGTATATATAATTATATATATTATTTCAGTTTTATAAAACACTAATTTCTTTGTTTCTAAGTCCTTTCTTCGTCCCTATCTCCTTCCTTTTCCCTAATATTAGTGTCAAAACCATCTCATTAGCAATAGTGAAAAACCTCCACCCCCACCTTACTCCAACCTATACCATTCGGATTAGATTTTCTCTATTCCGGATAGAGGATCGGTGGGGTTACATTACATGCCAAATAGTTTTAAATGGATGAGACTTGTTAAAAAGAAGGTCAAATTTTCTTGAAGTTTGCCAACTTTATCAAAATCTGTATCCAACTTTGAAGCTGCATGTTGTTGCTGATCCAGATGTCTCTAGAAAAGATCAAGTGGGTCATAGTTCAACCAGTCGGCATTGAAAAGGTCACTTTGCTTCCTTTCCCACACTAGTTAGCACCGATTTTATGACATTATTATTATTATTTTTCCATTATTTAATCAAAGACTTAAGACCTCAGTATCAAACTCCGTTTCGTGCATGTAATACTATAAAATTTCTAATATTATAATAAATCTTCTTGAAAATCACTTAAAAACTAATTAATTAAGGTATCCCTGTCACGTCTTGCAAAGATTTCAATCACTTAATCTGCTTAAATATGGCCAAGGAAATTCAGTAATCCAAATCAAATTACTTACTATATGAACCGAAGAATTAAAAAAAGAGATATGGCCTGTGATCATTAAACTTTTCAAGAAGCTAATCAGTAATCATTCTACATAAACAAAAGTATATATATATATATACACACATATATATAAATAGAAAATGTAAAAGAATTAAAAAAAAAAAAAACTCTTAAAGCTTTCGTAGTCACATAGCTCATCTAAGATAACATATACGACCTCTCTGCAAAGTTAATTTGATCCCAAAAAAACTACGTGGAGAAGGTTAATTGGAGTGTTAGAAAAATTAATGTGAATGGTTTGTTGAACCAAAATATGTATATGATAGAGAGAAAGTGACATATGCCTAACAGGCCGAAAAGTGATTAGCCAGAGCTAGAGATAAGGAGGTACCATAATTGGGCGCCGACAAAATAAAAATTTTTGACAAATTTTCACATCATGAATGAATGGATAGGAGAAGAAGTAGAAGCATGTTGTTCGCTTGTGGGTGATACGAATGAGTGACACACTGTTTTCAGTGTTTTGCTACCTGCCTTACCTACAATATATGCATAATTTGATCTCTGCTAGCTTCTATGGTGTATATATGATCGGACAGTTTGGCATAGTTGTGGTCCATGCGTGGATTTTAAACCTATTTGATGTCTTTTCATGTATAAGATACTGATATTGATCGAAGGTTATGATTTTCCCATCCGCCATCATGCCCAAGAGGAATTAATGTTTAGGTCTTCCATTTTCTTTTCTTTTTTTATGATTTGATAGCAAGGGGGATTTCAACTCTGAACATTTTTATTGAAAATACTAAAAAATATCAACTAAGTCAATGGTGGCTGTATGATTTTTTTTTTTCTAAGGTAGTCAATAATAAAATAAAATTATACAAAATCTTATAAAACCTATAAAAAAAAAAAACTTAAATATATCGACATTATAAAAAAATGTAAATATATGGAATTTTACAGTTTCTTTCACTAACAAAATTCAAAAGCAAAAAGAGACTAATGAAAGATAAAGTGAGAACTAAGAATAATGAGATATATGTAATAATGTGAGCAAGAGTTTGAATTGATGAGAGAGAGAGAGAGAGATAAAGAAAGAGAGAAATGATACATGCTACAACTGAGAACCAAGCCATAGAGGAGAGCTGAGTTGTTGCATTTGCAAATTTGAGGAGAGCAGAGCTAACAGCGCTGCCAAGAAGAACTTACACCCATAATATCTCTTTTGGTACCATTTTTTCAAGAAAAATGAAATTATGAATTATTTTTATAGAATGAGTTGAATGAGTTCCAAATCTAAATTTTTAGGTTTTTTTTTTATTTTTTATTTAAATTTTTGTTAAATATTTTGTTCATTTGTTGTTGTTTCGTGGCCTAGTGTTGTTGTTGTTTGGGTTATGATACATAACTATGTTATATGATATAGAACATGTAATTTTACTAATGGTGCATCACAGATAATTCATAGTAGGTAAAAAACTTTGTTCAGAGCTTGAATCGAGTACTTCCCTAGTTCCTAAAGTGGAACTCAATAATTGCTATGATCAAATTCATGCGGGCGGCACATACTTCCAAGTTCCAATATATCCACCTCCCCAAAATTTTAATAATAATAAAAAATAAAATAAAATAAAAAACCAAAGATTTCAGAAAGAAAAAAAAGTTGAAATGAAAATATGTTAACAGCAAATAATGTTAATAATTGGTCCAAAATGGTTCAACTCAATCTGTACTCAGCAATGCATGTGAGGCAATAAAGGTCAACGGTAATTAAGTTGTAGTATATAGGATAAGGAAAGCAACTGACATAGTCTTTATTAATTTATTAGTAATAAATATTTTAAAGATCTTGATTTAATTGGACTAATTATCATTAAATGCTTGGGTTTTGGAGCCCCCACTCAAACCTAATCCATCATATATAGCTGGCTTCAACATGTCAAAAGAAAAAGAAAAATAGTTACTGTGGCTTCAAAGGCTTTAACATGTTTATAGTAAATACGTAGGTCAACTTGACACATAAATATGGCAGGTTAATTGTCTCACTCTCACAAAAAATTTTATACTGTATTTGAGCTTGACATTTTTTATTTATTTATTTATAATTCAATAGTAAAGAAAGATGAAATTTAAACCTTAAACGTATTTTATTTAAATTATTACAAGGTAAAAGGTGCTAGTTGAACTTTTGATTATTTGAGTTTTAAATTAAAAGGAATAGTTTATTTTACAATTTTGATTTTATTTTTAAAATTCAATAGTGCAAATAATAAGAATCATAAAATCATTTGAAATGTATTCATTTCAAATGGAGAGAACTTTTTCTGTGAGAGCAAGCCATTGCCAAAATACTTCAACCTGCTGTTTCAGTACATATTAAAGATGCAAACCTAGAACTAAGCTAGGAGATCGAGGTTGGTTACAACTTAAAAAGCTCTTCCTCAACCACCTTCAAAGTTAAATTCATCATTCATGGCTTACATATCTTTCTAGCTAGCTACAGGGCCTCCAGTTGTGAAAGTTTACGTTTCAGATGAACTATGCAAAAATACTTACTTCTTGAGCTACATTATTGGTCTTTTGCAGCAACCGTGCAATAAAAGCAGGTAAAAGCAAATAAATTGGCTGCAGAAGTAGATATATAAATGAGAAGTAAGAACCCACTTTAACATGTGGAGAGGACAATAGTGAGGCATGGCAATATTTATGGATGTGCACACATCTATATATGATCGTATACAATTATATTATTTAAGTTTACTAGTGGTTCCTCTCAAATAACCCAACAAAAAAAGGAAAAAAAAAGGGTTACTAGTGGTTGCCCAACCGAAAGATAAAAATATTATCATCTTTGTGGTCCTTCTTGTTGTCAATCATGACGTTAAGATCATTACATGCTTGGATTCCTCCAGGCCTTTCAAATGCTAGGGCAAGTTTGTCCAAAAAGCCATGTTTAATGGTTGGTAATTTGCAAAAGCTGCAAGAGAGAGAGAGAGAGAGAGAGAGAGAGAGAGAGAGAGAGAGGTTTTATATAGATGTTCAGCCTGTCCAACTAACTTTCAGCTGGGAATGCAATGCATGAGCTACGTTCACTAAACAAGAGCTTTTTCTCTTTGGTCATGTGAGAGTACCAAAAGAAATTGTTCCAGCAATATTTTCCTCAAATTAATTACTATTATAATTACCAATTGGTAGTGTCCCTAATCACCACCTACCCTCTTATCTTCAAAATTATTTTATATTTATGTATATAGATTAGAGAGAGACAAAACGAAAAAAAAATAATAATAATTATCACTAGAATTCCGGTCAGTGCCCTGTGGCATCATTGAGTATAGTCAATTTCATACCTTCTTCCCATATCTTTAAATAAAAAAAAATAAAAAACAAAAAACATTTCATAAATAATAAGGTAAATTGTAAATTACACCTTGAAGTTTGGAGTTGGCTGAATTTTATTCCTCAAATTTCAAAAACTTGATTTTACCTCCTAAAGTTTGGTTTCATTGGCAATTCAACCCCTACGGTTAATTTCTGCCGTTAAATAAAACATCATCATGTAGATGTGTTTTATTTTTGCCAAATCAGCCCCAAAACTACGCCGTCTTAAGCTTAATTTAAACAAAATTCCCTAGCCTAAACGACATAGTTTATGCCAAATTCCTAATATCTAAAAACAAAAACCACGCACAAGGTTGAGACCCACAAACTGCCAAACCTCACGAACCCAAAAAGATCATCTTGTGTGTCCTAGGTGGTGGCGGTGGCAGCCTCACCCAAATTCATCTGTCCGCTCTATACGAATCTCCTTTTTAAATTCAACCACAGCGGATGAACGAGGCTCCTTTGGTTCATCATCATCTACAATACCCGAGTTTGCTCTTCTTCTTGTCCATGTTTCTGCCACCCCACTCGATGCTTTCTTTAAGTGTTCCTCGCTCTTTAAGCAGCTTTAGCACACCTAATAACCCTTTCCCAACTGCAACTTCATAGATAGTTTCATTTGGCACATTCTTTTCCTTGTCCTCATCAGCAATGTGCTCATCTTTACTAACATCTATAACTTCGGTCCATCCACCAGCCTCATCTTTTACTTCTTCATCAGAAACTCTTGGCCCTTCACCTTCTTGCATAAAAACATCTTCATTTTCAGGCCTACGGGCTTCTGAAAGAGAACAAAAGTACAAGTTATTTATATATTCATAAAACCATTGGAGGAATTGAAAACCTGTAGCAAACTAAGACATATTTTAATGGGGTACAAATGGAAGCTCAAGGAAAGCAATAGGCACAAGATCAGGACAACTTCCAAAGAAAAATAGTCATAATTAAACTTGAATTTGACCAAATAAAAGGATGAATATCAACTGACCACAAGATATTGAATGGCCAGAAATAGTAAAGCAGTAAAAAATATTAAATATGAAGAAATCTCAAATCAACTAGCGGAGCCAACTCAAATTTCAATTCTATGCAATCACATGAACAAATGTAAAAATAAAAAAAAAAAAAAAATAAAATAAAAAAACCTTCATCAAGCTAGAGACCCCAGACAAACTCCTCCATCTCTGTAAAGACAACCTTGTTTTCTTGCGACTCTCTAGTTATGGGGTTTGGGTTCATGGGGCTTGGGTTCGGACTGGTGTAAAATAACACGAGCAGTCGGAACTGGGGAGGTCTTCGCCGAGGCCGCTTGGGATCACGTGAGATGATCGTTTTAGGTTCGTGAGGTTTGACCGTTTGTGGGTCTCAACCTTGTTGGCGGTTTTTGTTTTTCTACTTTAGGAATTTGGCTTAAACTGTGTCATTTAGGTTAGAGAATTTTGTTCTATGTTTAGGCCTAAAACGACATAGTTTTGGGACTGATTTGGTAAAAATAAAACATATCAATATGATGATGTGTCACTTAATAACAGAAATTAACCATAGGATGAATTGCTAACAGAATCAAATTTCAGGATGTAAAATTAAGTTTTTGAAATTTTGGGGTGTAAATTCCAGTCAACTCCAAACTTCAAGGGTGTAATTTAGAATTTACCCTAATTAATAATAATAACCATCATAAATTTTCATTTTCATTTAAACCCTCCTCCCCCCTCAGGAAGGAAAACTATATTATGCATCCGATGCATGAGCTCTCCCACTCATATGGGGGTGGACTCATGCATTAAATGCATGATAAACCTCCTCACGAACGAACGAAGTCATAGTATATATTTTAGAGTAAAATTTTATGTTAAGAAAACAACTATGATAGTGAGTTCTAATTAGTTCAACTAATAATATTTTTTTTATCGTCGAAATAAAAAAATTTAGGTGTTATCCCCATCTATAATAAAAATCAGTTAATTTCTCAATTGATGTCCTAGCCTGATTTAAATTATTGTTGGTTGCTTTTAATGAAATTAAGCTAAGTTGATTCTTTAATCAATTATGCTTTGGGTAGATATTTAAATAACAACAATAGTATATTCAATATTACATGTAACTAAAGTTCAGAAAATAAATGGATACGTCAATATAGTTACCAAGGGGAATCCCTAATGGAAAACCCTCTTGTGCTTTATCTCCAACGAAAGAATTCACTAGTAAGATAAAAGTTTATAAAATAGAATATCAAATCTTAATTATATAACTTACTACTGTGAGCACATGTGCAAAGCTTCAACCTAGTTGGACTCTCTCAAAGTTGATCTCTTCAATACGAATACCCTATCTCCTGTCCATAACTTCAAGTACTGACTTGAAGGTTTTCACCACAACAAGAAGTTAATGGTACGTAGTAGCTTCCGTAGCAACACCAATCTTGGATCATCAATCGTTAGTGTCGAAGTTCTTGCTTGGCACAAAACCCTAGGCACGCATCTAGGCATTAAATACTCATTTTTCTTATATTCACGCCTTATATACTCTATGGGTAAGTAGTGCATAAATCCCTAGGCTTTTGGTCAAACTAGGCTAGAATCTATTATTCCAGAGTGTTTTGATCGTCAAGTGGTATCGAAGTTGGTATTTAGATTAAGTGAATCTTGATCCGTCGACTTTCAATTAAGTTTGCAAATTCAATGTAGTTTTTGATCAATTCTTGAATAGTCTTTTGCAGTCTTCTACTTGATCCTCAATTACAACTCTAAACTTTAAAACTCGAGTTACTTTAGGGGACATTTTGGATACGATTTTCCAACATTTAACCCTAACACTTTGCATTTAAGATTTAATGCATGTCAAATTTATAATATTTTATGACATAAAGAGAATGAGGATATTTCTAAAATTAAAAGGTGAAAAAAAGAAAAAGAAACATGCAGATCTCATCATTGAGATGTGCCGCAAATTACAAGTCCACAATGAGTAATGAAAGTGATGAATGACAATCACGTAGTGGCTTCAGGAAGCAGCTTCTCATTTTAAATGGGTAAATTGAGATAATACTATATAAGCTTTTAAAAAACAATCATATACTTATCTGCTAGAGTGTGTAAAGAAGCACAAAGAATGGATGAAATTTGATTTTTGGCAAAAAGTGCACCTAAGAGAGCTATAGCTCGAAGCAAGCAAACAAATTTATGAGTGCAAAACACGGCATCTTTTTCAAAAAGAATATAAAGTTTATAAATGTGTGAGCTTTGAAGTTTTGTAGGCTTCTTTAGGAAGGTGCTGAATAAAATCATTCTTTTCCATATGCCAAAAAATAATAATAATAATTGAAGTAACTTATCAAAGTTGTACTTTTTATCTTTACGGGTGAAGGCAGTAAAGGTACCTAGCTAAGGGTTTTTTTTTTTTTGGGGGGGGGGGGGGGGGGGGGGGTGGTTGAGAATCTGGTACCTAAGATTTTTAAAAGCAAATGAGCATTTTTGTGGAAATAATAATAAGGAAGGAGTTTGGAGTCCTTTTATCGTCAAATTAATTAGCACTCTCTGAATTTTTTAACGAAGATATCCAGGTTTTGAATTTCCCTCTACTTAAGATAAATATATGATATAACTCTATTTGTAAGTCTACGGAGTGCATTGTGTGTAGTGTTTTAGGGTCTTAGTAGTTAGTATTTGTTTCTAGCTTTTTTATAATTTTTGAGAAGAAAATTTATGTTGTAATTAGTACTTGGTGCCCCCAAAGAACCAACAGCGACCAAAAGTAAGTCAACGTACCAAAGAAAAATGGCATTGGGCATGTTCAAAGAAAGATGGCTGTGGAAATTTCAATTGTGGTTGATTTTTTTTTTTAATGTATTTGAGTTTGAACAAGCTAATGTTCATAATTAAAAAGTAGCCAAAGAAAAGGGGAATGTGATAGAACAAATGATTGGTGGAGCGGGTGTACTTTCTTCGAATTAAAGCGTAATTTCTTAGTAGAATGGCAAATCAAAATTTTTTTTGAAAACAATGGCAAATCAAATTCAAATTATGGCAAATAGTAAGATAACAAGAGTCAAGACAACCTCACCTTCTTTTTTGACTTGATAGATAGATTAGGAGTATTTTAACATACAACATCCATTCTATGATAAATGATGTTTACTTTTTATTATTATATCAAAATATTAATTAGTTGATTATTATTTTCAATTGATTAGAAGATTCTTTGTCAACGAGTATTATGTAACATGAAGGAAGGACCATATATATTTGACTTCTCTAGTAAATAATATTCAAAAGTTAAATAAACTAGTGTGTAGTCTTGTGTATATGAACAGGTACAATTTCAAAAAATCACAATTATATGATTCAAATTATACTTTTTAGAAGATGTTTGAATTATACATGGTATTAGGCTATTAGCTTACGCTTTTTTTAAATCATATATTTCTAAAATACATAATGGTTGCCGCAAAAATTAAAAACTTAATGAACACGTGACGAAAAATTGGACTCGTCTAATTGAATTTGGACTTTTTGATTTTTACATTCAATAATTCACTTTGCACAAAATTAAAAATTAAATTGGAGACGTGGCGCAAAATTAAGAATCTATTTAAATTATAATAGGATTTTCTCTTAACTTTGGCTATATATATATATATATATATATATATATAGAATCATAGATAACCTAATAGTTAAATCGGATTTACAACAAGTAATGGTTCAGTACTTTCGGTGCAATCCTTCCCCTTCACACATAATAGTGGATCTATGGTAGATTTTACAATTTATGTGAATAAGCATTATTCATGGAATATTGATTTTTTTATATATATAAAAGTATATGAGGCTTATAATTTGGTTGGTAGAATCTCTCAATCGAAATATTCTTTCTTTTTTATCAATGGCGATAATTATGATTCGCTATATAAAGAAGTCATTGGCTATGAATTCGGAGTATGGTTGGCCACTATGGTCTCTCGAATTCGCTCAGAGAAATGATATGTCCACAACATTTTTACAACATTTTCACAACAAATCCTAACTGGCAAATTGTTACTGATTGTTATTGTTGGAGCAAAAAATTAATTTTCGTGTTAGGTTCAAATTTGAACCAATAACAACTAACCATCTGTGATTTGTTGTGAAAATG
This sequence comes from Castanea sativa, assembly GCF_040712315.1. Taxonomy (NCBI): domain Eukaryota; kingdom Viridiplantae; phylum Streptophyta; class Magnoliopsida; order Fagales; family Fagaceae; genus Castanea; species Castanea sativa. The sequence continues at coordinate 86,077,865 of NC_134013.1, read as the reverse complement.
TTGTAAAAATGTTGTGAACGTAGCATCTCTCATTTGCTGGAAGATTCTCTCTTTTGACCTCATGTCATCCTAATAAGAAGGCAACTGTTTTTTTTTTGGCTTTCTTTACGTTGATTACTGAGTACACAAATTACCTGTCTTTGTTTTGAGAAGAAATTACTTGTCATTTAACCCTAAAGACAAACACACCCCCATCAAAAAAGAAAAAGAAAGACATACACACACATAAAAAGAGAGAGAGAGAGATTTGTCAAACGAGAAGACATTGGCCAAAATTACAGTAACTAGTTGTAATTAATGATTGATATTTGCCAAAATGTACATTACACTGGGAATAATAATTATTAGGGTAAATTGAAAACTATACCCTTAAAGTTTGGAAAAGTTTGGATTTTTATACCCTAAAATTTTAGAATTTGAAATTTACTTCTTGAAGTTTATGGTGTTTGGATTTTACATCCTGATATTTTAGATTTTGAATTTTTCCTCATAAATTTTAGAAGTGTTTGGATTTTACACCCCAAAATTCTGAAACTTTAGGGTGTAAAATCCAAATACACTTAAATTTTAGGAAGTAAAATGCAAACTCTTAAAATTTAGGGGGTATAATTCAAATTTTGAAACATTAAAGTGTAAAGTCTCTAAACACCTACAAATTTTAATAAGTAAAATTCAAATTTTGAAACTTCAGGGTATAAAATCCTAATACTCCAAACTTTAGGGGTGTAATTTGCAATTTTTCCTAATTATTATTGATTACATTGGGAATAATTATTATTGATTGTATATGTATATTAAACTATTTGTTACACTATTTTTTTAAAAAAAAATGACCAGTTTAGATTTTAATAGAAGGTTTAAATATAGGCTATAATTTAAAATCAATTAAAAAAATATAACGATGCATAAAATTATTAAGTTATAAAAACTTATATGTCACAATATTAGAAAATTTCATCTAAAAGTCAAACACTTTGATTTTATATTTATTGTAGATTAAAAAAAATTTCTCTTCTGGATTATAGATTTTCTATTAAAACAAACTCAACAAATGAAAATAAGCAAGCAAACAACATATATCAGTTTAGTTTGTGGGGATGATGCATTACTACTTTCTGTGTAACACTACAAAGCTATCTTATCGTGTTGAACCTATATTAGATGGCATGAGATGGTGACTGCAAGACCCCTTTAAATGCACCCAAAAGCCAAGTCTCTAATGCCCTATATCCAATCTCTAACCAATATTGCTCACTCTGTTCTTATTTCGGACTACAATAATCTACTAGGGCAAAAACTTAGGGTGAAGGTTAGCCATTGTTTCAGGGAAGCTAATCAATGTGTAGACAAATTCGCGAAGAAAGGAACTCTACAGCAGCAAGATTTTTTGCACCAAGAGTTTGCATTATGACTCTCTTGGCATGTCCTTGAGAGACTATGTTCAAACTCATAAATATATATATATATATATATATATATATATATATATATATATATATATATATATCTAATTCTTTGATTCAATGGTTACAATGATTCACACAGTCCACTATACAAAGGGCCTACGTTAGTGATTATAGTAGGCTATATATATCCTTCCATGAAAACCATTGGCGATGACCTAACCTAACCAAGCCCAAGTGCTAGACAAGTTCATTGTCAAGTTGTCAACAACACCATGGCACTAATTAGAAAGTAGAAAGTGTTCTTTTAATTTCCAACTTCCAACTGCGAAACCACGAATTTTGGAGCCTTGGATACGGTTTTGGTTAATCAATCTGTCAATTTCATTATTTCATAATCGAGTCAACCTCATGCCTCATCTGCCTTTTCCTTTCAAGTCGATGGAATTCGTAAATCTAACTTTTGCTTTATATAGATACTTGTCACATTTTCTCATCCTTTTCCCACTCCAAATAATGCACTTGATGATTGATCTAGGATGAGATAGGAGGCTCAATCTCTAGTTTCTATAGTGTGCTAAAAAAAATGAATGGAAATGAAAGATAAATATATAATTTTACTATTAAATACTTCACCTTTTATTTGTCTATTCTTAAAATATGGATTAAATCATTGTTTTACCTCAATTTCACTTAAAATTATGATTGTTAACCTCGTTTCTTATGAGGAAAATGAATTGACCGAGTATTCCCTCCTATTTATTTCATTCATTTTAATCCATCCTCTTCTATTTCATCCATTTCTCATCTCCTTAAAAAGTTGTTATGATATGCTTTAATATCATTTATGTTGTGTTGTTGAGGGATCATAAATCACAATCGAACTCTCTAAAACCGCTTTAAAAACATGCCCACGAGGTGTGATGTCAAATACCATAAAATATTTGAGTTTGTCTTTCTTATTACCAATTGGTTTTGAGGTAAAGTGGCACAGCTCATTATTCAACATGTGTTACTACTTTGGTACGAAAACAAAAATCATATTAATTTCTAATAAACATTAAAAAAAAAAAAAAAAAGTTGTTCTCAAGCCCATAAGAACTTGTCAAATAATGTAGGTTTTACGTTTCAAATTATGTAGGCTAATTATGGCTTGGAAGAAGGAAAAACAACTTCTAGAATGTGATTCAAATCTATTCTATGGAAAACTAGTATTGAATCTCTTAGATTGTAATTATCAAACGCGTGGGTAACACATTGACCGGGACAAATATGCGCTATAGTCCAAAGGAATGAAGCATGGTTCAATGCACAGAAAGAGTATAACACGTTTCTCATGAAATTGGAATCAAATTTCCGATAAGAACTTACTCCATTTTCTTAACCCTTCTTTCACTCTAAAGATGTGTTTATATTCTTTGTTCAATGTTCAACCAAATTCAAAGTTTGAAACCCAAAAAAAAGTCATGCCGAGTTAGGCATAAATCCTCGTAAACTATTTCTCTCACGCCATAATTAGCTGACCATTTCTTACCAAATGATGTGCTCAATCATTTCAAATTATCAACATTAGTTGTTTAATATAACATCAATCAATGAGTCAGTCAACGAGGTCTTATAGTTTATAAATCATCAAAATTTTCGGCTATCATTTATCACTTAAAAAGTGCATAGCCCATTCACATTATAAATGCCATCGCTAAACACATGGCCTCAATTCATTAATAGGCCCAACCTATTTTCTCAATTTTGGAATCATTGACCCTAAGCTATGGGCTTGGAACTAGGAAGAAACTACATATGAAATGGTTGATTTTGTTTTTGGGCCCAAAACTGGTTGGCTTAAATTATCTGGGTTTTGCTTATTTTGCAGTTTTCTTAGGTATTTGTAGTACCAAGTGTTACAAGTGTCTTGAGAAGAGATCTTCCATTTGAGAAAGATTTTTTTTTTCTTCCATTTAAAAAAAATATATATTATATTTTAAACTTTGTTACACCGTTTAACTTCGAAAGTTTCAAATTAATCCATGTAGTTTCGTTAGGTTTCAATGAAACCCAAAACTTTTAAAATCATATCAAGTCAAAGCTCCAATGAAAGCAAAAAATAAATTCAAAATCAAACCAAAACGTCCAGTGTTTAAATTGGTGTGGTTTAAAAAATCTAAGGTTAAAACTCGTTAAACTATAAGGGTTAATTTATTATTATAGCCTTTAACCTTTAGCTTTAGTTTGAAACTTTTAGAACTATGGGGTTTAATTTGAAACAATCCCAAGGATACAAGATTTAAAAGTAATTTACCTCTAAAAGAATAACTTTCCTATACAATAACGTGAAAGAATAACTTGGAAGTAAAAAACAAAAAGAGAATAACTTGGAAAAGCAAAAAGAAGACATAAGGTGACATGGATAATAATTAATTAACAATATGGATATAAACTTAACGATGTGTTTGTTTATAAGTTCTTGAGTATCCTTTCTTTGTAAGCCCATTTTCAAAAGTAAGTTCTACTCATGGGATTGTAACATTTGGGATCTAAGCAGGGGCAGCTTAATTCATTTGGGAGTCTAATTCAAAAATTGACATTAAGGATTTTTATATTTACATGTGACTTAAAAAATTAAATATATTTAAATTCAATTATTTTGTTTTAGATGTAAAATTATTACTTATTCACATAAACCACGTAGATTTTTTTTTTTTTTTAGAAAGTCTAGACACAAAAAATTTGACAAAACTTTCCACAACTATTAATGTAGTAAAATGATAGTGGTAAGTAAAAGAGTGATATTGGTGGTGGAGTTAGGTGAAAATTAGTAAAAATTTGTCAACTCAACTATTATGAAAAATATTGTGAATTTTATTTTTTTTAGAAAGCCTATAGACACAAAAAAATTGACAAAACTTTTCACAACTATTGATGTAGTAAAATGATAGTAGTAAGTAAAAGAATGATGTTGGTGGTGGACCTATGTGAAAACTAGATAAAGTTTGCCAACTTAACTATTATGAAAAATGTGAATTTTTTTGTATATTTTTTTTTTTGAAAAGTGCTTTCACAATATTTTTCACAACAAATACTAGGTATTAAGTTGTTACTAGTTCTAATTAGAACTCATCACTGAAATTATTGTTTTGCCATCAATAACAATATGCTACTTAGAATTTGTTGTAAAAGTATTGTAAATATAACATTTCTATCTTTCACCTTTTTTTTTTTCCTTTTTTTTCATTTAATAAAAAATATTATTTTATTTATTAGCTAATATTCGGCTAAAATTTTGGGTCTTTTTTATCCTTTGGGCGTTATACAACTGCATCAATAACTTATTCTGTTAAGCCAGCACTGGACCCCAGTCAATTAGCCAGAGAGAACACTATTTTAGACAATGGTTGAACTAAGAAAAAATGGTTTATTGATGGGCTGGCATAATTGCCAAGGCCCAAGTTGTAAACCTACTCTTTTCCACTCTGTACACTTCTTTTTGTTTTTTGTTTGTTTGTCTTTGTTCACATTAGATTAGCTTCAATATGCTTTTACTTTGAATGAAGCTAATTCTAGTTCACACCACACCAGTCATATCAAATCAAAGGAAGCTCCAAAGGATTCCAAATCCAACATTCAACCGCATGCTTCGCTGAGCATCCATGGTCAGCCAGCACGTGTGGCCTCATTACTGAATGATTATTGTAATTGCAACTATGTGTACCAATGATTATAATAATTACAACTCTGGGCATAAATAGCAAAAAGAGACAATAAGTAGAAGATAAGTATTAATGTGTCCTCATGATCCACGATTTCTTGTTCTCATTCAACTAGGCAAAAGCCAAATTCATCCATCATTAAATAAGAAAAACAAACAGTGCTTTGGTCTCTAAGATACTGATTTTTATAGGCCCTTCAGTCAAAGCCAACAACACACATCAAGAACCCAAAAAATAAAAAATAAAAAATAAAAAACAAAACAAAGAAAGAAAGAAAAGCTAAGAGAAAATGTGGCCGACATTACTTGTTTGTAGGCAAAACGAAAGGGAAACATGGAATGAGACTAAACTCAAAAGATAAAGAAAGGGTCCCCTATAAGTTTTAAAGGGGAATAAAGAAAAGGAAAAAGGGTTGGTCTTTTGCAGTATTACATTTGACTATACCTACAGTTTCATTTTAAACGTAGCCTTTTCAGGATTTGCCATGTGCTTGCTTGGTGACCTTGTTTTGAAGAACAATTTTACTATTACATACAGACATTATATAGTACAATAAATTATCAGTGTTTGGTACTCTTCCATTAGTTTAATCACAAGTTATCATTATTATTAATAATTTTTTAGTGGGATAAACTTGCATGTATAGAATAATTTCTTATTAAGGATATCAAATATTTCAAATGCTTATATAGCCCTCTCTCTCTCTCTCTCTCTCTCTCTTACATTGTCTATATTATGCACTTGATTTACGGGTGATTGCATGAAAAAATGTATTATTATTAGTAAAACAAATATGGGTCAGTTTCATTCCAATCTCACTACTTAAAGAACTATGATTTCAACGTACATATGTCCCTCCAGGGCCTCCACTATATATTCACTAAAATTTCTGGCACTATAATAAGTGAGGTACGAGCAAATCGATTTATACTTTTATAGTATATTACATTTGAGTAGTACTGAAAGAATCTTCACTTTTAGTAGGAGTATGTTAAAGTAGTACTAAATTCATTCTAAAACGTAGCCTTTTCCGGATATCACATGACCTGGTGACATTATTTTGAAGGAATTTTTTTAATTAGGTCTGAATTACAAAGGATTTTGGTTTTTTTCCCCTTAGTTTTAATAAACCAAGATCCACTCCAGGTCCATAATGTTCAAAATTCTAACCTAGCAAACTACGTCGCTTGCTGAAGAAAAGAGAAGGAATTCAATACACATACAGGGAAATGAGAACTTAGTTTTGACAAAAACCACAATCTTTCCACAAATTTGTGTTTGGTAGTGTTGTTTAAATAATGGTTTCCACAATATTTTTTTATCCACACGTATTTCTCTAATACTTAAACAACGTTACTGGAACAATATTACCAAACGGACCCTAGTAGTGAATACATGACTCCTATGAATTCCAAAGACTTGTTGGTATGTAAGATCCATGAGATATGATAGTCCTTAAACCAAATCCCCATTTAAAAAATTAATAAAATTATGAAGTGGATATATCATATATGAGTACAATATTGTTCTAAGTGGATGATAATAGAAAAGTTGTCCTCTTTTTATTAGGTTATACAAAGACGTTTTATCTCCTCTTTTGGAAGTAATTATCTGTTAAGTATCATATTATAACAATTCTATGGATATATTCAATTTCAAACCTGGTTGAACATCGCTCTCACATAGCTGCATTACTGATATTGTTTTTATTATGCACCAATCACAACTTGACACATTAATTAGGTATAAAATTCTATGTTTATCAAGATTTATTAATCATATTATACTATAATAATTAGATTAAAAAAACTCAAATTATGTTTCTTTTTTATAGCTCATACAAACTAAGTTGATATTAAAAGTATTGTAAATTTTACAACATAAGTCTTACAAATTGACATATCAAATATATTATAGGAAGGAATTAAAATAACCATATTTATCTTATCCATATGTCACCATTATATTTATTGTCACATCATTTTATCAACTTTTTATTGTAAAATTTGTAATTTTTAAAACATTTTTCTTTATACATTCATTGTTTCTTCTTTCAGCTTTTTATTTACCTTTTCTTTATCATATTAATTGGGGCCTTAAAAAGGAAACAACTTTGGCATGCAACCTAAGCCTGAAAAGCGCAAAAGAGAAAGAACAAGATAGGGAAGAAACCTAGCAGTAGCGTATAATTGATCTGTATTTATTCTTCTCCCTCCCTTTACTTGAACCAACAAGCTTTGACTAGACATGAATATTCCTTGGAACAACTAGGTAAAGAACAATTTTAGCCCCATTTTAGTCAATTATGTGCAAAATTCACTCACATCAATTCTTGTAAAATTGTATAAAAAAAACATTATTGCTACAGTAATTGTGTAAATTTACACTGGCACTATTCATTTTGCATTTAATTTTTTATTCTTTTTTTATGTATTCCGAGAGTGAAGGAATAGAGTAAATTATGGTTATTGTGTGTGGAAAAAGAAAACATTTAAAAAATTCAAACTTTTTTTGATATTTTAATAAAATATAATGTAATTAAAATAGATAATCTGATATAGGGTGTGGGGTCGATGGGCCCAGGAATAGGTGTTGGGCTAGAGGCACAATCCGAGGATACTAAATGGTCCAAAAATGTGGGAATATAAACCCAAGAGGTAGTACTGATGGATAAAGAAGCGAGGTCTAATCAAGGTTATCCAAGAAAGTGGTCCAAGAAAGAGTATGTCCTTGGCTATGTAAAGCCAAGGTAGGAAAGGACTATCTGGCGTCCAAATGCGATATTAGAGGAGATCCTATAAGTAAGGATAGGCATGGTGGATGTACAAGATAATAAGAAGGGCTATAAAATATTTAAGATAAAGCTGGTACCACCATATTGAATGCTCAGTAACTAACTTTTTGGCCACATTAATGGGGAAGTGATGCCTGAGTATCAGAGTTCAGCCTTACAGCTACTTCTAAAGATTTTAGAGATGGGTTGATGGGACAAATATCTAAACTAGTAATCTAATCCATACGTGGAAGATGGGGAGAAGAACGAGGATGATAAGGAGGAGACATTCAAGAAAGGGGGATCGGAGAAAAAAGGGAGAAAACACTGTACACATTAGCATCCATAACTGTAATCTGTCTTTGAAAGAGTGAAAGATAATATCCATCATCCTCGGCTTGAGTCTGAGAACAATTTATGTTACATAAACAATCCAATGTGCATGATGTTGCAATCTAGCCAATCATTTTTGTTATTTAACATCACTAGAACCTAGATTTCAAGCTCACTCTTTACAAATTTCATTGTACTAGGCTTTTTGGGCCTATCCCATGCTTACTTTTGGGTTTGGGTACAAATTGTGACCTTACATAAGGTATTTTGAAAAGTGAGTAAGTAAAATAGAAAAAGTAGATCCTTAAGCTAAAATAGACACACACAAAAAAAAAAATTGCCCAAATTAATGCAAATGCTCTTAAAATCACTCCATATTTTATAATCTCTTTATAATCTATTAAAGTGATAAGTTATGATTAAAATCAAATCATTTTAATATAAATATATCACGGATACCATTTTTATAACGCACCAATCACAAACTACATCAATTATGCATCACATGGAACTGGATTTACTACTCCCGGAGCACAACCGCAGGTCCAATAATGCACTGAAACATATATATTTTCAAGGGAATTTCAGTGTTGTGATGCTCATCATAGAATATAACACATTCCACCAAGCATGAGCATTGATATCTTCTTCCACATGTTTTCTCTGTAGCGGGTTTGATTAATTTCAACCCTTCTCATTGAAGATTATCTGATTTATAAAGTAAATGGAGATGATCTTTTTCTTTTGATAAGATTATCCTTCATCTTGAATAAAAAGGGTAACTTATTATACCATTATTATTCTAAAAAGCCTAATGTCTTAAACTCTGAGTGCACTATTCTTCCACCTCATTTAATATTGTTGCTTTTGACCCATTTCTCCAATGTAATCAGTCCTACATTTTATATTGTTGTTTTTAATTTGTTGATGATGCTGCTTTCTTGGTTGTATGTAGACATATATGAATTTATACTATGCAAAAGCTCTCTCTCTCTCTCTCTCTCTCTCTCTCTCTCATGTACATTTAGAACCATATATCTTCTCGTTTTAGTTGCATTTAGAACCAGAATTGTAATTTGTTGATACTATTTGACTTTAATAGTTTTAAGTTGTATTGATATAAATATATATATATATATATATATATATATATATATTATGGTTGACCATCTATTAATTGGAATATTTTTTTGTGAATATTTAAAAATTTCCCTTATTTTGTTTGTAATTTGTTTAAGTTGTTTGATTTAAATTTTCCAAAATTGTATTAATCTGATGATAGGCAATTTTTGTTTCCCAAGTATTATGATAGGCTACATACTAGTTGAGTTATGTGATGTCTTATTATTTTTATTGATATTAATCAATCATCAAGAGAGAGAGCTTTTGGGTTGATCTGAACCCATGCCCATCTTGCTTAAATTCAGATAATTTTGAACCATAATTGATAGGGTCAAACTCAAAGTCTCAAACCTAAACCCAATCCATTGCTAGGTCTAACGATTACTTAATTTGTATATAAGGGCCCTTAGACAAGCTATATATGAACATATACTTCCAAAGCAATACAAGTCACCGACCCATATTGTTATGATAATGGAAGCTCTTATACCAAAAACAAAAAAGCACACAAACACATGCCACATAAAAAAATTAAAAATTAAAAAAAAAAAAAAAAGTACACCAACACAAAACAAGAAATTTAACGTGGTTTGATAAATTTTACACCTATATTTATGTGCAACAATAACAAAACAATTTACTATCAATAATAAGGATTACAATCATACTTACAAACTCTCATAAATCTAACAAATTTAAATTAATCTAAAACCCCAATACATCCAAAGTTATTATCACATTAACAAATTAACCTAAATCCCCAATACATCCAAAGGATTAGTCTTTGACTCTTTAATAAGAAAAAAGTTTTGTATTCTAACTCACACCATACCAAAACTACACTATAGAACCTTTGCATTGCTATCTATACGTGAGTTCTTAATACACAGATATATATAATTAAAGTCAAAACTGAAAGAAAATTCAATTAGATTTCAATTGTATCTGCATCATGTGTTTTATCTAAGCTTTTTTAATTTTTGTTTGAAGTGAGTTAATATTGTGTAAAAGAAGAAGAGTCTAATATAAATAAACTATCAAAAAACCAATAAACATGATTGAAAAAAAAGAGGTAAACTCATGTGTATGTCAAAACAAAAAAAAAAGAGTAAAACTCATGTATATATTTATAGCTTAAAAAATGTGTAATCTTACCCTGGTTATAACTTGAACTCATATATATATATATGTATAATTGTTATTGTTTTTAATTATACTGTGCATATACACAGGTTATATACTAGTATTACTTAATTAACAAAGAATATAATAAATGTCTTTTTTACAATGAACAAACGTTTCTTCCACATCAAGAAAACTTGAATAAATTACCATCGATTGAAAAAACCTTTACATTATTCCCCTCTTGAACTATACGTAACACGGATTATTATACATATATTCCCTTCCTCTTTCTCTCCCTTTCCTTGGTAAATAATAAGCCAAATGATAAAAATATATAAAGCCCATTTGACTAAAACGCCCAAATCCACCCTAAAAAAAAGACTACTCTTTACTTTGCACAAAAGTACGTGGTCAATACTCTACTCACATAAGCCATTGTGTAGTGCGTACTGGCTTAAAATAATTGATAGTTTTTGGATTTTTGTTTTGGATAGATCCGAACGTGATGGTTGAAAAAGAGGACCACGTAATCTGAGTTAGCTGATTAAATTAAAAATAGTTAGAGATTAGCCCAACCATAAAATCTCCCTTTATACGGTTCTTGTATTATACTATTTGCCACAACTTATTGAAATAATAGATTGTGAGCGGTGGAGTGTATCATCAAAGTTGGAAATTTTGATAATATAGTTATTAAGGTGTCGCTACTCAAATTACTAAACTTCTACCAAGTATCTTACGAAGGGATACAAAGATTCCTACTAACAAGTCATATCTCACAGTAGTAGGAGACAATTATTTTCACACAATCCATAATTTTTTCTCCTATCACACATAATTAATTAGATCAGAATTGAGAAATATTATAACTATAATTTTTGTCACAATTTATTCACGTAACAAGTCATCGTGAGTAATTAAGCTGTAAACTCACATGAACCTACTACTCCATCACTCATACCTTATCACGTGAGCAAATTGCAATAAAAATTATGTTACTAGCATTTTCCATAAGAATTAGGCTTCTTCTAATTAGATCATAAATGTGAAAGAAGTTACGTATCAAGACTTTAGAACATTGAAATATTCCATTTTCATTTAGAACACGAATCCCTAAAAATACTACTAGCTAGGATCAAAGGCTGAGAGTGGGGCTTATTATATAAAGAAACTTGGTCCTGATGACATAGGGGTGGTATAGCCCTGTAGTTTAGGTTTGCTATTTAGATAAAACGGTCAAAACAGTGGTCAAAGAAGATGGCAGCAGTGGTGGGGTGAAGATATCAAGCGCCGAAAGGTACAAAAGACAGCCATGATCTAATAGTGTTAATAAGAGACAAGAAAGGACAGGTTTTTTTTTTTTTTTGGTTTTGAATTGAAACTCTTTCAGGTCTTGAAAGGGAAAGCTACTTAATGAAAAAAAGCTCACAAACAAGAACACAGCAATATGGGGGTTTTTTTGTTTCTGTCCTATTCTATATTATTATCATTATTATTATTATTGTTGTTATTGTTATTGTTATCTATCTACTCTAGTTAAAGTCTGTCTGTTATCTCAACTTTTTTGTATGCTTAACTTCACTTTTTTTTTTGGTCAAGGTTGTGACTTGCTGTGGCCCTCTTAATTAGGTGTCTTGTAATAAAAATGCCTTTTTGTGTGGGACAATTGAGAATTTAAGACTACTTCATTTTTGTTTGGTAAAGCTAAATACAGTGAGTTTTTTTTTTTAATATATTTTTTTTATCTTTATTTAAAGTCCCATTCCTTTGTACTTGCTAGTGTGTTTTTGGGACTTAAAAGGTTCCATACTGATTTTCTTTTCTTTGCCTAGGATGCTTAACATAAATTCTTTGGTTCCGACTATGATATGCCCATGCAAAATTATTTGAGACATTTTGAAGGAAATGCTGAGCTTGATATTATGGAACAATTTTTTAAGCTCATGTACTTATTCAAGTACAATTTTTTAGAAGTTTACTTTAATTTAACTTAGTTTTCAAGTTGAATAAACCAATAAAAATAAACTGTGGAGAACAGAAAATTAAGTATCAAAACGGTTGAAAATTTGGATTAATATTGCAAATCTTATATCAGTTACATATAATATCTCTCTCACATTATATGGGTCCTACAATTTGTTAGATCCTATGAGAAATATATTACACGTAGTTTATACATAAGATGTTTTTTAAATGTAGAGCATTGAGAAATACGAATACAATTAGGATGATCCATTCCTTTCAGATAAACCTGTATATTCTCAGCAAAAAATAACAGACCTTGTCTATGAACATGCACTAGAATGGACTGACTGCTTCGAAAGAACCTGTGAGAAAGCACTTTGCTTAACACAGGCTTTTTTGAGGGTCCTTATGCCTATACCGGTGGTGAATTAGAGTGGTATGACATCTCTCTTTGAAGTTTGATTAGAGCATCATATCAACTCTTCGTCATTAAAGTGAACAGTGTCTATGTTTGTATGAGAGCATCATATCAACATATCTTCATTAACATGAATAACTCTATGACCACAATTTAGTATGCAAGTTGGATTTCTAGTCAAAACGCAATCATTTCGTAAAGAGCAATGCTGCTGGGGATTCAAAATCTCACAAAAAAAATTTCAGGACCTTTTTCTTTATACAAAAAAAAAAAAGTTCTGAAAAAAAAAAAAAAGTGGCACAAACGTGACAAATTTTTAATTAAAACAAAACATTAATGTGGTCACGTCAAAATATTCTTTGTTGTTCTAAAAACACATCTCATATATAAGTGTCTCCCACCCTTTAACTTACATGCATTTAGCTCGTGCTACTCCCACTGCCATTGTCATTATATGATCAACACCATGGAATTATTTAAACTTTGTTCATATGCAACGTCACACTATCATTAAGGATCTTTAATTTAACTCTTTCACGACCATCCTATAATTAATTGGAGAGAGCTTTAGTTAGCTGTACTAAGAATCCCATTATTAAATAAGAGTGCTATGATTCTTCTTTTGATAAATCGATAATGATTTGAATCTAAACGTTTTTGTTGTTCGATATATGAAAATACCAATTGAACTACAAGACTCTTGTGGGGGTGGTCTTGGCTAGAGTGCCATTATGATTATATTAAATGCAAGGGAGAGAAGCTTTAGACAGAATGTGTGTATGGAAATTTTTCACATTGATAGTTTAATAAGATGTTCAGCAAAAAGAAAAAGAAAAATACTAACAAGATGGAAGCATTACAAAAGGATTCTCTCCCATTATACCCACGTAAATCATGTCAGTAAAAGAAAAAGAGAAAAGCAAAAGAAAAATGGAAAAAGCCAAAAACAGGAGAACCCAAGACCTTAACAAAGAACTTCAGTTAGTACACATGTCAGCTCTGCTGCACCTGTGAATTATGATATGTCAGTCCCAACTCATCATCTATTCAACTAAAGTTGACCACCCCCCCCCCCCCCCTTGTGCTTTTGTTAACACCAACAACAACAACAATACCCACCTCACTTTTTCATAATTTTGCACAGATTCTCATTCCCCTAGTGTGTGAGCTCATTCCATTCCAAAAATTGGTGTCTGAAAAAGATTGGGCTTTGCATGAGTTTGGAATGTGTGTAGAGCTGGGCCAATCCAGCTGCTTCCATAACCAGAGGAACCCTCATTATAACTATTGTTACCACTTAAGGCAATGGGTGTGGCAAATGGGATATTTGACGTACCATTATTCTGTTGATGAACATTATAGCCTGCATTGAAATACCCATTGTTGCTTTCACTGGCAGAGTTAGAACTTGCACAATAGTCCATGTTAAAGGGTAAAGTTGTGGTGTGATGATAGGCAGACACATTTGTGGTAGATGGAATTAAGTGTGGTTCAACACTAGGGTTCTTGGCATTGCCAAAAGAAGTAGCACTGTTTTGGTATCCAAGGATGGACCAGTAATCTGATGGGTCTTGTTTGATGGGTATTGCAAAGCTTAAGGAAGAGCTTGAGGGCTGTGATGCAAAGGTAATGGAGGATGCTGAGGAAAGATCACGCTCGTCTGATCGGCTTCCCCCATCAATGCTCTTGCTATCAGAAGCTGCAGAATCAGATGAATTCTTTGATTTGCTAGACATTCCTCCAATGGGAAGGTTGCTGTTGGCAATGCTCTTTACGTCATAGCGGCTCATGTCAAAGTTGGTTACAGCATTTAGGCCTCTGAACTTGATGGCAGCAATGTCATAGGCCTCAGCGGCTTCTTCTTGGGTGCCTGTTTGAAAAAAATTATTCTAACTTAATTATTCAAGTAACAATGTGCAGTGTTGTTTGGATAATTTGATGTAGCTTTTTTCTAAAGTGCACTTAAACTTATTTGCTGAAAGTTACTTAGAATATAGTTTTTTTTTTTTTTTAAAGTTGCGCTTTAAAAAGTTGTGCATAAACAAATAAATTAAAAGGCTAGACGACGACAAAGGCGTTGCAAACAAGACCCTACATTTTCATCTAACAATGTATTCTAGTAAATTGTTGTGAGAAGAATCAGGAAAGGAAGCTCACTGAAGGTGCCAAGGTAGAGATCTTTGTTGCCAGCAACTCTCCCAATTCTTGCTTGCCATCTACCATGTTGGTGGTGCCTGAATAAATAGTGCACATTATTTATAATATTATTAGTACAGACCAAGTATATTTTAAATCACTTAAAATAATATGATTATCTCGTGTACTAAATATATGCCAATGAAGATGTATACCTCGTAACGCCTCTGTAGATAGATGCTCCTCTCGAAAACCCACTACTTTTCCTAAACATATATAATTAACAAAGGAGCAAAAAAAAATGTATCAGGCACACCTTTTTAAATCCATTACATTCATACATAAAAGGATTTTCCAAAAGATGAACAAAAAAAAATGGAAAACTGTGGCTAAAAGCAAATCAAATATTCAATTAATGGCCATTAGTACTACCTTCGAAGTGAAGCAACAAACTCCTGCCTAGTCATGTTTTTCATCTCTTCCAGTTCTTTCTCATAGTTACAAACCTTTAGAAACCCAAAAATAAACAATTCATAGTGTCAGATCCAAACTTCAATGTAGAAAAAATACATATATAACAATAAAACTTTTCTTCTTTTACAAATTTAGCACAGACTCACCGGAAAATTTGTAGTGGTGGTCGGCCCCCAGTATTTAAGAGCAGCCAGATCATAAGCTCTTGCTGCTTTCTCTTCTTTATCATAACCACCTAAAAAAAACATTAAAAACAAAAAAAAACAAAATCATGTCAAAATGAGAATCCATAGGGGAATCTATAAATTGGATTTACACATTCATGCAAAAGCGAATCTTTGTTACAGTAAAAACAAAATCTAATGTCACTTCGATCGGACTAGGTGGACACATTTTTGATCATGAAAGAAGATTGGAGAACATAATGTCACATAGTAATGGAAGTAAAAAAATAAAATGATGACCATTGATTCTGTACTAGGAAGTAACAGTAGTACAACAGTTATTTTTACTCATGGAAGAGACAAGAGAGAAGAGAGACATAGAAAACTCACCCAAATAAACTGATCAGAAAATAATGATGATGATGATAATACGAGAGCATCCATGCCATTGCCAATCAAAACAAACAAACAAAAACAATAAAAGCCACGTCAGAATCTTCATCAATGCGTACTTATACTATACCACAATCAAATCTGAACCCTTCATTATTATTATTATTATTAGCATGTAAAATAAATTCTTGGGATTCACATTTCACATTCACACACAGTTATATTCATTCTTTTACTCCCATTGATTCCGGTTCACATTCACACACCCACACCACCTTCATTCAGTCAGGACCATTCTCTCTGAGTCCACAGTCCCAGACCCAGATCTCGTGGACCCAGGAATCAATGGTACGCACCCTATGCGCACGTTAGAAACTTAAACACATACATAAACAATCCCGAAACCCTAAAAACCTTAAAATAGAAAAAAATAAAACAAAAATTTTTACCTTGTCTTCCTTTCCTACTTTGCCCTTCTCTTCTGCAACTATTGTCCCAAAGATGTGCTTCATATCTGCCTGTCCACCTATGTCTGATATTTTCACATACAAAAAAAATTGTAATTTTATGTGGGTGTAAAAAAAAAAATCAAAGACGCATAAAATATAAAGTGGAACACTGAAAGTGAGACAGATGATATTTATTTACCGGGTCACGCCGCGGTAGATGGAAGTGCGTTGGCCGAAGGTGTCAACAGTTTTCTTAGGCGGTGGTTCGGTAGTAGCAACATGGAGGTTTTGGGGTTGGGTTTGGAGTTGTTGTTGTTGTTGTTGTTGTTGCTGTTGTTCGGTGGAGAAACCGCGGAGGAAACTAGCGGCAATGGTTTTGAGCTCAGACTCGTACATGTTATCATGTTCAGGCTCTGTAGGATGAGGATGAGTTGATGAGACATGATTGACAGTCGTCACAGAAGTCTCGTTAGAAAACTGAGCTAGAGGTGCAGTGGCGGTGGAGCCACCGCCCAAGAAGTCCTCCAGCTTGGGGCCACCGGTGAATATTGATAAGTTGGTTGCATCTTTTTCTGTAGCAGCAGCTGCATCAACTACACTGACTGTAAAAGTAAACCCCAAAAAATAAATTTTATATTGATGATATTATCTGATCTTATCGCTTGGATAATACACTAATTGGTTGGTTTCTGATGTAAAGATTTGAACTCACATCACATCACGACAAGAAACTTTATCAGTTAACGAGAGATATTACTAGTTAAACTAACTACTAATTAATTTTTAGTATAAACAGAATTTGATTTACAGTTAAGCTAACTAGACCTATTATCTATCTATGTTTGAGCAAGAATATATGTGCATGTATAGAAAAAAGTGTGATGTTTACCTGAGGAGGAAGAGGTAAAGGAGTGAAAGAGAGAGAGGGGAGAGGAGTGAGAGGGCAAGTTAGAGTGGTTGGAAAGAGAGAAGCCGAGCCAGTTCTGATGAGGAGAAGAATCCATGTTGTTGTTGTTGTCGTCGATGAGCGTGAAAGAGAGAGAGGGGGGACTCTACTTGGAGTTGGGGTTTGCTGATTTTTCTGTGTCTTTGGAAATAGCAAAAAAAAAAAATTTTGAGTTTTTTTTCTTGTTTTAAAAACTTCTTCTAGAGTAGTGGTAGAGTGAAGGAAGGTAAAATGGGGGTAATGAAGAAGAGAGGAGCGTGAGGATGACACAGATATAGAGGAAGGAAAAACAAGAAAGAGAAAGAGAGAGAGTCTCTCTAAGGGGTTGCACAAGAAACGAGGGTATTACACTGAAGGAAAATATAGAGGTTCATATAATAGTAAACAAATGTAAGTAATTTTAATACTATTTTAACTTAGAGGGGAATTGAGATATAGCTAAGCAAGTGGAAGCTTTTCATGGGATGACAAAACGGTGTCATCTCTCTCTCTCTCTCTCTCTTTTTCTATCTCTATCGCTTTCTATCTTTCTCTGTCTTACGCTTCTCCTATTGACCAAAAGAAATAATAATTTTCACCACACATGGTGTGGCTTAATGGTAAAAATTCTTATCTCAGCACTTAGATAATAGCCATTCGAGCGATAATTTTAACAAAATTCGTGTGGTATATATAGTATTATTTATTGTTGTCATGTAATGTAGAGTCAATAAGCCCACATTAGAGACCCTTTTTTTATTATTAAAAAAAAACAATAATTTTCAAGAGAGAGAGAGATAGAGATAGATTTGTATGTGGGTGTCATTTTAATGTGTATATGAAACTATTGAATGGTGTCATATTGATGTATATGTGTATGATTGTGGGGAAGCAAGAGGGTTAGAAAGGGGACACGGTGACCATTAAGAGGGAAGTGTTTTTCATTTTTGTGTGAAAAAAAAATTTATTTCAATTGGTCCCTACAGATTGCCGCGTGTCAACTTTGTTATGTCCCTATAAAATAAAGCTCCAGCTCCTCCTCATTTTGACTAAAAGACAACTCGCGCCTCTCTCGCCTCGTTTTGTTCTCGTAGAGTTTATATTTGTAGGACTAAATTTTGGTGGCCTCTTGTGTGCATGTAACTTTTTCCTGCAATTCCCACGATGATCCCACAGTCCATACAGGGTATTGTACTATTGTATTCAAACCTATAATATATATAATTAACAAGTACTCCAACTTCATAACAAGTGCGTGTGTTTCACCTGCAGAATCCCAAGGAAATTCTAGCTCAAATTAAACATGATGAACAAAAAGTAAAAACATGTTTTAAACCTTGAATGGATTTGGTTGAATAAAGTAGTTTTTTTTTTCTTTTCAAAAGCTTAAAATTTAAGGATCGTTGATCCATCTCGAGAAAGATTTTAAGCATCATTTTACTGTTATGTAAAATATAATATGCTTTTGTTTTGTTGTAAAAATACATTGAAGAGAGACTCATTAACTTTATTTTGATATATAATATATATACTTTAAACATTATTAAACATGCTTTTCTTTTTCTTCTTCTGTCGTCAATTACCTTAATTATTGAAGATATCTGAACTAGATTAAGATAATTCTTTGACTCATGATATTGTCTGTTGGACCTTTATTTCTTTGTACTTTAAAAGATCCTTATTTTTCTAATTTCATACTCTTTCCTTTTTTGTCTAGATGGTAAGAATCTGAGAGAAATGATCTCTTTTTCTTTAGACTTTGGCTTAGATCCAGTACTCTAAAACATTGCACCGATTAAGATAATGACATAAAGTCATCATTTTTAACCATGGCTTTGCCCATTCTCTAAGTTAAGGAATAGAAAATTAACAACGTAGCAAAAGAAAAAGGCCTCTTCTTTTTCCCTACAATGTGAAAAACAGAGCGTGGTAAAGGTGAAAGGAAGAAGCGAGTGGAGAAGTGACGAGTAGGGGGGTGACATCCATAGCATCCAAAGCACCAACACGAGTGAATTAGGAGGCATGGAGGGAGGGTTCCGCATTCTGCGAGAGGATAGATTTGCTAATGGCATCCACATGCTTCTGCATGTCATGCCCATGACACGTGAGTACCAACATTAATATTTTTTTTTTAAATGTCTACCACACGTGTCAGATGGACCCTGAAGATGCCATGTTGCATGCAGTCTCTGATTGTAATAAGAGTATTATTATGTGGTACCTAGAGTATATGCCAGAGGGAGCTAGCTGGGCATGGTTGCTCTTCAAGATTTTGCTTTTGAAGTTTTTATATTTTTACACTACTACATGGGCCACATATCCATGCAGAATAATATTTATGCTTTTAAACTTATATACTAGTCTAACATCTAGCTCAATCACCAAAAAGAGAGACTATATAGTAGTATGGATCTTTGTTTTTTTCTTTGTTATTCTAAATGTAA
This sequence comes from Castanea sativa, assembly GCF_040712315.1. Lineage (NCBI taxonomy): Eukaryota > Viridiplantae > Streptophyta > Magnoliopsida > Fagales > Fagaceae > Castanea > Castanea sativa. Next base: position 86,058,034 of record NC_134013.1, on the reverse strand, counting down.
AGATAATTGCAGATTTGCACATGGGAGAGTACTTATCCAAAGGAAAAATAATGATAGCCAAGGTGAGAAGAAGGAAAGAGAGGATAGTCCAACTGTTGCCCTACATAATTGGAAACTTTGGAGCTTTTTAATTATTGGAAAAGAATCATCTCTATCCATTTAATGGTCCAAATTGAATATTGTAAATCGAAAATTATATTTATGTTAAGTTATTTTAATATTTAGATCACATAATAATATGCGTACATAATCATGCAGTCACATGCATGACACAACCATGTCATGAACCCTAATTCTAAGGCATCTAACTTGAGGTTATACTTGCCATCTATAGTTACTTGATTTATTTTTCAAATTATTTTGACTATATGTATTGTGGACCCACATTACAAGAGCCGATGATTGAAAATGGCATGATATTGTGGGTGGAGTCTAATCCATTATATTTAGTAGGCTTAAGTGTCTCATATCGTTCCCAAATCCGTACCCTAATTCTATACCAAATTAAGGTCTAGTTCAATCAAATCATGCCTTACCAAAACTTTGATATGGCCAAAAACTATAAGCTAATTTTTTTTTCTTTTAAATGTTATTGGCCATATATAAATATATAACATGATTCCACATATGTTATTGTTTTATATATAATAAAATTAACATCAAAATAATTTTTTCATGACTTAAAACATTTTTTTAATTAGCTCTAACTTAATAAAGTTTGTGATTAACATTCTTTTATACTCGACTAAAATAATTTGTAATTGACTTTACACTCAATTTATTTGCAATCTCTCTTTCTGTATAGACAATCAAACAGTCACACAATAATTTATTTTTCGTCTTATGTCGAAGCTTTGTTTAGACAAGCTCATTGGCTAAAATTATATGGTCGCAATCTAAGATCACATTATGAGAAAGCTATATCTATTTCTTAGATTCAAATCTTTGAGAATTTCTAGAGATTTGAATATAAAGTTCCAACACATTTTTTATATAATTGACTCTAGTAATTTTTACTTCTTGAGCACGTTTTTCTTTAAATATGTATTAATAGGTGATGAATTCTCCATGATTAACTTGTACCCTGAAAATTAAATACTAGTATAATCTTTATAAATTAATTATATAGATAGCTTAAAACATTAATTATTAAGAATAATAATCTACTTTTAACATATTGGAATCAAAATAAATCTGAAATTCTATTTTTCATAAACCTTGACAGATGCCTATCTGTCAAGCTGCTGTTGAGCCACGGGCTTCAACAACTCTACAAGTCTCGATAGATGATAGCTGTCGAACTTTAATGAACAACACTTTCTCAGCTTGAATCTGGACAGACTTGCATGGTTTCAATACTTGAACTTGAACTCTTATTCCTTGAAGTATTAAATACATCCTAAATCTACCCAAATACAAGTAAAGTGCGTTTTGTCAAAGGATTAGTCAATTACATAAAATGTTGACATATGTTTCTAACAACCAATCACATATGTCCTAACAACAAACATAATAGGTCTCAAGCTCCTAACCAAGAAATCCCAGAAGACTACCTTTCTTTTCTTCTAATCATGCATAAGGCCAAAATGTCGACCCTGCTGTTTGGTTGTTGGACACTTTGGAAGAGGGTTTTTCTTTTCTTTCTTTTGTTTGTTTTTAAATGCAAATCTATTTGTGGAGGAATATGTTTTATAAGTATGCATCATATCTGAGTGATGTTCATATGGCACAAAAGAATAATTAAAATGTGACTAAATGACATATTAGACCTTTAAATGAGTGATAATATAACACTATAACTTTTTGTTTTTAAATCTGAAGGTTGATTAGGTGAAATAACATCTACTTTATATTCTTTGTCGGTATATAAAGGGAAATTAATTTTTTTTAAAACCCCTTCCTCCACCCCTTTTTTGATTGGCACAACCCTTAACAATAAATTCTCTGATATCTCAAAGGTTGATCATTGTCCTTATAAACTAAGCTCTTATTATTTTCCACCATTTTTTTTATTAGAAAAAAATCTTGTATGTATATTTAGGGATAAAGTGCCTAGAAAATGATATTGGGCTGTGGGCCGTGTTCGAAGTCCTTAAGTCGTCCGAGGACAAGTGGACATTAATGAGGACGTACAAATTAGTGAGCTATGCAAGAAGTTTGGTCATAAAAGATTGAGAGTGTTGTCCAATGAGAAATACCTCATCGGCTAAGCAGAGTAAGAGTCAAAGGTCCAACATTTCATCAAGAACAACATACCAAACGATCATAATGGTAAGGATAAGCATCAGAAGGAAATAAGACAAAGGAAAGCTGTGAAATATCTAGGAAAAAGCTGTTATCACCACATTGAATGCTTTTTAACTAACTCTCTGACCGCATTAATGTGGATGTGATACCTGAGCAGAGACATGTAGTCTTACAGCAACTCACAAAGACTTCAGGAAGATGCTAATGGGAGATGGATCAACACCAGCAATTTGATCTACATTTGAAGGGCTAAGATGAAGTAAAACAGGAGAATATAAAGAAAAGAAACCCCTTTACGAAAAAGGGGGGCAGATAATCTAGAGAAAGAGAAATCACTTTATATTCAAGAATTGTAATTGTGTTTAAAGTCTAAGAGAAATATATAAGAACTACCATCCTCGGACTTTGCCGAGGAGGATTTTCTTTTCATTAGACTATTTATTCTTGCTTTCAAATATCATTTAGCCTACTGTAATTACTATCCAACATCTTGGAGTTCAGTTTCTAACTCACTTTCTACAAATTCATTATTTTCAGCTCTTTGAGCCTGAGCCCTTTTCATCTTTGGGCTTTTCAATCCAAACGTGCACTTACAATATATATATATATATATATATATATATATATATATATATATGATCACCTCAAGTTTGTCAAAATAATTATAGATAACTAAAAATTTATATCTTCTAATTAAAAGGGGGCAGAATATAACATGGAACAGCTCAAAAACAAAATAACGATGATAATAACCTGAGACTATTCCATCACTAATTGTCACTTGAAAGTTGAACTTAGATTCGAACCGACACAACCCCATGCATGCACCACCAGGTGATATTACTCAACCACTACAATTAAAATTTTCCAATGGTTATATATATATATATATATATTCTTAGGTTACGTCAACTTTGGATGTGTGCAGAATAATTTCTCAATCGTTAAATGAGATCAAACTTAACGCAAACCCAAGGATCAAAAAATGGATTGGAGTTAGCTAAAATGAAAGACTCAATTAGCACCTCCCCTCAGATTATAATTACTTTATACACATTCAAGATATGTATTATCTCTTTTATAACACATGAGTTCCACAACTGTATGATTTTTCTTTTTTTGGTAGAAAGGGGAGAGTTTATTTAAATATATAGTGCAAATAAATCAAGCATGTCCATGTGACGCATGCAGCTTGTCTAGTTTCAGGAATTAGTCATAGGGCACTCCTCTAGGAATACCTATATCACTATATGTATGCAAAAGATCCTAGGTATATCTACATAGAACAAAAGATGGACAATAGGAATACATCTCCAAAAGATGGGTCTATTTAGTTGTATTGTTTAAATAATACAATACCTGTTTTCACAACATATTTTCACTCACACATATTTTCACAACACTCAAACAACGTTATTAGAACAACATTACCAAGCGGATCCAGCTCTCTCCCCCTTTTCACGAGTCAATTTGCAATTACATTAGTTTCACAGTAAGTATAATGTAGACAAACTATCCATTAGGACCATCTATGCCCTGTTGAGGAACATCCGGCAATCATAAATAAACAAGGTCAAAACTAGAGCCATGGTCCCAAAAGAAGTTGAAACATGTAACTACCAAAGTATAATATTTATCGCAAACTGTAAGAAGAATGATACATATATATATATATATATACACACACATATATGTTAGCGACCACCACTAATCCCAAGTTGCAAGTATTAATAGCTGGTGGCTAATATATGGTGGACTAGAAACAGGACCAACCAGACAGAACCCAAACTATAGGACAAGCAAAGGGCACATGAAAATATATATACTAATAGTATTAGATGAGAGATTAGGAGTAGATTAGGTATTAATCAAGTAGTGGACAGCAGGCAGGACCTCAAAACCCGGATAAGAAGTTAAAAATGCTTTTAGACTAAGCAAACAAAAAGCAAAAAACACATAAGAATACAAAAGTTGGAAGTGAAGTGAAAGTGTTGAAGAAAAAATTAACAAAAAAAAAAAAAAAAGGAAGTGAAAGCAGATTGGCAGAGAGTTCGGCGGGAGTGTGTTTGCATTTGATTTTGATTCTTTTTCTTTACAGTAAAAGGTAATAATGTAAGCTTAAAAACACTTAAAATAAAGTGATAAATTGGCTGGCTTTCGTAATTCAAGGCCAAAAATTTTCCACGGTCAAACTATGTTCAAAGTAATGGAGTGGGTTTTTGTGGTCAGTGAAACGATTCAAACCTCACGTTCTAAAATATTTTATTATTACTTCATGATCACCTCTCACATGACCCTTTTTTATTTTGGCAGATAGATGCTAATTTTTATTCTTATTGTTCAAACAATTTTTTAAAAAAAATATTATATTTTACATTCTGTGTATGGGAAAGGTCTATTAATTGTCTGAACTTTACTTATATATGATTTGGGACATGTGTCTTTTAGTGTGGACATGTGGGTCCAAAATGTTGATATGATTCTCATTCGTGCGATGGATTGATTTTTTTGGGCTACAAGACGAGTCAATAATATCGGAAGATCACTGTTGTCTTTTGAATTTAATGTTTATATAAATAAATAAATATATATGTTTATGATGATCCACTGATCCAGCTGCTACTAATTGGAATTCCACTGTAGCAAATTTGGTATATCCCTAAAAAAACAAAAAAGTTGCTGCTGATTAAATAATTTTGAAACTTCTTCAACTTATTTTAATTATAATATTGGAGGATTTTTTTTCTTGTGTGGTAGCTAAAGTTTAAAATTATTTGCCGAAAATCTGATTTCTAAACTTAGTCTTTGATTTTTAAAGTTTTTTAAAAAATAAAGTCTTCACTTCAAAATATATTTTATTTGACATGGTTCAACTCCAAAATTATTGTCTCTCACTCTCACTACAACTACTTAAGAGAGCGCTTGCAATTTTCAAACTCTTTAGGGCCTGTTTGGTACTCCATCTCAAACTCACATTTTTACATTTTAAACAATATTACACACTTTTTCACCCACACGTATTTCAAAAAATTACAAAAATTTCATCTCAAACTACTCTACCAAACACCCCTAGTATTTAAGACTTTAGGTCTCTCAAACATTGGATCTTTAATGAGTAGAAGTTAATACGATCACGAATCACTATCTATAACTAATCGCTCTAATTATTTGTTGTTATTTAAGAAAAAAAGAAAGGTATCATGTATCTAAAACAACATTTTTAACAACAAAAAAAAAAAACTTTGAAATAGAACTTTTTGAGCTGCTTTTGCACATTAGTTAAACTTAAAGTGTGAAATGTTTTATTTTCTATGTCCTAAAAAAAGTCATTCTATTTTTTCACTTTTATTTTAGATCTATAACAAGAAGGTGCCATGTAAGAAAGTCTTACAAGAAATTATTGCTTATCCGTTCAATCAATCAATGGAAATTATTTGCAATTTTAACTGAATTAATATAATAATATTCCAGTTGGCAAGACAAAACAAAAATCAATTAGAGTCAAAATTTTCTAATCTTGACTGAATTTATATTTCATATTTTAGCAGATTCTTCAAACTAAAGTGTCCAAGTTTATCTCATAAAACCTTCTAAAAAAAAAAGTTTATCTCATAAAAAATTTGTAAATTAAAGCTGTTTCTTTTAAAGGAGCAAATGAAATTTTTTTGAGTAGTCATGATTAATAAATAAATATCATGTATAAATATTTTCTATTGAACAATTGCACAAGTTGGTAATTAGTGTCAAGTGATTCTACAGTCACTTTTCAAAAGAATTAATTATTTTGGCTTTAATTTTAAGTTACTTCAAGTAAAGTGTTATATACTCACAGAAATATTATTATATCCTAACACACGTGGATGTGATCTACGACTGGTCGTCCGCTCTTTTCGGTACGACTACTCGGATTCAAGATTTGCTCATCTTCATATTAATAATAATAAGTGAGTTCTTAAAAAAATAAGAAGTTGCGGTAAATTAGCTGGTAAACACCGGATGGGGAGATTCTCAAATTAAAAAAAAAAAAACCAAAAAAACCAAACAAAAAAAAAAAAAACACTGGATGTGGACACGTGACAGAGCACGTGCCGGCTCAATATACGGCTTGCTCTTATCACAAGCCACAGGACAGGACGGGCGGTGGTACTTATCACTGAACTCTCTAAACTTGCAACTTGCTACAACCACCGCATTCTACACGTGCACATTTCCTATTCTTTTAGAGAAATGATATGTCCACAATATTTTCACAACATTTTTATAACAAATCCTAAGTGGCAGGATGTTACTGGTTGTTATTGTTAGGGCAAAAAAGTAATCTTAGTGTTAGGTTCAAATTTGAACCAATAACAACTAACCACCTATGATTTGTTGTAAAAATGTTGTGGACGTAGCACCTCTCATTCTTTTACCACTTTTTTTTTTTTAGTTCAAGTTAGGTCTAATATTCAATTGTGCTAGACCCATTAAAATAGTGGCACGTGTTTATTTTTTAGTCGCATATTATCATTTCAACTGGTCAAATATATTGAACCCAAGCCAATTTTTATTTTTATTTTTAAATGTCCTTATTCTTTTACCTAATTCTTACATTTGATCACATCAGGTTGGTAAGCTTAAGCTCAACGGACTACCAAGTCATAAATTTGAAAATCTCAAATTTCACTTACCACAAAATAATCTATAAAGTATTTGAGGAGTGAAATAATCTAACAAAAAACATGACCACCGCTTCCTTTTATGTGTGTGTTGTGTTGGGGGGGGAGGGGCGGGGGGGCACTCGAGCCCAAGAAATCAGTACCAGCCTGAGTAGCCAAAGCCAACCCCTAAATGGAAGTGGACCCAAACCTAGTTGGAGTGAGCCCAACCTAACAATTCGTATGTTGGAACCTAGAAATTATCGTTCGAGGGAAATCCCTCAATGTTCGGCCCACTACCAATTGATAAGGCGATGGAAAATCGACGATGAAATAATTAAATTCAAGTTAGTTGTCGAGAGTTATCAGTGCCTTTGGGGAGTTCGTTGTTGAATGCTATTTGGCATCTAGAACAAATTTCAAGAAAATCCTCAGAAGACATGATGATTTCTTAGGATTCTAGGTGAGTGGGATTGCATAGAAACTGTTGAAACAGTAATGATTTGAACCTCACTAAGGAGAGACTATATAAGGGGAGTGAGGGCAGACAATGAAGGTAGTTGGAAAAACTGGGGAAAAAGGAGCAAAGAGAGAAAACAGAGTGTGAAGAAGGAAGGGAAAAGAACGATAAGAGGGAAATGGGGTGTTAGTCAAAATCTTCACAGAGATAACAAAAAATGGACTGTCCAATTTGTGTTTAAAGTCATTTCTTGTAAGATTGTATAGAAACCCACTAATAAATAAATTGGGAGCCCAAATCCTTTGTCCAGGACATCAGCTCTCACAGGTTTGGGGACCACAATATATATATATAATCAAGAAAAAAAAATCACAAGACAAATGAACTTAAAGCAAGTTGAAACAAATTGCAATGTAACAATGTCTTCCATGCTTTAGCATGCACGACACGAGTTGGCTGCCAATGTTTCCCTGTGCAGACGTGAAATGAAACCATTGCTCGGGCACTCAGCGCCATTCTGAATTTGCCTAACCTTGACTAGAAGGCACATTTTTCATGCAAGCTCTAATATACGGGCTGCGAGAGTGATGAATACTAAATACCATCATGCAAGGTTGGTCAAACTAGTGGTTAAGTGATTGGCAGCTCCAAATGTGAAGCCATGCTACTTATGGAGTCCGGCTTTCTCCTTGGTTTTAGAAAATTGCAAGTTGTTAATTTAGAATCTGATTTGGAATCTTGATAACGATCTCAGAAATTTCTCACCATTGGAAGATCAATTCTACATGTCATTCTTACCCAAAGAAATCTACATGATATAATATTAACAGCATCGGAGCTCAGCTCCCACTAGGGCAGTGATTATTCTCCACAACCAATTACAATGGGTACTGAGCTGCTACAGAATCAAAGAAAGGTTCCCCATCTCAACCGCCCATTTGCACAAAATACCACTACCAATATCAAGTTATAATCTACTAACCTTCTCCAAAAAAAAAAAAGTCATAATCTACTAAGATGCGTTACTTTCATAAAAATAAGTTTTTAGTGATAAAATAAATGTCACTTGACTATTAAAGCTGGTCTCATATAGACATATCTCCTGTATGTGGGCAGGGCTTCACCATGACAAATGCAAAATATGAGAGAGAGAGAGAGAGAGTAATCACAGCAAGACCCAATTGCAGCTAAAGACTGTCCTGCAGACTCGCATAAACTAGCAAACAGGAGATGTCAACCATTGATAGTTGACTTAAAATGAAAGTCATCTGTTGTAGAGTAAATCAAGCCCTCCTCTACAAGATTTTGAATAGCTAACCTGTCAAAACCAGGAAATTTAGAGTTAAGATATTTCTGTTTGAATGCCTGTGCGTGCGTGCGTGCGTGCGTGTGTGTGTGTGAGAGAGAGAGAGAGAGACATGAGCTTATCCACTGAAACTCTTAATTGTTGGGCAATAAAATCACGGTGTACCCCCTTTTCATCAGCACTGAGACATGGGAAGATCAAAAGTGTCAGAACTAGCATACTGTACTGATAGGGATAATGTAATGACAAGGAAAATACATAGGAAAGACATGATACAAAAATATGTACGACAATGGGCTCGCCATTAGATATCCAAGACCAAACAGAGATAAAAGGAACCAATAAATTTAACACTTCACATTAATCCACTCCCTATACTGCCATGTTAAAGAATAACATGCTGAATCAAAAGAGCTCATCTACTTAACAATGTATGAACACACACACATGCATGTATGTATTTTTTCTTTGTTTCTTTGATAGGTAAATAGGAGGGGGGCTGGTGGGGTTTGAGCCCTAGTGCCAAGCACCAGAAGAGCTGTTGGAGCCACTGGGGGTATCCCTCAAACCCCATGTATGTAAATATATATTTTTTGATAATACAACTGTTAAAAAAGTGGGGGAGGAGGAATTTTGAACCGAAGTTCTCCTCATAAATAAGACTAAGTAATGCCACTGAGTTGCAAGGCTCTTGACACACATGTATGTAATAAATTATAAATATGCACGCATGAAAATGGATGGTCTATCCAATAAATGGCATAATAAAATTGCTCATGACAAACATTTTCCACTGAATCAACCATGTGGAACCATATTATGTCATTAATTAGCTTCCTTATAATGAGAAAATATAAGCTAAGCAATGAGTTTGGTCATTTAACACAAGCCATGTGGCAGAATTGCCACATGCTAAAATGTAATATCAAACCATGAAAGCCAGAGGTACCAATTTAGCCCGAATAGTACCAAGGGACTCTCCTTCAGAATTTTTTTTTATATAGGTTCTTCAGAAAATATTGGCTCATACATATATGTGCACATTTGCATTCGCAATGATGCAAGCAACTGCAGAAACGTAAAAACAGGGTGAGGGACTGGAAGGGCTGGAGTTTTTTTAAGGGAGGTGGAGATGCCTTTATCTATGATACAGAGTCAGGGTCTGATAACATGCTGTATGATACAGTAATATTTTAAAACAAAGATACATATGACAGATATATGCCAACAAATTAATTAATACAAATAGGAATAACAAGCATCAAAACATTTATATAACAATATCAAAAAAATTTAGATACTAGCTTCAAAATTTATAATATTTTTGGAAAAGTTCCCAGTATTTTTTTTTTTTTTTTTTTTGCTCTTTTTAGAAATAAAGAGTATTATTGTTGTTGTTGTTGCTAAGAAAAGAGAATTAATTGTTGTAGATGAATCCCACATAATCCCAACCAAGAAAAGGGGGGTAAAAAATGATTGGGTATAACAATTAACTGAATATTAGGTTCAGTCAATAGTCCAGTTTCGTTTTAGCCCAATTTTATAACCAGATAATACCACTGAAATACAAGACTCTTAGCTACTTTGTTTTACTTTGTTAGACATTGGAATTGCAAGCCAACACCCAAGCCCAAAAACATTCAAGCTAAACACATGCAGCTACTAGCCAAAAGCTCCCCACCCCTGATCCCCCACTCCAACACACAACCACTTGAGGAGATCTAAGGGGGGGAGAAGAAGAAAAAAGATACACATCCTTTCAAGAATAGACGCACTTACTTGGATGCAGGAAGCTGCAAAAAGTCTAAGACCATTTGTTCAATATTCTTCTGTCCACCAACATTACCGTATTGACTAGAGAGCTGAAAAGAAAAATGTAGGTGAATAGTGAACATATCAATCAAGAATTCAGCAAAAATGAATTCCCCAGTTAGATCTTTCACCTGATTTACTGAGGTAGCTTGGTGCCCCATCATAGGTGTACCACTTGAATTAGGCATCTGTGGCTGTGTGGTAACACCAACACCTTGTAGTTTCTGTAAGCATAAATACAAGTAACACCAGAAAAGCCAGAATATATAAATAGATAAATAGATGTAATTAATATGTCAAGTAAAGCTTAGATGACATTTATAATGGTAGACTAATACCCGTAACCTGGAATTATAGAGATGGACATATATACAATCAATGAAGTGGCTTGCAATCTCATTAAAGTCAGTGATGGGCCTGAAAACAACACCCAAGTTCAATGTTAAGAAAGCAATAAAGAAACTTCACAGAATCAAAGTTATACCATGTTTTTGTGAGATCAATTACATGACAACAAAGAAAAGGTCAACAAGACAACAAAAAAGGGGCTTCCACTTTTGTCAAGTAGCTCACACGTCAACATGATTCAATTAAACTTGACAATGACATAAATAAACTAAATCCAGGATAGGCACTTCCTCACCCCCATGGTGTGGAACCTATCCTTCCTCAACACCATAAATTTAAACTAGCAGACCACAAAAGCATCCAGAACTTTGTATATGAATATATGATGTTGTGAAGAATTTCTAGAGCTAGTTTATGATGCTGAAGTGTCTATGTCACCATCATCCAAACTCGGAACGACAACATACCTAAAATGTGAGCACCCAGAAGTATAAGAAATCAATCTCGGTGACAGCAAAATATCTGAGCACAGATATTTTGCACAGAGATGAAGCTACATGTATCATTATTCTATTCTTGCTGTTATTGTTCAGATGTCAACAAGGCATGACAGACTTCATGTACTGTAGCATTATGACTCCATCCCAGTTTTGGTTCTCTAGAGGGATTCCAACTTTTTAATGGAACATCCTTCTAACACTCTAAAACTTTTAACTTTCTGAGTTTGTCTTCATCATTTGCTTGTTGATACTACTCTAAAATCTAGAAAGGCTATTTGGTATTTAATCATATTTTTTTATTGGTACCAACAAAATGGAATAGAGGCAGTACAAGAAAATTACATGGCATTACTGACGATTTAACTTCAAGTTCCAAGTGGATATCTCCACAACTAACCTCCAAAGAGAGATAGGCTCTTAGTCACAACCTCCCACAGACCAACCAAAAGATCTTAAACCACACAGCAGCTATGTCCAATAAGTAACATTGCTCTTTTTATTAAACCACCCCCCCCCCCCCCAAGAAACCTCTTTCAAATAAAAAATTCTCATTGCCTGAAAACAAACTTAACAAGATATATTGAAAGCTCTATGTTAGACCAAAAAGTTGGCAAAAACTAACTGAAACAAAGAGATTTTGCCCCAAAACAGTAGATATTATGTTGATTTATTGTGATGTAGTATATGATTTATAGAGCCTGTTTTTAGAACTTTTGGGACTCATTGGGTCTTACATAGGAGGGTGGCAGACCTCTTTTTTAGGTGGAGGAATTGGTTTTAGAGGCACTCCTCAGAGATTTGTAATGTGGCTCCGTTATGTTTGATGTGGATATCATGGAAGGAGAGGAATAACTGCACTTTTGAAGATTCCAACAGATCAAATATTCAGTTGGAAACATTTATGATTAGAACTCTGTTTTGATTGGTCTCATGTGTAGCACCCTTTTAGATTTCGCAAAATCACTTTTATTTTGTGTATAACTTATGTAATTCTTTTAGGTTATGGAGTGTCCACCATCATGAGCATGAAGTAATCTATTTTACTAATAAAATTTACTTTAAAAAAATGAAGTTATATCTAGTTCCAGTGCGTAAAGTAATTTTTTTAAATCTCCACCATATGGTCTTAAATTTAGCCAATATCAACACTAAGCCACTAATCTTAATAAGGCTAAAATTCTTGACAACTTCTCTGATTCCAATTTGCCAAGCCCAAGCAATTTCCTATTTTCCCCATAATAGAATTCAAAAATCAAGAGGTCATGGATTACCCACAAAAGAACAAACAATTATTAATTGACACTTGTTGTGACATGATCAAATACAGTGACAAATTTTTTTCATCTTTCTGTCGGGACAAGGGATACCAATCTCTCTCTCTCTCTCACAAACATCTTTCTTTTCTTTTCTTTTTTTAAGCAAGTTACGAACAATATTTTGGCCTGTATTACAGGGATGAATAATATATAAAACACACCTAAGAGCCAGATATACACAAGGTACAATATACTTTATTTAAAAATGGACAAAAATACAATATGAACATGTAAATATAATAGCTAAAATTAAGGGGGGGAGGGGGGGAGGTGGAGAGTAATATTAAATCCTCACCTTATAGAGAAAACATTTAAACTCCGCTTTCCCAAGAAGCCTTTCAAGTGTCCATGAATGCGAACGTACATTCCCTCCCTAAAGTAAAAAGATAATCACTATAGTATATTACAAATCTTTTTTAGAATGGAAAAGTGCAATCTAAGTGCACCTATTGATATAAAACTGAACAATTATTCCCAAGTAATCTAAATTTTAAACTCCTCATGCTCCTCTTCTTTGAAGAGAGATTTAAGGAATAAAAAGAAACTTGGAATCCTACATCACCCTTTAAACTCTGAGCTATTATTACTTCTCTAATTTTCATTTCTTTTACCAAAAGGTCCCACCAACAAACCATTTATCATATTGGCAAGGAGAAACAGTGATCAATTTATTGACTTACACAGACAACATGAAAGAATTTCTCTATGGAACAATTATTCCCAAGTAATCTAAATTTTAAACTCCTCATGCTCCACTTCTTTGAAGAGAGATTTAAGGAAACAAAAAGAAACTTGGAATCCTACATTGCCCTTTAAACTCTGAGCTATTATTACTTCTCTAGTTTTCATTTCTTTTACCAAAAAGTCCCACCAACAAACCATTTATCACATTGGCGAGGAGAAACAGTGTTCAATTGATTGACTTACACAGACAACATGAGAGAATTTCTCTACGGACTACTTTGGTCAAATTAATGTTACACAGGTATTCAAACTAAAATACAAATTGACCAAAAAAAAATTTTGAAACATACAAGATTCCTTCAACTTCATTTGAGTCTACGAATTCTTGAACCCTGTGCATAGAAAAAAGACAACAAAAAAATCACGATTGTCACAGAATTAAGAAATTAAAATAAACCAATCCAATCAAAATAAAATTAATTAGCAATTTTATATAACAAAAAAAAATTAAGATGATTCACCATTTGTTACACTCAATCTTTCCAGTCCCATCGTCAAGTAAGAAAGTAACATCAGTCACTCTCCCAGTTCTGTTGCATACCCTTCCCACAAGTGTAACCTAAACATAATTCAAACTCAAAAAACGCCCGACATGGAAGGTAAAAACAAAACGGATAGACACATAATGCAAAGTGAAAGTTTCAAGAAACACACATTGTTGACATCAACACCATCAATACTAAAATTAGATTTATCATCACTTGTCAGAAGAGCTTCGTTAATCTGCTTCACAGTCAGCGGAAGTAACGACTGGGAGTCACGATTCTGCAAAAGCAAAAAATCAAAACCATAAATTACCAATTGTCCCAAAAACTCATGTTATTATGCAATGGTGGGTCCAACACGTCAACAATTACTCTAATACCATCATAAATTACCGATTGTCACAAAAAGCTTAAACGATCATAAAATTGTGGATTAATCATTTATTCATTATTCTAAAACAAAACCCTAAAACACTTTTTGGCACCATTAAATTTAGACTAGTAGTACAACCATTTGCTTTAGTTCAGGTGTGGTTTTCATTTCTCAGAACACACACATACACACACACACACACATATATATATATATAGTAATAATTTGAAAGTGTGAATCCTTCAAAATAGGAATACGCAGTGTTTGATTGCAGTGAAAAAATGAAAGAAAATCGCAATTATCACAGAAACAACAGAGAAAGCGTAACCCTAAGTCTCTGTTATGCTATAATTAGGAACTACAAATAGATAGTGAATTAGAGCAAAGAGGAATTTCCACGATTTGCTTCCGTTTAAACTTATCTTACTAGAATTATATGGTATTAGGTCCGTTTTCTCGGGAACCAAACAGGTGCTTCAAATTGGAAGGGAAAACAAACGAAGTAAGTACCTTGGAGGTAGAGAAGGAAGGATCGGGAGCCTGGGTGGCCTGAGAGGGCATGAATCCGCCGCCGGAGAAGGCAGCGCTGCCGTCGAATTCGCTTCCATACATTGCTCCGATGTGTGTGTGAGAGAGAGAGAGAGAGAGATTTGAAATTTTGGGTTATGAAGAATTATATTGGGGATTTTATTTTATTTATAATAAGAAAAATTGAGTTCCCGCCATAATTGTTTTCCTTCCCTTTTGTTGCTATCTTTTTTTCTCTTTTGGGCCAAAAAGCGAAAAGACCCCAGATTTTGGAGTCTTTTGGCTAAAAATTCCAAAAAATGGAGTTTATTATTGTTATAAGTACTATTCAAAGTTATTTGACAAAATGAGAAGAGAGACTGAATTTTGGCAACAGTATTGCCGAAATTGCAAGAAAAAGTAGAATGTGTCAGGGGAGAGAGAAAATTGAATTTCGGTAACGAGATTACCAAAATTCTTGTCCTGTCCTTACTCCCAAGCCTGCCCGTGAAATGCCCAAAATGCTGAAATAGAAAACCAATTGTGGCAATGGCATTGCCGGAAATGGGAGGAAAAAAAAAATTTGTGGCAACCAAGTTGCCGAAAATGGAGGGGAAAAAAAATGCTACGTCCACAACATTTTTCACAACAAATTACAGGTGGTTAGTTGATATTTGTTCAAATTTGAACCTAAGACTAAGATAATTTTTTTGCCCCAATAATAACAATAAGTAACAACTTGTCATTTATGATTTATTGTAAAAATATTGTGAAAATGTTGTGAACGTATCATTTCTAAAAAAAATCGTGGAGTCGAAATAGAAGGAAAAGAAAAAAAAAAAAAAAAAAAAAGTGGCAATGGCATTGCCGAAATAGAGGGGAAAAAAAAAAAAAATTTTCCCTCTATTTCGACAATGCCATTGCCACATTGCGACTTTTTTTTTTTTCTTTTCCTTCTATTTCAGCTCCACGATTTTTTTTTAAATGATACGTCCACAACATTTTCACAATATTTTTACAACAAATCCTAAATGGCAAGTTGTTACTTATTGTTATTATTGGAGTAAAAAAGTTATCTTAGTGTTAGGTTCAAATTTGAACCAATAACAACTAACCACCTGTAATTTGTTGTGAAAAATATTGTGGACGTAGCATTTTTTTGTTCCCTTCATTTTCGGCAACTTGGTTGCCACAATTCTTTTTTTTTTTTTTTTTCCTCCCATTTCCGGCAATGCCATTACCACAATTGGTTTTCCATTTCAGCATTTTGGGCACTTCACGGGCAGGCTTGGGAGTAAGGACAGGACAAGAATTTCGGTAATCTCATTACCGAAATTCAATTTTCTCTCTCCCCTGACACATTCTACTTTTTCTTGCAATTTCGGCAATACCGTTGCCGAAATTCAGTCTCTCTCCTCATTTTACCAAATAACTTTAAACAGTACCTATAACAATAATAAACTCCGTTTTTTGCAATTTTTAGCCAAAAGACTCCAAGATTTTGAGTTAGTTCTAAATGGACACTAGTACAATCAATTTTGTATTGTTAGTTTTATAAAATAAAAAAAATTGTATTATTAGCCCTTAAACTTTAAAAATGACCCAAATTATTAATATATAGTGTGTACATGACCATTTTATTATATATAAAAAAATGTTATTTTTAGAATAATATATGTTAACACATGATCATTCTCTTAAACTTCAAAGGTCAATAATACAAAATCGATAGCATAGAAGTTCAGTTTGCAACTAATCCAAAACACAAAAGATCTTTTTGCATTTCACTCTATTTTCTTTGTCACACACACACTTCTGAGCACGCTCTCGCTCTCATGCTTAGAGGCTTTTCTATTTTTTGAGTAAAAGTTAATGATTTACATCTATTATAATTTAAAAATATATTTTAGAGATAAGCAGTAATTTCTTTTTTGAACGTGAAGGAAAAAAAAATCCTAAATTTTATGAATTCTCTTTTTGAATTCAAAATGAAATTTGTTATTTGACATCTATGACTCTATTTCTAAATGAAGTTACCTTTTATTAATAAATATATTTTTGAACCAAATAAAAGTCTAGTTAAAAGATATGAATCTTCTTATGTATAGTATAGAAGTATAGATATACATTTTCATCTTTTTTTATTAAAGAATATAAAAGTTTTAGAGAAGACTAATAATTTAAAAATTATGATAGAGATAAACTTTTTTTTTGGATAGGTGATAGAGATAAACTTAATTTAAATTTAAATCATTTAAGTAATAAATATCACTTTACATTTTTTTATATGAATCACTTTACAAAAATATATAACAATTATAAAAGCTATAGGAAACCCTTTTCTATCATAGATAACAATTGTAAATTTGTAAGCAATATCAAGAACTCTAACTCTTAAACACAAAAACCACAATTGTCATATCTTCTAAAAATAAAAAATAAAAATACAATATCCCTATCTTTAGTTCTTTAAATGCAAGATAAAGAAGGGGTTTTGTTTTTATGAAAATAAAGAAGGTTTTATTAAAATGATATCTATTTTTAGGAAAATATTTTTGAAATATACTTTGAAATGAACTAATAGTAATATGAGGGGGGAGGATGATGTTATTTATCTAGATGTAGTACATTAAAAAAAATACTATGAGGTATTAGTTAGATTTTATCTATAACAATTTTACTTTGGGTGGGGCTTAGGTCAAGTGTATATAGTGCACTGGATTCGTTAAGATGGTGTCATGTGTTCAAAAGTGGACACGTGTCATAATCTCAACAGCTCCAGTACAACTGGACACTGGACTCAAACCTCATCCTTTTACTTTTCATAAATAATATATGAAGGAATCGAGAATGGCTCTCCCCACCTTTGCCCGTGGTGAAACATTTAAGGATAATGACTAATTCCTTAGTTCACACTATATGCCACATGGCTCCCATTGCTTGGCGGGTCAATAAATGACCTTTTAATCTTTTATGGTTTGTTAATATGATACGCATCACATGATTGAATAGGGCTACATATCACTCAATCAAAACTTTAATTAGTATTCTAAGTATTCTTGTTAATATGATATGCATCACAAGATTGATCGGGCTATGTATCACTCAATCAAAACTTTACCAAGTATTTTCACACAAGGTCATGTTTAAGGTGCAAATCAATGTACTACTCGTTTGATATATAATTTCCCTAATGATGTACTCTTACATCAACCCTCAAAGCCAACGTCCTCATTACATTCCCAAAATATGAATATATTCCTTAATTATGGCACATCCTAATTTTTATCCATGATCATGTTGACACGTTGAGTCATGTCAAAAATAATAATTATTTATATGACACCCAAAAAAAAACATTGCATGCTTCACTCTTAGCCTATTTCATTATCCCTATCTTAATGTTGGATTTTCAATCTCCACTAAAAAAGTGAATGGATTCATCCTTGATACCTTAAGCCATAAAATTGCTTGCAACATCCTTAATAATATTTTTTTCTCTTTATTTACGATATAAATCAAGAATTCAGGACCATACTATTGTGGCCCGTCATCAATTTTTTTTATACAAGATAGAAATTCACATCTAGTTTAATTGACACGTTGAGTCATGTCAAAAATAATAATTATTTATATGACACCCAAAAAAAAAACATTGCATGCTTCACTCTTAGCCTATTTCATTATCCCTATCTTAATGTTGGATTTTCAATCTCTTTTTAGGGAATGGATTCATCCTTGATACCTTACGCCATAAAATTGCTTGCAACATCCTTAATAATATTTTTTTCTCTTTATTTGCGATATAAATCAAGAATTCAGGACCATACTATTGTGGCCCGTCATCAGTTTTTTTTATACAAGATAGAAGTTCACGTCTAGTTTAATTCATATATATATATATGTGTGTGTGTGTGTGTGTAAAACTCCCTTCTAAAGACTTTAACCCCAATCCTTGCTCCCCTCCCCACAAACCACAAACACTTATATTTGTGAAATAACTATCGCGTCAAGAGTGTATAATGGTGGCAGTCATCAATTCAGTTATTAGCTTCTATAAGCTCTAACCCAAACAAAAGTTGGCAGGTCTATTTAAGATACCATATATAGCATATTATAACTATTTACAATAAACCCTGTCAAAGGTTAGAGAGTTTATAATTTATATCTTGATGCGGAAATTAACTTCTCTTGTGCCATACTATTAAAGACATGTTTCTCCACACACCCAAAAAAAAAAAAAACCTACTTAGGAAAAATAATCATTTTTGGAAAGCTTAAATTTTAATAGTATTGCATTCATATGTATTGTTTGCTATAGTCCGAACTCCCAAGGTGAAGGTAGAATGAGAGAAATATCAAGGACAGTAAATTAACAGCTGTCAAAATGAATCGGTACAACTTTGAATCTTTGATCCATTTATGTCATTCAATTCTATTATGTAAAAAATATAAATAATAAATAAATAACCTACTTAGGAGTATGGGTGCAACTCACTGTCTTTTACTATTGTATTAGACCAATTAGTTCAATTAGTAAAAATTTTTATGGTTAAATAAAAGATTTGAAATTCAATTCTCGTTTACACCTAAAACCGATTGATATCTTGGTCTGATTATAAAATGTTATTATCAGAAGTGAGCGTCGTAAATTGAAACTCTCTAAAAAAAAATACTACTGTGCTAGACAAACAATTCTTGAATCATGTATGTTGTATTCACTCTCATAAGCTTCTTAAAAAAATAATAATAAACAGAAAAATATGTCGAGTTCACTATAAATTTTATTACAGAAAACTTATAAAGCAACATTATAATTATTAATGAATATGATTAGCATTTCTTCAATACAACATTATGAATAATAAATGTTTGGCTTACTTTTTTTGTAATTGATAATGGCATATTAATTTATAAAGTTTATGAAATAAATTTTGTTTATCCGTAAGGACCCTAACACCACTTAAAGAAAGAAAAATAAACAAATAAACAAACAAAATTAAAATCTACTGTAGTTTATTTTATTTTATTTTAAGAATGAAACTATGACGTCAATTAAAGAAAAGCCAATTCGACTTGAAATATAGTATTAAGGTGAGCAAGAACATTGTCTGTCCACACCAGAAAACCCATAATATTTTTAACAAACCAATCAATTACTAATGCACCTTCAAAGTTGAAAAGTTTGATTAAACCGCAGCTCGACTCGGTGTGCTCTTTCGTTTTCGCCTTTTTATCTTCATGGGAGCACTGCTAACAGCTACCAGCTCCTCATCATCAGGTTCAAGTTCAACTCTTTCACAGCAAATGGATTCTTCAGCTTCTGCCTTCTCTATATCATTCAAAGACCTGTACTTCTTTTTCTTTTCAGTGATACTCTCAATATCCTTGGCACTTTTCCTTAACCTTCCCCTTTTTCTATCTTCTTCAACACTGTTTACGCTCTCTTCTTTCTGGGCATCCATCATCATTCAGACAAAGATAGCAGCCTATGTTGAATTGCTTAAATAAATGAAAAGAAGTAGGTAAGTGTAAAAAGTGTTGCTAAATGCTAAGTTGGGAATTAATAGAGTGCCACTTTCATATGCCAAAAATGGAAGATGAGTTTCTTCAGCAGTTGGGGAAATTTATGTACATAGTCCCAACTTAATCGGTGCAATGCCTTTTTGATCGGAAATTATTAAATTAATAGTAAGATGCATTATGAGGTATTAATAGGTGGATGGAAGGTTCAAAATTTTGTACTTAAAAGCATGGTTTTCAAATTTAGACCGTTCAATAAATCATAAAAGAGAGGGTTTAAGGTTTTTGAGGCTAAACCGAGATCAAACCGTAATGATATCATAATTAATTTAATAATTATTTAAATATAAATAAATATATTAAATTAGTATAAATAAAAAATTAAATTAAATGATCAAATTAAATATAGAAATCTACTCCCCCCGTCCCACTTAGTTTGTCCTGTTTGAAAAGTCAAACTTTTTAAGAGAACATCATTAATTGTTTTGTCTAACTTTTAAAAATGTATTAGTTTTCAAAACTACCCTTAAATAAATTTATTAAAAAATTGAATTTCTTTTCAGATGGAGTAGTTTTGAATATTAAATAGAGGTATAATAGGAATATTAGTAAATTAATGACTTTTATTATTAGAAACATGACAATATTTTAGGACATCCCAAAATGGAATAGAAGACAAATTAAATTGGACGGAAAGAGTATATTTTTTCTTATTATGAGTCCGTTTGGATAGAACTTATTGCTGAAAACTGAAAACTGAAAACTGAAAATACTGTACAAAAATAATTTTTTAATGTGTAAAAATTACTGTTCAATCCCAAAAAGTACTGTTCATTGGCCTAAAATCACTGTTCATGGCCAATGAACAGTGACACATGCGCGTGGAAAAAAAAAAAAAAAAAAAAAAAAAAAACTGGCCAGACGTGGACGCAGCCCTCCTATCCAAACGCATTCTATAACTTTCACAGGACAAGTAAGAAATATTAAATCCTAAGCATACATAGATATAATATTTATTTATTTATATGTTGATTAATTAAACTTGTGATAGTAATAATAATAGTAATATTATAATAACATAGGAATTATAAGGACACTTACATTAAATAAAATAAAAAATTGAATTACTTAGTAATTTTAAATTAAAAATAATTATTTAATAATTATTATATACTTAATTGTATTTGGTGCCTTTTTTAAGAAGTTTTAGTATCACTCACTATTTTATAATATTTTGCCACAATTATGATGCGACTCATTATTTTTCCTTCACTGTTCATACTTTGCTACATTATAAGAGCAACTGCATCAAATGGTGTAAAATTTCTGTCTATTTTGCACACAACAAAATTACAAAATACTCATATTAGTTTATCTATTTTAAATATTTATTCAATAAAATATTAATTTTTTTACATTTTTTATTATTTCTTTCAATGATGCAAGAGAGAGAGAGGTGAAGGAGGGAGAAATAAATAATAAGATATTAAATTCAAAGCTACCATAATCGTCCATATATGCACGGTTACTATAACACTTTTGTATATATATGTACAATTTTACAAGCATTGATATGAGTTTTTTTTTTTTTGGATTAAAATGCGTAAAATTATCCATTTTTTATATTTTACACAATTTTACAACCTTTATATGGTTGCTTTAATTATGGCAAAAAAAAATTGTAAAATATTTTGCACCACTATATTTTCACACTAAAAAAAATTGTAAATATTAATTAAAAGTACTTCTAATATTTTATTGAGAAATGATATTTTCATAAAATTTTCATAATATTTTTACAATAAATTTTAAGTGACAGATTATTACTAGTTGTTATTATTGGGACAAAAAAATAATCTTCATGTTAAATTCAAATTTAAACCAACAACAACTTAACACTTTTAATTTGATTTGAAAATATTGTAAACGGATTTCTCCGTTTTATTTGTTAGATATCAATCTATGAATATAAGTCACATCACAGCCTCAAAGCTGCAAAAATCTAATGGCTGAAATGAAACGTTTTCTTCCTTCCCAATGCAAAGTCACGTGAAGGGGATTTTGGAAACATAAAAAAGAATACACAGGAAACAAAACAAACAGAGAGAAGGTGAGAAACCACAGTCCACAGGACCACAGCAGTGGAATCGGAAAGAAGAAAGAGAAGAAGGAGAAAAAGAAGAAAGAAAGAAGAAACAGAAGCAGAAGACGAAGATGAAAGCCGTGACTGGCGATCTGTGCTGGGTTGCTAGCTTGCTGCTTCAACTTCGCACAACCCCTACTTAATTTTTCGTCTTCTTCTTCTCAGTTTTTTATTTTATTTTTTTATTTTCTCACAAAAGAAAAAAAGTCCAAAGTGCAAGCCGGCCAAATCTTTAATTTCGGCCGGTATTTGTTGAAAAAAAGGAACCGTGAGAACCGTTCACGGCTTTAAGGAGCGTGCGGTTCCATACTTTTCTTGCATGGAGAGGTTCTTAAGGCTAAAAAAACCGCAAAGAAGAGTGGTTCACGGTTTCAAAACCATGCCTTATTAGACTTAGAGTTCGTGCTGTCAAAGTCCAGTCACAAGACTTACAAGTCACAACCAGAACCAGTGGCTTTTCTTCACCCCATTCCCCAAAGGCACACACATATATATAAGTTGAATATGCTCTAATCCTCAACTTTTGGGTGCTTCATTGTCCAAATCAATGCTTGCTAGCTTCCTAGTACATAGATAGCATAATCAGCGACAAATCAAAGATCTTTCACTTTCAGTCTTCGCAAAGGGCAACATGATCCCACTATGTATGGGACTATTAAAAAAAAAAAAAAGGTTTCTGCTCATTCATTCAAGCCTCCTGAAACAGATTATTAGTCAATGACTAAGCTTGACATAATGAACGGTGAAAGCTGACGAAAAGAATCAATTGCTTGTACATACTTTTTGTAATATATGTACCATAAATATATAATTTTGAAATTTATTATTATAAAAAGTATATTTAAATTAATATTTTATGTTATTATGTAGATATGATGAATCAATAATAATAAAATAAAATAAAATAAAAAGTACGTACCGTGAATTTCTGCTGTGAAATGCTTGATTTGGGCTGTGATTGCGAATGGTGATTTTGATATAAAGAGTGCCTACAATTTGTCAAAGGATATAGCATATAGGGGAAATTAAAGAATCTTTGTTCAATGGTCGATGGGTTTTGAAGCTAAAAACTGTAAAACTCTTCCATGAATTCAAGCTTTTGTCGGGCTGTGCTTTCATTACAGTATTGCGGTTAGACCATCTACATTCATTTTTTCTAATTCTATCTTATTTTACCATCTTAAAAATCACTTTATCAATTATACAATATTATTTTTCAATCCACCAACATCCAAACTTCTATTTTACCATACTGCACATTAAAATAATATAAAAATAACAGTATAAAAATATTTCTCAATTCTCTCTCTGTTCTCTATTTCTCTTCCTCTGTCAACCTTCTCAGTCACACCACTACAACCGTTCACCTTCTCAGTCACACCACCACCACCGTCCACCTTCTCAGTCAACCTTCTCAGTCCAAAATCAAAACAAGAAAAACCCAAATCACTCGCCGATCAAACACAAGAAACCCAAAATCAAAACAAGAAACTCATTCCACTCGCCGATCAAAACAAGAAACCCAAAACACAACGAACCATCGAACTTGAAACCAACCCACACCACATACCCAACAACCATCGTGAACACAAACCTTAATTACAACCCATTGCACCACCACCACCACTGATGAGCATCACTGTGAACAAAACCCACCACAAAAAAAAAAAAAAAAAAAAAAACAGACCCACGGTGAGCAAGTGCAGACCTATCGCAAGCAAACCCCAAACCCATGGCGGCAAACCCATGGTGAGCAAATCCCAGATTTACGCCGGCAAACTCGAACCCACAGTGAGCACACCCAATCGCCACTCAGACCCACGGCAAACTCAGACCCATCAAGATACTGAAATTATTGAAGAAACGGCGGTGGAAGAGAACAAAGACAAAGAAGCCCAAATTTCCATGGAAGGCTCGACAAAGAGAAAGCTGGAGATTCCTTATGGCGATACCGTAATTGTTGATTCTGAATTGGAAGAAGACGATTGGGAAGAAGGTGAAGAGAAGAATCAGGAGAAGCTGCGCGAAAAGGCGAATGGTAGCAAGAGGCCGATCTGCTGTGGTGTGGTGGCTATGGGTTTTGGGTCTGTAGAGAGAAGGAAGAGAGCAGAGAGAGAAGGCAGAGAGCAGAGAAATAACGAGAGAGAGAGAGAGAGAGAGAGAGAGAAGAGAGAGAGTGTTGGAATTTTTTAATAAAAATGAGGAGAGAGAGAATTAAATAATATTATTTTTATTTACCATTAAGCTACAGTGCATTCTACATTTAGAATGACACTGTAGCCGGATTGTAAAAATATTTACAATTCTTGGCTTTTACAATATTCAATGGAGTGATGTTTTTGGGGTTAAATGGGAAATTGGGTTTGCATTTGCCATTTGGCCTATACGTTGTGGATGCTCTTAGAGAATGCATTGCTAAAAGAGGTATGGGCAGGTCAGTGGACTGCCCTATCAAATATGGTGGCTATATCTAATAGAAGTGAGGTTCCTAGGATCTTAACTCAGATCCAATGGGAGAAACCTCAAAATGGGCTGGCTCAAACTCAATTTGGATAAGTCTTCTGAAGGAAATCCTAGGTAGTCCTGAGAAAGAGGAGTTATTGGAGATGAGTCTGGACTTTTAGAGACGGTCTTATCTTGCAATAACCTTAACCTTGAAGTTGTAGAAATAGAATTAGATGCCAAATCTGTTGTTGAGTTGGTAAATAATTCTAATGTCACATGTCACTTAGTGTGTTATTTCCTCTTTTGTGGCTGATTGCAAGCTGCTAAATTCTCAAATTCTTCGTGTCAGAGTTACCCATTGTCACAGGGAAGCTAACAAGTGTGTTGATGCACTTGCTAAGATGGACTTGATGCATTTTGAAACCCCACCATTAAGGGTTATTGATGTATTTAATTTTGATGATGTTGGTCTGTACTCTAATGGACTCTGCCCTATTACCTTTGATGTTCCCTAGTTTCTCCTGAATGAATGTCGTTTTACCAACCAAAAAAATTAAAATCAAAATTTGTAAAATTTACACTCCATAAACCTATGCAGGTTTGTGCATGCAATTCCATCGTCGGCAAGGTGCAATATGCATTGACCAATTAGGATAGTGATTGGTAGGTTTCCTACCATTAGAATATAAGAAGTATGAATGTAATGACTTAATAAATGTAATTGGTAAACTTTAGCATCCAAATAAATAAATGTTTAATTTTTTTTTTTTAGATCAATGAAACATCATTTTGTAAGCCCCATGTAACAAAATTTGTATTGTCCCTGAAATCGCTCCCAGAGAATAATAAAAAATTTCGATTAAAAATAATCACGCATTTTTTTTTTGTTAAATCTTTTTTCACTTTCTTTTTTCATGTTTGCCGGTTTTTTTCCTATAAGAAATTGTTTAAAAGAGAGAGAGAGAGAGAGAGAGAGAGAGAGAAAGAAGGGATTGAGGACCACAACTTTGCAAGTATTCCTTACTCCTTAGTGTGAATATCTGATTTCAAAGGTTCTAAGTAATTTTATTGGAACATTTTTTTAATTCACTCTTGCCGTTGTAATAAGTAGCTTGGATTAGCTACTTAGCTTATTTTTAAGCTTCACATTAGCAAAAACTATTATCAATCACCGTTCATATTATCAAAAAGTATTATGTGCTAGTGGTACTCACACGATGTATCTGTGGGGTGTGGTCAGCTGTGATAACACACGTGATCCACTCTTTTTGTTTTTTTTTTTTAAATATTATCAAAAAGTAACACCTTTTTTTTTTACAAGTAATATCAAAAAGTAATATCTATCTTCTATACTAAGGTCCTTCTAAAAAAAAACAAAAAATCTTCTATCCTAAGGATGAGTACACAACCTATATCACATAGGTAGAGCTTTATTTTTCTTACCTCATTATTAGGATAAGTTTGTTACGTGTGATAATTTTTATCACACTTTGCTTGCATCAATATAGAGTTTTCAATTCCATCTATAATAATTTTCGTAATTTTCTAATAATTCAATCATGATTTTTTTTTTCTTTCAAACCATTGCCTAAAAGGTTCTCTGAGAGGAAAAAATCTAACAAATATTGCATTCATTCAGATTTTCAAAGATTACACATGTGATGTATTTGTATTAAGAAGAAAAGGAAAGAAATATAACTTATTTTAGGAGAGTGATGACAGGGAATATTTATGGTTCTTTAATTCCAAACCCAAACTATACCTATGTGAAAAAGTTTCTCCGAGGGGAAAAAATCTAACAAATATTGCATTCATTCAGATTTTCAAAGATTACACATGTTATGTAATTAATTAAGAAGAAAAGGAAAGGGAACTTATTTTAGAAGTGATGACAGGGAATATTTATGGTATTTTATTTCCAAATACAGAATATACATATGTCAATGCATGATTGACCACTTTGATTAGTTGATTCCATAATTTTTAGTAATTTCTTGACTTTTCCTCAATATGTTTTGAGAATTTCTATCTAGCATATTCATCATAATCCTCAAATCTTGAAAAATCATAAACAGGGTCGAAATATGTTATGTCTACAACATTTTCACAACAAATCTTATATGGTAGGTTATCACGAGTTGCTATTGGTGGGATAGAAAAGTAATTTCAGTAATAGGTTCAAATTAGAATCAATAACAACTAACCACTTATAATTTGTTGTAAAATTATTGTGAACATAACACAAATAAATTGATTTTAAACATTCTTTTCCAAACCAACAAAAGCAAAAGTAACAAAAACAAATGAAAGATGCTACGTCCACAATATTTTTACAATATTTTCACAACAAATTACAAGTGGTTAGTTGTTATTAATTCAAATTTGAACCTAACATGAGGATTACTTTTTTGCCCCAATAATAACAACCAGTAACAACCTGCCACTTGGATTTGTTGTAAAAATGTTGTGAAAATATTGTAGACATATTATTTTTCAAAAGAAATTTATAATCTTAAATAAAATGGGGTTGAAAGATCTATTTGTAACAAAACACAAAGGCATTCATTCAGCAAAAAATAAAAACACAAAGGCATTCACAACCTCGAACTTAGAGGGATTTGCGTTAGGGTTTCTACACCAACACTTTGCCTATTGTGCAAACACACGCACATTTTGCCACATGTTTTGGGAAAAGAAAAACAAAAGTTTAAAAGATTAACCTAGTACTTAAAAATTTACACAAAAAAAACAGTCGCACAATTTTTTTTAAAGAAAAAAAAAAAAGTAAAAAACGCCAACCTCAACATTCTAAGGAATATTGCAATTAGATCTTCCATCTAACAAAACCCTTATTAAGATTCTTCAATTTCCAAGGGCGATGAATAGCAAGAGCTTTATTATTAGAGGATGACCCCGATGATGCACTGCTTGAACCACTACTCGAAGCCATAAACTCCTTGTCCGACCTAGAAAACTCACACCCATCTAATTCATCCGAGCCATGCTTAAAATCAACAACAATGTCACACTCTAATTGAGAGTCTTGTGACTTAACTTGGACATTCTTCTTACCCTTTAGGTTTATCTTGAACTTCTTCCATGAACAAGCCTTCGGCTTTGAACCCGACGAGGAAGCCTTCTTTGCCATAGACACCCCTAGGAGACGCTGAGCCGGTGGCGGGTCAATGGTTGATGTGATTTTATTATTATCATGCTGTTGTGGATTTTTGGCCTTGCCAGGCTTCAATTCCCATTTGAATGGAACCTCACCAGGGTTATGATGATAATATAAACGATTAGAGCAACCAACAGATGAATCTCTTGAGAGAATTCTTTTCACAAAGTATTGACTTGATTGGTGGAGTATGGATGATCTCTCAGCAGTTTTTGATTGCTGTTTGGCCATGTTTGCGGACATTGTTTTTTTACTCTACACGGAAATTCCTTTGACACACACCTTTGTGTCAACTTTATATGATTCTATGGAGAATAATATTTCATATATGGTGACCCAAAAGGAAATGAATCTATAATATATTTATGTTTTGTTAAGTAAATCAAAAATACCGATATCTAACTAAATAATCCCACCAGATACCTTCATTATCTCTAATTGATATCCCTTTCTTATTTTGAATATGTTGGCTTTTTTTTTGGATAGGTTTGGTACTTGATAGAGTATGTTTTTTTGAATATTGAACTTTTTCTACTAAATAAAATATTGAACTAGTTCTTACAAGTAGAATATATTTTTTATGAGATTTTTTTATAAAATAAATTTGCCTCTACTTGTTATGCTTCAATTTAGGGATGTTTCCCACAAACTCTATCGGGGTTATTGGAGCATATAACAGATAAAATAAAATATAAAAATTTTATTAGAATTTATTTCTTTGCTCCCAAAAAAAAAAATCAATATTTGTTCACTCTGACATGAAATTCTTTACGGTCGATAGTTCAAAGTTCAAATTCAATACATTAGCTTTTTATAGAAAAATTCTACACTATTCGAGGATGCCAAAAAGATATTATTGCTTTCTCAAAAAAAAATTATTTATACTATTAACTCATTAAGAAAAAGTACTTTATTTTTACATTTATAAAAAAAAAGTACAATACATTAATTTTTACAAAACTTACCATATTGTATAAAATTATAAATTTAAAAACTCGTAGCTAGCCTAGTATTGTTTGTCAAACATATTTTTCTTTCTTTTGCTTAAACATACACTACTATTTTCATTAAATATAACACTTTACACACACACACACTACAAGATAGAGAGAAGTAGAGAACTAGGGTTCAAATTGTCTTTCCCATCATTGTAACTATCGAATTATTAAAAAAATATACATTACTATTAAATATGCTATAAATATATTGTGGGGTCAATGGGCTCAGGAATGTGTGTTGGGCTAGAGACCCAATCCAAGGATACTAAATGGTCCGAGGATGTGGGAATATCAACCCAAAAGGCAGTACAGATGGATAAAGAAGCGAGGTCTGATCAAGGTTATCCAAAAAGGTGGCCCGAGGAAAAGTATGCCTTCGGCTATGTAAAGCCAAGATAGGAGAGGGTTATCTGGCATCCAAAGACGATATTCTTAAAAATCCTATAAGGAAGGGTAGGCATGGTGGATGTACAAGATAATAAGAACGGCTATGAAATTTTTAAGATAAAATTGTTACCATCACATTAAATGTTCTGTAGCTAATTCTCTGACCGCATTAATAGGAAAGTGATACCTGAGCATCAGGATTCAGCCTTGCAGCTGCCTCCAAAGATTTCAATGATAGGTTGATGGGACAAGTATCTAAATCAGTAATATAATCCATACGTGGAAGATGTTAAAAAGAAGGAGGAGGATATAAAAAGCAAAGGAAGACATTCAGGAAGGGGATCGAAAAAAAAAAAAAAAAAAAGGAGAAAACATTGTACCCATTGGCACCTATAATTGTGATCTGTCTTTGAAAGAGTGAAAAATAATATAAATCATTCTCAGCTTGTGTCTGAAGACAATTCCTGTTACATAAACAATCCATTGTGTATATGATATTACAATCTAGCCCATCATTTTTGTTATTCAACATCACTAAAACCTAGATTTCAAGTCCACTCTCTACAAATTTCATTGTATTGGGCTTTTTGAGCCTATCCCCTTCTTACTGTTGGGTTTAGGTGCAAATTGTGACCTTACATATATAAATAATTTCAATTTTTATTTTATACAGAAGAATTTCAATTCATTAGTATGTTATATATTTAATTATTTTTCTATTTTAAATTTTGGTTATTTTACATTAAAAAAATATGCATGATAAATTGTGATCTGTTATTAAGTGGAATACTCAAAATTAGAATTCCGATAGAAGACTTTTATTCATTACCAGACCCTGTAATATGCTTAGGTGTTTGGATATATTCCAGAATTTTCTTTCTGAGTCTATATCTTTTCAACTCCTTATATAATTTTTTTTAATTCTTAGTTCACATGTGTGTATAAAAATATTCTTCCTCGCTAACCAGATTTTCCAATAAATTTTCTTTGTTGTTTTTTGGGTGAAAATTTATATGTTTGTTCTTCCAAAATAATTTATTTCTAGTTAATTTTATTAGTCTTTTTTCTTTTCCATTTTCTTTTTGCTTAGCTCTTTTAGGCTGTTTGCAGCCCAATCATATCCTACCCATCTAACCAAATTGTTGCTATTAATTAAGGAAAAAAATTGAAATTTAGATGTTGACTGAAAAGGAAGCAAACTCGTGTGAGTTACACTAGGGGAGGTGCATTTGGACCTTAGACATCTCCATTAAAAATATTATTAAAATAAATACTATGTTTGAACTTCAAACTTTTTTTTTTTTTTCTAAACCTTGATTGTCATAACTTCAATCACGCATATCTTACACAATTAATAATGTCCAAACCATACAATAATTCGTGTTTTCACTCTTTTATGGGAAGTGGTATGTCCCCTTGCCATGAGGGGTTGGGGGTATCTACGGGCTCGCTGGTTCAAGCCCGACAGATGGGTTTGGGATGAGATTTAAGTATTAGGATTTCTAAACTAGATAAAAAAATAAAAATAAAAAATATCTTTTATGGGAAAATTAATGTTTGTACTTAGTAATTTGTACTAACAATAAAAATTCAAAAAAAAATGAAAAATTGAGAACTAATTTTGTTTTTAAAATATAAAAAGTGGATTCATGAATTTGTGAACTAGATAAGTTCAAGTCCTTATCATCATATCTTTTAAGGTGGGGGTAAAAAGTATAAACAATCTTTTTTTATGGTGTATGAATTTCAGGGAAACAATCTTTTTCCATAACAAGTAATTACACATATAGATTCAAATTAAACTCGCCTTGCAATCGAAACCAGAATGGTGCTTAAACTCCAAGGAGTGCAACTTAAAGTCCCGTGATCAAACGAATTAGCCTTGCCTTCTGGACTCTCTAATCTTGCTGACTGCACTGAGGGACCGTTCGATAAAGACAAAGAGGACGAGGATGAAGAGCTTGAAGCTCTTGGTGATGATGATGATTCCATAAATTCAGAGTCTGAGCCACAAAACTCATACTTTTCAGTCCCACAGTCATGAGTATCATGACTACTACTCCCCCGAGACCCAACTGCCTTAACACTCTTCCTCTCTTTGTTTTTCTTGATTTTGTTCCAATACCTAAGCATTATTAGCCAGGCCTTAGCCTTGGGCTGTTCATTGTTAATGACTGGCTTAGGAAGCCCTAAGCTCAACACAGCTGGAGGAGGAGTAATTGGTGGAATTTCTTCATCTTTTGGGGGCTCTTTTGGTGTCCCAGGTTGCATTTCCCACTCAAATGGAACCCCTTCAGAGTTTCGGCAGTAATAGATACGAGAAGAGCAGCCCACAGTGGCGTCCCTTGAAATAACTTTATGAAAAAACTCATCTCCTTGCACCAAAGAAACTCTTTTGTTTGCACCCTTGCCTTGCTCATAGCCCATTTTTTTTTGGCTATATTCAATGGTTTTGGTTGAAGGTAAAAGGTTTAATATATAGCTAGATATTTTTTTGTGATGTGATGGAGATTTCTCTACGTGGGTATAAGTTTGTGAAAGTTGAGGTTTATATATATATTTGTTTTGTAAAGTAAATCAAAAATACCGATATCTAACTAAATAATCCCACCAGATCGATCCCTTCATTATCTCTAATTGATATCCCTATCTTATTTTGAATATGTCGGCTTTTTTTTTTTGGATAGGTTTGTTACTTTATAGAGTATGCTCTTTTGAATATTGAAATTTTTCTACTAAATAAAATATTGAACTAGTTATTACAAAAGTAGAGTATATCCAAATTCAGATCCTCTAAATTTCCTAGGATACTCTACTAGAATATTTCCTTAAATCCTAACCACTTTTTAATGATTTAATGGTCAAGATTTTGCCATGTCAACATTCCACTAATAATATTCTTAAAATAATAAAATAATGTTGCAAACAAAACAATTAAGATTATTGTTAGTGGAATGCTGACATGGCAGAATCCAGACCATTAAATCATTAAAAAATAGTTAGGATTTAAGGAAATCTTCTGATAGAGTCTCCTAAGAAATCTAGAGGATCTAAATGAGTTTTTTTATAAAATAAATTTGCCTCTATTTTTTATGCTTCAATTTAGGGATGTTTCCCACAAACTCTATCAGGGTTATTGGAGCATATAACAGATAAAATAAAATATAAAAATATGATTAGAATTTATTTCTTTGCTCTCAAAAAAAAATTCAATATTTGTTCACTCTGACTTTAAATTCTATACGGTCGATAGTTCAAAGTTCAAATTCAATACATTAGCTTTTTATCGAAAAATTCTGCACTATTCTAGGATACCAAAAGGATATTATAATTAAATTTTCTCAAAAAAAAAATTATATATATTACTAACTTATTAAGAACAAGTACTTTATTTTTACATTTATAAGAAAAAGTACAATACATTAATTTTTACAAAATTTACAAAATTGTATAAAATTATAATTTTAAAAAACTCGTAGCTAGCCTAGTATTGTTTGTCAAACATATTTTTCTTTCTTTTGCCTAAACATACAC
Source organism: Castanea sativa (assembly GCF_040712315.1). NCBI lineage: Eukaryota > Viridiplantae > Streptophyta > Magnoliopsida > Fagales > Fagaceae > Castanea > Castanea sativa. The sequence goes on along the minus strand of NC_134013.1, from coordinate 86,025,094 downwards.
TACTATTTTCATTAAATGTAACACACACGCTACAAGCTAGATAGAGAGAAGTAGAGAACTAGGGTTCAAATCGTCTTCCCCCATCGTAACTATCAAATTATCAAAAAAATATACATTACTATTAAATATGCTATAAATATATAAATAATTTCAATTCTTATTTTATAAAGAAGAATTTCAATTCATTAGTATGTTATATATCTAATTAATTTTCTATTTTAAATTTTGGGTTATTTTATATTTAAAAAAATGCATGATAAATTGCGATCCGTGAATTAAGTGGAATACTCAAAATCGGAAATCAAATAGAAGACTTTTATTCATTACCAAATTCCGTAATTATATGCTTAGGTGTTTGGATATATTCCAGAATTTTCTTTCTGAGTCTATATCTTTTCAACTCCTTATATAATTTTTTTAATTCTTAGTTCACATGTGTGTGTGTGTATGTGTGTGTATCAAAAAATATTCTTCTTTGCTTACCAAATTTTCCAATAAATTTTCTTTGTTATTTTTTGGGTAAAAATTTATATGTATGTTCTTCCAAAATAATTTATTTCTAGTTTTATTTGTCTTTTCCCTTTTCTTTTTGCTTAGCTCTTTTAGGTTGTTTGCAGCCCAATCATATCCTACCCATCTAACCAAATTGTTGCTATTAATTAAGGAAAAAAATTGAAATTTAGATGTTGACTAAAATGGAAGCGAACTAGTGTGAGTTACACTAGGGGAGGGGCATTTGGACCTTAAGTATCTCCATTAAAAATATTATTAGAAAAAAAATATCATGTTTGAACTTCAAACTTTTTTTTTTTTTTAATTTCTAAACTTTGATTGTCATAACTTTAGTCACGCATATCTTACACAATTAATGATGTCCAAACCACACAATTATTCGTGTTTGCACTCTTTTATAGGAAGTGATAATTCCCCTTGCCATGAGGGCTTGGGGGGTATCTATGGGCTCGGTGGTTCAAATCCAATGGGTGGGTTTGTACTTTGTAGTTTGTACTAATTAACAATAAAAATTCAAAAAATATGAAAAAATTTGAACTAATTTCGTTTTTAAAATATAAAAAGTGGATTCGTGAATTTGTGAACTAGATAAGTTCAAGTCCTTATCATCATATCTTTTAAGGTGGGGGTAAAAAGTATAAACAATCTTTTTTTATGGTGAATGAACTTCAGGGTTAGAGCGTGGTTTCTGATAATATAAGCCAATCTCATCTAAATTCAAAAGCACCAATGACCATTTTTTTTAAAATTCCAGCATTAATACATTAGTAGGGTAGGAGGTTTATGAAGATACAGCTCCTCTCTTATCCAGATAGCCTCCATACACACCTATTTGTGCTTCCTGAACCTGGTACGTGGGATTTGGCTTAAAAGTTCCTTGCAAATGGCCACAATTTGAAGAATGCACGTTGTTAGTACTAGTAAATCTCATTTGATAGCATTTTTTTCTTCCTACTTTTTACTTAAATAATCCACTTTTTGTCTCTCGTTTTACCAAATTAATAAATAAAGTAGTTTTTTTTTTTTCAAGTAGTAATAATAAGCTATCCCTTTTTTGTTTCACATTTTAGCAAATTAACTACGGGATTCTCAAAAAACAAAAAAAAAACAAAAAAAAAAAAAACCTATTGAAAACTACGGGATGCCAAACTCTAAGGTATGTTTGGTAACAGTTTTTGTTTTCTATTTTCAAAAACTTGTTTTAAAAATATAAAGAAAAAAAAAGTATTTTTTAAATCAAAAACATTTTTGGTTAGTTGAAATTAAAACAATAGTTTTTTGAAGAAAACAAATAGAAAATACTAAAATATTTTGTTATTAGGATTTGTACTCTAATGCTAACTCATTAAATGAGACATATTTATTAAATTAAATGTGTGTTTTTATTGATTTTTGAAAATTAGAAACTGAAAACAACCTATTGCATGTTTTTAGTTTCCTTCACAAACTGAGTTTTGAAAACAATTTTTGTTTTTGGTTCATTTTGGGTTGCCAAACAAGTTTTTTAGTCTCAAAATTAAAATAAAAAATTGTTTTTAAAAACAGAAAATAAGTAAAAAAAACAATTACCAAACATACCCTAACCATTTCAACTACAACTACTACATGAACTTCCATAACTTGCAAATGTAACTAAATGCATAAGCTAAGACCATCTCACAGAGCCCATATATAGTTTGGTTAGCTAACACCCTACATTTGTAATTAATAAATAGTCTCTAATAATCCCTCTATCCCCTTCTTTTGATAACCCATTTTGGTCTCCCAATTATTGAAAAATCCAAAACCCACTACCAACTTTTCAAAATACCAAAGTGGATATTGGTAACCATAAGTATTGTGTATAAATTAAAAGGCATCTAAATTCTCAAAAATGATGCCTTTTAATTTAGATGATCTAGAATGTAATTGTTTACACGTTCGGGTGGTTGATTAGAAATCTAATAAGATTTTGGAGAATGTAATTATGTGAGATTCTGATATTTAGTTTATTCTTAGAAATTCTATAGGAATTATTTATTAATTCTTTCCAAAATATCTTTATTTTTATAATGACAATATCAAGCTTATTACTCATCACTTTATGTGGATTCCTACAAATAAATAATATGACAAAGTTTAGCTACAAAATTGGTTATAGCTTAAGGTTACAAACTCACTCAATAAAATATATATTACAACATATTTTGAAAATCTAACCGTTGAATTGCATGTTCTTTACGCTCTTAATACACATGTTAAATTTTGTGTCAATCGAATATCATTCATTATATGATCTATAAACTTATATTTTATGCATAATTTTAAATTACAAAAACTTGCAATTTTAAAAATTTATTGATGACATTGCTATTGATCTTTAATTTTCTTGAAATTTTGCAAGCATGAAGGATATAAGAAGAAGATGTAATCCAATAGTGGATTTGTTAAAATTCACCTCCAATAAAAAGATATTAAATAAGTTTGTAGCCTGAGGCTACAACTAATTTTGTAGCTAAACTTTATCCTAAATAATAAGAAAAAAATAGTATGTATCATGAAATTAGATGAAACTTTTAAATTAATAGTATCTTTAATTTGTTTTATGGTTTATCAAGACATCAGGTCTTATCAATTAAAGTTACTATTATTTTTTCTCTCTTCAAAAAAAAAAGTTATTATTTTATCTTTTTAAAAATGAAACAATTCCAATTAGGAGATAAAAATCAAAGCGAACAATTGTTTTGTACGTAGCAATATATTACAAGTGAAAGACTACATATTTATACATGTAGTCACTATATATAAGCTTTAAAAATATGTTGCAAAGCAACACACAAAAAAAAAATTACAAGCCAGCAGTCTACCTCATGATAATCAAATAATTACACATATAGATTCAAATTAAACTCGCCTTGCAATCGAAACCAGAATGGTGTTTAAACTCCAAGGAGTGCAACTTAAAGTCCCGTGATGAAACGAATTAGCCTTGCCTTCTGGACTCTCTAATCTTGCTGACTGCACTGAGGGACCGTTCGATAAAGACAAAGAGGACGAGGACGAGAGTGATGATGATGATTCCATAAATTCAGAGTCTGAGCCACAAAACTCATACTTTTCAGTCCCACGGTCATGAGTATCATGACTACTACTCCCCCGAGACCCAACTGCCTTAACACTCTTCCTCTCTTTGTTTTTCTTGATTTTGTTCCAATACCTAAGCATTATTAGCCAGGCCTTAGCCTTGGGCTGTTCATTGTTAATGCATGGCTTAGGAAGCCCTAAGCTTAACACAGCTGGTGGAGGAGTAATTGGTGGAATTTCTTCATCTTTTGGGGGCTCTTTTGGTGTCCCAGGTTGCATTTCCCATTCAAATGGAACCCCTTCAGAGTTTCGGTAGTAATAGATACGAGAAGAGCAGCCCACAGTGGAGTCCCTTGAAATAACTCTATGAAAAAACTCATCTCCTTGCACCAAAGAAACTCTTTTGTTTGAACCCTTGCCATGCTCATAGCCCATTTTTTGGCTATATTCAATGGTTTTGGTTATTAGGTAATAGGTTTAATATATAGCTAGATATTTTTTTGTGATGTGATGGAGATTTCTCTACATGGGCATAAGTTTGTGAAAGTTGAGGTTTATATATATAGAGGATTAGATACTCCGATCTCTAAGGTTTAATGATGGGGTCTTAGGGTGCATGATCCTTTAATTATTGTTTTTTTTTTGTTTCTTTTGAGTGTTACTCTTTTATTACTTCACTTTAGAGTGACTTGAATTCTTTTGTAAATAACAAGCAAATAAATGAAGAAAAGAAAGAAAGAAAGAAAGAAATACCTCATTACCTTTGTTCTAAGGTCACGTTAAAGGTTAAACATTTTGGCATTGTTAGGCATTTTCTATGCACGTGCAATTACCATGCCCTTAAGACACGGCCAACTTTGCGTACTATTTACCACTCATTTATTCTCTGCATGCAGGTTAGATTGAAATCGATGAAATCGGCCACTTGTCACGATCCGATAGTGCCACGCAAGCACTGATCTAGGTACCCCACATAATGGGTCATCAAAATCTCTGAAATATCCCTAGACATTGGGCTCAAATGACAATTTGTCATCTGTCGTTTGGATACAGCTATTTTGTAGCAAATATGGGATTTCCCATTACAAAGAAACTAGTTTTTAGCATGGGAGAAACCTTAGGGTTGATTCGTTGAATATATGCTACAATGCAATTGAATATTCAGTTTGACTTTCAAGGTTTTGTTCTTCTTATATACTAACACAAGTTATTCACTCATTCCACAAAAGCAAGTAGTGATAATTAAATATTAATCACGCTAAAAGCTGAAAGTAGTTAACCAAATCATGGAAAAAAATCCGGCCTCCATGTTACATCACAGATTAAATAACAGAAATTCCTCTTTTTATATAACTCTTTTTATATAACTATTATTATGTTCATCAAACAAGTATAGCTATTATTATATGGGTTCTGCTAATGAATGTCCTTACGAATGCTTTTAGGGCATTGGTTAACAACCTATTTTAGAAAAGTTTTGACACCAACTTATGAGAAATAAAAAAAACTGTCAAAAAATTAAAATTTTTTTTTTTTTTCTCATAAAATTTTTCTTTAAATAGATTATTAACCAATACCTAAGACATTCATTAGCATTTCTCTTGTTATATCAGTAGTTGCAAGTTTGAAATTGAAAATTCAAATGTTTCATAATTCTCACCAGCCTCGAGAAAAAGCCCATGATTGAGCTGGCTTTTATGTCCTGTCCAAAGAAGTTTGTTTCATTGGACAGGGCGACATTGCGTGGACCGAAACATCATGTTTTTTCTTCTTTCTTGTTTCCTTAATAGAAAGGTAGTTTAAAGTTTGAACATCAAGCTTTAGACAAAAGAAAAAATTGTTAAATTGTGTACTTCAATAGATTTAGATGAGCTAAGATTGATAGACTTTTAAATTATTAGTATCGAAGATCAATGTTTTGCATTACATATGAACTGGACTTTGAATGATACTATGATTGCAACCATGGATAGTACTTCCTTAGGCTTTGTTTAGTGGAGTTTTTTAATGACATTTTCAAGTTTTAGGGTGTGTCAAGTACAAAAGATAGCTCGTTTAATAGTCATTTCACAAAGTGGCTTTATTTTTTTTAACTCAAAATATAGTCATGCTTCTCAATTTAGGTGTAAAACCGAATTATCTATATGAATTGAATAGGATAAGTGTGTAAAGCAAACTTGTACTACATATTTCATATTAGGTTACATAAGTCATTACAAAAAGCCTCAACTCTCAGCGATGACTTGATTAGTCCCTTTGAGTTATAACAAAGATGATATGGCTAATGCTTCCTCAAGTTGTTATAAATAAACCATCCGCTAAAATGTTTGATAATAAAAAATGGTAAAATGCTATAATATCATTTTTTTTGTAATTTTCACAAAGTGACTTTATTTTTACTCAATAAGCAGTCCAGAGATTGCTTCTCAATATATAAATCCTCAACGAGAGAAATTAAAATCCTGAGAGCAGAATGTAAGACTTTGAAAAGGTGCTACAATTGAGCACAGTAATAATGAGAAATGTTCATGCATTTTACAGCAGATTGCAGAACAAAAATGAGGTTGAAACACAACTACATAGTTCTAATGATGCACATTCGGGGCTCGTTTGGTTTAGGGCTTGTTTCGTTTAGGGTCACTTAGTTTTCATAACTCAGTACTCAATTTTCGTAACTCAAACTCAAAACTCATAACTCATAACCCAAACCCCACTATCACTCAAAAAATCCAACACTTTTGTTTGGTCACAAAACTCAGTCATATATCTCAATTTTTAACTCCACTTTTTGCCAAAATGATGGACCCACCCACTAACAGTACACAAAACGTTATGGTTGCTACCCACATCCCTTTTCTTTTCTACTCTTCATCCTCTATCATATTCTCCCATCAGAAAACCCATACAATGCAGAGTAGCCAATACACCCAAACTCAGCTACACCCAAACCTAGCTCCACCACCACCAACGGCAAACCCAAAAACCCACATCCACAACCTCCACCACCAACAACCCTCAACACAACCACAACCTCCACCAAAAAATCCAAAAGAATCAAAAATCCAAACCCACCAATAGCCCTCAACCAAAACCACAACCACAACAAAAAACCCAAACCCAAATCCTTAGATCGGAGACCTAAATCACGAATATACAAAATTTAGGAGAGAGATGAATCGATCTAGCAAAGGGGAGGAGCGAGGGAGAGAGAAAATGCTCACCTAAACTCAAGAGAGAGAAAATGATCTAATGTGGTGGGCCTTTTTGTGATTTCGGGGTGGACTGCCTCTGACTGTGCTAGGCCTAAATGTTCTGGATAATAGAGTCGGGACCGGCCCAACTGCAACTCACTTTGGTCCGGCTTTTGCACAAACTATGTCTCGTTTGCCAAAACTTTAGTCACATGCCCATGACAGGCGAAATTGCTGCAGAAGAAAGTTATGGCAGAATGGGTGCAACAAAACAATGATAAGCAAGATACACTATTGTTAGGCAAACTAAATAAGCAATCTTTCATTAAAGTGAAAGAAAAGAACAAGTTATAAATGTAATAATAAAGGCTGGAGGAGAAACGATAGCAATAATCAGTAAAGTCGAAGAAGGTGATTAGTTTGCCATATTCAGTTTTGTCACGGGACTATGACCAATGAGGGAACCATTTCCTCAATGTGAGTAACCTCACAGGAGGATCTTTCCACAAAAAATACACACTTTGAGGGAACGGACCTGAATGACCTGTACCTAAACGGATTCTTTTTATTTAGTAGAGAGTAAGCTTTAAGAGGGAAAGAATGAAAGAAAACCTATTGGTGCATGCCTGCCATTCTACTCTTTCTCGCTCTTTTTTCTAACTCTCTACTTCTTTTTTCTCTGTTTTACTATTTCAATCTTTCCTCTTTGTTTTCTTTCTTCCTTTTGCGTTTTCTTGTGCAGTGTGGTGGTGATCACTCTTGTGGTAATTGCTACTGTTACGATCCCCCCTCTACTGTGCACAGCAAAGGCCCTTTATATACTATCTGCCGCGACTGTTTTTTACCCTTTTTTACCCCTTAACAACTTTTGTCTGGTTCTGAATGTCCTTATCGACCACCACTGGTTTGTCAACTGTCCAACCACCACCACTTACCTGTGCTAGCTATGCCACTCCCCATTACCAGACAAAGGAAGTTATTTTGTTTGTTTGCTCACCGTGGCATTCTAATCTGCCACGGTGTAGATGTTCTCTCTTCATATCCCTCATGACATGCACCTAGTGGTTTCAGCTCATTTTCCCTCTTTTAAGTGATATGTCATCCCAGCAGGACATTTCCCCCAAAAGAGCTTGAGTGAAAACCCCAGAATAGGCTTCCCCTTCTCCCTACCGCCAGACCATACCCTTTTTTACCTCTGACCCATGACCCACCACTCATGTATTGGCTGGGTATAGGCTGGTAGTGTCTAGATCTTGTGCGTGCTCCACTTCATGTGTAAGTCCAAAGACCTGTCCATTGCTCATGCGTTTGCCGTGGTCTAGGGCTCGTCTGTGCACTCTGCCGCCCAATCTTAACCTCCTTTTGGTCTTTCATTCTTTATTGGCTTGCTTCTTTTCAAGGGCTGGACTTTGCTGGATTTTCTTCCTGTTAGTCCATTCCTTGTTCCACCCATAGTCTTGTTGCCATTCTTGCCACGGTGTTATTTAACTCGTGTTCGCTGGGCCTTTTTAGGCCTATTGCTCATCCATCTTTCAATGACTTTGTATGGTCATTCATTCTGCTTTTGGGCTTTTTCTTAGCCCGTTTTCTTGTAGGCTCTTTTGTCCCGTTTCTTTCTTTTTGGGCGTCCTTGGCCCATTTGTTTTCCTTGGACATCCTCGGCCTTGATTCTACATTCCTATGAGCACTTTGCTAACTCTTTTGGGCTTTCTTGGCCCAATTGCTTTATCATTAATCATTTGGGCTCATGGGCTTTCCATCAACTCATTTCTTTCTTACTTCATTACTTTAAGCCTGTTGTGGCTCATTCTTGCGTTTCTTCATTACATAATGTCCATGGATTTACTACTTCCTCTTTTGGGCTCCTCTGGACCCATTTGCTTTTCTCAAGACCCATTTATTTATTTTATGGGCCTATGATCCATTATTCTTGCCATTAATGGTTTTTTCCTATCAACCCATCATCTCTCTTTTGCCCATACTGTTGGACTTCTTCCTGCTGCTAGGCTTTTCAAAAAATGAGCATCAACATCTAGCAAAAGGGAAGAGAGAGAGAGAGAGAGAGAGCAAAGGCCGGAGTAAATGAGACTAAGCTTGAACTAATCTGGGCTACTTGAACTGAGAGACTCAATTAAGAGCCATCTCACGATGGCTCGTGGTGGTTTATAGAGGAGCAATGGAGGTTTGGTGAGGAGAGAGCTCTAGGTTGAAAGGGAGGAGAGACAACAGGCTGGAGAAAAAGAAATGAGGCCAAACTGATTTTTGGAGAGAGACTTTATGTGATGGGAAAAGTCATATAGGTGGGTTCCATTATTTGCTTAATTTTACAAAAATGCCACTGAAACTCAATTCTCAAAAACTGAAAACAACAAAAATTTGCTTTCAATTTTCATAACTTAAACTCATTTTTTTGAATATTGAGCTATAAAAATTGAGTTAAGAAACTAATCCAAACAAAGTTGGTGTGGAGCCCACAAAACTTTGAAAAATGAGTGATGAAAACTGAAAATTGGGCAATGGAAACTCATAAACCAAAAGGGCTCTCAGTTTTCAATTTTTCTAATCATTCCCCGTGGTAGGTATGCAGAATTTCCATATGAAATGGGCTACCATCCTTAATGTCTATTTTGTAAATATTTGGAGGCATTAAAATATGTTGGATTTTGTCATTGGATTATGATTCAGATCCATTAAGAGCAACTACAGGTACCAACCTACCAAAGGCTAACAGGAAATAGCAAAACGTAACAGGTCTTTTCAAGGGCAATGAAAATTATGATGCTAAAGAACCCGGATCATAGGACTTGTGTTAGAAGAATATTAAATTCACCTGCCAACAGCATTATATAAGTTTGAATTTACTAAGTTATTACTGACCGAAAATGATTTGATAAAAGCACTTGTAAGCATACATCACTAGGGGAAATCTAGATACATAATTACAATAACATTACAGCTGAAAACTACCGATTCTAGCTTTTACAAACGTAAGGATCGTTCTGTATACTACAATCAGGAATAAGTATACAAAAATACAAGCTTGCAAGCTGCAACTCATCTCCAAATATGGCAAACCTCAGTTCGAACATGGCCCAAATTTTTGCCTGGCATGTCAATTTCTTACTCCCTGAACATCAAATAGGCTTAAGTCAGACCAACACCACCACAATTGTGGTTGTTATGTTTGACAGCACAATTAAATAAGTTGATTTTTTTCGTAGCTAGTATCTATATATTACATTAGTTTATTCTTTCTTTTTAAAGGGAAAGCTCAAGTTCCCAAGATACTGATGATGTTCTAAATAGCCTGTATCAAACACAAGTGCACGCAGAGAAAGGGAAGAGAGGAGTAGATATAAGCAGCCATTGTCAACAAACCTCCAATCCAAACTTTCAAAGCATGGCTGCAGCAGCTGCTGCAGTCTATCTTTGCACAATATTTACCTAGATTGTATACAAAATCCACCCTTATGCAGGTGCACATACATTAATTATAGAGCTATTGGTATGTAGCCAACTACTAGGGTTCAGAAATGAGGGAAAATTATTTAGTATTCCCAGAGTAAGAAACGTGGTACTCCATCCTCTGAATGGTAGATCCTCCCATGAATTTAATTAGTAAGATCCACCATTGATGTGAGAGAGAATATCATGTCACTGTACTTATAGAATATAGAATAATTACTCAGAAATTAGTGGGCTGAGTATACAAGGTGGGTCATAAGTTTATGAGTCATAAACAGATAACCTTCTGGAACCAAAATCTCAGAATTTGTTTTCATTTCATAAGGTTTAACAATTGACAAAAAACAGAATTTTTTTTTAAAGTAGAAAAGAGCAAATGATCAACATCCCTTGCACAGGAGACTTCCATAATACCCTCAATATTACATCCTAATCAATTCACAAATTTAAGACCACCCTTGTCAAATATTATTTTCAAAAAGCTACTTTTCTACCATCAAAGCACAATCTTGTAAGCTCCAAACACAACCAAGAACTTATCACAATGCAACAAAAATTCAAATAATATATAACTAGCATCAAATTTACAGATTCATTGTTGGAAACCAAATCACAAGAAGAAGAAGAGACAGAATGAATGAATTATACCTCAGCAGGTGATGAAATGATAGAATCCCTATCAGAATTAATATATATAAATATATTAATACCATCCAGTCTCCAGCATAAATATATAAAATATTTCAACAAAAGATGTAAGGGATATGGGGAATACCTTGGCCTCTCAGACTTAGCAAGATGTTTAGACATTATGGATGCCTGAAATGAGAGAATAATTGTGTTTCTACTAATCATCAAACCAAAAAACAAATAAATAAGGGAGGAATGTACTAGATTGTTAAATATTTAAAAAGTGAGCAGTTAAAAAATATCATGGCTCTAGTTATATGAATTGGAATGGAGAAAAACATTGTTGAACAGATCAAATATGTTTTACGAACTCCACTGATAAGACTTTTTAACATCATAATTTTCTTCGTCACTTTGGGAAGTAGGAAACATACTTAGAAAGATGCACCTACCTAAGACCATTTCTATGGATCATTGTACAAAGTCTCAAGAAATTCAAGCTTTATAGATTTAGATTCTGAATGTGACAACTCAAAAGAGAGTTAAATAAACCGATTCCCCTAGCTGTGTGTAAAGTATTTAGATTTAATTAGGATACATGCTCAAAAAACTTGAGTTATAGGAAGTTATAGGTTTTAAGCTACAAAATGAGGAAAGCAAGACACTATGCTAAATTCAATGGACAGAATAATAGGGGATGAACATACAAAGAGGAAATGAACTTTATATTAATAACATATTCGTTTCACTTGGAAGGTACTAAAAAAAATTGCATTATGATAAGCAAGGAGCGGACAATCAAAAAATTCATCTAATTTAGATAATAATCCAAAGAAGAATGCAGTACATCCAATCTCTGATTTGCATAAAAAGAGATAAATAGTACCTGCTCCTGAATTATGCTCCTTGCCTCAACAAGTTGAGCTTCAAGTTCAAGCTCCCTTTCAGTTGCTTCAGAAGTAACTTCTGCATCTTTTTGTGCATCTTGCAATTGACCCATACGCTCCTTCAATTTCCAAAGCATAAAAAGGAAATCATGTTAACAGCTTATCTTGGAATCACGTGATGAGCTGGAAATTGGGAGGGGTGGGGGTGGGGGTGGGGGGGGGGGAAGCGGGGGTGGGGTGGGGGGAAGTACCTTTATGGAAGCCATCTTATTTCGGAGGCTTTCCTCTATTTGATCTCTAGCCATGTGAAAAGGCAGGTCAAAGACATCCTGCAAGCCATGAACTCTTAAATCTTATATACAGTGCTATAGCATAGCAAAAGAAAACACTTCATCCTTTAAAAAGTTTTCATACCGTCTTCCCTCCTAATGGGGACTGCGAGGGGTCAGTATCAACTCTTTCATTGGCAGCCAAAGATTGCTTGGACAACCCATTAGGAGCATTTATAAAATCACGCATATCCACCTGTAAGTCAGTCATGCCTACCGGACGTAAAAACCCATTGACATACCAAAAGAAATGAAAGCTTCTTATGGGGTGGGATGGATCATGCACATTTGCAACTGCACAAACTACAACAAAAATTATTGAAGGCTTTTTCACTCTTTTCTTTCTTTTTTTTTTTCTTTTTTTTTGTTACTAACATAAACAAACTGTACTGCTTAAATAAATCATATACTATATAATAAAAAATTTGTATTACATCATGTGCTTATGCCAAGTGGATGCCCTCATTTCCTTTTCTTTTCTTTTTTTTTTCTTTTTAATCCATACACGGAGCATTGCATGGGCATAGTGCTAGAAATTATGTAATTTGTAATAAAACTTTGTTGAAACTTTGGGAGATACCATGTGACCGTGTTGAAGAATTATACTGGTGACTGTCCACACTTCATTGCATATTATAGTAACAATGCAATGTTCTCTAGTTTTGTAAATTGATGTAAATACTTAAAGGATTTTATTTTAGCAAACCTGCCCAATTTTGTACAAGAAATTAGGTCTCTTTAGCTAAAAGTTACTAATTTAGGCATGTGTGTATTAAAAAGAAGATTATCTTCAATGGTACTTCGTCATGAAACAATAAAATTCAATACACTGGCAACGAAAACCAAGCATCACATTTGTTAGTTTTCTAAAAGAAACAATATAATCCTGAACTCATATAGATATTACATTCACACAAGTACACACTTATCACCGCCGGAAAAGGCGGGGGGGGGTGGCGGGGAGTGCAGTGATGGAAACCCAAAACGGTAACCTTAACAACATTAATAGAATAGTAACATATACCTGCATTGATCGCAGTAATGCCCTTAAATCAGTATTCTCCGCCATCAATTCCTGATTTTTTGCCTCATACGCATCCACCTGCAAAGAGTATGTTAATAGTAAATAATCTAGTTGCTGTATAATATAAACAAGCCAACCCAGATGCATACAATCTTTTTATAGAAATCATTGTCAGCCTTTTTCCCATTCCATGTTCCACGTTGTCGCCCTTCTTTCTGTTTAGACATGTATACAAATCATTAGATGGATAAAATAAAAAATAAGTAGTCCTATCACTATTGCCGGCCAATAAATACCTGAAGCAAATTCATTATCTCCATGCCTGATCTTGATTCCTTCTTTTTCTCCATCAACACTTGATTTAGCCTTTCCTGGAAGAAAAACATAATGATTCCACATGCCAATATCAATTATCTTAAACAATTTATAAAAAATCCTACTATATGAACAACTATAGGTTACTCCCAGTAGTAAAAAGCATTTAGAAAATACTGCACCTGCAACTTTATATACTCTTTTTCTTTTTTCTTCATCTCATGTATCTGTTGAGTCCTCACTTGCTTTTGCAACATCAAAATATGATAGCAATATTGTCAGGATTTGTTTGATTTCATGTAGTAGATAGCAAAAGAACTCCAATACATCAGCGTCCTAACCTGATTACCAATTACCATTCTTTGGAACTCATCTCGCTCCTGCTGTAACTTTTCAATCTGGGCCTTAAAAGCTGCCGTGGCTTTGGCTTCCTATATAAAATTACCAAAAGATCTCAACAAAAGGATCAAACAGATAACACAACTTCAGTTTGACAAAATAGTGAATTCCTAACCGTTCGTGTAATGGTTGCTATCTCCCTATCTTTGGCTTGTATCTGTGCCTCAAGCCTCTCAACCTTAGCCTCTAATCTTGATATATCTGATAGTAGCCTATAACATAAAAAAATAATAATAATAATAATAAGTAATATATTGGAAACAGGATTTCTAAAATTCCCATTTTCACTCGGGAAAATTTGAATGTAAAACCTTCCCCAATGCCACCATCTATTATGTTCACGTATGCCATTACAAATGGACTAAAATCAGGTGCTTGGTTTGAAATAGCAACTAGTTCACCACGATAAAAGAGCTTTTAAGGGGTTCTTAAAGCTGAAAATAACCATATGGCTAAGTGTTCGTCTGGTTGTCTAACATAAAAGAGCTTCAATGGGGTGTCTGGCAGCCTACTAAAAAATAGCTTTTAGGAAAATCTCTATAATTCATTATTCATACTTGTAAATCTAGAACTTTAAAGAAGTATTCACCGTAATTTGCCAAACACTTAAAACACCAAAGAGCTTCTCAGATAAAATTCTATACCGCAAAAGCTCTACTTCCTACACCATTGACAAATAAGCACTAAAGCTGAAATTTAGAGCTTTAGGAAAAAGTTCTACAATTCTCCGTTCATGCTCTATAAATCTTGAACTTTAATTCATTGTAATTTGCAGGACCGGCCCTAGGCCTAGGCCACCGCCTAGGGCCCCTTACTAGAGGAAGGCCCAAAATTTTGGGGCAAAAATTGATATATTTAAATGGAGATATAGGAAAAAAAAATAGTTTTATAATTTTCCTCTACTTTTAAGAAGTTCCAAAGAATTGAGTAATGTTAGAGATAATACAACTTTAAATACATGGGTATTACAAATAGAGTAATGTTATAGTTACAAACTATTATTGTGGCCAACTTCTTACCGCTTCTCATCTGAGCCTACCGATAACATCACTTTTTTATTTATTTATAAGCATTCACCACATCATTAGATTGTAAAAGTTTTTGTAAAAAAATTTATATCTCTAGCATTTTCCCTTACAAATATATGTATCACTAATCGCAAAAAATAATTCAGATAGGAAAATGCTAGAAATATTATTAATTTTACTTGCAAACTTTACAAATTGATATGACAATTAATATGATACATGGACGTTAATAACTTATTAAATGCATTTTTGATTTTTTTTTTTTTGTGATTAATAATACATCTTTGTAAGCCTCATGTTGTAAAATTTATAATATCCCCAACATCATTCATTTAAATACTTGTTTATTATCTTCTTAAAGTGTCACTAATCGCATTCATTTCTCCATCATTTGAAAGTTTTTTTTAGTAAAATTTGTTATAGCTTTAGCATTTTTCCAACAAAAAAAAAAAGACATATTATGAAATAAAAGGAATAGATTTTTGTTATAAAAATTATGATATTAAATACTAGTTAAATATTATTTAAGTGATAACAAAAAGGCCTCATTTAAAGATATCGCCTTAGCCATCCAAATTTGTTGGGCCGCCCATGGTAATTTGCCAAACACTAAAGAGATTTTCAGTTAAGTTGTATATCACAGAAGCTCTTCTGCTAAAGCTACATAGTTAAAGCTCTACTTCCTACAGCAATGCCAGAGAAGCACACAATATGCCTATAGGAATGAATGGATATGAAAATGAACATCAAATTCGTAAAAAGTAAACGCCAGGACAGATCAACTTTCCCCAATGCACAATCTAAACGAATATCATTTAACCGAATTTTGATGAACTAGACATGACACAGATGCAGCATTTCGTATAAAAGAATCAAAGTGAATTTGAAGCAATTGAACATGTTATAGCAATTCCAACAGTACCGCTGTCTTTGCTCGTTAGCAGAGTCTCTGAATTCAACATCGCGCTGCCTCTGCTGAAGCAACGAGTATATACAATTGCAAGTCCTCGCGATCGAAACCTAAAATAAATAAATAAACAAACAAACATAAGTTTCGATTGAATCAAAGCAAAAAAAAAAAAAAACGAAGGAATCAAAACGAAAACTCACCGGATCATTGGCGAAGAGATCGAGCGAAGCCGGAAATCCATACGTAACAAGCGTTTGGTTCAAGTACTTTGAGCAGTGGTCCAAGTTTCCAACATCAGCAAATGCGTACTCTCTGAAACAAGCAAACACAAAATCAAAAACCCTAGAAATCAGCAAGGTAACACACAAAGACAGATAGATACAGAAAACTCACTCCGGAAGTACAAGTACAGATCAAAACCCTAGAGAGCGAGCGAGAGATCAAAATGCAAATGCAGATATATATATAGATATACTTCGTGGTGTATGTATATATACTCACCCGGTTGTGAAGGCAGAAGGAGGAGGTGACTGCGAAGAAGAGAGAGAGAGAGAGAGAGTTAGAGTGAGAAAATGAGAGAGAATTGGAAGAGCATTGTTAGGGATTAGAAGGATCGTACTCTAAGATCGAAGTCTGCGTCAGTCGCTGGCATTGTTGAGAGCTTAAAGAGAGAGAGAATGAGAGAATGAGAGAGTCTCTCTCAGTTAGATCTGACCTCGGAGCGACGAAAAAATTTTGAAAATTGAAAAAAAAAAAAAAAACGTTTGGAGGTGATGGAAATGAAAATATCTGAAACGGACTCGTTTTGGACTTTTTGATTTGGAGGGACACTCATTTGACACTCACAGTCACGGGTGGTAGTTTAAATTAGACTTAAAGGCTGATTTAAGTCCGAAGGGTTTGGGTATGCTGTGGTTGGATGTACTGAGGTTTTGTACAGTCTACCTATTATGTTGGTGTGTTTGGACAGTGTTGTCGACGTGGTGGTATTTGGTTGGGTGATAGTTGTTTCACTGAATTTGTTGGGTGCGGAGGATTGTGACTCGATAGGGCTTTTCGCTTTTGCGCATGGCGCCACAGGGACAGGCCCACAAGCCTCAAAAGAAGCACGCTTATGGTTTGGGTTCCGTGCCACAACAACATCCTAATGGACCGGACCTGACCCGGCGGTAAATGAATCAAATATTTTGGGAAGCTTGACCCAAGCTTTAGTCCATCGATTCCTTCTCAAAATAAAAAATAAAAACTTTTGCAATCCTAATCTTAACAATTAGTTAATTACTAATCACATGGGTTTAAATTAACTTAACTAATAAAGTCTCTTGTTTAACTTAACTAATAAAGTCTCTTGTCATTGAATAAGAGAATTAGAATTTGAACTCTACTAATATCATCAAGTAAATGTCATAAGTTCAAATTATATTGTATCTATTAATAATAATTTTTTTAAAAAAAATAATTAATAATCTCAAATTTTCACATGTTTCTAGGAAGGCTCAAACTTTCTCGTAAAGTCATTATCTAAAAGCATTCCCATCCGCTTTTTACAAAATATCTCATATTTCCATCTCAAAACTACTTTATTTATTATACTATATCATTTTACAATACACTCAACATTTCAATTTTTATTTTATCATATAACATATCAAAATAATATATCTAGACAGCAAAATAATATAGGAAAGTGCTAACAGATGCCCTTAGGGCAATGATTAACAATTCATTAAAATAAAGTTTTTATGATAAAAGAAAAAAAAAACAATTAATATTTTGACAGTTTTTTTTATTTCTCATAAAAGTAGTGTTAAAATTTTGTTAAAATGAATTGTTAACTATTGTCCCTAGAATACTTGTTAACATGACCCAATAATATAACTCAAAACCTTATAAAACTCAAAGTCAATAAAAGAGGGAAACAAGATGATCAAAAGAAAGAGGCTAAATGAATAAAACGGAATAAAATAAATAAATACAAGCTACTACAATAAGTTGCATATATAAGAGTCTACTGTAGTAGTATTGTAAATTTTTTAAGGATATAAAAACTGGATAAAGCATCATTTTAGTGTCTGTGAATTGTAAAATACCATTTTGGAGCTTTTACAAGCCCCAATACTAATGCTCTAAAAGAGGAAAGAACACCATTTGATCACAACTACATATTTTATTGAATATTGATTAATTAAGGGAAATTATTTTTTACACTTATCTTTTATTTTTCCACATTAATACGTACTAGTGTGTAACCCCATGCATATGCACAGATACATTTAAAAACAATCAATATTACATATATATAATTTAGAATCTAATTAGATCTAGACTCTTCTGTTTCTACATTCAATAATTAATTTGCCACAAAAATTAAAAAAAATTAGATGGAACACATGTGCAAAATTGAACTCCAATTAAAATTCAATTTAGAATCTAATTGAATTTAGACTTTTTAATTTTTGCATCTAATAATTCACTTGACACAGAAATTTAAAAATTAGATGAGACACATGACGTAAAATTAGACTCAGTTTAGAATTTAATTGGATTTTTTCTTAACTTTAACTATTAATATATGTGTGTATATATATATATATATATATATGACTCATAAACTTAAACTGCTTTTAGTTATACAAAAAAAGGCTCATAAATATAAAATTATTCAAAAATTATATTTTTTATGGTTTACTTATATTGGACTCCACTTTTTTATACTAAATTAACTCATTTGACACAAAAATTAAAAAACTTAGATTAAATGGGACATATGGCACAAAATTAAACTCCAATTGAAATCCAATTTTTACATTTAATTAACTCATTTGATATAAAAATTTAAAAACTTAGATTAGATGGGACACATAGCGTAAAATTAGACTCTAATTTAATTCCAATTTGAAATCTAATTGGATTTTTTCTCAGCTTACATATTATTATATATAGATATATATATATATATATATGTGTGTGTGTGTGTGTGTGTGTGTGTGTATGTATGTACGTATGTATTTATAGATGACTTATAAATTTGAAATTTTTGTAGTTATATAATTATGTTTTGGACTCCTCGTTTTCTACACTAAATTAACTAATTTGGCACAAAATTTTAAAAATTTAGATTGAATGGGACACGTGGCACAAAATTAAACTCTAATTGAAATACAATTTTTACACTAAATTAACTCACTTGGCACAAAATTCTAACATTTAGATTAGATGAGACACATGGCGCAAAATTAGACTCTAATTGAATTCCAATTTGAAATTTAATTGGATTTTCTCTCTGTTTTACCTATTATTATTATTATATATATATATTACATGATGTGATGCATAATGAATCCCGCAACATTTCACATAATCACATGAAAACAAATAAAAAATGAGTGATGCACAAAAGAATTTGTTCACCATCTATAAATTCTAGACACGTTCTTTTTTCCCTTGAATCCATCTATGTCAAATTAAATTTTAATGTGAACTAAATTGAGTGTCCGTTTAATAACAACTTATTTAACTGAAATTGAAAACTTTTTGTTGAAAGTATTGTAAATTAAGGTAAAAATTAGCTGAATAGTGCAGTGAGACCTGTGAATAGTATCAAAAAGTGCAGTGAGACCTATAAATAGTAGCAAAAATAAACTAAAAGTAGAGATAAGCTGAAACATTTAGCTCATCCCAAACACACACTGAATTTAAAAAACAAAAATAATAATTAGTGTTAGAGATATTAGCCTAATGTAATAGGCTAAACCACAATCCTTCTAGTTTAGGATTTAGCCTACTCTATATACTCATGTTAACAACAACCTCTACTTAGGCAACCTACCTTGAACTAGCGAAAGTGAAAATCACATTTAAACATTGAGCTAACATATCTCTAATAATTAGAATGAGTTCACCTCAAATTTGTTTACAGGGAAAAAAAACAACTACAAAAAATTCAAATATTAACTTCACTCCCCCCTCCCCACCCCCACACCCAATTGATTAATCATTATAATCTAAACAAATGGATCTATGTGAACTCACTTAGGGCTATAAATTAATGAATCGATATGTTTATGAATAGTTCAAGCTCAACTCATGAAAAAGCTTGTTTATTATTTGTTTAGCAACTTTAGTCTAAGTTTAGACTTTACTATTAAACAAGCTAATCAGAAACATAATAATGTGTTACAGATATTAACTTCACTCCCCAATAATGTGTTACAAATATTGACTTCATGCCCTCCCCCGCCCCCCCCCCCCCCCCCCACACCACCACTCCTAAATTGATTGACCAGTGACTTTTTTTCCAAAGGACATTTCTCATTAAACATTTACATTTTAAACAAATGGATCTATGTTAACTCACTTAGAGCTACAAATTAATGAATCAATATGTTTATGGATAGTTCAAGCTCAACTCGTGACAAATTTATTATTTGTTTAAAAACAAGTTAAACTCTAGTCTAAGTTTAGATTCGACTATTAAACGAGCTAATCTAAAATATAGCAATGTGTTACAAATATTAACTTCACTCCCCCACCTCCACCCTCAGCCCTACCCCTACCTCTAAACTGATTGACCATTGACTTTTTTACAAAGGAAATCTCTCATTAAACGCTTATAGTCTAAACAAATGGATCTATGTTAACTCACCTATGGCTATAAATTAATGAATCAATATTTTTATGAACAGTTCAAGCTCAACTTGTGAAAAAAATTTGTTTATTATTTGGTTATGAGCTTGAGCTTGTATTCAAAATAAAATTAGATAAAAATGCCTAAAATTTTAATACTCGGTTTGACTTGGCTCATTTATAGTCATAAACTCACTCATCAGAGTATTTGCTATTAATAATATCTTCCAGTGGATTTTGTATAGGTTGGATGATTAGATCATGAGGAATTGTAATGTTATTGTCACCATCACCTTCTCCCAAATCACCATTACCTATTTTTAAAATACATTCACTAAAGTCTTGTGTAGATGATTCTTGCATTTCACTCATACTGTTCTACGTTAAGTGTCATATTTTGTTGTAATTTAAAGACATGACAATAATTCCATAAATGTGACAGACAAATTGCAGATTGGACAATATCTTCAAGTCTTCCCTTTTTTCACAATTGGAAGTATTTGTCAAAAATCACCACCTAAAACCACAACTTTACCACCAAAAGGTTTTTCCAAATTCTTTGGATCTTCAATTTGCAGTATATCTTGAAGGCTGCAATTAACAGCTTCGAATCAATTTCTATGTGCCATTGGTGCCTCATCCCAAAGTATTATACTTGTTTTCAAAAGAAGTTCTGTTGTTTGTGTTTTTTGCTTTATTTCACAAGTTGACTCATCATTGACATTAATCGGGATGTGAAATTGTGAATGTGTTGTCCGGCCACGAGGAAGTAATAGAGCAACAATACCTGAAAAAGCAACTACAAGAGCAATTTTTCTTTTTGATCTTACAGTAGCCAAATTGTTCTATAAAGATATGTTTTTCCCATTCCACTATGACCATAGATGAAAAACATGCCCCACTTTCAGAAAAAATAGCTTCCATTATAGAATTATAGATAGTTCTTTGTTCATTGTTGAGGCCAGATATCAAGATCTCATGTTTTCTTTGTAAACTTCCTATATCATATGACATTTCTTCTTCAATAAGTCTATTTCCTTTATGAATAAGAATATTTACATCTAGCTGAGGCATCTGAGGATAGTCTTTCAAAGATTTCCCATATTGTTGGAGGATTTGGTCAATTTCATATAAGCCATAATTTTTCAATTGACTATCAGATAATATCAGATCATGAAAATGGGAGATGTGTCTTTGTCTATTAAGTATATCTTTGGTAAGATTTTTCCAATTAGAATCCCAAAAAGTTAAAGGATCAAATACTTCACAAAACATGAGTCTGGTAATAAATAGTTGGCGTAATTGCTTGCCATTGGCCCAATGTGCAACTTCAATTATGCATTCACGTCATTCGTTATCATCATCTAGAAGCCCAAGTGCATAACATGCATCTTTATAAGTAGGATAAGTAATATTTTTTACAGTCATTATCTCTTTAAAGTTTCTTGGGCCTTTGACAATGCTAAGCAACATTCTCAAGTAAAATTGATCTCCACTTGAAGGGTAAGCAATATATACTCTTTCAATACATTTTCTACCTTTTCTTCGTTTCCATTGCCTAACATTTTTATGCCATACCCATTTTGTAGGAAATTCAGCATAAGTTAACTCACGAGCATCTTCAAAAGCTTCATTAGTTTTCATCCATTCGGTAAACTGTGTCTTTGATTTCTGGCCTTTGTAAAATGTTGTCCAAATTTGCATTTTCTAGATATAAAATGGGATTTTCATTTTCCAAATGAAAGTTTAATCTTTCAACTAGTGGATTTCGAAACTGAATCGAAAATTCAAATATTCTCCAACATGCTTCAAAAGCTGAAATATACCTACAGTCCAAATATGCTTTGGTCTCATCAACAACAATGCTTGGTTGTTGTTTGTCATTATCAGTACCTGACAGATTCTCTTGTAAAACAATTGTGACTCTATCTGGTCCTTTATTTATGTATTTAAACAAATATTTGATCGTTCGAGATCTATTGCATCACTCCACATTCAATTGTGACTGGTACTTTACTAGTGAGTCTACATTATATGGCACAACATACCGATTATCCAAAGTAATTCCAATTTTTACTATTGTTTTCCCATCATTTCTTCTTCTATAAATGGGGAAACCTTCTTCAACGATAGTTGTCTCTTCATAAATTTTTGTTGGAAAATGTTTTGTACATTTATCATTAACCATACAGGGTGATCTTGGGTTTGCATATCCACATGACTCATGCATCATAAACTGTTTTACATCTTCATAAGCAATTGGATCTTCATGTGGATCTGGTATTTCTGTTGTGAGAATACTATCTATGTCTGCTGGACTTGGGCACTTATCTTTTGAATCCAAGAAAAGGAGAATATGTGCATGCGAAAGTCCTCTTTTTTGAAATTTGATTGTGTATACTATTGCAATGACTCTTCCAAAATGGGATTCATGCCTCAAATCATGTAATAATTCATCCAAATTTATTTTAAAAACCCTTGTTATAATATCTGGTCGGTCCTCAACATTCTGGCCTTCTATAAATTCCAAGTACTGAGTGATTTCAAACCATTTTGGATTGCAAGTAAATGTCATAAACAGATCTAGATATCCCACCTTTCTACATATAGCCACTGCATCTTGATAGTTCTGAGCCATGTATCTGGGGCTTCCAGTAAAAGAGGAAGGTTAGATTATCCGCTTTCCTATTGTTTTTGGATTTGTATCACCACGAA
Source organism: Castanea sativa (assembly GCF_040712315.1). Taxonomy (NCBI): domain Eukaryota; kingdom Viridiplantae; phylum Streptophyta; class Magnoliopsida; order Fagales; family Fagaceae; genus Castanea; species Castanea sativa. The sequence goes on along the minus strand of NC_134013.1, from coordinate 86,001,999 downwards.
GCACAGCATCTTTAAGCCCACCATATAGTTCAGATCTTAATTTCAGTTGGTTTTGTCTTACCCATTGTAATCTTTCCTCTTCAATGGAAGTATAGGCATCGACTATGAATTGTTGAAAAAGCCTTCCACCAAGCAACAATGTGTTACCCTCATGAGATCGTTGTTGAAGTCTAGAAGCATAGTATTCCCTCATTGTTATTGATTCTCTTTTTTTAGATCTTGTTCCATCAAAATTCTTATAAGGTATATCAGACCTATACCGATCCTCGCCATAAGGGAAAAGCAATGGATATTGTAAAGCCATATAGCTCAAATGACTCCCATATATACGCTGCAATCCTGAACTTTGGTTTCCAACAATAATATCCCTTTCACAATTTTCGGTATTTAAATCTCCAACAATAATAGCAGCAACTTCAGAAGTATCAGGCAAGTTATATTGTCTAGAATCTAAAGAGATAGCCTATTAAAATGGATATAGATGTTTTTCCCCAGCGTCTTGCCTACTCTTTTTGCTGTATAATGTTGTTTGGGACATATTTGAGAAAAATGGCCGAAAATGCTATAACAAGCCCAAAAATCCTTCAAATTCTTTGAAGTGTGATTAAATTGAGAAATTCAAGCTCTACTTACAATATCCAAAAGTAGCAAAACACTTTTACAAAATAACTATGAAAACTATCTCCAACTTACAACATAAATGAGAAAGTTAAGAGAATTGGAAAGGGAAAGAGATGACTCTTTGGTACTCAAAAGAGATTTGGTTTAGTTGAGTTGAAGTTGTGCAAATTCTTCGTTAAAACGATCATCAACAAATGTTCTTCAAGCAACTCCAATGGTCAATCGTATGATTCGTATCTTTTTTTTTTCCCGGTTTTGAATGAATATTAACATTAAACCTTCCCAACTTTTTAATTATCAACTAATCTCTTTTAATATTCAATTAAGACGTTTATGGCTTAAATCTCTTATTGCGCAACTATCTAACCAAAAAAATTGTTAACATTGAACTTTGTTTTCTTGAATTAAAGGAGTTCCCAACTATTCTTCAACGTTCTCATTTTTTTTTTTTGTTGATAATTTCATATATAAACGCTTTCTTTAAAATTTTGATCAATGCTCTTAAAATCAAACGCACCAAACGTCCACACCATAATACTAATCACTAAATAAGATAACTCTACATTTCGTATGGCAGGGCACATTAGATTTAGGTGACTATTTACATCTAAAATGGAGGTGAAGGGTCCCTCTGAATTAGTTTATTTTTGTTGGCCTACTTTTCGTATGTATTTAAAATTTAAAAAGTGAGGTAGAAATAAGTTGAACAAGAATAAATTTTGAGTGCTTGAGATAGTTGTGGCTTATTAAACAATTAATGTACTAATGAGCTGGGTGTTTGGTATAGTGGACTCAAAGAGATACATTGTCAGCATTAATTTTTTTCTTTTCAAATTCAAAGACTTTAATCAGTACTCAAAGTAGATCCATAGATTTCAGTGTTGGAAAACATGGAATTTTACCCAATGAGGTTAGAGCATTTTCTCAATGCAAAATACAAAAAAGGGTTCAATTTCACACATTTCAGTTCTAAAATCATTCACATTAATCAATCTAAAAATATATAAATTTGCAAAGTTTCTACAATTTCAATGTAAATTTACGCTAGCATTATTCATATTTATTTTTTTTCTTTACATATCTCAATAATGAAGGAAGATAATAGATAATGGTTGTTTATGTAAAAAAAGAAAAACAACTAAAAAAATTATGAAAATTGATATTTTATAAAATATAGTGTAGAATGGTGAAGTGTTTCTTCTAAGCCTAGTGCTCTCAGAGAGGCTTTAAGTATTTTTGTTTGGTGTTTTTTGTCTTTTGCTTTGCTTTCTGCTTAGGGTTGCTAGCATGTGTAGCTGTTTTTTGGTTGTTGCTTTGTTTCTTCTTTTTTTTTTCCTTTTCAATGATAGTTTACGTTTCAGCACCAAAAATAAAAAGAAAGAAAAAAAGCCTTAAAATTAAGGTGACGAAGTGAGAACAAGTGACCTAGAACCATATTAAAGTCAGGCTGTAGATGCACACGCTGACCATGAGAATCTCTATAGAACCATCCCAATGGGTTCTTCATATTTTAATTTTTATAGACAAGAGACCAAAAAATGTGACAGTTGATAATTTCGCAAATTATAAATTATAAGCGGTAAGTAAAATTCAGCAAAAAAAATAAGTGGTTAGTAAAAAGTGAGGCCGGTGGTGTACCTAAAAGAAAACTAAAGCTTACAAACTCATAAATGAGACCCATAAATGTTGTGAAATTTTTTTTTGTCTATGTTGCTTTATAGATCAATGTAGAGACGGAAGTAATCTTTATAAATGAGACTCATAAATGAAACTAGTTGTTTTTTTAAAACTGCTAGGTCAATAATTTTTATCATAACTTATTACCTTACCTGATCGTAATGTAGGTGATAAAAAGAAATAGTGCGTCTATTTGAATTTATGATCGTGGTAACAGTTGTTTGGTTTCTAATGTTCTAATGTTGTGGTCGATGCTCACGTTGTAAAAGAGAAAGGTCAAAAAGGCAGAGCGGATCCAACTTGACCTCATAGGGACTATCTGGTCAGGCTGTACCGTTATCTTTTCCCCAACTCTTTGGGTCACCACATGAAATATTGCCAATAGAAATGAAGGCATTGAAATGGTCAAAATTTACACGCAGCTGGTCGACACTTAATTTGACTTTCTAATTTAGCACACAACCAAAATTCAAGAGCCTTTGACAAATAACAAGTTCAAACATGACTTCTCAGCAAAAAAAAAAAAAGTTTAAACGTGACCTAGCTAATTATAACTCGAATCAATCAAATATTGTTGTGAAAATAAAGTAATAAATTGTTTAAATATGCAAGATTAAAGATCAGAGAAGAAAATTAGATAAAGAATTTTCGTGATTTGATAATATGTATTGAGGGACGAAACCAGGACTTAAAATTATGGAAAACGGCTTTGTTGTTGTCTAAGTGCAACGGAGTCGGCCTCTAACTCTATTGTTTAGCTGTTCATATATATATATATATTTTAGTGTCTTTGATGCGTACTGCTCATGGGTAAGAACAAAATTATTTTGTTTAAAATTTTTTGAAGGCTTAAGTTGTTTGTTTTAGGTAAATCTGGTTGATCGGGATTTATTTTATTTTTATAGTTTTTCTATTGATAATTTTTATTGTTGGGCTAATTTTTCCGAGCTTATATATTTTGTTTTAGATTTTAGATCTCTACATTTTTTATAGCCTTTAAAATGAGGAAAATTATAGAATTACAAATGTTTTTATGAATTGCTGATATGGTTAGTAGTTATTGTAATGTAAAAAAATGATGTAAATGGTAGGCTCAAGTACGAACCAATAAATTTGCTATCTCAATTATTTGTAAAAATATTGGAGAAAAGTTTGCGGTTATAGTATGACTCTCAAAAGAAATAATGATATTGTTAAGAAAGGTGAAGTATAATTTTATAAAACAAAATTGATAAAATGAATATCTATATATATACTAAATTAATTGATAGGGTGTCCAAGAGTGGATATGTCCCTACCTATGCCTACAAGCGGTGACAAAGAAAGTTCTACTATAGGATAAGAAGAATATAATAGCAACACACATGCATTTTCACAAGACCTAAATCTCAAGTACATCCTTGATTCTCTCTCACAAAGAATAAATAACATCATTTTGTATTTGCCCTAGAGCTTGTAGCACCATCTCTTTCTCACACTCACTATATGATTTGCTGTATAATATTCAATATAAATATACATGTAAGGGTCTATGTTGCCTTGGCCTAAATCAAAACACAAATAGGACTTGGGTTCCAATATTACTGTGCACGAAATCAAAACCAAAGCGCAAATCAATCATATTAAAAAAATTAATTAAACAATAGAGCTTGGACTTGGCTATACGCGTAATTAAGCTTGGCCTTAACGAGAGAGAGAGAGAGAGACGCAATTTGTTTTATTGCGAGAAGCACTCTTTGTGTATGGAGTGGACTTTTGAGTGTGCAAAAGCAGCAAGACATCAACAAAATGAACATGTGACCAGAATAGATTGGAAGGAAGAAAAGGAAAAGTTTAATTAAAGAGTTTCAATTAAAATTGACAACATTATAAAAATCAAGATAGATGGAGTACTCAGAATTTTGATAATATTAAGGGAAAAGTTAACGAATGCTTTAAAGGTATTAATTTATAAAATATTTTTAAAAACTTTTATGAGAAAATAAAAAAGCTATTAACTTTTTTTATAATTTTTTTGTTTTTCATGAAAGTAGTATCGAAATCTTCCTAAAATTGTCGATTAATAAATGCCCTAAAGGCATCAATTAACAGAACTAGTTATTATACAGTACTCATGTGTCTCTGTTGGCATATAATGAACAAGTTTGAGTTGTTTTTATACTTATTAATTATTGTTTTACTATCCGATATCAATTCAATTAACTATAAAATAGACAAGATGAATACTCTTTGATTCACAGTAATACATTCCAATTTTAAGAATTAAACTTTTTTTTTTTGATTTATTGGTATATAACTACTTATTCAATAAGTTCTGAACTCATAACCTCACATTTTACAATTTTTTTTTTTTTCATAAGAGAGAAAGTAGTTTATTGATAATTTTATGAATCCAACTAACTGAATAAATTAAACTAATTATCAGTAATAAATTTTAAGAGTTTTTTTTTAAGATGTGATATATAGTAAATTATAAGAGCTGCTCTTATGAATCAGATGCATTCTCCCTAGTATAATTTTGTAGGTTCTGAATTTTCTATACATTATTGGCGCATATTCTGAATTCTGACCTCTTTTTTTGCTGAATATATTCTGAATTCTGACCTTACTTGAAAGGAATCGTTATTGAACATATTCTACGTATGGTACCACATAAATTAATCGGTTCATAAAAATATTGTAATCCTCAGGGAATAAACGTCATTGCATTCGAAAGTCGAAAGTATCAAACGATTCAAACCTTTTAGGCTTTTACTCAATAGATAAAAAGGGGCAGACTTCATTTCGTTTTTATATATGGAACCTTAATTATATTGATGCAGAATACAAGTACAACTTTTGTCCATTTTTGGCTAAATTTCAAACTACACCTCTAAAATTTGGGAGTATTTAGATTTTACATTTTAAAATTTTATATTTGAATACCGCTTAAGTTTGAGAGTGTTTGAATTTTACATACTGAAGTTTTAGAATTTAGATTTACTCTCTAAAGTTTAGGAGTATTTAAATTTTACACCCCTAAATTTTGAAACTTTATGGTGTAAAATCTAAACACCTCAAAACTTTAGAAAGTAAAATCTAAACACCTTCAAACTTTAAAGAGTAAAATCCAAATACCATCAAACTTTAGGGTGGGATTTGCAATTTAACCTCCATCATTTTTATAGAGAAATGATATGTCTACAATGTTTTTAAAACAAATTATAAGTGATAAGTTGTTATTGGTGGAAAAAATAGTTATTTTTAGTAGTATGTTTAAATTAAAACTAATAACAATTTACCACCTAGGATTTGTTATGAAAGCATTGTGAAAACGTTGTTGACGTAGTACTTCTTTTTCTTTTTCTTTTTTATATGTTTTACTAATCACAACTTGCAACAGATTTTTTTTCACTTTCCTTATAAAATAAACAAAGTTTAAAATGAAAAAGAAAAAAAAGAAAAAAAAAAAAAAAAGAAAGAAAGATACATAACATGTCACAATTGATGAAGTATACAGTGGATGCTTTGGGTTTAGGCCTTCTATTAAGGGGGGAATTGGGTTTTATGTGGAAATTGAGGTGATTTGAAGTATATAAATGAAAGGATTGAAGTGGGTTTGGAGAAATTGGCTGGAAAAAAATGGTGGTTTGTATAGGTTGGGTTGCAGTGGGTGGTGGGCGACGATGGTCTAGTCGCGAAGGGGATGGTGAACAATTTGTGTGCTCCGTGTGAAAGTAACTTTGTGTAATATATGCGATATGGGGAGGATATAAAAGATTAGAGAGAGAAATTGAAAAAAGAAAAAAACATATTGAGGATGATACAGGTTTTTTTAATTTTTTTTATGATCTTGAGGATGATACAGATTTTTACACCAAGTTGACTAAAATTATATTGAAGCTTATGTCAATGCTTTAACCAAATGCTAAGCAATATGATGAGCTCATCTGGTAAAATTATAAAAAAAATAAATAAATAAAAAATTCCCCAAAGATGTTTCTTTTTGACACCGTACAAAAGTTGACAAATTGAGATGACTATTTTATGATGCAATTATCTTTCAAAGATTGAGATTTAAAATTAAAATCTTCACTTTTAACCCTAAATTTTGGATAAGTTTTTTAACTTTTAACCTTTTTCATTTTTTACATCCTCTAAATGGTCTTTTTTTTTTTTTTTAATTAAACATCTAAATGGTAATTGAACGGGCAATCATTGTTGTTAGTATTGTACAGTATGCGATACGTATCATATGATATGTATTGTATTGAGTGTAAAAAATTTCGTATTGAAAGTACTCATAAATCGTCCAATATAGTATGCTTATTGTATAAATCATATCATATCGTAAAATCACATGTATCATACGATACGTGAACATATGCTTTAAAATGAGTTTTTTAAGGTTTAAATTTGTACTTTTATTTGAATCTTACATGTTGGTAGACTCGTTTTTGACACAAAATTATTAAATTACTTAATTTAACCTAATAAAATAGCATGTCCATAAGTTTTTTTTAATATATTTTTTCTCTCTCCTACAAAATCCTGACTAAACATTTACACTACACTTTCATATTTATAAATTTATTTTATATACTATGAATAAGATATTAACTGAAAATATAATTATTTTTATATTTTTTCATAATTGTTATGAGTGTAAAAAACTAAAATGCCAAGAAGATTTTTTTAAAAAAAATTATTAAAAGGAAAGAACAAGAAGATATAATAGAAGTTGATGATGATGAAGAAAATTTCAAGGAAGAGATAAGTTTGCAAAATGATGAACATGATAATAACATTGACTTAGATGAAGTTGATTAAGCAAGATGATGAATATGATAAAAAGATTGTTATTTTTGGTTATTTGTAATGTATTATTACTTTTTAAGTTTAGTCAATTTGAATATGTATGTTATAACTTATAAAAACATGCTAATTTAATTTATTTTTAGTTAACTTATTAAATATTATTATATAAGTGATGAATAAATTAGTTATTAGTTGAATATATTCAAAATTTATAATGAATATACTTATAGTTTTTTTTATAATTTTTATTGAGTGTTTGTGATTCTTACTATACACAATACAAAAAAAAAAATCGAATCACAATATGATTCATATTTTGACAATTATGCTTTGCAATTATTATACTAAAGTAAATCCAAAGTTAGGTTTTTTTTTTTATATATAAAAAAAGAAAATTCCAAAGTTAGCTAGTTGTCTACTATAAAAGCTTGGCATAGGGCATGGATACCATGCACCCACGTGACCCACCTAAGCCAAGTCAAGCAACTAGTCCCTGTACTTTATTACCATTTTTTGACCCTGGACAAAACTTTTATCAGTGGGTTCCCAAAATACAATGGGCCGTAAATCAAACATTGACTGACAATCAGGAAATTTAAAATAGACCGTAAATGAGAATTGTATCGGTCCATCAATTTCAACGTGTCACTACTTTAAGCGTTATGTTAGCGTCCGTTTGGGAAACGCTGAACGCGTCCAGCGTTCAGTGTTTCCCTTCTTTTTTTCTTTTTTTTTTCTTTCTTGCACAGGTTTCAACCAGCCGACAAGAGCACTATTTCTCACTGTTCTGTACTGTTTATGTACTGTTCATAAACAGTACCAGCACTTTTCAGTTTTTTTTATATTTAAAATGGGACCCGCTATATTATGCACACATTTAAAAATTATTTTGCTACAGTGTTATCAGTTTTCAGTTTTCAGTTATATCCAAACGGACCTTAATAAAAAAAATGGACCGCTAGTTTTCAGAGTAATTGATCAATTTGAGCGATGACAAAGGAAAGTAACAAATTTCCAACATCTTTCTCCCACCGGCTCTGCAACCCAAGACTTTGTTGGCTAAAACGAACAAAGTTTCCTATTGAATAAAAATTACAAGAGAATTAGTTGATATAATGAGTTAGTATGGATAGGGTGTAAAATTTATGTTTCTAATGAGAGATTGTCATTTTAGTTTTTTATTTAAAATTCAATACATCGCACCACACTTAATAACACCACATCAACATTTTCTTTAATACACAAAATATAATATTTATTAAAATGTTATTATATGTATTTATGTTTTAGTAATTTAATGATGCAGCATGTCCTTATTACACTTAAAGGTAGCGTTTAGTACAGGGTAATATTTTAGGATTCTTAGGAATGTTTAAAGATTCCTATATTTGTTTGCAAATTATGCTAGGAAATCAGATGCCAAGGGAATCCTTAAACCCCTCTCAGTAGGAATGTGGATTCCCTTTAAAACAGGTGGGAATCCAGATTCCTAAGCTTAAAAAAAATTATATTTTTTATAAATTGACAATTTTAATCCTGTTTCCTTATCATTTAAGCAATTAAGATAAATTATAAAACAAATTATCAATATCTTCTATCTTGTCTTTATCTTTTTCCGCCAAAACAACATAAATATGATAAATAACTCTGCGAATAGTTATTTTTGTATTATTCTTGTCATTTTGAAATGTTAGATCACAGTTTTAATGAATGTGTTGCTAATTAATAGTTTATATAATGTTTTTTATCTATCTATTTAGAGTAAGATATTTTTTTAAAGGACTAATTAATAGTTTATATATATTTTTTATTTAAAGGAATTTTTTTTTAAAGGGCTTGGTACTTCACATTCAAATCTAAGGACAAAATGGAAAAAACAAATAATTCATTTAAGATTCCTGGGAATACACCAAACATTATTATCTCACATTCCTGAGAATCTCCCAATGAAACCAAACATAGGAATAGCTACATTCCTAGGAATCTGGATGCCAAGAGTAATGTGAATTCCCCGTACCAAACGCCACAAAAGGGTTTATGCCAAGTCCTTGTATAATTTAATCTCTAAAATAATATAGTTGGATTCAAACTTGTAAGTTCAAGTTTTTTTTAGTAAAATGATATACATGTTATATTAACTACTTAATTGATGTCTCTTTAAAGGTGTTATCTTTGCAACAGATTTAAAATTTGTTATAAAATCAAGCTATTGAGCTAATAAGAGAATGATAACAAAATTTTTAAACTCAATTATCACAAGTTAGATAAATTTGAGATATTTAAGATTCAGTTTTTTTCTCACTTGTTGTTATTATCAAATTATCCATATATATTTCTAAACTCTAATAAAAATAGAGATACTTAAGATTTTTTTTTTGAGAGAAGATATTTAAGATTCAAATCCACACTCAAAAGGTTCTAAAAAAAAAAACCACACTCAAAAGCATATATATCAAGCGCTAGATGCAGTATTATTATTATTATTATTATTATTATTATTATTATCAAAGCTCAAAAGAAAAGAGACCATATATTGTGACATTTTGGAACACTAGTTACCGAAAGTTGTGGAGTCACGCACATCACAACTCACAAGTGCAAGTTTAGTTCCTTTTCTCTCGTATAATTCCCAATACGCGCTCTAGTGCTCTACATTCATGATGCGCAAAAGCAATGCTCTCTTTTGATCATATGCATGTCAGTCCAAATTGTTTTTTTACCAAGAAATTCCTTCAAAGACATTCCTTCAAAAAAAAAAAAGTAATTCCTTCAAAGGAAGAAAAAAATAAAAAGAGGAAGAAGGAAGAAATAGAAGTACATTTTGTTGGAGGCCTCTCTCTCTCTCTCTCTCTCTCTCTCTCTCATTTTTGGAAATGGCATTTTTATTTTTGGCAACAGATACATGCACAAACAAGAAGTCGTCCTCATATAACGAGTTCAAATTTTCTATCTCACTTTGTCTGCTTCACTCTGCACTTCACAAATCAAATCTTACTATATATCCACCTAATTAATTAAATTATACCATTATGACTTCTTTATTTATTTTACATACCTAAAATAAAATAAAATAAACACAAACACCTCCCTACCACCAACCTTCATCCCACCAAACTTGGCCGACAGCCGGCAATTGCCACCCTCGAAGTCGCTGTGACCAGCAACAGATCTAGAACCACCGTCATACAAAAAAAGAAAAAGACTCTGTCATTCTCAGATCAAAATCTCTCAGATATGTCTTAATTATTAAATTTTCAAAGAATATATTAATTTTGGATGGTTGGTATTGAATGTTTTGGATTGTTTATGAATTCCAAATCTGTTGGATTTTTTTTTTTTTTTTTGGTGGTGGAGTAATGGTGATTGGTAGGATTGAGAGGGGCGATTGTGGTGGCTGGTGGCCAAAGGTGGTGGTCGGACATTGATGACGTTGGTTAAGGCTAGTGGTGGTGGAGGCTAGTGGCCAAAGGTGATGGTTGGTCGTTGACGAAGTCGACGAAGGCTGGTGGTGGTGGAGGATCGGTGTTGGTGACGGCAGTAGTGGTTAGACGTGGCAAAACGGTCAGGTCAAGTTTGGGCTGAGCCAATCGGATCGCGGGTCAAAACGGGTCATTTTAAAACGGGTTAATCAGGTTGCAGGTCGAGTTGAGTCGAGTCGCGGAACGAGTTAAGTTGACCTGTATTTTTCAAACAAGTTTTTTTTTTTGAAATAGATGCAATATGTCAATTGTTTCTGAGTTCCTTAACTGTGATTAGATTCTCACTGATGATACTGTTACCAATTAACAATTACCACTAAATACTTGATACCCAAATTTGGTGCAACTCTTGTCCCAGCTTTCTAGAAGCTAATCTTGGTATAATCTTCGATCTGTTTAAAGTAGAAAGAGAAAATGAAGGTGACAAGTAAAGAATGACAAACTATAATGGAGTACATAACATATTAAGTGAAGAAGAATAAGTAAATATTTTATAAGAATTACACTTCAATCTCAATCTACTCAACGTTGGTAGACATGGCAAAACGGACGGGTCAGGTCAGGTTCAGGTCGGGTCAATCGGGTCGCAGATCAAAATGAGTCATTTTTAAACGAGTCAATCAAGTTGCGAGTCAGAAAATTCTGACTCATTTTGCCATGTCACTAGTGGTGGTGGCTGATGGGGTGGTTTAGGTTTTTTAGGGGGTGTTTGTCCATTCTTTGCCAATGTTTTGGCACAAACATTAACTTCTTGTTCCTTTGCCACAAGCTTTTTCATTTAGCTTTTAACTTATTTTGTTTTTGTACAACTTTTTAAAACTCTACATTTTCCAATACAAATATATTTTAAGGTATTTTTTGCAATAGGTAAAAAAAAACTAAATAAGTTAATTTGAAACAAACAATAATGGCTGAATGTCAGTCGGAGATTCCTTCAATCAACAACCACAAAGTACTCAATAATGGCTGAAATGGAATAAAAAAGTTATGAATTACTAGCTTTTCACATGGGATTAGAACACTACTACATGTAAAAATCATGATTCACTTGGATAATTGTCTTCCTGCACACAATTAATTGCAGCGACTAGTCTTACTAATGTATGGTGCATATATTATTCAAGTAATAATGAAGAGGAATATATTGGTAAATACATATATATTAGTAAAATATGAAATCAATTATTTCTATTCTCCAAAACTTGTAGCATGTAAAAGTTTAAGCCACCCTATTAAAGTCCCAAACCAAGATAAACCAGCATTTACTCTCTCAAAAAAAAAAAAGATAAACCAGCATTTCAATTATTAGTCAATTCAAATTTAATACAGTAATAGAAATCGCCGAAGGAATAGGCCAATGCAAAGACAAATTAGTGAACAACTCAACCATTTTTAAGACTTTCTGTAGATTAAGCGGCTCTTTATGACAACGCTATCAACACACGGTATCCCATCTAACCCATCCAAACGTGGGCACAACCGACATGAAATCCCCCCACAAACTTTTTTTCAAATTTGTTTGGGCAAGGACAAATGATACCATGTACTTTATCAAAATTCAATAAATTAGAAATATGTTAACAAAAAAATGATTAATCCGTTAACAAATGAAAAATATGTATTAATAAATAGTTATTTTTGTACAAATATTTTTAGTTTATTGAATTTTGATAAGATGCACCTAATATTATTTGATACAAATCTTTCTTTTTCTCGTTTTTAACGCCTATTTTAACACAAACTTATTATTTGGGTGCCTAGTGGCATCCTTTAATGGCACTCTTTGATTTGTTCAAAGTCACACTAGGGTTCTTGAGTCTGTACTTCCTCCGCGTCTTACAACCCTGTCCTTTCATATCCACTCTCCCACCTGGGAGATCTCAATTCTCAACTACTAAAACAATAAGTCAATTTTTTGATAAACACTAAAACAATAAGTCAATAACACAACCTTTTCTTTTTTATTTTATAAAGACATGGCCAATTGTAATGAATAAGGCAAAAACTTAGGTAGTAAGAATTCTCCCTAATAAAAATGGTAAAATTAGGTACTTCCAAATGTGATGGATAACTAATAAAAGGAAAAAAACTTAGTTAGTAAGAATTGCCCCTAATAGAAAAAGAAAGATTAGGTACTTCATGGGGAAGCGATTGAGTTACTCTATTCATGCTAGTTCATGTTAATGATTGTGAAAAATATTGTTAAAAAATACGAGAAATGTTATGTTCACAATATTTTCACAACAATTACCACATAACAAGTTGTTATTAGTTACTAGCCTCATATGCTCTTTTTTTTTTTAGGATAAATGTTAATGTTTTGCATCTATTATAATTTGAAATTTTTTTTTTAAATTTTTCAAACAAATAAAAATAATAAACTTTAGAGATAAGCAATAACTGTAAATCTTTTTTTGAACATGTGTTTGAAAGCGGCGTAGTGATATAGAGAAAAGTTTGAGTAGGAAAAATAAGATGAACATAAGGGGAAAGAAGGCTATATTTTAGGAATTCTCTTAATTTTTAATTTTTAAAATTGAGGGTGTTTTACTTTTAGTTTATGACCATATTTCTAAGAGAATTTACCCTTCATTAATGAGGGTATTTTTGAATCACATAAAAGTCCAGTTCAAAAAATAAAATCATTTTTTATTATACTAGTCTTTAAGCACGCGCAATGCACGTTCTTAAAGGCTTTTTTTTTTTTTTTTTTTTTTTTAAAGGTTAATAATTTGCATGTATTATCAAAAACATATATAAAAAAAGCTAAATTTTAGGGAATAAAAAGATGAATGTAAATGGCAAAAAAATCCTAAATTTTAGGAGTTTTCTTTTTGAGTTCAAAATGAAATTTGTTATTTGATATTTATGACTCTATTTCTAAAAGAAGTTAACCTTCGTTAATGAGGATATTTTTGAATCATATAAAAGTCCAATTCAAAGAGGGGAATCCTCTTATATATAGTATAGATAGATAATCTAGCCTTACTATTGAAATTACTTTTTTGCCCCTCTAATAACAACTTGTCACATATAATTTGTTGTAAAAATATTATGAACCTAACTGCCCAAAACTAAAGCGTTTATGTTTTTAATTTTATTTTTGATTTGTTTCATTTTAAAAATTTGATAACAAATTTACATTTGTTTTTTTTTTTTTTAAATAAAATTTAAAAAAGATGTATATGCTAAAATATGACAGTCAAGCCAAGCTCACTAAGCGATTTTGCTAGAGGCACAATTTATTTTTCAATAGTAATAAGTTGTATATACTTTAAGGGCACGTTTGGTAGATTGTAACGGTAATTACATTGGAATAGGAATAGATATTATGAGGAATATGTAATGTTAGAATGTAATGCTGATTACTATTCATTTGTTTTGTAACAACACAATAATATAATCATGAAGACAATGGAATTAAAACATTTTAAATCAAACTTAAGATATATTTTAGAAAATATCTTACTCATATAATTATATTTTCTATCAAAAATATTTTTTAAATTTGAAAGAGAGATTAGTTATTTTTATGATTTTTTATTTCATAATTGTTATGTACATATGAAAATTTTGTTTATTTATAAATATATTAATCGTAAATATTAATACACCTACTAAGGCATAATTATTACATCTCTTTTAGAAAATGAAAAGTTATTCTTGATTTTAAAAGAATAGCTATTCATAAGGAATAACTATTCTCGATAATAAAAATATAATCAAATTACTGAATATCTAAATCATAAGAATAACTATTACATTATAGTGCCTATTACAGTCTAGCAAACATACCATAAGTACTTATATAGATAAACTATGCACATCACTTAATTTTTTTTATCACTCACGACTTTCAACGAATTGTAAAATATACTAAGATAAGAATTATCTACCATTCATTATGTACTATTTTAAAATTCTTTAATTAAATACAAATTTCATAGTTTTAAAAGTAACAAAATTAAATCTTAAAATTTGTTAAAAGTAACAAATTAAATCTTTACCCTATATTGAACTCCAACACAGTGTAGTACCCATTTCACTTATATGAGTTAAAATTTAATTTGGTATTTTTTTTGTGAAATTTTTGAGCTTAATTTGTTACTTTAAAAATATAGGGTTTATTTTGCTAAAAAAAAAGGGTTTATTTTGTATTTTTTTTAAACCTCAAGGTTTATTATGCTAATTTTTAAATAACACCATTTATTTCGTTACATCTATAAATTATAGGATCAAAATATATTTTCAAGTAATTTTTATATCATCTTCTTAAAAAGAGTGAATAATTATTTGTTGGATAAGTTTTATGGTTGACAAGGAGAGATAAGTTTTATACTTATGGTTGTATACTTGTTTTTCCAAAATTCTTGAACCAAACGTCATACGTTTTTTTTTTTTGAGAAAGAACCAAATGTCATACGTGGGCATAATTTTACCACAAAAATAGTAAATTAGCTTTGAGTGTATCATCAACTAGCATTATACTGTTATACACATTAATTAATGCACATAAACAGTATTCTTACTCTCATAAAAATAAATAAATAAACAATATTCTTACGTGGCACTTTTTGATTGCAAGCATTTGAACCTAAATCGGGCTGTATCTTCCTAATTAACCAGATATTGACATTATTGGCATAAAGTCGCAGCTACCAAAAACAAAAATTAAAAAAACAATAATACTACAAATACATTTTCATAATATCATAGGGACAGAACCATGATTCATACTCGGAGAGGCCAAAGCTTAAAACCAAAAAAAAAATTATAAAAATAAAAACTAACATCTATTTCATATTCAACAAAATACTACATATAAAATAAGTATTTTTTAAACATTTCATATTATAAAACACATCAACAAATAATAACATACAAAATAAGTGTTTCTTATTTGTGCACGATTTTTGTATAGTCCATATTTATTTTTTTATTTTGTTTTTGTAGTTAAAGGGGCATGAATTTTATTTATTTATTTATTTTCTTATAGGTCAATATCTAAATATTTTAGAGGAGGAGAGACAAATATATATATACATATATAAAAATATTTAAGGGCAAGCCTTAATTTTTTGTATACCAAATTTTTTTTTAATGGGGGTGGGGGTGGGGGTGGGGGTGGGGGGGGGGGCATGGCCGCCCTATTCCCTACTGTAGTTCCGCTCCTGAATATCATCATTATTTATTAACAACTTAGGATCTTCATTGCTAACTTATTATTAATATCATTATCATTATATTTTGGGAGGGTAAGTTAGTATTACTAATTGTTTTTGGACCATGACACCATTTTATAATCTCTGTTTACAACTTGTTATCCAAATTATTTTAATATACATTTTAAAAATTTACTAATGAGATTTAGAGAGTATTTTAATATATTTTTTTCTTCAAATAATTTAATTTTTAATTCTTTTAAAAATAGGTTAAATTTTAACTTTTTGTTACACATTTAACATAAAAATTACTAGAATTTATAATTTTTATAAATTTATGCAAGTAAGTTACTAAAAATAATAAAATACCAAATGAGCACTTATTGATTAAAAAAATAAAAAAGCAAGACAGACAAGGCTGAATATTTAATGGTAATAGAAAATGACAGAAAATGGCATTTTTTTTTTAACCCCATCGATTCTTATATTTAATATTTTACTTAATCAATCATTTTTATTTTATTGGGATAAAAAATGAATAGAAATTAGAAAGCTGAAAGCTCCCACTAAAGCCACGTTTCACTGGCTCACTGCTGACCTCAATCTGAGCATATCACTTCTTCACATGCCAAAAAAAAAAAAATTATAAAAAAAAAATCTGACCAGAGAGTTTAAAGTTTTAACCATAGTTAAGTGCGGTGTTAGGTGGAATTGTGTTTTTGACTAGTCTGGGTTGGTAGGCGTAGGTGTTTGGTTCGTGTTTGTCTCTCTTTCTTCTTTCGTAACAAGAGTATTAAATAGGAGAGACACACCGAAATTTGGCATAAAAAGAATGTTGTCAATTTTTTTTTTCACAACAACAATTTTAAAATTACGCAACAAGTTATTTTCATTTTTAATTTGAATAAATACTGAAACCATTTTTTTTAAATATTTAACGGTAAAAATCAGATATTTCAACAGATTTTAAGAACATTCTGTAAGAATCCGATATTTTTACGAATTTTAAATAACAAGCTGTTATTGAATCTAATTTAAGTTATATTACTTAGCAGTCATAACTTACTAATAATAACTTAACTTCTAGAATTTGTTGCCAAATTAATCCTTATATAAAGAAAATTACGTATACCTTTAAAACTTACCTTTTATCTTCTTAAAAAAAAAAAAAATTCTTTTATCACACGCACTCTCACCTTGAGTTTCACAATAAAAACCAAGAGTTTCCTCTCCTAATTTTTCCAATTTCCATTCTGTCAGAAGTCTCAGGAGCTTGGAGTTTCTCTCTTCCAACTACTCCACACCCACCAACCACCAACACTCTCCTAAATACAAACTCTCCCTCCTCTCTAATCTCCATTTACATTCTCACATATACATTTCTCTCTTTTTGCACCGGAATCCCAAAGTGACTTGTCTTTTATATATAATTTGCTGCGGGTTCCGGTGACACTATCAAAACCCAAAACAACAACAACCGAAAAAAGAAAAAAGAAAAAACTAAATGCAACCATCGTCATCGTCGAACACAGTGAAAGTGTCGCCGATGGATCTGATGTCGGCAATTATTAAAGGGAAGTTCGACCCGTCCAACGTTTCCTCGGCCAACGATGTCGCGTCCATTGTGTTCGAGAATCGGGAGATGGTGATGATTCTCACGACCTCGATCGCGGTCCTGATCGGCTGCGTCGTCGTTTTGATTTGGCGCAGATCCAGCAGCTCTCAGCCTTCGTTGCCTGTGCCTCCTAAGCCGTTGATCGTGAAAGAGGAGGAGGTCGAAGTCGACGATGGTACCAAGAAAGTCACCATCTTCTTCGGCACTCAGACCGGCACTGCCGAAGGTTTCGCCAAGGTTCGCAAAAAAAACCAAACAAACAACCTCTTCGTATCTATTATTATATGAATATATGAATTTGAATTTGTTGTTGTATATGGTTTCAGGCTTTAGCGGAGGAGGCCAAAGCGCGGTACGAGAAAGCCTCGTTTAAAGTTGTTGATTTGGTATGTATGTGTATGTGTGGGTTGAATTTTTTATGTGGTTGAGGTTTTTTCTGGTGTTGGAAAAAATTGACGTTTGTATTTTGTTGGAATGGACTATTAGGATGACTATGCCGCCGATGACGAAGAATACGAGGAGAAATTGAAGAAAGAGAGTTTGGCTTTCTTCTTCTTGGCCACGTGAGTTCCTGTGCTATGCTTTCTACCAATCAAGCTTTTTCTTTTTCTTTTTTGGTTTGGGTTTTATTTTTTATTTTTTATTTTTTCAAAAAAAAAAAAAACTCAAATATTAATAAATTTTTTTGGTTTAATTGGGTTGGCGTAGATATGGAGATGGTGAGCCTACTGACAACGCAGCGAGGTTCTATAAGTGGTTTACAGAGGTAAATTAAAAAAAATAAAAATAAAATTGTTGTGGTTCAAGAATTTTATTGGATTTGTCAATTATTTTGGATTACCATATCAATAATTTTTTTTTTTTTTTTAAAAAAAATTTGTTGTTGTGGGTATAGGAGAACGAGAGAGGGGAGTGGCTACAGAACCTTAAATACGGAGTGTTTGGTCTTGGCAACAGGCAGTATGAGCATTTCAACAAGGTTTGCATTTTAGATTCTTGTTTAATATTTGCATACGTGTATCTATAGTTTATAGCTGGTACTTTTTGACGTGTGTTGGTCAACATTTTGATTCGTGTCTTATTATTGCTTGCTGGGAAAACAGGTTGCCAATGTTGTGGATGAGGTCCTTTCTTCCCAGGGTATGCTTTTATGTTTCTTTTTATGCATCTTTGATGGATCTGTTTTTGTTTTTGATAAATCAAATGGAATGCTAGGCTATTGTAAAATTGCAATTATATGTAAAGCATGTTAGTTTTAATGCGTTCTTAATGCCTTTCTGTTCATCTAGCATGCAGTTATGGGTTATAAATGTCAGAGTTAAGTTATTTTATAGAAGCAGAATGATGTGACCGACTAGCCCAACTTAGAAAACCATAAATCTGCAAAGTGAATAATTGAAATTAATGACCGATGGAGATGCTTGAAGATGGTTGTTATCCATCTTTGCTATAGGGTATTTGCATTTGAAAGGTTTACTGACATGGTGTATATATTCATATGCTTCCTCATTGGTCTTCCTAGAATTTTTTAAAAATAAGCAGAAATTCTAAGTGAACATAATTGTTTGTGTTGCATTTTCAGGTGGTAAACGCCTTGTCCCAGTGGGTCTTGGAGATGATGATCAATGCATTGAGGATGACTTCACTGCATGGTATTGAGAACTTGAATTGCAACGTTGATCCACAGCACAAGCTTTGTTTCTACCCTTTTTTATTTTTAGTTCAGTATGTTTAAACCAATACATTTTTCTGAGTTGTTTGTTACCATGTCTAGGCGGGAATTGGTGTGGCCTGAATTGGATCAGTTGCTTCGAGATGACGATGATCCAACAACAGTTACCACTCCTTACACTGCTGCTGTGTTGGAATATCGGGTTGTTTTCCATGACTCTGCAGCTGCATCAGTAGATGATAAAAGTTGGGCTAATGCAAATGGACATGCTGTGTATGATGCTCAGCATCCATGCAGGTATGAACGAAATAACTATTTTCTGGATTTTGAGTTTGCATACTTGATTCTATTTTTCTAGTCTGTAGTCTAACATATGTATAATGTGGAATTTGAACACGTAGGTCTAATGTGGCTGTAAGAAAGGAGCTTCACACTTCTGAATCTGATCGTTCTTGCATCCACCTGGAATTTGATATTTCTGGCACTGGACTTTCGTAAGTTGCCTTTTGTGCTCCCACTTTTTATTAGCTGAGTGTTTTGATTAGTTGCTTTAGTGTGAATGTATTGTTAAATGGTGTAATTACAATGTTCCTGTATGTTTATCATCTATCTCTTGTTTATTGAAAATAGCTGCAACTTGAAGATTAACAAAAAAAAAATGAAAGAAATGCTTGTGCGTTGATAATGCATTAATATTTTCCTCATGTAGTCATACTTGTGTTCTTTCTCAGATATGAAACTGGGGATCATGTTGGTGTTTACTGTGAGAATCTAAGTGAAGTTGTAGACGAGGCATTGAGCATATTGGGTTTGTCACCAGATACTTATTTCTCTGTCCACACTGATAAAGAGGATGGTACACCATTTGGTGGAAGCTCAAGCTCCTTGCCACCTCCTTTCCCACCCTGTACCATAAGAGCAGCATTGACGCGATATGCTGATCTTTTAAGTTCACCAAAGAAGGTTTGTTTTTGGTCAATGTGCCATATGTGTACGTGAAATTAGTTCATTATTTTGAATAATTAACGAACTCAGTGCATATGTTATCCAGTCTGCCCTACTCGCTTTAGCAGCTCATGCTTCTGATCCAACCGAAGCTGACCGATTAAGACATCTTGCATCACCTGCTGGAAAGGTTGTGAATACTTTGATATGAAAATTTGTAGTTTGTTTAGCTTCTCATTGTACATGGGGATAACTTTTCCTGTAAACATGTACAGGATGAATATGCACAATGGATGGTTGCTAGTCAGAGAAGCCTTCTTGAGGTCATGGCTGAATTTCCATCAGCAAGGCCCCCACTTGGTGTCTTCTTTGCAGCAGTTGCCCCACGCTTGCAGCCCAGATACTATTCAATCTCATCATCCCCAAGGTACACATACATGTCTCTCTAGTTTTTAGTTTTCCCTTTTCTTTCTTGGGAAAATCAGAAAGTGTCAACTCCAACCATGTTCTTTGGAGGTGGTGGTTTTCTGTTACATGTGCAGTAGGATGGAGAGCCTTTGCTCCGTGCGAAGTACCAAAAACAAACTTCACCCTGACAAAGGATGTTTTGATATATTTAGATATTAGATTATTGTGATTACAATAGAGGAAGGGAACTTCACTAGGTTCAAAGGATGTTTTAATGTGGGAATACAATGTACTATTTGTGAGTCTGTGACTTGTGTTTAACTACCAGGCACACTCTTTCTGTAGTTTCATTTACATTCCTCTCTATTTTTACTTTCTTACAATAGCCAAATATGTTCTGCAGGATGAATCCGTCACGGATTCATGTTACTTGTGCATTAGTTTACGAGAAAACACCAACAGGACGGGTTCACAGAGGAGTGTGTTCGACCTGGATGAAGGTACTTGGTTTGTTTATATTAAATCTTTCCATTTTTTGTTGAGAAGTTTTACAAACAAGATGAACATTGGAAGCAGGAGATATATATATATATATATATATATATATATATATTTGTGTCAATACTCCAGTTCTGGGGGATGTTGTTCTGTGTATACATATGTATGTACATTTAGTTTTTAGTTTTTACATATCATGTTGTGATTTTCTTTTTTAGATTCATTCTTTTGTCAATGAGCAATCTAATTATGGTGGTGTTATATATGTCAATTGATTTCTTGTGGTCATGCTCTTTTCGCTGTTCCTTCCAGAATGCTGTGCCCCTGGAGAAAAGCCATGATTGCAGTTGGGCTCCTATTTTTGTTAGGCAATCAAACTTCAAACTCCCAGCAGATACTAAAGTGCCTATTATCATGATTGGCCCTGGCACAGGATTGGCTCCTTTCAGGGGTTTCCTGCAGGTTTTACTTTCAAGCTTGATGTTCAGTCACTCTGCTCCTTGTTGATCATATAGCATATGTTAGCTGAGCTAACTGCAAGCAATTATGTAATAACTTTTTTCAGGAAAGATTAGCTCTGAAAGAGGCTGGAGCAGAACTGGGACCCTCCATCTTTTTCTTTGGATGCAGGAACCGTAGAATGGTGAGACATGAACCTATAAAAATTTTATTCTCCCAAAAATAAAAAAGGATTTTACTGTGCCAACGGCACGTAATATTTTTAGAAAAGTATTATGGGGAATTGAAAAGGTTTTATAAATTTTTTAATTTTTCATAATATATTTTAAAAAATAGAAGGTTTAATGTGTACCTACAAATAAAAAACTCCGTTTTCTATAACGTTCTACAAAGTTCTATGGTTCAGTGGGTGGGTGGTGGGTGTTAGGTATGTGTGCAAGTCAATCACAATAACTACATATTTTTTCTTTGTTCAGGATTACATTTATGAAGATGAGCTGAACACCTTTGTTGAGACTGGTGCTCTCTCTGAGCTGGTTGTTGCCTTCTCACGTGAGGGACCCACCAAGGAGTATGTGCAGCATAAAATTATGGAGAAGGTATTGGACCCATGTCATTCTTACCAACCCAACCCTAATATCTCACAATTAAATTTTAATTAATCTACTAGCTGATGAACGCTAACTCAACTGACACCTTCTCCTCCAGCAAGTTCTAGGTGGAGGGTGGAGTCGGGGGTTCATGACCTTATCAAATACGCTTGTAACTTACCAATGAAAAAAATTAATCAGTTGACTAAAATAGAAGCATTAAGCAATGTTTGTTATGTATATACAGGCTTCGGATATTTGGAACCTGGTCTCTCAAGGAGGTTACATTTATGTATGTGGTGATGCCAAAGGCATGGCTAGAGATGTCCACAGAACTCTTCATACCATTGCGCAAGAACAGGTATGTCCACTTGGATGAATTCTGACCAAATTTATTGATTTGACAGATACACGTGGTGGTGTTGAATCTGCCGGTACCTACCCACTATAAAACCAACCTAGTTAAAGAATTACAACCACCCATTGCATTATTGTATATATTAAAATAATATATATATCATAGGCAAAAAAGGAGTTTTTTATATGGTGAAGGGCCATGTAGCGTGGTAATTGGCTTGTTTTTTATGAGACTGGAGCCCCCATTAGAGTCAATACTTTTCTCAAAAGTAATCAATAAGTCTGAGGATACAATGATTTTCTTAGTTACTTAATTTATTTATTTTTATTACAGTTGAAGTGGTATATTGTGAAGTGATATCATAAAATGATACAACTCATGGCAAGTTGTGAGTGGTAGAACTATAGAAGTATCTCCACATGGATCCACTATCACACTTCTACTACTCATAACTCGTCATGTGATAAGTTGCGATAAAAATTATGTCATTTATGTCATTTTATGTGATCTTAGCATTACTTTTCTCCAATCATATGAAAAAATTTGTGGCTTGAATTATTGATCTTGAGTTGGGTTTCTAGTATTTGAAACATGTGACTAATCCAGCTCATTGACTTGTGAATTTCCAGGGATCTCTTGACAGCTCCAAAGCTGAGAGCATGATAAAGAATCTGCAAATGACTGGTAGGTATCTACGTGATGTATGGTGATTATTGTTTCTCCATTTGGAAGAGGAGGATGAAACCTATAGGAATTTGCCGTAAAATACAAAGCTGCAAGGGGCCACCTTGTTTGGGGGTTAGATAAACATTGTGGGGCTCTAATTTGATGCCTTTTCAATTACCGCCATTTACTACCTTTCAAGGACAATTGGAAATGTTGTCTCCCTAGAAGTCGGTTTTGTGATTCTTTTTTTACTTCTACCATATGAAGGATTCTTTTGTTCATGTAATTTAAATATATACATAATAATATATAATAATTATCATTAGGCATATGAGTAATGGATTGGGCTCTAATATTCCTTGTATGAAATGAACCAACAAGATGGTTCAGATGACAAACAAACAATGTTCTCCTTTTATGTAATTGTATTGCATGGATTGAAAACTTGGTATCTGAAGTAAACCAAGTTCTTATTGTCATGACTTATGATATAGTTACAATATTGGAGATTTCCGAGATATGGGTCACATTTATCCATGGTTTTCTGATTTCCTTGAATTAGACCATCAATTGGGAAGGATTCTCCCACTGGGTTTTACATTTAACAACCTTGGGATTTCAGAGAATTCAAGTTGAAGAACATAATTTCTGTAGGGCTGAAATAAAAAATTAAGGTTATGTTTGGTAATAATTTTTGTTTTTTATTTTCAAAAACTTGATTTTGGGAGTATAAAGAAAAAATAATTTTGTTGCATTTTTTTTAAAAAAAGGACATGTTTGGATAGTTGAAACTAAAAAAAATAGTGTTTTGAAGGAAAAAAAAAAATTAAAATATGTTGTTACTATGATTTGAATTCTAGTACTAACTCATTAAATGAGAAAAAAATATTAAATTAAATGTGTGTCTTCATTGACTTATGAAAATTATAAACTGAAAATAGCATTTTGCATGTTTTTAGTTTTTTTCACAAATTGAGGTTTTTATTTTTTATTGTCAAACAAGTTTTTTAATATCAAAACTAAGAAATTATTTTTAAAAACAAAATATAATGAGAAAAACATTTCACAATTTTCTTGTGCAATACTTCTGATGTTATGATATGTGATAAAAATAGACACGTGCAACTATCACATTGGTATTGATAAAGGAACTGTCCAAAACAACTGATTCAGTGATTTGGTATCAAGAGAATAGTCAAAAGGAAAAAGTTTCTCTCCAAATTAGTTTGGAGAGAAACCTTTCAAATTTATCAAATATTTTTTATATTGAGTGTGAAATTTGAAAATCTAACCGTTGGATTGCATGTTTTTATTATATTATTCATACTTGCAAAATTTCAAGAAAATCAAAAATTAATTGCTATGTCATCAAACATATGTTAAAATTTCAAGTTTTTGTAATCTAAAATTGTGTATAAAAAATAAGTTCATTGATCAAATAGTAAATAAAATCCGATTTGAACGAAATTTGATATGCATGTTAAGAACATAAGGAACATGAAATTTAACGGTTAGATTTTCAAAATTCACACCTAAAAAAAAGATATATGATAACTTTGAAGGGTTTCTCTCCAAACTAGTTTTGAGAGAAACTTTGTTCTAGTCAAAATGAGATTTGGAGCCAAAGACAGCTGTTGAATAGTTGAAGAAATTAATAAACAAAAGACATCACTGAACCTAGACATGAGCATATTAATTCTTTTTTTCTTTTGTGAGAAAGAGACATGAAACTTATTGAGGTGGCCGATAATGATATAATAATAGACAAACAATAATTTGCCAACCAATTAATGATTTTGATGATGCAACTGTTGTGGAGCTATTTAATAAATAAATAAATAAATAACACTATCCGGTAGAAATATCTCATTTTCATGTCTCAAATCTGTAAATAGATTAATGGAATATAGATATTTTTATTTAAAAAATCTCATGCTTTCAAAGTCAAAATTGAATTTGAGTGTCAATTTGAGTGTTTGGTTATGATTATGTACATTTTATATCATGTCATATTTATAAGTTCAAGTCTTTCTCTAGTTTTCTCTTTCAAGCAAAAAGAAAATTTAGATTCACAATTGAAAAGTATTTTTCTCCTAAAAGAAAGCATTTTCCTTTTGATTTCTTTTAAGAGCATTAGTACAAGCCCCAAAATGGTATTTTATCTTTCATAAACACTAAAAGCATGCATTACCTCAAGTTGTAATTGTAAAAAATTATACCATTGTGCTACAGTAGCCTCTTACAGTAAGAGGCTACTGAAGCAAGATTGTATTCTTATATAATATTATTTTATTGTGTTTCCAGTTTTTTTTTTAATAGAAAGAGGAGAGATTGTTTTGTGTTGTATATTTTATTGTGTAGATATATATTATTTTAATGTATTGTATAGAAAAATAAAAGTTGAGATGTTGGGTGTGTTGTAAAATAGCATGATATAATAGATAAAGTAACTTTTGAGATGGTAAAATTGAATTTTTTGAAGAAATCAAATGCAAATGCTCTAACTTTCTCTTGTTCTTTAAGAAAACTTCCTTCCTGTAATAGGTTTATATGGTGGTCTATTCATGAAAATATATACTAGTAATAAATAACTTTTTTTTTTTTTTAATTATTGAAAGTAGCGTGTGATTGATAGGAGTAGGACGTTTGAACTTGCACAATTAAAGATGTTTAAGATTTTTTTTGGCCTTTGTCAACAAGCCTGACATTAAAGATGTTTAAGATTTTTTTCCCTCCTAATATTGTAATACGAAACCCTTCATATTGGATGACTATTCTTTTTTTAACACATACACATGGAGAGGAAAGAAGTTTTTTTAAAGAAATTTACAGTGGTGTATATTCAAAAGGGCGTAATTCTTGGATACGCAGCACATACTTTAAAAACCTCTTTAACTTACTCTCATTTTTCAAAAGGGCCTGACTAGTCATGTTTAGAGTCTTGGGGTCGAATTTTATATTATATATTATATCATATTATATACTATACTATATAATAAAAATTGGATTTAGAAGCCGTGGTTGTGTTAAGTAGCTACTTTCACCAATTAATAAATTAATTATATATTTTTTGTTATAATATATTTCCTTAATTAGGGAATAATACTTAAGAACTATTTAATCTAGGTAAAACTTTATCATTTAAATTTCAACAAATTTAAATTCTATTCAAAGTAAAAGTCTTTTATAAAAAATTTCGAAACTTAAATCTCAAACAACTTTCTTTCTTAAAAAAAAACCATGTTTTGACAAAGAGATAAGATTTACAAATAATTTAATACAAATTTAAATTATTTTCAAATTAAAAGACTATTATTAAACATTTATAAACTTAAATCTCACAAGGCCCACGTTTTTGTTTTTGTTTTTACCTCAAGTTGCATGATTTAACATTATATCATTATATCATATCATATATATAAAATAAAAGTTGGACTTAGAAACTGTGGTTGAACCAAGTGATTATTTTCACTAACTAGTAAATTAATTATATATTTTTTGTTATGATATATTTTCTCAATTAGGGGATAATATTTAACAACTGTTTAATTTGGGTAAAACTTTATCATTTAAATTTTAACAAATTTAAATTTTATTCAAACTAAAAGTCTATTATTAAAAATTTCTAAACTTAAATCTCATACAACAACCTACATTTTCTTTCTAAAAAAAACACCTTTTGACTAAGAGATAAGATTTTTTTTTTTTTTTTAAAAAAAATTTAAATTCTATTCAAATTTAAAGTCTTATAGAAAAACTTTCTAAACTTTTTTTTTTTATTATTTGAGAAACACACACACACACACATAGGATAAGGGGGATGAGATAAGGGAAAAACTTTCTAAACTTAAATCCCAGACAATCCACGTTTTTTTTTTTTCCTCAAGTGGCATGATTTAACATTATATCATATCATCGTATACTATATAATAAAAGTTGGGTTTAAAAGTTGTAGTTGCACGAAATAGCTACTCTCACTAAGAAGTAAATTAATTATATACATATATGTGTATATATTTGGATATATTCCCTCAATTAGGGGATAATATTTAGAGAAATGATATGTCCACAACATTTTTACAACAAATCCTAAGTGGCAAGTTGTTACTGGTTGTTATTGTTGGGACAAAAAAGTAATCTTAGTGTTAGATTCAAATTTGAACTTATAACAACTAACCACCTATGATTTGTTGTAAAATTGTTGTAAAAATGTTGTGGACGTAGCACCTCTCTAATATTTAACGAATGTTTAATTTAGGTAAAATTTTAATATTTAAATTTCAACAAATCTCATACAACAACCCACACTTTTTTTTTCCTATATATATAAACTCCACATTTTGACTAAGGGATAAGATTCAACAATAATTTTAAAAAATTTAAATTCTATTCTAACTAAAAGTCTATTATCTAATATTTCTAAACTTAAATCTCACACAACCGACGCTTTTGTTTTTGTTTTTTCCCTAAGTTCCATGATTTAATATCATACATATCATATACTACGTAATAAAAGTTGAGCTTAAAAGCCGTGGTTGCTCCAAGTGACTACTCTCACTAATTAGTAAATAAATTATATATCCTCAATTAAGATATAATATTTAACAACGGTTTAATTTAGGTAAAACATTATCATTTAAATTTTAACAAATTTAAATTATATTCAAACTAAAAGTTCATTATAAAAATAAAATAAAATAAAAAACTCCACACTTTGACTATCTTTTTATATTCTCAATTTTTGAATTCTTTTGTGTATGTTTTGATTTTTGGTTTTGGTTATTGTATTTAATTTGTGAGTATGTTAAATTCTTTCAATTAGACCTATTGTATTCATATATAATATTACTTTATTGTCTCCAAATTTTTTTTTAATAGAAAGAGGAGAGATGGTTTTGTATTGTATATTTTATTTTGTAGATATATATTATTCTAATGCATTGTATAGAAAAATAAAAAGTTTGGATGTTGGGTATATTGTAAAATGATATGATATAATAGATAAAATAACTTTTAAGACAGTAAAATTAAGATGATTAGAAACTGTAGTTTGGCTTAGAAAATGATATGATATAATAGATAAAATGATATGATATGATATCATATATATAAAATAAAAGTTTGGCTTAGAAACTGTAGTTGAACCAGGTGATTATTTTCACTAACTAGTAAATTAATTATATATTTTTTGTTAGGATATATTTTCTCTATTAGGGGATAATATTTCACAACTGTTTAATTTGGATAAAACTTTATCATTTAAATTTCAACAAATTTAAATTCTATTCAAACTAAAAGTCTATTATTAAAAATTTCTAAACTTAAATCTCATACAACAGCCTACATTTTCTTTCTAAAAAAAAACACCCCACTTTTTGACTAAGAGATAAGAATTAAGATTTAATAATAATTTAAAACAAATTTAAATTATTTTCAAATTTAAAAGTCTTTTATAAAAACTTTCTAAACTTTTTTTTTTGTTGAGAAACACACACACACACACACACACACACACACACACACACACACACACACACATATATATATATAGGGGAAAGGAGATGAGATAAAAGAAAAACTTTTTAAACTTAAATCTCAAACAATCCACGTTTTTTATTTTGTTTTTGTTTTTGTTTTTGTTTTTTCCCTCAAGTGGCATGATTTAACATTATATCATATACTATATAATAAAAGTTGGGCTTAGAAGTTGTAGTTGTGCCAAATAGCTACTCTCATTAATAAGTAAATTAATTAATTATATATATATATATATATATATTTGGATATATTTCCTCAATATGGGATAATATTTAACGAATGTTTAATTTAGGTAAAATTATATTATTTAATTTTCAACAAATCTCATACAACAACCCTCTCTCTCTCTCTCTCTCTCTCTATATATATCTCTCTCTCTCTCTCTCTCTCTCCACACACACACACACACACACACACACTCCACGTTTTGACTAAGGGATAAGATTCAACAATAATTAAAAAATAAATAAATTCTATTCAAACTAAAAGTCTATTATCAAACATTTCTAAACTTAAATCTCACACAACCGACGCTTTTGTTTTTATTTTTTCCCTAAGTTCCATGATTTAATATCATACATATCATATACTACGTAATAAAAGTTGGGCTTAAAAACTGTAGTTGCGCCAAGTGACTACTCTCGCTAATTAATAAATAAATTATATTTCCTCAATTAAGAGATAATATTTAACAATGGTTTAATTTAGGTAAACCTTTATCATTTAAATTTTAACAAATTTAAATTCTGTTCAAACTAAAAGTTCATTATAAAAAATAAAATAAAAAACTCCACACTTTGACTATCTTTTTATATTCTCAATTTTTGAATTCTTTTGTGTATGTTTTGATTTTTGGTTTTGGTAATTGTATTTAATTTGTGAGTATGTTAAATTTTTTCAATTAGACTATCACTAGAAAAAAATTGGTATTGAAAAACTATTTTGTTTATTATTTATTATGCTGTCTAAGACATAGATGAAACATTACCCAACTAAGAATGATCAAACCCATTCTATATATCATATTAAGAAATTAACCTAAAGCAAACAATAGAGTAACCTTGATAAAGTCTAAACTCTAAACAATCAAAACATAAAGTACTTTTTTCATCAAAATTATTTACTTATTTATAATTTATTATAACTATTTATTTAATAATTTAGTTTTAATTATTTTAAAATTTTTGAGCTTACATATATATATATATATATATATATATATATATTCATTAAGCCGTGCATTGATGAGAATAATACTAGTTTTATACTATTTTGTGTGCAAATCATGCTTTTTTTTCTTCTTCTCCTTGAATAAATATTTGGACAAAATTTAGCAACAAAATTTGTTGTAATCTTAGGCTACAACCTTACTTAGGACATATTTGGTATACTGTAACGGTAATTATATAGAAATAAAAATAGATATTACAAGGAATACAAAATACTGTAATGTAATACTTATTATTATTCATTTGTTTGGTGATAACACAATAATATTACATTGAAGACAATGGAATGAAAACATTTTAAATAAAACTTAAGATATATTTTAGGAAATATCTTACTTATATAATTATATATCCTAAAAAATAATATATTTTAAATTTGAAAGAGAGATTAGTTATTTTTTATGATGTTTTATTTTCATAATTATTGTGTGCATATAGAAAGTTTTTTTATTTGGAAATATATTAATTTTATAAATTAATACACTCAATAAGGAGTAACTATTACAACCCTTTTAGAGATGAATATTTATTCCTCATTTTAAAGAATAATTATTCATAAGGAATGACTATTAAAAAAAACTATAACCAAACTACTGAATAGCTATATCATAGGAATAACTATTACATTATAGTTCTAATTACAGTCTATCAGACATACCCTTAGGGCACGTTTGGTAGATTGTAATGATGATTACATAAGAAGAAGAATAGATATTACAAAGAATGCAAGATGTTGTAATGTAATAATTATTCCTACTCAATTGTTTGGTAACCCTCTAGTAATAGAACCTTGAATTTGTATTCCACATGTTTGGTACAACATCTTAAAATGGTGTAATGAAAGCTTTTTAAATCAAATTGCCTAAAATACCCTTGTTATAATAAATACATTTTTGATAAGGATTACTTTAATGAACCCAATCTTGAATGGAGACCTCTAATGAGAATCTTTTTTTCTTTTTTCTTTTTTGGTTTAATAATAAAGTGTTACTTTCATTTCATTGCATTAAAATTAACTTGTCCTCATCTCTCTTAAACAAGTTTTGCTTCTCTACGTGTCCAGGGGGTGGGAAATTGGTTAAATTTTCAATGGTCATGCTCATGTCTCACACTTGTAAAATTTTCCCAACAAACACTTGTGGCTAAACTCAAATGGGCCATAACTGCAAAAGATAGCATTGAACAAATTCAAAAATACCATTAATAAAATTTGTACACAATTTAAATAATTGAACAAGATGATAATTAAAATAATATATTAAATATGAATGACCAAGTGCGTGGGTAACCCACCACCAAATTCCTTGAGACTAATGTTCACACTTCAATAGATAACTTTGACACAGATCCACACTTCAATAGATAACTTTCAATTCTTAGCCTCCTAATATTAATTAATTGATTTTGAATTTTGATTATTTAAAGTCATCCTCATAGATTACATTTTGCTACATATCAAACACGTTAATATATATCTGTCTGTGTGTGTGTGTGTGTTGTGTGTGTATCATTGATATGCTTTGTCACTAGATTGGCTAGCTGATCAAGGTCACTATTTCCAATCTAAGTATCAGAGGGCAGTACCAGTAGAAATTGTAGATCTACAGGCAAAAAAAAAAAAAAAAAAAATCCTGAGAAGAGAGAGCAACAACTGAGGGTGAGAAAAAGGAAGTGCCCGTACAAATAGATCTTTAGTAGTAGAAAAGAATAGAGAAAAAGAAGAGAGAAAGGGTGCAATACTTGTGGGAATCACAGACCTAAGGGAAGAAGGAAAAAAAAAAATCGTTGAGAAGAGAGAGTAGCAACTAAGGGTGAGAGAAAGACAATACCCATATAAATAGATCTCTAGTAGCGGGAAAATAAAGTTTTAGAGAGGAGGGAGATAGAAAATTTAGGAAGGAGATGAAATTTTGGAGAAGATGCAGGTAGCGAGGGATTTTGGGAATTTTGTTAACAGAGCAAGGAGAAGGAATTTTGGAGAAAATGCAAATAGTGGGAAATTTTGGGATTTTTGTTAACAGTGCAAGGAGAAAGAAATTTTGGAGAAGACACGGGTAGTGGGGGATTTCCGAAATTTTGGGAATTTTGTTAAATAGAGCGTATTACATAAGGGAATAGGGATTCAGTATTTTTAATAAGTAATGTTTATTCCTCATTTTAAGGAATAGAGATTCATATGGAATGATTATTACATGTAATAAAATCATAACCAAATAATTGAATAGCTAAACCATATAAATAACTATTACATTACAGTGTATATTATAGTCTATCAAACTACCCTTAATATTTTTTTATATTAGAAGTGAATTTTAACAAATCCACCATTGGATTACATCTTCTTCTTATATTCTCTATGCTTGCAAAATTTTCAAAAAATTAAATATCAATAACTATGTCATCAATAAATGTTTAAATTGCAAGTTTTTATACTTTAAAATTATGCATAAAATATATGCTTATAGATCATATAGTAAATAATATTCATTTGACAGAAAATTTGACATGTGTGTATTAAGAGTGTAAAAAACGTACAATTCAATGGTTATATTTTCAAAATATATATTAATTATCATTTTATTGAATAAAGTTGTTGCTTTAGACTAAAACCAAAGTGGGCCTCAGCTATCTCCAACCTTTGGATAGAAAACCCAATCCTATTACGAAGAAGGCCCACTGGGTCAAGTTGTTTGGGTTCACCAGTTTTGGGCTTTTAATTGGGTCAAGTCCAGGTGTGGGTTTGGGTAAAAGAGAAGCTGACCCGGGTCGAGTCTGGGTCAGTTTGACCCGGATTCAAATAGTTACTATAAATTTTAGGTTTGAATAGTTCGATACTCTCTCTCTCAGATAAAACCCTAAAATAGGCCAAAAACCCTCTCACTCGGCGCAAAGCTCAGCCCAGTTCACAGATTCGCCTCACCTCTCTCGTTCCCAATGGCTGTGAGTTTTTCTTTTAATCAAATTTTCAATCTTTGGTACTGTGTTTGAATATTAGGACACCATTTTATTCCAAGTATTTTCAGTTTTTGTTTTTGTTCTAATTAATCAATTTGTGTTTTGGGGTTTGAGAATTAGTACTTAATTTTTGTTGTTTTTTTTGAAAATTTCAGACTATACCAGTTAACCCAAAACCATTCTTGAACAATTTGACTGGGAAGCCTGTCATTGTGAAACTCAAGTGGGGAATGGAGTACAAAGGTTTGTTCTTTTTCTGTTCTTTCAAAAAATTTCATGTAATTTTTTTGTTTCTCTCTCTTTTTGTTTTGATTTAGAAAATGGGTATTAATTCTCTTTTGATTTGGTGTCTATTCAGGTTTTCTTGCCTCAGTGGATTCATACATGAACTTGCAGGTGCTACTTTATAATCTTTTTTATTTATTTTTTTCTTAATTAATATGTACCCACTTCGTGTTTGTGCCTACTTATGTGTTTTTGTGTACTTTAGAGACCTTAAATTGTAGTTTCTAAGCTTTCATTCATGTCACATAGGTTGCTACTTTTAGCAATTATGATGGAGCATTTTAATGTTGCTTTAAGGGTCCGTTTTGTTAGGTGTTTTAGGAGCTTAAAAGAGTGTTTTGAAAACCCAAAACTTTGTTTTGTAACCACAACTCCCTGTAGCTTTTTACAAACGCTCATTTCAAACTCAAAACACCATTTTCTAACAGCTTATGCAAATGCTCCCTAAGATACACAAAATATGTTTACTCATTATAGTAATGCTCCTCGTATATTTTCATAAATTCAATTATCAAGGTTGGTTGTGCTATGTGGTTGGACACTTTCAAATTCTTCACTAGCAGTGGTTCTTCTTATGGAATAAAGAAACACGGAAAAAATCTAGTAGGCTACAAAGTAATATTTACGGTAGAAGATTCTTTTGCACTACACTGAGTCCAAATAGAATAAATCAATAAGATTGGGCTATTATTCCTTGGACGTTTTCATTGTTGCATCTTCTTCTACTAAAAAACTGTAAATTACTGGCCGATCCTCCCAAGGTGAAGAATGATAACTAAAACATTCATCCATGCAATCCAAAATTTGAAAGTACTTACTCTTCTTTACATAAAGAAAAGTGAAAAGATATTAATAAAAGAAAGCAAATTTTTTTTTATACCAAATACTCATTTTTAAGGTTGATGGCACTATGTGATACCATTTAAAATTGTATGAGAAATGGTAGATATAAAATGATAGACTTCTCATCATATGTTTGAGTATGACTTTATACTTTGAATTCATGCCTTTATAGTTTGATCTTTATTTTTGGATCATATATACATGCCAAAAAGAATTAATTGTAATTATGAATAAGACTTATTTTATAGTTTCACATTACCATCTAGTCCAATGTATTATGTTTGAACTATGTTGACAGATGTGAGTAAAGGGGGAAAAATCCATTGTCTTATATATGAAGATGCATGTTTTTTGAAATATGGTTCAAACATCCTGATAATGTCTGAACTTGGAAGTTTCATATACTGGGCTGTTTTCAACCTTCTCATTCATTCAGTACATATCAGCATGTTTTTATTCTAATTCTACACATTTATGATGTGCAGCTGGCTAACACTGAAGAATATATTGATGGGCAATTCACTGGAAATCTGGGAGAGATTTTGATCAGGTAAATTCAGCCTAATGCTGGAATCTCTCTATTATATTTTTACATGAGTATTCCTTTTATTAAAAGGCTTCTCTTATTTCAAGCATATGTTTCCATATGATAAATGAAGAGCTGCTTATAAGACACGATAAGAAGTTACAAACTACTTCATGGTTTTTAATAATGGTGTCACATCATTTATAAGCTTGCTTATTTTCTCCATAATGTCAACAACTGGATTTGAGAGTGAATCTTTTAATATTGTTGCAAATTCACAAGGTTGTCCGGTAGAAGTAGATTTAGTTCATATGGGAAAATCAAGATAGACAACCCAGAAAGATTTGTGAATTGTGACCACCTTGATTTGAAATTGTAGAAGTGGAACAGAAATTTAGTGAGTGTTTGGATAGCATTTTGCATCCACGTTTTGCGCATCTGGCTGAAAATTACCTGGGTCCCATGTTACTGTTCACGAACCCCACAAAAAGATGAAAAACGCAGATCAATTATTCTGTACTGTTCACATTACTATTCAGCTTAAGCTATAGTACTTTCAGCCCAAAAAATCAGCTAGCTTATAAATTATTTTGCTACAATACTTTCAGCAATAAGTTTTAAGTTTTCTTATTTTCAGCAAAATAAGCGGTATCCAAATAGACCCTTAGTTTCTCAAATAAATTTTGTATTTTTATGTTACCTTTAGCCATAGAACTTTTGAGAACACAGTATTTTGATCAATTTGTCAATTTTGGGTGTGCTTTACGAGTCATCAAAACTATACTGTAGTTCAATGGAATAGTCAAAGAGTATCCAGTTGAGGCCTCCAAAAGGAGCGAGTTATTACAAATAATACTTTCACGTCTTTAATAGTTATAATTAGTAATTACCACAAAATATAAAGCCATAGTACCATACTACTGGAGTTTAAATGGAATAGTCAAAGGCTGGTTCAGTCCAAGGCTCTGGCTCATTGGAGTATGGGACAATAACTTCTCCATCGAAAACTTGTAAAAAAGCAAATATTGCTTCCATATCTTTGATGAACAATAGTAATCTATTTATGATTAGAAGAATTATAATTGATGCAAAATTCAAGACTCAATGTTCAGACAACTCACTGCATCTTTTAATGTTTTTCTGGCTGCAGATGTAACAATGTTCTCTATCTTCGTGGAGTACCAGAGGATGAGGAAATTGAAGAAGCTGATCGTGACTAAGTAGGATTCAGTAAGCCTAAGTAGGATTCCAGTATTTTATTTTGCTTCTTCGAGTCATGGCACCTACATTGTACTTGTATCCCATGTAGAGGTCTTCTGGATGTTCCATTGCTCATGCTAACAATGCCTTATAAAAGGACTCTCATAGATGTATTGTTCCCTTAAGTTTGGTTTTGATTGCCTGTCCTTTATCATGGTGAATAGTTCAATGCACTGCAAAAATATTTCACTTTGTGTTAACTTCTCTTCCATTGCATTTCATGACAATGAGAATCATATGAGATTTTAATTTATGGTGTAATTCTTAATTCCGACATATAGAATAATTGGTTTACATATCCACTTTTGGAGATGAGGTCAAGTTTTTACATCCACTTCATTTTATACTTTGGATCTTTGAGTAAACTCTATCAATCAACAAGACAAGGTGGTATTAAATCACGGATGAAGCGAGCTTGTAGGATTGCAAGAAAATGTGATTTCTAATTTGTTTCCAAAAAGATGATTTAAAAAAAAAAACCAATTTCATTTAATCAATGAATGAAAATGAACCTTAACTTTGCCTACTATCTGTCTTGCTGTAAGTAATAACAAAACCAACGTGCATACACAAATGATCAATGATATGTAGAGTGACCCTACTCAGAAGCAGAACGTTTATCTGCTTGTGAGCTCGGCTGTGAATGTGATTGAAGCTTCACTGAAAATTCTATGCTAGCAGGCAACCTTCACTATTCTATTTCTAGCAGTAAAGCCTATCGTGATTTTTGACTAGGCATCTTCTTTCATCTCTCTATTTTTTCCCCCTTCTTATACGGGGGTGTGGGGATTTGAATCCTAAAATGTCTTAATTGCAAACGCCAAGAAATGTTGGTTGAGTTATTAGTTAAAGCATATTATGTATCACATCTCAATGACAAAGCCACCAAATGCATTCCCGAATTTGAATCCCAATACTACACAAGAACTATTAGTCTATTACATAAAACATATTTTTATACACTTGGGTTCTTCGTACAGCTGGCCGGTGAAGTTTAGAATTATTTATTGGTGATTAGGATTAATAAAATTTTGTATTATTGATTGGGTCCTAAGCAATGTAATTTATCTATTGGCTCTCGAAAGACAAAAGACACGAAATCCCACAGACCATCCCATCCCAATGACGGAAACTTATGACAAACTCAATCCTTATGCAGAGAAGAGCTTGCTTTCAGGTGTTGATGAAGTCAATGGCCTTTTGCAAGGTTTCAGATGGAGACTAAAGCTGTATTTTACCTTTCTGTGCTTGCCCGTTTTGAGAAGCTATCTTTCATAGCTTTGTATAGTGATTTGTGTAAATTGTGTGATCATGCATGTATGTTTGTTCCTAAAAAAGAAGTAATTATCAGATATAATATAACTTAAGAAACTGTGTTGTGCATGGTATAATTTGTTCCACAATTTCTTAAAAGTTACTATTACTTGTTAGAATAGTTCATGGTGTATCTTTGTGTTAAAACTTATTTTCTTTTGTATATGTATCTTTTTTTTTAGAGAGGTTTGAATCTAAATTCTCCGATAGCTCAATATCCTAACGAGCCTTTTAGATCACAATGACATGGGCACCAGATTATTAACCTAAAAGGAATGTAACATAGCTTTTTTTCTCCACTCATTTTTTGTTTTGTTTTGTTCTCCATCTACTTCTCTACTTTTACTAACTTCTAAATTTTAATCTTTCATGTGGTTGGCCACAGAGCTATGGTGCATTCTTTTTGGGTTACAAATCTGGTGCTCATGATGTCATTTGAACTCAAAGGGTCAAGGCTGGTAGGGAGAACAAAAGATGTCATCTAGAAGGTATTCAAGTTGGAAATTTGAAATCTCACTTCACCAAATTAAAAATAGCTAGTTTAGTTATTTCTCAATTAAAACATGATCATATGATTGGATGCCTCGTATGATTGAATTAGACATGAACAATGATTTATAAAATTTTCTCCCAAAAAATTCAAATTTCCACTAACATTTAAAAAAAAAAAACCCATTTGGTAAAATCTGTTAAAGGGACTATTAAGCTTCTTGAAGAACTTTTCTAGACCCTTTAATTTCATAAACTTTCCTTGGACCGTATAGAGTAACAAGTTTTTATTGTTCTTGTTGAGGTGTAAACACAACCAAAGGAAACTACCATATGCAATGAGTTTTGGTTTGTACATATATAGGGTCAATTATATCTGGTGACCAAAAGGAACATATGTTTCTACAAACAAGACACCCCATCAAGTCCTTTTCACTGTCCCCATTAAACTTAAGCAAAGCAATTAGGTGATTGGTGATGGTGAGGCCTCACAATAGGCACAAAGTAGGAATGAAGGCTTAAAGTCCTGTTGAGATAGAATAGTTTAGTGGTTTTAGGAACACAAAGTTACAAATTATTTCACAACTTTCTTGTCAGAATTCTAACGTGATAAAAACGTGATTGCCTATTATCACTTATACTCTATTACATCACATTTGTGGCAAGAAGTTGTTAAAAAATTTGTGGTGAATAGTCTTTTAGAAATAGTGATGCTATCCACTATCAATAATGTAAGTGCCCATGCATGTGAATACTTATTATTTTATTATTGTTTGAGAAAATGTGAATGCTTATTAGTTCCGACCATCTGAGAGTCAAAGCAGCGAGCCGTTCGGCGAACGCAGCGTGGTCGTCACCTTAGCCCATGCATTTCAATTTACAAGATTGTGTATTTTCCTTTGCTTTATTAATTTAATCATCCTTAGTATTATTTTACATTTTAATGTTGCTTTTTCTTCACGCATGTAAATTGTTATCACCATCCCCAAAAATATTGTGTATATTATTATTATTCATTCACAACAACACCTACCCTACATAATGCAAAATATATATATTATAAAACAAAAAAGTTTTAAGACACTGACACACCATCTTTTCGCATTTGCATTCACAAGCAAACATCCCCCGCACACCCATTAATTTATTTCCCAACTTGTAGGGGTAGTACCTATTTTATCATCCCACCTCAGAGTAAGTACTTACTCTCCCTCCCAATATTTTTCTTTAATTTTATATAGAGTAATGCTATGAATATATATATATATATAGTCTTGATTTGATTTTTTTTTTCTATATATAAAATTTCAACTTAGGACGTTTGTTTCGGATAATTATACTCTTTATCAAGTTTTGATTTGATTAAATAGTCTTTATAAACCAATGTGTTACCAATAAAAAATCTTTCAAATATTAATTTATTATATGGTTGAAGTAGCATAAATTATATTCATTATTATGTCAATTTATATATTAAAAAAATTAATATTAATTTTAAACATTCCTCTTTTCATATTACTTGTGCTCTTTATTCATTTGATCATAATAAGAAGAGGAGAATAGAGACAGAGTAAGAGAGTAAAAGATCAAAAGAGTTTGTTTTGTTATTTACTATATTACTCCATATATAGATAGTGAGTAATTCACATAGTACATACAAAGAGTTTTATTATTTAATTGTTATCTTATAGTGTTTCTAAGGAAAGTGTCATTTAGAATTTAAGTTCTCTCCCAACTATCTAATTATCAAATGTATATCACGTGGAAACCATTAAGTGACCGTTTGGATACCGCGTGAATACCGCATTTCACGCGGTATCCAAGTCTTTGTATTCTTTATTTTTTTTCTTTTTTTTTGGAAAAGCGCGTTTTAGTGGTTTTATGTCACACCATTAAGTCCATGTACTGTTCACGTGATCCACAAATCTCTTTTTTCAGTAACTTTTTCATTAAAAATGAGTCATATGGTACTATTTACACATTTAAAAATTATTTCACTACAGTGTTTTTAGTTTTTAACAAAATAAGCTATCCAAACGGACCCTAAACAGCACCCTTGAAAAAGGAAAAGGAAAGCACTAGGGCGGTTTTAGACTCTCTACGCTTATGACATTTGTTTTCTTATGAGGAAAAGTCATTGATCTTACTCTTAGAGTCTTCGTGATTTATTTTGTTTTCCATCAACAACAATATATCATATGTTTGATTTTCTTTTATTTTTAAATTTTTTTGATTACTTTATCAAATTAATAAAAAATGTAACAAATTAATCAATATATATATATATATATGTATATGTATATATAAAAGCAGAGACCTTATGCGAGAGTGCATAAGGTCCAGTGATGTGGCGCTCAAATTTTACATTTAGAATTTTTTTTTTTTACATCTTTTCATTAAGTTTTTTTTTTTTTTACTGTTACCCAAAATTTCATATTAACTTATTTTTACTGTTATCTCATTAATTTATTGAGTCACTATATTGGTATTAAAAACAAAAGCATACATACATACATACATACATACATACATACATACGTACATATATATATATATATATATATATATATATATATATATATATATATATATTAAGGACTATTAACTGCCACCTTCGTCATACTGGTCTCCCACTACCATTAAACCGTTGAAACTCTTATAGATAATTTTTTTTCTCTTTTCTTTTTAAATTAGGGGCTTTAATATGATGTAAGTTTGGGTAATTTGGTTGGATTGTTTTTGTTTTGGGTGTATAAGTAGAGAGAATATTTAGTACGTAATGTAAAGTCATATTTTACCACGGTTTTAAACTATCTATAAGACAAATGCATATGCATTTGTTCACACTATGTCTTAATGTCGCACCATTGATGAGTGGAAGAAGGTAAGAGATTTGAACATACTTTCATTCATAGTATACAATTTGTGAACACAACACAAATTAGTTAATTTTCATTATCCTATTACTCTATTGCATTTATTTTTGTTTTCATGATTTAAAAAAAAAAATTACCTATGCAGTAAGTTACTAAACTAATTTTTAATATCTTAAAATGTATATGTTTCTTTACTCTAATTTAATTTTTTTTTATAATATATTTACAACATTCTCCAAAATCGTTTTGCATAAAATATCACAAAATAATCCATACATCATACAGATAACTTACTAGTTAATATTAATGATATTAGTATAAAGTGGAACAAGTGAGACATAACATTTTTATTGCTCTCTCTCACACCCGCACACTCGTGCACCGATCTCATTTATATATCTCCACCAAAAAACTACGTACACACACACACCCCCCCTTGTCCCCCATAAAGCTTTACCATATTTGCTCTTACTGGTATAGTATACTCTCTGACTCTGTCCAACCAAATACCAAATTCTTCTTAGCTTCCCAACTGAATTCCTTCACCTCTCTCTCTCTCTCTCTCTCTCTTAAATCCCACATAGAAACAAACCCATTTCAGCTTCTTATCTATATCGATCTCCTCCCAGCAAGCACACAACTCATACTCATCCATATTTCCCATCAATATAAAGAGACAGAGAAGAAACACTTTATCAAAAAAAGTAAAAAAAACAAAATGAATAGTTTTGTTGCTCAAAGACAAGACTCATCGAAAAGAAGATGGCAAGAAAGGAGATTAATGGTTGGTGCAACTCCAGTTACTTCTTCTGGACCCTTCACTATGGGAAACCCTAAAAGCAACAATCTTATTCAAGGATTCCCTGCAGGGCTTGATGATGATGATCTCGTTTCCACCGTGATTCCACCGGTGACAGTCGTGCTCGAAGGCCGTTCGATCTGCCAACGCATCAGTCTTCATAAGCATGCAAGTTACCAAAGCCTAGCTAAGGCCTTGAGGCAGATGTTTGTGGATATTGGTGACAGTACTAATGGAGTCGCTAATT
Organism: Castanea sativa; assembly: GCF_040712315.1. Lineage (NCBI taxonomy): Eukaryota > Viridiplantae > Streptophyta > Magnoliopsida > Fagales > Fagaceae > Castanea > Castanea sativa. Next base: position 85,960,691 of record NC_134013.1, on the reverse strand, counting down.
CGGAGAGCACTGATCATCTTGATCTGTCTAATGCTATTCCTGGTCATCTCATTGCTTATGAAGACATTGAAAATGATCTCCTTCTTGCCGGTGACCTTAATTGGAAGTACGTTTATTCTCTGTCACATTCTGAATGTTTTGCTTTATACTTTCTAATTGTGTCAGACCCATTATATATACTGTAATTGGTATAGTACAAAGCAAAACACTAAAAGTAGATAGAAGATTTTACTCTTTCTTTTTCTTTTTAGATTCTGTTACATCAGCAAGAGCCGCTTAGTCTCATATTGATCCATTGGGGGTGAACTATTTTCCATGACCTTTTAAGCATATGGGTTTTCAAGTTTCTCTCTCTTTTTTTTCTTCTTCTTCTTTTGCAAAATTTGGTTTTTAACTAGTTTTCTTACACTCTTCTTTGTATTCTCTTTGGTTCTTAGTTTCCAGGACTGGATCGACCTGAAACTTTAGCATATAAGTTTATTTTCTTTAAGTTTCCATTGTTGTCTTACCTTCTAGGTTGCGATATGATGGTTTTGTGTTATTCTGACTCAGTGTGTGTGTGTGTGTGTGTGTGAATACACCGAATAGGGATTTTGTACGAGTGGCTAAGAGAATCCGAATACTGCCAGTGAAGTCAAACTCAAGGAAGGGAAGAGGAGTGGCATAGCTCGCCGATTTTTGGCATTTTTTGGTTGGTATTGGCAAGAAAGTCAAGAAGTTACATAATTTAAAAACCAAAAATTATTGGAACTTGTAATGTCATGGTAGGCCTTGGAAGCATAAATATGTGTGTACTTTTCTAAGTGTAGAGCTCCTTGTTTCCTTATATCATGAATAAATTACTCAATAAATTATTATAATCCAAAAAAGTTTAAGTTACTTAAAATATGAATTTATTCCTTACAAAAATGGATTATCGGATTTTCTCTTCTCATCAAAGTTTGTTTTCCACTACTTAGAAAGAGAGAAGACAAGTTTCCTTAGAAGAGTACAACCTCTACCTTAATAATGTATCTATTTTTTATTTACCTCATTTTCTTTTCTTGGCAGGTAGGAAACAAGCTTTTGAGATCTCATATATTTTCATGTCATGTTTCTACATCATCATTTAAATTTGTATTTTTAAATTTAGTTTTCTTTTAGAGTTTTTAGAGTAAAGCATAGTGTTTAACTATGTTAATTAAAATTACCTAAAATAATCGCCTTTTTAGAATCTCTTATTTTTATTTTCTGATTAAGGTAGTTAACAAATTGACATGTTCATGAATAATTTGAGTTGGGCTCGGGGAAATACTTGTTTATGTCTACATTTATTTAACAATATATTATGTAAACTATGTAAACTTGTCAATAAGTTTATAGACTCAAAATTAAATTATGTAAACTTGTCAATAAGTTTATAAGATATCAAATTATTATTTGTAGTTTATTTAAAATATAAATAGTCTATTTATAGTTAAAATTATATATGATTTTAACACCACAAGGTTGGTGAATCGAATTTTCCTAAGTTCATAAAGGAAAATCATTCTATCTAATTAAATTAAATAACTTTTCAACTACAACTTATTAATTATTAGCATATATTTATGAAGGGGTGAAAGAATTAATTTAGCCATTGTTTTACTATATATAAGAAAAGAATAAGTTAATAAAGTGATTTATGAACAAGCTTGATATTGATCAAGACGAAAATGAATTAATTTAGAACGTGAAAAGGTTACATTGATCAATATACATGGACAAGGAAGTATCTGTCATATTAATTAAAATATGAACATTAGAATTGAGCTTAATTAACAAAATTTTAGTCAAATTATATATTTAAAGTTTTTACACAGTACATGAAATTAGGTCTTTTCTATTACAACAGTTTCCTTAACTGTTGAAAAAAGGAATAATGCTTATTTTGTTTTAGTGACATACACATGCAACTTACTATTTTTTTTCTATATTCTTATTTAAATATGATCTTTTAATCTTACTTTTTTATTATTTTCTTTCTTTCTCTCTCTAATTCTCTCTCATCTCTCCCTCTTTTTCACGAACCAAACACACAAACTACCATTGCCATCACCTAATGCATCAACCCCCATCTTCCTATATTCCGAAGGGGTACAAAGCATTCTTGTAGTGCAGGAGTACCTTAAATTTGTGACTACAATCATAATTGAACTCTTAATAGTAGCAAATCAGACTACAATGTGTTATGAGATTCGTAGTTTAGTGGTACTGTACAGTCTTTTCAAAATTGGGAGAATTCGAATTCCAATCCTTAATTTAAGAAAAATTAGTATCCTTTAGAATTTTCGACAAGATGGAAAAGGAAATAGATAGTTTGAGCTTTTTAGGACCCCGTAATAAGTGGTGCTGGTAGGGTATATGGATTATGGACCCTTTACAGGTGGTGATTGTTAGAGCAATAAGCATTTGCAAAGCTATCTCTCTTCATGACAAGGTGTTGGTGGCATATGTAACTATGAGATGTGGTGGCCACTGCAATCAAAACCAATGATTGGCTTTGAAATTTCTATTTTACTGTACTCACCACAAATAGAAATTCATTTTCATAGTTAGAAATGGAGGGTCCATCTGTCCATACTAGATACAGTATTCCATTTTAATTAATTAAGCACATTGAATTAGGTAGAAACACCCTTTCAGTATTGATCATCCATCTGTCCATACTAGATACAGTATTGCATTGTAATTAAGCGCATTGTAATTAAGGACATTGAATTAGGTAGAAACACCCTTTCAGTATTGATCATGAACAGCTTCTCCACCATGTTGGGCATAAATACAATTGATTGCTATGCACGACCGTCCTGTATATGATCTTTATTTCGTTAGCAATGCAACTAGCTACTTGCAACAATTTTGAAAAGGAAAGGAGTTGAAACTGTTATTCTAGCATCATCATTATTCATGATGTCACTAATGAGAAACTTAAACATTAGAAATGTAATAAACAATAAATTGTTCACTAATAAAAATATAACTATGTTAAGAAGAATAGAAAAGAACTATTAAAAAGAGAAAAGAACTATTAATAAATAATAAATAAAAAAAAGGTTTTGTAGTTTGTACCTTCCATGTTCTTAAATAAATCGTCCACATTAAACCAAGTGACAGCTAGAGTTGGGTCTTCACCTCTTATCAAATTTTTATCTTCTTCTTCTGTTTTCTTTTTCTTTTTCTTTTTTTAGCAGAAAACTTTCAACATAGTTGGATTCGGGTTGCCTTGCATTGTATTTGAGATCTAGTCCATTAATGAAAGAAAGAAAGAAAAAAGGTAAAAGAAAATTTGAGATTTCAACTTTCCTTTCCTTTCCTTTTTTTTTCTTCATAGTTCATGCAATTTATTTTTTGAGATAAGAGCAATGACAACTTTTCCTTTCGTGCCAAATCCACATATGCTATTAATTTACCTTTAATGTACGCACTGAATGTCATTGCTACATCAGTTTGAGTTGTATTTTAAGTAAGGATGACAGTGCATGTTCACGTGTAGAATTTGTGTCATGTCAACTAGTCGACACAAATACGATATGTTTATTATTCTTGTTAGGATCTTTCAATCCTAATACGACATGTTTATTAAACATGTAACATGACACGACTTGCTTAACTTGTTTGATTAATAGGCCGTGTTAATGTCAACATAGCTTGACACAACCAATTTGATTCATAAGTCATATTAACATGTTTACCTAACATAAATAACTTGTTTAAGCAATTCTCATATTCTATAACATGTATACTATACAACTAGATTCTAACAAAATCTCCGCCAATTAAAATATAATTACAACCATAAACTTAGAGGTGGCTTGGAGAGAACAAAATTAGAGGAGAAAGTAAGTTTATATAGCTAGGCCTAGGGTTTTGAAAAGTAAATTGTTAAAATGACTCTTAGTTAAATGGATTGAAATGGGTTTCGTGTGTCTAGCTCGAATTGACACATTTATTAAACATGTCAATTCATGTTGATCTAAATCTAACACGAACCCATTAAGTCTGAATTCTAACCTGCTAATTGTGTGTCATTATTATCATGTCTGTGTCATATTCATCGGTCGTATCATGAATTACCACCCCTAACTTATAAGTATCAATATATCAATTTCCAATCCTAGATCTTAAATTTATCGTTTGCTAAGCCAATTAAAGATGATAGTTTTTTTTTTTTTTTTTCATTGGAATTAATGCGTCTCTCTTTAATTTTTTATTGCAAGTCACTTATTCAGTTTTTTTAGATAGCTAAGTTAGCTCCAACATATTCATCGTGAAGGAAACTTTTAGGCGGATCTTTTGGTGAAGAGAGAGTAGCTGTAGGGAGTTTTTTTTTTGAACCCTCATCCTTTTATTGTTAGTCAATTATTGACCGATGCATAGGGTGTTTATTGCCTTAGGCCCAGTTATTCTATTCTCGTTGTTGTTGTTGTTGTTATTATTATTAATTATTACTATTTTGCTGAAAGTCTGTTGTTAATTGCTAGTTTTAAAAAACCATTGCAAAACATATATAAATCTCTTACTTTTGAGTTTTGACATAATCTCAATATAAGGGGTTGTTAGCTTAACTAACAAAGTCTTATTTGTCATCAAATATGAGATATGAGGTTCTAAGTTTGAATTCAACTAATAACCAAAAGCTGACTTATGTTTTAGTTTGATAATAAAAAACAATCATCATGAAGTATATGTTATAAATTAAAATTCAATCATGTCTATATATATATATATATATTTTTTTTTTTAAAGAAAAAAATAGCATTAGGTGTAATCATGACATGGGTATCACCGTTACAATAAATCATTTTTCCAATTTAAGGCCTCATAGTTGGACTAGCATGGGTGAACATAAAGTTGAACACTTGCTTTGTTAATGGGGTCACTATTACACCGCTAGTGTGTGAATAATTCAAGGAACATAGTTAATGAAAAAATTATTAAGTGGGGTACTATATCAAATTCCATTTATGAGAAGAACAATTCATTTCATGCTAAACAAAACCAAAGTTGCGACTTGCCAGTGAGACAGCTTTCATGACTCATAATTAGCCCACCTCAAGTTCTTCAAAAAGTTGCTCTCACTTGCATTCAAACTCCTACAGATCTGCCCCTAATCTCCATGTGCTCTATTGCTAAAAAGCAGCCAATAATTCATGTTTGTGCCCACTGTATTGACATTCTTGCTTGTTGATGTCCTTTTTTCATGCATAAGTGAGATGAAACAAATCAATTTTTCTAAAATGAGACAACTAAAAAGGCCTAGGAGGTGACCAGTTCACCATAAACAGCCATAGGCCCATAGCCATTTTAATGGTTTTTGCACAAACTAGGTCCCAATGGCCATCAATATAAATCATCTTGCAAAGTTGTCAACATACGTGGTTTTATTTATGCTCAACCTCCAATTTTAAATCTACCTTCATTATGGACCTCTACAAATGTGAAATATGGGGAAAAAAAAGAGTATTTGTCTTTTTCGCCAAAAATTTTCAATAAAATGTCCTATATCTAAAACTAATTAAGAAAATGCCCCTATTTTGAAACTTGATTTTCTAAAAATCGAATTTCAATTTAAAACTCAATTTTTGGACAATAGAGTTATAGCAAACTAGAAATTAAAATAAAAAAAAATTGGTACTCGAGTTCCAAAAAAAAAAAAAAATTCTAAATCCACGTTAATCGAGTTTTACATTTGGAACTCGATTTTTAGAAAATGGGGTTTCAAAACAAAGGTTTTGCTCTAATTAGTTTCAGACGTGGGGCATTTTGCTGGATTTTTTAAAAAGAAGGGGCAAAAGCCCATTTTGGCCATGAAATATGTATGATATTATTGTCAAATGGCAATTGAAATGTCCCATATGTTTGAGACTATTTCAGTATTAATTTGTAATATAAAAACAATTAGTAATAATTAAAAAATGACCAAAATGTCAAGCATCCTTATTTGTTAACTTGGTATATATACATCCTTCCTTCATTCAAAATTTCAAATTCGATCTCTATTTGGAAAATCTCGTTGAGATTAAAAGTTGCTAAGCACTGAAATTTTGAAAGTGTACATGGCATATGGACAGGGGCGGAGGGAGGGGGGGGCGAGGCGGGGCAGATGCCCCCTGAACTTGCAAATTTTTTTACATATAATTATAATATAGTATTTTGGTATGTTGTGGAATATGAAGTGGATGAAGTGGTAGTCTGGTAGTGGAGAAAAGTAAAAAGAAAAGTGGTCAAAAATGAAGATAGAGATTAGAGAGAAGGGAAATAATATGTGTGGAGGAGAAAAAAAAGAGAAAATAATAATAAAGAAATGTGTGGATGAAGAAAAAAGAGATAAGGGAAAAATAAAATAAAAAATAAGAAATTAAAATTAAGAAATGCTATCACAATATTTTCACAATATTTTTACAATAAATCTTAAGTGTAGGATAGTTACTAGCTAATACTAGTGAATAAAAATAATTTAAGTGGTGTGTTCAAATTAAATCAATAACAACTTATCACACATGATTTGTTGTGAAAGTATTATACAAATGTTGGGAACATGACACTTCATATTAATATTAGATGATTTTACAAGTCATTATATTATTGCCACAAGTGCTCCACTAGATTTGTTAAAAAATTATCATTGGAAAATTAAAACTATTACTGTTAGGTTTTGTTATTTTTATTCCTAAATTTAATACACGAAAACTAAACTCACGTTATTTTTTAAAATTATATATATATGTTTAATTTGAATATTCTTAGTTAAAAAAACTTAAAATATATATTTTTAATTTTTATTATTTAAAAAAATTAATTATATTATTTATGATGTTATCAATTTGACCACCGGTCTGACCAAAAAACTGATAACTAATCTCTTTTTCGATTCTTTTACCGTACTCGTTTTTAAAACCATGATTTTATGTTAGATTCTATATGGTAATTACATTAGCATATAGTTGTTTATTTCTTTTGTTATTAATATTAATAAAAAAATTTCAGATTCATTTTTTTACTTTTAATCTTGTCTTCTAATCTTGCCCCCTCTGACCTAAATATCTAGCTCTGCCACTGCATATGGAACTAATGAATCCTAACTTCAACATCCCACTGTGATTGCCAGCTATGTTAGTACGTTGTTGTTAGTTAGCCATCGTTTAACCTTTTAAAGTTGGAACTTTGAAGAGAGAGAACTCTACCCTCTCGTTTTTTTCAAGACAACTTAAACTTTCTTAAGAGCATGGTTGTAAAAACTAGAACGGTTAAAGAATCGAAAATGAGTCCGATTTCTGGTTTTTATCGGTTGAGCTGCCAATTTTCACGGTTTTTATTGAACCGATTTTGAGTCCAGTTTCAAACATATGGTTGCATTAATCAATGGAGTAAAACTTACTATCTTTTTCAATAGCAATTAAATTCAAAACAACTATAGTTCGAATTTGATAAATCTAATGTACTTCAACAAAGAAAATTGTATCTATATTTTATTATCCTTCAAGTATTCTTTCTTTTCGTTTATCCATTTTCCCCTCGCGAGAACCTTTGTTTTTTCTTGACACAAGTCGCTCATGGATTGGATAAGTCTTGGACAGAATTCATTAAAAAAAAAAAAAGTTCAACTGTTGTCTTTAAGACGATATATTGCTCCTGTTCAAAAAAGATTGTTATTCTAGAGATTTTAGAATTTCCTTATATATATTTTGTAGTAAAAAACTAAATAGTATAAACATATAAATAAACATTGAAAAGATAAGAATGAAAAAAAAATTGAAATGTCATAATTAAAGACTTACAACCTTCAAAATAATGTTACTAACCATGAGAAATAGTCAACTTTCACTTAAGGCACGACACCACCGATTATTTCTAAGATTGTAAACAAGTTGAACATTGTCCAATTTTCTAAGATTGTAAACAAGTTGAACATTGTCCAATAGTAGATGTTTAAGGTTGGCTCAGCAACAAAAATAGAATATTCAAGTTTGGCTTGAGCTCAAACCAAGTCTACAAACAATGTTCAAACTCAAGTTTATCAAAAAGTCCAAAAGCTTGAACTCACCTTGATTCATTAGTCAAGTTTAAATTAAGCTCAATATCAAACTTTTGAGCTCTTTTTTATGAACTTGGGTGCAGCAACCGGCCCTAATGAAACTTCAGCCAATTCTATTAATTTAACACAAGTACATTATCAAGTTCATATCAAGCTTATTATCCAACTAACTTGGTTTGGACAAGTGGTCCTAACTTCTAATTAATAAGATATAGATTTATTTGTCAAATCCATGTCAAGCTAATAACCAAGCCCCTAAACGAGTGTAGACTCAACTTGTTCTTTATTAAGGCCTATTGTTGCCGAGCCTATTCATGAACAATTTATTTTGCTTGTGATTGACTTGTTTATTAAACAAACTTAAAACTAAGCTTGAGTTTGATTTGTTTATACACAAATATAAACAAATTTTTTATCAAGTCAAACCCAAGCCCGTTCATAAACTGCTTGGTTCAATTACAAGCTTAACTATTTATATTAGCTAGTAACACGTAAGAGAAGATGCACATATCAAGTGCATAAGATAGTCATAGCTTCACATATTCAATATTTCTAAATCGTGAACCTGTTTCTACTTTCTACACTTCAGAGTTCAGAGCAAAGAAACTATCAAAATGCTGCATTCTGACATGAAAATGCATGTCTTGCAATGGTAATTTGTGAGAGAAATAGCATGGAATGCTCATCCAATAATATCTTAAGAATAATCTGAGTTAACACTCACAAAATCTGAATCAAGTTGTCCCTTAAGTTTTTAAAAATAGGCAATAATTGCAATTTTCATCAATCTTCTCCCTCAAGAAAAAGGGGGGGAAAAAACACCACTTGGAGGGATACGAAAGTTTAGCTTGCAGTAACTTCAAATGGAGGCAAACCCCAATCATCTGGGTTGAAATCCAGCAGTGAGCTCAAAACTTGGTCTGCAGTGGCATGATAAGAGCTATCCAGCCTTGGATCTGGAACCATAACCACAGACCTGTATGGGAAATGTAATGAAAGATGACCAATCATGAACAAGAAGAAAATATGCAGTTTAATATGGTGACAATTACAGAGAAGCGTTAATTAAAAACCAAGCACTAGATGTTTAATTAACATAGGAAGATTTGCAGGTTTTCATATTTAACACGAAACTTTAGGGAAGAGGCCTTAATCAACAAGATTTCTTATGAGAACCTAAAAAAAAATATTGATCAATGAAAATAATGAAGTGCAGTAAGGAGATCTCCCTAAAAAAGAAAAAGGAATATTAAGAAACAGGCTTGAAAACAGCAAAGCAAGTGACAAAACAAAATGTAAAACCTCTTAATATATGGTTCCTAATTTTGCAAACATGTCAGCCTCCAATCAGCTCTTCTAGGGAGGAAACAAAAAAGAACCATAATCAATGTTCATATAAATGGTGTTTCTCCAAGCACCAGGAACTAATTTAAAATCCAATAATGGAAAATATCCCAAAAATGAAATATATTGTATGCTTGTTCCTTACAGAGAACTTGTGTGAATCATTTTATAAATTATAGGAACTCTTCTTTTAGACTCTGAATGCACAGCCCACTAAAACCTAACCTTTTTATTTTTATGTAGATCGGTTCTTTTTTAGTACTTTTTTTTAGGTTACAGTGTGATATTATTTTTCATCCACCTGTTTACATACTGATAAGCTGGAAAGTAAGTTTTAACCATTAGATTGTTCCATTAAACGTTGCCAAGCCACCAACATCAAATCAACGTGACATTGGAACATATAGCAGTGACATGTCAACAATTAAGCAATTTTTTTCATTGTAACAATACCTTTAGTTGTACATAAGAATTTTACCCACCAATCAAATTCAGCCATTATACTGAATTTCAGCATGTGTTGTGGACAAAATAAAATGTGCTTTAGCATAATCATTGATGATTTTCACTAGTGAAAAGAAATGTCAATAAATGGACTTACATCCCAGCATTCTTAGCAGCATTAACTCCAGATGGTGCATCTTCAAATACAAGAAATTTATGTGAATCTACAGGGCCACCCTGTTGACCAACAAATTTGTCATGAGCTATCACATTGTCATTCTTAAGCCAAAATTAAAAGAATTACAATGAGAGGAAACAATGTACAGAGCAAACAGAAGTTTCCATCAGACAATACTGTCAACAATCAAAGTCGGAAAGGAACATCTACGAGATGGTTATACCTCAAATCTCTTTGAAGCAGCAAGGAATATATCTGGTGATGGCTTGCCTTGTTTAACTTCTGGATCATCTCCAAGAACAACATGATGCATCAATGAAAAGAGCTCACCATGTCTTTGTGTTTTCAATTCAAAATGCCGCCTGTGAGAACTGTAAGGCACGTAATCAAATGAGTCATATTTGTGAAATTTTGCATCAACTACAAAATTAAACTGGAAATGTGCTACAACAAAAACTGGTCCAAAGCTATTTAAAAAATAAATAAAGGCAATTAAAACACATTAAATATAAGAAAGATGAATAAATTGTACCCTGTTGCCAAGCAAATTGGTATTCCTTTTGCATGAAGATGTTTGATCAGGCGGCTAGCCCCTAGAGATATATAGAAATAAAAAATTGGAATAATATTAACATAACTGATAACTGTATTGGATGCAATGATTTCTGAGTAAAAGTAAATCAAATTTACTTCAGGAATAGTATAACAACTTAAAAACAAACAACACGTTCAGGGCTAGCTAGTCCTGCTTCAATTAAATGTGTTACATTTAGACAAAAACATGCTTAAAAAATGCCAGCTGATGATACAACCTTAGCAAAATAGTTAAAATACCATAAATTTTATAGTGGGTATTTGGTTTAGCCCCCAGGTGGTCCCATTGGAATTTTGAGGTTGAGTACATTGGGGTAGTCAATGAAGATTAAAGATAGTTTCTAAAGTTACTAGTCTGTCATGTTATCACAGCACAACCCCAGAAACTCTAAAGTTACTAGTCTTTATTTGAAAATGTGTTATCAACAGCTTAAAAACATCTATTTGGTAGCATCTTTTCATATAACATCAACTTGTACTTCATTTTGTGAGACTTACTGACGTAGGACAACCACAATATAAGAATAGGGCAGAAAAATGATAGGACAAACCCTAGGAGTCAGCACCTAAGGGACTGGAGTCGGCACCAGTGTAAAAAGAAAGCAAACGTTTTTTTTTATATTTCTCAAACAGCTGTGTTACAATAATCAAAAAAGTGTTTAAATAGCTACAACACAAAACCCTAACAACACAAAACCCTAATTATTAAATGTTCGGGCTTGCTTAATCTCAAGCCCAATAACTAATAGGCTCCATCCATAAGGCCACAGGTTGGGCCGTCTTCTTTTTGTTCTTCCTCCCATATGTGTGTATAATTGGGGGCCTATATCTCGTGTCCGCACCAACTCCCCCCGGGTGAGAGGAACTTGACCCCGTCGAGTGGAAAGCTGAAGAGCTCTGATAGTACTCCAGTAAGTCAGGATCCAGTCGCTGTAGCTCATCTCTAGTAATCCATGTGCAATCGAAATCCGGTCGTCCGCGCCACCGAACTAGGAAACGGTGAACTCCTCCATCCCTGGTAGAAACAATTTGCTCATCTAAAATAGCATCAATAGATTCTTTATGTGCATAGGGCAAATTTAAGGGTAAAGGGGTAGGCATAGGGGCATCAATAGGATTAAGTAAAGGCTCATCAAAAAGAGTATCAGGAATAGCTGTAGGGCTTTTATAAGCAACTAGATCCTCAATATTAAAGGAGGAGCTAATACCATAATCATGAGGGAGGTCAATGACATATGCATTTGGGCCCATTCGTTTCAATACCTTGAACGGACCGGCACTACGAGCCTGCAATTTCTTAACGGTCCCAGAGGGAAACCGTTCAGGTCGGATCCGAATCATGACATAAGAAGACGGCCCAACCTGCTACCTGACTGTGGCCTTATGGATGGAGCCAATTAGTTATTGGGCTTGAGATTAAGCAAGCCCGAACATTTAATAATTAGGGTTTTGTGTTGTTAGGGTTTTGTGTTGTAGCTATTTAAACACTTTTTTGATTATTGTAACACAGCTGTTTGAGAAATATAAAAAAAAACGTTTGCTTTCTTTTTACATTGGTGCCGACTCCAGTCCCTTAGGTGCTGACTCCTAGGGTTTGTCCTATCATTTTTCTGCCCTATTCTTATATTGTGGTTGTCCTACGTCAGTTTTGAATGGACCGAAAATCTGCTCTGATACCAAAACTGACGTAGGACAACCACAATATAAGAATAGGGCAGAAAAATGATAGGACAAACCCTAGGAGTCAGCACCTAAGGGACTGGAGTCGGCACCAGTGTAAAAAGAAAGCAAACGTTTTTTTTTATATTTCTCAAACAGCTGTGTTACAATAATCAAAAAAGTGTTTAAATAGCTACAACACAAAACCCTAACAACACAAAACCCTAATTATTAAATATTCGGGCTTGCTTAATCTCAAGCCCAATAACTAATAGGCTCCATCCATAAGGCCACAGGTTGGGCCGTCTTCTTTTTGTTCTTCCTCCCATATGTGTATATAATTGGGGGCCTATATCTCGTGTCCGCACCACTTACTCTTGTTTATAATAGCTTGTTATTATTTTCGATTAGCGTAAAGGTATTCTAGTAATCTTTCCATATCGCTCTAATGTAATAAAAAACTGATTGATTAAGCCCTGAACCTTTTTTTCCCTACTCTCTCTCTCTCTCTCTCTCTTAACCAAATCTTACAACTCAACTCATTTTATTCAACATTAGAATCATCATGGAAGATAGAATGACAACATTTACCCTAAGAAACAATATGATAACAACTGAACAAAATATCACTTAAAGAACCTTTGATCCTTAATGAATCAACACCCCAAGGAAAAGCAACACGCAAGTAAATAGAACAACATTTTTCATGAACTATTGGTGTAGAGAGAACTTCCATTTCAAAATTCCTAGACTCTTTAGAACCTTAATGCCAGACTTACCACATCAATTAAACACATGCTCACCAACAACACACTTCTCTTCTCTTGATGCTGAGGCAACACACCCATGATTTTGATTAAAAAAAGGTGAAGGAATAAATTCTGCAGAAGTATTCAAACAACCCTTCCATCACCTCCATCATCCCACTACCAAAGATCAAAGCATCCAAACTATAACCCAAATACACCAACAAAAGTTTGATGACAAAAAAAGCAGCAATTTAGGTCTCAAACTCATATCCAACGTCCAATAACACTGTGATAGCTTTACAACTAGAGAAGGAAAAAAGGATGAAAATTAATAATAATCCAAAAGGTTCTCATTGAAATAGTTTAGATTCTGAGAGAAAAATGATTGCAAGAGCAAAAGTTACCAATTCCTTTTTTTAAAACTCTCTTTAATTTCGTTCCACTCTCTCCAGATAACCAAACAAAAGTAAAATAACTTGCTTTCTTTTCTTGTCTCCTTCACAATCTCTTTCAAAACTAGAAGGTGAAACAAAAGGAATGTAAGCTTTTAAAATGGGGGAGAGAATAAAAGATTAAATCATAGTGTTCAAGGCTTTATGCTGGCTAAACTAGAATGCCATACCATCTCTACTAAAGGAACAATTTGTCTGATTGAAGAATGATCCGGCTTGGCCTTATAAAAGTTAAAGGTGGCTCTAAAAATATGGAATTGAACCATCTAAAATTCAAGATGGTTTCAGTGGCTAGGGCCTGGTGGTTGGGTGTGGACAAGTCTTAAGTCGGAATTAAACAAGGATTCAGAAAGAGTTACTTGCATTACTGCACCCATAATTTGTAGAGAAAATTAACATCTCCATCAATTAATATGGGTAAGATAATGTAGTGCTGTTTATAAACATGTTTTGTTTCCCAGATGATCAAAATTACAGGGACAACAATGGTAATCCTTCATCACACTGCACTAATAAGGCTCTCGCGCAACATTCATAAAAATAAAAAAGAGAACTATCTAATTTGGATGTTAACTATCACTACTTATAAAAAAAAAAACTACTAGTTGGCCCAAAAGCTTAAACAATTAGAAAATGGTGAATTGAATAATTTAACCATTGTTTTAAAACTCCTCACTTGTGGACCTAGACTCTCCCTTACTAAGTGGTGCCCAGTACATGGGTTTTTTTAAATTAAAAAAAAAAAAAATTCGATGGGAGATCAAGTAGAGACAGAGTTCAAATTCTAAAGTCCCACTTTAGTGGAGTTTGAGACAGTTCATGGTAATCAGCCTTAACCCCCATTTTTTTTTTTTGAGAGGTTGATTCCCGAAAGCTTAAGGTGTTCGGAAATTGTGAATTCATTCATTTAACTAATATTCTAACAACCTGAAAATAATGTGGAACAAATTCAAGCAGAGTGAGTAACTCCAAAGCAATTTATAATACCTGGCATAAGCTCACTATTGGGAAACAAGTTCTGCAGCATGGCCTCTCTTTCAACAAGAAATTCCTCAGCAGTAAGAGAATCACCGATCCCAGTCTCTTCAACAAAGACCCGAGCAGCTTCTATTGCTTTCATTCCCATCATTTTTGCCTTTAGGGACCAATCAAATGGTTTATTATACCTAGCAAGTATAATTTCCTGGACTTCAGTATAGTACTTCTCAGTATCTGCATCAATATTTGTATCACATTTTAGTTTCTTCACCCAAAAATTCTCACATAAACTATGTGTGTCCCCAACACATCAAAAGCCAAATAATCTGGCATTAATGTTAAAATCTCACAACAATCAAAATATTAGAACTTTAATTACCAGCATAATTGTTGAATCAATTAGTACTACGTTGGACAAAACATGAAACAGTAGGACTATAATGTCTTCTATTATATGCAACTACAATGTTATGATAATATGCGATCTGCTAGCATAAGAAATAGAAAACAGTGTTTGATAAAATTACCGAGCAGGAGACCGTCCATGTCGAAGATGACGTGGGTGATGGGTCCTTTGCCGGAGGAATTGGCCATTGTGAAATGAGGTCTTCGTTCTTCCGAGGTTTGTGTAGAGGAAGTGAGGATTTTTTATAAATCCCAGCTTTCAAGCTTTACTGAAAACTTGGCGTGGTCTTTCCTCTCTGTTTTTGTTTTTTTTTTATTTTTATGCGCGTAGTAAAAAATTAATGAGTATAAATATTTAAGATTATTCATTTAATTTTTTTAAGGGATTATTCATTTAATTTTATTTTTAATGCGAATTGATCTCAACCTTATTAATGAATTATATTATGTGCCCATTTGGTTCAAATTTAAGGGGGCCAGAACACGCATTTTCTAGCACAAAACTCAAAATGTGTGTTTGGTAAATTTTTTCAAAAGTGCATTATACAAAATACATTTTCTAGCTCAAAGAATTTTTACGTTTTGGCACGGCAGCTTTAAGCTGTAATTGCAAAACACACAAATACATTTTCTCAAAACAAAAATATTACGGTTGATAGGTTTTTCCTTTTCCTAAATTGCCCATAATTTTTTCTACTCCTCTATTATTGCTGTGCATCTCGTCTTCTTCTTTTTTTGTGCTGCTTCTTCTTCTTCTTCTCTTCTCTCTTTTTTTCTTTTTTTTTGATTTACGTCTTACATGTCTAATCTCAAAAAAACCTTTTGAATTTGGTAGAGTTTTTGATAAATGGAAAATATGGAGAGAGAGAGAGAGAGACTTGTGTGTGTGTGGGGCTTTGTGTGGAGGAAAGTAAAAGAAAAGAAAAACAAGAAGATGAGGAAGATGTGAGCAAGTGGATAAGAAAAAAAGTGAAAAAAAAAAAAGAAGAGTTTTTGGGTTTGGTCTTTCCTTTTTGTTTTTGTTTTAATTTTTTTTATACACCTAGTAAAAAAATAATGAGTATAAATATTTAAGATTATTTATTTAATTTTTTTAAGGGATTATTCATTTAATTTTATTTTTAATGTGAATCAATCTCAACCTTATTAGAGCATTCCCGTTAAGGATGATAAATGCTAAAAGATATTTTTTTTAAGCATTTATAACCCAAATACTTATTTCATCAAAGATTGCATATACTACAAAATTTACAATACTGCTACAGTGCGCTCTCATTTTTGAGACTGCACTGTAGCAAGTTGCTATCTTTTTTTTAAAATATTTTTCTTTCTCTCTCTTTAGACTATCACTATCACTATCACTCTCACTTTCTCATTCTTGTTCTCTCTCATCTCTCTTTCTCAGATTCTCCCTCTAGTGGGTCTGATGGGTCTCGATGACTACAAGTGGGTTTGGGTCCAACGATGGAGGGTCTAATGGTGGTGGGTTCGACGATGGTTGGGGTTGGTAGAGACCGTGGATTGAGTTAGTTGAGGCTGTGGGTTGAAGATCGAGGTTGAGGATCTGGGTTAAGGTGAGGATCGGGAATCGGGGTTGCTGGGGTGGTGGGTTTTTGTGGCTATTTTGTGGTGGGTTTTCTCTGCAGTTTGTGTCGTGGGTTTTTTGTTTTGGTGGTTGGGGGTTGAGGTTGTGGTTGGTGGTGGTGGCTGTGGCTGTGGTCATGGTTATTGGTGATGAGCTTGAAAAGCTCAGGCCATGAAGATTTTGAGAGCAAATATCAAAGGGAGGGAGAAACTTCTAGATCAGGTTGAGAAAGATGGAGAGATAGTGGGAGAGAGGGAGAGTGAGAATTAATAAAAAAATGAATAAAAAACAATAAAGAAAAAATATTTAAATGAAGTGTTAAAAAAATAGAAGTTTTGATGTAAGAGATATTGTAAAGTGGTGTGTTATATGTTATAAAGATAAGTTTTGAGATGCTAAATGCTAAATTTTTTAGTAGTCTTGATGGGGATGCTCTTAATGAATTATATTATATGCTATAATTTTGTTGGTTTTAATGTCATATAATTATATAAATTTGAACGTGTTCGTAGGCCACTTGAATAATTTATTTACTTTTATATATAATAAATTTAATTTATAAAAATTAGATTTTTTTTTGGAGAAAGTGATTTATTATTCTTAAATCATGACTTTAACTATGAAATGGATTAATTATTTTATCAATTAATTATATATATATATATATATATATATTATAAGTGCACAATTGTACCCGGACCCAAAAACAAGTGTTGGGCTCAGGCCCAATGAGCCTTATGCAATAAAATTTGTAGAGTATGGTTTTGAAATCTAGGTTCGGGATGTTGGAAAATTAATTAACAGGCTAGAGTGCCACTATCTGTGCAAATGATAAACGAATATGACAAAGAGACCTCCTCGGACGTAAGCCAAGGACGAGTTGTATAAATATTCTCTTTCTATGCCAAAGTTTACAATCCTTAGTTCCTATTTTTCTCAGTAGAAGGTGCCAATCCCCCTCTCTTTCCTCTCTCTTCTCCTTACATACTTCTTCTTTTTCACTAGTTTATCCACGTGTCGTACAAATCTTTCCCTTGGATACTTGTCCCATCCACCGCCTTCTTGAAATCTTCAAACAATAGCAAGGAGGCTGAATTCTACTGTTCATAGGTCACTTCCCCATTAATGCGGCCAGGGAAGTAGATGCAGGGTCTTTAATGTGGAGGTAGCAGCCTTTTCCTTATATATTTCTCTCACATCTTTGCTTCTAAAGGGTGCTTGGATCACCTTCTTACCCATCAGTTTTTCCAGAATTTTGCCTCTAACTCGTTTAGTAAGTCCCAAGGTCATTGCTGGGCCTATCCGAGGAGACATTCCTCCTCGGACAACTCCTTGGACCTTTACAGTGCAGACTGACTTGTGGGCCTAAATGCCCTAATAAAAACAAACTGGTACCAGCCAATCAGGCCAAAAACCCAAATGTTTATTCAAGAGTTTTTACCCCCCACAATAGCCCCTCAAAACTTTATTTTGCCCCTCCCATCTGAGGAGAGAAATAGAGTTTTGATCCGACCAGCACACCTCCCACACGCTTTGTAAACCACCACGTGTGTGTGGGTCCTTTCGTTCCCTGAAAACGCTTCTGACGCTTCGAAACCTGGAATGCGCACATTTATGATCGCAAGTTACATCCTGTTCCCCACGTTCAATGGTAAGATGAACATCCAACGATCCAGGTTGGCTCTGAAAATTTGAGCGGGAGAACTTTAATTTCGAGGCCGCCTCCCGCATGTCAAAACGCCTGGAAACCCACGCCTTCATTCACTTCTTCAGAAATCACTCGTATCTAAGTGTCAATCATTACCTTTTCTCTCCAGAAGCTTGTGAAGAATCGCATAACCAACTCCCGTAAGTTTTCGCTTTTCTTTATTCATTCCTTCTCGGCTTCTGTCCTCGGCCACCATTTAAACTCCTTTTCTTCTTTTAACTTTCATTTTCACTCTCACCAAATGGGTAGGTTTAAGTGTTTGGTGGATTCTGACGCCGGTATGGAGGGTTTTAGGGCAAAGTACCAAATTCCCAATGACATAGGCTTGAGATACCGCCCAGTAGAAGCCGTAGGTAACGCTAGGAGAGACGGAGAAGTCATCATTCCCATGATTGCCTTCATAGAAGGTGGGATGACTCTCCCCATGAGAAATGTGACTAGTGAATACCTTCGCAACCATAGGTTATGCCCAGACCAGTGCGCGTCAAACGTGTTTAGGGTCCTAGGTAGTGTCGACGCTCTGAACGAGCAAATGAGCCTAAACCTCACATGGCACGACGTTGCCTATATGTACGAGTGTCACAAACTCAAAAATGTAGGATATTACATTAAATCCCGGTCTAGCATAGTTAGACTGATTTCCTTTCTTCCTAAATCCAACAAAGGCATGAAGGACGACTACCTCATCGCCTCAGGAAACTGGTATGACGGTCCTCACTGCCCAGTCGAATGGGGAGAGCCAGGTGTGACTCCTTAGGAGTTAAATTTATTAACCCGTGATTCAATCCCGTTACCTTTACCGTTTTAATTCATATTGCACACTATTACTTCTTGTCTTAATGTTTATCACTAATCTAACCATGTTTGTCTTCTCGGATGCCTTTTTTCTCACAGATAAACAACACGTACACCCACGCCTCAGCCTTTGCAACGTTGTTGACTTAAACCGTGTCCTCCGCTCTGAAGTATTTGTCAGCGATGACCTACAAGTGAGGGCTGCCCACCTGATACTGGGATATGACCCCATATCAGTGGACTTCCAAGAAATTGAAAACGCAATCATCGCGGGGGATAGACGACGCAGAAGGATATACGTGGTAAGACTAGGCTTCCTTTCTAATCGTGAACTTCCCGACGATCCCACCACCATTCTATACACACGCCCTATCGTAGCGATTCCCCTCTCGGCGCACTCCCAGACAACCGCCGTCCGAGAAGAGCAAGCGTCCTCGCAACACTCGTTGGACAAAGAGATACACCAATTTCAACTCGAGGACGTCGAAAGGCCTCAAGGAGATCCACTTGTTATTCTCTCGGACGACGAGCACGCGCCCGTTGAGACTTCGGGGATACAAGGTCTAGTGATTGCCCAGCCTGACTCTAGTTCCGAAGAAAAAGAAGAGATGGACGCTTTAAAGCAATTGATGCACAAAAGGGGCGCGAGAGTCTCCCAAAAGGGAGCAGGTGGGTTGCAGGTCCCTTCGTCCTTGCCCCCTCCTCCCTCCGATCCTAAGCCTCCCGTTGCGGAGCCTAAGAAGAAAAGGAAGGGTGAGGCCGAGGAAACAGATGGGGAGAGGCAGAAGAAGCTGAAACAACAACAACAACAACAACCCCAGCAACAAAAACCTAGCAAGGGCAAGGGACGTGCCTCTTCAGTAGAAAACAGGGAGAACAGAGACCTTGCCAAGGTGCGTCGTGCACCGGCTAACTGGTCTCCCGAGCTTAAGCTGGACGGGGCACCAATCTCTTGCCAGTCTAACATTAGGGCGTTCCAACAAGGCCATGCTCTCCACCTGGCCGATGCCTTGGAACGTCCCCTTCTTCTGCCCAAGGACATGGAAGCCCTGAACAAGATGAACCAACCCCATCTGTTCTTTTCTCTAAAAAGGGACTTGGCCCTGTTAAGTATTTGCGTCTTATCCTCGCCTTATTTTTCATTACACCTTATTGTAAGAAACATTCTTATGTACTGGAGACTTGTGTTACTAATAGTGCATTGATTTTGATATTTCACCACAGGCCATCCAGGAAGTCTTTGTTACCGAGAAGTGGATAGAGGATTCTCGGAAGAAGGCTGGACTTGAACTGGAGCTTAGGCAGGAGACCGAGAAGTCCTTAGGCCAGGCCCTTGCGCAGAATGAGAAGCTAACCACTCAGCTGGCAGAGCTAAAAAGGGAAAAGGATGGTGCCGAGGCCAACCTGAGGACAATGAGGACCCAGGTGGAGGGGCAACGCAAGCTTCTTCGTCAAAAGGATGAAGAGTTATCAAAAGCTCAACAAGAACACTCCGACTTGAAGAATGAGCTTGCCAGGATGAAGGACGAGGCTTGTACCTTCAAGGACTCCATGGAGGTTGCAAAGAAGGCCGCTTACAAGGAAGGGGTAGTGGCGACAGAAAACCAGCTAACTGAGGAGTTTGTCAGGCTGTGCCGAGAATATTGCTAGCAAGTTTGGGAGGAAGCCTTAAATGTGGCAGGGATTCCCTCAACTTCCGAGTTGAAAAAGCCCGAAAACGTTTGGCTTCCCCTAGACATCTAGGAGATAGAAGAACTTCCTCCTGTCACCCCTGCCCCTGAGACAGCACCTTCCATGCTCCCTCCTAAGATCCTAAAGCCCATTCCTGCTCCTACAGAACCTACGAGTTCCAATAAAGAGAAGGAACAAGTTGAAGGTGCCGAGGAGGCTACGAGCCAAAGCGCCGAGCCTAATGTCCCTCCACCTGTGGCAATAGACAAGGGAAAACAAGCACAGTCCTTATTCGAAGTAGAGTTGAAACGCACAAAGGCTGCTAGGACTTCGGAGCAGAACCTCCCTTCAAAAGCTTAGGGTCTAGGCTAGCTTGGACTTCTCCCTTTTCTTGCTATGTAACAAATTTTTAAATTTTTTGCTTGGAATGTACATTAACAGAAATTAATGACAAACTGTTTGGTTTGGTTTTCATTTGCCTTCCAATTTTTTAATATAATAATGCTCATCAGCACAAAAATGAATGAATGGAACAATTAACACCACTTGCAATATTTTAATTTGTCATGACTTTAAATAGAAGCACACATACTTAGCTTATACTTTGCAAATCATGACCCACGAAAAAAACATATGTGAAACAGCAATATGCAATCAAAAACTTAACTTAGAATTTAACTTGGGACGTATAGCAATCCAAGTGTTTCATTAACTCCTCAGCACTAATGTGATATGGTTTTTTGCTAATGTTCTCAAAGTAAAGGGTTCAAAGACCTGACATAACCAAACTTCATTTCTAGAACAAGTAGGATGCCAATTTTTACAAGGCATGTGGTCCGAGGACCATGCATGTCCAAGTTTTTATCTAATACTTAGAAATTGCAACTTGAGATTTTAATTTCCCCAAAGTAAAAGGTCTGTGGACCCGACATAACTAAGGTTTTGTTTAACACATGATAAAATATCAATTTTCACAAGGTATGTGGTCCGAGGACCATCCATGACCAAGTTTCTGTTTGATACTTAAAAATTGTAACTTGAAATGTTAATTTTTCCAAAGTAGAAGGTCTGTGGACCTGACATAATTAAGGTTTGTTTAGCACATGATAAGATATCAATTTCCACAAGGTATGTGGTCCGAGGACCATCCATGACCAAGTTTCTGTTTGATACTTAAAAATTGTAATTTGAAATGTTAATTTTCCCAAAGAAGAAGGTCTGTGGACCCGACATAACTAAGGTTCTGTTTAACACATGATAAGATATCAATTTCCACAAGTATGTGGTCTGAGGACCATCCATGACCAAGTTTCTATTTGATACTTAAAAATTGTAATTTGAAATGTTAATTTCCCCAAAGTAGAAGGTCTGTGGACCCGACATAACTAAGGTTCTGTTTAACACATAATAAGATATCAATTTTCACGAGGTATGTGGTCCGAGGACCATGCATGACCAAGTTTATATTTGATACTCAGAAATTGTAA
The DNA here is from genome assembly GCF_040712315.1 of Castanea sativa. Lineage (NCBI taxonomy): Eukaryota > Viridiplantae > Streptophyta > Magnoliopsida > Fagales > Fagaceae > Castanea > Castanea sativa. The sequence continues at coordinate 85,938,586 of NC_134013.1, read as the reverse complement.
CTTGAAATGTTAATTTCCCCAAAGTAGAAGGTCTGTGGACCCGACATAACTAAGATTCTGTTTAACACTTGATAAGATATCAATTTCCACGAGGTATGTAGTCCGAGGACCATGCATGACCAAGTTTTTGTTTGATACTTAGAAATTGCAACTTGAAATGTTAATTTTCCCCAAATAGAAGGTCTGTGGACTCGACATAACTAAGGTTCTGTTTAACACATGATAAGATATCAATTTTCATAAGGTATGTGGTCCGAGGACCATGCATGACCAAGTTTCTGTTTGATACTTAGAAATTGTAACTTGAAATGTTAATTTTCCCAATGTAGAAGGTCTATGGACCCGACATAACTAAGGTTCTGTTTAACACATGATAAGATATCAATTTTCACGAGGTATGTGGTCCGAGGACCATGCATGATCAAGTTTCTGTTTGATACTCATAAATTGTAAGAGATAAACCTAAGTACATATTGATAATTTGAACCACGAACGATAAAAGTGCTTTTTATTAATAATAATACCTTTGTAGGTTGTTTACATTCCAGGGGCGTTGTACAATTTTTTCATCTAGATCAGCTAATCGATATGATCCTATGCCTGCAACAGAGATGATCTGATAGGGTCCTTCCCAATTTGGTCATAACTTTCCCCATGCTGGGTTTTTGGTCATACCCTCGTTTAAGCTTCTGCTAATAATAAGCCATTTGGACCATAGCGGCCTCTCGCCGTTCCTCAACCAAATCCAGGCTTTTCTCCAGGAGACCATTGTTATTTTCTGGGCTAAAAGAACTCGTCCTTAGCGTGGGGAAACCAGATTCTAAAGGTATCACCGCCTCGGCCCCATAAGTCATAGAGAATGGTGTTTCTCCAATGGACCTGCGCGGCGTAGTCCGATACGTCCATAAAACATGTGGTAGCTCCTCTACCTATCTACCCTTCGCGTCATCCAGCCTCTTCTTGAGTCCACTGACTATGACTTTGTTAACGGCCTCGGCTTGCTCATTTCCCTGACGATAAGCTGGGGTGGAGTATCTGTTTGTGATGTCCATGTCACTACAATACTTTCTAAAAGCCCTACTATCAAATTGAACGCCATTATCTGAAATAAGTGTATGGGGTACCCCAAATCTAGTGATAATATTTTTCCAGATAAACTTCTTGGAGTCGATATCCCTAATATTTGCTAAGGGCTCAGCTTCGACCCACTTGGTGAAGCAGTCGGTTCCCACAAGTAGCCACCTTTTGTTTCCTATAACCCTCAGAAAAGGCTCTACTATATCCAATCCCCACTGAGCGAAAGGCCAAGGACTGGACAAAGGATTAAGGACTCCCTTAGGCTGATGAATGTTAGTAGCGAACCTTTGGCATTGGTCACACTTTCTCGCGTATTCTTGAGCTTTCCTCTGCATATTAGGCCACCAATATCCCTGAGTCAGAGCCCTATGGGCTAAGGACCTTCCCCCAGTATGGCTTCCGCAAATTCCCTCATGCAATTCTTCCAAAAGTGCCTCCATTGACTCAGGGTGTACACATAACAAGTATGGTCCGGAGAAGGGGCGTTTATACAATTTTTAATCCTCGGACAGCCAGAAACGAGGCGCCTTTCGACGAATCTTATCTGCTTCAGACTTGTCCTTGGGAAGAATGTCACTTTTTAGAAAAGTTACCACAGGGTCGATCTAACTAGGTCCGAGCCTTATCAGATGTATACGGACGGCACTTGCAGTGGTCAGAGTTAGTTCTAGCAAGTCTTCAACGAGAATAATCCTAGGCAAACACTGAGCCGAGGATGTCACTAAAGTGGCCAACGAGTCTGCATGTGTGTTTCCACTTCTAGAAACGTGAGAAAGGATAAAAGAATCAAACTCGGATTGTAAACACCTGACCTGGGTCAGGTACTCTTGCATTCTTGGATTCCTAACTTCCATGGTCCCTGTCATTTGGCCTATGACTAACTGAGAATCCGAAAACATATGAACTTTCTTTTCCCCCATTCTACGTACCATATTCATACCAACCAAGACCGCTTCGTACTCGGCCTTATTATTAGTGGCCGAGAACGCCAATCTCAATGATTTTTCAAAGACAATTCCCTCAAGGGACACCAAAACAAGTCCAACCCCAGACCCCCTTTGGTTGGCTACCCCATCAACATACACGTTCCAAATCGGTGGCCCTTTGCTTGTGATCATGCCAACTGATTTTTCATCCATGTGTAATTCCTTTGCAGTTTCTTCTAATGATGGTTCGGCGAACTCTGCCACCAGATCCGCGAGAACTTGGCCCTTCACCGAGGTTCGTGCCATGTATTTGATATCAAAAGCTCTCAGAATAATTCCTCACTTGGCTACCCTCCCCGAATAGTCAACACTTCACAATACTGACTTGAGAGGCAGTTGAGTCAAAACCACCACAGTGTGGGACTGGAAATAGTGAGGAAGCTTCTGCGTGGTATGGACTACAGCCAGAATTGCCTTCTCTAAAGGCAAATAACGCACTTTAGCTTTATTCAAAGATTTGCTGACATAATAGAGCTGTCTCTGTACCCTGCCGTCGTCTCTTACAAGGACCAGGCTGACTGCATGGACGGCCATAGCTAGGTATGCAAACAGGATTTCATCAACCTACGGCTGAGACATAATGGATGGCCAAGAAAGATATTCTTTAAGTTGCTCGAAAGCTAAAGCACACTCCTCGGTTCACTGGAATCCTTTCCATTTATTCAACAGTTGGAAAAAAGGTCTGCACCTGTCAGTTGAGCGAGAGATAAACCTGCTGAGGGCGGCGGTCATTCCGGTTAACTTCTGAACTTCCTTTGGATTCCGAGGTGATTGTAAGCCTTGGATGGCTCTAACCTGCGCCAGATTCACCTCTAGCCCTCTATGAGTCATCATGTAGCCCAGAAACTTTCCGGAACCCACCCCAAAAGAACACTTTGAGGCGTTAAGGCGAAGCTTGTACTTCCTAAGTATTTGAAAGGTGTCGTCGAGATCTTTTACATGCATAGGCACTGCCTTACTCTTTACTACCATATCATCCACATATACCTCAATGGTTTTTTCAAGTTGCGATTCAAACATTCTAGTCATCATCCTTTGGTAAGTAGCCCCGGCGTTTTTCAACCCGAATGGCATTACTTTATAGTGATAGTTCCCTGTTGGAGTAATGAAAGCAGTCTTCTCTTAATCACCCGCCGCCAATGAAATTTGGTGATAACCTTAGAAGGCATTTAAAAAGCTCATCCGAGGATGCCCGACCGTGGCATCCACAAGTTGATTGATGCGTAGCATCGAGAACGAGTCCTTTGGGCAGGCTTTGTTTAGGTCTGTAAAGTCCACGTATACCCTCTATTTCCCATTCTTCTTTTTCACCACGACTGTGTGCGCCAACCATTCTGGGTAGAAAACTTCTTTAATAGCACCAGCCCTTTTGAGCTCAAGCACCTTTTCTTTGACAGCCTCGTAATGCTCTTTGGAGGATCACCGAGGTGGTTGCCTCCTAGGAACAACAGCAGGGTTGACGTTCAAATGATGACAAATGAAGCTTGGGTCAACCCCCGGGGCCTCATAAGGATCCCAGGCGAAGACATCTATATTGTCTTTCAAAAACTTGACTAATTCCATTTTCTCCTAGTGTGGTAATTGTATCCCCACTTGAAAGAACCTCTCGGGATCATCGGCTATTAGAAACCTCTCCAAATCTTCACACATGGCTTCCTCTGCTGTCACCGCATCGGAGGCATCCAGAGTTGTTAATTGCTATAAGTCCTTCATAACCGAGGTCGAGGACTCTGATTTGGCTTGATGCAGTACTGCAGCCGATATGCATTTCCTTGCCACTGCTTGGCTACCAAGAATTTCTTTCGATGAGTCCCCCCGAAGGGAATTTTACTTTAACATGCAAAGTTGAGGAGACAGCACCCAAAGCGTGCAACCAAGGCCTGGCAAGGATGGCCGTGTATGGGGAATATGTGTCAACCACAATAAAATCCACCTCGACCGTTTCCGAGCCAGACTGTACAGACAATCGAATTTGTCCCTTTGGTATGACAGCCTTCCCTTCGAAGCTTATCAGTGGGGAGTCATAAGGAGTGAGATCCTCCAGTTTTAACCTTAGCCCTTTGAATAAGTCAGGATACATAATATCCGCGCCGCTGCCTTGATCGATCATCACCCTTTTGACGTTGTAATTCCCTATCCTCAAAGTGACCACCAGGGTGTCATCATGGGGTTGGATGGTCCCAACCTTATCCTCCTCCAAGAACCCCAAGACAGGCACAGTCCCTCTAATTCTTTTCGGCTTCGAGCCCAACTCCTCGGCCTGGGAGTGTGATACCGCCATCACCCTGGTAGGACATGAACCGGTCCTGCCAGGTGCAGCAAAGATGACATTAATCGTTCCCAAGGGTGGCCGAGATGAGTTGTTCTTCTGATTATTTGAACCTGACTGACTGCCTTGCCCGTTAGGTTGGTATAGGTGTTGCTTCAATTTTCCCTCGCTAACAAGCTGCTCTAGATGGTTCCAGATGGTCCTACAATTCTCAGTAGTATGACCCACGTCCTGATGGTACTGGAAAAAAAGATTCTGATTCGGTTTCGTAGGGTCCCCTGCCATCTTACTGGGCCATTTGAAGTAGGGTTCCTTACGGACTTTCTCCAGTAGATGGTGCACTGGTTTTCGGAATACAGTATTAGCTGCTTGAGGAGTGGCTGAGCCGGACTGCCCAGAGTAATCTCTCATCGGCTTATTGTTATGGTACCTGTCTGACCTGAAATCCCTTCTCTCCTGCGGGATAACCTTCGCTTTACCCTTACCCTGCTGTTGATCTTCCTCAACCTTTTTGTACCCGTCAATGCGGTCCATGAGGCGACGTACACTCTGTACGGGCTTCTTGGTCAGGGATTTCCTTAAATCATGATTAGTGGGAAGACCCACTTTAAAAGTATTAATTGCCACCTCGTCAAAATCTCCATCTATCTCATTGAACATCTCCCAATACTTGTCGGAGTAGGCTTTCAGTGTCTCACCCTCCCTCATGGCCATAGATAATAGCGAGTCCAACGGTCGAGGAACTCTGCTGCATGTAATGAACCAAGACGCGAATGCTCTAGTAAGTTCCCTGAACGAACCGACAGACCCCGACTTTAGTCCATTGAACCATCTTATAGCAACAGGTCCTAGGCTAGAAGGAAAGACTTTGCACGTCAAGGTTTCATTGTGAGAATACACCGCCATCCTCTGATTAAAGTGGCTCACATGTTCCACCAGGTCTGTTCGGCCATTATAAATGGTGAAGGTGGGCTGGGTGAACCGTCTAGGGAGCCTTCCATTCTCAATCCTGCGTGAGAAGGGTGATTTGGAGAGTTGGTGTAACGCTCGGCTCATAGCATCATTCCCCAAGCCCCTGGAAGGAAGCTTCCTATGCTTACGACCTGGTAGGTCATCCTCTTCGCGAGAGAAGGTTTCGCTAGGGGGAGTCCTGGACCTTGAACTGTAACTGCTTCCCCGAGATTCCCCTGAAGAAGGATTGGATGGGGGTGAAGCCCGCCTTCGTCTGACATGGCGTAGCTTCTTCTTGAGGTGGTCAATCTCCCTCTGCATGGCCTTGGCATCATCCTCATGGGTGGCACTGCCTCCGTTGCGCGTATGACTCGCGCCAGGATATACGGTATGAACACTTCCCTCTCGATCCCTCCGGCATTCAAGACGCTCAAAAAGATCTTTGGGCTGTGATCCCTATGATTCTGCATAATGCGAACCCAAGCCTGCCATGATGTTTCAATTCCTTCAACGCTAGATTTCCCACAAACGGCGCCAATTGTAAGTGCACAATTGTACCCGGACCCAAAAACAAGTGTTGGGCTCAGGCCTAATGAGCCTTATGCAATAAATTTTGTAGAGTATGGATTTGAAATCTAGGTTCGGGATGTTGGAAATTTAATGAACAGGCTAGAGTGCTACTATTTGTGCAAATGATAAACGAATATGACAAAGAGACCTCCTCATACGTAAACCGAGGACGAGTTGTATAAATATTCTCTTTCTATGCCAAAGTTTACAATCCTTAGTTCCTATTTTTCTCAATAGAAGGTGCAGATCCCTCTCTCTTTCCTCTCTCTTCTCCTTACATACTTCTTTTTCTTCACTGGTTTATCCACGTGTCGTACAAATCTTTCCCTTGGATACTTGTCTCATCCACCGCCTTTTTGAAGTCTTCAAACAATAGCAGAGAGGCTGAATTCTACTGCTCATAGGTCACTTTCCCATTAATGCGGCCAGGGAGGTAGATGCAGGGTCTTTAATGTGGAGGTAGCAGCCTTTTCCTTAGATATTTTTCTCACATCCTTGCTTCTAAAGGGTGCTTGGATCACCCTCTTACCCATCAGTTTTTTCAGAATTATGCCTCTAACCCGTTTAGCAAGTCCCAGGGTCATTGCTGGGCCTATCCGAGGAGACATTCCTCCTCGGACGACTCCTCGGACCTTTACAGTGCAGACTGACTTGTGGGCTTAGAGACCCTAATCAAAACAAACTGGTACCAGCCAATCAAGCCCAAAACCCAAATGTTAATTCAAGAGTTTTTACCCCCACCCACACACACACACACACATATATATATATATATTTATATTTACACACATTAATTTGATAACTTAAGAACTTATTTATAAACTTACGCAAATTAATATTTAGTCTATATAACTATATATATATATATATGTATGCATATAAAAAAATAACAATATTATATATATATATATATTTAAATTGATTTCGTGCTCACAAGTTTGTACATAATTACATGGTGCATGATCCTGTAGTTATATGAAATCAAAAGTCCAAAATGTTACAAGGAATCTCACTGACTTTAATAAATATTTACAGAATCAAGACTCATTTTTCACTTAATTAATGGGATAACTATTAAACCATTCTGTCATTGCCTTAGTTGCTAGATATTGGAAAGGGAATTTAGTTTTTGCTCTGTCAAAATGAGTGAAAACCAACTTCCCTTTCTAAGCAACGGTTAAGGTAATTATCTGGGTAGCTAGCCATGGCCTTGCTATGATTGTAATCAAAAGCAATGCCTAAGCTTGTATAGAAGCTCTTTTTATGAGTTTATCCCCTTTTGATGCAATGCCTTGGAGAATTTTAGTCATATTTATTGATACTTTCAGCTGGGTTTCGCACAGTCAGTTTCTTTCAAATGGAACCTTAGTGAAGGAAATAAAGCAGCCCATGAGTTTTTTGCTGAATAGAAGCCCATGTTTTTTTTTGGCTGAATAGCAGCCCATGTTTTAGTCTCTTTTAGTGTTTTAAGAATAAGGTTTCTAGTTTTTGGGTTGTAAGCTATGCTCCAAGCCCCTTTAATGGATGTTATCTTTATTGGAGCAAGCCCTTTTCTTCTTCTTCTTCTTCTTCTTTTTTGTTTTTTTTGTTTGAATAAAAGCTTCAGCTGATCATTAAAATTAAAAAAAAAACCTTATAAATTATCACTTAACATTGTTTTTAGAATAACTTATGAATTAGCATAAAAGACATCATCTAATGTGTCATCATGCTCGTGCATCATTATTCTCACAATGCACATCCCTTCAATTATATTTGTATCCCTTTGAGCTCAAAAATTAAGCACTACTAGTCGAATTTGAGCTTGATATCAAGTGGTGCTTATGATAATCTCATTACATGTTGAGTCTGTCTGGGAATAATTTCTCTAATTTATTGCTAAAAATATTGTAAATAAAAAGTAAAAATAAAATAAAATAAGTGTATGATTTACGTGAAACTTGCAGATTGTAGGAAAAATAAGTAATAAATTAGCTTATAAGTGCATTTCAATTTGACACATTATAATTATAAGAGAAAAATTAATAACTAATATACACAATAATAAGAGAAAAAATATTTAAACAAATGGTTCTTAGAAAATCAATAAATAATATCACTTAACTTTTTTTTTGGGAGAATCATTTAACTATAAGCCTCTGTTTCGATGCCAATAAAAAATATTTTATTATTCAGCTTATTATTTCTACTATTCATGACCCACGATACTTTTTGTTACTATTCATAAGCCTCAGTCTACTATTTCAGCTAACTTTTACTTTTATCTATAATATTTTCAATTTTAACAAAATAAGCGGTATCCAAACAAACCCCTAAAACTATTCTTTTTTAAGCCTTTATATAATTGAGTAAAAAAAAGCCTTTATATAATTATTATTCGGTAAAACATTAGGATCAATACTTTTGTTTATTAGATCCATCAGACTAATGACACGTATCTTTTTTTTAAAACACAATCCACATGTCATGACTTGTAACTCCAATCAAAATTTTCAAATTTTTAGCCAAAACCAAACGCGGTCTTTTCGAGTTTAATTTGTGTTTTTTCCGTCGGCGCTCAAAAGTGTGTTTTCTCACAGAGACAAAAAGTTCCCACCAAAAAGGCAAAATCGTCTCGATCCGCACCTTCAAATTTCCACCAATGAAATCCAAACACTAAAAAATCCAACGGCCAAAAACCCCTACACTTATAATTCACACGGATCGCTCCATCAGCGAACGGCCACAGCACCACCCCTACCCATTATATATACCCTCCAACCTTCTTCCTCACATTTCCATCCCAAACAGAAACAACAAATCAATCTCTCAAAAACAAAGAGTAGAGAGAGAAAATGTCAGGAAGAGGAAAAGGAGGCAAGGGTTTGGGAAAGGGAGGAGCGAAACGGCACCGTAAGGTTCTGAGGGATAACATCCAGGGAATTACGAAGCCTGCCATTCGGCGTTTGGCCAGGCGTGGCGGAGTCAAGCGTATCAGCGGGCTCATCTACGAGGAGACACGTGGCGTCCTCAAGATCTTCTTGGAGAACGTGATTCGCGATGCTGTGACCTACACCGAGCACGCTCGCCGCAAGACTGTTACCGCCATGGATGTTGTTTACGCTTTGAAGAGGCAGGGCAGGACTCTCTATGGTTTTGGGGGTTAAGGAGGGAGGTTAGAGTTAGGGTTAGGGTTTAGTATTTTGGATTGTGTTTCGAAATTAGGGGTTCTGTTGTAATTGGAAATTGATTGTTAATCGACTGATTTTCTTGCTACTCTCTTCCATCCAATTATTTTGGTATTTGCTTTGTTTTGAGTTTATACTATGTATGAAATTATGAATAGAATCTTATTAGTTGGTGTTTTTAATTGGCTGAAGAATTAAGGAACATATGGAAATTCTTTGCTTACTGAGATTTGGGTTCAATTGTATGTTAAAACACATCCCAACGAGGTTCACCGAACCATACATTTGATATTGGGTTTGAATTTCTAAGTATAGTCATACATGAGCTATTTTTGCACATTTGCCAAGGTTCTGAGTGTACACAAAACTCTAAAAAGGTTTTGTATGTAACTAACTCTCAATTTGTTTTCATAAATGTTAAATTGTTTAAATGGTGAATAAAAATGTTACAGATTTTTATGTTGGGTAAAATATAGTTATCATTTTTGAGATATGGGCTAATGAAAGTCAGATTCATAACTTTTTAAAGTTGAATCAACTGTCTCTAAACCCAAATTTGACTTTAAACGATTGAAACAACTTGGTCTTTAAACCCAATTTTGACTTAAGGTAATATTCATTGGTCTTTAGCATAACCCTTATGCAATTTCCCTGTTAATCTTGACTCAAGTTTGTTGAAGTTTAATAAGATATGTTTTTTAAGTCCATTATGAAGTACTAATTTTTCAAAAATTGCGTTTACAATATTATTATAGAAAGCAGCACAGGTATATAGAAATATGGTGTATAAAAGAAGCACGAGCTTATCAGAATGTGAAGAAGCTTTTTTTATGAAGTTTTATCAGAACAAGTTATGGACCATAAATGAGTCTGCGTGTGCATTAGAAGAGGAAAATGAATCCTTCCAAGCCCTCTGGGGCTTCCAAAAATACTTTGCTACAATGTAACGCACCTAGGGTGTCCAACGCCATGAGTACTGTGGGTTTAAGTGGGTTGGGTCAATGATCACGCGTGAGACCCTCTCTTTTTTGTTCATAATTAAAAAAAAAAAAAAAAATCTTACAACATAATTTAATCGAACCTGGTCAAAATAAGAAAACAGGTTGGGTTGAACCTTTGAAAAGCCTAAATGCCTGGTCCAAGTCCACGTCTATGTCTCTAGCACCATATTTGGGATGATTGCTGTGCTTGCTGCAATTACAATTTACAAGTAAGTTGGAAGTTCAAATATATGGTTAAAATTTGTAGCATTGGACTGGGCTGAAGTTCCAAAATTTCCTAAAATGCAGTGAGATCATCCAAAGGCGGGTTAAATTAGAGAGGGGAATCCAAGCCCAGACAGACAATATTTTTTTGAAGTCCAATTATTTGGCCAATATGGATTTAACTTTTTGATTTATGGCCTTTTTTAGGGAAACAATCCAAAGAGGGATTAAATTAGAGTGGGGAATGCAGGCCAGACGCTGACAATTTTTGCTTTCAATATTTTGAAGTCCAATGCGCCTGGGTGCGGTGCATTGGTAGGAGTCCTGCACTTGGTCATGCTTACGAGTTTAGAAATTTTTAGGTTTGAGTTTTGTGTTTCGCAAAAATATTGTGCCATGACAATGATAGCCTTAATGTGCTCAGGGTGCTTCATGCTATCAATAGCAGGTTTAAGTGAGCCGAGTCAATGATCACAAGTGTGAGGTCCTTTTTGTTAAAAAAAAAATCAAAATTTTTTTTTTGAAGTCCGATTATTTGGAAAAGGGATTTAACATTTTGATTATTAACACTTTCTAGTATTTTCAATAGAGACATTAGTGAATTCAGCTCCTCTCCAATTTTAATGTCTAATATTATCTCTTGTTTTTAAACAAATGAAGAAAACGTAGTAGCATCTACAAAATCTAATGGTGAAAAAACATAGTCACATCACAACACTCTTTATTTCTTTTACTCGCATTCTTCAACAATAAACCCACCGAGTGTCATTTATTTCTCTTTTATTTGCATTCTTCAGCAGTAAACCCACTCCCCTTGGTAGCGGATGAAAGGTTTGGCGGCATCCCAAGAGAGGAAGACAATCCATAAGCACAAACAAAAAAGAAGAAATTATAGTGATTTTTAAAATAAAGAAAGAAAAAGGCAAGAGCTTACTTTATTTTCATTTATTTCAAGCCTCCATCTTTATGTTTCTTGAATTGAATTCAGATAAGTTTTAAATTTATTCAATTCCAACATATATTGAAGTATTAAACTGAGTAAAAGCAAAGTCAAAAGCTTAATATGAATTTTAATTAAAAGTGTAATTTACATTTTAACTCTCTTTTTATCAAAATAGGTTATGGACAAGAGAAAAAGAATTAAGAATCCATATGCAATAGAGACAAAAGTTCCCACCATAAAGCAAAATCGCCTCGATCCGCATCCTTTAAATCTTCCACCAATGAAATCCAATCTCAAAATATCCAACGGCCAAGATCCCCCCACTTATAGTTCACACGGATCGGTCCCTCATCCAACGGCCACACCGCCACCCCCTCCCCTTATATAATCGCACTTCTTTCTCACATTCCCATCAAAAACAGAAACAACAAATCAATCTCTCTAAAACAGAGTCAGAGAGAGAAAAAAAAAATGTCAGGAAGAGGAAAGGGAGGCAAGGGTTTAGGAAAGGGAGGAGCGAAACGGCACCGTAAGGTTCTGAGGGATAACATCCAGGGAATCACCAAGCCTGCCATTCGGCGTTTGGCCAGGCGTGGTGGAGTCAAGCGTATCAGCGGGCTCATCTACGAGGAGACACGTGGCGTCCTCAAGATCTTCCTGGAGAACGTGATTCGCGACGCTGTGACCTACACCGAGCACGCTCGCCGCAAGACTGTTACCGCCATGGATGTTGTTTATGCTCTGAAGAGGCAGGGCAGGACTCTCTATGGTTTTGGAGGCTAAGAAGGAGGATAGAGTTAGGGTTAGGGTTTAGTATTTGGGTTGTTTCAAATTAGGGGGTTTTTGTTGTAAATTGGACTTAATTGATGTTGATTTAAGTGAATCATGAATAGACTGATATGAATTTTAAACTTTCATGCTATTCTCTTTCAATGGTTTTGCTATTTTGTTTGTCTGAGTTTAAACCATGATAGTTCTTGTTTGGTGCTGTATTTGCAGGTCCTAATTGGATTCCAATTTTGTTACCTGGATTGGGATAATTAGTTGTTATATATAATTTGAACCTGAAATATGAGCTTTGATGGAATTGGTTCTTGTTTAAAAACTGGGATTCATTTAGGGCTTGAGGAATTTCTGTTAGCGAAATTGGATAAAGATTTTGCATTCATGAAACTGCCCAGAACAGTGTCTAAACTGAGAAATCAAAGATCTAGCATGAGAACTAGGTTTCATCTTTTAAGAAAAGCACAAGTACATGATCTAGATTGAGGTCTTTTATTAGTTTTCAATAGTTGGCTGAACGACCTTCCTTTTTGATGTACAAATTGGTCATCAGCAGCTTTGAGGAACATGTGGAATATTTCTTTAGTAAGCAAGGTGGGAGTGAGATTTGGGTTCAGTTGTATGTTAAAACATCCCAACAAGGCTTCACCAAACCATACGCCTTCCAGAAGAGAGAACGGGGGTTTGAATTTCTAAGTTCATTCACGAGCTATTTCAAAATTCTTAAAATTTTAACACTGACCAAAGTTTCCAAATCTAAAAAGCTTTTGAATGTAAGCAACTCAATTTGATTATTATTATTATTATATTTTTTGTAATTGTTTATTTATACATAAAATAATACATGGTCAATAATGTTACAGTTCTGTCTTGGGTAAAATATAGTTAATAAAAAATGTTACAGATTTTAAAACTCACCAACTTGGTTCTTAAATACTGACCAACTTGGTTCTTTTAATCGGTTACTCTTTTTTTCCTTTGTCTCATAGTGATTTAAGGAGTTGGTCCTGATGCTGTTGACTTTATTTCACCATTTTGTATTTTACAAAAAAATCAAGAGGCACATTTGTTTATGTTTTTTTCTATGTAGTGTCTAAATGACAGTCGATTAAAGATGGGTAAAGATATCCAATTTTTCTGTTAATCTTGATTCTAGTTGAAGTTTTAGGATTTTTTTTTAGCCCACGTTGTATAAGGAACAAGTTGGGTTGAACCTTCGAAAAGCCTATAAGCCTGGTCCAAGTCCACGTAGCCTTAAGTTGAAAGTTAAAAGTTCAAATATTAGTAAAAGTTTTAGCTTTGGACTGGGCTGAAGTTCAGTATATTAATAGGTTCTTCCTTAGCCATCTTAAACTGACGTGGCCGAAGTTTTCAGGTGCCAAACGGGCCTAAACTTCCTATAATGCAGACAATCCAAAGGCGAATTAAATTAGAGATTCAGCAAAAAAAAAAAAAAAACAAGAAAAAGGGTGGGGACTCCAGGGCCAGACAGAGAAATTTTTGGTTTCATTATTTTGAGTCTACGTGTGCGTTAGAAGAGGAAAAAGAATCCTTCCATGCCCTCTGGGGCTTCCAAAAATACTGTGCCACAATGTAACGCACCTAGGGTGTCCAACGCCATGAGCCCTGTGGGTTTAAGTGGGTTGGGTTAATGATCACGCGTGAGACCCTCTCTTTTTTGTTCATAATTATATATATAAAAAAAAATCCTTCCAACATAATCCAATGGTTGGGTTGAACCTTCGAAAAGCCTAAAAGCCTGGTCCAAGTCCATGGCTCTGTCTCTAGCACCATATTTGGTATGATTGCTGTGCTTGCCGCAATTACAATTTACAAGTAAGTTGGAAGTTCAAATTTATAGTTTAAAAGTTATAGCTTTGGACTGGGCTGAAGTTCCAAAATTTTCAGGCGCTAAACGGGCCAAAATGTCCTATGATGCAGTGAGATCATCCAAAGGCGGATTAAATTAGAGAGGGTAATCTAGGCCCAGACAGACAATTTTTTTGAAGTCCAATTATTTGGGCAATATGGATCTAACTTTTTGATTATTGGCCCTTTTTAGGGAAACAATCCAAAGAGGGATTAAATTAGAGTGGGAATCAAGGCCAGACGCTGACTATTTTTGGTTTCAATAGTTTGAAGTCCGATGCGCCTGGTGCGGTGCATTGGTAGAGTCCCACGCTTGGTCACACTTGTGAGTTCAGGAGTTGCTAGATTTGAGTTGTGTGTTTTGTAAAAATATTGTGCCATGACAATGGTAGTCTTAATGTGTTCAGGGATGCTCCATGCCATTAATTACAGATTTAAGTAAGCCAGGTCAATAATTACACGTGTGAGGTTATTTTTTGTTCATTAAAAAAAATCAATTGTTTTTTTTAAGTCCGATTATTTGGGAAATGGATTTAACGTTTTCTTGTTTTTAAACAAATAAAGAAAACGTAGCATCTACAAAATCTAATAGTGAAAAAACAGTCACTTCACAACATTGTTTATTTCTTTTACTTGCATTCTTTAGCAATAAACTCACCAAGTGTCGTTTATTTCCCTTTTACTTGCATTCTTCAGCAGTAACCCCACTCCACTTGGTAGTGGATGAAAGTTTTGGCAGCATCCTAATAGAGGAAGACAATCCATAAGCACAAAAAAAAAAAAAAAATTTATAGTAATTTTAAAAATAAAGAAAGAAAAGGGAAAAAATTTACTTTAATTTAATTTATTTCAAGCCTCTGTCTTCATGTTTGTTCAATTGAATTCAAATAAGTTTTAAATTTACTCAATTCCAACATATATTGAAGTATTAAACTGAGCAAAAGCAAAGTAAAAAGCTTAATATGAATTTTAATTAAAGGGGTAATTTACATTTTAACTTTCTTTTTATCAAAATAGGTTATGGACAAGAATCAAGAAATGAACATGTGTGTGAACCAGAAGAGGAAAAAGAATTATAAAGCAAAATCGCCTCGATCCGCATCCTTTAAGTCTTCCACCAATGAAATCCAATCTCTAAAAATCCAACGGCCAAGACCCCCACACTTATAGTTCACACGGATCGCTCCCTCATCCAACGGCCACACCACCACCCCCTCCCCTTATATAAACCCACGAACCTTCTTTCTCACATTCCCATCTAAAAACAGAAACAACAAATCAATCTCTCAAAAACAAAGAGTTAGAGAGAAAAAAATGTCAGGAAGAGGAAAGGGAGGCAAGGGTTTGGGAAAGGGAGGAGCGAAACGGCACCGTAAGGTTCTGAGGGATAACATCCAGGGAATTACGAAGCCTGCCATTCGGCGTCTGGCGAGGCGTGGCGGAGTCAAGCGTATCAGCGGGCTCATCTACGAGGAGACACGTGGCGTCCTCAAGATCTTCCTGGAGAACGTGATTCGCGACGCCGTGACCTACACTGAGCACGCTCGCCGCAAGACCGTTACTGCCATGGATGTTGTTTATGCTCTGAAGAGGCAGGGCAGGACTCTCTATGGTTTTGGAGGCTAAGAAGGAAGTTAAGAGTTAGGGTTAGGGTTTAGTATTTGGGTTATGTTACAAATTAGGGGGGGTTTTTGTTGTAATTGGACTTAATTGATGCTGATTTTAAGTGAATCATGAATAGACTGATATGAATTTTAAACTTTCATGCTATTCTCTGATATCAATTATTTTGCTATTTGTTTGTTTGAGTTCAAACCATGAGAGTTCTTGTTTGGTGCTGTATTTGCAGGTCCTAATTGGATTCCAATTTTGTTAGCTGGATTGGGATAATTAGTTGTTATATATAATTTTGTTACCTGGATTGGGATTCCAATTTTGTTACCTGGCTGAACGACCTTCCTTTTTGATGTACAAATTGGTCATCAGCAGCAGCAGCTTTGAGGAACATATGGAATTTTACTCTAGGAAGCAAGGTGGGAAGTGAGATTTGGGTTCAATTGTATGTTACTTAAAACATCCCAACGAGGCTTCACCAAACCATACGCCTTCCAGTAGAGAGAACGGGGGTTTGAATTTCCAAGTTCATACACGAGCTATTTTAGAATTCTTAAAATTTCAACACTTACCAAAGCTTCCAATCTAAAAAAGCTTTTGAATGTAAGCAACTCAATTTGATGTTTTTTCTACTCTCTCTCTCATAGTGAATAATGACTTGGTCCTGATTGGCATTAGCCTAAACTTTAGGGTGTTAATTGTATTTCACCATTTTGTGTTTTACAAAAAAAAAAAATCAAGAGGCAGATTTGTTTATTTTTATTTTTTTGTGTATAGTGTCAAGTGTCTAAATGATGGTCGATTAAAGATATGTAAAGATATCCAATTTTCCTGTTAATCTTGACTCTAGTTTATTGAGGTTTTAGGATTGTGTTTTTATAGCCCACGTTGTATAAGAAACAAGTTGGGTTGAACCTTCGAAAAGCCTAAAAGCCTGGTCCAAGCCCACGGCTATGTCTGTAGCTGCAAGTCCACGTAGCCTTAAGTTGAAAGTTAAAAGTTTTTTCTTTGGACTGGGCTGAAGTTCAGGATATTAGGAGGTTCTTCCTTAGGTCATCCTTAAATTGATGTGGCCAAAATTTTTAGGTGCCAAACGGGCCTTAACTTCCTATAATGCAGATAGTCCAAAGGCGAATTAAATTAGAGTGGGTAATCATTTTCACCCCAAAAAAAAAAAAAAAATTAGGGTGGGGACTCCAGGCCCAGACAGAGACAAATTTTTGGTTATTGTTTTGAAGTCCAATTATTTGGGCAACATGGATTTAACTTTGTGATAATTCATACTTTTTAGTGTTTTAAGTAGAGATATCAATGAGTTTGACTCCTTCCGTTTTAATGTCTCCTGGTATTTCCAGATTTAAATAAGTATCCGTTTGGATACAGGGACTACGTCCAACGTTTGCATTTCACTTTTTTTTTTTTTTTTTAGAGATTTCAATGGGTTTCGTTCATTGTTCACGAGACTTACAAATGTCTTTTTTAAATAAAATTTTTATTAAAAATTAGTCTTATAGCACTATTAACATATTTTAAAATTATTTTGTTATAAAATTTTCAATTTTCTACTTTTAACTTTTAGCAAAATAAACGACATTTAAACCTACCTTATAGGAAGAAAACACCACGTCTACAAAATCTAAATGGTGAAAAACATAGCCACATCACGACATCAGCCCACACATCATTGCACTTGATAGTGGATGAAAAGAATCGTCGGAAATCGTGCTAGAAAGGGAGACAACCAATAAGCACAAACAAAGAAGAAATTATATTGATTTTAAAAATAATTAAATAAAGAATAAAAATGAAGAAAACTTATTTCATGCCTCTAACTTTAACGTTTGTTTGTTCAATTGAATTTAAATAAATTTCAAATTTATTCTATTCAGACATATATTGTAATGGGCAAATGCAAAATTAAAAGATGAATACAAATTTCAATCAAATTTTGAGTATGCAATTTGTATGTTACCGACAAAAAATGAATATGCGTGTGAACTAGAAGAGGAAAAAGAATTTAAGAATCCATAGGCAATAGTGATTGATCCTTCACTTTCCATCTTACAATTTATTAATCGATGACATTGCCGCTGAAGTAGATGAAGTGGTGAACTTTTTCAAAATAAGAACACAAGTTGGGTTGAATTTCTGGGCATCTACATCGATGTTTTCTGACCTTGAAAAGCCTAAATGCGTGGTCCCAAGTCCACGGCTGTCTAACACTATATTTGGGATGATTGTTGTGCTTGCTTCACGCTCACGTAGCCATAAGTTGAAAGTTCAAACAATTAGTCAAAGCTTTGGACTGGACTAAAAGTTCAGGACAGAATAGGTTTTTCTGAAGATTAGCCTAAATTGGCATGGCCTAAATTTTCAGTTGCTAACGGGCCAAAACTTCCCATAATGCGGTGAGAAAATTTTTGGTGTCATTATGTTGTATTCCAACTATTTGGTATACATGGGTTTTGTGATTATTGACACTTTTTAATGTTTCTAATAAAGATGTCCATAGTTCAAATCTTCTTTACTTTATTGTTGTAACTATCGAATTATCCAAATAAAAAAATCGCACGTTTGGCATTTGTACATTTGTTATTGGTTCTAATTTTTTCTATATATATAAATAGTCAATTTTGTCTGATTTTCAGATTAATACTACTTAATTATTAATTGTGTCAATTTTATCCCAACTTTGATATTAAAAGTTGATTTGATAAACTAGAGAAATATTACGGTAAAATCACTGACTTAAAAATTTTTCTTTTCGGGAGAATAAAAAAATTTATTGACATAAATACATTTAAATAGCTCATAAATTTAATAGCAAGGAAACAGAGTACCATAAATTTAATAGCTCATAAATACATGTCCTTTTCACAATACCTGCCTGCTTGCATTGTCATGTCCAAAATTTCTGATTTACGTTTTCCTGTTACGTGACATACAAACAAACAATATAGGGAGTGGTTCTATTTTGTTCATTGAAATGCCAAACCATTTATGTATCTTTTGACTTACGTACCCTACTGATTGGAGTAACTTAATTAGGCCTCAACGATATATACGGTGATATCATCAATTTATAAAATTAAAAAAAAAAAAAAAACCTTGATATCATTACTAAGTCTTAATCCCAAACATTTTGAGAAACTACACTCAATTTTGTAGGACATGTCTAATCATGGAACACTTTCAAAGGGCCATAAATTTAGTCTTGGTCTTCGGGATAAAACCAAAATAATATTTCATGTTCTTTATTATTACATTTTTTTTTATTAAAAGGGTAAAAGGAACTATTAACTGTGCTACCTTTATTCATCGTATTTTTATTAGCTATTCGTAATTTTTGATAGTTTATTTACATAAAGTTTATCAAAAGATATAGTTTTTTGGTAATTTTTATATTTTATGTATAGCAAAAAGTTAGGAATTAGCTTATTTTCAAAAAAAGATAATTCCGCTAAACTAAAAAAAAAACTAAGGCAAAAAACAAAAAGCTAAAAGCTATTTAGTTTTTCCCAAATAAATACCTAGTAGCTTATCTACTCACTGATAAACTAATGTTTAACCTTCTCAAAAAATAAACTAATGTTTAAGGGAGCGCTTCTAAACCAAGATAAGGAGGCAGAAGCACACCTTCAGTCAATTTGAGCCATTATCTCACTTTAACTCCATCTAGAAAATAATATTTTCAGGCAACGAGAGGCAAATACTCCATTCGTCTTAATTTATTTGTCATTTATCTTATTTTGAGATGTTTCAAAATATTGTCTTATTTCTAAATTAAAAACTATTAATTTACTAATATTCCTATTATGCCATTTTTTTTATTTCCAAAACCATTGTTAATAAATTTATTTAAGGGTTGTTTTGGAAACTTATATGTTTTTATGCAGTAAACAATACAATAAATGATATTCCCTTAAAATGTTTGATTTTTGAAATAGGACAAAAAAATTGAAATGGAGGGAATAGTTTTTAAGTTGAATCAAACTCTGATTATCACCCCCAAAGCCTTGTTAATTTCTTGATCAATAATAAGAACTGATCTCATCTTGGCACCCACCATTATTAATTAAACTAAAATAACGATATTGACATATTATTTTTCATTTACACTTCCCTTTGATTATAGGAATGCTACGAATTTCTATAATTTCAATTGGTTATAGTTTTTCGCCCTCACCAAATAATCTCAATTTCTGTTAGTGAGTTGACAATAGAGACTAAATTGACTATAAGTCAAAAGTAATATGAATCAAATTAACGGTGGCCCTAAAAAGTAAAAAAAAAATCATTTAATTTAGTTTAAATGCATTGTAGCAATAAATTTTTTTATTATATATAATTGTATGAAATTATTCAGAACTTTTTTTTTCTTTGTTTTGTTAATTGTGGAACTAGTTATATTGCATGCCCTGTTTGGATACTAAGAAAATGAAGGGAAACTAAAAGAACCCAAAGCTATAAGTCTAGAGACATGACATAATTCACGTTAACCACTAACATTACTTTTTATCCATCGTAACAACTTTTCACCTAAAATTTGTTAAAAAATTATTGTGAACTTAACATTACTCATAAATATATAATATGCAAGATAATAGATCTATAACTTAACCAATTTACTACCCAATATATATATATATATATATATATATATATATATATATATATAATAAATACAAATTATAAATAAATAACGCAATAGTGTATATTACATACATAATATAATTTTTTATAACCATTATATATTATTATTATTTTTATTATTATTATTATATGACATTAACTCAATCACAATATTTCTAAGAATGGTTTAAGGGGAAGATTGGGGTTTTGTTAGTGTTTGGAGGGCAAAGGGCTAAAGAATGGGCCAAATGGGAAATGGAATTTTTGTGGTATCAAATTTATTTATTTTGGGATTTCTTTTGGTAACAAACTGATTTTGTGGGTTTTACTTTTATACTTTTATTGGACAAGTTTAACAAATTGAGGACTAATTTTAAATTTTGAGAGAGCTTAGAACATATCTAAAATTTGAAAGAGGGGGGGGGGGGGGTAGATGTAAAATTCTTATTTAATTTGTAGTTTGATTAGGAACTCTCATGAAAACTTTAAAAAGCTAAGGTTCACTCACACAACGTGGCTCTACCACTAGCTAAGACACTAATTGAGTTTTAGCGTAATTAAGGTTCGAACCCCAAATGAAAAAGATATTAATGTCATAGGAAAGCAAAAAGAATTAGAAAGAATTAGAACTAAGACGACTTGAATGAGAAAGAAATTTATGTATTTAAAAAGTAGAAGGAATGAAGGATATTTCTTTGAAACCTAAAAGAATAAAGAAATTTACATCTTAGGACAACCGAAGGATTTATAACTAGGATTGTTGGGGAGATAACACCTTGGAGAGTCTTAATATAACATATGGGGGCCTGACCCAAGAGACTTAAGCTTATGAATTTGAGGCCAACTATGTTATGTTAACCACTCCCTCTTGTCATTCTTATTCAATGTGAGATTTCACTCACACATGTATTCTCAACAATCTCCCCCTCACGTGTGTCTCTTTGTGGGCTCTGACCAAGTCCTACTAGCTTCCTCTTTGCCTAGGAGTTTTTTCCATCACCAACACAGCCTCCATGGGCCTTTCATACGCCATCCATGGGAATAAAGTGTTAACTCAGCACACCTATCCATGAGAATCTATCTATACATTTTTGTCCATTGGAGCTATGTGCTTCATCGTGATCTAGCACCATTGATAATACTCATTTTTTGGGCATTTTTCCATGAAGGCCATTTAGGCTGTCCCCACTAAGAAGGGACCTCGAATACCTTGCCACCTTCATTACACACGACGTAAACTCTGATATCATTTGTTGGGGAGATAATACTCAGATGAGCTTCTAATTGAGTAGTTAATATAATATATAGGGACACCGCGTGATCCAAAAGACTCAAGCCTATAAGTTTGGGCCCTGAACACGTTGCCACTTTCACCACACACCACTTGAGCTCTGATACCATTTACTGGGGAGATGAAACATTGGTGAGCTTCCAATAGAATAGTTAATATAACATATAGGGACTCAACCTAACCCAAAAGACTTAAAGCATATGAATTTGGGCCAAATTATGTTATATTAACCACTCTTCTTGTCATTCTTATTCAATGTGATACTTTACTTACACGTGTATTTCCATCAAGGACCACCTGAGGGTTGAAAAGATTCATGTCATAGAAAAACTTAAGGAATTGCAATAAGGACAACCAAAAGGATAAATAGATTTACGTCTTAGGAAACCCAAAGGAATTACAATTAGACCCACCTGTAGACATCGCACTTTTTACCCCTTACGACTCAAGCCTCTGTTCCCCAATGATGTTAAAACTCTAAGACCTAAGGTTGGTTTAGGACCTAATCAGATGTTAAATTGACTTGAGAAATGTTAAAATGAAAAATATAACTTTTAATAAGCAAATAATTCTATTTTTGGAAAAGTAGAGCCAAGGAAACCCTCAGCCTGTGTGTGTAGGAATCAACTTTCACGTGCGGCTATTATGCATGCACACGTAGGCACAAACCTGTGCGTGCATGTAGGGTTCTAGAAATTATGAAAGGCAAGTTTTTTGCATTAAAGATTGAGGTTTGGAATGAATCTCATATTGTATGTAGGGATGGTAATGGGGCGGGGCGGGGCGGGGCGGGGCGGGCTGGATGATGGGGTCTTCGTTCCCGTCCTGCATGGTTTTGTCTTGCCCTATCCTTGCCCCACCCTACATGACGGGGAAAACCTTTCTAAGCCCATCCCCGCCCCTTGGGGCCCCGAGAAGCCCCACCTCACCCCACCGCGTAAAACTCTACTTTTTGTTAATTTGCCCTACAACTAGTACAATTTTTTTAATGAAGCCTATTTCATTAATAAAAATATATTTGAAATTACAACTAAATTTATCCCATCAAATCAAATCAATTTTTAGAAAAAAAAATTGAATAATATATCCAAGCGTTTAACAAGATAATCACAAAAAAAAAAAAAAAAAAAAAAATCTCATAATATAACACATAACAAATAAAGGTAGAGAACCACATTGGGTAGAATAAAATAAACTAATATTCATATGTTTGTTTAAATAGTATGATTTTAGGGTATGAAAAACTTACAATTATAAACCTTAGCAACGCAGGGCGGGGTGGGGTGGGTCTTAAAAGTCTAAACCCATCCCCTCCCTGCCCCGTGGTGTGGGGCTAAAATCTTGTCTCATCCTTGCCCCACCACCTTTGCGGGGTGGGAAAAACCCACATGGGGTGAAGCAGGGAGGGGGGTTAACCAGGGGGCAAAATTGTCATCCCTAATCATATAGAGCTGTTCCAAACTCCTATTTTCACAATATATATAGCCATATATGGTACCTTTTTAAAAAACATAGAGAAATCCTAAGGGAAAACACTAAGATTCACTAAAAATAGTGAATTAAAGAGGGAGTTTTTTTTTTTTTTTTTACAAAACATTCTCAAGTCAATTTTATTTTTATTGAGGCCTTTTCTGGCCTTGATCTTCGAGTTTAAGATTACTAATCACTTTTTCATTGATTGTGAATAGATTTGACTAAGGGAAACGATCAAAAATCAAGTTTAGGAGCTTTTGTTTTGAGGTATTGAGTTCTAAGTTCTTTTCTCCATTTTCTGTTTTAATTTCATTTTTAATCTTGTTTCTTTGTTTGTTTTATGCTTATATGGCTTAGTTTTAGTTAGCTTTTATATTTCTAAGTATGCTAGGTTGTTAGATTTATTATTTTAAGTGTCATTCTGTTCTTATGTGTTTTCTACGTTCTGGGCTAGGGTTTCTGAGCTAGTCTACACACACATGCATTATGCATGCGCACGCAAGTCAAAGTATGCGCATGCATGCGTTTGACTTGCACATGCAAACCTTTGCATGCACACGCATACCACTGCCTAGAAACCCTAATTTAAGTTTTCTGCTTTGCTTTAGTAATTTGTTTCACATGTTATGCCTCTGTTTTGATTCCTTTTTATAGATATAAGTCCACGTTCTCTGTTTATTGTTTATTTTCCTTTCACATGTTTAAATTAGAGTTTATCTTTTGTTTCATTATTTTGATGTCATGAACACGCATTTACATGTTCATGCATAAATGCCATAGGTGCTGAGATGCAACAAGATAAGTGAGGTAAGTCATGCATTCACATGAGTACACATGATGTATGTTTAATGATAGATATGAACATAAGACACAATAAGTGGAAGCCAATCCTAGAGTTGGGCAGTTTTGGGTGCCTAACTCTTTCCTAAAACAGTACCTAAACTTCAAACTCATACTCTGGTAGTAAGATTAAAAGGTCATTTCCTGAGAGGACGCTATATTCATGATTCCTAGGCCATTGTAAAAGGTGGTGACTCCCGTTTTGTCCCCACCATTGGAAGATGAAAGAAATTTATGTCTGAAGGAAATCCAAAAGAATTACAACTAAGACTACCCGAAGGTGAAAGAGATTTTATGTTTTAATGAAACATGAATGAATTGCACCCTAAGACTCCTAGAAGATGAATGAGATTTACGTCTAAAGGAAACCAAATGAATTACAACCCTAAACCCTTTTGAATATTTTGAAATTTTTTTATGAAACTCTTGAGATTTTTAGAATGAGAGGGTGATAGAAAGTTGGACTTTACCTTGACTATGTTGCAAAAAGGTTGCCTTAGAATCATACCTGGGCTACTTCTACATCTTGTGTATTCTTGTGTGGAAAGATGTGTCCTATCCTCTTCGAGGCTTTTGGATTTTAAGAATGCCATAGTATTGAGCTTTGAGATTGGATCATCCTTTGGATATTTTATGTGATATTTGGATGAGGATTTTCTCTTGGGTCGTGATATGTTGACCGGTTTCAGATAGCATGTGGATGGAAGAACTTTTCGGGTAGAATGGCTAATGTGTCATTTTGGGTCTTTGTGTGGTCTTTTGGAAGTGTGAAAGGGCTTGTACAGGTAGTCTCAATCTTAGAATATTTTCAAAAATCTTTTGGAAGGGAAATGTACAAGTCTCAAGGATTTCATAAATTTGGAAAATTTAGAGGATGAAAAGTTTTCTTTTGGGATCTTGAGGATCATCTTTTTCCGCCTCGATTCTTTATTTGTCTTAAAGACGGAAAATTTCAAATCCTTGAGAACAATTGTAATACCCGGAAAAAAAAAAGATTTAAAATGAAGGGTATTTAAGTAAAGAGAAATGTTAACGAATGCCTTAAGGACATTGGTTAATAATCCATTAAAATGAAGCGATTAATATTTTGACATTTTTTTTCATTTCACATAAAATTGATGTTAAAACTTTTCTAAAATGGATTATTAACCAATGCCCTAAGGACACTCGTTAGTATAATCCTTAAGTAAATCTGTTTATGGGGTTAATTTGATAATTAATATTATTAAGGAGGTTTTTAGAAAATAAAGTTGATACCCCAACTATATATAAGCTAATTTAAGTCAGTGTATAATGACAAATATTTTGAGAGAGGAGACTACCTAAAATACTCAGGCAGAAAAAGTTTGATTGTACACTTGAGGCAAGAGCCTAATAATTTATTTTTTATCAAATTTAAGCTTTATTTGAAATTAGAACCTTTTTTTTTTTTTTTTTTTACGTGGGTATTTTAGCCAAAAGTGATGCTATTTAAATATCTAATGAATTTTATGATGTGAACCAAGAAGGGATTAAATCATATTCTTGATACCTGTACTGTCTCCGTAATAGCTATTCTTTTCGTATGCCTCAATTGCGTTACAGTGTAGATGAGTTTGCAGAAGGTTAGGCATGGCCATAGTGGGTCCGGTTCTGCATAGTTCTGCTTTAAGGAATTGTACCCGAAATTGATGTAGTTGAAAAAATACAGAAGTCTAGAATGACATAGTATTAGGAGTTAGGCATTAATGGTGGCAGAAATATATATATATATATATATATATATATATATATATATATATATAAATATTATGATTAGGTGGAATTTTGGCGTTAGATAAGTGAACAATTATTGGATATTTTTAGTAGTATCTCTTTTGGCCGGATACCGTTATAATTTTTTTTTGAATTATTTAATTATTGAATAAATGGTTCTTGTAAATTGTTTAGGCGATATTTAAGGATATTAGAGAAAGTGTTAGGGAGAAGTTCTTTTGTGATGAGCTAGTTGAGATAAGTAACCTTATCCTAATTGGTTTTATTTTGCTTATACTACTGTATTTTAACTACTGAAAATTGTTTATAATTGTTACAATTTTATTTCAATTGTATTACTGATTTAAAGTAAAAAATAAAGAACTATCACAAATATATTTGATTACTAATTCTTATCTAATTATCAATTTTGTTTTTGTTTAATGTACCATATACCTAGATGTAAGAATGAAAAGAAGATTTTAAGTTCATTGAATTCATTGGCCTTTGTTGACGCCCCATTTTGCAGCCCGCATTTAACTTCACATGGAGGGTAAAATGGTAATTTCACCTTGAAAATATGCATCTTGATTCTGGTCATTAGATCCTTAATTTCATTTCACCAATATGATCTTGATGTTTTAATGATTAAATCGACTGGTCATAAGCCCTAATCGGACCATCAGATTGAAAGTTATCATCAAATCAAGTTTTAATGGCCGAGATGCAATATCACATATAGTCTGACTCAATTTGTGATATTTGAGATTGGTTATAATTATAATCAATTTGAGTTCGACTATATGTGATTATGAAAAATTGATTCCAATTGGTTATAATTATAATTAATTTGAGATTAATGATGTATCATAATTTGATTGGCTATGACTACATTTTATGGTAAGGTTGCACACACTTAATTAATTAGATAGTCAAACATTAATTATTGAATGATTGATTTGTGCAATTATCTTTTAATTAGGGTAAATCTGGAACTAATCAAGCTTGAAACCTATGTTGATTGGAAACTAATTTGGGACCTATTAATGTTAATTGTGCTGAAATTGTTTTCTAACAAATGACATCTGCTCACCATTTCGTTGATATCTCTCAAATTGGTTATAATTATAATCAATTTGAGTTCGACTATATGTGATTATGAAAAATTGATTCCAATTGGTTATAATTCTAATCAATTTGAGATTAATGATGTATCATAATTTGATTGGCTAGGACTACATTTTATGATAAAGTTGCACACACTTAATTAATTAGATAGTCAAACATTAATTATTGAATGAGTGATTTGTGCAATTATCTTTTAATTATGGTAAATTTGGAACTAATCAAGTTTGAAATGGGAGTGATTGGAGCTTATGAATGTTGATTGGAAACTAATTTGGGACCTATTAATATTAATTGTGCTGAAATTGTTTTCTAACAAATGACCTTTGCTCACCATTTCATCGATATCTCTCAGAATATTTTGAATCTGTGAATGAGGTTAATTTTCCCAAAAACTAGACATCCGAGGCTTCAATTTGAGCATAAGAACGAGACAATTTTGATCAGAACTGAGTAAAATATGATTTTTTGAATTTGGCTCTACAAACTGTTACAATTGCTATGGGAAAACCAAATTTTGCTTGCTCCTCACTCCCACCAATCTCTACATTTAGGGCATGTTTGGTTATGTGGGTTTTATGGAGGATGGAAAAAAAGGGTGGAAAAAAAGAGAGAAAATGAGTGAGAGAGATGTTTGGTTGAAAGGGAAAGGGGGAGAGAAAAGTGGTGGGGCCCAGTTATTTTCTCTCCGGGCCCACCAAATCACAATCTTTCCAAAATGGAGAGAAAATAAGAAAGAAAACTTGACAACATTGTGAAAGACTATTTGGCCCTTGATTTTTCTTTGCCTCTTCTTTGTTCAATCATCCTTTTTTTTTTCCCCCTGCTTCCTTTTTAATCATTTCTTCACTTGAGTTCTGACTTTATTTCGTTTCTTCTATTTATATATTTATTTTTGTTTTTTTTTTACGCCTAATAAGCTTGGTTCTTCACTTCTATCTTTCTTTCTTATTCTTTTTTTCTTTCCTAGTTCTTACTGAATTTGGATGTCTGCTTCTCTCTCTCTCTCTCTCATGATTTAAAGGATATGTTTCCGGTTTTTGGGATATAGTTATGGTTAATTGATAGTATTTGATAGTCGTACTCGTACTTATCTTTTTACTCTTCTTCATTGTGTTTTTTTTTTTTGTTATTGACATAGTATTTATTTATTTTTACTAACACTGTAATTTTTTCTTTGTGTGTGTTTACCCCGAAATTTTATAATAAATTGTGTGTGTCTATTTTATTTAAATTTAAAAAAAATTAGTGTTATCTCTAAAAATTACATATTATGTAATAGGGATATAAGTGTAAATTTATACAAACTATATTTTCAATCCTCTCATATTTTTCCTCTACCAAATAAAAAGTTTTCCATCCTTTCACTTTTTCACCATCCCAACTACATGGTTTTGAAACCTAGACCGTTAAATGAACCGTAAAAGGGAAAGGTTCAAGATTTTTAAGGTTGGATCAAAGTCGAACCGTAATGACGTCATAATTAATTTAATAATTATAAAAAATATATATAAATTTATTAAATTAGTAAAAAATGAAAATTTATCTAAAATAGTTCAATATATATATATATATATATATAGAAATTTATTTTGAAAATAAACATTTTTCAACTTAAGATTTATGGTGAATTTATTATAGAATTAATATTACTTTAAATATTAATCCAATACAAGACTTTATTGTATAAATATTATAAAGATATTAAGTAAAAATATCATTACGTTAATTTCTAATTTAGAATATTTACATCCACAATATTTTTATAACAAATTATAGGTTGGTTCAAATTTGAACCTATCATTGAGATTACTTTTTTGTTTCAACAATGACAACTAGTAACAACCACCTAAAATTTATTATGAAAATATCATAGCTATAACATTTCTCTTTCTAACCCAATAAAAATTTAAAATCTTTTTCTTTTTATTTCCTCCATTCACCTGCCACTCCAGTGCCAACAACACATCACGTTTGGAGGAGTTTGGACGGCAGGACATTAACTTTACCCTTTTTTTCTTTTTCTTTTTTAAAATTTTCCCAAGGCTTCCATTTCCCAAGGTTTAATCTACACCACACTTTTTTAAAAAATCTCTGCACCAAGTCAGCCTTTAACTTCTACATATTTTTCCCTTCTTTCATCTTCTTAACCTTTGTTTCTTCCATCACTCCAACTTCCTAGTTCATACCTTTTATTTTATTTTATTTTATTTTACCTTTCTTTAGCTTTCTTAAACCAATTTACGCAACATCTAGACGGAGTAGAGGCAGGAAAACAAGACAGGGAGAGAGAGAAGAAGATTAAGAAGAAAAGCTCTGGACAGATAACAAACGAGAGACAGAGCTAACGAGATAGAGATGATGGGATCTCAATATTTTCAATGTTTGATAGCATCTCATAGTGGTTGAAGCTTCAACCATGGTGATAAGGTGCTGTGAGCTTCTAAATTTTTTTTAATTTATTTTTTAATAAGTGTTGATCTGAACCGTGAGAACCGTTCACGGTTCTCAAATCTGGACGGTTCAACTGCGGTTCGAACGGTTTCGTGCTTTTTATGCGTAGAACGGTTTTGGTGGTTAAAAGAACCGTGTTAGTGAGAGGTTCCTGGTTATCTCGGTCGGACCGTTCGGTCTGGTCCGGGTTTGAAAACTATGCCCAACCAAACACAAATGAGAGAAATTAAAATATTTTCTATTCTCACACTTTTCCGCCCTCCCAACCAAACGAACCCTTAATGCAACCGATTTTCCCAAAAGCTAAAATAAGGTCTAGGTTCATGATTCTTTATCAACCCTCATTAAATGACCTTTGTTAGGAACCCGATGGTTCCTAATGGGGATTGATAGGAATTATAGGGGTATTGATGAGAATTTTAGGAAAATTGACTTAATTCGAGGTAGTTACCCTCCTTAGAGAAAGAGAGAGATTAAGAGAGAGAGAGAGAGAGAGAGAGAGATGCATTAATGCACTAAGAAGTTGATTTATTCTTCAATTGATATCTAATATTGAATTACAATAATGGATTTTTAGGAGACTATCTTTAATCTCATTGGCCCATATGGCCTCATCCTATTGGTTCTATTATTCTCCATGTACATTAATAATTCTAACATGTGCTAAATGTGATTAACATGTTTGGAATTATAACTAACTAATCTCAATACAACAATTATTATCTATATACTTTTAGCATTCCTAACATTTTCCTCCCCTTGAAAACACCTTGCCCACAAGGTGTTGTTGTGAAATAGCATCTTCATCAAAGGAGATCTTCAAATAGACCAATACCTTAGTGACATTTTGATCACCATATTCATTGTATTTCTCTTTGACAAGCAGTCTCGTGCGCATGAAGGTTTCTTCTTTGTAGATCTTCAAACTTTGCTCAAATTCTTGAGCCTTCAACAGTTCTTCAATCTTCAAGGTCTCATTGGTTCTTTGAACCTTGGAGTGTTCTTTTATCCTTAAGACCTCATTTGATTCTAGAACCATTAAAATTGTTGGCGTTTGCATCTTGGATTCTTGGATCACCGACATTTGGGTTTCCAATTCTTGAATCATAGACTCTTGAATGGAAGCCACCATTGGTGCATCAATAATTGGTTCTTGGAAGATCATCATCACCTTCTTTGTTGGTTCTTTAGACTGAACTTCAAGTGCAGCGTATACATGTATATCATTATCCACTTTGACACAAAAATCAACATCTCGGCTTGCAACAACAATAGTAGATTCTTGGAACTTGATTTGTTCTTCGAATTTCATTGAATCAAGAGATTGTAACTTCTCTTTCATCATGTTCTCGAGACCTTCTTGCAATCTCGAGAGCTCTTCATTCATGTCCTCGTTAGACTTAGCCAAGGTCTTGACCTTCTCTAGAACGGCATTGTAAGATTTATACAAAGTCTTGACATCCTCTGAAACTTTTTTCACCATTTGCCGTAATTCTTTCCAAAGTTCTTTTCGGTCACATTCATCCATATTAAGATCGATGGCTCTGATACCAATTGTTAGGAACCCGATGGTTCCTAATGGGGATGGATAAGAATTATAGGGAGAATGATGAGAATTGTAGGAAAATTGACTTAATTTGAGGTAGTCACCCTCCATAGAGAGAGAGAGAGAGAGAGAGAGAGAGAGAGAGAGAGAGAGAGAGAGATGCGCTAATACACTAATTCAAGGTAGTCACCCTCCATAGTTAATTGATCTCTTTGTACTTGTCCTATTTCATACTCTGTTGAAAATTTGACAGATAAATGGTAGGTAGATGTCATTGCCTTCCAATTGTTTAAAGTTGGTCATCGAATGATGACATTGTAAGAAGACAAACAATCCACGACGAGAAAATTTACTTTCTTGACTATCTGTTGTGGATACGCTCCCACCACTACAGGTAGAGTAATAATGCTCACTGGTTGTACTTTCATTCCTCCAAATCCTACTAAGGGCGAATTTACTAGATGAAATTGATCTTGTCTAAGCCTTATCTACTAGAAGGCGGGGTAATATAGTATATCTGTTGAACTCCCATTATCTACCAACACCCTTCTAGTTGTGTAATTCGTAATGAGCAAAGTGATAACGATTGCATTGTCATGCAGATGATGGACCCTTACAACATCTTCGTCTGTGAAAGTAATGGCTTGCTTGTTTGCCCCCTTCGTCCTCGGAAGTCGTCCAGAGAGTTGGACGTTCTGCACCATTTTCAAGTTGGTCTTCCTTGACTCGGAAGATTGCTCTGCTGAAGTTCCTCCTACAATAACTCTTATTTCCCCAAGTGGGGGTCGTGATGGCTCTTCTACCTTTCCTTTAAACTTCTTGTCCTTGTGATCTCGTCCAAGGAAATTTCTCAACTTTCCTTGTCTGATGAGATTTTTAATTTGCTGCTTCAAATCATAGCATTCGTCCTTGTCGTGCCCATGATCTCTATGGAAGTGACAATACTTGTTCTTATTGCGCTTATTAGGATCCCCCTTCATCTTCTCTGGCCACTTCAAGGATGGGTCATCCTTGATCTGCATAAGCACTTGGTCAAGCGAAATATTCGAAGGCATGTAATGCTGACTTCGTCCTGAAGACAAACTTGTCTTCTTGTTATCTCTATTTGATGCTTAAGTTAGTTTTTCTCTCTAGAACTCAAGAATTCCAACTTTTAGGAGTGGCGGAAACTTAACTTCATTTGATAGGGATGAGTCCTTTTATAGTGAGTTTTGGAGCGGCTATTTGTTTAGTAACTTCCTCAACGTTGATGGAAGTTGGAAGGTTCAGACTTAACTTCCTCAATTGCTATAGAAGTTAGAAGGTTCAGTCTTATCTTCTACGACTGCTATAGAAGTTAGAAGGCTCAGACTTATCTTTTACAACTGCTATTAGAAGTTAAGAACTTAGTGGGAAGTTAAGGCGATGAGTGAGGATTTTGTTCATAATTTGTAATAATAGAATGTGGTCCGAGTTTTAAGCTTTTGGATATAAACTTATTCTGAAAATTTCTAAGTGTTGAGGGGTTGTCTAGGTGCTTCCCTGATGGACGACCTTCTGACGGTGGACAACCTTCTTATGCTGGGTTAACATTTTTGGTTCTGGACGACACTATGGACGAACTAGAGATAGTACAATTTTTAGTTCACCATCATATATATCATCCTTTGTTAGACCCAAGGTGCTCAATTTCAACGGGTAACCAATATTAAATACCAAACTACCATAAACTTAGGAGTATTACAATCAGATCTTTAAATGAATAACACTTATATATATAACCTTTGTTCTAGAATACACAATGTGGCAAGCTTTGGATTTAATATATCTATCCCAATGAAAACGTAAAAGCCATCTACATGAATTGAGATTTAAAGCCATTAGTTTGTTCTTGAATACAAACCGTAGGCAACTAACTTAATAGTGTAAATCATATTCTAGGAAATATCCCTTTTAACAATTTACACACCACTAACGTTTCCATTATAAAATTATAACCTTTTAATTCTTTGGTTCTAACAGTGAGAAAATCATACCTAGAACAATTGGTTGCCTCTTCAATTGTATTTGTTTTATACTCTAAGAAAAAATGCACTTCTTAGCCTCCTTAGTGATGAAACACTTCCTATGAAAACCCTAATTTATCTCTTCTTCTACCCTGTATTTAACGCATCAGAGATGTGAGCTTGGTGGGGTAGTAGGCTGCAATTACTAACAAAAGTACTTATGGCCCATTAATTATATATATAATAACCTCAAATAAAGCTATGCGGGGTATTACAATTCATTCATGTAAAAATGGTACCATCTTTTAGTAGGAGTATGAATTTAAGTATGTGGCATATGTGTTAAATGTTTTTGGCTTCAAATTGCGATTTCTGTACACAAACAAAGGGTGACCAAAATATGGTATTGATGGACTCCATGATTTGACTTACCTGGTCACCAACAACGTTGGTTGATGTAACCCCAATCATGGTGGAAACCATTACGCTCATAAACATCCTTGAAAACATCTCTTTCCAAATATTGTATGTGCTTGGTTTGATGAGCTCACAAGTAATTTTTTTTTTAAAAAATGTCCTCCAATTAGTGCTCTCTCAATTGTTTCCAAAGTTGCAACTCTTGACTAATGGCCAACATGGTAGGAACAAGTATCAATTTATTCAGATTGGACGGTCTAATTTTTTATCAAATCTTAGTCAAGCTCCTATCAAATCTTGGTCAAATAGAGAAACCTCAGTCAAAATTCTTGGAACATGTATTTTATCACGGAAACATGAAATTTTATATTTCTTTGAAAATTTTAAGATTAATTGACCTTCAATCAATCCTAGTTAAACTTGGTTGATCATAGAGGTTGGTTGAACAAGTAACCTAGTTGAGGTTCTAGCTTTTGATCATTGATTTATGTTTTATTCCATCTATTACCTATTTAAATATATCTTAAATACACATTATCCACTAAATCCATTAAATTAGGGTGGGACATAAACCATTTGCTTTAATTGAAACAAAATCTCAATTATCTATTCACTCATAAGTCATAATATTTTATAGTTAGTTTTTTTATTTTATTTTATTTATATATTAGTTTATGTTTATGTTTATGTTTATTTTGATGTCTATATATGTTTAATTACATGTATTTTTATTTTATATTTACATTTATGTTTATAAGTTTCATAAAGGCTTATCTAGTTGAAGAGTTTGGAAACAATTGAAGTTTATAGTAATCATTGTTAGATAACTCCCCACACTAAATTGTAAACCTTAATAAGTGTTTCATTTCAATTTTCTCACAATCACCAAAAAAATATGGGGAATTTATTTTCCTTATTCATCCATTTAGGATAAGGTCGGATCCAATTTTCAAAGAACACACCAAATTTGTGCTCAACAGTAATTATTTGAATGGAATTTTAGTGATCCGAAACCACCAAAATGTAGATTTTCATTGTAATTTTCCAATGACATCTCATTTGTACCTATTGGACATCATTTAGTCTTGATTTGATCATGATGAGACAATGATCAACACTTTGTGTTAGGTGGATTTATTCTATTTTTTTCCATTATATATTAATGTACTCCTTGCATCGTACTATTTATGGATTATTCTTTCATAATCATCTGCATGTTATTTCTTTATATAATTTCTCTTAATCTTGTATAGACACATCCATATTAGGGTGGCAATTACAATAAGGGCAACCACAATCTAAAAGAGATTCTAAAACAATTAATTACTAAACAGATTTTTGGTCTAAATTACTTTAGTACAACAGCTCTGTAAGTGCACAATTGCACCTGGACCCAAGAATAGTTATGGGCTCAGACCCAATGAGCCTTAAACAATAAGAATTTGTAGAGTGTGGGCTTGAAACCCAGGTTAGAAGTGTATGGGGATGAAATGACAAACTAAAGATTCCAAGTACTTAGAGACAAAAAGGAGTAATGTAAATAGACCTCCTCGGACGTAAGCCGAAAGCTGTTCTTATATTATATCTCTCTCTTTTTCCTTCTTCTTTTTAGGTTACAAAAAGTTCCGTCCTGTTTCTGTTCCCGGTCCCTCCTTAAATACTCCTCTTTTTAATACTTTATCCACGTGTCGCCCCCAATTCCTCCCTTAGCCTAGATATTTCTTTTCTTAGTGCCTTTGAACAAGCAACTAGAAGTTTCCCTTCCACCGTTTAAGTGTCACTTCCTCATTAATGCGGCCAGTGGTGGTAGGTGCAGGTCTTTAATGTGGAGGTAGCAGCCTTTACCTTTGATATTCTTCCAACATCGGCGCTTCTAGGACATTCAAGGGTTCTCTCCTTTAACCGTTGGTCTCGACCGTATCATTCCCTAATCTTTACCATGAAGTCTCGGTGTTCTTTCGATGTCACCCGAGGGGAAACCATCCCCTGGCCGGATCCTAGGATCCTCTGCGTATAGGCCGACCCATAGCACCAACAATCTCTAACCCCGTGGTCAGGTCGGCCTTCTTTAACAAGGCCCAAAAGGCCCACATTCCCACCAGATCCTTTTGCCCCACACAATAGCCCCTCAAAACTCTAATTTTCGACATCCGAGGAGAAAAATAGGGTTTTGATCCGACGAGAACCCGCTTCTACACACTTTATAAGTGACGACACGTGTGGAAATCGTTTCGCGTCCCGTAAGATGACACTTGGCGGTTTCATTTTCGAAAACGCGCGCATTTATTACTCGTAAGTTACTCTTTGTCTCCCACGCTCAACCAAGTGAGATGGGCATCCAATCCGTTTCTCCTCACTCCACGAAATTTTAGGCTACGTACATAATTTTCGAGGCCGCCTTTTCGCACGTCGTGACGCTTCGGAACTCCGCGCCTTCATTTAAGTCATCGTGGATCAATCCCATCAAAACAACAACAATCATTCTTCACCGCGAAAAAACGTGGAAACCCGTACCTTCAACCTTGTAAGTTCTTGCTCTCTCTAGTCTTGACCTTTTCTCCTGACATAGCGCTCCTCGCTACCAATACAATCACTCTCCCTTTTAAAGTTTAGTCTATCGTCTCTCCGTAATGGGAAGATTCAAGTGTCTAGTTGATACCGCCGCCGGGATGGAAGGCTTTAGAGCCAAATACCATATTCCTGCCGACGTAGGGTTAGAATACCGGCCCGCAATGCTCGTGGCCGGTTCTAGGAAAGAGGGAGAGGTTATCATTCCTATGATAGCCTTCATAGAGGGTGGGATGACCCTACCAATGAAACCCGTAACGAGGAGTATCTTCGCAACCACCGGCCGTGCCCCGACCAATGCCTTCCAAATGTTTTTAGAGTTTTAGGTAGTGTAGATGCTCTAAACGAGCAGATGAGTTTAAACCTCACATGGCACGATGTCGTGTTCCTATATGAGTCCCACAAACTCTCTAAGGTAGGCTATTATATGAAATCTCGGTCTAGCACCGTTAGGCTAATCTCCCCGTCCGCCCAAATCAAACAAAGGCATGAAGGACGACGACTACCCGATCGTGTCCGGGAACCGGCACGACGCGCGCCTCCATCGCCCGGGGGGATCCAGGTGCGACACCATAGGATTAATCTCCCCACAACACAACTTCTCCTAACACACACATTTAAATGCGTATTTGTATTTACTTAAATTCGTTAAATATTTGTGTGAATCCGACCAGTTTGTTTGTTTGATGTCTTTTTTGCAGATAAGCAACACGTGCGTCCTCGTCTAAGTCACCGTAACGTTGCCGATCTAAACCGAGTACTTCGCTCCGAGGTATTCGTTAGTGCACCTACAACTCCGGGCTGCTCATCTCATTCTAGGATACACCCCTTTCCAAAGACTTTCAGAGATTAGAGGACGCCATTATTGCCGGCGACCGAAGACGAAGAGGATAAACGTAGCTCGGCCCCATTTTTTGGACGACCGTGACCTCCTGACGCTCCCGACACTATTTTGTACAACCGGCCGATAGCAGACCCCCTCGCCATACACTCACAAACAACCGTCATTCCAAAAGAGGAGGTGTCTTCTTCACACACTCTTGACGACGAGATAGACCAATTCCATCTCAAGACACCGAGAGACCTCGCGGAAACCCGCCCGGTGGTACTTTCCGACGAGGAGGAAGAAGCCACCGAGGCCTCCTGAATCGCAGTGTTTGTAGTTGCCCTTCCCGAGGACGAATCCGTAGAAGGCATGGGACGAATGGAGGGTCTTCACTCACTAATGGCTGCCAAAGTCAGCAGAAGAAGAAAACAGGACGTCCCAAGTTCCCCCAGCCTTACCTCCTCCTCCTCTCTAGCCGAGCCAAAACTACCAGCCGAGGATCCCAAGAAGAAGAGGAAGGGAGATAATGAGGGGACGATTACTAAAGACCCCAAGAAACCACGCCAACAACTCCCACCGGCCCACAGAAGCCGGACAAAGGCAAGGGTAGAGCCCGTTCACCGAACTTGGGGAAATCGTGGACGAGGCCGTAGTGCACCGAGCGCCGCCACTTGGTCCCCCGATCTAAGGCCGGACGGCGCTCCTATCTCCCCGTCGAGTCCGCATAAGGGCAGCTCAACAAGGCCACGCCCACCACCTCGGCCGAGGTCCTAGAACGCCTTCTTCGCCGCCCAAGGACATGGAGACCTTGGAAAAGACGGGCCAACCACAACTATTCCTCTCTCTAAAAAGAGACTTAGCACTCGGTAAGTGTTTCTCCTTTTAACAATATTTATAAGTAAATTAGTTTTTGTTATTCCTAACTCCATCATGCTTTTTTCTGTGCTATTCAGAGGTCTTTGTAGCTGAAAAGTTTATTGAAGACGCTCTAAAGTAGCCAGTGGCCGAGCTCGAAATTAGGGTGGAGACCGAGAAGTCCTTGGGCACGCCTTTGCCGAGAACGAAAAGCCGACCTCTGAGGTAGCGAGCCGAGGAGAGAGAAGAACGGGGTCGAGTCAAACTTGAAGACAATGAAGACCTGCATAGAAGGACAGCGCAAGCTCCTTCATGCAGAGATGAAGAGCTCTCCCAAGCTCAAAAGGAGTGCCTGGATCCGAAGAAGCGCTGGCGCCGATGAAAGAAGAAGCCAGCTCCTTCCAACTCTCTCTTCAAGCTGCGAAGGTGCAAGTTTTGATGAAGGGGTAGCCACTACCGAGGAGCAATGACAGAGGAGTTCGCGGCTGATGCCGCGAATACCGTCAAAAAGTACGGGGGGAAGCTTTAAACGTAGCAGAGTTCCCGCCTTCGGATTTGAGGAAGTCCGAGAACGTTTGGCTTCCCCTAGAAATACAGAGATTGAAGAGGCTCTATCGCTACTCCTACCCCCGAGACAACTCTTCCCGTCCTACCTCCGATGGTCCCACAAAGAAATTCCCGATCCTAGCGTAACCTTCGGTTCCAATAAAGAAAAGGAAGGAGGGTGGATGCGCAGAGGGACTTGAACCGTATAGTGGAACCCAACGTCCTTCCACCAAAGACAAGGATAAAGGAAAGGTGTTATGACTCCTTTGAGCCGGAGTTGAGAAAGACCGAGTGGCACTAGTACTTCTCAAGAAGATCCTCCTCCAACAGCCTTAGGACTTAGCTTGGGCTTCTTTTTTTCCATTTTTTTTTTGTTTTTGAATTATATATTGTAATGTATATTCACCTTGATTAATGAAGAACAATTTCGTTTGCTTTTCACTTGGATTGTGTCTCGCTTTTCTTTATTCTTTATGTACTTATTACAAAAGTTTTCCCATTAAGTCATATCGAAGTTTCGTAGCATAAAAATCTAACTCCAAGGATTGCATAGTCATAACTTTCACATAATCATGCGTATATTATTAAAGATTTAATACAAGGTGACATGGTTAATTCCTTTGAATAATACCTCGATTAAAAGGAAAGAGGACTTCATATAACAATTAAGCCCTTATAATGCATAACACTCGTTTTTAGTAGGTTGTAAGATCCGAGTTAATAAACAAGTAAGGTATTAACATCCAGGCAAATTAAGTTAAGTTTAATCAAAGTCATAGTCCGAAGATAAATCTTAAGCAATCTTTCGTTTTAATTCTTCAAAATTGTAACTCGTAAATGGTAAGACATCAATTTCCTCAAGGTTTGTGGTCCGAGGACTACACTTAACCAAGTTTCTCGTTTGATTCTCAAAAATTGTAACTTCAAATGTTAATTTTCCCAAAGTAGGAGGTCCGAAGACCCGTCGTAAGAGCAGAACTCTTTAAAAAATTACAAGACGAAAAAATCCACAAGGTTTGTGGTCCGAGGACTACACTTTACCAAGTTTCGTTTGATTCTCAAAAATTGTAACTTCAAATGTTAATTTTCCCAAAGTAGAGGTCCGAAGACCCGCATAACTAAGGTTCCCGTT
Organism: Castanea sativa; assembly: GCF_040712315.1. Classification (NCBI taxonomy): domain Eukaryota; kingdom Viridiplantae; phylum Streptophyta; class Magnoliopsida; order Fagales; family Fagaceae; genus Castanea; species Castanea sativa. The sequence goes on along the minus strand of NC_134013.1, from coordinate 85,899,728 downwards.
TAACAAATGACAAGACGTCAATTTCCACAAGGTTTGTGGTCCGAGGACTACACTTAACCAAGTTTCTGTTTGATTCTCAAAAATTGTAACTTCAAATGTTAATTTTCCCAAAGTAGGAGGTCCGAAGACCCGCATAACTAAGGTTCCGTTTTAACAAATGACAAGACATCAATTTCCACAAGGTTTGCGTGGTCCGAGGACTACACTTAACCAAGTTTCGTTTCGATTCTCAAAAATTGTAACTTCAAATGTTAATTTTCCCAAAGTAGGAGGTCCGAAGACCCGCATAACTAAGGTTCCCGTTTAACAAATGACAAGACATCAATTTCCACAAGGTTTGTGGTCCGAGGACTACACTTAACCAAGTTTCGTTTGATTCTCAAAAATTGTAACTTCAAATGTTAATTTTCCCAAAGTAGTGAGGTCCGAAGACCCGCATAACTAAGGTTCTCGTTTTAACAAATGACAAGACATCAATTTCCACAAGGTTTGTGGTCCGAGGACTACACTTAACCAAGTTTCGTTTGATTCTCAAAAATTGTAACTTCAAATGTTAATTTTCCCAAAGTAGTGAGGTCCGAAGACCCGCATAACTAAGGTTCGTTTTAACAAATGACAAGACATCAATTTCCACAAGGTTTGTGGTCCGAGGACTACACTTAACCAAGTTTCTGTTTGATTCTCAAAAATTGTAACTTCAAATATAAGAGCTAGCCATAACTTTAAAATATTAATTGACAAAAGCTTATTCGATTAATAATAATACCTTCTAAGGTTATTTACATTCCATGGACGTGGTACAACTCGTTCATCTAGGTCGCCTAGCCTATACGACCCTATGCCTCGCTATTGAAACAATGCGATAGGGCCTTCCCGCCATAGGTCCTAGTTTACCCCATGCCGGGTTCTTAGAAGTGCCTACAACTTTCCTTAATACAAGATCACCAGTGTGCAAGTGGCCTTAGCTTCACGTGGGCATCATATCCTCGTTTTAGCTTTTGCCGATAATAAGCCAATTGGACCATAGCCGCCTCACGCCGTTCCTCAAGTAAATCAAGATCTTTCTCCAAAAGTCCCCGGTTATTCTCGGGCTAAAAGAACTTGTCTTTAGAGTAGGAAAACCAGATTCTAGTGGTATCACCGCCTCGGCTCCATAAGTCATAGAAAATGGTGTCTCTCCAAAGTGGACCCGCGTGGTGTGGTCCGATATGTCCACAGAACATCACGAGGGAGCTCTTCTACCCATCTGCCTCTTCGCATCATCCAACCTCTTCGAGCCCATTGACTATGACTTTGTTAACGGCCTCGGCCCGCCCATTCCCTCGAGGATAAGCCGGGTAGAATATCTATTTATGATACCCATGTCACCACAATATTGCCTAAAGGCGTTGCCGTCAAATTGAACGCCGTTGTCCGAGACAAGAGTGTGCGGTATACCAAATCTAGTAACAATGTTTTTCCATATAAATTTCTTGGAATCAACATCTCGATATCGGCTAATGGCTCAGCCTTCAACCCATTTAGTGAAATAGTCCGTTCCCACGAGCAACCATCTTTTGTTGCCAGCAAATTTAAAATGGCCCGACAATGTCCAGGCCCCATTGTGCGAAAGGCCAAGGGCTAGACCGAGGGTTAAGAACCCTCCAGTCGCCGTGGATATTGTGAGCGAACCTCTCGACATTGATCACACTTTCCGGCATAGTCCCGAGCCTCCCTCTCGCATATCGGGGCCACCAATAACCCCGAGTAAGGGCTCTATGAGCTAAGGACCTTCCCGCATGACTCCCACAAATTCCTTCATGCAATTCCTCCAAAGAATGATTCTGTTGATTCAGGGTGTACACACAACAAATACGGTCCCGAAAAGGATCGTTTGTATAGCTTCGGTCCTCTGGACAAACTGAAAACGCGGCGCCTTTCGACGTACCTTTTCTCGCTTCAACTTTGTCTTCTCGTGAAGGATGTCATTTTTGAGAAAAGATATGATCGAATCCATCCAACTAGGACCAGCCTTATTAGATGGACGCGAGGTGCGTTAGCGCCTATAAGAGAAGGTTCTACCAAATCCTCAACGAGAATAACCCTTGGTAGACCTTGAGCCGAGGATGTTGCCAACGTAGCCAAAGAATCCGCATGAGTATTTCCACTCCTAGAGACATGAACTAAGGCAAAGGAGTCGAATCCCGGCCTCGCCGACGCTCGACCCGGGCCAAATATTCCCGCATTCGGAATCTCTAGCCTCCATGGTCCCCATGACTTGGCCGACCACTAATCCGAGAGTCCGAGAACACATGGATTTCCTGCCACCCATCTTATGTACCATTCGCATGCCTACCAAGATCGCTTCATACTCGGCCTCATTATTAGTAGCCGAGAAAGCCAATCTCAAAGATTTTTCAAAGACAATTCCTTCAGGGACATTAGAACAAGTCCAACGCCGTACCCTTTATGATTAGCGCCCCATCCACATAAACTTTCCAAGCCGAGGGCGATACGCCGTGATCACACCAACCGATTTTTCACCCATGTGCGCTACCTTTGAAGTTTCTTCTAACAATGGCTCAAGCAAACTCGCCACCAAATCGCCGAGGACCCGACCTTTCACCGAGGTGCGAGGCTTGTACTTAACATCAAAGGCTCCCAAAATGGTTCCCCATTTTGCCACTCGCCGTAATAATCGCACTACGCAACACGCCGAGCGGCAACTCGGGTCAAAACAACCACAAGATGAGATTGGAAATAATGAGGAAGTTTGCGCGTGGCGTGGACTACAGCCGAAGTGCTTTTTCTAAGGGTAAATAGCGCACCTTCGCTTCATTCAAGGACTTACTAACATAGTAGATCGGCCTCTCGCACTCCATCTTCATTCCTTATAAGGACTAGACTCACCGCATGAATAGCCACGGCAAGATAAGCGAATAAAACCTCGTCCACCTCAGGGCGAGATAAAATGGGTGGCCGAGATAGATATTGCTTAAGCGTTGGAAAGCCGACTCACAATCCTCGGTCCATCGAAACCCTTTCCACTTGTTCAACAACCGAAAGAAAGGACGGCGCACCGATCAGCTCGACCGAGAAATAAATCCGTTCAACGCAGAATCATTCCCACACTTCGAATCTCCTTTGGGTTCCGAGGCGGCTGCAAATTTTGAATAGCCCTAACCTCGCACCGGGTTCACCTCTATGCCCCGCGAGTGATCATATATCCTAAGAACTTTCCATCCCACTCCAAAAGAACACTTCGAGGCGTTAAGGCGCAACTTATACTTCCTCGCATTTGGAAGGTGTCGGCCAAATCTCGTGATGTGCGAAGGTACCGTCTTACTCTTTACCACCATGTCATCCACGTATACTTCTATGGTTTTCCCGCTGTCGTTCAAACATTCGGGTCATCATTCTTTGATAAGTAGCCCCGCATTTTTTAACCCAAATGGCATGACTTTATAATGATAGTTCCTCGTCGGAGTAATGAAAGCGCCTTTTCCGATCCTCTAATGCCAAGTGGATTTGGTGGTAACTCGAAAGGCGTCCAGAAACTCATCCGAGGATGTCCGACAAGAGCATCTACCGCCTGATCAATCCGTGGCATCGGGAATGAATCTTTAGGACAGTGCCTTGTTCCGTACCGCAAAGTCTACACATACTCTCCACTTGCCGTTCTTCTTCTTAACGACAACAAGATGAGCCAACCATTCAGTGGTAGAAAACTTCTTTGATAGCCCCCGCCCTTTCGAGTTTAAGAACCTCTTCCTTCACAAATTTCGAATGTTCTCGTGAAGATCGCCGAGGTGGCTGCGCCTCCTGAACAATGGCCGGATTGACGTTTAGATGATGACAAATAAAGTTCGGATCCACACCGGAGCCTCATGGGGTCCCATGCAAAGACATCTAGATTATCCTTCGAAATTTCAACAACTCCATCTTCTCTGGTGTGGCAATCGCATGCCAACTTGAAAGAACCTCTCTCGATCGTCTTTATTACAAACTTCTCTAACTCCTCGCAAACAAACCTCATCTTCCGTCATCGCTCCTGTGTGCCTCCGGAGTCAATTGCTATGACTCCCTGACGGGCAAGGTTGATAACTCGACTTCGACCGACGAAGTACCGTTAGCGGAGATGCATTGCTCGGCCACTACCCGATCGCCGAGGATTTCCTCAACATGTTCCCCCGAGGGGAATTTAACCTTAACGTGCAAGGTAGAGGAAACGGCTCCTGTGGCGTGCAGCCATGGCCTCGGCGAGAATGGCCGTATATGGAGAGTACGCGTCAACCACAATGAAATCTACTTCAACCGTTTCGTGCCGATTGAACGGTAAACCTGACCGTCCTTTCGGCACAACCCGCTCTCCCTTCAAAGCTAATAAGAGGTGAGTCATAAGGAGTTAAATCTTCCAACTCCAACCTTAACCCCTTAAATAGATCAGTGGTACATGATATCGCACCGCCGCCCCGATCTATCATTACCCTCTTCACGTCATAATTACCTATTCCGAGGGTAACCACAAGAGCATCGTCATGGGGCTGGATAGTCCCTACTTTATCCTCCTCTGAGAAACCCAAGACAGTAAAGTGCTCTTTAATCTCTTCGGTCCCGCTACCCACATCCTCGCCTCGCGAATGGGAAACCGCCATAACCCTAGTAGGACTCCGAGCCTCGTCCTACCAGTGCGCCGAAGATAACATTAATCGTCCCCAATGCCGGCCGAGATGAACTATTCCGCTGGTTGCTCAACCAACTTGACCGACTTGCCCACTGGGCCGACACAAGTGCCGCTTTAACTTTCCCTCACCGACGAGCCGCTCTAGATGGTTCCACGGTTCGACGCTCTCGCAGCGTGGCCCACATCCCGATGGTACCGACGTAAAAGGTTTTGATTTCTTCTCGCAGGTCACCTCGCCATTTTGCCGGCCACCCGAAGAAGGGCTCTTTACGAACTTTTTCTAATAACCGATGCACCGGTTCTCGAACACGCATTTACAGCTCGGTGCCGCCGAGCCGGATTGTCCGAAGTAATCCCTCCTCGGCTTGTTGTTGTGATATCTCGTCCGACCCGAAATCCCTTCTCTCCCCGCGGATAACCTTCTCCTTTCCTTTTCCCCGTCGCTGGTCTTCCTCTACCCTTTTATATTCATCAATACGATCCATAAGACGACGTACGCCGCGGACGGGCTTTTTCGTCAAAGACTTTCTTAGGTCGTGATCGTAGGGAGGCCTACCTTAAAGGTATTTAGCGCCACCTCATCAAAGTCGCCGTCTATTTCATTAAACATCTCCCAATATCCGTCGGAGTATGCTTTCGTTGTCTCCCCTTCCTTCATGACCATGGATAGCAACGAGTCCATGGCCGAGGGACTCGCTACAAGTAATGAACCGAGAAGCAAACGCCCTAGTTAGTTCCCCAAACGAGCCTACGTACCCCGACTTGAGACCGTTGAACCATCTCATAGCCACAAGTCCCAAGCTTCGAGGGGAAGACTTTACACATCAAAGTCTCGTTATGAGAGTGCACCGCCATCCTTTGGTTGAAGTGACTCACGTGCTCCACCGGACGGGCCCCGGCCATTATAGATGGTAAACGTGGGCCGGGTGAACCTCCCGGGGAGCCTCCCCTCTCAATCCTTCGTGAAAACGGAGATTTAGAGAGTTGGTGCAACGCCCTACTCATGGTATCGTTGCCTAAACCCCTAGGACGAAGCTTCTTACGTCCGCGGATTGGCCGGTCGTTCTCCTCACCGCAGGATGTTGCACTCGCGGGGGAATATGACCTTGAACCGTAGCCATGTCCCCCATCCTTCTCCGAGGAAGAACTAGATGAGGACGGGGAAACCTTACGTTTAGCACGGCGTAACTTCCTCTTCAAACGATTGATTTCCTTCGCATGGATTTAGAGCCCTCATCGTGGGTAGTGCTACCCCTCCAGCGAGTATGGCTAGCCCCCGGATATTCCGTATGGACGCTTCCCTCACGATCCCTACGTTGTTCAAGACGTTCGAAATGATCTTCATGTTCGTGACCCTCGTGACTCGCATGATGAGAGCCTAAGCTCGCCATAATATCCCTACTACTTCTAGACTAGATTCCCACGTACGGCGCCTAATTGTAAGTGCACAATTGCACCCGGACCTAAGAATAGTTAAGGGCTCAACCCAACGAGCCTTAAACAATAAGAATTTGTAGAGTGTGGGCTTGAAACCTGTGTTAGAAGTGTATGGGGATGAAATGACAAACTAAAGATTCCAAGTACTTAGAGACAAAAAGGAGTAATGTAAATAGACCTCCTGACGTAAGCCGAAAGCCGTTCTTATATTATATCTCTCTCTTTTTCCTTCTTCTTTTAGGTTACAAAAAGTTCCGTCCCGTTTCGTTCCCGTCCCTCCTTAAATACTCCTCTTTAATACTTTATCCACGTGTTGCCCCCCAATTCCTCCCTTAGCCTAGATATTTCTTTTCTTAGTGCCTTTGAACAAGAACTAGAAGTTTCCCTTCCACTCGTTTAAGTTGTCACTTCCTCATTAACGCGGCCGTGGTGGTAGGTGCAGGTGGTCTTTAATGTGGAGGTAGCAGCCTTTACCTTTGATATTCTTCCAACATCGGCGCTTCTAGGACATTCAAGGGTTCTCTCCCTTTAACCGTTGGTCTTGACCGTATCATTCCCTAATCTTTACCATGAAGTCTCGTGTTCTTGATGTCACTCCGAGGGGAAAACCATCCTCGCCGGGATCCTAGGATCCCCGCGTATAGGCCGACCCATAGCACCAACAATCTCTAACCCCAGGGTCAGGTCGGCCTTCTTTAACAAGGCCCAAAAGGCCCACATTCCCACCAGGATCCTTTTGCCCCACACAAGCTCAATAAAAAAAATCTTAAAAACAAAAAACAAAAAACAAAAAACAAAAATTTGAACACTTGTAATGGTCGTCTTTTAGAATCAATAAGCGCAACTAGATAAACGCTCATTATAGTAGTTGTTGTTCTTCGGACGATATAACGGAATCTTGCCGTCATTGCAATAAAATCTTTCAAGATTCCTGAAAATATGGCAATAAAAATCATCCATGATTTGTCAATATTGCATTAAAATCATCCATGATTACTGCTAACACTGTAATAAAATCATACATGAAAATGGAGACCCATTAACTGCCCCAAGCAAATTTGAATGAAAAAAAAAATCACAATTATTTATTCATCCATAATACTTAATGATTAGTTTCTCTTTTTATCATTTTATCTGTATATTTGTTTATATCTATGTTTATGTTTCGTTTATATTTATGTTGATATTTATATTTACATTTTCCACAATTATATTGTTTCTTACACACACACACAAGGACACACATGGTCATAAACATAAATATAGTGGTTTCTCTTCTCGTGCAAAAAAATTGTTAACTTGGTTTATAGATATGGAAAAACTTAATTGAAACTAATTTAGTATTATAACAAGTTGGCTTTGAGTTAACTAACCAAGATGTAAAATGTCAATTCTTGTCTAATTATCAATTTTGTTTTTGTTTAATTTACCATATGCCTAGATGTAAGAATGAAAAGAAGATTTTGAGTTCATTGAATTCGTTGGCCTTAGGCTTAGTTATTAGGACATATGGTATAAGAAAAAAAATCCATCGTATAAGAATCCATCGTATAAGAAAAAAAAGACTAGAAGTCATCTGACATATGGTATAAGAATTCTAGAATCATCCCCATGAATTGAAAGACAAATGAGTAAAAATCCACCTATTGGCTCAAGTATATTTGAATAGTGATGTAAAATCTCAAATTTTTTTTTTTTTGTTTTTAATGGTTACTTCTTTTTTTTAATATTGTATTTATGAATTCGGTTTATATTTTCAATATATACAATTATGTTTATATTTTTCACAATTATATTGTCTTGTACCCTCACTCACACACACACAAGGGCGCACAAGATTGTAAACATATATCCCATGGTTTCTCTATTGATACAAAAAAAAATGAAAACTATCACTTTACTCATTCGAAGTTAGATCCGTTATGTATAATTGCCCTCTTCATTTTACTTTCACCATATATATATATATATATATATATATATATATATATATATATATATATATATGAATTATGACAATAACATATGTTTAGTTTGAAGAGGGTGTTTTAAAGTAATTTTACGCTGCCATCTTGCTATAGCTTTCAATACTTGTTGAAATGTATTTTTTGGTCCCATCATGTTTGATGCTTGGTTTGAAAGAGGGTGTTTCATGAATATTTCGTGCTGAACTCAAAAAAAGGAATGAAAATTGTAGTCAGCCCCCTTTAACGAAGAGATATCGCATTGATATCATCTTTGATTCTTTAACATTTCGATATTATTTGCTAACGCAATTGAGGCTTTCCGGCAAGATTATGCTTCTCGTTGGTATTTGTACATCTACAATCCTTGTTTGCCTTCTTGAGCTAAACGTTTTGGAAATTTCTTTCTCAAAACAAAACCATTCTCTCTCTTTTTACGCTAATCCATCGTAATTACAATAGCAAAAATCCTTCACTACCACCACCGCGACCACGAGAGTATGGGCTTTGTAGGACCTAAAAATGTCAAATCACTGAAAACTTTGTATTATTTGCAATTCCCAGTCTAAATTAAGTTACGTGACTGACCCCTTCAAAGGGCCATAAATTTAGTCTTGGGTTCAAACCAAAATCATATTTCATGCGTACTCTTTTTTTTTTTGGGTAAAGAATATTTCGTGCATGAACTTAGAAGCTTCTTTGGTGTAATATTCTTTGTTTAATAATGTTAGTTCATCTGTTTACTTGTTTGGTTTAATGGAGATCGATGGTCTCAAACATTGAAAGTATCATATTCTTTATTTTTACTTCTTTTTTTTAAAATTAAAAGGGTAAGAGGAACAATTAACTGTGGTTGCCTTATCTCGGAGATATCATAGCCAATAGCTTCTAAACAAGAATAAGAGGCAAAAGAGGCACTCCAATTAAGTTCAAGCCATAATTTGACCTCATCAACTCCACCTAAAAAACCTAGTATTCAAGCAATGGGAGGCAAAAAATTTATGTTGAATTAAACCCCGGTCATCACCCCCAAAGCTTTGATAATTTCTTGATCAATAATAAGAACTGATCTCATACTGCAACCGCCGTTATTTACTATACTAAAATAGTGGTATTGCCATATTATTTTTCATTTACACTTCTCTTTGATTGTAGGAATGCTAGATTTCGTTTGTTTTAACTGAAAATCCTAACGTATTTTTTTCCTCTCATTTTATCTATAACTTTTTGAATCTCTTTTTTTGTTTTTTAGTAGTTAATTAAACTTATACACAAGTTGTATTTTCTAAACAACTTAGACCAATTAAAATAAACTCATCGAAACACAAGTTTGAAACGCAATAGCAAAGGAAGAAATTGAGATACCAATACTAGCATTCAAATTAAGCCCCTCTAATATTAGAACCTTTTCAGAACACATTTGATTTAACAAACTAATTTAATATCCCGTAGATCAACACTTTTCAGAACATATTGATTTAACAAACTAATATCCCGTTTATCAACCCTGTGTGTTCATCACAATCTCCCATCCTCTCTTAATCTATCCCACATTAGTTAATTGGCATTAGAATTAGTATTTAGGAGACAGCTAAGAGTTTCTGCTCCATGAAGACTGATAGCTTGCATAAGTACCACTCTCTTATGGGGTTTAATTTATAGATTAAGTAAACTTATTTTCTTAGATATTATTTTTAAAGCTTTATTTTTTTTCCTTAAATACAGCTTAACCAAGTCCAACTTATTTTTTTACTGTTATCAAAGGGGCACTGAAGAGGAACCTACCCTTATGAGCTAGCAACAGACATCAGCCATGTTCTAGATGATTTGGATGTAAACTAGCAATAGCAACAGTTACAAGATACAATTAGTGTTTTGTGTAATATTGTCATCGATGATGGGTTGTGTACTTGTGTTGATGACGAAAGGGAATGACTCCAGAAACTTATAAGGTTTGAAAAGACCTATAACCACCCATATCTCTCTAGCTGAACCTGCACACCACTTGTAAAAGAAACTTCTTTGAATTAATATTACATGCTTCTCCACATATGCCAAATTGACCGAGTCTTCTTTCTCAGTATTTTTTTACGTGTCAAATTAGTATGGATGTATGTTAGTAGGCTATTTTAGAAAACCTTTTAAGGAAAAATAAAAAAGTAATTAATCTTTTTATGGTTTTTTCAATTTTTCATAAAAGCTTTTTTTAAATCAATGATTAATGTATACCTAAAGGCATAAGTTAATTGGACCAAATTATGATTATCTCTTGAAAAATCTTATTTAATACATATCTTATACATATTTATTATGATTTATAAATTAAAATTAAATTAAAATGATTAAGAGCTAAATATGAGGTGGATCAACAAAAATATAGACTATTCAGACAAACCTTCTCTTCTTTGGAGATCCTTTGTGTTGGTGTCTCTAGATGCCCTTATCAATCGTCTAGAAGAAATCGACAGGACAAGGCAACTATTAATTAGGTTTTTTTAAATAAAATAAAATAAAATAAAACCTGTGAAACCCAAAAATGTCGCTTTATATAGACTCCAAACAAAAAGGCTTAAATAGTGAAATACATTCCAAGACACACTCTCTACAACCCATTATCTCTCTTTCTGTCTCTGTGTCTCACTAGTATTTATAAACTGGTCCTACTGATCTCTTTCCCATCTACAACCACAAGAAACTCCTGAAACATTCTTCTCCATTTCCATCTTAAAATTATGGGAGATCTTCCTAACAACCCTGATCTTCAAAACCCAGAAGAGTTCCAACAACAGCAACAACAACAAGAGCAAGAAGAAGCAGAAGAGGCACTCTCTCTTTGTGACCTTCCACTCAGCCTCAACAACAAAGAAAATATTATTTTCGACAACAACAACAACAACCACAACGACAACAGCAATGATTCCATGGACTTCTTTGAGTTCTTCAGCGATCTCAGCTACTCTGAAAATATGTGTTCAGCTGAAGACATCATCTTCTGCGGAAAACTCATTCCTTTCAAAGAACAACAATTCTCTCATCCCACTCCTCAAACACCAACCAAACAAACCTCTCTTCGACGAAGATCCGAGTCTTTATCAAAGCTACAAAGCCCCGTAACTCGATCAAACAGTATTAACACCAAGCTCATGAGGAACAGTCGGTCTTTAGATTATAGAAAACTCAACCCAGTTTCAAACTCACCACCAGAAACCATAGAAAGAAACTCTTCGGTTAGGAGCGTTGGAAGTAAGTCAGAGATAGCTCTGAAGAAAGCGGCATCGTCAAGGCCTCGTTGGTACTTTTTCATGTTTGGAATGGTAAAGTTTCCTACAGAGATGGAGCTTAGTGACATTAAGAACCGCCAGGTTCGCCGGAACCAACCACAATCAATGATTTTTCCAGTAAACCGGAACTCCGGTAAGGGATCTGGGTCTTGGAAGTTGCTCAAAGCTTTGAGCTGCAAAGACCATGCTAGTGTGGCTGTAACGGCGTCGTTTTGCGTTCCACGAGTTTGAGCTCTTCAAAAAATTAGTCAGTATATTTGAAGAACACTAATATGGTACTTTCTTCTCTCGTATGGATGGTAATTAGTAAAATTAACTATCCAGAGAAGAAGTATCACATTAGTGGATTTTTAGACTACTGAACAATTACTCGAGCGTGATAATAATTTTTTGGACGTTTTTACCCTTGTGGGTTTGGATATATGCATGGCATGGGTGTTTAGGTAAACGTGGTACCAGCTGCAGGTGCCTTAGAGGTGAGGGTAATATAATTAAGACTTTACGTAGAAGAAAAGATAGTGTACAGTGCCGGATCTTGGTCGATGATAGTACCCAGAATATGATTTTATTTATTTTCTTTTTCTTTTTCTTTTTTGGATTGTTAGGTGGTGCCATGGTGAGCATCGAAATGAATGAAAATCATGAGAATCCCTACAGTGACATATAAATCATAGTATTGTAATTAATTATTTTTATGATCCAATACAATTTTCAGTTTTGGGATTTCTGATTTCGTATTTATTATTCGTTATCTTGTAGTGGTTGTGGATGGAATTATTGAATAGAATCAGATTCTACACTAAAAACAAAAATTGTACGTTGTTATCTCCACCTTTTAATTCTTGAGCAAATGACAAAAAGATTTCAATTGGTGCATTTTTTTTTTTGATAAGTCAATTGGTGCATCTTTGTTTGCTCTTTTGTTTTATTATATGTTTCATTCCAATCTTTCTTTTCTTTTCTTTTTAAAATTTTTTGTTCTATATATAATTAATGATAACGAAATAATCGGTTTTAACTATCCAGAAGAAAAAGACATGAAACTATAAAATGATCTTGCTTGAGAATATTGGCATTTTCTTACCTAAGAGGAGTACATCCTAAGGTAAATATGGTTCGGGGTATTAATCACCCTATGTAAAATTGAAAATCACTCATGATTCATGAAGGTGATGGAATGAAAGAGAAATTCATTTAGTTTATACATATGCGTATCTGCAAATGTCCTTTAAGATCTTACCCACAAAAACACCTAACTCTACCAGTTTTTCGGTTTTCACCACAAAAAAGTTTTTTAAGTCATTTCACAAACAAAATATTACCATATATGTTGGCAAACAATGTGCCATTAGGTGTGATCCACCTCAGTTCAAACCCTCACCAATTGACGAACCATATAATTCCTAATAGAATAATGGGATCTAGATGTGATTATGTCAAAAACCAAAAGTGACTGCATCAAGCTATGTTGAGATTTCAAGTATATTTTTATGTTAACTTTTTGTTAGTACTTAGCTTTTAGTTTTCAAAATCGAAAAGTTGTTTTAGATTAACTCAAATTTTCCAAAATAAAAAGAAATATAAAATATCATCCTGTACGCATCAGTCTTGATGTGTGCATGATATCATAGGACATATGCTCTCAAAATTAGGTCAAGTAATTTATTTATTCTGCATTGGCAACATTTAGAATAAATAATCAGAATTAGGTATCAACTTTGGTCGGGCATTGTGAGGGTTCCTAACACCTTTCTTACAATTAACTAAACTCCTAATTCTGTATTTTTTAGTTTGAGGCACAATTTGACCTAATCTATGTTAGAGGACTCCAAGAGACCTTGGAATTGATTGATATCAACTCCACATTTTTTTTGCACCTCACACATGATCACAATCCCACACAAGTGCAAGTAATGTTAGCAAACAATACTAAACACTCTTAACACATAGAAAGAGACCCCAAATAGACAACTAATTATTGGGCTAGGTATTGACAACCTCCATGAACTCTTTCTAAACTTCAGTACTATCGTTTCCGAGATGACCATTTAGGTTTCCTCCAACAACAATCTTTTCTTTGTTTTGTATTTGTAAGGTTAGTTGTAATTTGTCACATAGCACCAATATCTTTGTAAATAAAAAATTATTTCCAATATAATTTTCATTATCTTTGTTGGTTTAAAATAATCAACACTTCCTATTTCAATTAGTGGCCATTATAGAGATTTTATCAATTACCATTTGATGTCTTTTGACTACTTTGAAATTAATCAAGTACTCAAAAGTTTTAATGATTTTTTTTTTCTGCAAAAGACAATATTGAGAAAGGAAGGAAAGCAAAAAAAAAAAAAAAATCCAGTGGTGAGACAATGCGATCGTTGAGATCTTTTATTCATTTCTCATGGTAGATGATGAGTAACGTACAGGCTTTTTTTTTTTCAATCCTTTACTCCATTTCAACAATGATGAGAGTAGCTCATGTAGTACTATTTTGTCCGACTCTCCTCACTGTAGAGTAACTCTTTCGGAAGCAAACATGTAATGTAACATAATTATATGTAATTATCAATTACTGGGTTACTAGCTATGTATTCTATTCATGCACCTATAACTTTTTATTTATTATTGGATATATTATTTCTTCTTTGTAATTGCTTAATTGGGTGCAGATTTTTAAGCATGACAAAGCTAAATTATGATAGTTTTGGGTCTGTTTCAAGTATAAGTTTTGTTGCATCCACTTATTCTCACTCAAATGCAAAACCAAAACATTGGCGTACGAAGCAAAGAATAATTAGTACCCCTATCGATTAAATCAAGGGAGTTTGATTTGTATTATACTCCTCAACAATGATAGTGCCGGCAATGTATAATGACCATTATAGTGGAAAGAACGGTAGTTGAAACCCGTTAATATGCATGCGATTGGTATTTTCAATGCTCCATATATACCGTCTTCACCTTGTGGGTTTTGTAATGATTTGTTTTTTTTTTTTTTTTTTTTCTTGCTTTTAAAATAATTTTGGCGGTGAAGAGAGGTGAGAGAGAAATTATTCCATTACACATTTTTTTCACATAAATGTGAATTTTTGTGTAAAATTTACGTGTGTGACCTATCTTTATTTGAGAGGAATATATAATATATCGATCGAGTATAGTGAATAATTTCACAAAGTGGGTAGGGAAGATTAATCTCAATGCCGCTGTTATGTGTGCACTTCATATTTTTCAACAATTCTAGCTTGCATTAATTAATGACACAATTGATCACCAAATCGTTACTGATTAAATAAGTGATGAAAAAAAACCATTAATGTGATAGCTAAATTTTCCTTTTTCCGTGTTTAGAGGGTTAGACTTTTAGAGTGAATTGTTTTATACGTGAAAAGATTTCCTAAATTTTTTTTTTCTTCAAGTCAGTATCCAATTTCCATCAACCACTTAATTTATAATTAATTGGCATTAATGCTTAGTCTTACTTTTGTCTCAATTCTTTATGCAAATAAGAGTGAATTTTGTAAAGGAATGTGGATTTTGTGAATGGTAAAGTCCTGAAATTACAGTTTCAAACAGAAGAATATGAAAAATTCGATGATTGCACAGATTTGTAGTGCCAAATGGCAAATATCCAATAAATGGGGTTTGACGAGTTCAAATTAACCTTGTCAAGTTATCATAGAGGCCATGCCATGCCATGACATCAATTTCTTTTAAAGTAAAAGGTAGGCTTACTGCAATAGCTACATTTGATGGTATGCAAAAGATGCAATCCTTACCGACGTAAATTACAGTTTCAAACAGAAGAATATGAAAAATTCGATGATTGCACAGATTTGTAGTGCTAAATATCCAATAAATGGGGTTTGACGAGTTCAAATTAACCTTGTCAAGTTATCATAGAGGCCATGCCATGCCATGACATCAATTTCTTTTAAAGTAAAAGGTAGGCTTACTGCAATGGCTACATTTGATGGTATGCAACAGATGCAATGCTTACCGACGTAAATCTAATAATTTTTACCTTGGGTTATTGATTTCTTTCACTTTCACTTTTACCTTCTTCAATTGGTTGAAATTTGCATTCTCAATCATAGCAGGACCCAAACTTGGAGAACAAGTCTAGCAAATCATGGTAAATGACTCGTAAATAGGGTGGGAAATCATAAAAAGTAAGAAAGAGTCAATATTGAATGATGGTGATTTTTTGTATATAAGCATATACATTCTATCTTATAATTATTATATAATCTCATCATGGATAGCCTTTGGTATCTAAGACCACCTATGTCCTTAATGCTGCCAAACCGAGTTCACAAATATCAAAACTATGTGCAATTCCGACTTAAACTAGCCATCCAAAGTATGAACTTTGAAGCCATTAGGTGTTAATGGATTTTACAAGAATTAGAAATAAAATAACACACAATAATAACAAGTAAAACGAGAAAGAGTACATATCTATTAAAATATAAAGAAAATTGCATTTTACCCCCTTAAATTATACCCAATTTTACACTAACACTTCTAAACTAATAGGATGAAGTGTAAAACATTATATGGGTAATAGTTTAGGAAGGTAAGCGTGTACTCTTATAGTTTAGAGACTAAGCGTTACTCGGGTAATAGTTTATAAAAGTAAGTGTCCATTCTCAAAGTTTAGAGCGAAATCCTTGTATGCACCAGGCGCATGAGATACCGCCTCTAGTTTAGGAGACAAGTGTAATAGGGCTATGGTTTAAAGGGGTAAATTAAGTATGAATTTTTATATTTAGGAAGGTAAGGTAAAGGGGGTATAGAATAATTTCTCCCAAAATATAGGATTATATACAAATGTACCTTCTAAACTTGTTTACAAACTATTACAAGGATTTAGAAAAGAATATGACCATTCGATACAAGTTAAAAAAGAAAGACCCTCAAACCTCCAAACTATAAAAAATTTGAACTATTTTATATTCTATCCTCTAGTGCTAGCTGTATGATTATTACAATCAGAAATACATTTTATGATAATATTAAATTGGTTTGTTAAATTAATAGTGGTAACAGTTAACAACGTTTTACACAACTCACAGCCAACAGATATACTCTTTCGAGTGTCTCAAAAGTCAAAACATGACAAAATGAAGCTGCACCAGTTTTGTTGAATTATTAATTGCTAAAATCAGCTTAACTGTCTGTGAAGTTACATTATTCTTGAAAGTAACATAAAATAAATATTAAATAGTTAATAAATATATACATCTTGATGATAGCTCAGACAAATTTTCATGTATTTAATTATCTTGCGGGAAGGAACTGGAAAATAATTGTTTATAAAACAATTATTGATTAAACTTATATATATTATTAAGACACTGGATAGAATTTAGCATAAAAGACACACTAAAAGAAGTCTTTTCTGCCAAGGGAGCATCTCGAGCTTTTATTAAAATTCCTGTCTTCTAACATTTTGTTCTTGTATTAGATACCTTGGTGTCCTTAAACATTCAGGTTGAATATTAAATAAACTTAAATAATTGAGACCAATTATTTCTATGAGGTCTCTCACTACTACTTATCCCATACATAAGACCAAGTGGCACTCTTTTTTCTTTTCTTTTTTTTCTTATTCCTTATTATTATTATTTTTTCCTCACGTACTTACAAGTTACAAACATAGTAATTTTTTTCAAAAGAATTTTTTTTTTTTTTTAATACATTTGTCTCTTAATTTAACATCAGAGACAGAAATGCAATAAATAAATAAATCGAGACTAAAAGTAGAATAATAATAATAATAATAATAATAATAATAGATTATGTATTTTACTATATTCTAGTTTAATATTTAATAGTATAGTATAGTAATGTTATGTTATTTTATAGTTTCGTGAGAAAATTCACTCTTCATCTCATTAAGAAATTATCTTCCAAGTCACAAAAATATTCTTATTTTCCTCCCAAAAAAAATTTTCCAGACCCAAAACTCCAGCCCTGTTCTAATTTATACAAAACTTTTAGTTTAACTGAAAGAAAGATGTTCGGGTGATATCGAATCCCGATTGCTTGGTGTATCACAAAGAGCAACAAATCCTCAGACTATACAAATCACTTATTAAACTAAATAAATAAACTCATATAGTCATTGACTGCAACTATTTATTTCTTCCTTATTTTCTTCCCAAATTGGAGAGATGAAATTTTGGTGAGTCAAGAGAGAAAACACTTGAGCCCAACTAATTTTCCATCCTCCTTCCTCCCCTCCTCTACAACTAAACAACATCAAATCAATTTTCACTCCACTTTTCTCTCTTTTATTTTCTATCTATTCTATTTCACCTCCAACCAACCAGAACTTAGAGTGGTTTACATGACTATCAGGTTGCCAATGATTCACGTTTCTGAAAAATATATTTTCACACTTCACAAACTAGTCTTTCCATCTCCCTTCCACAGTCGTTGCGTGCATTGAATAAACCAAATTGAAAGATTTTGAGTTGCTATATTGGACAATCAACATAGCTCCAAATGGTTTTGGATTTTTGTGCTTAGACTTTTAAACGGCTACAACGAATTTTCTTAGATCAAGTTGAACAAATTACATTCAACCATAAAAATAAGAAAGTAAAAAAAAAAAACATTGAAACGGTTATGAATTCCATTGAGTTTCCCTTACTTGATCGAACAGCCCCCCAAAAAAATTCAGTTATTTCAACTACATCAAATGATCTTTCAAATTGGTCAAGACTGTCCAGTTTGTGGCCGCTACTATATGGTACCAGTTGTTTCATTGAATTTGCTTCATTAATAGGCTCACGATTCGACTTTGACCGTTATGGGCTTCCTAGCTCAAAACTCTTTCCATTTCATCTAAGGGGGGAACTCAATTTGGAATCAGGTTAGTTTACATTAATCCACCACGCAATCAAACACTATCCAGTTCATTTTTTCTCAACCCTTAACCAAACCAATGTCCCAAGGTTGGTCTCAGGGCAATGTGATAATTCATTAAGTTTTGTAATCGAGATATGCGTCACAAGACATGTAATCAAACCAATCAAACCTGAAATTTCTGCAACCTAACCATTTGACTAAGAACATAATCAGAAGTTGGATACTTGGAAGGCCAGCCACATTTTTCGAAATGCAGAGCCTAATAAACGTTCATGTAAAAATGAAGCAAGCCTTCTATTTTAAAATTAAAAAAATAATAATAATAATAAAAAAAAATTTGAAGCAAGTTCACTGAAGATCCCAAGTAGCAATTTTGCGCTGGCCCAAATGATCCCCTTCAATATATAACTGTGGAGCTACTTAATTAGTTTCTTTTTCAAAAAAAGAACCGAAGAGAGCACTAGAATCAGGTTGCACGTATCTCACTAACAATTTACACACTTGAACTTACAAATTGCAACCCATTTGGATTGAAGGGTTTTTTTTTTAATAATAAATAAGTAAGAGATATTATTGACCAAAACTCTAGTACAAAATCAGACATTTGCTACAAATAAATCACTGTACAAGAACATAGATCGCAACAGACATAACCTAAAAATAACCTGACCCTCTCAACTTGAGTTGAATAGCATCACACAAAAAAACAGCAAAATCAATATTCCATCGATCACAGATACTCCTATTACACAATGAACTACGAACATTCCTTCAGAACCGCAACCTATTTCTTACATCATTCTTAATTGCAGAAAAGCCTCCTCCAACAAAATATGGTAAATACATGCAGCCCAAACTACCCTACATAAAGAAGACTTGAAACTCTTCCTCTAAGAGACTGCAAAACATCATTGAAGCACCACATTCCAAGAGGACACAGCTTGATTTATTTCACACAAATGCATAAGCTTAATACATATTCTATGAGTGAAGTAGCACTCAAAAGAATAAATGGTCATGGTTCTCAATATGACCCCTGCACAAAATACACATGGTATCCCCCACCAAGGCCCCACTTAAGAAGCCTATCACGGTTAGACAATCTATTCTGGATAGCAAACCAGCAAATGAAGAGTGCTTGGGGATAGCAAGAGGATGCCAAACCAGCTCATGTTAGTTATTTATATAATGCTTAACTTGGGATCTCATTCCAAGCCGAAGGAACAGAAAAAATTACAGAATTAAGAGTGAATCCAGAAACAGAATCAGCATTAGAAGAACTGACATGTGATGATGTCAAAGTCCTGCTTGAAACAACACCATCTCTTCTGACCTGGCTCGAGGGCAGCCAATTACCGTTCTTGATGATGCTTAATACCTTGGCATTTACTGACTGCCTCAAATAATAACCTGGAGCTAAACTTTAGAACTAGAACACCTACATGAAGCCAATTATCATTCCACAGATAGGTGTAATCTCCCTTGAGAATAATGTGCTTAAACCAAGTTCTAACCAACTCCTAAGTCTAAGGATCTTTCTGCAGCCCCATGAATGACTTTGTGGAATTTTAACATCGGAATGAAACTCATATTCCAATCTGTTCCCTCTCAAGCATTCTCTAAGAATGAAAAGAACACTCATTCCTTTAATTAAAGGAATTTTAAATATCGGTTTTTATCCCTATTTTAAGTGTATAACAGCATAATTATGATTTATTTTCTCCTTTCCATTCCTTTTTATAAGCTCCCTAAGTACTCAAAGAAAACACCATATTCCTTTTCATTTTATTTCATTCTGTATAACTGACTCATTCCATTCTATGCCCCCCTTCTCTCTTTTTTTTTCAACTCCCAAACACGCAAATGTATTTCAAAGCCAATTCTTGCCTCCAGATGCTAATAATCAAATTAAAACTCAATTGCCCCCACATCTAAATAACAATAGAAACCATTTTACTGAAATGTATCACTCATTTTCCATAACTATAACAAAACAAAAGTCAGAATTAATAGTCATGTTCCAATTATACTGCTGTCAGCTATTTCAGATTTGAGAACAAGGGTGAGAAAGAATCTGAAAGATCACCTGCCTAATTTAGTCAAATATTTCTCAAATCAACCTAGAATGTTAATATCCACCTTCTACTGAATTTAATTTAGCAGGCTAACCTGGCAGTAAAACAGCATTCAAACTACAGAGGAAAAGGCAGCACAGTGAACTGACCCATTCACATGAGATATGCTAAGACATTGCATATTTTATAAAAGAGTTGAAAGTACAAAGAGAATTCATACAATAAATAGCCAAAAACAACCTTAAATGACAAATCTATAAGTATCATTTTCCATCATATGACAGCGGAAGGCACCCGAAATACAAACTACATCTTTTCCAATAATGATAATTTTATATCAACCTCTTCTGTCCAAAGAGGATTTAACTTAATAGACTCTTGGATCTCCTTTCAATATTGATAAGTTACATTAGAAGCATTGCCTTGCTGCTTTAGTTGGGCTCATCACGGAGAGGCTGAAAGCAATTAGTTAAAGCTTCTGTTGCACCCTCAATTATGCACCAGATTTAAAGTTGGCATCAAAATATTTAAGAACTGAAATGACTTTGGAATTCCCAAAATAATGATACAAAGCTTCAGGCATTTGCAATACAAAATAACTCCCAATTGTCATGGCTCAATGTCGGTCCACATACGAAAGTTAAATTTACTGTCTTCACATAGTTGTTATACTCGTCTAAATTTACTGTCTTCAACATAATATTTATATACTCATCTAAATTCATATATTTATTTTATTAAAAAAACATTTATTAATTAGCTGACAGAGTACCACAACTAATTTGTATGCGAAAATATTTGCCTTTGCTGATTAATTTTTAACCCAAAGTTTGGAGTCATAATTAGGACTGAGTATATGAAAAACACAACTCCCCCGGCCCAGCCTGAATGATCACAGACAGTTAAGACTGGATGGTCAGCAGGCAGTCACAGGTCTTTAAAAGCAAGAGAGAAAAAGCTAGGTGTTTGAAGATCTCATCTGACAAACCCGACCACATCGTGCATGCTGGACACCTGACAAACCTCCTGCATGTTCAAAGATCTCCCCTAACTTTGTTTTTTCTTTCATTTTCAGTTTTCAGAATCATCATTTTTTTGGGGGTGAAACCAGAATCATCTCTCTTCATGTGTCCCAAGTATAGTTAGTTAGATCTATCTTGAATTTTAGGACTTCTAATCCAATAGAAATATGCAGGAAGGAGTTTTTTTTTTGGAAAAAAATATACAGGATGTTTTTGTTCTAACTTTGGCCAGAAAAGCACCTAAATAAGGGGTACAAACACAAGTACCAATCTGAGGCCCAAAAACACAAAAGTTAATCCCTACTGGAGCATCAATCCAACCTGATCAAGCAATAAAGTAAGCATCATAGAAGGGAGGAAAAAGTAGAAAGAGATTCCTCTTAACATTCCACTCAACTACATGTATTGATAGAAAGTGCTGAGGACCTAGCTTACCAGATCTAACTCATACCAAAAGGCTAGACACCACATCAACTTGTGATACTTCATGAATCAAAGGCACTGTTAGACTTGTCAAATAGTGTAAATATATGCTTCTTAGAGTACACAGAGAATACTCTATAATCATAGACATCTATCCCCATTGCCCATTCATTGTATCAATGTGTGTGTGGATATAAGAGAGGGAGGGGGGGACCACTAGTTAGAGCATTCGCAGCAAGCTCAATGCTTTTCACTAAATTAAGCCTACATTTTCTATTTGAACTATACTATTCACATACACATGCATCACTCTCTATTTATTTCTCTATTATATTTTCTTCTCGCTCCAAATTTTTTTTTAAAAAAATTAAAAATAATTTTCCCTCTTCACCACCTTCCATTTGACAGAAACAATTCACAAATAACGGCGAACCACCACAACAAGCAAATCCAAACCCACAAATCACACACTCAAATACACCAATCTAGACTCAGACTACACAAGCTCAGCCACTTCACACTGCCACACATGGTATGTCCAACAATCAAGCAACCCGATTAAACACATTTCCAGCCACAATCAAACCATTCACTCCCATAAATTCTTTACCAAGTCAAATCCTCAACCAAATAAGCCATGCCAACCACATGGTCGCTGAGCCTCACCTGAACCGCCACAAGTTGTGGCCCATAGCCAACAACCCCCACAAGCTTCAATCAACTGTCACCAAAATCCAAATCCATCTTAAACCCAACCAATTTAAAATCCCAAAGACAAATCACCATCCTCGTTGTCTATCTTCACTGATTTGTGTGGATAAAGGTATATTGGAGACAGAGTACAGGCCATCATGAAAACCTATATAGGTGTGTGTGTGTGTATAGGTAATAAGACTTTTATTGAAAGAAATGAACATCGTGTTCAAGATGATGGACACGCAAAAACCTATAGTCCAAGAACTAAAGCTAACAGATTGTAGGAAATCAGAAATAGAAATACACTGCATAAAACCCAAAATACGAGCCCATTGAAACAAAGTACCAAAAGGAAGAGATTTTAAGAGATCTAAGGGTCTCTTAATATCTTCAAAAGTAAGGGTATACATTCTTGCCAAACTAACCACATTAATCATGCCAGAACCATATTCCATGTAGTTGACAGGTTCTTCCTAAACCAATTCCTCCATGCAAAAAGAAGAGAACTAACTGTCTTCGGCATTACTCACTTTATCCCAAATACATTAAATACTTTACTCCATAAAGCATGAGCAAACTTGCAAAGAAGATGGTCCACAAATTCCCCATCACAACAACACAAGTACCACCTATTAACCAGGGACTGACCTCTCTTAACAAGATTATCAATGATGAGTATCCCACCCCTAGCTGCTATCCATAACAAGAAAGACACTCGTTTAGGAACCTTTACACACCAAATGCTCTTCCAAGGAAAAACATTAGTGAGAGGACCAGACAACAAATATATATATATATATATATATATAACATTTGGTGAGCTATAGTACCTCAGTAGGGGCGAGGTAATGTAGCAATTACAGATTTTGCCGAGTCACCAGCGAGCCTGCATTTTTATGCTGGTCTAGCTAAACAGATTTTGGCCAGTCACAAGCAAGTCTCATGCAGCACATTTTTATGCCAGTCTAGCTGAACGTTGGCAGAACAACCCATTTATCTAGCCTGTTGTGAATGCTTTATATTGAAACTATTGGCTCTTGAGCTTTAGTTAATTGGTGAGGTGGCACTAGGGTAGGTATTAGCTTCAAGTTTTTCTAAACCAATACACGTGCATGTGACACGCACAGAGATACACTTATGTATTGCCTGAGAAACCCACAATTTTTCCATAAGTTTCATAACTCAGAAAAATAATGGATCATCCTCCCTTCGGTTTGGCTTTTTTTTTTTTGATAGGTAATCAGAAAACTTTTATTAAAGTGAAAAAAAGGAAAAGTACAAGTTGTTCATGATGATGAAAAAAAAAAACCAGCACAGCCAAAAGAGAAATCAGGAAACTAAGCTAAAGGAAAACATAAACTCAGAGAGAGAAGAACAATCAGTAAAACCCCAACAACGAGACCACTCCAAAAAATAACGTTAGCATAAAACTTTTAACTCATCCAACGTCTTCTCATTATCCTCAAAGGAACAACGATTTCGTTTCAACATACTCACTCCCTCAACCTATTTCATCACTATTGACTAAACTTCACTCTGGAGATAAAGGTATTTAAGGGATTAAGTTAGTAAAATGTATTTGAAAGGCCACTGAAGATTGATTCCATTTGATTCACCTAGACAACATAACCAACAACCTTGTGGAAACTGAATAGATTTATCACCTAATTAAATGATTGATTTGGATGCAAGGGATGGCATACAAGGATTTGACATAATTACAGCCACAATCCATGTTCACATCAAACAACCTAAAAGGCACCACTATACCTATAGTCTGCTCTGCCTGGAAGATAGAAGGCTTCAAAAATCAAATGACATTGCACCCTGAACATTCTCTTGTCCCCAAAACCCATCCTAGTGTCACTATATATTTTTGTCTCCCTCCACTCAGAACCATTTAAATCACAATCCAAACTCAATTTTATACTAGTTCGCAACAAGCACAAGGAATTGCAGTTTCCCATAAAAGAATGCTCTTCCAGGGACCAAAAAATAAAGCATAAACATCTAGGCTGAAAAGATCAACAATTAAGACACTGGAACAGGTGAACAGCACTGAAACCCAAAACAAGCACTTCAGTGACTGGAATACCATGGTGAAGAAACCTAGTAAAACCTCCATAGTAGGAAATATTGGATCAAACATATCTTAACACCATTCAATCCTCAATACATCACAAAGAAAAAATTTAGCCAATCTCTCAAAGTGAATTACCACTGTAAATATTATATTCCAAAATCTAGTGCTATTAGATAACACTTGGTATATCAAACTTATTCGATGACCACTTGACAACATAATAAATTGTGATTTTAAAAGTTTTTCAGAAACAGAACTACCTAGTATTAATAACAGTGTTTCAACCAGGCTATAACTTTTTAATGATACTTCCACTTCCAGATTCCAGATTAATGATTTATCAACGCATAGTTTAGTTAGCCACCATACCCTAAAATGTCGTACCTAATGCACAAGGCTTCCACTTTTTGCAAAGTGCCCTATGATATTGAAATTATGAACTTAAATAAAGAACAGACCAAAAAAATAAAGCCACAAGACACACACATAATGAATACTGTCCATTGAGAAAGCAAAATAGCTTGTAACACAAAAACACAAACATATCACATAACTCTGAATCTAAGTTACAAGCTTGAAATCAAAGAATGATACACATGTTAAGACCATACACCCCCTTGAACAAAAGGAATCAAAAAAGAAGTACAACAATAGGTAACCAATTTCATTGATAGCTCAATTGCACAAATACATCCCACTCTCAAACTTGTGACTAACCTCGTAAAAGTCTGTCTTACCCTCAGAAGTAGGCCGTAGGCAAACCCCAGATAATGATCTAGCTCCTTGTACTGAAAACTTCACATAACAAACAACCTCAATCTCTTCGTCTTCCTCAATAGAATCCACGGGCATCCTCACCCTCAACCGTCCAGGAGGAGCATTCACTGGAATCTCGGAAACATGCCATTTCAATTCTCTCTCAGACCTATTCAACATAGCTTTTGGAGACACCTTCAACAATGTAGGGTCAACCGGTAGTTTCAAAATAAATGATACATCACACAATGGTGTTAGCAATTCGGGACTCGAAACATATTGTATCATCACAGAAAGTAAAGTCCCGGTATGACGTTTTACAAGCCGAACCCTCAATGGCAATGGAGTCAACCTAGGTTGCAAACTATACTTCAAAATCGGTATAGGCTCATCAGAAGCCGCTGTCCTTACATGAAACATCCCATTCCCGAGACTACTAACACGAGAACTCTGCATAACAAATCTCTTAACCGCATTTACACCCTCCACCCGGAATGAAAACTCGGTTTCTTTATCACCAGACACTTTGGTTGGCAATGTTTTCAAATAAACCACACCCATCAATCCTACTCTAGCAAGCAATGATTCTCTGAACTCAGCACTAATCTCTTCCACAATGTGCATCTCCGGACCCTTCTGTTCCGTTTTCGTCACCAAATCCTCAAGCGGAGTCTTAGCTCCACCAGCAGCACCAGCTGCCACTGGTGCATCACTAGTATGCAACAATTCAAGCCCACCAAGCCCTTGAGGCTTATCAACTTTTGTGGTAGCCAAAAACTCCGAAGCATCCAATCCTCCACCAAAAGGAGCATTGAATCCTTGAAATGCATCATCCAAACTCGCCTTCTCGTTGCTATACTCAACTCCACCATAATCCCCTTCGAATCCCTCAACTCCAATGTACGTAGATTGTGTCGCCTCCGCGGGAGGCAATGTAGTAACCTCAAGACCCGACAATGCCAGCGTTAAATCCGTGGCGGACGGGTCTTTGTTCTTCTTAAACCCACTCACAAGCTCTTGCGGCTTGTTAATGGCTTCACTCGCCGCGAACGGGTCTTTCTCAGCCACAGGCGCCTCCTCCTGCGGCTGTTCTTGCTGCTGATCGGTCTGCGCCATCGGCACGAGGCTTGCCACCACCTCGTCTCCGGCCACAAGCGTCTCCGGCGGCAATTCAAAGCGAGCGTTCGAAAACGATTCGACGCCCGATTCGTGATCGATAGAATGCGGCTCCAGATTAGTCCAATTATCGGCGCCGCGGATCTTGCTCTCGGTGTCGAGTGCGGAGTGGACCATCTTGGCGATACCATCGCCGTGCATCGATCCGAGCATCGCAGCGAGGCGGATACCGCTCACGCCGCGGAGGACGATGTCGAGAGCCATGTAGATCTCGGCGTACTTACGGCTGAGCTTCTCCGGAGTCACGTCGACGCCGCGGCACGCCGTGACGACGACGCTGACGGCTTGGTTGACGATGTGGATGCACTCGAAGACGTTGACGGAGGAGGACTTATCGTCGTCCTGATCGGCGGTGGTGATTCCGAGCACGTAGATCGAGTTCACGAGGCGGTACACCACGCGGTACCGGCTTTCCACTCCGACGATGAGCTGGCCGCTCGAGGCGGCGAGAGGATCGTCGCCGAGAGAGGCGATAGAGTCGGCGTCAGCGTCGGAGGAGGTCGTGGCTGACGTGGCGGAGGGGTGGTTGTTGTGGTGGTGGTGGTGTTTGGCGGCGGCGAAGGCTTGGCGGGTTTGGCGGAAGGAGGAGAGAGCTACGAGGGCGCGTGCGGGTGGGAACCACTCGCGGGTCTGGAGGAGGATATCGGATCCGTTTGCGGGTTGGAGAGAAAGAGCTAAGCAAGACATGGTGATCGATTCGGATCCGTGTAGGGTTTGAGTTTGGATCTGAGTGAAAATGAGAGGAATTGGGTTGGGGGTTTTTGAAGGAAATGAGATTGAGATGATTTTTTAGTGTATCATTTTGATAGATGATACTTCTATTTCTGTTTGGTGTAGAGATATGAAAATGAAATCATTTCAATTTTTTCAGTTGGGAAGAGAGGAGAGAGAGTCGGTAACTCAGTTGGATTCAGTAGTGGAATGTGGAAACTCTGAAGGGTAGAATGACGAAAGGATTGTTATGGGCCGCTATAGGATAACAAGGTCTGTCTATGATCAGGCCCACATTAAAAGCCCAGTAAGTTGTGTTCATATTGGAAAATAAAAATACAACCTCTTCACGTACAATCAATGCTAGATTTGCAATGATTGTGGGAGCTTAAACAAAACATTGTTATATTCAATTTTGTGATTTTTCCATTGAACTTCTAATTTCATATATTTTACTAGTATATATCAATTACACTTAAAAAAATAGAATGAATACCTTGTGTTGTTTTACTTAATATAATTAGTTTAAAAATTTATGTAGTTTGAATATACAATTACAATTATTCCTTGAAAAATGGTGTCCATTAAATGTATAAATTGAAAATTTGTGTACATTGTATGAAAACTTGTATGTATTAAATATATAGAATTATGTACACTTCAAAAAAAATTACATTCTTAAAAAAATGATGTATATTGAATGCACAAAATTAAAAAAATTGTGTGCGTTAAATATATAAAATTATAAAATTAAAATTTTGTATACTTTAAAGTACATAATTTTGTACTTTCATTGAAAAATTGGTACAAAATTTTGTACAATCTTATATGCTTTGAATACTAAGGGCTCGTTTGCAGCATAGTTTTAACAAATTTCAACATATTTTAAACAATATTACACATATTTTTACATACTTTTTCACCCACACATATATCATAAATACTCATACAACATAACTCAAACCACTCTCTCAAACCCCATAAATAATTGTGTTCCTTCAAATTTGCATAGATTGAACTTGAACGTTTAGAATTGTAAACTTTCTTTGAAGTTGTGTATTTGCAAAATTGTGTAAACCAAAAGCCCGTTAAGCAAGAAATTGCTAGTAACATTGTTAAAATTTTCTAAAAATACACATAAATAAATAAAAAAGTATAAATTGAAGCCTAAAAAATAATAATTTTTGTTGTTTAAATACCATTACTAATTGGAGCCTAAAATTGTGAACTTTCTTTGAAGTTTTGTATTTGCACAAATAGGTTAATTAAATATAAAAAATTTGTATACTTGGAACCTACATATGCATAGTTGTGTACTAAAAAAAAAATTAAAAAAAAAAAAGACAAATTACAACTTATCCGCTTATAATTTGACTGAAATTTAAATTGATTACTTATAAAAAAATTACCACTTTACCTATTTGAAGTTTGACCAAAATTTAAACAGTCTATTTATAATTTGAAATTCCATAATAAAAATGTTTCAATAGATAATTTTTTATCTTATTTACTCTTATATTTTTATGTATATTGTATTTTTAAAAAAGAGAGACATAAAAATAAACTAAAATTACATATTTAACTTTATTTTTAAAAATAACTTGTAAAAATCTAATTGAATTAACCTCAATAAACAAAATGTCAAATTTCAAACCACCTATAAATAACTTAAATTTCAAGTAAATCACCGTAATAAATTGTGATTTGCCCAATAAATTTAAAAAAAAAAAAAAAAAGTGTGTTCTTTATTATATAGACTAGTTCGATACGCTTCACTATTTATAATTGGTGGCATTCTAGTTCTTAATCCTTATCATGTGAGCAAAGCATTAAAAAGGGCGAGACGAACCCAGAACTCAACTATGATTACCACTTGCTTTACCAAATTCATAAGGAGCCACCGATACCACAATTCCATGTCCATGGGAAATCAATTCTTTACCTTAAAATTTAACTCTCCAATCAACAAGAATAACAAAATTGATTATAAGAATTAAACTTCTTTCATATCAGAAATATGATTACATCTCTAATAAACCCTCAGAAATAAAGGAGAGATACCGAAAATCAAACCTATCTGAAACTAAAAAGATACAAACCCTAACCCTAACCCCCAAAACCATAGAGAGTCCTGCCCTGCCTCTTCAAAGCGTAAACAACATCCATGGCAGTAACAGTCTTGCGGCGAGCGTGCTCGGTGTAGGTCACAGCATCACGAATCACGTTCTCCAAGAAGATCTTGAGGACGCCACGTGTCTCCTCGTAGATGAGCCCGCTGATACGCTTGACTCCGCCACGCCTAGCCAAACGCCGAATGGCAGGCTTCGTAATTCCCTGGATGTTATCCCTCAGAACCTTACGGTGCCGTTTTGCTCCTCCCTTTCCCAAACCCTTGCCTCCTTTTCCTCTTCCTGACATTTTCTCACTGATTCTTTGTTTTTGAAAGAATGTTTTGTTGTTTTTGTTTTCGTTTTCGATGGGAAAGTGAAAGGGAAGGTTGGTGGGTTTTATAAGGGAAAGGGGCGGTGGTGTGGCCGTTGGATGAGAGAGCGATCCGTGTGAATTATAAATATGGGGTTTATGGCCGTTGGATTATTAGTGATTGGATTTTATTGGTGGAAATTTGATGGTGCGGATTTGTTTTAAGTTTTGTGAAAGTGCGGGCGCTTTTGCTTTTGGTGGGAATTTTTCTCTCTGTGAGAAAACACACTTTTTGAGAACCGAGGGAACACACAAAATTGAAAATTGAGAAAAAGGACCGCGTTTGGTTTCGCTGCAATTTTGTATTTTGAATACCACCAAAATAAGTAAAAACTAAAAACTAGCTCATCACACCTGTTTGGCGCATCTGATGAGGTTTATTTTTTAATTTTTAATTTTTATAGTGTTATAATTTTTCATTTAAATTTACATGTATATTATATGTATAAACAAATATTTCATGTTTATTTCATATATTTCATGTATAAATAAATATTTCATGTTTATTTTGTAGTCAAAAAAATAAACCTGTGTATTTATTTTATATATATATGTATAATTTTTATTTTGAGAATTTAATTTATAAGTGGATAAAGCAATTTGAAAATCAATGGGAGAGTAGCCTTATTTTTTAGCCAGCCTCGGGCTATCTCGTGATCCCTTCTACAGCTTGGCCTGCAGCAGTAACTTAACCAACCCTAGGTTAGCCAGTGTTTTAGTGGGAGTTAAAGTTGTATTTTTACCAAATTGTCTTTTAGTTTTGTCTTTACTTAAACATAAGAGTTGTGGGGACTAAAAGGACTTAAGTAAGTATTTGGGCCTTGGGCTTTATTAATGGGCCCTAGTTTGTTTTGGACTAAAAGCCTTCTAGAATTGCAGGTCGGCCCATGAGTCGAGAGTCCGAGGATTCGTCCGAGGACGAATTTCTCCTTGGACAGACCCACGATGACCCTGGGATTCGCCAAAAAGATCAAGGCAGAATTCTGGAAAAACCGTTGGTTAAGAGGGGGATTTAAGTGCCCTCCGGACGCAACGGTGTGAGAGAAATATCTCAGAAAAAGGCTGCCCCTCCACATTAAAGACCCTGCACCTACCTCCCTGGCCGCATTAATGAGGAAATGACCCCTGAATAGTAGAAGTCAGCCTTCTTGCTATCATTTGAAAACTTTCAGAGGGTGGTGGATGGGACAGGTGTCTAATAGGGTGATTTGCTTTACACGTGGATGAAGAGGGCAGAAGAAGAAGTATTTAAGGAGGGAAGAGAGTAAAGAAAAGTGGTGGTGAGAAAAATATTAAGAACTGTAACATTTGAGAGAAGAAAGAGAAATAATATATAAGTTGTCCTCAGCTTACGTCCGAGGAGGTTCATTTTGCCCCGTTTGTCTATTATTTGCAAATACTGTAATATTTTAGCATGTTCATCAAGTTTCGAATATCACTAAACTAGATTGCGAGTCTACACTCTACAAATTTCATTGTTTAAGGCTCATTGGGCCAGAGCCCACGTGTGTTTTTGGGTCCAGGCGCAATTGTGCACTTATAGGAGTGTAGGGGTATTTTTTAACCAAAAAAATGAGGATCTCAAACAAGGAAAACCCCTTGAATAATAGTACTAGTCTCATCACACGCGCTTTGCGCATGCGATGAGACTTTCTTTTTTAGCCAAAAAAAACTGTGTTTTTATTATTATATATATAATTTTTATTTTGATAATCTAATTTATCGGTGGATAAAGTACTTTGGAAATTAATAGAAGAATAGTCATATTTTTTAGGCAATGTTTTAGTGGGAGTTAGAGTTGCATTTTTACTAGATTGTTCTTTAGTTTTGTCTCTACTTAAACATAGGGGTGGATGGACATTTTTGAACTAAAAAAATAAGGGTATGTTTGGTAACTATTTTTTTCCCTTATTTTCTGTTTTCAAAAATAATTTTCTATTTTTTAAATTAAAAAACTTGTTTGGCAGCTCAAAATGGATTGAAAACAAAAATTGTTCTCAAAACTCAATTTGTGAAGGAAACTGAAAACATGCAAAAGACTGTTTTTAGTTTATAGTTTTCAAAAGTTAAAGAAAACACACATTTGATTTCATGAATCTGTCTCGTTTAATGAGTTAGCATTAGAGTTCAAATCCTAATAACAACATATTTTAGTATTTTCTATTTTTTATTTAAAAAACTTTTTTTTTTTAAATTTCAACTAACCAAACATGTTTTTGGTTTAAAAAAACAAGAAAAGTGTTTTTTCATTATATTCCCAAAAACAAGTTTTTAAAAATAGAAAATAAAAATTGTTACCAAACATAACCTAAGAAATCCAAATAAGGAAAGCCTCTTAAATAATAACTAGCCTCATCGATCGCACGCACTTTGCGCGTGCGATAAGGCTTTTTCTTAAGTGGCTCTATTTTGTAGAAAAAAATTGTATCTAATTATTATATATATATATAATTTTTATTTTAAAAATCTAATTTATAAGTGAATAAATCAATTTAAAAATTAATAGGAGAATGGTCCTATTAACACACATATAAACTTATATTAGGCTAAAGTAGAAATTCTATCTTATATATATAAAAAAATTAACAGGAGAGTGGTCATATATTTTTAGGCAATGATTTAGTGGGAATTAGAGTTGCATTTTTACCGAATTGCCCTTTAGTTTTATCTCTATTTAAACAGTAATTTTTTTTTAATAGGAAACCGTGGGTGGAATTTTTTTAAAGAAGGTGGGGTAGTTTTATTTTTATAATTTTTACTGAACTTAAGATATGTGATTTTTTTAATAGAAAACCATAGGGTGGTTTTTTTTAGAAGGTGGGGTGGTTTTTTTAGGAGAAAGTGGGGATTGTGGAGAGTTTTTATTTTTTCACTGTTTTTTTTTTTGTTAGTAGTCCTATTTTGTAGATATATATATATATATACACTAGCCTCTAAGCACGCGCTCACGTGCGTGCTCAGAGGCTCTTTAATTTTTTTGGTAAAGGTTAATAATTTGCATCTATTATAAATTGAGATTACTACATTTTTCAATCACAAAAATACCTAGGAATGTGATGAGTGTTATGCGTGAAGAAATGTTAATAATTTTAATATTTGGTACAAACGTGTAACACTCATCACATCCCTAGGTATTTTTGTGATTGAAAAATGTAGTAATCTCAATTTATAATAGATGCAAATTATTAACCTTTACCAAAAAATTAAAGAGCCTCTGAACACGCGCGTGAGCGTGTGCTCAGAGGCTAGTTGTATATTTAAAATAAAAGGACATGTCCACTTGAAAAATTATTGAAGGTAAGTTAAACTCTGGTATATAACAGAGATTTAAAAAAAATAAAACCTAAAGGAGATCTAATAAACTCTTAAAAAGTCCTAAATATTTAGGCTAATATTGTCTTTGATAACATATTCGGTATCCCACACGATGCAGGGGTTCTGAAAGAGAGACAAATTCCTCCCTTTTGAGGTTGGGACGTGCCAGAGAATGTGCAGAGCCATTTTTTTCCTAAATTGAATTTTTATGT
Organism: Castanea sativa; assembly: GCF_040712315.1. Taxonomy (NCBI): domain Eukaryota; kingdom Viridiplantae; phylum Streptophyta; class Magnoliopsida; order Fagales; family Fagaceae; genus Castanea; species Castanea sativa. Next base: position 85,866,557 of record NC_134013.1, on the reverse strand, counting down.
TATGTTCTTGCTTTTCCTCTTCTTTGTAACATATACTGGTAAGGGTTGCACGTGCTGCCCCTTAAGTAAAAAAATTTAAGATTGAATTTTTTTGAAGTAGTATTAAATCATGTATTTAAATTTAGAATAGTTATTTAACATATGGTTATCTATTTAGTATGATAATTTCTTAGAACCTACTTACTAAAGACAATATCTATTCACAAAAAAATTCTACTAAGAATGATAACAAATTTCGTCATCTTCCAACAATAAACAACTAAGTTTTGATAAAACATTGTCACAATTTTTTAAATTTTCGCAATAAATGATGACATATATTGCAATTAAAACTCTTCATCAAATTAAATACCTACAACCATTTGCAATGAATATTTTGTTATTCATACTTCCTTCTTTATCATTTTATTTTATCAGCCTAACTACGATGCTTAGCTTACTTAATTTTTAATGATCACATTTTTAAGAAATAAAAGAAATAAAAAAAGAAAAAAAATAACGAAAGACATATGTCATTAAAGTTTCTATTAGATAAAATTATAAATCAAGAAGATTTAAACCTCTAATAATTTAGTATTCTCTATGTAACAAATAGAAATACCATAAATCACTATTTTTACTTTTTAAGTATGATTAACACATAAAACTCAATATACACAAATAAAATTTTTGGGACATTAAAATTTAGTGCGGCATTTTAGATATTGCACAATGAAATGTTCTAGAATTCATCAGATTTTGTTAAAATTTAACTAAGAGAGTAACAACGGGGACTATATGCTTGTGTACAAAATATAAAGGAGGAAATTGTTCAACTTTAAAGTTGGAGAATGAAACTACTCCAAACATAAAGGGGGAATGTACTATTTTCTATAATTTTTTTTTGTTGGTGAAAACTATGTATTTTTTTTACTTTAAACAATGTGTTAAAAACCCAAGAAACTGTCCGTAAAACTATGAATTTTGGCTCAACAAGTTGTCTAAACAAAGAAAAAAAAGTTAGGAACACAATAAATGTCACGATATTTTCTCAATATCTTTATTTTAGCCATGGTGGGCTTTAGTATGATATTTTAGAGTAATGCTACATCCACAACATTTTCACAACATATCCTAGATAGTAAATTGTTATAGATTTTTAATTGGGACAAGCATTTTAAACCATGCATAAAATAAAATAAAACCAACAGAAGAAAATTGTGTGTGAAATAATGAATTTTTACTCAACAAATTTGACTAAACCAAAAAAGAAGTATAGAAACACAACAAAATGTCACAATATTTTCACAATACCTTTATTTTCAGACGTGGTAAATTTTGGTTTGATATATTATCATTTATTTTATAGAAATACTATCTCCATAATATTTTCATAATAAATTCTAAATGACAAGTTATTACTGATTTTAAAATAGACCCACGATTGATATCACTTTTTTATCCATCAATAATACCTTACCACCTATAATTTGTTGTTAAATTAATGTGAAAATAAAGTGGACTTAGCACTTTTTTATTTGATCTATAAGAAATTAAGATCTCAACAATTGTGAAAATATTGTGATAACAACAAGTATTACAATATATTCACAAAACATTTATTCTCAGTTGTGGTTGATCACATTCTCATATTTTATTATTTTATTTCAACTTGTAAAAAATTGACACCTCATATATGCCAGCTTATATAAATATTTTTTTAAAAAGAGCACAAACCGATGACTGAAAAAAAAAAAAAGAAAAAAAAAAGAAAGGGCTAATGAAAGTGATGAACAACACATATTGAATAAATCAAAATGTATTGTAGCTACTACAATAGCTTTTACACGTTCACACAACCACACAACAAGTGTTACAATATTTTCACAAAATATTTATTTTAAGTTGTGGTTGGTCATACTCACATATTTGTTTTTTCAACTTTTAAGAAATTGACACCTTAATAATTATGAAAATATTATGAAATTTATTGTGTCGTATAACAATACTTTTATATTTAGTTGTGATTAGTTCCAGAATGATATTTTATTTTGACCTATAAGGATTTAACATCTCAACAATTATGAAAATATTGCGACAATTTATTGTGTTAACTAACAACTATATATAAAAAAATAAAAAAGAGTTGACTGGGCAATATTACCAGAAAAAAGAAGGCTAGTGAATAGTGCAAATTGAACAAACCAAAAAAAAAAAAAAATGTAGCTACAATTATAACTTTACGGCATTCATACTTTTGTTATAAAAGTGTTTTGAAAAATGTTGTGGATGTAGCATAGGGACGGAGCCAGAACTTAGAGTTAGGGGGGGCGGCTCTACTGTTGGTTATGTGCAATGACTTCGGCCTTCAACTTTGTTGCTACTTAGTCGCTTAGCTGCTAGTTGTTTAAAATTTTTTAAAGAGTCAGATTTTTTGTTTTAAGTAAAATTGGTTGACCAGGCTTAATTTTTTATTTTTTTTAGTTTTACTATTGATAATTTTTGTTGTTGTACTAATTTTTTTGGGCTTGTATATTTCTTTTTTAGATTTTAGACATATAAATAATTTTTAATGGTCTTTAAAATGTGGAAATGTTTGAACTACAAACCTTTTTACAAATTGCTAATAATGTAAGTGGTGAGCCCAAATGCGAACCAATAAGAATTTGTTACCTTAACTGTCTGTAAAAATGTTATAGAAAAATTTGTGACTATAACAATACTCTTAAAAGAATCAATGATATTTTTAAGGGAGCAAAAGTGTAATTTTCTAAAACAAAATTGCTAAAATTAGTACCTAATAGTATAATAATAATATTTTTTTTAAAAAAATTGGGGGGTCATTGCCCCCCCAAGTCCAAACATGGCTCCGTCCATGATGTAGCACTTATTTTTTCACAATACCTTTATTTTTAGTTGCGGTTGGTTCTAGTGTGATATTTTATTTTGACTTATAAGGAATTAACACTTCAACAATTATGAAAATATTGTGACAATTTATTGTGTTAACTAACAGCTCTATATAAAAAAAGAAAAAAGAAAAAAAGGAGTGGATTGGACGACATTACCCAAAGGAAAAAAAAGAAGAAGAAGAAGAAGAGGCTGCGAAACAGTGCAAAGGATTGGATAAACCAAATGATTGTAGTTTTCACTGTAACTATAGCACATTGGCGCTTTTTATATATACTAGTTAGGATGGCACGTGCAAGGCACGAGCTACCTCTTGAGTAAGAAAATTAAGATAAAATTTCTATTTGAAGAAGTATAAAACTATATACATAAAAAATGTATGTCATATAAAGTTAATCTAATTCCTATAAGAATTTTTTTTACACACAAAGTTATAGTGGCTATTTAACATATGAATATCTATTTTACTATAATAGTTTCTTACTACTTATTTGCTAAAGGCAATATCCACTCACTAAAACTTCTAAGAATATTTATGAATATTGTCATTTTCCAATAATAAGCAACTAATTTTTGCTAAAACATGTCACAGTATTTAAATTTTCATAATGAAGGATGTTGTATTCTATAATTGAAGTCTTCATCAAATACCTTCAACCATGCACAATAAAAATTTTGTCATTTATACTTTCTTCTTTATCATTCTACATGAGTCTAGGAGTAATGTTTTGTGCATGTAAAACTTTGTGTTTTAACTTAAAATGAAAGATAAAAATACAAAAAAAAATATATAAAAAGTCAACCTAAGAAAATTGTATATAAAACAGTGAATTTCGGCGAAACAGAATGGCACAACATTTTCAAAAAATGCCTTTATAATTTTGTTATATTTTATTTTGACTTGTAAAAAATTGATATTTTCACGAAGATGTTTTAAAAAATTGATACTTTAGTAGTTGTGAATATATTATGATCACAAGAAGATGACATAATATTTTCACAAGAAAAATATTATGTCTGTTGAGGACTCTTTTATTAGCCCACATGGCATTACTTCATTGGCAACCCATGCCACATCAACATATTATTGATTTTCTGGGGTAAATCTCTTTAAAACCCAAAATAAGCTCATATCTCATTTAACTACATGGATTTGGCTCACATGGCCCTCAAGATCCTTACTCCAAGAGGCGGATTCATTATCCACATTTCTTCTTCATCAATTGGGATCATAACCCCAAGACATTATCAACATCAACATATGGATCGGGCTTAAGCAATGAATCAAAGCTTACAGCCTATATTACATCTCTTACACTCATGGCAAGTGGCTTCTTCAACAATAGCCCATATTTACACAAAATGACAACAAAACCCGAGGTACGTCATCTCATCTTCGGCTTGTGATCCAAGTTCATAATTCTCTTTGGGAAAACTTTGGGAGTCATGGTTTGGAGGGCCAAGAGGTATGTTCAGTAAAGCTCCAGCGGTTTAAAGTTGATAAAAGAGACATGTTGCTTAGCGTGTCTTCTCCAACTCCTTGAACTCTGACGAGTCCGTGTGTAGCGAGTAATATATGGCAAGCATCTCTTATCACATAGCATTTTAGATGATAAAATTCCCCATTGTTCTTTTCCTAAAACTTATATTCAATATCCCCAGCCATCTAACTGCTGGGAAAATAATTGTTCATTCAATCCCCAGCTGTTGCTATTCAAATTTAGAAATTTCATTATATTATTTTACATAAATCTTATTACTATTTTCAGCTAAAATCCAACTCAAACACATGGCTTAATCTGATTGGTTATCTTTTATCTTCAACTATATGCAAAATATTCATGACATCTCTCATACCCAACTGCTGTCTGCAATAATCAGACCATATATTTATCTGCCAGCTACCGAAGCAGAGCATTAAATACTCTTCTTGCTCACTAAGATTATGTCACAACACAATAAGACCTTGACTAAATCTCTAAAGCTTCATTAACTTTCAACCAATCCTTCTATTACTTGCTAAAAATGTGTTGTAATGGAACCTTGCACCAAAAACACAAACACCTAAGAGGGAAAACATTTCCAGCAGAACCCCAGCTGTGTATTCAGCACTTGACACCTAGCTGGAGGTGATATCATCAGTCATTTAATACTGAAATCCCAGCTGCCAGCTGCTATACCCAAAATAGCAAGATTCCCTTGAAAGAGATCTTACAATTTTCAGCCAAATCCATAAAGTAAATGCTAAATGCCCTCTCCAATAGTTTGAAACTACCTAGCTGACCTCATTTGCTTCTGCCCAAAGTAACAGCTGTCTTATGACAGCTGTGACAGCTGTCTCATAATAGCTGTCATAGCTTTTCCTGACAATTGGGATAGCCTTTTCAGAACAGCTGTGACAGCTGACCCAGCAGCCTGAGTATTACTGTTTTTTTCACATTTGGCTAAAACCAAAACCAACTAAACTAACCATATTTTTCTTACCAAAATACCTTCCTTTTCGGCTACTCTTTCCCTATCAGCTCTTACCTAAAACGGCAAGAACACCTTAAAGCTAAACCCACCATTTCTGCCCAAATCTTAAGATGAATTTTTTGAAAATTCATTGCTATTTGGGACAGATTTTGGCTGAGATTCTTTGCTAAAATACCCCCTTAAACTCAGCTAAATAAGACCCCTCATCAATACCTCAAAAGGGACACCAAGGGAGAAGAAATTTTTCACAAACCTCTCTATTCTCTCTCCCTAAGCTCTTAATGAAGTTCTAAGTTTTTAGTTTAAAAATGAAGAACTAAACTCTTCAGCCCTTAGTTCATAAATGCCTTCATAAGCCCTCATCCATCCTCCAGCAGAAAATCCCAACAAGACATACCAGCAGAAAAGCCCAGCAACATTGTTAAATACATTGCAACACTATTACCCCTCATATACTCGTTCTCTCACTCTCTATATTCAAAAAATACACCTATCTTATTGCTCCCATCTCCAAATACTTAAACAAATCTCTATATTCTTCTCTTACAAAATCTTTCCTCTTGGAAAACAATCTCTACAACTTCAACGGTTATAATCTCATATTTTTACTATCTTTAACTACCATATCTCTCATACTTCCATATACCATACATATTACAAATACTATATCCCACAAAACATCTCTTTCTCCACTTCTCTTACACAATCTCATACACATTTACTACATCATTACATATAACACACTACACTCTTTTAAACTCAACTGTCTGAAATTCTGCTGTTTTGGTGCTTATAAACACATATCAATACTCATCTCTATCTCTCTTATAAAAGACATTCTCATGGAAGACAAACTTCTAATGCTAAGGTCCTTCTCCTAGAAGGCACCAAGATCTTTTATCAAAGCCCTTCTCATGGAAGGCACAAATCCATCATACATAAAGCTCTTTTCTTTGAAGGCATACATATTCCATACAAAAACCCTTCTTATAGAAGACAACACTATTCATAGCTTCACAACAACTAAAAGAGTATTGTCAAGGGGAAAACTCATTTAAGTGTCTGATAAAAGGGGAAAACTTAACCAGCCCCTACATATAGCTGGACATACTCTCTCTTCCTCCAGTTGCACCTATTTTTCCCCTCAATCTTCAGTTATCATGGCAAACTGCCTCTCTACCGCTGGGGTAACTCTGTTGGGATATCATCAACTCACAGAAGCTGTACAGTTGGGCTACAAACCATATGAAGATAAGTGACTTTGCTTCCTTATCTTTAAATTTACATTATTGAGTACATGATTACTTCACATTTAAATACATATTACTTTATTCCAACTACTATTACAACTATTAACTAAGGCTTAAACTCATTTAAATGCATGATAAGAGTATCGCTGGCATTCTGGAATCTTATTAGCTCACTGATGCCACACAGCTGGGCTACAAACCATATGATGATAAGTGACTTTGCTTCTTTATCTTTAAATTTACATTATTGAATACATGATTTCTTCACATTTAAATACATATTACTTTATTCCAATTACTATTACAACTATTAACTAAGGCTTAAACTCATTTGAATGCATGATAAGAGGGGCAAGCTTAATTGACACTTACCACTGGCATTCTGCTAGAATCTTATCAGCTCACTGATGCCACACAACTGGGCTACAAACCATATGAAGATAAGTGACTTTGCTTCCATATCTTTAAATTTACATCATTGAGTACATAATTACTTTACTTCTAAATAACTACTACTTTATTTCTGTTGGGGACATATTTTTATGTAACTGGCATATCATTTGAAAAAAAGCACTTTACTTATATTTGGGTAAATATAAGTAGGTTCAAGATGATCATTACAAGTGGTTAAATTGAAGACATAAAGATTACTCAAGAACTGCTCAAGAAAAGTACAAACTGCAGGTCTCAATACCTCCTCGACAGAAGCTCGATCTGTCGAGATTCATTAAAGCTCGATAGATGTCTCGATCTATCGAGCTTACGAGTTCTAGATTATAGCCAGCAATGTTTTTATTCTAAAAGGCTATTTGTTTATGGGTTTGTATAATTCTTATTGGACTAGGAAAACCCAAGGTTTATGTAAATCTATTTAGAATAGGAGAGCCCATTAAGCCCCTATTTAAAGGAGGTGGAAAAAGAAAAACCTAACCTGAGAGAGTTTTATAAGGTTTTCTTTTTGAAACCCTAGCCTCCTCCTACAGAAGAAAGAGTTATTGCTGCATTTCTTGTACGCCTTTAGGTTTTGTAACCAAGCAAAGTCTCTTGCACCAACATTGAAGATCTTATTGGTGTTTCTATGTGAAGTTGTTCCAAATCAACTACAACAATCAAAGGGTTGCTGTGGAGTTAGTCACATACTGGGATTCGTGCAAAAGAATAAGTCGCGTACTGGGATCCACGCAATTGGTTAGTCACGTACTGGGAGTTGTGCATTAAAAAAGAGAGATTGCCACTACAGAACAAGTCCAATTGGGTATTGGGGTAAGAGTTCAACTGTAGGTTGGTATAAGGTATTGGGATTCCTTTACTTGTAACCGTTTGTTATGATAATAGTGGATTCTCGGAAGTGGTGACCTTAAAATCACCCGGTAGGGTTTTTGCCTTGGAGGTTTTCCCCATTCGTAAACAAATCACCGTGTCAATTTATTTTCAGCTGCACTTTAGTTTATTGGTGATTTGTTTGTGCTACCACGCGTTTGCATGTTAATTTGATTAATTAATAAACTTGACTAATTAATCAACTTAATCCATCACAAGGGATCTATACGTTTTTGGCTTATCAATTTCAACTGCTAATCAAAGCTATCATATCAAATGCAGATTGTATATTTATTCGACCATTATAATGATTCTTAGACTTTGGCTTTAATGGTTTGATAGGCTTAAAAGTACACCAGTAGCCGTTGGACCACGTGGCCCAATGTTGAGTTCCGGGACGCAACTCTCCAAACGAACCCGGGTCTAGCAAGGTCACCCTTCTAAAGGACCACACATGGCCGAGCAACTGAAAAAGACCCCCGAACAATGTCTACAATATTTTTACAACAAATTATAAATAGTTGGTTGTTACGAGTTGTTATTAGTAGGTAAAAAAAATAATTTCATTGGTAAGTTTAAATTAGAACCAATAACAATTTACTACCTATGATTTGTTATGAAAGTGTTTTGAAAAATATTGTGGATGTAGCACTTTTTTTTTTCACAATACCTTTATTTTTAGTCATAGTTAGTGGAGAAAATGGCCTTTTGCCCCTATTGAGCCAAAAAAAAAAGCAATATGTCCCTATTTCCAAACTATATAGGGGCATGTCCCTGTTTTGATACTCTATCATCCAATAATCGGGTTATATAAGAAACTCAATTATGCTACAGCCGAGTTTCCATTAAGTTTTTACCACGCTAGATTGCCACCGTGGCTTTTTCACAATAAAATATTCCAACTGAACTGTTCAAAACTCGGCAATAAGGAAATCGAGTTATATATACGAACTCGATCCTAATAAAATCAAGTTATTGAGGAAATTAAAATCACTTGTTTGCACGTGAAGTGCTTTTGTCGTGTACATAACCCGATTAAAGCAAAATCAAGTTTAATAACTCATACTCGACTATAGCATCATCGAGTTATACTGCTATATACTCCTACCGTCACAGATGCACAGAATTTCCTCATTTTTTTCACAGCTTCTCCTCAAGAACCACAACTATACATCCCTGGACTCAATGTTATCTCTCTATCATCTCAAGTAAGAAACTCATTTTCTTGTTTGAAGTACATAGAGAATTTTATGGTGTAGGTAAAGAGTAGTTTTAGATATTTCAAAAGTTTATCATCCATAATGTATGTTTTTGTTAGAGAAGAATTTTCATTTGATAGGTTGTATTACTTGTGCTTTGGTATTTTCTTGAATGAGTGTTATGTGAGTACATTGGAATTATATTAGTTATTTGGTGTTGTAAATTTTAATTACTAAAAATGACAATTTTTAAATTTGCTACAGAATGCTCCTTTCCAATAAGACCTTTCATAAGAAATAGTACACCTCCTATCTCGCCAACGTCAGTGGTACAAGACGATACAGACCAACCATTGATATTTTCCAACCATGTAGATCACGTGTAACAAAAAATCATCTAGATTTAATGATTTCAAATGTTAAAACACTGCAAGTTCAACACATTTAATCAGGCCGAATTTCATATGGTTGACATTAGATATTAGTCCAATAATATTTAATTGATATTGATGTGTCAAGATGAGAGTGAGTACTGAGGCTTTCTTGAAGTGTTAACTAGAGAGGTGACAAGTCTATGACCCTGAACAAAAAGGACTGAAAACATGACATGGGCCAACCCAATGGGTTTTAGGCTTTGGCAGGAGAGAGTAAGATGATGAAACAAATGCCAATATTATATCTAAAATTTTTTCATGATCATTTGCTATTGTTTTTTAAGTTCTTCCTCATCATCAATTTCCACAGTATGAAGTAAACTTTCACCCAATATGCTACCTCATTCATTTCAGAAGTTGCCGAGATTTTCCTGTTCCATACAACTCATGTGATTGAGTACTAGAAAGACAGTAAGCCTAAGTTTTTCAGTTGCACAAATCAATATCCACAACCTTAGAATCCTTTTATTTTTATATAACCTTAGAATCCTTTTATTTTTATATAAGTATAACCTTTGAATCCTTACATCACAGAGATTCTTAACACTCATCAATCTCAAGTAAAATAAAAAAAAATGATATCAGCTTATCATGACATAAACTAAAGTGCTAGGTTCAATTCTCGATATCTGAAATTTGCACTATCAAAAACTACAGTAGCAACCTAATAGTATGCTTATTTGTCAATTTCTCTACACATTAGAAGTATATGTCTGTGTGTGTGTGTGTAAAAACCACAGAAATTATTTTAAACATCCCGGCTTCATAGATTATCCAAAAATGAAGAAAGTGAAATTACTAATTTATGATAGACACAGCAAGGAATCCTGAGAGCAAAATCTCAATATATTAATAGTTTGGTAATTTAGAAACAAATAGAACGTTCTTCAACCACATATTGGCAACAAGCCCAATACAAGTAAACAGGTCAATTTTTGGGTCAAACAAATAAATCATATTCCAACTCAAATAATGTTTGACACACCATTCATTATAGAGAAAAAGGGAAAAACATCTAACTTGGATTTAACAAGATAGCCTTTACAATCATAATGTTATTGACCATGACGTAGTAGAATAAAAATGGATTGAATTCACATATACCATCCTCCCTAGCTATCAACGGTATCCATGAAATACCAAAAAAACAAAAAAAAAAAAAAGAAGAAGAAGAAGAAGAAGAAGAGGGGTGGGTGGGTTTAGCCGTGATGTTATCCCTAGCTTCCCCACAAATTACTACTACTGGGATGATGACACAAAAAGTGGGCAAAGGACATTAGTTGTCAAGGGGAAAGGGAAGGGCATGAGCCCCAGTCATTAGGTTGATATGAGAGGAACGCAAAGAAAAGAATGGATGAAAGAACCGTTTTAAGCATCCTTAAACTTATGCATAATCACTTATGCCACACACCTCATGCAAACATATAGAACACAGTTGCTCCAACCTCAATCCATGCTAGTGATCTACTCTTTCTCAGAGAATTTTATCAATTAATATTCTCATGTAGTTTAATATAGTGAAAGCAAAAGAATTCTCATGAAAAGAAAGGGGGTACTAAAAGCCTAAAACTTGTTATACCAGAAAGATAACCTTCTATCCTATACATTGTACAATAATGTGAAGCAACTATCTCCCTCATTAGTAGATGTTACATCCTTAATTCCCCAGCATGTAGCGGTGACAGCAAAAAACAGAAGGATTTAGATACGTAAAAAATAGGAATGAACTGCAAATATTTGGCACCCACATCCTTAATTCCTAAATGAATGCTCTTTTGTTTTGATTGAGCAAAGAAGTAAGATACCTCCACTTGTTCGTAAACTAGTTACAATTCCGTCATTACATATCCTTAAACGCCACAATATATATTAGAGGAACTCATTTATTTAACAAAATAAAAATAAATTACATGTATCATATATATATATATATATATATATATATATATATATATATATATATATAAACCCCCATGACAAGATGAGGATGATGATGAGGATGTTGTTCCAAAGCCAATAAAGAATTTACTTGGAAAAACATACATGTTCCAAGATGTTTCACCTTTTTCCTTTTACCTTTACATTAAAACTCAGGCAAACACACATTGGGTTTCATTTTACCTTTTTCATTGGAAATTAGGAATTTCAGGCAAACCCAAATCAATGCAAATTAGGCAAATCTTATAGAGAAAAATTAATAACTCTTTAGCCTCAAGAACCCAAACTTAAATCAGAGTACATGCACAAGCCAAACTTAACTCGGATTAAATGCAAAGGCAAAAAATATTGAACTCAGAATTTAGAAATTACCTTAATGCGTCTCTAATCCTTTAACTCTAAAGATGGATTGGGTTGAGCTTTGGCTATGGTGAGGGTTATGGTGAGAGTTGCAGGTCACGGTTAGGTTAGGGTGTGGGTTTGGGTTAAGCTTTAGCCTATGGGTAGAAAGAAGACAACTTGAAGATGGATTGAACTTGGAAAGAGTGTACTGAACAGACGGAGGGAGACAGAATGGATTGAGGGAGACAATGGTTGCTACTGATCGGATTGAGGGAGACAAACTATTTTGGAGACGTTACATTCAAAATACCATTTTATTTTGCATATAACTCGATTTCATTATTGTCGAGTTTTGAACAGTCCAGCTAGAATATTTTATTGCGGAAAAGCCATGGTGGTGATCAGCGTGGCAAAAACGTGATAGCCAGCGTGGCAAAAACGTGATAGAAACTCGGCTTTAGCATAATCGAGTTCCTTATATAACCCGATTATTGGATGATCGAGTATCAAAATAGGGACATGCCCCTATATTGTTTGGAAACAGAGACATATTGCTGTTTTTTTTGCTCAATAGGGGCAAAAACCCATTTTCTCCCATAGTTAGTTCCAATATGATATTTTATTTTGATCTATAAGAAATTAACACCTCAAAAATTATGAAAATATTGTGACAATTTGTTGTGTTAACCAACAGTTTTTTTATAAAATTAAAAATTAAAAAAGAGTTGACTAGGCGATATTACCGAAAAGAGAAACAAGGCCCGTGAACAGTGCAAATTGAACAAACCAAAAAAAAAAAATGTTGCTACTACTATAGCTTTAAGCATTCACACTTTTGTTATGAAAGTGTTTTGAAAAATGTTGTGGATGTAGCACTTCTTTTTTATTTTTAGTTGTGATTGGTTCTAGTATGACATTTTATTTTGACCTTTTAGGAATTAACACCGCTACAATTGTAAAAATATTGTGATAATTTATTGTGTTAACTAACAACTCTATATATATAAAATTAACTTCAGATTCTACTTTACAATGAACTCCTATTGAACATTAATTATCCCCAAATAACATTATCTCAAAATTAATATCCCTAGATTATGATTAAATCAACCCTTTAAAAAGAGAAATTTTACCAAAAATTAAAGGATCATCGATACTTCGACAACTGAATTAATAAAGTGTATGCAATCCCACCACTATTTTTAGTCTTGACCAATAGGATCAAGAAATGTTATTGATTTTAATTTAAATCCACATGAGACCAATCAAAATAAATTGTTCATAATCACACGTGATCAAACTCAATCATATGGGTGTACATTAACCGTTAAAACTTGATTTGGTAATATCTTTTAATTTGGTGGTCTGCTTGAGGCTCGTGACATATTGTTTTGATTGTTATGACTTCAAGATTTATCTTATGCGAAGAAATTGGAAATAAAGTCGTCAAATTTACAGTTTTATCCCTTGAGGCATGAAATTACCATTTGTCCCCTTGATGACATTAAATGCAAATAGCAAAATAGGGTGTCTAAAAGATTATGCAAAAAACATAAGATATTATATATATATATATATATAGGGTTAGGTTCAAGTTATACCTAGTGTATTTAAAAAAAAAAAAAGTTATACCTAGTGTAACTCTAAATAATGTTACCCCATTCAATAACTTGTTGTAGAATTTATATTTTGAAAATCCTACCGTTGAATTACATGTTCTATATGTTTTTAACATTCATGCCAATTTTCATATCAATTGGATGTTATTTACCATTTGATCTATCCCATTTTTTATACATTATTTTTAACTAAAAAACTTGAATTTAAAAAATTGATCGATGATATGGCTATTAATCTTTGATCACTTTAAAATTTTGCAAACATGGAGAATATACGAAGATAATGTAATCTAACGGTGGAGTTGTCAAAATTCACATTCAATTAAAAAATATTGAGTGGTGTAACATTGATTCAAGTTACACTAGGTGTAACTCTAAGCAATGTTACACCATCTAATAACTTGTTATAGAATTCATATCTTGAAAATCTCATTATTGAATTACATATTCTATATGTTCTTAACATTCATGCCAATTTTCATGTCAATTGGATGTTATTTACCATTTAATCCATAAACTCATCTTTTATGCATTATTTTAAACTACAAAAACTTGAATTTAAACAATTGATTGATGACATGACTATTAATCTTTGATCACCTTGAAATTTTGCAAGCATGGAGAATATATGAAGATAATGTAATCTAACGGTAGATTTCTCAAAATTTACATCCAGTTAAAAAATATTAAATGGTGTAATATTGCTTAAAGTTATACTAGGTGTAACATGAACTTAGTCATATATATATATGAAAGCTCGAATATGTGTGAAAACACAAGAGTTGTTTAGACCCCTAAAATAAAAAATTACGGCCATTTGATTTTACTTTAACTTAACTAAGTGCGGAATAGAGTAAATGCAAGCAAACAAACAATAAAACTACTTTAAGCCATATTTATCATATATCAATAATAAAATGAAAGCTAAAAGAGTAAGAAAGAAATATGCAAACACAAGATAACACTAAGACGTGTTATCGAAGAGGAAATCGAAGAACTTGATGAAAAATCTCTCCGCAACCCTTTAAGTTGAAATCGATTCACTAGAGAATAAAGTTGGAGTACATGAATAAAAAAAGACCTTCTAAGCCTAGTTTATCCAATGTACTTGAGCCATCCAAGCTCCTACTACCAACGGACTTCTCGGAGTCATGTTTTTTCTAGCTTTCTGAATCTCGCAATACGCCTGATTGCAATACGCCACACTGGCTTCTTTTGGCAAATCCCTAAAGCTTCCAAGTTCCAAAACACTCTTTACACTCTAAATAGGTGTGTGTTATGTTTGGATACAAATCTCCTCTTAAGGTATGATAATGGGAGAGGGAAGGAGAAGAGGCTACAATGATTTCTCACTAAGGATGAGTAGCTCTCTCTCTAAAAGATGGATGTGTGTGTTGTAGAAAATCTATCTAGGGTTTTTCTCTCTGAATGGCCTCCTATACTTTTGAGGGTAATGAGGGTATATATAGTATGGGTGAAGGGTAATAAAATCACACTTAAAATCCTCCAGGCAGAGAGTTTCCCAGGTATCTCGTGAGAAAGCCTTATCAGCGAGACACTCACGAAATCCTTCAGGCTGGCATGACTCTTTAGCTTCCAGCATGTGTTTCTCACATGGCTCTTTCGTGGGTTAGCTTCTCGCGAGCTTCTTGCAAAATTCAATTCATGCTCAATTCTTCACCAACTTAATACTAAACCCAAAACAATAAAATCCCACAAAATACAAGGAAAAAAATTAAAGCAATTACAACACTTTTTGTCATGGAATAAAGCCAACATAAAACATAGTTATAGATCACAACTTTACAATCTCCCCCTTTGGCTATTCCATGACAAAACACCCTATAACAGACTCTATACTTAAACGTGAGTTTGAGAACAATGGAAAAACTCACTCACACCTAAATCTAAAACATGTGCTGAGCTTGGAACAAATACTTGTAACCTGAAACACTTGTACAAAATGCATTAGACACTCAAAGTAAAGTAAGTAATATAAAGACAAGTATAATGTAACAAGTAAAAATGAGATCAAGTAAACATTATGTGAAATATATGAGCAACTTGATCAAACACAAAACAGTCATATAGAAGTGACCACAATGATCACATAGCAAAGTAAGTGATCATCCGAACATATAATAAAAAAAGCACAATAGCATAAGGATGTATGCATGTCCAACACATAAACACGATGTGATGAGAGCAATAAAGCATAGATACTAAACAACTCAAAGCACCATAAAGCAACGAGAAAATAAGCATAAAGCAAAACAAGGTTTTCTCATAAAAAATATCTTCTCCCCCTTGGTATATGCATCTCCCCTATGACTTTCTCCTCCTATGAATGTGCACGAGATAGCATTTTTCCCCTTAAGAATGTGCATATGAGTCATATAGAAATGACGAAACACTTCGATATACTCTCTAGTATATTCTCCCCCTTTTTGTCATGAATAGACAAATGAATCAAGAGGAAGGTGGGAAAGAAAAGAAGTTATAAACAAGGGTAAAAGTTGATGCATGAGGGGTGCAAAATGAATGAGAAAATGAAGCTCAAACGAAAGACAAAAATATCTTAAAGACACAATGCTACAAAGCATAAAGTAAACATGACATGCTTAGGATGTGGAAACAAGGTGTAGACCAAGGCATGACAAGGACACAATAACATGTTATATGTTCTAAAAGGTCTAAAAATACTTAACTAGCATGAGTGAATGCAAAACATGTCAAGTGTTAGAGTGTGTGCATCAAGTATGTATGTGGTGTGCATATGTGATGCATGATCAAGGCATGACTAAGCACAGTTGGGTCAAAGTGTGTAAAACACACAACCAATGATCAAAACATGATAAACATGTATAATCATGGTAATCCCCAAAATTTGGTACTTATCAGAGTTCAAAACAACACCAAAATGTCATTTGGGCATTTTATCAAACGCTTGGTATGCACAAACACAACTAACATGTAAGCAATGCATGAACATATGGAAATCTTTCCTAAATACATGTTGAAATGCCACAAGGGGCCAACAAAAACACAAACAAAGCAAATGGGACAGAGCCCAATCAAGAAATTGAAATTTTTTTGCACAAACATGAAGTTTCCAACCCTTTTTCAAATATATACCCACTCAAGCAAAACCTAGAATCTAATGCTTAATCTAAGGAAATAAAGAGAAAAGAGTGATCAAACATGCCTTAGAGATGACTTTGAGAAGATTTCTCTTGAGTTTTGGTTGGGTTTTTTAGAGAAAATAGGTTTAGGGTTGAGAGAGGCTCGAGGGAGGCAAAGTTTTTATGTTTGAAAACACGCGTTTTTTGCAGGTTAGCTTCTTGTGAAGTTACTCACGAAAAATGCCTCTAAAGCACAAAAATTTTCACGGGTTAGATTTACTCGCGAGACAGTCGCGAAAGTTTCTGTTTGAAAATTTTGTGTTTTCAAGTTTTGCTTATCTCATTTTCACGGGAAGAGCTTACTAGTGAGCTTCTCGCGAAAATGCCTCTGAATGAGTTTTTGATGAAAAACATGAAACATGCTATATGAACAAAAACTCAAAACATGAAAGCATAAAAACACTTTCAAAAACATGGTATCAGAGCCAAAGTCATGGGTTTGAGTCACGGGAGTGTCATTGTGAGGGAGGGATTGTTGGGGTACCACAATTTGACTCCCTACAATTACTCTAAAAACAGGCCTACGTGGTGTGATGTCGAATGCCATAAAAGATTTAAGTGTGTCTTCCTCATCACCGATTGGTTTTGAGGTGGAATGACACAGCTCACAGTCCGACAATATATATATTACCTTTTTGAAATATATATTTATACTGAACTTAAATTATGAAGTAATTTAGGCATAACAATGATTATACTAATGCATTAAGCACGAAAAAGATATTAAACCAAGTATGAATAAAACAAATTATAACTTATATTTAAATTATATTTTCTATTTTAATCAAGTGTTTAGTTAATGAACTAAATTTTTTTTACTAATCAATTTTTTTTGGAATTAATTTTGTCTAATATATTTTATCTTAATCTTGCCTCCCAAACCAAAATCTCTATTTAACCACTACCTTAACATGTAAGTTAATATTTGATATAACTCAAATGTACCTCTTACATCAACAATCATCAATTGATACGAAAACTCAATGGGAATTGAATTTAGCGCAACTATTTTGGTTGCCATCATACACAATATGCAAAGCTTTACCGTTAAGACCACGGTAGCCATGCATAGGTAGACCACCACAGAATTTTGTATATTTTTTCCATTAATTTTTACGTAAAAAAATTATTCTTTATTTCATAGGAATAAAAAAAAAAAAAAAAAATTATATTTACCCTTTTAAGTATGACATTTCTTTACCATGTATAATTTTTTTCCCCATATTTCCTTAGTATGAATACAACACAAATGTCCATACTCATACTATTTCAAGAGTATTCAAAAATATTTCTCAATGCCAAGAACTAGGTATCTCAACTACCATATCATAGTATTTTCAATGGAGACATCTAAGATTTAAACTCCTCTTCCGCATTGTAACTAAAAAAAATACATACCTTCAACATTACCTATAGGAATGGTTTTTGGACATAGAATGGGTACTATCGAGCCCTCAACTTGGCTTGCCATTTTTTAAAATGAAAATAAAATTTTCGTCTACTCTTAATAAAATATTGTTCAGTTTATATTTAATAGTACAAATACTTGTGGTTTCAAACGTCTTGGATCCAAGGTGTAATCTAGATTTAGTCATGCACAAATTGCACTGCCTAGCAAATGACACAATGATACATAAAAGCCACCATAAGAAACCATTTTATTTGATAATAATTATTCAAATGACATTACAATAAGGAAAACCAAACAAATTTTATTCAAACCATATAGTGGTTCACCATCACTATTTCATAGATTTTTTAGAATTCTAGTTTGGTGCGAATGCTTTTTGAAGATATTCAACTACATTCTTGTCAAGTTGGAAGGCCTTGATGAGAACATCAGGATTGATGGGAGGAACAGATCCAAAGACCGCGTTTGCTATGGTGATCACCCCAGGATTTTGGCTGCTGAGACCAGCAAAGGCAAGAGCAGCAGTCTCCCCTATGTTGAATTGGAAGTGAATGAGACCAATAGGGAATACAAAGACATCTCCCTTGTTTAGAACTTTGGTGAAAAGTTTGTTCGGGTTTGATGTGACAAATCCAACTAAGAGTGTACCCTCAATGACAACCAAAAGCTCAGTGCCGCGAGGGTGAGTGTGAGGAGGATTCAGGCCATATGGTGCAAAGTCAAGACGAGCCAGAGAAATGCCTAGAGTGTTGAGACCTGCTAATCTATCGACGTTCACAAGAGTGACATTTGATCCGACTTTGTTTCCAGTGTTTCCAGGAATATTAAGTCCAGAGAAGAAAAAATCATTCGCTGAGACCATTGCAGGGTCCTTGCAAAATTTTCCATTCACAAATACTACAAAAAGAAAGAAAATTTTGTTATTGTCACAAATAAGACAATTTCCATAACAATGGACAGCAACAATGTCATGTAAGGAGGGGGGGGGGGGGGAGCCTTCTAGCATAATTTCATTAATGTAAGAACTTATAATAAATTCGAAAGAACTTGATTGATAATACTACTTGTGCTAATAATAATGAGAGTGTGTTTTATACGTACCACCAGATTTGATGTCGTTAATTGCGACACAGAAATCTTGCAAAGGACTAGGGTCATAGGCAGAAGCAATGGAGGATGCCAAGGCCAAAATGGCTAGAGTCACAAGGAAAGAAACTCCTTTCATCATATTTGAGGAGGTTATCTCTATCTTATATGGTATACTATTCTTCGTTGAGTGAGGGATGAGAAACTTAACAGTATGGAAATGTATATTTATAGAGAGTAGTAAGAGAAGCGGTCTATGTTTTTGCAAAAACTTGGTAATTGTTCAACCCTTTGTCACATTTATTTTATTTAATTAGGTAAACCAGTTTTCTTTAACCACTACTTGTCGGACAATTTTAAAACCCAATAAAGTTGGACCTCTTCAATGGCATTGTGTAGATTTAATGTTACTTATTTTACTTTGGCCAAAATCAATCAATAAAACAATAATCTTTACTAAAATGTTCTAATCAAGTGGGACCTCTTTGACTTGTGATTGCAACATATCCCAAGTGACCGACAGTAATCGTTACTGAAATGGCATTGTGTAGTTTTAAATTTGAATGTTATGTTCTTGCTTTTCCTCCTCTTTGACCTTTTCTTCTTGACCTAATCTTAATTGGTGGGTACTAAAGACTTCTTAACCTTTAGTTTGATTTAATGGTTTTCTAGAACCAAGTGACCAACAACTACCAGGTATATTCTTGCTTTTCCCCTTCTTCGTTCTCTCTTTATGTTGATGGTGTAATTGAATTGAATAAAAAAAAAACAATTATGGTGTATTTGGTTTAGGGTGTGTTTGTTTGGAGGTGAAATAGAGTTGATGAAAAACTTTGGAGAAAAAATGGGAAGAAAAACTTTGAGGGTGTGTTTTTTTGAGCATGTTTGGTTGGGTGGAAGGAAGGAAAATATATGGTGGAGCCCAGGTGCTTTCTCCCCAGGCCCACCAAAAAGCTGCTTTATGAACAAAATACCCTTGTCCAGTTCTTATCTTGTTTATTTCCTTGTTTTTTTGGTGTTAGGCAAGTTGCTTCCTTTTTTTTCTTTTTCTTTTTTTCATTTTTTGATTTCCTTGGCTGGCACGTTGCCTCCTTCTTCTTCTTCTTTTTTTTTTTTTTCCCTTTATCTTTTCTTTCCTGGAACTTGCTTCCTTTTTTTTGTCTTCTTGACCTAATCTTAATTGGTGGGTACTAAAGACTTCTTAACCTTAATAAATGTTAGTTTGATTTAATGGTTTTCTAGAACCAAGTGACCAACAACTACCAGGTATATTCTTGCTTTTCCCCTTCTTCGTTCTCTCTTTATGTTGATGGTGTATTTGAATTGAATAAAAAAATAATAATAATGGTGTATTTGGTTTAGAGTGTGTTTTTTTGGAGGTGAAATAGAGTTGATGAAAAACTTTGGAGAGAAAATTGGAAGGAAAACTTTTTTAAGCGTGTTTGGTTGGGTGAGAGGAAGGAAAATACATGGTGGAGCCCAGGTGTTTTCTCACCGGGCCCCCCAAAAAGCTGCTTTATGAACAAAATACCCTTGTCCAGTTCCTATCTTGTTTTTTTCCTTGTTTTTTTTTTGGGGTTAGGCACATTGCCTCATTTTTTTTCTTTTTCTTTTTTCATTTTTTGATTTCCTTGGCTGGCACGTTGCATCCTTTTTTTTTTTTTTTTCCTTTATCTTTTCTTTCCTGGATATTGCTTTTTTTTTTTTTTTCCTTTGGGCTGTGGGTGTGATAGTTATTTTGTTTTGTATTTTTTTTTTTCCTGTTTAACTAGACATGATTTTTTTTAAAAATAAATTGGGTGATTGCTTTTTTTTTTGGTTGCTTGTCACTTTTTTGTTTTAATTGGACATCATTTTTTAACAAGGGTGTATGAGTAAATTTATATAAACTCACTTTTTCCATCTCTCTACTTTTCCACTCCCAACCAAACAAAAATTAGAGAAACTAAAATTTTTTCCATCCTCACACTTTTCCATCCTCCCACTTTTTTACCCCTCCAACCAAACAGACCCTTAGAGTCGAAGATTATTTTTACTGTTTACCGATGAAGTATGTTGATTTACATTTAAAGTTTAAACCAATGAAAATACATACCTATGAAATATACAAATCCCAAAGCCTTTTATAAATGTTGACATTCATTTTTTCGTTTATAAGGTTGACATCGTGGTGAGTAAGGCTAACATCAGGAGGTGTTTGTTATTGATGTTTAAATAATAGTTTTCAGTATATAAATAATATTACATGTATTTTTATATACTTTTTCACCCACATGTATATCCACAAAACAACAACCACGTTACTAAAAATCTCTTACCAAACGGGCCCTCATTTTTTTTTTCGTTTATACGGGCTACGCTATTGACTGTTCTAAAAAGATTTGGGGAGCATTGGGCTAGACACAACCTAAAGAATAGAAGGAAATCTCTCATCGCTTTTCTAGCCGGGCCCAACTAAAGGTACGAGTGATTTGTACAAGCCCATTCGAGCCCCAAAGAAAAAAAAAAACCGTCCGAGAAAGTAGTAAGTTCGAAGAAAGAGCTAGGAAGCGTTCAAGCCAAGGAAGCCACAAAGCTCACAGGCAAAGCTAAATATGCCCAACCAAGAAGGGCAACATTAGTTGACCTGGATAAGTCTTGAAGGAAACTTCCTAGTGAAGACACCTCTACCTCCACATTAAATACTTTGTACCAACTAGGCATGTCGTATTAATGGTTGAATGACAACTAAACAGTGCATGCATAGCTTGTTGTCTGCTCAACACAACCTTAAAATGAGGGTATAAGGGGGATGAGACAAGTATCTAAGAGAAGAATCACCTGCCATCTAGGTGGAGGGCCATGATTGAAACACTAAGATTATAAGAAGGGAAAAATCCCCAATGTACAAGGATCAAATCTTGAAAAAGAGATAAAAAAGAGAATACAGTAAACAAGAGTTTGATATGATATCTTGCTATGTGTAAAGGCACCTCGGCAATTCCGAGGAAGAAGAAATAAAAGAAAACTTATTTTATAATCAATTTTTACCCCATACACTATATGTTATCAATCTTTTGTGAGAAATTACTGTTTCAAGTTCAATTGTTGGTTCAAAAACTCACTTCTGTAAATTAATCATTGTGGACTTTGGTCTAGCCCAAAACCTTTTTGCCCCCCCCCCCACACACAAATTAGCATAACAATAATCATACTAACACGTTAAGCTTGAAAAAATAAATTGAACCAAGAACAAATAAAACAAATTAGAACTTACTTCTACATTATATTTTCTATGTTAATCAAATATTTATTTTAATAAATTAACTTTTTATATATTAATTATTTTTTTGAATTAATTTTGTCTTATATATGCTTATCTTAGTCTTGCCCCGAACCAAAATCCCGATTCTACCACTACCTTAACATGTAAGTTAATATTCAATATAACTCAAGTGTACCTCTTACATCAACAATCATTAATTGATATGAAAACTCAATGGAAATTTAATTTAATAGCAATTATTTTGGTAGGCAGCATGTGCAATATGAAAGGTTTTATCTGCTAACATCACTATACTCATGCATTGGTAGACCACCACAGAGAATTTTGTATATTTTTCCCATTATTTTTTACATAAAATATAAGGCGTAAAATATTGTTCTATTTAACTACTTAAGTATGACATTTTTTTATCATGTATAAATATTTTTCCAAACTTCATAAGTATGAATTCAACACAAACATCCACACTCGTACTATTTCAAGAGTACTTAAAAAATTTCAATGCTAAAAGTCTTGTATCTTAACTAGCGGATCATAGTATTTCCTATGAAGACATCTAAGATTCAAACCCCTCTTCCACAGTGTAACTAAAAAGGCCTTCATCGTTACCTTTAGGAGTCGTTTTTGGAGATAGATTAGGTGCTATTGAGCCCTCAACTTGGCTTGCCATTTTTAAAAATGAAAAGAAAATTTTTGACTATTCTTAATACAATACTATCCAATTTATATTTAATAGTAAAGATAATTGTGGTTTCAAACATCTTGGATCCAAGGTGTAATCAAGATTTAGTCATGCACTAATTGCACTGCCTTGCAAATGACACCATGATACATAAAAGCCATCACAAGAAACCATTTTATTTTATAATAATTATTTTAATGACGTCACATTAAGGAAAACCAAACAGACTTTCTTCAAACTACATAGTGATTCACCATCCCTATGTCAAAATTCTACTTTGGTGCAAATGCTTTTTGAAGATATTCAACTACACCCTTGTCTAGTTGGAAGGCCTTCATGAGAACATCAGGATTGATGGGAGGAACAGATCCAAATACTGCGTTTGCTATGGTGATCACCCCAGGATTTTGGCTGCTGAGACCAGCAAAGGCAAGAGCATTAGTCTTCCCTATGTTGAATTGGAAGTGAATGAGACCAATTGGGAATACAAAGACATCTCCCTTGTTTAGAACTTTGGTGAAAAGTTTGTTTGGATTGGATGTAACAAATCCAACTAAGAGAGTACCCTCAATGACTACCAAAAGCTCAGTGCCGCGAGGGTGAGTGTGAGGAGGATTCAGTCCATATGGTGCAAAGTCAAGGCGAGCCAAAGATATGCCTAGAGTGTTGAGACCTGCTAATTTATCAACATTCACAAGAGTGACATTTGATCCAACTTTGTTTCCAGTGTTTCCAGGAATATTGAGTCCGGAGAAGAAAAAATCATTCGCTGAGACCATTGCAGGGTCCTTGCAAAATTTTCCATTCACAAATACTATACAAAGAAAGAAAAGTTGGTTATTTTCACAAATAAGACGTTTCCATAACAATGTATTGTAACATGTCATATAGGGGGCAAAAAAAAAAATTGTCGGGTATAATTGATTAAGGACAAAACTTAGGTACAATACCTTAGGTGTTATTGCTTAGGTTCCCTACTTAAGATTGAGCCATGTGGCTATTTAACTAAAAAATACACTTCAATCCCATGAGAAAAAATTCACATGGCAAAATTTTAAGAGAGGAACCTAAAAAATAACACCTAAATACTGTACCTAAGTCTTGTTCACTTATTAATGTAAGAACTTAAGAACTTGATTGATAGTACTACTACTGCTAATAATAATGAGGGCGTGTCCTATACATACCACCAGATTTGATGTCGTTAATTGAGACACAGAAGTCTTGCAAAGGACTAGGATCAAAGGCAGAAACAAAGGAGGATGCCAAGGCCAAAATGGCCACAATCACAAGGAAAGAAACACCTTTCATCATATTTGAGAAGGTTATCTCTAACTTATATGGTATATTATTCTTGGTTTAGTGAGGGATGGGAAACATAGCAGTGTCGAAATGTCTATTTATAGGGAGTAGTGAGATAAGCGGTCTATGTTTTTGCGAAAACTTGGTAATTATTCAACCCTTTGTCACATTATTCCATTTAATTAGGTGAACCAATTTTCTTTAACTACTACTTGTCGTACAATTTTAAAACCCAATTTTAATGTTACGTTGGCCAAAATCAATAAATAAAACAATAATTGTTACTGAAATATTCCAACCTCATAGGCTTCAAATTGCTATCTGCGGCATAACATTACTCTTATGTTCTTGCTTTTCTTCTTCTTTGACCTTATCTTCTTGACCTAATCTTAATTGGTGGGTACTAAAGACTTCTTAATAGGAATTAGTTAGATTTAATGGTTTTCTAAAACCAAGTGGCCAACAAGCAACAACTACCAGGTATATTATATTCTTGCTTTTCTCCTTTGTTCTCTCTTAATGTTGACGGGGAATTTGTGCTCCAAAAAAAGAAAAAAGAAACCGATTGAAAAATTATCACCTGGAGTTGTATAAATTTGGGTCCATGAAATCCAACCCAAATACCCATTAATATAGCCCACAAAAGCTTGGAGTCAACCAACTAAGCTGGCCAACCTAGGCCCACCAAAAATCCAATACTAGGCTGCCAAGGGGCCGTGGCTGGGCTTAGGCGTAACACCTTAAGTACTTCTTTCTTATTTTGTGGATCAAGATTCAAGCCTCGTGTGAAGAAGTCATCGAAAGGGAAACATTAGCCGGGGTGGATTGGAGGACAAAAGAGTGGACCTGCATTTCTTGGGCCCACTTAAAAAACTCTAAACTGAGTTTGGACCACCACTTGTGTCAAGTGACGGACGGCGGGGTGGTTTGGCTCTTTTGTGGAAGTCTGATGTAGAGGTTCATACTCAAACTTATTCACCTAATCATATTGATGTTCATGTTATTAGTTCTGTGCAGGAGAGATGGCGGTTGACTGGTATTTATGGCCACCCGGAGGGACAACGCAAAGCTGAGACCTGGAGGCTATTACAACATCTCCATGCACGTGCTTCTCTCCCTTGGCTGTGCATTGGGGATTTTAATGAAATCCTCCTATCTTGTGAAAAAAGTGGGGGGCTTCCTAAGCCGTTAGGCCCCATGCAGGTTTTTCATGATAAGGCATTGTGGCCTTGCGGACATTGGGTACCAAGGGTACCCGTTTACTTGGTGTAACGGACGACCGGGGAATGCCTTTGTGGAGGTCCGCCTTGATAGAGCATGTGCTAATACCGAGTGGCGAGACAGATTTCCCATGGCGAAACTAAGCCATTTCTATGCCTCATATTCGGACCATGATCCCATAGTGTTGAACACGGCAGCTGATACAAACCAAAGAAGGAGGCGTAGGAAATTACAGCGGTTTGAGGAGAAGTGGGTGTCTCATAGGGACTATGAGTAGCAGATACGTTCGTCTTGGACTCAAGCCCAGCCAAGTGGAAGCCCAATGTTCTGCCTATTTGAAAAAATAAAGTCATGTCGCATGGCTCTAATTAACTGGAGTCGGGTGGTGTTTGGAAATTCTCGCACTCGGTTGACTGAGAAGCAGCAGGAACTACAAGACCTGGTGGGCGTGAACTATGGGGGTAATTGGCACAGGATTAGTATTGTGAAACGCGAGATAAATGAACTTTTACATCAAGAGGAAGTTTTTTGGAAGCAAAGGTCTAGGGCTGTTTGGTTACCTGCAGAGGATAAGAACATGAAATTTTTCCATGAGAGGGCTAGTCAAAGGAGACGTGAAAATCATATTGACAGGCTACAAGATGGGGAAGGTGTGTGGCACACTGATGAAGATCAAATTTCAAATCTGGCTGAGGCGTACTATAAAAGCCTTTTGACTTCCATGAACCCGACAAATTTAGATGAAGTTTTGGGCTCTATTGACAAGGTTGGCACTGAAGGGATGTGCGCATCGTTGTTGCAGCCATACACTATAGAAGAAGTTAAAATAGCATTATTCCAAATGCACAAAGCCCGAATGGTATGTCTCCTTTATTTTTTCAAAATTTTTAGAACATAGTTGGATTTGATGTCATCTCAGCTGTGTTGTCAGTTCTTCACTCAGGCAGGTACCTTCGGAAAATGAACTTCACACACATTGTACTTGTTCCCAAAAAGAGTGAGCCCCATCATATTACGGAGTACTGTCCAATAAGCCTAGGGAATGTTATATCTCGCTTAGTATCCAAAGTCCTGGCTAACCAGTTGAAGGTCATTTTACCTAGTGTTATATCTAATGCCCAGAGTGCATTTGTGCCAGGAAGATTAGTCACAGACAATACTACGGTGGCCTTTGAAATGTTACATCGGATGAGGAATCGGAGGAAAGGGAAGATTGGGCATATGGTTGTAAAGTTAGACATCAGTAAAGTTTATGATATGGTGGAATGACGTTTTCTCGAGCAAATTATGCTTAAGTTTGGTCTGCTTGAGAGGTGGGTTGAACTAGCCATGAACACAGTGCGTATTGCAACATACTCAATACTCATTAATGGAGCTCCAAAAGGTTTTATTACCTCCACCCGGGGTATTAAGCAAGGTGACCCCTTATCCCCTTATCTTTTTTTGCTTTGTGCTGAAGGTTTATCTTCCCTTATACAACAGGCAACCAATATGAATCAGCTGCATGCTATTCCATCTTGTAGTGGGGGAGTGTAGATTTTTCATCTCGTTAAGGAGGAAATACGTGGTTTGTTAGGCGCTTAAGTGATGAATGACTGTGAGAAGTATTTGGGCTTACCTATGATTGGTGGCAAATCAAAAGTTGCAACTTTTAAGGAGCTTCAGGAGCGTATCACCAAGAGAGTCACAAGTTGGAAAGAAAAGTATATTTCTAAGGCCGGGCGTGAGATGTTGCTAAAAACCGTTGCACAGGCTATTCCAACCTACTCAATGAGCTTGTTTCGTATCTCGAAGAGAGTTTGTGAAAGCATAAACTCGGCTATGTCCAATTACTGGTGGGGTCAGACTCGAAGTGAGAAAAAGATACACTGGATATATTGGCGCAAGCTTTGCAACTCAAAGGACAAGGGAGGAATGGGCTTTAGGGACATTAATGCTTTTAAGTTGGCAATGCTCTCCAAACAGGCTTGGAGGCTTGTTCACGAAACACATTCTCTATTCTATCGTGTTTACAAAGCTAGATATTTCCCCACATGTTCTTTTATGGAGGCTGAGCTGGGATCGAGTCCTTTCTTTTGGCGAAGCTTGCTTTTGGCAAGGGACATAATCCAGGAAGGATCCTTTTGGAAGATCGGGGATGGGAGCACCATTGGAGTTGAAAGCCATAAATGGCTTCCCCACCCTCCTAGTTTTCGTCTTAGGGCTGATCGAAATTTACGGGTATGTGACTTGATTACTGCAGATACCAAACAATGGAACCGGTTGCTAATTCAAAATATGTTCAACGAGGCTACAAGGGGTGAGATGATCAGTATTAAACTAGGGGATTTGAGTTCTTAGGGATAAGCTTTGCTGGTCTGAGAATAAAGCTCACCACTTCACGGTAAAATCGGCTTACCGAGTGGCTCTTCGGTCACAGCAGCCTTTTGGAGGGGAACACTCACGGGAAGGGAGACACAGGTTGGTGTGGAAGAAAGTGTGCAAGTTGAATATACCCCTAAAGGTTAGAATGTTTCTGTGGCGGGCTTGTTCTGATATCCTCCCTACTAGAGTAAACTTAGCTAGGAAAAAGGTGCAAATGGATCCGAAGTGTACAATCTATAACCAGCAGGATGCGGCAATTTGTCATATTTTGTGGCATTGTCCTCTAGCTTGGAATGCTTGGGCTTTGGTGCGTGGGAGACTTCAGAAAATTAGTTCAAATGCTGTAGAGTTTTTTGATTTGGCCACTCAAATGCTGGACAAGCTTTCTCGGGAGGAATTGGAAGTTTGGGTAATGATATCGTGGTCCCTTTGGAATGCTAGAAATTGCTTCCATTTTGATCATTCACAATCCCACCCTAATATGATAGTCCAATTAGTAACTTCTCTTCTTGAAGAATATCAGCGGTTGGCTGGTACTCTTCCTCCTGGCTAAGGTCATTCTTAGCTCTACTTATAGTTTATTTTGTTTTTTTCTTTTCTTTGACTGTTGAAGCTAGATGCCAGTGGTTGTTGGCTTTTTCGTTGTCCTAGCTCTTCAGTTTCTCACTTTGTAGTTTTTTTTTTTTAAAATCAATATACTTCTATCATCTTGTTAAAAAAAAAAAATCCCTTAGGAGATAGTTAGACACAAAAATTTTCACATCTGACTAATGCAGCAAATTGTTTTTGGTAGATAAAAAAATAACATGTGTGATTGGTCTAGATAAGAACCATTAAAACTTGCGAATTTAAAGGTTGTGAAATTTTTTGTGTTTGAAGCATTGCTCATCTCATGAATCTTTGGTTCGTTGATTTGGTTAGAGAGAAATCTCTTTAAGGGTATCGTGCAAGGTGCAACCTCTAATCTTTGTATTTGTGAAAAAGAGTATATGGATGTTTTTGGGATTGAATAAAGTTTGGTTCCAAACATGTAATTGAAGATAAGAAAAATCAATGCAATAATGTTTTTTGAATATAATTGAATAATCTAATGTACATTACTTAAGGAACTGTACCAATATTTTATTCAATAAATGTTATACAAGAGATATGAAAGAAATTTATTGAAAATTTTAAATAAACAAAAAACAAAAACTAAATGAATTCTTCAAAAATTTTAAGATTGGATGATGGGTGTCTTGTCTCCAACTTGTCCCCTTTTGGGAGGGGGGGGGGGGGGTGATGTCATCCCTAGCTATTATAGTATTATACTTGTAAAATATTACACGCAAAATACATTGTTTAATTCACTCATATTGCTCACAATTTTATTTCCACATAGAGAGAGAGAGAGAGCAATAAAAATATGTTGGGCCAAACACGCATGAAAGGGTAGAGTTGTGTTAGTGCCTTTCAAAAATGATAGTTCAACTAATGATACCCTCCCCCCTAAATTTACATGGATTCATCACCACTTTTTTTTTTTTGAAGTACATAAAAATACCTCTTTTTATTGATTGAAATTTGCACATTAATTTGTAAATAACTAGGGTTTCACATTGTCTTTGTCCAAGATACAATCTAAGAAAAACTAAATGGCTCTATTTCTGATTACAATCTAGAAATTGAAAAGTATATAGAAAAGTATTGATTTAATTTTGAAGGCTAAGTTGAAGGGTGGGTGTAATGTGGGAATGGGTTATACACCTACCTTGCTTGGTGAATTCCAATCTTCTAGATTATGGTGACTAGTAGTCATGTTACAACATCCAAGCAAACATGTTATAGACATCCAAGAGCATGTTATTCAAGATTGAAATAAGTGCTCATTTGTGCATGGTGAAAGATCCTAATTTTATTATATGATCACATCATTTGGATTGGAAGTTAAGAACATGATGATTGTGTGTGATTAGTATAAACCATAATCTAAGCATGTGATCATATTATTTGAATAAAAAATATAGTGATTATGTGTGTGCCATGTGATGAACCTAGAAACATGTTTGGCATCAAAATTAGTAGAATCCAAGGATCTAGCATAGCATATATGCATAATATATCATAATTCATTAAAATCACATTTAAAAAAAAGCATACATAGATCCTAATTTATAGCATATTATTGAAGAAAATAAAGTTAGAAAGTCATACTTGCATGCAAAGCACACCAGAGGTGGAGAAAGAATTCCTCTTAAAGATTGTTGAGGAGTGAGGAAACAAGTTACAAAGTCACAAATCCAATACCAAAAGGATCAATGTTTGTTCTAAAGTGGCTAAATTAGGAGGACAAACCACAAGATTTGTTTCTTTGTTAGTTCCTCTAAAATCCCAAAAGAGAATCAAGGTACTCCTATAAGAACTTTGGAGGAGTGAGGTCAAGTATCAAGTTGAGAACTCGAGACTTGGAGGACCAGTTTTTACACTTCTAGTTATATGAGACTAAAAGGAACAAAGCACCAAAGTACCTTTTCCTTGTTACTTCCTAAAGAGCTTTAAGGAAGTGGATTGCTTTGTAACAAGCATTCCAACTCTTTTTATAGTGTGGGAAAGAGTATTCTAGAGGAGGGAGAAAGGGCATTTAATTGAGAGTTGACTTTGGTGCATTAATTTCTTGGGTGGTGGGAGTAGAGTGCAAGCGGAGGGTTAAAAATCCCGATTCTTCCCAAAGACAGCTAGTAGGGACAACTTTAAAAAATCATATCCCACATGTTTCTTATCGGAATTAATTCATTCTTGTTCTCAAATTGAAACTCCAAATGTCTACTGTGGTGGTGTTTTCCCAACAACCCTAGGCTGGTTGGGGTTGAACCTTCAATTAATTTGTATTCTGGATTGGATTTAGCCCACAATGGGAGGTCTTAGAGAAATTCTTGTGGTACAAGGTGGTGATTGGATGGAGTTTCGATAACGACCTACTTTTGAATTTGGCTAGCTGAGGAGGCCACCAAGTGGCTAAGTTCACCCTTTTTAAGTTTGAGCTGGACCCTCTTACCTCTGAGATTGCCTAATATTTTCACTCTTTTCTCTCCCTAACTTCGGTTCCAACCCCTACTCTGATTTTCCCTTCCCTTTTTATACCCTTCTCTCAAAGATCCATCACTTGTAAGGCCAAAGTGGGTCTCTGAGTTTATATCACTGTTTCTACATGTCTCGTCGTGTGCCAAAAGTGGGACCTAAACTTTGCTATTGAGAAGATTTTCTAGTAACTTGTACTTGTTGCCGAATCTTGTGCTTGGTTGGTGGATTTGCCAAGGCACTACTTTATATCCTTGACAGAGATAGACCTCGTTTGCATGCTTAGTCATGCTGAGGAAGGGCATTTCTAATTACATCTCACCTAGTGAAGGTGGGTCTTATTTGGGTTGGTTTTTGCCCCGGATGGGCCAGACCCAACCTTGGTATGAACCTTCCTTTCTACCAAGGTTTAGCCCCGAATGGGCCAGGCTCAGTCCGGGGATGGGCTTTCCCTTCCGCCCCCTACATTTACTTTACAATGACTAAAATCTCAATAATAAATTTACAATAGTGTGAGAGATATTCATGAAATAGTAAGCAATGGTCATTTCTTGGAAATGTGTTTTGCAGCATAATTATCATTCATAGACCCAAATTAATTCCCTTTTAACATTAACACTATTTCAGAATTAATATCTGTAAGTGCACAATTGTACCCGGACCCAAAAACGAATATTGGGCTCAGGCCCAATGAGCCTTATACAATAAAATTTGTAGAGTATGAGTTTGAAATCTAGGCTCAGGATATTGGAAGTTCGATTAACAGGCTAGAGTGTTACAATTTGTGCAAATGATGAACAAACATGACAAATAGATCTCCTCAGACGTAAGCCGAGGATGATTTGTATAAATATACTCTCTTTAGGCCAAAGTCTACAGTCCTTCGCTCCTATTTTATTCTTAGCAGAAAGTCTCCCCCTTTCTCTTTCCTCTCTCGTCTCCTTATATACTTCTTCCTCTTCACTGTTCATCCACGTGTCGTACAAATCTTTCCCTTAGATACTTTTTTTCTCCACTGCCACCTTGAAGTCTTCAAACAAATAGTAGGGGGGTTGCATCCTACTGTTCAGAGGTCATTTCCCCATTAATGCGACCAGGGAGGTAGATGCAGGGTCTTTAATGTGGAGGTAGCAGCCTTTTCTCTAGATATTTCTATCACATCCTTGCGTCTAGAGGGTGCTTGGATCACCTTCTTACCCATTAGTTTTTCCAGAGTTCTGCCTTTAACCTTCTTGGCCAGTCCCAGGGTCATTGCTGGGCCTGTCCGAGGAGACATTCCTCCTCGAACAACTCCTCGGGCCTTTGCAGCGTAGACTAACTTGTGGGCCTGGAAGCCTTGATAAAAAACAAACTGGTACCCGTCAATAAAGCCCAAAGCCCAAATGTTTATTCGAGAATTTTTACCCCCCACAATAGCCCCTCAAAACTTTATTTTTCCCACCCATCCGAGGAGAGAAATAGAGTTTTGATCCGACCAGAATACCTCCCACAGGCTTTGTAGACCGCCACGCGTGTATGGGTCCTTTCGTTCCCTGAAAAACGCTTCTGACGCTTTGAAATTCGGAATGCACGCATTTATGACTGCAAGTTACATCCAGTTCCCCACGTTCAACGGTAAAATGAACATCCAACGGTCCAAGTTGCCCCCTGAAAATTTGAGCGGGACAAATTTAATTTTGAGGCCACCTCCCGCACGTCAAAACGCTTGGAAACCCGCGCCTTCATTCATTTCTGCAGAGATCAATTGTATCAAAGTATCAATCATCGCCTTTTCTCTCCAGAAATTCGTGAAGAAACGCCTAACCAACTTCAGTAAGTTCTGCCTTTCTTTACTCCTTTCTTCTCAGATTCTGTCCTTAGCTCCCCTCTAAACTTCTTCCTTCTTTAAACTCGTATTTTCGCTTCTCCTAGATGGGTAGATTTAAGTGTCTGGTTGACACCGAAGCCAGTATGGAAGGGTTTAGGGCCAAGTACCATATTCCCAATGACGTAGGTCTAAAGTATTGCCCAGTAGAAGTCGTAGGCGGCTCCAGGAAAATGGAAGAAGTCATCATTCCAATGATTGCCTTCATAGAAGGTGGAATGACTCTCCCTATGAGAAATGTGACCAGGGAATACCTTCGCAACCATAGGTTATGCCCAGACCAGTGCGCACCTAACGTATTTAGGGTCTTAGGTAGTGCCGACGCTCTGAATGAGCAAATGGGCTTAAACCTCACATGGCACGACGTTACCTTTATGTATGAGTGCCACAAACTTAAAAACGTAGGATATTACATCAAATTGTGGTCCAGCATAGTCAGGCTGATCTCTTGTCTGCCTAAATCCAACAAGGGCATGAAGGACGACTACCTCATCGCCTCAGGGAACTGGCATGACGGCCTTCACTGCCCAGTTGTATGGGGAGATCCAGGTGTGACTCCTTAGGAGTTAAACTCCTTAACCCGTGATTCAATCCCACCGCCTTCATTGCTTTACTCCTTACTGCACATTATTGTTTTTGGTCTTCACTTTTATCATTGATCTGACCATGTTTATCCTTTTGAATGTCTTTTCTCACAGATAAACAACATGTACGCCAACGCCTGAGCTTTTGCAACGTTGCCGACTTAAATCGCATTCTCCGCTCAGAAGTCTTCGTGAGTGAAGATCTACAAGTGAGAGCAGCACATTTGATATTAGGATACGATCCTATATTCTCGGACTTCCAAGAGATAGAAAACGCTATCATCGCCGGGGATAAGCATCGTAGAAGGATAAACGTCGTAAGGCCAGGCTTCCTTTCCAACGACGATCTTCCTGACGACCCTACCATCATCCTGTACACACGCCCTATTGCGGCAGTTCCCCTCTCGGCGCACTCCTAAACAATCGCCGTCTAAGAATAACAAGCGTCCTTGCCGCACTCGTTAGACGAGGAGATAGACCAGTTTCAACTTGAGGACGTCGAGAGGCCTCGAGGAAACCCGTTTGTCATTCTCTCGAACGAGGAGCTCGAGCCTGCCGAGACTTCGGGGATACAAGGCTTAGTAGTTGCCCGCCCTGACTCCAGCTCCGAAGAAGACGAAATGGACGTCCTGAAGGGACTGATGCACAAGAGGGGCGAAAGAGTCTCCAAGAAGGGAGCAGGTGGGTCACAGGTCCCCCCGTCCTTGCCCCTACCCCCTCCTCCATCCGATCCTTAGCCTCTCGTAGCGGAGCCTAAGAAGAAGAGGAAGGGTGAGGCCGAGGAGGCTGATGGGGAGAGACAGAAGAAGCAGAAACAACAACAACAACAACCCCAGCAACAAAGGACTGATAAGGGCAAGAGACGTGCCTCATTAGTGGAAAGTGGGGAGATCAGAGATGTTACCGAGGTGCGCCGTGCACAGGCTAATTGGTCTCTCGAGCTGAAGCTGGACGGGGCACCAATCTCTTGCCAGTCTAACATTAGGATGTTCCAACAAGGCCATGCCCTCCACCTGGCCGATGCCTTGGAACGTCCTCTCCTGCTGCCTAGGGACATGGAAGCCCTGGACAAGATGACTCAGTCTCAGCTGTTCCTTTCGCTAAAAAGGGACTTGGGCTTGGTAAGTATTTAAATCTTATCTCCATTTTATTTTTACATCACACCTTATTGTAGGAGACATTTTCATGTGTTTGATATTTTGATATCTTGTCACAGGCCGTCTAGGAAGTTTTTGCTGCTGAGAAGTGGGTGGAGGATTCTCGGAAGAAGGCTGGGCTTGAACTGGAGCTTCGGCTGGAGACTGAGAAGTCCCTAGGTTAGGCCTTTGCACAAAATGAGAAGCTCACCACACAGCTGGCGGAGCAAAAAAGGGAAAAGGACGGTGCTGAGGCCAGCTTGAAGACAATGAAGACTCAGGTGGAGGGGCAACGCAAGCTTCTTCGTCAGAAGGATGAAGAGCTATCTAAAGCTCAGCAGGAGCACTCTGACTTGAAGAAAGAGCTTGCGAAGATGAACGACGAGGCCCGCACCTTCAAGGACTCGTTGAAGGCCGCGAAGAAGGCTACTTATAAGGAAGGGGTAGCGGCAACAGAAGACCAGCTGACAGAGGAGTTCGCTGCGCTGTGCCGAGAATATTGCCAGCAAGTTTGGGGGGAAGCCTTGAATGTAGCAGGGGTTCTTCCAACTTCCGAGCTGAGGAAGCCCGAGAACATTTGGCTTCCCCTAGACATACAGAAGATAGAAGAGCTTCCTCTTGTTGCCCCTGCCCCTAAGACAGCTTCGTCCATGCCCCCTCCTGTAATCCCAGAGCCCGTTCCTACTCCTACAGAACCTACAAGTTCCAACAAAGAGAAGGAACAGGGTAAAGGTGCTGAGAAGGTCATGGGCCAATGCGCCGAGGCTATCGTCCCTCCACCAGTGCCAATAAACAAAGGAAAACAAGTGCAATCCTCCTTTGAGATGGAGCTGAAGAGCACTGAAGCGACCAGCACTTCCGAGCAGGACCCTCTTTCAAAAGCTTAGGGCCGAGTCTAGGACTTTTCCCTTCTTTTTTTTTTTTTGTTATGTATCAAAGACTTTCTTTGTAATATATATCAGAAGCAATTAATGAAAGACTGTCTTATTTAATCTTCATTTGACTTATACCCTTTCAATATTTGAACTATCATAACTTTAAACAACAGTACACACATTTAGCTTATACCTTACAAATTATGCCTCAAGAATACAACATGTGAGACACAATGAGGCACAACTAAAAACCTGACTTAGAATTCAATTTGAGGCACAAAGTGACCAAACTACTTCATAACCATCTCAAAATCAATACGACATGGATTTTTGCTAGTATTTCTAAAGTAATGGATTCAAGGACTTGATATAAATAAACTTTGTCTTAATCAGAAGTACGATATCAATTTGTACAAGGTAGATGGCCCGAGAGCCATGCATATCCAAATTCCTACTTGATACTGAGAGTTCGTAACTTAAAAATGTTAATCTCAACAAAGTAGAAGGTCTATGGACCCGGCATAACTAAGGTTCTGTTTAACAAATGATAAGATAGCAATTTCCACAAGGTATGTGGTCCGAGGACCATGCATCACCAAGTTTCTGTTTGATACTTAAAAATTGTAACTTAAGATGTTAATTCCCCAAAGTAGAAGGTCTATGGACCCGGCATAACTAAGGTTCTGTTTAACAAATGATAAGACATCAATTTCTGCAAGGTATGTGGTCCGAGGACCATACATCACCAAGTTTCTGTTTGAAACTTAAAAATTGTAACTTAAGATGTTAATTTCCCCAAAGTAGAAGGTCTGTGGACCCGGCATAACTAAGGTTCTATTTAACAAATGATAAGACATCAATTTCCACAAGGTATGTGGTCCGAGGACTATGCATCATCAAGTTTCTATTTGATACTTAAAAATTGTAACTTAAGATGTTAATTTCCCCAAAATAGAAGGTCTATAAACCCAGCATAACTAAGGTTCTGTTTAACAAATGATAAGACATCAATTTCCACAAGGTATGTGGTCCGAGGACCATGCATTACCAAGTTTCTGTTTGATACTTAAAAATTGTAACTTAAGATGTTAATTTCCCCAAAGTAGAAGGTCTGTGGACCCGGCATAACTAAGGTTCTGTTTAACAAATGATAAGACATCAATTTTCACAAGGTATGTGGTCCGAGAACCATGCATCACCAAGTTTCTGTTTGATACTTAAAAATTGTAACTTAAGATGTTAATTTCCCCAAAGTAGAAGGTTTGTGGACCCGGCATAACTAAGGTTCTGTTTAACAAATGATAAGACATCAATTTTCACAAGGTATGTGGTCCGAGGACCATGCATCACCAAGTTTCTGTTTGATACTTAAAAATTGTAAGAAATAAACCCAAGTACATATTGATAATTTGAACAACGAACGATAAAAATGCTTTTTATTAATAACAATACCTTTGAAGGTTGTTTACATTCCAGGGGCGTTGTACAATTTTTTCATCTAGATCAGCTAGTCAATATGACCCTACGCCTACTACAGAAATGATCTGATATGGTTCTTTCTAATTTGGTCCCAACTTTCCCCAAGCTAGGTTTTTGGCAGTACCCACAACTTTTCTTAACACTAGATCCCTAGGCGCTAATGGCCTTAGCTTCATATGGGCATCGTACCCTCTTTTAAGCTTCTGCTGATAATAAGACATTTGGACCATAGCAGCCTCTCGCCGTTCCTCAACCAAATCCAAGCTTTTCTCCAGGAGGCCGTCGTTATTTTCTAGACTAAAAGAACTCGTCCTTAGCATTGAGAAACCAGATTCTAAAGGTATTACTGCCTCGGCCCCATAAGTCATAAAGAACGGTGTCTCTCTAGTGGATTTACGCGGCGTAGTTCGATACGTCCATAAAACATGTGGTAGCTCCTCTACCCACCTGCCCTTCGCGTCGTCCAGCCTCTTTTTGAGTCCACTGACTATGACCTTGTTAACTGCCTCGGCCTGCCCATTTCCCTGAGAATAAGCTGGGGTAGAGTATCTATTTATGATGCCCATGTCACTACAATACTTCCTAAAACCTCTACTATCAAATTGAACGCCATTGTCCAAAATGAGTGTGTGTGGTACCCTAAATCTAGTGATAATATTCTTCCAAATAAATTTCTTGGAGTCGATGTCCCTAATATTTGCTAAGGGCTCAGGCTCGACCCACTTGGTGAAGTAGTCGGTTCCCACGAGTAGCCACCATTTGTTTCCTACAGCCCTCGAAAAAGACCCTACTATGTCCAATCCCCATTGAGCGAAAGGCCAAGGACTGGACAGAGGATTAAGGACTCCCCCCGGCTGATGGATGTTAGGAGCGAACCTTTGGCACTGGTCACACTTTCTTGCATAGTCCTAAGCTTCCCTCTGCATATTAGGCCACCAATATCCCTGAGTCAGAGCCCTATAGGCTAAGGACCTTCTCCTAATGTGGCTTCCACAAATTCCCTCATGCAATTCTTCCAAAAGTGCCTCCGTTGACTTAGGGTGTACGCATAACAAGTATGGTCCGGAGAATGAGCGTTTATACAATTTCTGATCCTCGGATAGCCAGAAACGAGGCGCCTTCCTACGGATCTTATCTACTTCAAACTTGTCCTCGGGAAGAACGTCGCTTTTCAGAAAAGATACCACAGGGTCAATCCAGCTAGGTCCGGGCCTTATCAGGTGGATACAAACGGCCCTAACAGTGGTCAGAGTGGGTTCTAGCAAGTCTTCAACGAGGATAATCCTAGGCAAACACTGAGCCGAGGACGTTGCCAAGGTGGCCAATGAGTCTGCATGTGTGTTTCCACTTCTAGAGACGTGAGAAAGGATAAAAGAATCAAATTCTGATTGTAAACATTTGACCTGGGTCAAATACTCCTGCATTCTTGGATCCCTAGCCTCTATGGTCCCCGTCACCTGGCCGACCACTAACTGAGAATCCGAGAACATATGAACTTCCTTTCCCCCCATCCTGCGTACCATGTTCATACCGACTAAGACCGCTTCGTACTCCGCCTCGTTATTAGTTGCCAAGAACGCTAATCTCAATGATTTTTCAAAGAAAATTCCTTCAAGGGATACCAAAACAAGTTCGACGCCGGACCCCCTCTGGTTGGCTGCCTCATCAACGGACACTTTCCAAATCGGAGGTCCTTCGTCCATGATCATGCCAACTAATTTTTCATCCATGTGTGATTCGTTCGCAGTTTCTTCTAACAATGGTTCAGTAAACTCCGCCACCAAATCTGCGAGAACTTGGCCCCTCATCGAGGTGCGCGGCATGTATTTGATATCAAAAGCTCCCAAAATAGTTCCCCACTTAGCTACCCTTCCGGAGTAGTCAACACTGCGTAACACTGACTTGAGAGGCAGTTGCGTCAAAACCACCACGGTATGGGACTGGAAATAGTGAGGAAGCTTTCGCGTGGCATGGACTACGGCCAAAAGTGCCTTCTCCAAGGGCAAGTAACGCACTTTGGCTTCATTCAAGGATTTGTTGACGTAATAGACTGGTCTTTGCACCCCGCCGTCGTCCCTTATAAGGACCAGGCTAACTGCATGGACGGCCACCGCTAGGTACGCAAACAGGACTTCATCAACCTCTGGCCGAGACATAATGGGTGGCCGGGAAAGATATTCCTTAAGTCGCTGGAAAGCTA
The DNA here is from genome assembly GCF_040712315.1 of Castanea sativa. Taxonomy (NCBI): domain Eukaryota; kingdom Viridiplantae; phylum Streptophyta; class Magnoliopsida; order Fagales; family Fagaceae; genus Castanea; species Castanea sativa. The sequence continues at coordinate 85,827,383 of NC_134013.1, read as the reverse complement.
AAGCACACTCCTCGGACCATTGGAATCCTTTCCATTTATTTAACAGTTGGAAAAAACGTCTGCACCGGTCGACTGATCGAGAGATAAATCTGCTGAGAGCAGCGATCATTTCGATTAACTTCTGAATTTCCTTTGGATTCTGAGGTGGCTGTAAGCCTTGGATGGCTCTGACCTATGCCGGGTTCACCTCTATCCCTCTATGAGTCACCATATAGCCTAGAAACTTTCCGGAACCTACCCCAAAAGAACAGTTTGAGGCGTTAAGGCGCAGCTTGTACTTTCTAAGTATTTGAAAGGTGTCGTCCAGATCTTTAACATGTGTGGGTATTGTCTTACTCTTCACTACCATATCTTCCACATATACCTCAATGGTCTTTCCAAGTTACGACTCAAACATTCTGGTCATCATCCTTTGGTAAGTAGCCCCTGCATTTTTCAATCCGAACGGCATCACTTTATAGTGATAGTTCTCTGTTGGAGTAATGAAGGCAGTCTTCTTTTGATCATCCGCTGCCAATGGAATTTGGTGATAGCCTTGGAAGGCATCTAAAAAGCTCATCTGAGGATGTCCGACCGTGGCATCCACAAGCTGATCGATGCACGGCATTGGGAACGAGTCATTTGGGCAGGCTTTGTTTAAATCTGTAAAGTCCACACATACTCTTCAATTTTCGTTCTTCTTTTTCACCACAACTGTGTGCGCCAACCACTCCACGTAGAAAACTTCTTTAATAGCCCCGGCCCTCTTGAGCTTGAGCACTTCTTCTTTAACAGCCTCGGAGTGCTCTTTGGAGGAACGCCGAGGTGGCTGCCTTCTAGGAACAATAGCAGGGTTAACGTTTAAATGATGACAAATGAATTTTGGGTCAACCCCCGAAGCCTCATAGGGATCCCAGGCAAAAACATCGATGTTGTCCTTTAAAAACTGCACCAATTCCATCTTCTCTTGGGGTGGTAAACGTACCCCAACTTGAAAGAACCTTTCGGGATCATCAGCTATCAAAAACTTCTCTAAATCTTTACACATGGTCTCCTTCGACGTCACCGCTTCAGGCGCATCCGGAGTCGTTAATTGTTATAAGTCCTCTCTGGCCGAGGACTGATGCAGTACTACAGCAGATATGCATTGCTTTGCCACCGATTGGCTACCAAGAATTTCTTCGATGAATTCCCCCGAAGGGTACTTTACTTTAACATGCAAGGTGGAGTAAACAGCACCTAAAGCGTGCAACCAAGGTCTGGCGAGGATGGCCGTGTATGGGGAATACGCATCAACCACGATAAAATCCACCTCAACCGTTTCCGAGCTAGACTGTATAGGCAATCGAATCTGTCCCTTCGGTATGACAGCTTTGCCTTCAAAGCTTATCAGTGGCGAGTCATAAGGAGTGAGATCCTCTAGTTTCAACCTCAGCCCCTTGAATAAGTCAGGGTACTTGATATCCGCGCCGCTACCTTGATCAATCATCACCCTTTTTACATCGTAATTCCCTATCCTCAGAGTGACCACTAGAGCGTCATCATGGGGTTGGATGGTCCCAACCTTATCTTCCTCTGAAAATCCCAGGACAGGCACATTCCCCTTAATCCTTTTCGGCTTCGAGCCTGACTCCTCGGCCTAGGAGGGTGAAACTGCCATCACCCTGGTAGGACAGGAACCGGTCCTGCCAGGTGTAGCAAAGATAACGTTAATCGTTCCCAAGGGCGGTAGAGATGAGTTGTTCTTTTGATTATTTGAGCCGGACTGACTGCCTTGCCCGTTAGGCTGATACAGATGCTGCTTCAATTTTCCCTCGCTAACAAGCTGCTCTAAGTGGTTCTAGAGGGTTCGGCAGTTCTTAGTAGTATGACCCACATCCTGATGATATTGGCAAAAAAGCTTCTGATTCCGCTTTGTAGGGTCCCCCACCATCTTACTAGGCCACCTAAAGTAGGGTTCCTTACGGACTTTCTCACTAGTTCTCTGAATACAGTATTAACTGTTTGAGGAATAGCTGACCCAGACTGCCCAGAGTAATCTCTCCTCAGCTTATTGTTGTGATACCTGTCCGACCTGAAATCCCTTCTCTCCTGCGAGATAACCTTCGCCTTACTCTTACCCTGCTGTTGATCCTCTTCAATCCTTTTGTACTCGTCTATATGGTCCATGAGGCGACGTACACTCCGTACGGGCTTCTTGGTCAAAGACTTCCTCAAGTCATGATCAGTGGGAAGGCCCACCTTAAAAGTATTGATCGCCACCTCGTCAAAATCTCCATCTATCTCGTTGAACATTTCCCAATATCTGTCGGAGTATGCTTTCAGCATTTCCCCCTCCCTCATGGCCATAGATAATAGCGAGTCCAACGGTCGAGGAACTCTGCTGCATATAATGAACCGAGAGGCGAATGCCCTAGTAAGTTCCCCAAACGAACTGACAAACCCCGATTTTAGCCCATTGAACCATCTCATAGCGACAGGTCCCAAGCTAGAAGGAAAGACTTTGCACATCAAGGTTTCATTGTGAGAATGCACCACCATCCTCTGATTAAAGTGGCTCACGTGCTCCACCGGGTCTGTCCGGCCATTATAAATAGTGAAGGTGGGCTGGGTAAACTGCCTGGGAAGCCTTCCATTCTCAATCCTGCGTGAGAAGGGCGACTTGGAGAATTGGTGTAATGCTCGGCTCATAGTGTCGTTCCCCAAGCCCCTAGAGGGGAGCTTCCTACGCCTGCGATCCAGCAGGTCATCTTCTTCGTAAGAGGAGGTTTTGTTGGGGGGCGTCCAGGACCTTGAACTGTGACTGCTTCCCAGGGATTCCGCTGGGGAAGGGCTGGATAGAGGTGAAGCCCGTCTTCGTCTGACACGACGTAGCTTCTTCTTGAGGTGGTTAATCTCCCTCTGCATGGCCTTGGCATCATCCTCATGGGAGGCGCTGCCTCCACCGCGCGTATGACTAGCACCAGGATACACAGTATGAACGCTTCCCTCTCGATCCCTCTGGCGCTCAAGACGTTAAAAAAGATCTTCGGGCTGCGATCCCAGAGATTCTGCGTGATGTGAACCTAAACCTGCCATGATGTTCCAATTCCTTCAACGCTAGTTTCCCATAGACGGCGTCAATTGTAAGTGCACAATTGTACCCGGACCCAAAAACGAATGTTGGGCTCAGGCCCAATGAGCCTTATACAATAAAATTTGTAAAGTATGGGTTTGAAATTTAGGCTCGGGATATTGGAAGTTCGATTAACAGGCTAGAGTGTTACAATTTGTGCAAATGATGAACAAACATGACAAATAGATCTCCTCGGACGTAAGCCGATGATGATTTGTATAAATATACTCTCTTTAGGCCAAAGTTTACAGTCCTTCGCTCCTATTTTATTCTTAGCAGAAAGTCTCCCCCTTTCTCTTTCCTCTCTCATCTCCTTATATACTTCTTCCTCTTCACTGTTCATCCATGTATCGTACAAACCTTTCCCTTAGATACTTTTTTTCTCCACCGCCACCTTGAAGTCTTCAAACGAATAGTAGGGGGGGTTGCATCCTATTGTTCAGAGGTCATTTTTCCATTAATGCGGCCAGGGAGGTAGATGCAGGGTCTTTAATGTGGAGGTAGCAGTCTTTTCTCTAGATATTTCTATTACATCCTTGCGTCTAGAGGGTGCTTGGATCACCTTCTTACCCATTAGTTTTTCCAGAGTTCTGCCTTTAACCTTCTTGGCCAATCCCAGGGTCATTGCTGGGCCTGTCCGAGGAGACATTCCTCCTCGGACAACTCCTCGGACCTTTGCAGCGTAGACTAACTTGTGGGCCTGGAGGCCTTGATAAAAAATAAACTGGTACCCATCAATAAAGCCCAAAGCCCAAATGTTTATTCGGGAATTTTGACCCCCCACAATATCCTTGGATTATCATTGAATCAATCCTTTTAAAAAGACTAATTTCACTAAAATTTAAAGGATCATTAATACTTTGACATCCGGATTAATAAAGTGCATGCAATTCCACCATTATATTTAGTCTTGACCAATAGGAACACGAAATGTTATTTATTTTAAATTCAATCCACATGGGACCAATCAAAATCAATTGTCCATAATCACACATGATTAGACTTAACCACATAGATGTATATTAACCGTTAAAATTTGATTTGATGATATCTTTTAATCTAGTGATTTGATTGAGGCCCGTGGCCTATTGTTTTCATCGTTATAACTTCAAGATTTATCTTATGTGAAGAAATTGGAATTAAAGTGGCATTTTTGCCATTGAGGCTTGAAATTACGATTTGTCCACTTAATAGCGAAATGCATATAGCAAAATGGGGTGTCTACAAGATTATACAAAAAACATTAGATACCTATATATATTACTTGTTTGAAATATATTTATAGTCTACTTAAGTTATGAAGTAGTTTAGGCATAACAATGATCATACTAACACATTAAGCTTGAAAAAAATAAATTGAACCAAGAAAGAAAAATAAAAATAGAACTTATATCTACATAATTAACTTTTTATAAATTAATTTTTTTAATTAATTTTGTCTTATATATTTTATCTTAATCTTGCTCCTGAACGAAAATCTTGATTCTACTAATGTGGAAACAACAGAAAGTATGCCTCAGCCGAGTGGACTGTGGTGGAGAAAAATGGAATTGCATATTGGGCCTTTTGGGCCAATCACTTGCATGCATGGGTCTGCATACCAGATTATGGGTCTAGAGTTTAGGTACGGCTTGGGAAGTTGTTAAGCACTCAAGATCACCCAGCTTGTGGGCCGGCCTCCATTATGTATTGCTAGGCCATATTTAATTGAAGAGTTTATTAAGAGAGCCATAATCCTTAACTTGAACATACATCATGCACTTAAAGGAAATACACCACAACATATTAAAGATCACAATAAAAAAAGAAACAAATCAAACAGAATCAAACATATTATAAAAAGGAAAAGATAACTGTTAGGTTCTAAAGATTTAGGATTTCATGTTTAGAAGTATATTTTATGTGTGTTGACAAACTGTGAACAAAATATGTCTAGTCTATGTGTTAGACATTACTCAACGGTGTATGTTTCAAGTTTCAAGTTCGAGCTGACTGCTAAAAAAAAAAGTCAGAATCTGCCAAGCTCGATCAATCGAAAATTAGGCTCGACCGATTGAAAATTGCAGAAATCAAATTCTACAAAATTTTAAACCAAGCCCAAACTTGTGAAAACGTTTAGGGTTTCAATCTAACTTATCCACATATAAAAGGGAAACTCTAGCTACGTTTCAGAGACTTTTGGAAGACTTGTGTGTTACTATTTGTGAGATCTAAGAGGTATTGTACCTTCTAACTACACAAACGTCTACCGGAGCAAGATCTATAATCAAGTGTTAGTAGAGCCTAGTTGCTGCTACAAAGATCAACAAGAGAAGCAAATCTGAAACCTTTGAGTGGGATCTTAAAGTCACAAGTGTTGGTGCTTGTGTTGCAGTAAGTCCAAGAAGAGAAGGAGTCTGTGGATTCGGAACTTGCACGTGGTCGTGTCAGTAAGTTACTACTTAAGGTAGCAATAGATTTAAGGTTAAATCTGATTGTAAAAATTTCAATTCTTTTATAGTGGATTTGCTTTACCTTGAGGATTGCTAAGTCAAATCCTCTCTAGGTTTTTACCTTAAAATGGTTCATTTCATCGGTTTTCTTGGGTCATCATATCGTAGTGTTATTTACTTTTCTGCTGTTGTGCATAATATGATTTATTATTATTTAACCTAGATCTAAATAAAATAACTTGGCTAATGTATTAGGTTAAAGAATTTGGTTTAAGGGGTCTAAATAAACAAACAATAACAATAACAATTAAATCACGCACATAAGGAAAAATTATAAAATAAACCAAACATGGCAAACAGATCCAAACAAGCACGGAAAATAATAAGGAAAAATTATAAAATAAACCAAACATGGCAAATAGATCCAAATAAGCATGGAAAATAATTAAACGCAATTAATTAACTTAAACATGGGCAAACATAATCAAATATCATGTGAAAAATAACTAAATAAATAAAAATAAGAATTTTGCTCTAATCTAGGTTCGGGGTGTGCACACATACTCAATTACACGTACGCATGACTGAACCTTATGCACACATACTCGATGATGCATACGCATTCTTTAGCACAGATTCAAAAAATTACATTTTTACAGATTTAATCATTCAAAGATATAAACATATAAATCAAACAAGTATATTAAAACCCTAAACACTAAACTAACATAAAGAAAATATAACAAACATCAATATAAACAAGCAAAAATGAAACAAAACAAACAATTATACTAAACTAACATTAACTCTATAAACATGTCTGTAAACACCGCATTTTGTACCCTTTACCACTCAGGCTCCCGTTCCCCAATGATGCTCGAACTTTAAGGCCCAAGGCCATTTTAGAGCCCAATCAAATATTAAATTGACTTGAGAAGTGTTAAAATGGAAAATATAACCTTTCAAATGAGCAAAAATCTATTTTTAGAAATAAAATGACCAAAGAAGCCCTCGCCCTGCGTACGTGGGTTGTGGCCTGTGTACACAAGCTAGAGCATACGTATGCAGGCACATTCCTGCGTACGCAACTAAGGTTTCGAAAGTATAAGAAAGACAAGTTTTCTGCAATAATGGCTGAGGCTTGGAGTGAATTCCACATCGTTTGGGAGCCATTCCAAACCCCTTTTTTCCACTATGTAAAGCCTTACATGGTACATTTTCAAAACACTCAGAAATCCAACGGGAAAAACCTAAGATTCACTAGAAAATAGTAAATTAAAAGTGAGTTTTTCACAAAACATCCTCAAGTCAATTTTATTTTATTGAAACCCTTTTTGATCCCAATCCTTTTAGTTCAACGTTGCTAATCACTTTCTTATTGGTTTGTGAATAGATTTGACTAAGGGGAACAGTCAAAATCAAGCTTGAAAAGCTTTTGTTTCAAGTATTGAGTCTAACCCTTCTTCTTTTTTCTTTCTATTCTGTTTTTCTTATATGTTTTTAATCTTGTTTTTTACTTAGTTTATGTTTGTACATGTTTGCTTAGATTAGTTCTTTAGTTCTTTTCATGTTTTGTGTACGTTAGGCTGTTAGATTATTGTTTAAAGTTTTGTTCAGTTTCTGTGTTTTTAGGTTTTCTGGGCAAGGATCTACGTACGCATGATCTAGCTTATGCACACAGGCTTGGTTACGTGTACACAGACCTGTTCAAGCGTGCGTGATGTTGTTGCCTAGAAACCCTAAATTCTTGTTTGTTTCGTTTCTGCTTTCACATGTTTGTTCTCTGTAGCTTCTTTTTCATATGTTTTAAGCCCCATATTTGCTTGTTCACCTTTTAACATGTTTGTTTGTTATCACATGTTTAAATTAGGTGTTCTTAGTTTTAATGCCATTCATTCACATGCTCATGCATTGATGTCATAGGTGCTGTGTTGCTGAGAGGTAAGTAAAGGGTAAGTCATGCATTAGTAATGTCCATGCATTTGTGCTTTAATCTTGTGATATGATGAAACATGCTTAGATCTATGATTAGGATTTCTAGTTTGTTAATGATTGGTTTATGATATGCATGATATGTTTTAGATGTATGATAGGTTTTCACATAATAGATGAATGCTAGGGTTTCTTTGATATGTTTAACTCTCTGTTGTTTGGGGAGATAGAGAAATATGTTTGTTTGGGATGAAAAATACCATGTTGTATGCTTAGATGTATGCTAGTGTGTGCATGAGTATAGATGCAAGTGTTGAAAATGTTTTTAATAAGGCTAAGACTTAAGACACAAAGATGGGAGGCCAGCCTTAGGGTTGGGCAATCTTGGGTGCCTAACACCTTCCCAAAAGCGTGCCTAAAGTCCGAACCCATACTCTGGTAGTAAGATCAAAGGTCTTCCTCGAAAGGATGCTATATTTGTGGTTCCTAGACCATATAACTAGGTGGCAACTCCCCCTTCCCCTGTGCCCACAATGGTGACTCCTCTGGGGATTGAGTTTAATTCCTATGTGTCTTGTTTATTAACCTTAATAAAAGTTTTTTCAATACTTGTTTTGCATACACATTCACTTATTCTTTTATCCCTTAAACTTGGTGATGAGTGGGAAGATGGAAGGCTCCATTCAAGCCCAAAATTTTCCAAAGTTTATTCCACCAACTCACAATCGGTGCCATCGCCTATAATGGGCCTTAAGTACTTAAATGTTTGCTACCAATCCACTATGGGGTCCATTTAGGCCCTTGGCTAGAATCATAGCCCACCTAGTTATGAGTGATTTACTTATTTATCCCCTTAACCTTAAGGAGCCTACCCACACTAGAGAGATCCTAGATCGTATCATGAAGGGTACCCTTTATATATTTCTTGTTTGTTCAACCATATATCATGTGTTCACCTAATTCTAAAGGACAAATAAAATGTATAAAAATGGAAGGGATGACCCTAAAGTTATGGTATACCCTAAGATATTGTGGGACAAAATAAAAGAAGTTCTCACATATAAGAGGCTTGTCCTTAAATTCAAAGGCATATCTTAACTTGAAAGGTTCATAAGACCATAGCTTAATTTCTATCGTAGGCCCAAGTGGAAAATGGCCTTTTGAAAAAGGAGACTTTGGACCTAAGATAACAAATACGCTATGAACTTAGCATCCAACATCCTTCAAAGCCAAAATGAACTTCCCTAATCTTGGGTCTCTTTGTTGCATGCCTAGGCCCAAAATGATGAGAATCTCATGGACTTTGAGTGGAAGGCTACAATGTATTCTAGCCAAATGGCTATTTCAAGAAAAAAAAAATGATGAAATAATGAATAAAGAATGAAAAGCCCAAAAGCAATGAATATATTGAGTGCCCAAGTTTGAGACAAAGGGTTGGAAATTCCTAAATACATTCTAATGAAAGCCTACGAAAGTAAGATGAGAGCTTTATTGTAAATGGACCAAAGCCCAATGAAACAAGGGACAAGGATCTATGAGAGGAAATGGAGTGACATTGTAATTGGGCCTCCATTAAAATGAATATACGAATTATCCAAGAACATTTATAAAGTAAAAGGAACCTTTTAATTGGGACATGAAATTTGCTTTTTGTAAGAACTTAAGAATGCAACTTGCCTTGTGTAAGGCACAAGGAATGAATGACTACCTCTATAATACAGAAAGAGTAAGCTCAAAAGCTCATATTGCATTGCCTCCCAATTTCAAGATCTCCAATGCGGAAAAGTTTGATAGGACTGGGGATCCAAAGTAACACATAAGAAGATACCTAAGCATTGCTAAAATGAAAGGGCTAGATGAGAAACAAACTTTGCATGCGTTTCCTCTCTCACTCACGGGAGGTGCATTAAGATGGTACTATAGCCTTGATCCAAGCAAAACTAAGGTGTGGAATGAGGTAGGGATTTACAGACTACTAAGCAAGGTGTGGGAGAGATATTTTCTGAATACATGATTAGATGGAAGAACAAGGCATCTAGAATGGTCAATATGCCAAATGAGAAAGACCAAATCAACATGATCATTAAGAACTGGCTTCCGGTTTATAATAGTAGGCTTTTGTCATCGCCTATTAGCTCATTATGGGGGCCTTTTTTCTACTTGGGGGCTTAGGCGACCCCAATCTTTGCTTCTAGTATAGAGCTGGCTTTATATGCATGTACGGTTCATATATAAATGTGTGTGTGTGTGCATGTGTGTGTCACGTTACTGTTCATATAAATGAGCAAAATGAGCAGTAAAGATTGTGAAAATTTAATAACTAATTTTGATTGTATCTATTGTCAAAATTTTAGTACGAAAACCAAATTCATTCTTGGTTTTTTATTTATATTGTTTACATGAGTTGGTTTACATAATACACATGTTTTAAATTATACAAGAAATATGGAAAAATTTGCATACCAAACACCAAAAAAATTCTCAAACTCATTTTTAAGATTATTACCAAACACTGGAAAATAAGATAATTTTCTAGAAAATGCTATTTAGAAAATGAACAATTTTTTAGAAAATGTTAATGCCAAAACAAACAGAGCACAAATCTCAATTGATTGATTGGTATCTCTTAATTTGTTCATGACATCTAGGGTTCAAATCTTTTCCTCGTGTTGTAACTATCAATTTATTAAAATAAAATTCAAGTTTTAACTCTTACACAAGAAAGTATATTAATAATGTAGTCACCTACAAGTGACTAAATTATCCATACAACCTACAAATGAAAAATAATTATAAAAAAAACATGGTGCCATACAGATCCTTAAAACAACGAAAACAAAATAGAAACAACCTTAGTGCTAGAATATATTTAGTCGCCGGATTGTGATGGAAGTGGCGTCGCTCATCTACAAGGTGGGAGTGGGACGGTGAATGTCAAACCCGAACCAGTTAGCTTTTGCTCGAATATTTGATTGAGTTGCATTGCCATTTCGTGTGTAAGATGATTCTTCCAATCTCCAACCTTACCTTTCCTAAAAAATGTATTGTTTTTAATCTCCAACATATTGACTCCATTTTTCTCCACCCATATCATTCCATTTTTACTCACCTCCAAACTAGACATGTTCTCAAAACTGCATAGGTCTATAATCTTTTGCATCACACCTTTATCTTCTTCCTCTAAAGAGAAGGGATAACCTATGAATCGGGCAATTTTCTTTACCCAATATACAGTTTCATTCTTCAAATCTTCGTACTTTAAAAATAATATCCTCTCTGGTGATTCAGAGCTTGCTCTCCAGTACCCTAATAAATGACCCCAATCTGGTCCCCGAAAAGATAATCCATGACAAAAGAACTCAAATGCATCCTCCAAAGGAATATCTTCCACGGCTGAGACTTCCTCATTAACTAGTACCTTGCAAATAAAGTGCCATGTAGACACAAATACATCCTTTGGATCCCTGCATATGTAAACAATTTTACAACCAGAATCTATAATAGATTTTGGTAAGGAAGTATAGGATATGTGTGTAGCCACAAGTGGGACATCTAGATTCAATTTTGGTGAGCTTGAGCGAAAATCAACCTCAATGAAGGGTACACACTCATGTGATAATCTTGTGAGTAAAGGGTTAGTAGGCTCACTAACATGGGATTGTGTCATAATGGCAAAGATCAAAGCCTTAAGCCAAGTTGTGCCAGATTTTGGAAAACTGCTCAAGATCACCTGGTTGGGTTGAGGCTTGAAATGTTTTTGAGCCCGTAACGTCCCTTCTAACCCTGCTAAAGTGCACCAAAAACCTTCATATTGGTAAAGATCAGCCCAGGCAGCACCCTTTTTTCCTGGGACCCTTGACATGATCTCTTTGAGTTTGTTATGGATTTCTGAATCAGACCGATACTCTTCTCTCCCATTACTTTTTGGAGCATGGCTCATTTTGGAAGAGGAGGATTCCATTGGTTGAAAATATAGCTAGCTCGAAATATGTTGGAAATGTATACCTGAAGTGAAAACTGAATGAAAAGAACACCATTATAAATATTTAAATTGCAAAGTAGAGTTCATCATTGTACGCATTCAACTTTTTCTCTCCAGCTAAGCTTGTCCACGAAGTTCCAAAACAAGTTCTTGATATCTCGGCCCCAAAAGTTAAGATCCAGGTCCACCCAGCTATGTCGTCCACCAAGACAATGACAACTCCATTGTTTCTTCTTCACGTTTTTACTTGGCCATAGAATTTTTATTTATTTTTCGGATTTTTGTGCATTTGGTTTATGTTGAAAAGTATCATTTAACTGCATGCACTTTTGGGTCCGTTTGAATATAACTAAAAACTGAAAACTGAAAATACTGTAGTAAAAATAATTTTTAAATGTGTGAATATTGCTGCAAGACTCATTTTTAATGAAAACGTTGCTAAACAGTACATGAATAGTGTCGTGAACCATGCATGAACTCGTCAGTGGATGAACAATAACTTTTGTCCCCTTAAAAGCTGAAACGCTACAGCAGGAAAAAAAAAGGGGGCTGAAATGCGTTGAAAGCAAAACGTAGACACATTTAACCAAATCCAAACAATCACTATATTAAGCAAAAAAAAAAAATCATTTAACTATGTATTTCTGTACTATGAAATATTTTCTAAATAAGTTGAAAATCGTCAGAACCATTGATAAGACCGAACTCTCTCTCTCACATGCTTCAATATTTTTTCTTTCTTTTTCTCCCACAACCCACCTCTTTGTCATTTTTTTTCCTTTCTATTTCTTTCTCCTTAGATAAAATAGTATTTTTTACTATAAAGTCATCACTCTTTTTATATATATATAAAAAAAAAACACATAAACATATTGTGGTGGTCCGATTCCAATAACCTTGGCTGATTGGGTCCAAACCTCCAATTTATTTGTATTTTGGATTGAGCTTATCCCACAATGGGAGGTCCAAGAAACGGCCACAATGGGAGGTCCAAGAAACAACTAATGGTGTCACTGGAGATTCTATGGTTGTGCCTAAGTACAAGGCCGGCCCAAGGCCTAGCCCTAAGGCCCCACCAAAAAACAAAATTTTACTGGGAAAAAATGCCCCATTTTCATAGTTAAAGGTCCAAATTTTTATAAAATTATATATATATATATATATATATATATTCTAAAGATTGTACATTTTTTTTTTATTAGTGATGTTAAAAATATTACAAATTTTACTATTGGCTTACAAATTTCCATGTTATTAATCACAAAAAAGTAATATAAATATTCATTAGTTAAATTTATAAAGTTCATCAATGAGAGGCAATGTCACATTATATTTTGAAAATTTTATAATGCTTTTAATTAGTGTATTTTTCTTTTTCATTTCTATTAAGAATCTCAAAGTATGAGACACGTAGGACCTTAACTCAATTGAAACCCTAAAATATTTTAAAAAGATGTTGCAAATGTGTTAAATCATCAATTATAGATTAATCTCTCCTAATAGTTTGAGACTTTAATTTTTGTAAACTAAAAGCCACACACCAAATAATATCTCTCTCTCTCTCTCTTAAAATCAAAATAAAAAATAAAAAATTAGATTACAACTTTATTTAACTATGCATCGTCTTATATCCAAAATAAAATATCTTTTTTAATCACGATATATTTTTATTTCTTTTTATTAATATTTATAGTTCAACTATGATTCTCTATATGAAATTAACATTAGTCTAGTTGGTATTATTTATGTATTTAATGTATCAAATTAACCATAATTTGATTAGTATTAAATAATTTTGTTTAATTAATATTTACATATTAAAGGCCTCACATAAATTTTTCACCTTAGGCCCCAAATTATGTTGGGCCGCCCCTGCCTAAGTACTGAACTACTTTAGTTTCAGCTTGGCCGTAGAGGTTATCAAATAGCCAAGCTCCCTCTCTTAAGTCCAAACAAGACTTTCTTCTCCCCAAGACAGAGTTCTCTCTCTCTTCTCTCGTGTGTCTCAACCCTATTTTTGTTCCAATCCCTTTTTCTTATCCCTCCCTCCCTATTTATACCCTTCTTTGAATGTGGTAGTCATGATGGAGGAATATTTGGTGTGTCAGTAGGTCCCTCTACTTACAAAGCTTGGGTGGTTCCTTCAGTCTTGGCTACTATTCCTCCGTATCATATCATGTGTCAGGGGGGGACCCACCTCCTACTGTTGAGGTGACCCCTTAGTAACTTGTGTCTGACGCTTGGTTTTATTGCCCAGCAGGCAGATTCTCCTAAGGCATTATCTCTTGTTCTTGGTATATCTCGGATACTTCTCTAGCTGCTCGGTTATGTAGGCCTATTTTGGGCCGAGATTGTCCTAGTGGACACGAAACCCAACACGGCCCAAGGGGTGGGCCTATTATTCTTGGTCTATACACATACCTAACACATAATTGTGTTTTTTTACATTTTATAATATGCTATTTGAAATATAGTACCAAACATATTTTTTGTACTATGAACATTTTAAATATTTTTTTTACAACACTTTTTAAACCACGTTTTCACATCATTTTAAACACCAATATTTAAACACCGCTACCAAACGGATTAATCTCAATGAATTACACATCACTAGTTTTCCAATGACCTCTCAAACAGTATCAAGAGTCTCAACTGGTTCCAAAAGACTCTAGGAACCCAAGTGAGCATAGAGCCACCAAATTTCTTCTCTTTTAAGTTTTTACCATTGACATAATAATTTTCAAAAGAAGACATTAAAATGGTAAATCAACATTAAAAAAAAATAGCCTAGATTTTAATAACGTGAAAGATAGGGGTCAAAGTGTCAAACATATGACCTACTACTAAATCAATATTTTCTTACACCCACAATACCTTTATTCATATTTTATGTTTTTATATGATTTTTTATTAAGAAAACTAGAGTTCCAATCTCCCTCTCTCATTGTTGTAATTATCGGGGAAAAAAAAGGTGTTGCAATTCCAGATAAGAGAAACTTCTCTTTGTTTTTAGGCGCAACCTCAAACTTTGTATTTGAGGGAGGGGACTTTGTATTTGTATGAGGTATATAGAACTTTGTTTTGGCCAAATCTATACATGCAACTCTACTTTGGTAACGGCCTATGCAACTTTGTTTTGGTCATATCTGCCCCATAAGTTCAAATCAGTGCTAAATTCCATGGAACAATCTGCACACACAATACCTAGAAGAAACAGCATGCTTAAAAGCAACGTCTAGGACACTGCTATGCATTTATGAAACATCATGCTTAAACACATTTATATCATTGATTTCATATACTGTGATTAAAATTTTTCAACTTAATTTAGATTCTGGACAATCAGATTATTGTGAAGAACCTTTGTTGACTCAACATAGTTAATGTACTAACCCTTCTATTTTAATTACCAGTGCACTTAAGCTTACTAAATTTCATATCATTGTATGCATTTTAAGCCATTCATTTCAAAATTATTGGACAAGATTAAGAGCAAGTTTAGACGTCATTTTCAATACTATTATTGGATAAGGTTACTAAAGTTTCCTGTCATTATTGTACCCGAAGAATGGCCTCTTAGACATAAAGAAGGGTCATTCTACTGTTTCTTTAGAATCAAGCTTGTCCACAAGTAATGAGTTTCCTGGAGCCAAAGTTTAGATCTGAGCAGATCGGTGACCCCCTTTGTCTTGCTTTGATTATACACCATGGCCGAAACAGATCTGAGTCGTCTAATGAGAGAAGTGAGAACTCCAAATTTATTGGTCTTGTTGGTTGCATCTCTTCTCATCTGTGATCTGTCCAAACAGCCAACCTTTTGCAGCTCACTCTCACAAAAAAGTAGAAGCATCATTTTGGGATTAATATATGTTTTGACACATGATTGATGTTATTAAAACGGAACCTTACATATCAAGATTGATTGTGAAAATATAATGCCCTTGAGAAAGATCTCCAAACAAATGGAACAAAGAAAGCTAAAAGAAAAATAAACAAGTATCACTAAGAATTTACGCAGTCAGGCCTTTGGCCAAGTCCACAGGAGGTGATGAGAAGAAAATTTCATTAACAAATTTGGAGATACAAAGATGGTGTAAAAGTACTTTAACAAAATCTAGAACCCCAAGACACTCAAATAGCTCTCAATCATAGATGCAAAGAAAACACTAAAATTTCTGTACAGCACCTTAAAAGAGATTTCTCTCCAAAGCAAAACCAACAAACCAAGCCACAGCACCACAAAGAGATCTAAGGTTACGGCACCCAAACTTACTAAGGACAAACAAATTAAGGGGCACTCATGAACAAATAGATAGATGAGCAGAGGGATGACAGAGGAGATGAGTAAACTGATTAAAAGGCAAACATAAAAAATAACCCAGCAAATAAAAAATCCAAAGTAGAACTGACATAAAATCATAATTAACCCAGCAATCATTTTTTTATGTAAGTATAATTAACCCAGCAATCATACATGCAGTTATACTTTGGAAATAATACATGCAACTATGTTTTGGTCAAATCCGTCCCAGAAGTTTAACAAATCAGTGCTTAATGCAATGAAAAAATCTCCACACAATAACTAGATGAACTCATAAATGGGTCACTGAAATTTTCCACAATCAAAGGGTTTTACTAACATGTGCTCTCATGACATACATTTTAAAATCATTTTAGGAAATTTTTTTTGAGAAAATGAAAAAGTGAACAACTTTTTTGACAGCTTTTTCAATTTTCCACAAAAAATTTCCTAAAATAAATGATTAATGTATGCCCTAAGGACATAAATTGACCAGACCCATAATCAAATACCCACAAACAAAAAATAGAGGAAAACACACTACCCAAATGAATTCAAAAGCTTAGAAAATTGGAGTTGATGGATCACAGAGCCATATAAAGAGATGCGGTATCAGATTGACAGGTAGAAAAAGGGAGAGGGAAAGAGATGAGTATGGACATTTGAATAGAGAGTGATATCTTACCTTGAACTTGAAGAGTGAATGAGTCCTAGGAGCAACTGGATATAAAAGAATGTTTACCAAAAAAAAAACTGGAAATAAAAGAAATGAGCATGAAATAG
The DNA here is from genome assembly GCF_040712315.1 of Castanea sativa. NCBI lineage: Eukaryota > Viridiplantae > Streptophyta > Magnoliopsida > Fagales > Fagaceae > Castanea > Castanea sativa. The sequence continues at coordinate 85,810,857 of NC_134013.1, read as the reverse complement.
AGAAATAGCGTGTGTAGGTTTCTGATTCATTGGCACACCCAGCAAAAAGAAAATCCCACATAACATTGCCTGAAATTGTAAAATTGCACCTATTTAGCTGGGATTCAGAGCTGATTTTTGTGATCTCCAAATTCCAGCTACAAATCCCACATGTAAATTAGAAAATTCCTCTTTTATGACACCAGATAAAGGAATTGATACTCCAAATACTCTATGCAGGTAAATGGAAAGTCTTAAGCCTTGGAAGTTCCTTGCTCCTAGTGACTACCTATCTTATAAGAAAATAGGAACTCAGCTTAATAGCTTTTCTTTAATCAGTAAATTTCTGTCTTTTGTCTAAGAAAAAAAAGAAGCAATGAAAAGTTTTTTGGCAAGGGCAGAATCTTAAAATTGGACATTCAAATATCAGAACGAAGACATCATTCAATCAAATTAAAACCAAGATTGTGAGCTATATGGTTTAAGCACCTTTCATAAGTTAACAATGCAGTAACATTCTATGTGCAACCAGAAGTTGAATCATAATAGTTTTCTCCCTCTGATCAACCTAGTCTAATCTATCAGTTCAAAAACCATGCAATATGAAAGAAAAATAAATAATAAATAAAAAGAGAGAAGAAAATTTCAATTGATCTAAAAAGAACTTTTCACCATGTAAAGTACACAACACCAAAGTTCACATAGTTTACAAATTTACACTTGTTTATAAAATCTAAACAAAATCACCTCCACTGCTATCAATCTTTAGCAACTCGTAATAAACACAAAATTTGAGAACTGAAAATTTAGAGGAATGAAAATTACCATACGTGCTGCTATTCTGTTTGTAACTCATCGCTTAAATAAGTGTACAAAAACTCAAAACTATACATGTCTAGCTAGCTTGAAGTAATGCCATTCCTCTTAGAAGCATATTGCTATCTTTCAACTCCAAAAACCCCTTCTCTTCTGATCACAAACTGACAAGAAGAATCAGGCAAATGAGGCGCGAAAACAACATGAAGTCGCCGCATTGTTTGCCTAGGGAGAAAATCACCACCTCCACAAGCACTCACATCCACCGACCCATTTTCTTCTCCAACGACTTCCTCATTCCTCGACAAGAAAAGCCTCGAATTCACACAATTAGCCCACGCTAATCCCAAAGCAGGACAAACCCGTCTTCCAGACGAAACCAAAGAACCCAAATTCCCAACCTTCAACCCATTCATCCCCTCCGAATGCCCCATCAAATCCACCACCTGGTTCGTCACCACAACAGCCAAACCAAACCTCTTCGCCAACGACTTCAATTTCCCTGAAATCTTAAAAAACAGCGACGACCTCCGCTTAAGCTCAATTGGGGTGTTCTCAAATTCGGAACGAAACAATGCCGCAATGGAATCAATCACAATGAGCTTAACCGGTAACTGGGCATTCATGTTTTCAAGGAAAGACTCTATCTTAGGCATTATATCAAACAGTTGGTCTGCAGAATATACAGCATGAACAAATATACGATCACAGGGATCATTATTGAAAATTCTTGGGTGTGAAGAAATAAAGGCATGGGAAAGTTGGTGGAGGCGGCGAGAAGGGAAAGAGAACTCGGTGTGGATGTAGAGAGAAGAAGCGGAGAGGCCGCCGAGAGAGGGTGGGAGCTGGGCGGAGAGAACTAATTGGAGACAGAGTTGGGTCTTGCCACAACCGCTCTCGGCGACGAGCTCAGTTATTGAGTTGCAAGGGATGCCACCGCCGAGACAGCGGTCTAGGACTGGGCAGCCGAAGGTGCATTTCTGGGTTGATGGAAGACGATGAAGCAGGTTTTCTGGGGTCATGTTTGAATTTTGTGACTTTATGTGGGAACTGGGAAGTAGAAAGGGGGGTTTAAATTTAATTCAGCATATCTGCATTTTATTTTTTATTTTTGGAAAAGATTTTGCTGCATATAGGGTATATCGAATGTGGCGCAAAAAGAGATGTACAAATGTCTAAGGTTCATTTGGCACGTAACTCTTGAATTCATGTTTCTTTATGTTTGTCTCGAGAAAATTATTAAAAAGTTTAGTTTGAGAAAAATTCTTCTAACACATTACAAGAGATTCAATAAGATCATCTACATGTATTTTTAAATTTATTTTTACATGTAAAGAGTTTTATGAGTCACTAAAATAATAAGTTGGAGGAGATTTTTCTTAGTTGGTTCTAAGGAAAACTTTGCCCTTCCAATTATATCAAAAAATTTAAAATTCTCAATGCCCCCTCTCCCAACTATCAATTTACTCAATCTCACCCTAGTTTAGGAGAACCAACCCCTATCTAAGTCAATAATTAAAATTAGGCAAACTTTGGGATTTTTCATTGCAACTAATAAGAGTATGTTTGTAATTATACCCAATTTCTAACTCAGTTATTGCTGCCTAATCAGGCTAATTTAGATGGCTGGGAATGTTATACAGTTCTTTCAAATAGGGGTGTCAATCGTGCAAATTTAAGACGGCTATGTAATAAAATAGTCCAAAATTTAAGGTAGAAAATTTTAATTTTCCTTAATGTAAACACACTAATCTAAGATGTTTATGTAACAAAATCATCTAAAATTTCCACACACATATATAATTGAAGTGTTACATTTATTATTATTATGCTCTTGTTGAGCCACATTAGTGCAGCAATTCAATCTATTCTATTCATTTATGTCCATTTGATATATACAATCCACTTCGATTCATTCTGGTCCATTCAGTTCACTTTGGTCTATTCGATTCATTTTAGTCCATTCGGTCAATTTCAATCCATTTAGTTCACTTTGAACCATTTCAATGATGCTCTGGAAGGAGAGATTTGTGTAGATTTCAGTACTATGGACTATTTCGGTACATTTTGGTACATAAGATGTTCCCAAACAGAGACGAAATCCATGCTTAGCTAAAAATCAGATTATCGATAATTGAACAGACCAGAAAACATTCAGTGCAAAGGGATATAAAGATGAGATATTTACAAGCACTATAACCAAAGATCAAGGGTAGTACATTAAAAGCCATGGATTTGGACCCTTAACAAGCAGCCATGTTTAAAGTTAAAAGCTTAAATTGAAATGGGATTGTCTACACTACCAGATATAACTGGGAGCATACATTTTTGACAACATGAATGTATTTACAATTTGTAGCATCAAGAAGTCTAAAAAGACATCCCATTCCTGTTGCTGTTTTACTTCTCAAACTTTAAAGAGGAGGAGGAGGCTTGGCCTACTCCAAAATGTCATACATGCTGGGACGATGCCTAGACTTGAGAATCGCAAGCATTCCCTTTTCAAACTTGCTTTAGAATCACCTCAATACCTGCAGTAAACACATTGCTATACATCAGAGGTGACCTCGACCTTTTCATTTTGAAAACAAAAAGAAATGTTACAACTGTGATTCTACTTCATTGAAAAAAGTTACATATGTTGAAGTCAACATCTGTATGCTTGTGCATTAGGCACTGTTTAACTAGAATCTTGAAGTTTGCCTGTCAATTGTAAAAGAAAAAAAATCACCTAAGAAAAAAATTGTGTAAGCAAGACAATCATTCGCATGCTTTCTGAGGCAATGTAAATTCCACCTATATTTATAAAAGAAAAAAAATCCCCCCTTATCTTGACCAAAGTATGCCTTCATATTAGTCTTCTACCTATGCTTTGTTCTCAGAGTTCCAAAATTCATGAAGTAGTTCTCTGACTGGTTTAACTCTTAAGGATATATCCCAAAAAAATTTCAAAAAAAAAAAAAAAACCCTTAAAATATGAATAACTTTCAACAAATATTTGTTCAATTGAAATATTTTTATCCTACAATGAAAAGGTTTTTTTTTTTATAAGTATCCTACAATGAAAAGGTTGAGGTCTTGATCATTATAAGAGGAGGGAAACATGAGCAATATTGAGTATAGTTGCCAAATTTTGAATTACTATGATTAGATCATGGACCATCTAATAGACAACAGTGATGTTAATATGTTGTAAAATAATGGTTATGTTTTCATTTTGCAACACCTGGGTATTTGTGAATTGCTAAATTTTGTCAAGCTATACAGCAGACTGATTACAATAGTCAAAACTGTCCTCCCTAACTAGCAACAAGAATAAGCTAACTCTCACTTTGTCCAAGACTGCAAGAAACAATTGAGCATTTTAAGCTAAATCAGTACGGAATTAACTTTCCACCGTAATAATTACTATAATCTAGCTTACACAGAGTTTTACTTCCTTTTTAATTTAATTTGTATAGTATGCAATAGCAATTATTCCTACAGACAATGTTTCCTAAGCCTCAGATAAACTGTGGTGAGAGAGAGCATTGCATCAGTTTTAAATGGCATGACTGAAATTAGCATGGTAAAGTCATGGGCCTCTTGGCAAGAGATCAAAATACAACAACAATCCCGTCAATTATACATTGACTTTTTCCATTATCCTGCAAAGGTCTCTATTAAAAGAGAGGTATTATTCTAACATCTGAGTGCCCAATGCATCTCCAGGAATGTCCAAGAAGTGACATATACATTTCCAGTAAGTAATTATATATACTCAAGACTTGAATAAATTTAACAAGTATTGGATTGGTATAAGGAGTATCAGTAAAGTATTTTTATGCTTATAGATAAAAATAGACAGGGTTATCCATGCTACATAGCTAAACACCAATGCTCCACCCCTTTCCAAGTATATATATCGTAATAGAAAAAAGGGCTTTTAAGGTAATAGAAATACCTCTCATCTTGATCTTCTGCCATAAAAATACCACTTTATCAAGCTGAATAAAATAAAAAAGGTACTGCAGGAGAAATAAGCAAAACAATACATGAGATTCCTTTGTTAACTGGTTTCCTCATAAGAAGTAATAACATTGATCCTTAAAACATTTTCACTAAGATATAAGATAGGCGAAGTATTAGAGCATACACTTGACAAAAATTTCACAAATATTCAAACAATAGCATTATTAGTGAGTATGCAGTACTGAACTCCTTGGTGATAGAGAATGCTTACAGTTCAAGCAAATCAAGAGCTTACCAATCAAAAAGATAGTTAGCATAAAAGCAAGTGTAACTTGTACAGAACAACGGAATGGCAAGTGTATTGGACTCTGCAATTGTCTCTGGAACCCACCAGCCCGACCAAAGAGCTGCAACACATTGAACTGATAAATTTTCATAAGATTATAGACAAAGAAAATCATGTTTAACTGTAACCACGTAAAATCAATATATAAAAGAAATATGAATTTTTACTAACTGCACCCACAGCAAAAAGAAGGGATGAATCTGAGAATTCATGATTTTTTCCCCCTTTCTTTTAATGCGTTCCATAGATAAATAATTACTTTTCTCTCTATGTACCTTTTAAATTACATTCTAAAATGATAAGATAAAACAAGTTTGCCTTTTCAAATGCATAATGAACAGACCTGATTGAACAAATTAACAGGTCCCTGGACCTGAAAAAATTCCCCACGCCTTTGCTTCCAAAAGAGAGGTTTTGACCTTTTTTCCTTAGGAGTGTCATTGATGCTCAGCACTGGTTTGTCTACCTGTTCATCTTCATCAGGAATTATTATCTTCAATTCACCAAAATTTGGTGAGCTCCACGTTCTCCTTGAATTAGTTGTTCTATCTGCTTGACAAATTATATCATCCCTCCTTAAGGGAATTTCATTTGCTTCTATATTTATGACATTACTTTTGTCCTTACTAATACTACTAACATCTTTAAAACTTTTCATTTCATCAGAAAATCCTCTGCTGCAGGAAGCATTGAGATTAAGGTCTGCATCTTTTCTCTGAGTGTTATCCAGAAGAGAGCTTTTCGTGGAAGGTCTGAGCTCTAAACAATCCTCTTTTGTACTTTGCAAGCTTTGGGAGGTTCCAGAGAGAAATGCGGCCAAGTCATCACATTCATCTTCATCTAGATTCACCCACCGAAGGGGTTGCTTTCCTTCCTCATCAAAAGATTCCCTTAATGCTGCTTCAACACGTGATATTTGGTTTTCAATGGCAGAAATAAATTGTCTATGCCTGGCCATTGTACTGTCATCACTGCGATGTCCATAGCTCAACCTGACAGCCCTCTCAAACTCTTCCAACTAATTCAAAATTCACATTTCAATGATACATTAGGGCATCACCAACTTAACAGATTAGAGGTAAAAAACTGTAACAAGGTCTTTAAATGCAGTTTAATTGAAGAGAAAATGTAGAATGAGAAACCAAATGAGCATTTTGAAGCTAAATATGGCGAGCTGACAATGATTGAAACCCATGAAAGCACAATTCCACTCTTAAAAAATAAAAGATTCAACGACCTTTTACTGACCCAACTAACAAGAAACATAAGATTTGAAGTTGTAGTTTTTTCACTGACCCAACTAACAAAATGTAAAGATCAGTTATGGATTCTGATAAAAATAAACAAAGTGAACTAAAGAAGATGCGAAAAGAAGAAATGAGAAAAATAGAGAGAGAGAGAGAGAAAAAAAAATGTACCTGCCATTTAGCAGTGCCTAAAGCAGTTTGCAGCTCCCTACAGAGTTCATCCAAACACTCTGGTGATAGTGTTTCTCTCTTCTGTCTCATCCATGTCCTGTATGCTGATTCCAGTCTGGACAAATTAAGTGAAGGAAAAAGAAATCCTTAAAACAATTTTCAACCGTACAACTGAAACCAATAAACTAAACAAACATTTCAACTGCAGTAAATTCCACTAAAAGGATTAGGCTCCTCTTGTTCTTTGGGAAAAGTTAATAAGGTCAAAAGTACATAAACCCTTTATTATTAATTTTGCAGTGCACAGAGATAATATTGTAGGGATAAATCTTCTGAACTTCTTGATAAATCACAATAGCTTGCAATTGTTTTCCCTTTCCATATTTTGAGAGAAAAGTGAAAGATTGGAACCAATGTTGTGTAAGTTTTCTTTTTCAATTGCATGAACTTCCAAAATATGTTATGCTAATAACCATCCGTTTATTCCAATCCCAATGAGCTGCCTACTTTATATGCATGCTAGATCATAACAACTACGCCAATGGCAAATTGGAGAGTCCAACTATAACAGGAAAATAGTAGTGACAAAGACAACCTTGCCATTCAAGAAATGCAACATGGAAATACATATCATTTCCAAGCACTTCCAATCCAACCAAAAATAGACCATACCACATCAATAAAACCAAGGGGCAGATATATGGAACATATATATAACCAGAGACCACCAACCCCAACAAACTTACAGAAAAACAACAACACAATCAATGAAAAAAGTGCAACAATTTATGCAAATTCTGAAGCACTATTAAGGCAAAAACCAATAACTACATTTCAATGCTAGCAATACAGTCCAAAAAATCCAAACCCCACCAAATAATGAATTTTGTTAGAATAATGGTTAAATAATTAGATTCATAATTTCTCATCAGCTTAAGCATTTAGTACAAGCAGTAATTTTATCAAATTTAGCACACAAATCCTTGAACTCTTATTGCAAAGTTCCACACCCACATCACCAAACCCTTTAGAGTGAAAACTTTAAGACACAAATCCTGAAACTTTCATTGCAAAGTCGCAAACCCAGTTCACCAAAACCAATAAAAATGAAGAATTTGGCACTAAAATCCTCAAAACTCTTGCATACCCAAATCACAAAATCCCATAAAGAAACCGAGAATTATGGAAAAAAAAAAAAAAAACATACATACATATCTGTAGATTCCTGAACCTCCTCGGCAGCACAAAAAAATGAGTCCTTTTGCCATAGATCAAAGCTATTTGCCACCAACATCTTCAACAACAGCAAAAACGATAATAACCCAAAAACAAAGAACGCAAAGCTATGGCAACAAACTCAAACCAGTCCCAGCACAAATAAGAAGCAAAAGAAAGCTTTTACAAATTCCTTGCACGCATAAATGGTGCTCGGAGAGTCGTATTGGAAATGCTCCTCTCTTTCTCTCTCTCTCTTCTGTGCTAAGGTGAAGCAAAGAAGGTGGAGAGAGAAAGAAAACTCAGGAGAGAGAGAGAGACGTCTAAGCGTTTCTCCTTTTCTTTTCTTTGTTTTTTATTTCTTTATTTTCTTTGGCTAATTATAAAACTATTTTCTCCAAAAAATATTCCCGTTGCTGGTGACAATGTAAAACAAGAAATTGATTATCTGCTAACACTCCCATCTTTTCATGGAGTCTTGCCCAATAAAATTTTAGGACACAATATCTTCATGTTGTAAATATTATAAATTCTGCTAAAAATAAATTTTACAAAACAAATGTCACCAATTTCTAAAATATAATTGATAAAAATACTATTTGTATATTCTATAAATTTGATGAATTGCTATTTTAGTTTACTAAGTTTAAAATTTGTCACTTTATTTATAGTCTAGTCATTTTCATCGAGTTGTTATTTTAGTTTTTTTATTCATTGTTGTTTGAAAAATATTGTTAACTAAGAGCATTTGCATAAGCTCGTGTAAGAATTTTTTTTTATTTTAGTATAAAAATCTATTTTCTCTATTTTATATACTCACTTTTCAAAATACCTACATCTTATTATCTATTTTATACAACATTTCATTAAAATATCAAATTTTTTTTAATTATTTATCTTTTTTCTCATACAATAATCACAGTGACTATCTACTTTATTTATCATCTTCAAATTATGTAAAGAAAAAATAAACAACTAAATGTAAAATAAATAGTATCAGTGTAAAATACAATTGTACTTCGGCTAACAAAAGTCATTTTTAGACAAAATTGTGTAAATTTCACTTCCTTTTATATTATACATGGACTAATGTTAATACTCTTAGTTTACTAAGTTTAAAACTTGTCATCTTATTTATAGTCTAGTAATTTTCATCATGTTATTATTTTAGACTTTCTGTTCATCATAGTTTAAAAAATATTGTTAACTAACTCTATTAAAACTTATTTAAGCCAAAAAAAAAAAATCTGTCAAAACTTAAAACTTGTCTTAAATCATGTTTTTACTATTACAAACATGGAATGGGTAAAAAATACATTACCCACTATTCCTAAAATTTTGCCACATGATCTAGGGAATTTGGTTTTGTATACTGAATCCGACACTAAACGAACGTGTTTAATCATTACTTGTCCGCATTGTGTCTTGATAAGTGCATTGAAACATTGGAGGAAAGCTTTATCTACCTCTCACTATTTCAAATTTGACACGTGGATAAAATTTAGTGGTTGGTAAGGTGTATAGATATTTCTGTGTACACGGGATTGGGACTTGGTTAGCCAACTAGCTAAGAGAAAAGAAAGGAGTCGGCGGTTGGTTGGAGAGTAGGAAAGGACAAAGAGTGGGGGCTAAGGCTTACCCATTTTGCTACTTTTTTTTTATATTTTTTTTTATGAGCCCTTTTTTTTTTTTCTGAATAAAAAAAAAAAAAACTTCACTATGGATTCATCTACCTCGTACCACGTAACAGTAATAAATAATATCATGTGTACTACACGGGTCTTATTAGAATTATAGCTCATTTTGCTACTTGACAGTGCGTAAATGATTCTCATTAATTGGCAATCAATTTTATTCTTTGTTTTTAATAATAAATATATTTATGTGGTGTGGATCCTGTTTCAGTCAATAAAGTAGGTTTAAATGCCATGTTTAATTTAATAATCATTGATTATTTTCACGGGTTCTTTGTGTGTTTGTCTGTTTGATGACTCACTGATCATTAATATATTGAGGGTGGGGAATTTGTTCGCTGAAATAATAGAGTCAGAGAGAGACTAAACTAGTGATGATGATGACTCTCTAGCTCTTTTGATTTTTGTTTGGCTTAGAAATAAAGAAGGTGTGAATGAGTGACGTAGACATATGGATTGAATAATTGAAAATTGGGAAGGAAACACGTAAACATCGGTCCTATTAGTCACTACCTTACTTAACCACCGCTTTAACTACCATTTCAAAACTTTTTTTTTTTATTTTTTTTATTTTTTTTTTAAGAAGAGTTTCAACGCGTCGGCTCCTGACTTCTGATAAATGTGATCTTATCATCAAATCGAAATACCAAAATTTGTCTTTTCCTATTTGGTGAAATTTCTATCTTTCCCTCTTTCTACCTTACTGAAGTGGCAACTTCCAAAAGGAAGTTTCTTTATTGTTATTGTTATTATTTCTTAGCTACTTGCGTGGGGCATGCACATGCTACAGTTTTCATTGTAGTATTGGCAACAATATTTTTCTTTTTATAAAATAAAGATTGTTATTTTTGACTGTTTTGATTTGTATACAGAGTATTAATAAACCTAGAACGTGGTTGACATTTAAATTATGCATAGAGCAGAAGACGACCCATCAATTTCTAATTGATTAACTTGTAGATTCTTTTATTCTGAAGAAAAAAAATAATAATAAAACTTTTAGATTCTTTATAAATGTCAAGATTACCTTTTTGTATTACTATTAATCTAATGTCAAGGAAAACAATATTATTGATCGGTTTATAAACAATTGGGATAATGAAACCCTTGTCAATAAGAGTAGGTACAACTAAGTAAAAGTCAAACAAAACAAAGTGAATAAATTTTTTTTCCCAAAAACTATTGGGGAAGACCAGTTTTTCTTATTTGCGGAGTTGACAAGAACATGATCTTCACCATTTGAAATGTATTTACTTTATTGATTTAATTAAATATTATAGATCTAAAAGATTTAAACAAAGTGAATAATTTTTTTTTTCCCCAAAAACTATTGGGGAAGACCAGTTTTTCTTATCTACATAGTTGACAAGAACATGATCTTCACCATTTGAAATATATTTACTTTATTGATTTAATTAAATATTACAGATCTAAAAGATTTAAACAAAGTGAATAATTTTTTTTTCCAAAAACTATTGGAGAAGACCGGTTTTTCTTATCTACACAATTGACAAGAACATGATCTTCACCATTTGAAATGTATTTACTTTATTGATTTAATTAAATATTACAGATCTAAAAAGATCTAAAGGATGTTCAAAATGAGAGGATACTCTATTTTATAGATTTAATTTTAAATAATATGACACACTATAAATTATCGGAAATAAAATTTTACTTGTGAAATTGGGCTCTTTGAAATTGGGAGGATCTTATTCCATTCAAATTGAGGGTGTAGTGACCTTTGACTTGTTTTCTTTCTACTGTGGAAGAAAAGTGAGTTTGTTACTCTTAGCATTTTATTATAGACGCAGAGTTACTTACCTCTATATATATATAAATAAGAGCCACCCACTGAAATAATCAAGATCCTTCAATTATTGACCAGCCACCGAGATTTTAGGTCTACATGTATATAATATAGTATTTTGTGAGCCACATAGTTTTGGTCACCTTGATCAAGATCAGACAATTCCAAAATCATACAGCAATTAACAGATAAACAGTTTACAAAGATTCTGCACAACGCATACAATATTATACGGGTTGGCACAACAAAGCCAATTTGTAGCTCAAGTCAAATGTGGGCATCCAAACCTTATCCCCAAAATGAGCTCTCTTTTTTATTTTCTTTTCCATGGAACAATTTAATATTGATTTAGAGCATATTGACCACACATTTGAAAAGTAATGCGCATGCTTTTCTTGAGGCCAACCCTACTAATCTCACACCACAAAAAAGTTAGATTTAAGTTGAGTAGGTCACTACAACACTATTAACCAAAGAATATAGGCACAAAATTTGATTGAGAATCAAATGTGTCATCACTAAGATAATATTCCACGCTTGTGCTACTTATATCTCATCAGGACAAACAAAACTTTTTTGCCACTTCGTAGGGCAGTGATAGGTCAATGACCATGTGGCCTAATTTTGATAAGAACAAGACTAGTGTTACAGGCTTACAGTCACAATTGGCATGCTCCACCAAGACAGAGCAATGTGCTCCATGCTAGTTTTTCTTCTTTGGTTTACGTCAAAAAAAAGCCAATGCCCAGGTTGGAAGCAGACACATAAATGCCTCCAGCCAGCTCATCTAACCACGGGTGTCCTCGTTCATGCATTTGCGCAATTCATTTTCCACCAACCTGAGACCCTTATGACATGAGGTTAAAACTGAAGAAACAATTCTTCTTTGTTGATCTTTGAACTCCTCTGCCAGCCTTACATCCCAACTCGCATTTTCTCTGCAAAGATGAAGATTAAAAGTAAACCCTCCATATCCGATAAAGAAAATTTTCTTCTGTTTTCAGTTCCAAATTATGTGTTGAATCCTTGATATTGACTTCTTTACCTGTCATTAAGATCTGTCTCACCAAGATTTTCCATCATGCAATCAAAGGTGTAGAGAAGGTCTCCAAGAACTTCCATTTCATTTTCCAAGTTAGATTGTAGCTATAAAAGAAAAGTATAAGAATCATATAAGAGCATTATGAAGAAAACTTCAAAGCATGAAATTAGTTAGTACTCAAGCCTACTCAAGTTAGAGGAAAAACACAATGCAACTTGAGGTCAAACAGAGAATTCTAAAGTACCAATTTTTGAATCAAATGCTAAAAGATAAAAGCCTCAATTCACCAAAATAAAAATAAATAAATAAAGAAAGAAAATTACAAGGGACTTGGTCTGCAGCATAGGATTTTTAGCTCTCCGTAGATAGTCCAATAATGGAGGTGGCAAGCCATAATAAAAGATATTGTGGTTGTTTGAGAGCCACGTACCCCGCACCATGTGAGTAGTCCAGTCTAATCTGGGGTTACCCTCCGTACAATCTTCCTGTTCAGCCTCAAAATCTGGACTAGAACAAAAATTGATGTATCATCCAACTGAGCACTTTGAAGAGTTCCAAAACAGAAACATTTTGACAGGAATTTGTCTTGTGAACAGTTAAAAACTTGGATAGATATCTATTGACATAATGGTAATAGTAAGAAAGTTACCCATTGGAATAACATCATATGGGTTGTCTCCTTGTGGTAAAAAGCCATAGAAAGTCAATAGATGAGAACTAGAGAAGTTCCCATAACTAAGAAAGCATTGTTCTCCTTCACTGCATGGTCTTGATAGACAGAATTTCAAGGAATTTGTTGCTGGATCTACTTTGCCATAGTGCAAAATGTGTGGGTATATCTGTAAAAGGGAACAAAATGTGAGCAAGAGCAAGAAATATACCTCACTGAGGTTCCAAAAATACATGGGAACAAAATCTTAGTATTTGTCAATAACACATTCTAACAGCAATCAAATGCTCTGTATAAGCCCCATCAAACTGGATGCAACAAGGCTGATAATGTCCTGACCAAAATTAGTCAACCATCTGAATTTTTAGTATAAGAAGAATCATTCTGAGCAGAAGGTGTTATTATGAGTGATAGTGTTGACTGTAAGTAATGAATGAGCTCAACTTTAATGACATCTCCTTCCCTTGTAAGATCAAGGTGGAGGATGAGTGATTGAGGTCATGGATTTACCAATAAAATAATAAATTTGACCAAGATTGACCAATGGGGAGCAATAAGTTGGTGAGCTTAGCTTAGGAAATGCTAAGAAGCACGAACTCACACACAGACACAATGATACGCAATATTATCAGGATTATGACGTCTCACAATCTTGGATTGTAAGATCCTACGATCCTAGACCATAGAATCGATCTGGATCATACCAGGATCAGCTGTGAAGTAGAATCGATGTGGGACCATGAGTTAGATCATGGGGCTGTTATCCCTCATCGATCCTATAAGATATTGCCACACATGCTTAAGCTGAGCTTTTTCTTGTTATTGGGGTCCCCAGTTGAGAGAGACAGAGAGCTGCTGCTTCCCCAGTGCCACCTGCCATGCTGAGACGCCACAACATTGATAATCCAAAAAAAGAACTGATTTGATCCTTTTTTGCTTCAATCCCCAATCATTCTAGGTAAATTATTTTAGCTTTTAATTGTTATGAATCGCTATCTTGTTGTAATGGGTCTGACTTTGGCTCTAGAAATCTTAACTATAGCTTTGTCGAGTTCTTTTGCCTATTATACTTGATGAGTGAATTGACACTATGTCATTTTTGGTGAAGTTGGTCACTTGCCTATTAGGTTCTGTTTATGGTGTTTTTTTGGTGGTGATAGGAGGGGCTATTGTGTTAAGTTTGGATGCGGCAAACTTGATGCTAACTCTTATCCATGTGGCCATATGAGATCAGTTGTCGAGAGCAATATACCCATAACTCCATATGAGAATCACAAATAAAATTTATTATTTATTAAAAAAAAAACACTAATCTAACTCTATACCAATTCAGGCCTATGGCAACTAAAATTTACCCATAAGAGAATAACAACTAATACGTATTTGTTTGTTAATCAATTTATTGTCAATCCTTCTTACTTGCTAGTTGCTATTGTTTCCCCTTTTCTATTTAATAAATTTTAACTTGCTTTTCTCTTTCTCAATAGCAATACCTTAAGGTGATATAGGTATGTATTGCTGGTACTAGTATTGGTGGTTCTACTGCAAAGTGTAAGAAAAGAAATGCACTGGGCAGAAGGTTAGACCTAGGGTTGGAATATGTAGTTGAAATAACAGTAAAGTAATTCAAAGAAGGTTAACTGTAGGTATTGTAGGGCTGCTAAGAGTCTTTTAGCTCAGTGGCATTGCTTGGTCTCCTTTATAAGGTGAACAAAAGATCAAATCTCCCCTCCTCCAATTGTTGTAACAATTGAAATACAACAACAGTAACAAAGCCTTAGTTTGTAGGTCTATCTCTTATAGGGGAATATAGCAGCTTAAACATCATTTAGCTGGCTCTAGTTTAAATGTTTGAGCCATGTCAGAAAGTGCTTGAGTCAGGATTTTTGTTGGAAATTATAAAATAAAATAAAAATCAGTAAGAAGAATCCTTTAAGGAGAAAAAGATATTGATGCGTGAAAAAGGAAAGCCATCATGGATACGTTTGTTATAAAAGCAACGCAAAGAATTATGAATAAACTATTTTTTATAAGAAAACAAAAGGAATGCGAATGAATTTGTCTACAGATAACTATTCTACACTAGTGTCATTAACTTTAATTGTGTGAACAATCCTAAGTTTGGGAAGATGGTTGACAAGATTACAAGATTTAGAAATGGGCTTAAGCCACCTTCCTATCATGAAATTAGGGAGAAATACTGGAAGAAGCACACGAATTTGACATTAGATATGCTAGAAGAATATATGGAAAAGAACGGAGTAAAATGTGATGTTCAATTGTGAAAGATGGTTTGATGGATAGGAGAAGAGGGTCTGTATGCAATTTTTTAGTGAATTTTCCTCAAGGAACCTTTTTTTATGTATCCATAGACACCTCTGAATTTTCTAAATGGCTGATTTTTATTTTTATATTATTTATTATTATTTTTTTTTTTGAGATGTTGGATAATGTCGTAGAGACAGTTGGAGAGAAAAATGTTGTGCAAGTAATAACCGTCAATGCTTCTAATTATAAAACATCTGGAGAAATGTTAATCGAAAAGAGAAAAATGTTATTCTGGACTCCTTGTACAACACATTGCCTAGATTTGATCCTTGAAGATTTTGAAAAAGGATTAAAAACTCATCAAGAAACAATTGCAAATGCCAGTCCCTTCCCCCTTTTTTTCTTCTATCTTTTCTTGTCTTTTGTATTCTATCACTATTCATGTTACTGTTCACATGCACTACTCAAGGATTGTGGGCTGATTTAACCCTAATTTCTCTCATCTTTTCAAACCTAAATAAAAAATTTTCCCTTCCCTACCAACTCTCCGATAATTCTTGAATACTTAATCCTTTTTTTCTAACCCTAGATTCTCAAACATTATATCCATCATAAACACACATAGACAGATTCCCCAATATATACTATGTCACAAAACTTTTAGTTAATTGGCTTACTTGATGTTTAGAGTGTGTCTAGATTTTTTTTTTTTGATAATTCAATAGTTGAGGGTGGGGGGATTTGAACCCTATATATCTCCATTGGAAACACCAGGAAGGTGCCATTTGAGCTCCAATGCTCTTGAAAATGTTTAGAGTGTGTCCAGATTATGTTTAATCAATGCCTGCTGTGTTCAACTTCGTAATTTTATACATTTTATCTGAAGCCATGTCTAAGATTTCTCTGACAAGTGTCAAACACAGGAGATGGCATCTCTGTGAATTGTCTGTGCTTCACAAGCATAATAGGGTATGCTTGGCATCCAACTTTGAGTACCTTAAGTTTCAGTTGAATTCAGTAGTATAGTCAACTATATTGAAATCTAAAGTTATATCTTAACCATGAAGGCAAAAAAAAACATAGGAGCAAAATGAAAAAGAAAGGTGAACAAAAGGAATGGCATACCGAATGGTTAAGAAATCCAGCAATAGGAATTAAGCACGTCCTTAGCTTTCCATCAGGGAACATTACTTGCATACTATTTGAGTACCAGAGTTCACAAGCCCATAAGAATTGCTCCCAGGTGTATACCTCCCGTGGAAATATATCAGGATGATCATTACACAACGTGGGAAATAACAAATCATATTGAGTTTGTAAGTGCTGTGACAAAAAAGAAAAAGAAAAAGGATGCATTACATATGAAAATAGTCCCACATTTAAGCAAGTGGGAAAGAGAAAAATGAAGTTCAACTGAACATGAATAGAAACAATCTAAGTAATGCGTAATAACAAAAGATGAAGGGAGCTAAAAGAGTGCAGGATAGGTGGGATTTAAGATATCGAAAAGTTTAAGTGAAAGGAAGTAGAGCAGATCTTGATTGTGCTCAATCTTCCAGTGATTTAGATTATAACTGTCCCTCTAATTGGTGAGGATGGGAGTAGAGTAGCATGCTTGTATAATTGATAGCATTTAAGAGGTTGTATAATAAATAGGGGAATTAGTACATGTGATCGGGTGGGATGGAGCTCCCTTATACATGTACCTTCTTAGTTTTTGATTAGTAAAGCAATTATTTAAAAAGTGCAATCCCTAGTACACTGGATACATAGAAAAGAAAGCACCCTACAAGAAAGAAACCCAGATCAAGTTCTAGATCTATTTTCTATTGCCATCCCATCTTTTTAAAACCAAATCCATTCCAATGGGGACAGGGCAAGGTGGGGGGGCCCACTTAAATAGGCCAAATTGCCATTTCCAGATGCTTGGCTCACATTAATATATCCTTTTTCACAACTCTTTTGTCCCTGGAAGTAATCAGAGCCTAAATATTTGAACAAATTAATCTAGTCATAGAGTATTAGAAGGCCTGATAACCTGTTTTGCTTGCACTATCTCTTCCAACAGCATGGTTCCATCCAAAGCCATGATTGCATCAATGCCAAAGCTCAACCCTGTCACATAGAATCATGAAAAAAAAATCCTGTTAAACCAAAATGATCAGTGTTAGAACATTATTGTTGGAAAATAATTCTTGCATACAAAATGCACAAACATATCTATATGCTTTAACGCCATTTTTTGTTGGATCATATACAAACAATATAAACTAGAGAAAAATAAATAAATAAATAAATAAGACTGACATAATTGGACACCATTTTTTTCCCCAATTTGATCTATAGAATTCTATAACATCATCATTATATCGTCACTTACTACTATGAAAAACAATGTAGTAATTAGTAACTATGAGTTTGCAAATCAAATGTCACGATCTTTGGACTAAAACCAACGTAAAATTCCATTCAAATGTCAGAGAGGGACCAAAAGGTAATACCATTTGGGATGTACCAACTCCTTATACTCTAAATCCTCCATAATTTTAACTAGCATGAAACCAGGGTGATGCAGGAAGCGCAAAGAAATAGCATAAAGAATATTTATTTTAATTTACTCTTATTGAAATTTGGAGTCAATTGTATTTTTATTGCTAAATTGTATTTTTATTTTAGGTATTAGTAGTTTATTAGGGCACTCCCCTCTTAATTTCATAATTGTTTTGGTTCTTTTATTAAAATAATTTGTATTCGACTTTTTCTACATAAAGTATTTGATTGTTCCATAAAATATGCAAATTAGTGCAAACCCATAATGGGTGAAATAACCAAATGGTGCATGCCTTATATTTAACAGAAAAATTCCAATAGCTAGGATGGTAGCAAAGCATATAATTGCACAGGAATTATACACCCTATTTACCCATTTCTTCAGGCAACAACTGATGCTAAAAATCATCAAACAACACCCTAGTTAAAATTTGGTAAAATTATAGAACAAATGGGAATTAAAAGAGCATTGGCCTTCTTAAAGGTTAAGGCATATATAATTTCTCACTTCCACTCCAAAATTTTTATGATTCAATTGATCTTTTTTGGGCAAAAGAGAGGATATCTCGATCAGGAAGAGAGAATGGAGAAATCCCATGTGACCCAATATATATGACAAGTTGCACTTTATGTCAACCCAACATTGATCATCCTCTCGAGGACATTGAAAAGGTACTTTTGGAACACCAATAGGCATTAATTGGACAAAAAAGAATTAAGTACCATATCGTACTTTGATGTGGAAGCATAAAAACGGGTTTCTTGTCTTAATAAGATTAAAATTTTAAACTTTTCAGTGACTGAAACATTGCCGCATAGTTTTAATCTGAATCACTGAAAGTTAAAATATTGACAATGGCTTTGGGGAAAATCTTAACTGCCGATAATTTGCCAAAGCGTAGAGTAGTTGGAGATGGATTGGTGTTGCATGTGTAAGAAGGATGGGGAGACTATTGATCATTTACTTTTACACTGCCCTGTAGCTAGATAGTTGTGGAATATGGTATTTTCATTATTTGGGTTCATTGGGTTATATTGGTGTTTTGGGTACTCTAGCTAGCTGGCTGAGCAAGTTTAACAGACGTCAGCATGCAATTTGGAGTATGATCCCTCATTTCCTTATGTGGGGTATTTGGTGGGAGAGGAATGCTCATAATTTTGAAGAAGTGAGAGAGTGACAATGATTTGAGCTTCGGGTGTTTTTAGCTTTAATTCTTCGGCTGATCTGCTTGATAGTTATACTTTCTATGCATTATAGTTTTGATGTTTTGCTGGTTCCTTAATCCTTAGTACACTGCCTGTGTGCTTTGGTTCCTTGTATGGTTTCTTTTTTCAATGAAGTTTCATTACTTATAAAAAACAGAGGCTAAAATATTGACCATGGCAGATATGATTTTACTTAGAATAACTTTTTTTGACGAGTAATAAAATTTTATTTAAGCAAAAGAACTACCTCATGTACACAAGATATACACTAAATGTTATTAAAATTTTACTTTGACTGATGGTCAAATATTATGCATGCTTTAACCTGAAATTTTTTTTAAAAAATATGGGTAAATTTGGTATACATCTTAGGTCCAAATTTACCAGGGCAAAAAAGAATAGAATGGAATAAAAAGTAAAAGAAACTTGTGCTTAGTTCAAAGTAAAATTGAAATTTCCAAAAAAAAAAAAAAAAAGAGAAAAAAGTCTTGATTGATCAATTGATCAGAATGGTAAGTGATGGAACCCAGCTGAATGATTACTAACATGTTACATCCTTTCAAAGTTAGATATTTAGAATATAATATTTTATTTCAAGTTCATACTTACTATCTTACCAGCAACATTTTTTGATAAGTACGATATGTTTTATTGCAAAAAGGCTACTCCATGTAGAAAGGATCAGGAAAATTATCGAACTGTGTCAAACATATGATAATAAACAGGTCAGCAAAATTTTTTCAAACCCTAATGGATAATTTTTCAGCTTGCAAAGAAAGAGCATTCACTGACCATATAGAACATTGCAAAATGTTCTAACCTAACATCAAGTTCTTGTTAATAGTTGAATCACTTAATCCTCACAAGTAATAAGATGTCAAATTACAATTAATATCTCATAAAAAAAAAATTACAATTAATAGTTCCTTGTTATGTACACAAAATAACAGAGTAGAAATCATCGAAAAAGCAGGTGACAAAAAGTGAGAGTACCTGTATTGAATTCTTCTGGAAGGGTGTTGAAGTAAATCTTGAATTTTGAATTACAATTGTGCTTCTCCTTCATGCTCCACAACAATAAAATTGTCTCAGAAGAGATGCCATCAATCTTTTCTAATATATGAAACTGCAAAAAAAAGAAAAACTAGTAAGTCATATTGACCCACTTTACTTCCACATAGACTGCGCAGATTCAAAACACTGATTATGTAAGAGTGCCCCCTCTAAATGTAATTGACCATCTGCATGAATGGAAAACAAAGCATCATGTGCAATCTTTATTGCAGCGCAAGATTTGAACCTATGATCCCCCCATTATACACCCAAACATAAACCATGTACTCCACTATAGAGATTATCCAACTTGACAATGTAGAAACAGACGCATAGAGATGAGAAGGGCCTAAAAAACTGAAATGACACCTTGTGTGAAGGTAAAGCAGCATTGGCATAGTACCTGATACCTGGTTCCAAAATCCATCTTAATGCTAATCTACTACCATTAAGTATTGGCATAGACACCTTATAACCATGTCTCTCATGGGCACCTCAAACCATGTCTTTGATGCACTGAGTTAACAGATTTTTTTATCCATACATGGTGACGGGTGAGGAATTACACTTAACCCTTCTCTTATATGTTATGTAAGTTTGTTTAGCTGAATTAATAGTTTTCTGAATATTTCCTAGTGATCAGTTTAGTTGTTTACTTAGAAATGGCTTCCTTTTACCTCCACATAGCTCATTTTGTGAAACATAAACGGCCGCAAGGAATTTTCTCAACATATTGCAGGGATAATTAGAAATTCATGTAGGCAGGAATACATTTTTCTTACTAATCATCGCCCATCTATTGTTTTCTGTGGGATTTTTTAGATATGTGATCCATGTTCCCACACAAATGAGGATTCATTTCATTTTTCATTTCCTTGTCTCTCATAGAAGTTCAAACTCAAAGTAGGAATCATTTATGGAAGTCTGAAACGTACCATGTTGGATTCACGGATTAGCTCCTCAGAAATGACAGTAGATACAGGGATCTCCACAGCAATGTCTCCAACATTTAGATTTTCTCTTGCTATGGCTCCTCTACCAGCACCTTCGACATCTACATGATGAATGAAGCACAAGAAGCACAATACAATAAAGACTTAGTGTCCTTTTTTCCATGCATAGCTTTGCAAAATTGTAAAGAAATAGTGTTCCCACCCCCCTGAGTTCTCAACTCCACCTCAAAGAAAAAGGAAAAAAATCCTCTGGCACCAAGAAAAGGGGGCAAAATCTTTACATGACTAATAAGCAAGGAAAAAAAGAACAGCAGCAGTCATAATTGTGAAGACTTACAAGCTATCTGCAACCTTGTCGTTATGCCATTGTTTTTGCCCCATTGCAACAAACATTCTTCTTTACCACAGCTGTGGTTTTCTAAAAATGTAGTCTTCACACTGTTTTTGTCCCCAAAGTCATGGATCATACCAATAATTGCTTCCCGAAGTTCTTGCAAGACATTCATTTGCATGCACATTCCACTTGAGAGTGAAATGTCAAGTAGCGAAAGGATTGAATTAAGAGTCTCTACCTCATTCCTGGGGCTGTAATATTCCACTGATGAACAAGCATCATCCTCGCCAAAATAAAGTTCTACCTGCATCCCAATGAACCCCTTATAATAAATATCATCATGAGTTAATCATCCATAAAATGCCAGGGATCAGGCCATCATGCTATTCATGCCCCATTTTTGAGTTTTGTGCCAAAACAAACCAGGAAGACACTGAAGCTACAATTTGCAAGAACCTAAAAGGGATCAAAACTATGTGAAAAAACTATTTTGTTTCCTATTGTTCATACGGGAAATCAGTTTATCTCTCTCATTTTCCTCCAAGCATGTCCCTACACTGAAATACCAAGTAGTTTAAAGAGAAGAATTGGAATTTTTACCTCATCTAATTGTATGATTCTTGCTATCTGAAGCATTACTTTCAAGGTAGTACTTATCCAATCAGGACCTGAAGAGCTCTTAAGATAAACCAGCTCCTTGGGGTTAAAACCCTTATTCTGAAGTAATTTCTGCCAACGAAATGTGAACATAATAAGAATAATGGTAGCAACATAACTCAATTAAACTAGTAGAAATTAGATTTCTTTACCAAGAACTAGATAGTATTAAAGCATGACTGTAATAAACTGCAAATACTAATGAAAATTTATGAACATAATTTTCATGCCAACAAAAATGGAACAATTATTGTCAGTATTTACAGTCACGTTTTCTTTCATATACATCTTAATTAAAAAGAATTTGACACAATCATATGTATAAAATTATAAATGTAATTTTTTATTTTTTTATTTGGTAGTTGGTATGCAACAGGAGTCCAGTATCAATCCCCTGCACTTCAGTGTATAGAATTGAGTAAACAATAAATAGTGACTTACTAAAGTTATATATTTCCTTCAATGATATAATATCTCATCCTTACATTTCTGACCATTAACCAATTATTCAATAAAAATTAGCGAAGAATAAAAGAGTGCTCAAAGGCAATCAATTATGCCATTTCTTACCTTCTTTTTATCAAAATGCAGGTCATCTTCAGATAGCTCAAGAACTATTGCAAAGTCGTCATCAGTCTCTTTGGCTTCATCAGATGATGGTGTCTGCAATGAACAAATACATTATCAATACTAAGATTCTTACTCATTTGACAACATAAAAAATCAAGTCAACAATATTATGGAAATAACAATAAAACAGTATAGGCTGTGATTGCAGGACATAAGTGGAATTCCCACAATCATAGAACACACAAGCAAATGCACACACACAAAGAGAACAAATTTTAAAAACAGAAATTAGATTACTAGTAGTTTATATAACATGACAGCATTCATATCATCTTTCATATGCTACTTTCTATCTTCCATTCCGATAAATAATTAATTCTGAATTATTTTGCAAACAAGTATCACAAAAAGGAGTTTAAATATACAATCGAAACAATTACATTATGGACCCATATATTAGCTTCAAATCTTGACTTCATAAAAATCACTTCAAACAAGAATCAAAACAAATGCGCGTGTATAACGTAGGAAACCCTTCTAAAGAATAGCCCTTTGGACTCGCCTCTAGCTAGAAATCCTGATGGGCCAAGCAGTTTATGCTCATGCCCAGGAGCATATACACACACACAGGCATAAAGATGGTTCTTTCTCATACTTCTCTACTTCAGCACTCTCTTTTCTATATGAAATGCAGTTGTCAAAACGAAATTGATGCAATAAAAAGTGACAGTGATATATATATATATATATATATATGAAATGTCAAAAAGAATGATCAAGTATAAATTCTTTAAACATAATGTAATTTATATCAAACCTAAAACCTAAAGAACTGTATCAAGATAAAATAAAGAATGGTCTGCTTGGTTGCTGGGAAAATTGAGGTAAATTTGGAATCTTGGAAGGAATTCAAATAGAAAAAATCTCAAATTGGAGTTGAAAACGTTATGCATTTTCTTAGACTTTCCAACAGTTTCCCAGCAAATTAGAGTCCCAAGAAAATGAAATTAAAGCATAGAATAGAAGAGAGTTTGAGCTTACGTTATCAATCTCCATTAATGCCCGAGTTGAAGCAGAACCTAGAGAGAGAGAGAGAGAGAGAGAGAATGAGAGAGAGAGAGTGTGTGTTTGGGCGGCAAGGTAATGAAGTGAAGGAAGTGTTTGTTTGTTTGTTTGTTTAACTGAAACCTGAGACTCAGAGTTTAGGAGATTCGAAATGGGCCGGTTTGGGCTGGACTTGGCACCACGTGTCAGCCCATTTTGTTTTTTGGAGGAAAGAAAGAAGAATTAGAACTCAACTATTTCAACTTTCAAGCAAAGAAATCATTATGTAAAAGCTTTGGAAGCATTGGGTCAGCCCAATTTCTTAAATTATCAAAGCCCCTTGTTCCCAATTTGGGCCAAATGTAAGCCTGTTAAAGGTTGAAGAAGGAAAAATAATTTTGGGCTATTTGTGGATAACCATTCTAAAATGTCATAACCCAAATTCCATATGTATAATTTTATTTTTATATGAAGTATGAATCCAAATCCATACCTTTAAAGGCTTTAAGACTTTAAATACATGACCAAAAATATTGTACAATCTACATAAACCTAACCATAGCATGGCTAAACTTTTTTTTTTTTAATCAAGGCAAAAAGTACTTCCATTGTAATGCCTCAACTACACAAATTCAAACCTTAACAATTCCAATTACTAGGTAACATAACAGAAATATATGATGATGAAGGGTCCTCCAATGTACATGAAATTTCAAAGGATTTCTTAAGGGATTGATCCCCATCTCTTCCATGACCAATTAACAAACAAGTCTCTACAACTCCACCACTATTTGGTTATGTCAATTCTTCTTTCAAGATCTAAATTTGAATTTGAATAATATTGAAATATGATGGGGTGAACTAGACAGCTCAACAAATAACAAATACTTTAGTACTTGATATGAGTAACTAAAGTTGCATAATATTAAAAAGAGTAGTGTAGTATTTTTCTTAAATTATATGATGCTTTAACTTTGTACATATGATGAACTTTTTTTTTTTTTTGAGAGAGTTTTAACCTATGATGAACTTTAAACTACACAATTGATCACTTTGTAATTAATGAATATATATTATATTATTGTTGTTTTTTAAATAAACAATTTTAATGTATGATTATCATTTACAAAATACTTTATGATGTTATATAATATATTGTGAGGGTGACAATGCACACTTTACAAATTCAAGTTTTTTTTTTTTTTTAAAGCTTTACAAATTTAAGTTGATATCAACTTAGAATAAGTTCTAGATTATGGTTTTCTTTTATCTGGGACAAAAAGTAAATGAATAAAATAATAATTGTAATGCCTTCATTTTTATAAGGTGCCATTTTAAATAGCTCAATAAATAATATTATTGTTTTTCTATATAAAATGGATTGATGTAGAAAGACAATAAAATAATGATTGTGATGTGCTCACTTTAATAATGTGCCATTTTAACTAATTTATTTAATCTATTTTTGTGATATATAAAATAAAATATATAGAGAAATTATTTAAAATCAATAACTATTCATTTTTATATAAATGGATGGATAAAAAATAAAATAATAAAGTAAGAGTGATGTGTTAACTTTTATAAAATATCATATTTACTATTAATTTAATTGATCGTTTTTTTCTTATATAACAATAAAAAATATTACTTCCTATATACTATTGAAAAAATTATTTTTGTTTTTTTGGCTAAAACAATTAGTTTTTATTTAATAGAGGCATTTATATAATATTTAAAAATTAAAGCATAGCATTTTGGTCCAGTTCAGTCCAGTTCAGTCCATTTTGGTCTGTATTAGTTTATTTGGTTCAATTTGGTCTACTTCAATCCATTTAGTCCATTTTGGTTCTCTTCAGTCAATTTGGTCCAATTTTTTCCATCTCGGTCTATTTAGGTCTGTATCGGTTCATTTAATTGAC
Source organism: Castanea sativa (assembly GCF_040712315.1). Lineage (NCBI taxonomy): Eukaryota > Viridiplantae > Streptophyta > Magnoliopsida > Fagales > Fagaceae > Castanea > Castanea sativa. The sequence goes on along the minus strand of NC_134013.1, from coordinate 85,785,359 downwards.
TTCGGTTTACTTCAGTCCATCTCGATTTTATTTGGTCCTTTTTTGTCATTTCGATTTACTTCTGCCTATTTAGGTCCATTTCGGTCCATTCGTTTCACTTAGGCCAGTTCGGTCTAGTTTGGTCCATTCGGTTCATTTTGGTACATCCCGTCCACTTTAGTGATGCTTTGAAAGGAGAGGTTTGCATAGAATTGAAAGGAGTTCATATTATAAATAAATTTCAACTACACATTATATTATTTATAAAATATTGAATGTAAAATGCATTATGTTTCCTTGAAAAAAAAAATTTACAAAATTAAAAACACTTTTGAACTAACAAATATAGATAGCTTTATTTAAAAACTTTAATATTTGTATCGACTATACTTTGTTGGAAAATAATCAAATCGTTTTAAAAAGGATTTAAGACTAGCACATATAAATCTCATCTACTATTTTCATTTTTCACATAACAAAAAACCAAATCATTATATTTTTCCACACTGCGACTAGTCATAGGAAATTTAAATAATCTATATTTTTCATCCTCCTATTTTTTTTTCTTAATTAAACAATTTTTTTATATATTTATTTATTATATTCATCCACTTCACTATCTTCTGTAGCAAACACAAATGGTAAAAAAGAAAACCAAAAATCTTTATATTTTACAATTTTTTATCCTCCTACGAAAATTGTGAGTTTTGGTGTGAAGTTGGAGGTTTTGGCCATTTTAAGGACCTGGGTGGACTCTGAGAAATAAAAGGCTAGAGAATATAAAACAAAATTAGGCTGGATTTGAGCTTTGAGTATATGGTCACTCTTTGTATTTTTTCAGTGAATTCGAAAGGTGATTTCGCCCAGGGGGATCATTGTCAACTCCTATCAGCGTTTGTTTTGATAGGAATTGTAGTAAATCAAAATCTTTAATTTCAAGCATGAATAAACCCTAAACCCTAAACACAAGTACTCTAGGAACTAGGGTTTGGAGATTTGGAGTACTGAAGTAGGGGGAGTCTACTATTTTTCATGATTCTTGAAAACTGAAACTGCTTAAGGATCCAGGAGCTCATGATCGTGTTAGTCTTAAAAGTTTAACCCTAGAGATCATGTGCTAATGTGATAAAAGGGGCTGCTAGATAATCCAACTAATGACAAATTGGTGAGGGAAAAACAAAGACAAAAAAGGAAATTTTATAGACTTATATTAATTCCATGATGATTACTCTTTATTGGATTAAAACACAAATTGATTTTTGGTGTAGACAATGTTCCAATTTCAAAACTTTTATTCAACAACAAAAGATTTTACTAGTTAAATTAACTATAACTCATGAAAAAAAATAAAGTTCTTTAAGAGGCCATGTTGCAAAAGAATGGAAATTAAATATAAAAAAATCCTAGAGTATTTTTCTTTTTTTATAAATTCCTTTTTCCATTTTAAACCCTAAAGCTTATAACTCATAAGAATTTAAATATTTCATTAATATTTGTTAAAAACTGCTAATGAAGCAATCTATATGTTGTAAGGGAAATTTTCCATTAGCACATATAACATTAAAACGATACCATTTGCTGTGAATGGTTGTTTTCTTTTCCACACTAGAGAGAGAACAATGGTTTTTAGTAGATATATAGACATGATATTTAAATTGTCATGATTTATAAACTCAAGGTTTAAAATGAAAATAAAAAAATAAAAGGGCAAAATGCAAAATTGACTCTTTAAGTTTCTTCAGATTTTGTTTCAGTTCTCTAATTTTACTTTTATTTATTTCAGTCCTCTAACTTTCAAGTTTATTCAATTAAGGTTTTTCCATCAACTTTTGTTATATGTTGTGGTTAATTTTTCAATTTTATAAATTTTTCTTCAAAATTTTTAAATTAAAAAAAATTCAATTAATGATTGAAAAATATTTTCCAAATTTTTATTTTCTAAAATTTTTAACAAAAGTTAACAGAAATGCCTTAATTGAATAAATCTGAAACTTAGAGGACTAAAATAAACCAAAGCAAAGTTAAAGGACTGAAATGAAATCTGAAGAAAGTTAGAAGGTCAGTTTTGTATTTTAGCCTAAATAAAAAGAACCAAAATTTAGGAATTTTACCACATGTTTTATAATAATATACCAACTCAATGGCGTCTACCTAACCGAAACGATATAACAATAGCATTTTGCTTTTGTATGCAAGAATTACTTCTTTAATTTTTAGTGATAGTTTACCAAAACACCAATTGGTTTTTTGTGTGGATGAGAATCGAATCTCAGATCTCTTATTCAGCAATAAAACACTTTACCTATTGAGTTAACTCGAACCCACACAAAAATTGTTATTTTGATTGAATTGTTTTACCAAGAATTTTTAGAGTATCAATTTATATGATAAAGTATATCACTTTAAGAAGGTTCACATGTAAGGCATATCCGATATGAGACTAGTTAATCAATAAACGATAATTATGCTTAAGATATGGTAAAATATAAATTGATTATTCCTACTTTGCAACACAAGTACTTCCCAATAACAAAAATTATTGCTAAAACATACAGAGTTCCCACGACTTGGGAGTTTTGGAACTTTATTTTTTAAAATTTGGAGAAAACAAAAGAGAATGTATATAATACAGAGATGCTTCAAGATATGCTTGCAATTATGGCTCACCAATTTTGCTAATTGGCCTAAAGAATCCTATCTTTGACAGCTTGATCAAATTCATAGCCATCGCTCGTTGTTTTGCACCTTTTTGGTCTTCAGATACTTAGCCTTTTTTGACGATGAGAAAATTAATGGTCAACCTTCGTTATAACACGTGAGTATCGGATTCTTGTTTTTTGGTAATTGAATGAGCAATCATATTGTAGAGAAGGCATGCCCTTTGGATCTCAATACTGCTGAAGACTTGAAAACGAATTTATTCGATTTTTGTTTTTGATAATCTAATTATTACAAGAAGTGAGGGAGGGAAACAATGCCATTGAGTTACAACACTTACGAGTTGGTCTATCAAAGAGAATTATCTCCTATATATTAAGTATTACTTAATTAAGTCCTTGAACACAAAATAAAAACATATGACATGGTACTAGATATGCATTTAAATTTGTTATATTTAATACGAGTTATGAAATTAATCATGAAATAGATCCATTTATGACAAATCTAGTTTAGAGTTTAGACCCTGTGTTCTAATTACTCTAATACCAATTGAAAATCTTATTATGCATACACCAAATCTTAAATCAATGAAAGAAAAGCAATAAAGCACAAGACACAGAATTTGGCAATGAAGTGAAAAAACATCTTCAATCGAAAAGCCACTCTAGAGACACAAAAAGGCACTAAAGGAAAAACACTTACAATGATCTTCTTACAAGACCCTTTTACAAGCTAGACTTTTTGTTGTAACCTTTGCAAACGTTCCACTTGCATTCCTGCCATAGTAGCTCAAAACCAATGAAATCTTTCTAAGCAAACTTCTTACACAATCTCATCGTCTGCATAAACTAGAATCTTAGAAACTCCTAGGAACCTCTTTAAAGATTCAATAGTAATAAACCTCATTGGAAATTAACTATGAGGTTTCAAACTCTCAAGACAGTCTTTTTGGAATCACAAGATGAGCGGATTAAGAATTCGGATTTTTCTATGAAGTAAAAGGATAATAGATATAAGATTTTCTCCTTGAATGAGCATAGAGTGTAACCATTTTTTCTCTATTGAAAAATTATGCAAAAGTAAGGTTTATATAAGTGAAGAAATAGGGTTCTAAAAGACAAGACAAAAACCTAGTCAAAGAGGAATTTAAAAACAAAATTTTGTAATCTCACCTGAGCAACCTTCGAGCAAGTTACAAGTGAAGTCTCTGGTTGATTTAATGATTCGCTTGATCGAGTTGATCTATCCGCTTGGGTGAGATTTTCCTTTTGTTGAGTGAGCTTGTTCAGTTAGCACTTCTCCAAAAATCTTCTAGGCAGATGTTACCAAACTATTACATTCATCAACACTTAGAAATTCCATTATAGACAAGGTCATGGAATGGGCCTACAAAAATCCTAACAATTTCTCATGGATATATTTTTTTTATAAAAAAAATCACCAGTCCAATCCTTTAAAAAGGGGAAGATGTCTAATTCATGAAATTAGAGGGAAATTTTTTACAAATTCTTGATTAGGTCCATCATTGTTGTTTTGAAATTAACCTAAATTTGACCAAGATAATATACTGTATAGTTCTGTATAATTGCATACAATATAATCATATTAGAACCTAATGCAAAAGAATCATACTATAACCTTTTCTTGTTCATATTAACCATTTTAAAATTTGAACTAGCATATACTTGTTGGAGGGCTTCTCCTAGATTTCATGTCATTTGCTTTCCAATAATTTCTTCACTAATTATAATAAGAGCAAACGGGGCCTCAATTTGTGTTTTTCAATAGGTAAAAGATGGAATAAAAGATTGGATTCTCATTTGGCGATTTTCTGCAAAGAAAGGTGACAATTTTTTCTAGCTTGCTTATCTAAAGATTTATAATTTAGTATCAATAAACTTTAGACCATCATATGCACTTGAAATTGCCCGTAATTATTGATTTACCAACTGGTCTAAGATCCTCAGGACCTTAAGTATGAAACAACTGCAAGTAAGCCACACCATTGAAATTATTCTCTCTTTAAATTGGTACTACGGCAATGAGCACCATTGGACTTCTTGTTGGAAGAGCATGCCAAAATTTTGCTATATGTTGTTTGTGGGACATGTGACATGCCTTAGTGGGGAACCGTAGGAATAAAAATCTTTTTTATTGATCTTGAAGCAAGGTAGCAAAGGTATTGCATTGTTTGTTGCTTAGTATGGATTGTGATGTGTGGGATTGGATTGAACCTCTCAAAATAGAGAGGTTCTATCTTTCTCTGCATATTATGGGTATTCCTACTAGGACTAAAAACCATTAAGTCAAAAAGAAAGGAAAATACTTTGCTCAAGGAATAGCGAAAGGAATGAGATTTTTGTCTAGTATACTTATGCACTGAACACAAGCCGTGTCCTCACAAAAGATGCCAAAAGCAACAAGATTTGCATATTTCGGTATTTGGCTTTTTACTTTTTCTCACGAATTTTTGAGTTCACTACCACCTAATTGGAGTAGAACAACTCCTAGTTAAGACCCATTTGTGTAGTTGTGTGTATATGTCTAATCTATTAAGTTAAGACCCCTTTGTGTGCTTGTGTGTACGTGTGCCTAATCTATCGTGTGTCTAATCTATCGATAAGATATGAATAGAGACCCATTACAATGTCAACTATTACCCAAGGCCACTTTTAACAATGCATGGTGATTTTTTTTTCAGTGACAAATTGTCTCCAATCAGGTCTTCCATGCTATGATGGTAAAAATACTCCTGTGGCAAGATGAGTGGCAAGCATATTTTACATACTCGTAATAATAAAGCCATCTTCCTAGTACACCTATAGGGATGGTCACTAAGTCATTTTTTCTTTGAGTGACAAATCTTCCTTTGCCAAAGTCTTGTGTTGGGGAGGATTGCCTAGTTTGGCATTTCGCACAAAGGGCAGAGGCTTTATCATGACCAAGGTTGTCAAAATCGGGATCCTACGTGAGATCGTTGAAGGTAGGTGTGATCGTGAATCGTAGGATCGGATCGTAAATCGTAAGATCCTACATATTTTCAGATTTAAAGCAAAAAACACATTGATAATGACTTTGTATGTTGAATAATTACATAAATTATAAATTCATCCACAAAAAACTAAGATTTGCATCATATGATATTTATACTAACGAAATAAATATATTTAAGTTTTGATCCAATGTATTTAAAAAGTTCAATAAATGTTTAAAAAGCAACCAAATACCAAAATATTTATCAAAACATATGGAAAATATTTTCCAAGTTCTAAGTTCTAAGTTCCAAGTTTGAAATCCAAAATAAATTAGCAAATGGAAACTAGCTAACTACAATATGAAATCCAAAAGTAAAATGAATATTAAGGTGAAGTGAACATTTAATTATTCTCATTCCAAGGTTCTTATAACTACCATCCTAAATTCCTAATCATCATCACCCATTTCATCATCTATGTAGACATTATATATTTGTATACTAGAACTATAAAAGACATCAAGATACAATGTCACACTCAACTATTCAAGTTATACCACTCAATAACAATTAAAGAGTATACTCAAAAAAATCAATCAATCAATATACAAATACAAGCATAGCTGATAAAATTATATATATATATATATATATATATATATATTAGTAATATTAGGAGATGAATAACAAATGTAGAATCAGTTTCCTAGTAAATATATTTAAAACCCAACTCTCATGATATGAACATTATTACTTTTGATGATTTAGGATAATACTTCACACCTCACAAGGTCTTCTATAAAACTCTAGTGTTTGGTTGTAGAAGGGGAGCCACATATATTCATGTTAGAGTTTGCAACCGCTAGAGAAATTGCTTGAAAGATTAAACTCAAAATTGTTGCTCGCGATTTCTAAACAGTATGGAACTTTCCAAAGAACATATATAAAGACTCATTATTATAGATGTCTAAATATTTTATCACTAATCAGCAGCTATAAAATGATCAAACAAACTCAATAAAAAAAATTAGATAAAAAAAAACCCAAAAATTTATGTTATTGGTAGGATCGGTAGGATCCTATACGATCCTACGATCCTACACGATCCTACATACGATCCTAGTATTTTTACAATCCTAGTGCGATCTTAAACGTTTTGATGAGGTGGGATCGTAAAATTGTGCGATCCTACGATCTGAATCGCGATTTTGACAACTATGATCATGACTGAGGGCAAAGGCTTATCATTATTATCTCACGCAACTAAGAACTCCAACATGGTGGCAATGGAATTGGTTATGGCAAACAACTGAACTTGTCTGCATTTTTTTTTTTCATTGAAAATGCGCACATAACTGACTCCCTTCCCACACCAGCCTTTGTCATAATAGAGTTGGGCATCGGAGCATGACATAGGCTACCCCGGCTTTGATGTGGAACCAGAGACCCCTATACAATTACACGATACACATGTTGCCATGTTACAATGATAGAAGTGGAAGTTTTGTACACCAATTACCATGCTACAATGATAAAAGTGGAAGTTTTGTATACTAATTACAACCATATTACGACATTATTTTTAGACCTAACACATTTAAAGTCACATCTTACAACGACATATAACTCATTCACTTCTTTAATTTTTTGGGGGCTCAATTAGAATGAAAAGTCTGGAATATTTGTGGTTGTCTTGAATTTAGAAAAGATATTACTTTTAAACTCTCAACCAGTGTTACTGACACTGTATCATATCGGCCGGTACATACCGTACCGGTACAGGTACACTCTTATTTTGTACCGGGAAAAATACCGGCCGTACCGGCAAATTCCGGTCGTACCGGCTGTGTACCGACCGTACCGAACTGAAACACAAAATGCTGTTTTTTTTTTTTTGTAATTGTGGCAATTTTTGTCTCTAAAATAATCACTAATGAATGTATTTTGTAGATAATTTCATTATTTCACCTAACCTTTAATCTCTCAAATTCTTTTACTTAATTTGGATTTGGTGTTTGAATTAAGAGTTCCATTTTCTTCTTTTTTAACTGTTTTACCTGCATTAATTCTAATCTCTAGTTGATCTTTAAGTTGCTGAATCAATCAGCATACAATAGTTGAAATGAAAGGTCTTTATGAGACTAAAAGTTGGAGAGTCTCTATATGTGTGTAAATAGAGATTTTGTGTGTGTGTATATATATTAAATATATAAAATAGCGGTAAACCTGAAACGGTACACCGGTATTGACCGGTATCCGAAATATATCGTACCGGTGGTCAAACCGATACAACCTCCAGTACAGTATTGACTTCCTTGCTCTCAACATAGCTCAATCTCTCTGCAATTTCCAAGACGCTTCTTCTCTTTTTATAAGCAATTTGCGTGTCAAATTTTGATTTTATAACTATACTCTTAAGGCAATGTGAAATCGAATGTGGGCGTTCTAGAGGTTGAATGAAAGCTAACATTTTCTTTCTTTTTTCTTTTTTTGGGATATGAGAAAGCTAAACAATTGAACTTGCGGAAAAAATCCACCATTATGCAGATTCTTCAGATATGGCATACAATTAAAGTCAATAACGTCTTAAGACAAAAGAACGGGGACTTCTTATTTTTCAAAGATTTTCTTTAGATGACATTTTGTTATTATTAGTGTTAATGATAAATATACATAAATTTTTTTTTTTGCACAAATCACAAATTTATCAACTTATAAAAAGAGTAGCAAACATTTAATTGGAAAAAGTTTCAAAAAGAATTATGTCATTTTTAGGGTTTTTTTATTGTAATTATCAAATTAATTAGGTGATTGAAGAGTTCTGAATGTTCACGACAATTAGGGAAAAAAAAAAAAAAAAAACTCTTATATATTTCAATGACAATTTCAGCCGCCTCATTAACATCTTGATCACTTTATGCCAAAAAAAAAAAAAAGTAAAGGAAAAAAAAAATGTTACCAATATTAAAATGCTCACAAAAAAAAAGTCCTCTTTTTGAAGCTCCCCACAAACGCAAATGCATGTTTTCCATGTAAAAACAATTTAAAAGTTGGTGATAGTCATTTCCGCATTTCAGAACCACGTGGGCTGAGTTTTTACTTGGCTTGACAACCCAATGCCTTTCCAACTCAATATCAAAATCATCAACAAAAATGTCAACTTTTTCTCATTATAAGTGGTGACTTTCCAGCTGCCTTTTGCAACTCAAATCCTACTTTTCCGAGCACAAAATCTGGGACTTGTTTAGTTGTTTCACATTTTTCTGTGTCTTAATTCCAATCACCCTTTAATCCTATCCAGTAATACAGTACTCTCCAAGAATAGCTAGCTTTCCAACTCTTTTCCTAAGAGGAAGAAAGTTCATGAAAAGAAAAGAAAATAAAATCCAACTAGAAAGAGACAGCAAAGTACTCAAGAGGCTTTGAGAAACTAAGAGCTACCACTTCCAAATACAACCTAGTGAAACACTTTTTCTGTAATACATGTTTCCTTAATCAATATCCTGAAGACTTTTATGCCTATGGCATCTGTAAAAAATAGAGACCCCATTTCTCTCGAAGAGTTGCATTGTTATTGGGCTCCCAAAGTAACAGAAGTAAAGGACTGAAACCATTGTTATTCTTCTGGGCTCCCAAAGTTTCATTGTTTACTTAAAACGATTTTGTAAATTTTGTTTTTTTGAATGTCACCTTTTCTGTACCATATTATTACAATGCAAACAACAAAGCATATAGCCAAAATGTACGTTGAGATGCATTTCTTTTGGTCCCCAAACTTATATAATTGTAAAGTCCCAGCATGTATGTCGCATCAGGACACAGATTTTGCCCATGTGCTTCCCAGATGGTCACAAAAAAAGGCCCAGCTAGCAAAAGCAATATATGTCTAAAATAATTTCAAATATCTAATACCTAACAACAAGTACTACCAACCATTAAGCAACCACCAATGATCGTATATTGTAACATGCGCAAAGTAAATATAGATTTTGAGGAGGGATATATGCATGCCATTTTAGATCATAAAGTCGCATAAATTAAACAACTACATATACGGCCAAGTATAGCAAACCACACCACATAAGTAAGCATATCAATGGATCATTCATCATATCATTTTTGTTTTTTCTCATCTCAATTATTTAAATTAACAACAATACAGACATATTACATGTTTTTAAATTTGGATCTTTCCCTCTCTCTCCCTCTAGTTGTGTCACCCCCACAAACCCAACCCAAAAAAAAAAAAATTAAGCTCTAATAATTCCATCGAGCAATATGCCATAATTAAAACTAAAAAAGAAATAAAAGAAAAACCAAATCCTTCATAATAATCATTTCTTTATTGTAGTAGTAGTACTCTCTTGTTTCTCATCATTTCCTTTCTTGCAATCACTCTCTTCTTCTTTCTCAAACTCACGCCCTTCTTTAGGACTCTCCAATGCCCTCTTTTCTTGCTCCTCTTCCAAATACTCTGAACCCTTCGCTCTCAACCTCACAATATTCTTCTCACTAATCCTCTCTGCTCTCACTTTCAAAGCCTCCAACAATTCCCTCACTGCTTTCACTTTATCCCTCCTATTCTTAATCAAAACCTCACTAACATCAGCAGGAGTCATCTCAGCCTTATCAACCACATCTTCCAAATCCTTCAAAACCACACCATCCACGCCACTCTCATCCAACCCCAAATAATTCTTCAAAAGTATCTTCAGTGCCGGGAAAGAACAATAATTCATGAAAACATGCATATCCATCCTTCCACTCCTTAACAATGCCGGGTCAAGCTTCTCAATGTGATTAGTAGTAAACACAAAAATTCTCTCGCTCCCACAACATGACCATAATCCATCAGTAAAATTCAACAACCCTGAAAGAGTAATGCTTGTATTCCCACCATCCTCACCACCACCACCGCGCATTTCACCCATATCGCCATAACTACTCCTAATACCATTAGTACTAACATTATTACTCTTAGCTCTATTCGATAAAGTGAGTGAACAATCAATATCTTCGATCACAATAATAGACTTAGAACTAGTCTTCATTAGCAATTTTCTCAGCTCAGAATTAGTATGCACCTCAGTCAGCTCCAAATCATAAATGTCATAACCAAGATAATTAGCCATAGCAGCAATCATGCTAGACTTTCCAGTCCCAGGTGGACCAAAAAGAAGGTACCCTCTTTTCCAAGCTCGCCCTGTTTTCTGATAAAAACCTTGGCCATTCGCAAAATCCTTAAGATCATCCATGATCTCCTGCTTTTTTATAGGATCCATGGCTAAAGTATCGAATGTGCTTGGATGTTTAAAAGGTACAGACTCCCAAGGATGACCTCTCGAGTCCAAAGAACCACCTCTCGAGTTAGTGTACAAAAGACGATCCTGGTTTTTCCTTCGAATGTCGTTGGCTTTTTCCATGATGTAGTCCATGTAAGAGTCGAGAATGAGAGACTTGTCTTGCTTCCTGATTCGAAGAGTGAACCCACGTTTCTCTTCCGGAAGTGGTCGCCATGAGAAGGTTTGGGATTGTCTTTGAGTGACAACGTGTTCCCAGAGAACTGAGACGCCATTGAAAGTGTCGGCTATGCTGTCATTGTTGGAGAGTCCAAAGGTGATGGCGCTTGAGTTGAGTGCGCGTGTGAGGCTGAGTCTACTGCCAGTGATGGAGACTGATGAGCTCAAGTAGAGTTGGACTGCGTTGTAGAGCTCGTTTGTGTTGACACCGTCGATCTCTGTTATGTCAAAGTAGCAGTAGGAGGAGAACAGGTGGAACATTCGGTTGAGGAGTTTGACAGTGGCGAAACGGAGTTCAGGTGGGAACACTACTTGGAGGAGGCTTTGGCAAAAGGCCAAAACGCCAAGAAGGGAAGCCAAGGAGGTCCAATATTCCTTCATTTTCTACTTCTTTTCTTTTTTTGGTTTTGGGAATGGTTTTTTGGAAGTATATAGATGAGAAAGATTGGCTTTTGTTGGGTATAGTGTGGTTTTGAGTACAGAGAATTAGAGTTGTATAGGTTTTAGTTAATGGGTGTTGAGAAAGATTGGTTTTTGAGTAGGTGCGGTGCGGCTTTGAGGACAAAGACTTAGAGTTGAACAGGATTTAGAAAGTGGGTGTGGAGAAAGATTGGTTTTTGAGTAGGTGTGGTGTGGTTTTGAGGACAAAGGGTTAGAGTTTTATAGGTTTTAGCAAATGGGTGTTGGCTCAATTTTTATGGACCAAGTTGAGAATATGGTCATCTGGGGGGAACTGTAGAACTGGGAAAATTGTGGAAGAGAGAGAGAGAGAGAGAGAATAAAGGAGAAGTGAAAAGCTTAAAAAGAGAAAAGGAAATTGGAGATGGGCAGGATTGGCTGGCTAGAGAGAGAGAGAGAGAGAGAGGGTTACAAGTAAGTACAAGTAAAACAGAAAAGTATGAAGGGAAAATAAAACAAAAAAGGATTTTGGAGCCTTTGAGTTGGGAGGGGATGGGGCCCTATTGGGTATTGGGTTGGGGTTGGATACAGAGGTTTTTGTTGGACCCTTTATTGAGTTTTTTCCTGTGTACTATTATGGACGTTTTGAACAAGTTGCTTGCTTTGCTTGGTTGCTGTTTGTTAATGAATGAAGGACAGAGGAGGATTGTGAAATGAGAGAAAGATGATCTATTTCAAGATCCGGGAGGAAAAGGACAATGAATGGGGTTAAAAAGACGATTTTGTTACTACTGCAGAGCTACAGAGATAGCTGGAAACAATTATACACGCACATACAGAAGGAAAAAAAAAAAAAAAAAAAACCAAAAACCCCCCACTTTGAGTGAACATATAAACAAAGCAGTGTGTATGTGTGTGTCAACAATCTAAGAACACTGACAGGGATTTGTCATGTGAATTTTGCAGATTTTATATCCCAACAAAATCATTTACCAACTTAAACAGACAAAAACTAACAGATGATAGAGTAAAAACAGAAGGAATATTAGCTAAGCATAGGGATGGAAGGTAATAATAGGTCCCACTTTTAACCCCTTTTTTTTTTTTTGTTTGCTTACCTGTCAAACACATAATTTCTAAATTCAACCATTGAATATTGAAGAAAATTTTGTTCAGATTTCTTATTTCCCAAATCCTTGGTTTTATTTATTGGTAATTGCAGCCCATATGAACCAAGTTGCGTCATTTAGTTGATAAAATCTTAGAAGAATGACAATGCTTTTTGGGATTTTAATCCTTCGTTTGAGACAATTCTTGCGGCTTTTTTTAAAGCTGGGATGGACCCAAAGATTTTACTGGGCTTATTTTAAAGCCATATCTCATAGTACACTGTACAGGTGTCCCATTCTTAATGGTCCCATGGTGCTGACCCCTCATGTTGTATAGCCCCATCAATGTAGGTTTGTTATGATGGCACTGTTCACAAGGGTCTGGTCCTGTCTGATACGTATGAGGCAGATCATTTAATGACCTTAGTTTTTTCTATTAATTTTTCTGAAGCCAAATCCATATTAAAATGGTTTTTTATTGAATGAAATTTAATACTAAAATAGATAAAATTGTTAGAAAATCAATTATTTATTTATTTAATTGATGGGTCCTTTTAGAGTATTAACCATTCTAAGAAAATTAAATACTATTTTTATGAAAAATATAAAAAAAAATCATTGAAAAATGAGTTTCTTTTTTCTTTTTTCATATATTTTTTTAAAAAGTATTTTTTAAACAAATATGTTTAACTTTAAAACGTAAGCTAACAAATTTCTATTCTTTTTTTATAAAACTTTTCTTAAATTAATACTCTCACTCATGGTTAACTTTTCTCTTTGTTACTCACGCAAATACTTATGATGATGATTAATTAAAAGGTATAAGTAATAAGTATAACCACTATGGCATTTAATAAGATGCTATTGCCAAAAGTACAAACAAAGATATATAGTCCCATTTGTTAACAAAATTCTTTTCTTCTTCTATAAAATATTTCTTAAACAAAATCCCCTATTCACAGTTAACCCCAATAAAATGCTATTGCATAAATACAAAAAAAAAAAAAAAAAAAAAAAAAAAAAAAAAAAAAAAAAAAGAGAAGGAAAAAAAATTTAACTTCTAACCAAAAAAAAAAAAATTAACATGCTGCCTGGAACAGCGTGCTGCACATTGCTTGGACTGATGAACTTCTGAATTACAATTATTTTTCTCATTAAAGAAAGGTCAGAGCTATTATTTGGATCAGATTGGGGCAGTCTTTTAAAAAAATAAAAAATAAAAAGATTCATAACCAATCGGACCACATTAAATTAAATATTATTGTGAAGCATTTTTTTGGACCAGCTAAATTATATAATTTTTAATTTGATTGTTGTACAGTTGAATCTTGCATAAAGCAACTTGTGTAATGGATAAACTAAAGACTATGAGTCGAAGCCAGACAAGGGCCCATTTGAAAAGAAGGCCTAATTATGCACTGTCAAAATGAATTATGATGCAAACCAATTTGTTTACCCACTTGTGGAGGTTAAAATAACATGAAGTTTGAATGGAAGACAATGTATAAAGTCAATCACATCATTTCATTAAAAAAAAAAAGTCAAATTACATGATAAAAGAGTAAGAGTTCCAGATGTAATAGTCTTCCATTAAAAGTGAGATGTCAAAAAATTTATAAATTTTCTTTTTCAAAGAAAAAATGTCCTGTATCAATATTACACGTTAAAGAGTTCAAACAATTCCAGTAATAGTCTGTGATAATGATATATTTGATATTTCATTTATGTGGTTCTGACTTACAAATATTAACTATATTTAATATCATATTCAATTTTTTTTTTTAGTAAACAGTAATACTTATTAGAAGACACACGAAAATAGTAATATTAATGTTTAAACCGGGTCTATAATACATTAATTTGATGATTACAACAATGAGATTTGTATCTTAGTTCTCTTTTTAAATGAGAATAGGTAGAGTATCCAAATTTAAATTCAATTAATTGAGACTGAATAGTAAAGATGAAACTTTGGAACAATTAAATATGATAATGTATTATCAATGGCGCCTCTCTCTCTCTCTCTCTCTCTCTCTCTCTCTCTCTCTCCTTTTGTCTTGAGTTTTGTAGCTCAATTGACAATTCTTGGTGTTTCCAAATGAAGATGTTAGACTTTTTAATTTTTTCTCCCCAAACTATCAAATTATAAAAAATAAATGAATAAATAAACAAAGGTCTCTTACTTGTTTTTTGATAAATTATTACAACAAGCAAGACATAAAATATTTGAACTCTATTTCTTCTTATAAAAAAATACCAATTAATATCATTGAGTTACGTGACTCTCTTAACTAATTTCAAATCCAATTCAATTGAGATTGAATCAAAGAGTGTGGTTAAAATATGAAAAGTTATAATATATATATATATATATATATATATATATATATATATGAAATATTGGAAGAACAATTACATATGATAATCTAATATCCATGGCACTAAATATTCTCTCTCTCTCATAATTTTTTTATAATCTCTTAATCAATATTTTTTATAATCTCTTATTCAATTAAATTGAGATTGAATAATGATAATAGAATTTATTTTATAGGAAACGATGGCAATTTTTTTATTACTAAACTAAATCACTATAAGTAAAAGCAAAAAAAAAAAAAAAAAAAAAAAGAGAGGATATAATAGAAAAAACAAAAATCCAATGCTCTCCCCAAATCCATCTCAAAGCTATCAATCGGAGACTCCAAATAAGTAATTAATATAATAAAAAAGTTACTTGATATACTAAGAGTATTAGTTTAAGAAATATTTTTAAAAACTTTTTATAATAAAAGAAAAAGCAACTAGCTTTTTTAACAGTTTTTTTATATTAATTTATCATGTAAGTGATATTATCACTTTTTTAAAATTGTCTATTAACAAATTTCTTAAGAACACCTGTTAATCGAACCAATCTATATATATATATATATATATGTAAGTGCACAATTGCACCTGGACCCAAAAACAATCACGGGCTCAGGCCCAATGAGCCTTAAACAATAAAATTTGTAGAGAGTGGGCTTGAAACCTAGGTTAGAAGTACTGGGAGCTTGATAACAGGCTTTTATAAACAAATACAGGTAAATAACGAACAATAATTGCAATGGATCTCCTCGGACTCGAGTCGATGACTACTTCTTCATTATTTCTCTTTCTTCCTTAAATATTACAATTTCTTAATTTCTTTCTTAGTTCCCGATCCCCTTTCTCTTAGGCCTTTACCCCCCTTTTATACTTCCCTCCCTGATACTTTTTGAACAGTGACTAAAAGTTTCCACCTCACTGTTCAAGGGTCACCTCCCCATTAATGTGGCCAGGGAGGTAGGTGCAGAGCCTTTAATGCGGAGGTGGCAGCCTTTGCTCTTGATATTTTCTTTAATACTAGTGCATCTAGAAGATTCAGGATGTCTCCTTTTAACCATTAGTCTTTCCAGAGTTGTGCCTTGACCTTTATAATGAAATCTTGAGTTCTCTTGGATCTGTCCGAGGTGAAACTCTCCCTCGACTGTATCCTCGGACCCTCGGCGTATGGGCCAACTCATAGAGTTTAATCCTGGAGCAGGCCGGCCCTCCATGTTACAGTCCAAAGGCCCATATGCCCACTTGGGTCCTTTTACTCCCCACAATAGCCCCTAAAAACTCTATTTTTCATCATCCGAGGAGAAAAATAGGGTTTTGACCCAATCAAACACTTTCCCCACATTTTCTGTAAATAACTGCACGTGTGAAAACCGTTTCGCGTTCCAGAGGGTGACACTTGGCGGTTTTATTTTCAAAAGCGCGTGCATTTATTACCGTAAGTTATACCTTGTCCCCCACGTTCAACGGTGAGATGAGCATCCAACGGTCCTTGTTACTCCATGAAAATTTGGGCGGGACAAATACAATTTCGAGGTCGCTTCCCGCACGTCGTGACGCTTCGGGAACCTGCGCCTTCATTTATTTCTCCAGAGGCTCATCCCATCAAAACATCAGCAATCACCTTTTGTCTGCACAAATCCATGGAAACTCGCACAACTTCAAGTCTGTAAGTTCCTGTTCCTTTTTTCTCTTAACCCTTTCTCCTCGGACCCTATCCTCGGCTCCCCTTATAATCATTCTCCCTCTTAGAATTTAGCTTTTCGTTCCTGTCTGATGGGAAAGTTCAAGTGTCTAGTTGATATCGCCGCTGGGATGGAAGGCTTTAGAGCTAAGTATCGTATTCCCAGCGACGTAGGTTTAAAATACTGCCCGGTGGAAGCTGTGGCTGGTTCTAGGAAGGCTGGAGAGGTTATCATCCCAATGGTAGCCTTCGTAGAAGGTGGGATGACCCTCCCAATGAAGCCTGTAACCAGGGAGTACCTCCGCAACCACCGGTTGTGTCCCGATCAGTGCGCCCCAAACGTTTTTAGAGTTTTGGGTAGCGTCGACGCTCTAAACGAGCAAATGGGTCTGAACCTCACCTAGCATGATGTCGTCTTCATGTACGAATGCCACAAACTCACTGGAGTAGGTTACTACATCAAATCCCGCTCCAGCGTAGTTAGGTTGATCTCATGTTTGCCCAAGTCCAATAAAGGCATGAAGAATGACTACCTCATCATCTCTGGCAATTGGCACGACGGCCCCCACTGCGTTGTTGAGTGGGGAGATCCAGGTGCGACACCTTAGGATTTAACTTCCCCTAACTTCCTACATCATCTAGGAATATGTATTGGCATTTACTTGAGCACCTGACTTTGATTTATTATATGTTTTAAGTATCTGACCGTATTCCCTTATTTTGATGTTTCTCTCTACAGATAAGCAAAACGTACGCCCGCGCCTAAGCCACTGCAACGTTGCAGACTTGAATAGAGCGCTACGCTCCGAGGTGTTTGTTAGCAGAGACCTACAACTTAGAGCGGCCCACTTGATTTTGGGATACGATCCCGTCTCCTCGGACTTCCAGGAGATCGAGAAATCCATAATCGCGGGTGACCGAAGGCGTAGGAAAATCAACGTAGCCAGACCTCACTTCTTGGACGATCACGACATCCCTGACGCCCCTCACACCGTTTTGTACACACAGCCCATAGCGGCAGTTCCCCTCGCTGTGCACTCTTAGGCTATTGATGTCCCAGAGGAGCGAGTGTCTTCCTCGAACACATTGGACGAGGAGATAGACCAATTTCAGCTCGAGGACTCCCCACGACCTCGCGGAAACCCGTTTGTCATCCTTTCCGACGAGGAAGAAGAAGAAGCCGAGGCCTCTGGGATCGCGGGTCTAGTGATAGCGCGTCCAGACGACAGTTCCATTGAAGAAGAGATGGACAAGCTAAAGGATCTTATGACCGATAGAGGCGCCCGAGTGGCAAAGAAGGGGACACGGGGGTCCCAGGTTCCCCCGGCTTTACCACTGCCTCCTCCTCCTCCAACTGACCCGAAGCCTCCAGCCGAGGATCCCAAGAAGAAAAGGAAAGCGGAAGCTGAGGGGGTTGGAGGTGAAAAGCAAAAGAAGATGAAACAGCCTGCGCCGGCCCAGCAGCAGAAGTTGGACAAGGGCAAAGGGCGCGCCCGCTCAGTTGAAAGTGGGGAGATCAGAGACGTGGCCGAGGTGCGCCGAGCACCAGCTACCTGGTCTCCTGACTTGAGACTAGACGGCGCTCCCGTTCCCTGCCATTCTAGTATTAGGGCGGTCCAGCAAGGCCACGCTCACCACTTAGCCTAGGTGCTGGAGCGCCCTCTTCTGCTGCCCAAGGACATGGAAACCTTGGAGAAGATGGGCCAGCCGCAGCTGTTCCTCTCGTTAAAGAGGGGTTTAGCTCTGGTAAGTTCCACCTTGCACTCGTACCTTATATTCACTTGTAAATACTTTAGCATATTTAACCTCCCAACATTTTTGCAGTCCATCCAAGAAGTTTTCGCAGCTGAGAAATTCATGGAGGATTCTCGGAAGCGCGCTGGGATGGAGCAAGAACTAAGGCAAGAGGCAGAAAAATCCTTAAGCCAGGCCCTAGCTGAAAATGGGAAGCTCACATCAAGGTTGGCCGATCTAAAAAGAGAGAGAGATGGTGACAAGGCCAGCCTAAAGACGATGGAGACCCAAGTGGAGGGACAGCGTAAGCTCCTTCGTCAAAAGGATGACGAGCTCGCCCAAGTCCAACAGGCACTCTCTGACTTGGAAAAGGAGCTTACGCGGGCTAAGGAGAAGGCTCGTGCACATAAGCACGCACTGGAGGCTGCGAAGAAGGCCAGTTATCAGGAGGGGGTGATTAGAACGCAAGAGGAGCTGACAGAGGCTTTTGCGGCCTTGTGCCGAGAGTACTGTCAGCAAGTCTGGGGAGAGGCCATGAATGCAGTAGGGGTTCCTCAAGCTTCCGAGCTGAGGAAGCCCGAGAACATCTGGCTTCCCCTAGACATACAGGAAATTGAAGACCCTCTTGTTGCTGCCTCTCCTGCCCTTCCTCCTGTGGTGGAAGAGCTCGTTTCTGCTCCTACAGAACCTGAGGGTTCCCATAAAGAGAAGGACGAGTGCGGTGGTGCCGAGAATGAGTAGATCCAGAGCGTGGAGCCCCTCATTCCTTCAACAGACAAAGGGAAACAAGTCTTGTCCACCTTTGAGCTGGAATTGAAGAGTACTGAGGCTGGCAGCAGCTCCCTTCAAGACCCCCTTCCCTAGTTTAGGGCCTAGTATAGGAATTTTCTGTACTCCCATTCTTTGTATATAATTAATGAAGAAGATTTTTATTTCAACTTTCGTTCATGTTATCTTTGTTTTACTTTATTCTTTTTGTGCTTGCCATGAGAGCTTTCAATAACAGACAGTTTAAAGGGAAAATAGAATAAATAAGTGTAACTCCACCATGCAAACCACTATGACTCCAAAACAGCCATATAACTTAATTTAGACATCAAATAATGTCAAAGTTAGACAACTCCCATGACAGTTAAACCTTTTGTAACCTGACGTATTGCTTTCAGTAGGATGTAAGGTCCGAAGACCATTCCTTACAAAAATTTGTTTAACACTTAAAAATGAAGAACTTGAGATCCAAATTAATGAATGGTGAGATAATGATTTCCACAAAACGGGTGACAGGAATAAGAACAATGATAAAATATTAAGAACAGTGGCAAGGTTTGCGGTCCGAGGACCATACTTAACTAAGTTTCTGTTTGATTCTTAGGAATAGTAACTTCAAATGTTAATTTCCCCAAAGTAGGAGGTCCGAGGACCCGACATAACTAAGGTTCTGTTTAACAAATGATAAGATATCAATTTCCACAAGGTTTGTGGTCCGAGGACTACACTTAACCAAGTTTCTGTTTGATTCTTAGGAATAATAACTTCAAATGTTAATTTCCCCAAAGTAGGAGGTCCGAGAACCCGGCATAACTAAGGTTCTGTTTAACAAATGATAAGATATCAATTTCCACAAGGTTTGTGGTCCGAGGACTACACTTAACCAAGTTTCTGTTTGATTCTTAGGAATAGTAACTTCAAATGTTAATTTCCCCAAAGTAGGAGGTCCGAGGACCCGGCATAACTAAGGTTCTGTTTAACAAATGATAAGATATCAATTTTCACAAGGTTTGTGGTCCGAGGACTACACTTAACCAAGTTTCTGTTTGATTCTTAGGAATAGTAACTTCAAATGTTAATTTCCCCAAAATAGGAGGTCCGAGGACCTGGCATAACTAAGGTTCTGTTTAGCAAATGATAAGATATCAATTTCCACAAGGTTTGTGGTCCGAGGACTACACTTAACCAAGTTTCTGTTTGATTCTTAGGAATAATAACTACAAGCGTCAGAGGTACTCATAACTTTGAAATGTTAACTGACAAAAGCACATTTTATTAATAATAATACCTTCTAAGATTATTTACATTCCATGGGCGTGGTACAATTTTTTCATCTAGGTCAGCTAGCCGATATGACCCTATGCCTGCTACTAAAACAATGCGATAGGGGCCTTCCCAGTTGGGTCCTAGCTTACCCCAAGCTGGGTTCTTAGAAGTGCCTACAACTTTTCTTAGTACAAGATCACCAGGTGCAAGTGGCCTTAGCTTCACGTGGGCATCATATCCCCGTTTTAGCTTCTGTTGATAATAAGTCATTTGGACCATGGTTGCCTCGCGTCGTTCTTCGAGTAAATCAAGACCTTTCTCCAGGAGTCCATTGTTATTCTCCGGGCTAAAAGAGCTCGTCTTTAGGGTGGGAAAACCAGATTCCAGAGGTATCACCGCCTCGGCTCCATAAGCCATAAAGAATGGCGTTTCTCCCGTGGACCGGCGCGATGTGGTCCGATACGTCCACAGAACATGAGGGAGTTCTTCTACCCATCTGCCTTTCGCATCGTCCAACCTTTTCTTAAGCCCACTGACTATGATCTTGTTAACAGCCTCGGCTTGCCCATTTCCCTAAGGATAAGCTGGGGTGGAGTATCTATTTATGATACCCATGTCACCACAATATTGCCTAAAGGCCTTGCTGTCAAATTGAACGCCATTGTCTGAGATAAGTGTGTGTGGTATACCGAATCTAGTGACAATATTTTTTCAGATAAATTTCTTGGAATCAACATCTCTGATATTTGCTAAGGGCTCGGCCTCAACCCATTTAGTGAAATAGTATGTTCCCACAAGAAGCCATCTTTTGTTTCCTGCAGCTCTCGGAAATGGCCCCACTATATCCAATCCCCATTGGGCAAAGGGCCAAGGACTGGAGAGAGGGTTAAGAACCCCACCAGGTTGATGAATATTAGGGGCAAACCTCTGGCATTGATCACATTTTCTGGCATAGTCCTGAGCCTCTCTCTGCATATTGGGCCACCAATAACCCTGAGTCAAAGCTCTATGGGCTAAGGATCTTCCCCCAGTGTGGCTTCCACAAATCCCCTCGTGCAGTTCCTCCAGTAATGCTTCCGTTGATTCAGGGTGCACACACAACAAGTACGGTCCTAAGAAGGATCGTTTGTACAGCTTCTGGTCCTCGGACAACTAGAAACGTGGCGCCTTTCGACGTATCTTTTCTGCTTCAGATTTCTCCTCAGGAAGGATATCATTCTTAAGAAAAGCTATAACCGGGTCGATCCAACTAGGCCCGGGCCTTATCAGATGAACGTGAACTGTGCTGACGACGGTAAGAGTTGGCTCCAACAAATCCTCCACGAGGATAACCCTGGGCAAGTCCTGAGCCGAGGACGTCGCCAACGTAGCCAAAGAATCTGCATGGGTGTTTGCACTCCTAGAAATATGAGCTAAGACGAAGGAGTCAAATTCAGCTTGCTGACACTTGACCTGGGCCAAATATTCCTGCATTCTGGGGTCTCTAGCCTCCATGGTTCCCATGACTTGGCCGACCACTAACTGAGAGTTCGAGAACACATGGATTTCCTTTCCACCCATCCTACGTACCATCTGCATACCTACCAAGACTGCTTCATATTCGGCCTCATTGTTAGTAGCCGAGAATGCCAATCTCAAAGATTTTTCGAAGACAATTCTCTCTGGGGACATTAGAACAAGTCCAACACTAGACCCTCTCTGATTAGCAGCCCCATCCACATACACTTTCCAAATCGAAGGCACTGCAGCCGTGATCACTCCAACTGACTTTCCATCCATGTGTGCTTCTTTTGGAGTTTCTTCTAGCAATGGTTCGATAAACTCTGCCACCAAGTCAGCGAGGACCTGGCCCTTCACCAAGGTGCGAGGCTTGTATTTAACATCAAAGGCTCCCAAAATGGTTCCCCATTTTGCCACCCTGCCAGAGTAATCGGCGCTACGTAACACCGCCTTGAGAGGCAATTGGGTTAGGACCACCACAGTATAAGACTGGAAATAATGAGGAAGTTTGCGCGTGGCGTGAACTACGGCCAGAAGCGCTTTTTCCAAGGGCAGATAGCACACCTCGGCCTCATTCAAAGACTTACTAACGTAGTAGACCGGTCTTTGCACCCCGCTTTCATTCCTTATAAGGACCAGGCTCACCGCGTGGACGGCCACTGCCAAATAAGCGAACAAAACCTCGTCCGCCTCGGGGCGAGACAAGATGGGTGGCCGGGAAAGATACTGCTTAAGCTGCTGGAAAGCTAACACGCAGTCCTCGGTCCATTGAAATCCTTTCCATTTATTCAACAATTGGAAGAAAGGACGGCATCGGTCAACTGACCGAGAGATAAACCTATTCAATGCAGCAATCATTCCGGTCAGTTTTTGGATCTCTTTTGGGTTCCGAGGCGGCTGCAAATCCTGAATATCCTTGACCTGCGCTGGGTTCACCTCTATGCCTCTGTGAGTAATCATGTACCCCAAAAACTTTCCGGACCCCACGCCAAAAGAGCACTTTGAGGCGTTAAGGCGCAGTTTGTACTTTCTTAGCACCTGGAAGGTGTCGGCTAGATCTATGACGTGCGAAGGTATTGTTTTGCTCTTCACCACCATATCATCAACATACACCTCAATAGTCTTCCCTAGTTGCTATTCAAACATTCTGGTCATCATTCTTTGGTAGGTAGCCCCAGCATTCTTCAACCCGAATGGCATGACCTTATAGTGGTAGTTCCCTGTTGGAGTAATGAAAGCAGTCTTCTCTTGATCCTCCAACGCCAATGGAATCTGATGGTAACCCTGGAAAGCATCCAAAAAACTCATTCGAGGATGTCCGATAGTGGCATCCATCAGTTGATCAATACGCGGCATTGGGAACGAGTCCTTGGGACAAGCTTTGTTCAAATCTGTAAAGTCCACACATACTCTCCATGTTCCATTCTTCTTTTTAACAACAACCGTATGCGCCAACCATTCGGGGTAGAAAACTTCCTTAATAGCCCCAGCCCTTTTGAGTTTGAGCACCTCTTCCTTTACAGCCTCAAAATGTTCTTTGGAAGAACGCCGAGGTGGCTGCCTTCTCGGAACAACGGCAGGGTTGACATTCAAACGATGGCAAATGAAGCTCGGATCTACACCTGGAGCTTCATACAGGTCCCACGCAAAAACATCAATATTGTCCTTAAGAAATTCCAACAACTCTATTTTCTCCTGGTGTGGCATACGTATGCCGACTTGGAAGAACCTCCCTGGGTCATCGGCTATTAAAAACTTCTCTAATTCCTCATAATGAGCCTCATCTCCTGTCATCGTTCCAGATGCATCAGGAGCGGCTAACTACTATAAGTCTTTGGTGATCGAAGCCGAAGACTCGGCTTCTGCCTGGTGCAGCACTGCAGCCGATATGCATTGCCTGGCCACCGATTGGCTGCCGAGGATTTCTTCAACACATTCCCCCGAGGGGAACTTAACCTTAACATGCAAGGTAGAGGAGATAGCTCCAAGAGCGTGCAGCCAAGGCCTGGCGAGGATGGCTGTATATGGAGAGTACGCATCAACCACAATGAAATCCACCTCAACCGTTTCTGAGTCGGATTGAACGGGTAAACGGATCTGTCCCTTCGGCACAACGGCTCTCCCTTTGAAGCTTATAAGCGGCGAGTCATAAGGAGTAAGATCTTCCAGCTTCAATCTTAACCCCTTAAATAGATCAGGGTACATGATATCTGCACCGCTGCCCTGATCTATCATCACCCTTCTCACATCATAATTCCCTATCCTAAGCGTAACTACAAGGGCATCGTCATGGGGCTGGATAGTCCCTACCTTATCCTCCTTGGAAAACCCTAAAACGGGCAGATTTAGCTTCAACCTCTTCGGTCTGCAACCCGACTCCTCGGCCTGAGGATGGAAAACTGCCATCACCCTGGTGGGAGCCGAACCGGTCCTGCCAGGTGCAGCAAAAATAACATTAATTGTTCCTAAAGCCGGCCGAGATGAATTATTCCTCTGATTGTTTGAGCCAGATTGACTACCCGGCCCGCTAGGTTGGCACAAGTGTTGCTTCAGTTTTCCTTCACTGACAAGCTGCTCCAAGTGGCTCCAAAGGGTCCGACAATTCTCGGTAGTGTGGCCCACATCCTGATGGTACTGACAAAAGAGGTTCTGATTCCTCTTCGCAGGGTCCCCTAACATCTTACCGGACCATTTGAAGAAGGGTTCCTTACGAACTTTCTCCAGCAACTGATGCACTGGTTCTCGGAACACAGTGCTCACGGCTTAAGGTGTTGCCGAGCCAGACTGCCCAACGTAATCTCTCCTCGGCTTGTTAGTGTGGTACCTGTCCAACCTAAAATCCCTTCTCTCATGCGGGATAACCTTCTCATTTCCCTTTCCTTGCTGTTGGTCTTCCTCCACCCTTTTGTACTCGTCAATACGATCCATGAGACGACGTACGCTGCGGACGGGCTTTTTGGTCAAAGATTTTCTCAAGTCGTGATCAGTAGGAAGACCCACCTTAAAGGTATTGAGCGCCACCTCATCAAAGTCGCCATCTATTTCATTAAACATCTCCCAGTAACGGTCGGGGTATGCTTTCAACGTCTCCCCCTCCCTTATGGTCATGGATAACAGCGAGTCCAATGGCCGAGGTACCCTGCTACACGTAATGAACCGCGAAGAGAATGCTCTAGTAAGCTCCCCAAACGAACCTATAGACCCCGATTTAAGGCCGTTGAACCACCTCATAGCAACAGGTCCCAAGCTAGAGGGGAAAACTTTACACATCAGGGTCTCGTTGTGAGAGTGCACCACCATCCTCTGGCTAAAGTGACTCACGTGCTCCACCGGATCAGTCCGGCCATTGTAGATGGTAAAGGTGGGTTGAGTAAACCTCCTGAGAAGCCTCCCCTTCTCAATCCTCCATGAAAATGGAGATTTGGAGAGTTGGTGCAGCGCCTGACTCATAGCATCGTTCCCTAAGCCCCTGGAAGGATTCTTCTTACGTTTGTGAGCTGGCTGGTCATCCTCCTCACCAGAGGACACTGCACTGGGGGCTGAGCATGATCTTGAGCTGTAGCTACCTCCCCGTTCCTCCTCTGAGGAAGGATTAGATGAGGATGGTGAAGACCTGCGTCTGGCGCGGCGTAACTTTCTATTCAAACGATTAATCTCCGTCTGCATGGCTTTAGCTCCATCCCCCTGGGTGGTGCTGCCCCCACCATGAGTATGGCTAGCCCCGGGGTATTCTGTATGGACGCTTCCCTCACGATCCCTTCGACGCTCAAGACGCTCGAAAAGATCCTCTGGCTGTGATCCCTGTGACTCCGCATGGGGAGAACCCAAGCCTGCCATAGTATCCCCACTCCTCCTAGACTAGACTTCCCACAGACGGCGCCAATTGTAAGTGCACAATTGCACCTGGACCCAAAGACAATCACGGGCTCAGGCCCAATGAGCCTTAAACAATAAAATTTGTAGAGGGTGGGCTTGAAACCTAGGTTAGAAGTACTGGGAGCTTGATAACAGGCTTTTATAAACAAATACAGGTAAATAACGAACAATAATCGCAATGGATCTCCTCGGACTCGAGTCGATGACTACTTCTTCATTATTTCTCTTTCTTCCTTAAAGATTACAATTTCTTAATTTCTTTCTTAGTTCCCGATCCCCTTTCTCTTAGGCCTTTACCCCCCTTTTATACTTCCCTCCCTGATATTTTTTGAACAGTGACTAAAAGTTTCCACCTCACTGTTCAAGGGTCACCTCCCCATTAATGCGGCCAGGGAGGTAGGTGCAGAGCCTTTAATGCGGAGGTGGCAGCCTTTGCTCTTGATATTTTCTTTAATACTAGTGCATCTAGAAGATTCAGGATGTCTCCTTTTAACCATTAGTCTTTCCAGAGTTGTGCCTTGACCTTTATAATGAAATCTTGAGTTCTCTTGGATCTGTCCGAGGTGAAACTCTCCCTCGACTGTATCCTCGGACCCTCGGCGTATGAGCCAACTCATAGAGTTTAATCCTGGAGCAGGTCGGCCCTCCATGTAACAGTCCAAAGGCCCATATGCCCACTTGGGTCCTTTTACTCCCCACAATAATAATAATAATAATAATAATAATAATAATAATAATAATAATAATAATAATAATAATAATAATAGGTAAAGTAGAGAGAAAATCTAATTAAATTTCAAATTGGAATTCAATTAGATTCTAATTTTGCACCATGTGTCTCATTTAATCTAAATTTTAAATTTTGTGCCAAGTGAGTTAATTTAGTGTAAAAATTGAATTTCAATTAGAGTTTAATTTTGTGTTATGTGTCCCATCTAATCTAAATTTTTAAATTTTTGTACCAAATTAGTTAATTTAATGTAGAAAATGATGAGTTCAATATAATAAACCATAAAAAAACATAATCATGTAACTAAAAAAAAAATTAAAATTTATAAATCATCTATATGTATATTAATAGGTAAAACTTAGAGAAAATTGAATTAGAATTTGAAATTATAATCCAATTTTGTGCCATGTGTTTAAATTTATGTGAGAACTACATCAGAATTATCCATTTAAGCATGTGCCATGTGTCTACATAAATTTTTTAATCTTTTTATCAAGTGAGTTAATGAGTGTAGAATACTAAGAATCTAATATTAATGAACTATAAAATTTCAAAAAAACAAAAAAAATCACATTTACTCAATAAGAATCACCACATGTTTCTCAAAAGATTAAAAAAAATCTCCACATAACAAAATTATAAAAATCACTACACGTTCTATCATATTCAAAATTAGAAAAAAAAATTATCATAAGTAGTATTAAATTTGGGTAAGAATTTTAATATGTGCCTAATTATGTTTATTTAAAAAAAATTGACTAATTATCTATATTTTATGATAAAAATTGTGTTTAATTTTAAATGTATCTATATATATATATATGCATGAATGCATGTGGCATGCTTAAAAAAAATTAATTTGATTAATTATTTATATTTTATAATAAAAATTTTGTTTAATTTTAAATACATCTATATGTTTGCATGGAGTTATATACTAGTTAATATAATAATATATAAAGATACCACTTAATTTAAAAGTTTAAACATATGAATTTAGGCAATTAAGTTATATTAACCATCTCCTCAAAAAAGAAAAAAAAGTTATTTTAACCATCTACTCTTTTCTCATTATTATTTTATTTTATATAAAATTTTACTCACACATATAATTATTAATTAATGTAACATAGATATGATTCCCTAATCCCCAAGACTGAATTATCTCTTTTAACCCAACGATCATAAACATGTACTCTCTCTCTTTTTAAATTTTCTAAAAAGGAAGATTTTATTAAAGCAACCCAAGGCAAAACAAACAAAAAAACATGTACTACTTGCGAACCAAAAATACAACTATTCCTGAGAAGGAATCTTTTCATTGGGGGGGGGGGGCCAATGGAACCTTGAAAAACGAGCATGAACAATCTCGTTTTGGGTTTTGCATAAATGAAATCTCGAGCCAAATATTATATACGAAGAATATCTATAAGAAATTAGTATTAATGATGTAAAAAACAAGTTAAAGTTTTAAAAGATATCAGGCGCTAAGAGCTGAACCAATAAAGAATCAATCTCTATTATATCGTCCTCTTATTTATTTTGTTTGGTACTTAGAACTTAGAAGTGACTATTGCGAGAGAGGATCTGAGACACAGAAGTAAAGGCCCTATGCTCTATAGCCTATATTGCTATGCCCCTAGTCCTACTTTGCATGGTTTTTATTTTATAATTTTGGGCGTGTATATATTTAAAAAAGAGGATTTTTCTAAATCAATTTAAGAAAATTGTGATAGAAACACAAAAAAGTGATTAATTTTTTAATTTTTATAAAAATTCCTTAAAATAAATAATTAATACATGCTCTAATAGGATATATTAACCAATTATATATATATATATATATATACACAGTAAGTTTAGTACCAAAAATTTTTTCATAATTTTACTACAATTTTATTACATATATTATATGACGACTTGTGACTGGTGAAAATAGAATAGTAAGTCCATGTAAATTCATAATTTTATCACTTACGAATTATTACGAAAGTTATGATAAAATTGGGAAAAAATTATTACAAAAATTATGATAAAATTGTGAAAAAGTTCGTAACGTTAAATTTAGTAGTATATAAAAGTATAGTTACCAGGAAATATATAGTTTAATGTTAAAAGAGAATCATTTTGGGGCTTGTTTCTCTGGCTCTTTATGCATGCATTATTTGGTCACCCGCATGCCCAATAACTCAACTACCCACTTACAAGAAAGACTCACCCATTACGTAAAAGAAATTAAAATCCCTATCTCCATCTCTTTCTATCTTTGTTTTTTAGCTTCAGAATCTGTATGGCCGTACAAATTCCAAGCTCACGTAAACCAAGCGATAGTTACAATATTGAATATGCACAGACTGCCCAGTAATAACTCAGTAAAGATCCCACAGGCTTGACCGTACAAGTCCCTGTCTACGCGTAAACGCAACAACAACAACACTAGTTACGATAAAACTGTGTCATGTTTTGCAGGTCACAATTTGGTTCTGTTCTAACTCCGTGCACTTCTGCATTTACTGCTCATTTGTGTACTGCCGCGGTGAAAATTATACGAAATTTACCGCTGCCCACCATTGATTGTCAAGTCCCGAGGAGTTTAAGTTAATAGGTAAGAGTTTTGTTAAAATTATGATTAAGTGATTGAATTTATTATTTTTTAATTGTTTAAATTCTTGAAACAGTTGATAGTTTAATAAATTTTACATACGTATATATTTAAATTGAGCTGAATTAAAATTTATATCTTGTTTTAAAAAAATTATATGGGATTTGAATCTGAGTAATTAATACTAAAATGTTTATTTATTTATTATTGTTAATATGATTGTTTTACTTTTACCATTGATGAGTTAAGCCAATTCCATATTTTTACTTTTTTTAGCACATGAGGTAATGGTAGGGCCTCCTTGGATTCTCGAGGAGAAGGGGTATAGTATTTATGTAATAATATTTTTAATTTGTTAAAAAAATATGATTGTTTTATTATAAAAATGATATCAAATGATAGATTCTTATAAAAATGATGTTATCAATTTACAACAAATAAATTATGTAACCATTAACGACAAATTATGAAAAGTGAAATGTCGCATTACTCGGAAAATAAACATTGTCATAGGGGAATGATAAAGGCAATGACTAGAAAATGATATGCAAATATGGTGGAAGGTGGAATTGGAAACAGTATGAAAGCAATGGGAAGACACGAGTCGATAATGCCTCTACCATTTTCATACTCAGCTTTTCTCATGAAATATTCACATTTTACTTATGAGGCTATGTCTACAGGAAGAAGATAGAGTACAATGTGCATGACCAGTAATACCTCTCCCCCCAAATAAAAATCATGTCTGTATTAAAAGATCCTCAAAAGTAAAAGATCCATTACTAGCTAGAACAGTTTCTTTTTTATTTATTTATTTTTTATACCCATCCTCGACTTTATACACACAAGGAAAATCCCACTTGAGTGAAGATATAAACAAAGTAGTGTGTCAACACTCAACAGTCTAAGAACACTGACAGGGATTTGTCACGTGAATTTGCAGATTTGATATCCAAGAAAATCATTTATCAACTTAAACAGACAAAATAACAGATGAAAGAGTAAAAACAAAAGCAAAGTTAGCTAAGCATAGATGGATGGAAGGTTATGATTAGTTTTACTGATAGATTATAGAAATGCAGTGTTTATCTTTTAAACTAGTTGGAATTTAGATGTGGACAGTACATATCTTTTAAACTAATTGAAATGCAGTGTTTATCTTTTAAGAGACTAGTCCTGTTTCCCAAATAGAAATGATTGACTGCTTTTAACTTAAGAGTTCTAAGTTTTCCTTTTCAGGAAAACTTCATATTCTCATTTCTATTAATGAAAATAGAGAAAAGAAGAGAATTAACAAGAAAAATCAAACAAACTTTATCAATTACTCGATTGTTATACCCAAGCTTGTAAGTTGTAACACATGGATCCATATGCTACCATAGAAAGAGTTTTGAGTTTTGCTTTATTTTGTTCCATCTTTTTTCTTTGGTGTAATGAGCAAAATACATTACTATATAGTAAATTTACCGGTTAAATGGCACTTCAACCTTTTCTTCTGACCAGTGGCTTCTAGATAAGATAACATGACAAATTAGCAGTTCCTTACAATTCGCGATGGAACAACTAAGAAGCCACCACTCTATACACGGGAGACAATGATGTTCCCTAGTGTCCTATCATAACAACTACGTAGTTACGTTCTTATTTCTGTTTCGGCTATGCCTATCCAGAATGCATATATAATTGTTGGTTTTATTGGCATTGTGACTATATATGACTGTGATTGAAGGATCGCAAGGTTGGGATTTATCAATATGTAAAGTTAATTGTTCCAGAAGCGCCATGAAATGAACCATAAACATTATTGGTGCAAAAACTTCAACGGAGAAATCAACTACTTACTAATATATATGCCATGCCCCACAACCAATGACAAATTTCGTGTTACATGCATGTACTTCGGCTTTCGTAAATTCCACCAATTGAAATCAATTCATAAGACAAAAAATAAGTTCCAGCTATTGATATGTCTTTATGTAGCGGCTGGTGCGCGACAATAACAAGAGAATAATGTAGGTCGATTATATAGTTCTGTCAACATACTCTAATTAGAATACACTGATGGAAAAACGAAAATTGCAGACAAATTTAACTTTGATCCCCACATATTTGGTCTTTCCATGCATGCCAAAAATTAAAGCTCCATTTGCTGGCTTATCTATATTCTTTATATTTTCCATTACAAGTTTGGCAAAATAGAAAACGCATTGTTAAGCAGGTTTTAAGATAAAAGTTATTGGTGTGTTTAGTTTCTATTAAGGGTGAGTTTGGTTCGGCCTTTTACTTTTGGGCTTTTTGAAAAAGTAGTTATTTGCCTTTACTTTTGGGCTTTTTTAAAAAGTAGTTATTTGGTGCTTCGGAGATGTAACGCAAAAATGCACTTTTTCATGTCTACGGACAGAAAGCATGATTTCAAAATTTTACCAAATGCCCACATGTTTTCAAATTGTCAATGTGATTCTGGCCCAAAAAGCTTTTAACTAAACGGGCACTAAGAAGAATAGGAAACGTTTTGGAGCAGTAATATAAGACTCGCCGCAAATTCCAAACAAAACTCCACTCCTTAGCCATATTACCTGCAATTTCTTCTATGAATGAATGGATGGATTGAAGTTGAGCACTTAACCGGCTCAATTCCAGGACTAAAGGGTGCTACTTTTTCATTTTGTATCTGGCTTTGACGAACGAATCTCGTACTCAGAAAAACTAATAATGGCATTATTAATCTAAAAAAACCATTTTACAATTGTAATTACCAACTAAAGGAGATCTGTAAATATCAATTACCTTTTAATCAATACGTATATCACCTTGAGTTTGATCCTCAAATCTTCACTTTCAAAATGCATGACAGAGAAGGATAAAGCATCACATAGACTGTTTCATACAACTAGTATATAATATCGGCAGAATTGTCAACAAACACATCAACTCAGAAGTCAAAAATTACAGTAACATGAGAGAATTTAACATGACATGAAATTCCTATTATAATACTTATGGGAGTCTCTATAATGGGCATTGCTAATGTTTTAATCAATGGCAATGATGAGAAAACCAACAGATACATACATGAGAAAAACAGGATAGAGTGCAAGGGCTTTTCTCCTAGGGTTGACTGCTGAACTCATGAAAGGGTATGCAGCCCAGGAGCTCCACGCCAATGTCACAGATACCACAATCACTTTCAATATTACATTGTCCTTCAACATGCAGACTATAGCTCCAACATCCAGCGGGAACAAGCAATAACCCAGCAAACTTAGACTTTGGAAGAAGATTATGTGTCCACCCTGAAATAAGGATTGTAAACAAACGACAGCCAGAGTCAACCTCTTACTATGTATGAAGACTAACTTTTTTCTGTCTACTCAATAAAAAATAAAAATAACAGGGCATATGCACACTGTCATATCTCCTAGATTCAATTTATTGACATTTGGGTACTATCATAATCTTTTTGCACACAATCAAAGACTACATTTCAAGAATTTGGATGTCTAACAGGAAGGAAGCAGATAATCTAATACCCAAATCAGAAGTTAACGAGAGAGAAACTTACCAGTAGTAGTACATTCAATGTCAGAATTACAGCACCAGCAGCAAGAAGCGCAAACGCAACAGCAAAAACCTCAGACTGGAAAATATAGAAAAGAATGTTGGTAACAAGCCAAGTATAACATATTAGATTTAACTGAGAAATAAAATGATGAGAGGGATAAATTAAACAAGCATGGCCGCCCCCTATTGGGATGTACTATTAAACCTAAATTGGGAAATGATATCCTAAGGAAAAGGGGAGAAGCACAGCCACAAAAAGGTGAAAGGAAAGGATAAAAGATTGAAAACGAATGAAATATGAAGTACTTCAATTGTAGAGAAAAAATGCCTCTTTATTGGAAAGAAATACATATTTTGTCATTCACTTTCTACATCTCCAAGTTTTTTACTTTTTTTTTAATTTAAAATTTTAAGTGAATTTACACGCACACATGACACACTAAAAGTTGGTTTTGATCCCAATACCTTACCCTCCACCCTTTCCTATGGGGGAGGAGGTGCCTTTTGAGCTAGAGCTCATTAACCACACGTTTAAATTAAGTAAAAATTACTATGGAAAACGTAATCGATGGTAGAGAGTACGAAGATGATTAAATTAATGGCATAATTACAGGCTCCATAATCAAATAAACCAAAAATCTTTCTTCATTGGAAAAAATACAGAAAAGGTGAATTGAATGCAAAAGGCAACTGTGCAATTCAGGCCAAAAGTAATCTTCAATACTTCATTGGCCAGGCTAGAATAGTTGGCAAAAATATGTCTGGCTTTGACCAATGTGTATTGAAAATTTTTTAATACATCTAGGGGGGGAAAGTAGTTATAATAATGAGTTATGTAAAATGCTAGAGATGCAGTTTTTAACAAGAAGTCAACCAATTGGTTAGAACTTTCAAAGTGTAGAGACATTGAAGGGACAATTCGTGCAGAACTGAATCAGGAGAAGAACGGGAAAACACATACATAACTGCAGCATACATGGATGCCTTATTTGTTTGGCTTACAGCAAAAGCATCCTCATCGACCCAGAAGTCCATTAAAAAAATTAGGATAAATTACATTAAATGCCCTGTTGTTTAGAGGTGGTTTCAAATTAAACCCTACACGCTTTCAAAGGTGTTTCAATTCACACCACAAATTCATTAAGCATTAAGCCATTAATGCAAAATGCCTAACAAACTGACATCATGTCATGTGTGGCTTCAACTGAAATAGTGTTCACATATAATAGGGGCGAGTGGAAATAACAACACAAAATTGTTTTGTTAGAAGTATTTTCCTTTAACGATGTCAATATAAATGGGTTTTTGGTTTGATTGGAAATGTTTTAAAAAAAAATACAAGGTTTAATTTGAGACTCTAAGTTCCTGAGATTTAATTTGAAAGAACAATTAAACTAAGAGGGATAAAATATAATTTGCCAAAAGTTAAAAGCATTTTTAGTCCCAAAAATTTGGGAGACATTCAATTTTTTAGTCATTGAAATTCAAAAAGTTAATTTTTTATTTTTTTATAAGTAGTAAGTTTTATTGATGAGAACTGATAAATCAGGTATGCAGGGGGTATGGTAGATGAATAACACATTTAGGTTCTAAGATTACAGAAATTCAAAAATGTTACCATTATATACCTAAAATATTTAAAATGGGACAATTAACTCCTTTCATCTATCTACCATTACTTCTCTTACAGAGGTGGCTAGCAGACAGTGCGGCATTTACCCTCTCTTCTATTTCTTCTCCAGCTGTTAGCCACATCCCCTCTCTCCCTTCCCTTATAAAAAAAATGATAATAATAAAAAAAAAAGTTCTCTCCCTATATTATCTCCATAATCAAAACCCAAACTACCACCCAAAACAATCAATTCCATAACAAAGACAACAACCAACAAGGGAGTAACAATCAGGATAGGGAATCAACATGCAGCAGCAGAAGGAAAAAACACAACAATAAAGCAGTTAGCTGCTTGGCCGAACAAAACAAACCCATGCCAAAGCCATGTACTTGCTAACAACAAAACCCATCCCTCAAGCTCAAGGCTGCCATTACACTAAGCCCCAGGCCGCGAGACCTAGTGCCATTGCCTTTGCTGACCCACATTAGTAAACCTACATGCCAACACAGTGCTGACCATCATTTTCCAATATTTTCCTACTTTAATGTCAGTAATAACACAAGCAACCGTTACGTCTTGAACCCACAATTTCATTGTCCGGTTGCTATGGATCTGTGGGATATGGTTTTGGGTTTATTTGGAGTAAGCTGGGTTATGCCGCAATCCGTTTTGGGGCTCTTAGGGTGTTGGCAAGGCAAGTTTGATCGTCATCGAAATGGTTTTATTTGGTTAATTGTACCCCATGGCTTATTGTGGTGTCTTTGGAGGGAGAGAAATAGTAGGTGTTTTGAGGATATTGAGAGATCCATACCAGACCTCAAGTTATTTTTCTTTAGAACTTTATTGGATTGGTTGGTTGCTAAGCAAAACCAATCATTCCCTTCTTTTTTTGATTTCCTTGGTTCTTGTAATTTTTATACTTGAGTTGTTGACCCCTTGTACACTCCTTGTGTACTAGGGTGCTCCTTTTTTGATATCAATAAAACTTATTACTTATCAAAAAAAAGAAGAAAAAGAAGAACTTACTGGCTAATTTTGTCCTTGTTGATATCTATCTCGTCTCCCAAATGCATTCAATTCTAACTCCTATGTTAGATTAAGTGTCATAAAATACCGATTACCAAGATTGCAAGATGTAAACACAGTACGAAACATTATGAGCACAATTTGAATAATATAATATGAAAGACACTCTCTCTGTCAATCTGACTCAAAAATCTGATGAAGAGTTCGACATATAACAACACGAATTACTAAGTTTATTATAAAACATACTACAAATGTTGAGTACCAAGCAAAGAACTCAATGCCCCAAAGTTGTTTCTAACTTTCCATAGAAAAAAAGAAAAAGAAAATCAATAACAAATATTGCCACACTCAGTCAAAGGATGTTAGGGTTCTAATTCTAAAGTGAAAGAACAGAGGTACCGACCATAATACTCTCTTTTAAAACAAATTTTACATTTACATCGGGTCACTTAAGAAAGAAAACGAGCATCAATCATAAAGTTGAAGAGCAAGCATTGTAGTAATGATTAAATTTTGTCATCTCCTAACAACTCAAACTTTTAGGACAATTGGTAATTTATCAGTATCAAAGCAAGCAAGTGATCCTGAGTTCAAATCCTACTCCGCTCTACCTCCCATTTAAAATATCAAAAATCCGTTCCACACATGAAAAAAAGAGATACTAGAATAACCACTAAATGATCAAATTTGTCATTTCCTAACCGCCTAAGCTCTCGAGACAATCGATAATTTATCAGCGAACAAATAAGCTACAAAGACGAAAAGCAGCATTGAATAGCAATATATACGCGATCTATTGGTAGTTTTATGACTAAATTCATAGCTTAATCGCTAATTTATGAGTGAGTGAATAGGTAAGCTAGATTAGTGAGAAAGAGTAGAGAAAATGAATGAAAACCTTTTTGACGGAGGCAGACCAAGAAAGAGCGAGGCCCAAGAAGACAATGAAGAAGAAAGGACCCCAAAGATCCCAATCACGCAACGCCTTTCCAGGATCCTCTCTGTAAGGATTTGGAAACACCACCAGCTTCAAATTGCTCACGATCCTCGACAGATCCCGCTTCACCGTGTCCCACACGGGCTCGGTGAGCGTGTTCGGGGCGGGTCCGAACCCGGTGGGAGCGACGCGCGAGGAGGAGGGAAGGGGAGGCGGAGGAGGAGGGGCGGAAGGGACAGATGGCACCTTTTGATTGGACGGGGGAAGAGGGGGGAGGTTGGAGGAGATGAAGGGGGAGGGAGAAGGAGAGGTGGAGATTGGGATGGAAGCGCGTGGAGGACTTGGGGGACGCGCCGGGAGGACGGTGGCGGAGCTGGATTGGACGCTGGCGTGGATTAGGTTCTCGATCTCGTCAATGTCCGATTGGGAAGATTGGTGGAGAGGTATGGTGTCGCCGTGTGACATTTTGGCTTGCTTTTTTTTTGGTTTTTTAGAAAATGGGATCTGAGGGAGTGAGGAATGGGTGAAGAGATCTAGTGAAAGAGAATTCGCATTGGTAATTTTTTTGGTACGCGACTCTGTTGCGCTCTCGAGTCTTTGAAACTTCCTACTTCTTTTTTTGTTTTATTATTTTATTTAATTCTGTTGCTGTTAGTTTTAACGTGTTAATCACTTTGAAACGTCGTCGTCAAAGAGTTGACAGGTATTGAAGGCGTAACAAAGAAGTTGGGTCGGGTATCCGGTGAGAATATGGATCCTTCAGTTTAACACTTTGATCTACATCCTTTCAATTGAAATGGAGAGAATTCATTTAAGAGTAAGTCTATTGCTACATTTTTTCCGCAATTTTGCCACAACTTTATTACATGGCGACTTATTAGTGGTGAAATCATAGACCCTCTATTTTATTTCCATCACTTATGAATCGTTATGTAGCAAAATTGTGGCAAAGTTGTGGAAAAGTTTGTTGCACTAAACTTACTCTTTATTTAAACGCCACGATTTAAAGTAGAATAAATAAACTAAACTAGAGTTCATGAGTTAGCAAAACCTAAATGCTCATATTTTTTCCACATTGAATCATGGCCTTTAAATGAACATTGTTTAGAGAATCCAAACATTTCAAATGATAGTCTAGTGATAAATGATATTTTTTATAATGTGCCTCCCCCACCCCCCACTTTTTATTTTATTTTATTTTTAAAATTTTAAGTTGGGTTAATAATGGTGACAAAAATATTAGGTTATGAAATTTTAGGTCAATTGAGGAAAAGTTTGCATTGATTGGAGAATGGATTAGAGCTAATTGGAGATAGACAAAGGTAAGAGAAAAGTATTATGAAAATATCGTAAACAGTATATTCCCATCCAATAAACACAATAACACATCCACAATATTGCAGTGTTGCACACAATTTCATTTTCTATCCATTCAAAAAAAAAAAAAATCATTTTCCATCCAATTGGTAATTAGTAATTATTTTAAAAAAAAGTTAAAACAAAAAAAACATACACACGGCAACGTATCCGAATTCCCAAACGCACCCATTGACAAACCAAAGAAAGAGAAAAAAAAGAAGGTTCCTTCCTCTCCTTTTTTTCGTTTCCCTTCTCTTCTCTCCTTCAACAAAATCCGATCACATAAAAAGAATAAGTTATCCCAATTAAACTTCCAAAATCAAATCCCAATCCCCCAATTTCCAAACCCTACCTTCAAATCCAAGCTTCTTTTGTACAAATCAAAAATGATCCTCTCCCAATTCTAGGGTTTCCGATTTCTTCTTCTTGTTTTTTTTTTTGGTTCATTCTCTTTCATCGATTTCAATCCCAACCTATGCGATTTGCAAAAGGGTCCAAAACATTTACATCAATTTCAAAGAGCAAGCAATACAGTACGTGAAGCAAGCCATACAGGAAGACAATGCCGAAAACTACGCCAAGGCTTTCCCTTTTTACATGAACGCCTTGGAGTATTTCAAGACTCATCTCAAGTGCGAGAAGAACCCTAAGATCAAGGAAGATTCCCTTTTACATCTATTTCAATGTTGTTCCTATGCCAAAGGAGTGTGGTATGGTGGTAGATGGGGTTTTCGAGTCAAAATGATCCGAGCTCAAACTGTAATGGAATTTGTTGAACATATAATTGCATACTGTAATGATCCGAGCTTTATACTTTGGTCATTTTCCCTATTAAATGAACATTGTTTAGAGAATCCAAACATTTCAAGTGATAGTCTAGTGATAAATGATATTTTTTATAATGTGCCTCCCCCACCTTTTTATTTTATTTTATTTTTAAAATTTTAAGTTGGGTTAATAATGGTGACAAAAATATTAGGTTATGATATTTTAGGTCAATTGAGGAAAAGTTTGCATTGATTGGAGAATGGATTAGAGCTAATTGGAGATAGACAAAGGTAAGATAACTACATTAAAAATTCAAAGACAACATTTCCTATTAGGGATGCATGCAACATACCACTCACAATGGATAGGGCCCATCCACTGTGAGAGAGCTCATTGAATATATCTAAAGCAAGTGATAAGTATTATGTCCACAGGTTAGGTTTAAACAAATTTCTATTGCCCCTGCCATCTAACCTGAAGGGTTCCGATTTAATAAGAGCTAACTCCTTGCCTATTGTCAAGGCATGGGTGTTCCACCGGCCAGTAACCTGTGATAAGCAATCAGATCCAGCTGATTTCGTGGGTTTGCTGCAGTGTCGATGAGTAGCAAGTTAACGACATTGTGATCATTGCCATGACCCGCGCAAATACATTTATCATTCACGCAATGAAATAGCTAGAAATTAGATAGTAGTAATTGACCAAATCAGTTATTATATTGTGCCAGAAAACTCCAGCACCAACGTTATACTCAAAATGGGACTTAAAGCTGAGATCCCCGTGAGAGTCACCAAATCTGTCTGAGTATGCACTCTTACATTCTATTGCATTCTCAAAAATTAGACCAAAAAAATGTAAATATCATTGTAATTTTCCTTTTTCCCAAAAATGGGTCCACTTTCCCTAGCACTGCTTCAAAGCACATTTCATCCTTACAGCAAATAATCTTTGCTATTTAAATAAAAGTAGGGTAAAACATACCCTTTTGGAACTTGAGAAGGAAATACGCCACATTGAAAGGTATTAATTTCCAATTGCCGAACATGATTAGTGCAGTACTCAAGGCTTGAGACTAAGGGCAAGACCCAACTTCGGGGCTGCATTACTGGCCTTTGAATCATACTCAGCTGATAAAGTAACCAGTGACTTAGGCCTCCATTCATGCTGGCATAGCATCGCAACTTTCCCATTGTCAGAGAATCTTGTTTTTACCACAGTTAACTGATCAAGTGCATAAGAGCTTCCAATTGCAAAACTGTTTTCATTGGTGTTTAATCTGTGAGACATTTCAGCACCAACTGTTGTCCCATTGACTGGATTCACAAGATGAACATAAGATGCCTTCAGTACCTGTCCTTTGTCCGTCCTGAATAAACAATCACATATTCCAGGTTACAAACAAGACTAACCTTGCATTTGTAATTAAAATATATCCAACCAGAAACTGTTGTTAGGGAAGAAAAGAAACTAGTATGTCAGCAGGAAACAGACAAAACTCAAAAGGACCTTCTAAGATTTATTGAAATTCCATTTATCAAACTTCACTCAGCATCATTTTAGAACATTTAATAAGCTTCTAGAAAAGACGCGGTAAAAAGCTTTAATCTAAGCTGATGAATACTTTGAATTTTATCCACCAAATTAGTCCTTGCTGAAATAAAAAAGTGCACACGTGTGCGTACACGCACATACACATACATCCATTTCCTTTTCTGGCCTTGTGTAGGTTACCTAAAATGCAAGCATGAATCCAGAAAAGGTCCTTGTTGAAACAAATTAGTGCGCACACAACATTTTGACCATCCACCTAGCCATGGGGTCATTTGTAACGTCCTCCCTAAATTATAAACGTTTGCAATAGACACGCTAATTCGAGAATAATTTGCAATGTCCAGTGTCCACCAGACTATCCAAAATCGATGTTAAAATTAACATACAAGTAGGCTAATTGGGTGGACATGCAAATTAATGAAAACCAATATGTAACTTTGACATTAGTGGATCTCAACCCCCAACCAGCCCCCTAATTTGTAATTTTACCACTAAATTTGGATGGTGGGGTGGACATTCTAAATAAACCTCGAATTATGGTGTTGATTGCAAAATTATGCAATTTAGAGTGAAAATTGCAAATTAACTAATAATTTAGCATGAATAGATGCAATTAACCCTAAGAATAAATATACTTTAAAACAAGGAAAGTAAGGTTTGATCTAAACTTACAGTAAAACTGATGCAGAGTAATCTGGCCTGTTCATGCCAATGCCAGCATTGTACTTGATGAAGGTAGCAGAAGCGGTATCAAATCCAACTTCAGCACCCAAACTGAGATCCTTGCTCCCAATTGCAGCTGAAAGCTCCAAAAGAGGAGTTGGGTTCAGGCCAATACTGGAATCAATTGCTGCATGAGGATGAATGTACTGCACATCCAGCTGAGGTACAAAGTAGAGAAAATGTCAGATATTTTCAGGATGCCAGAATGTGACATTTTACCATTAAGAATCAATATTTGAGATTATCCCAAATTAAGAGCTTCCAGAACAATAAAAGCATTGGACGTTCATTACTCTTTTCACAATGTCATCTGTACTTTTAAATCATTTTTGATTGATTTTTCCATAAACTCCTCCAGCATTTCAAATCTTTTTTTGATTGGTAAGTTACACATGCACCCAGTGGAACTTGAACCCACAATCTCAGGATCCACCTGCCTCTTACAAGGGAAGGAGGTACCATTTGAACTAGAGCTCACTGAAAACAACTTTTCAATGTAAAACAATCCCTTATTAACATATCATGGTATATTGGAAAGTGGTTGGTTAGGTAAGTTAAAAAAAAAAAAAAAAAACATATACACTCATGTCCAGTCCTTACATCCACATACACATGCTAGTAATACAGTGACAAATAAGGAAACCCTCTGTTCAACCATTTACCCAATATCATAATTGACTATATGTAACTTCAATGTAGTGCACATTTCAAACACTAGTTAAACTAATTCAGAAGTTTCTCTCCTAACAGGCTCCCACCCCACTGCACCATATTTTATACTTTGTACTTCCCCTCCTTCTAATCACAAATTATGATGAATATGGAGAGTCTGGGGTAGGGCTTCTCATCTTAGACTTCCTGCTAGCATCTCAAACTAGTTATCTAATGATACGTAGACATCATAATGCCTAGATTAGAACCCAAAGATCTGTGATCCATTGACTGATGAAAAACTTGTGACGGTTATATCAGAGTTACCACAAATCACCGCTGCCCTAGCAAATTGTCGTCCAGAATTGCCAATAATGTTTCAACTCATTGATTTTAGCAATCCAAAATCTTCTCACATTTATTCACTTTCTTGCCTTTTTTGCACCCAGTTGGTCTTGAACCCAATACCTTATCCTCACCTTGCACTTACAAGGAAAGAAGGTGTCATTTGAGGTAGAGCTCATTGGCCATATTCTTGCCTTGTTTGCAAGGTACAACAGCAAAAGCAAGAAGAAACCATTATAGATTACAAAGTTTTTGCAAAAAGAGGATACTGTTTATAATTATCTTAACTACAGTCAACCACCTTACAGCATTCTAGCTTCCAATTAAGCACTGTATATAAAATGTAAAATAAGCCTGCCTGACCCAATATATATCATAACCTTATTTTTTATTCTTTATAAACTCAGAGAACCAGCAAATTGGTCTTCCCTAATTCATGAATTTGTGGCAACTAATTCCCTTATTCCTTTATCTGTTCCTTATTTCTTTATAACCATCCATACCATGCCAACCCCAAACAAATGCCCATAAGAATTCTGGTAATGGGGAATTCACTTAGACAACAGCACATAGCCACATGCTGATTTTGGCTCTCTTCCCAAATTAAGAATCTTGGTTGGGCTTGATGACTTCTAAAAAGATTAAAAATTGTTGGGAGCTCGAGCTGGAAAGAACTCAATGGAAACAAACATTTCATGGAAAAAATAGAGAACAAACAACATCCCAAAGATTACCACTTAAAAAAAAAAATCATTATTCTACAATGAGATTATCATCCTTTTTTTCTCCTATATTTTTTGTTCAAAATTTTTACCAATTTCATTTCCGTTAATTGCATCTTACTGACCTTTCCAGACTTATGATCTGGTATCTTGAAGCTAAAGGCAGCTTTGGTGCTTGGCAAGATATCACTCAAGATCACTTTTGTTGACACCTGTTAAAAGGCAAATTTGAAATACTTTAAATCTGTCAAGATCACAAATGCAAATCATGGGGCATGGGTATGGATTACACTATAAACATTACAAGACACACCACAAAAATTTGTTTAAAGGACAGAATCTCCCCACTTACATTAGAATAGGTATCAACTTTCACATCCACTGTAGTCTTCCCACTCTTGTACAAGGTATTTATGTCACCAACAAATATTTGATCCCTCTTCAAACCTGTAGCTGTTAGTCCCTGCCATAAAAAAATTAAGCATATGGGTACATTAGACAACATCATAAGCAAGAGGAAGGAAGATTAAACTTTATTTATTAGCATAAAAACAAATTCTGCATTAAGGGTTTACTGTATACATAGAGCATGCCTTGGATAAAGACCTAAACATCCACCTTGTTCTTAAAAGGGAAGGAGGTGCCATTTGAGCTAGAGCTCATTGGCTTTCGGTATTTCTAATATAGGAAATGGAGGAATATTTCTAATTACATTTTGCCCATTTCCTTCCATACCACCTATTTCAAAGCTGCTTTAGAAAGAAATGCATGTGCAGAATACAGAGGTGCCAGCAATTATGGCCAACATTGTTTGAAGGAGAAAAAAGAAGAAGAAAGGAACATGTAGAGAGAAAAAGAAAAATCACAACGGCAAAGAAATGAAAACATGAGACAAACAGTCAGAAGAGACCAATACTCATAGCAATGAAGGCCGTTGACAAGACAAATACTGATCTGAACTTCATTTTTTTGAAATGAATTTGCTTTACTAGTCAAAACTTAGCAGATAAAAATGCATATACGACTGGAGTACATAAATCCTTTTGGATTGTAAGTAACTAATGCACCAGTGGGTTTTGAAACCATGACCTAACCCTCGTCCACCCATTCATATGGGAGGAAGAACAACTATTTGTGGCAGAGCTCATTGACATACACAAATTCTTCCCTTTGAGGAAACCAGAATCCTGACTTGCATCCTCTAGTCATGTGAGAACTTCCAAATTGAAAAACAATTTATCCAAACATTTCAACACTGCTAAATCATGTTAACAAATGTGCTAATCATAGAAAATTAGAAGATCAATAACAAACATGGTCATGAAAGGTACATGGGGTAGAATTAGAAGATTAATGATCGGGAATCGGAATCGATGGACTCCATGTTTGATACATTGTATTCCAATATACCAATTTGTGAAGGTACTGATCGTACGAGGTGGAGGTTGAATAGCAATGGTAAGTTTGATGTTTGATCATATTATGGAAGCTTTTTGCTTGGAATTTCACCCCTGATGTTTAATGTAGGTAATTTAGAGGGAGAGGAACAAATGCACATTTAATGGGGTGTAGGTTTCAGTTATTGGGCTGAAGTCCTTATTTTTGAGATCATTGTTCAAGTGGTTATGCACTCTTGGAACTAGTTATATGAATTCAATTGTAGATTTTACAGACTCTCTTTAGAATGTAATTCTTTAGGAGTACTTTGACATGAGATATCTCCTCTAAAAAAATTTATTCTTTTTCTTAGTAATTACACATGCTCCCAGGAACCCACGACCTCGCCTTCCACATTGCTATTACAAAGGATGATGATTGCATTTGAACTAGAACTTGTTGCCCATAAGGTATCTCCTCCATATCAATCAAAGTTATTATTATTTTTATATAATTTATCAAAAAGAAAATTCACCTCACAATAAAGAGGAGGAAGAATATGAAGTGAAGAATATGAAGTGAAGAATTTACAGATAGCTCAATATCTAGAGATACAT
Organism: Castanea sativa; assembly: GCF_040712315.1. Classification (NCBI taxonomy): domain Eukaryota; kingdom Viridiplantae; phylum Streptophyta; class Magnoliopsida; order Fagales; family Fagaceae; genus Castanea; species Castanea sativa. Next base: position 85,740,947 of record NC_134013.1, on the reverse strand, counting down.
CAGAAGCTAATTCATACTAGACTTAATTATCCCAACTGTCCCCTCGTTGGCTGTCTTGGATTCATATACCTCTGAAACTGATGAACACAGATCATCATAACTGAACTGTCTGTTACAGAGATTTTGACTTGAGGATTGACACTTAATTAAAAAAATCTCCTGAGATTCATCATTTAATTTTAATTGATTTAATAGAAAACACATTACAAATAATCAATCTTAGCTGATTCCTAAGACCTACATAAAGTCAAAAGCCTATAGCACAATCATTGTATAAAAGAATCAGATATAATAGCAAATTAAAGCAGAGAGTTTCAATTTCCCCAGTAAACCAGTCAAACTGCCCTAAAGAAAAGAAAAATTCTGCAAAACAAAGAATCTAAGAGCAGAAAGTAGGATCAGACACAATACCAGCCCAGACGAGCCCTGCAATGACAGAGCAAACTTGTGATCGAAGTTGTAATCCCTGGTCAAGAGGTCTGCATCAAAGTGAAGATTTAAACACAACCAAAATAATCATGTTACAGCAAAGTTTGAATGCTGAACGTTAAACCATGATAACATCTAACAATTCAAAATCATAATTGCAAAATTAGCAAGGGCTCAGACCTTTTTAGATACATCTAACTATTACACCAGTTTAGCTCAAGTACTGCAGATTTAAATATATCACTTTCCATTTAATTTCTATGCACTCAAAGGACCTTATCCATAGGAAACTCAATGAAATCTAACCCAATGTCAAAACATCCTAAATCTATCAATTATGTAACAATCACCAATCACTCTCCCTCTTATAAGGGCACAATGCATCTGCTAGAATCAAAAACTTCATAGACAAACTCAACTATATTAATCACTTTATTTCAAGAACAGATACATCACATTTGTCAGTAGATCAAATCTACGCAGATTTACTTAGCTGTGACAAGCCAGGTCTTGCTAATCAGAACTTGAGAAATAAAATCATTAGTTGGTGCACTAGATGTCATGCAACTAACAATATACTTGGTAAAAGAATATCTAGAATATGTTGCCAACTTTGTGAATGTTACTTAGTGCTTCCCCAAATTGTTACATCCGACTGTCACCTTTGCTCAAGTGTGCTTGCACTATTTGACTTGGCTAGACTTCTGGTTAACTTGCAGGGCCGTTTTTTATAATAATAAAAAATAAAATAATAATAATAAAAAAAAAACACACACACACGCACGCACGCACGCACGCGCACACACACACAGAAACTGCAACAATTCTGTATTCTACAACCCATGTTATCCAAATATATAGCCCAATATGCAGACAAGAATATAGCATATGTAAACATTTCAAATCAGGGATACCTTTTGCTCTTTTGCCTATATCTGAAAATGATGCTGGACTGGTAGCCATGTTTAACCAGAATAAATGATCTGTACCACAATCTGCCACAAATATGATAAATACCATAAGTTGTAGATTTACACAACATCATTATACCTTGCATGGGGATAGAAATGAGAAAAAAAGACAGGACTCAGTTCATAAGAATGCGTCCACCAGCACATACAGTTATATGTTTTGTGTAAAAATATATGTGAGCACGGTATCCTTAAGTTAAACTCGCCAAGGAAAAACGTCAACCCCAAAGCGAATAGACAGAAAATAACCTAGCTTAACTGTATATGTAACGTATGAAATAGTCCACTATAAAGCAAAGGGGGGAAAAGAAATTCCCAGATGAAACTGTATATGTAACGTTGATTTTTTTCCCCCCAAAATATGCCAATGAGCTATAGCTTAACTAGCACTTCTTTCACCATAACAATTGGTTGGAGAATAAGGTCATGAATTCAAGACCTATTGAGTGCGTGCTTAATACACTACTATAGTACTATGTCACGGGCACGCCTTCATCACAAACATAGCAGAGGATATAAATACATCTACTTGATTTAAAGGAAATGGTACTATGTCCAAGTCAACATTGCCCATGAAAAAAACATTTCATCAACCAATGCTCCAATCTTTCCATACATCTAAAACTTTCACATTTTACACATATAACGAAAAATCAGGGCATCAATGTTTCATTGGCGTAACTCTGCCAACATAAAAGGAGGAGGATTGTGGTAGGTAGGTTGACAGCCAGAGTAAAAAATCTAGTCACTGTATCATGAATGGATCCAATACAGACCCCTAACTAATCTAGTCGAGGATCCATACCCGACTCCGAAAATTTTGGGACTAAGGCTTGGGTACTGTTGTTTGTAATGCTATCATTGTATTTCAAATTTTCAATTGAACTCATTATTGAAAAGAATGTGCACCAATGATTGGCATTTCTAAATAACAACTAAACCTATAAATTTAAGCTCGAGTTTTCTCAGTTAGATTTGAAGCATAGTCTAAACTATAAAAACTCTAATAAAGCCATAACACATTAACAAACTTCTCGCCAAAATCAACAAGCAAATCTCATCAATCTTAAGAAACAAAAAAAGCTGTAGAAGTTGAATAAAAGGACTTACGGAGAAAAGAAGTATCGTAGTCGGAGTTGGAAGAGAATCGATCGCCGACAAAACCCTGATGCGGCGCTCAATTGACCGCTTCAGGAGAGAGAGAGAAGAGAGAGCTGTGAAATTTATACGCAAGGAAAATATAGCAGAGTCTATATGAGCGTGCGTGAGTGTGTGGTGCTCAAGAAAAAAAACACAAAGGTCAAATTTGCTGACTGAAGGTCACAGCAACGTGAGCGGAAGAGTGGGTTTTGATTGGAGATTTGGAATTCGAGGAACGGTGTTGATTGGTCTGTGAGGGTGTTGGGTCACTGTAAACTGAGGTGGAGATTTTGATGATTTTTTTTTTGGGGGGTGAATCTAAAATTACTGGAAAGACAGTGTGGAAAGTTTCAAATGACGTTTGTGTCCTGGAATCGGTGGCTGGAGAAATTTCTTTTCTGGTGTTTTTTATAGCAAGTACTCTGGATTCGCTTGCCGAAGCTTGGCTGGCCAAAACCCATTTTTGTTTAATTGCACGGGGAATTGCCTTTCATATATTTCTCCCACCTACGCAATTATTATTGGGATAAATTGTAATTTTTGTCCTTTAAATTTGGGGGTTTCTTTGTCAAGCTTCTTGGAGCTTTATTGACATCCTTTAATATTTTTAATTAAAATTTTTAGAGATCAAATTTCTTTATTTCTATTGTAACTATTGAATTATATATAAAATTAAAAAAAAAAAAAAGAAGAAGATTTACTTCATTTTGGTCTCTTAATTTTAAAATATTCAATTTTGGTATATGACTAAGGAGAATGTGAGATATTGATTTAAAAAGAATTTTTTTATTAAGAAAAAGGAAAATAGTATTGTGAATTCATGATGCATGCGGAATTGTGCCAAATACTCAAGGTAACTTAGTGCAAACCATACATAATTTTAACATAGTCATCATCTAGATCCCATGATCTGGATAAGATTGATGTGGTTCGTCATTTGATAATGGTTTTATACTTTGGTAAGTATTTTCCTCATGTTTTCACCAAGTGCGTTTCGTTTATTGGTATGCAAATGTGTGCACCATCGACGTTTTGCATAGGTCGGTGCCATTCACATTGGCAGGCGTGGACATAGAGGATGTGTCTCCATCTTTTTAGTGTGCGTTTCGATACAGCTTATTTTGCTGAAAATAGAAAATAATAAAAAAATGTTTTTTGATTACTGTTCATTAATGAATTTATTGTGCATTTGCTTTGATGCACTGTTCATGTCCCATGAATAGTGCACCAGGCGCTGGACTTTAAAAAAAAAAAAAAAACGCAAAAAACGCAAACGTGGGCGCACTGGACATGGACGCAGCTTACCCAAACAAAGCTTTAGAGGGCGTTTGGGTGCTGCGTTTTGCGTCCACGTTTGGACGCAAAATGCGTTTCAGTATTTTTTTTTTTTCGTTTCTGCTGCGGGGGGACAAAACCGCAGTGCGCGCATTGTTTAGGCACTTTTTCATAATTTTTTATTAAAAGTGGGTCCCACGATACTATTTATACATTAAAAAATTATTTTACTACAGTGTTTTTCAATTTTCAGTTTCAGCTGCATCCAAAAGGACCCTTAGTATAACATTGGAATACAATGGGGAATGAAAATCAAGAAACTTGCTCATAGTCATAGACTGTAATAGGCCATCCCAATAACCAAGAGCCCCTCTTATGGACCTTAACAAGGTATCAAGGGCACGCCAAAATGATTACTCCATCACATAAGCGAAGAGATTTGGTAGGGAACTCGCGAACAGGGTTCCAAAGGAGGGTTTTAGTGAAGAAAATGAGGGGAAAGGAGCTTAGAGCACTAGCATTAATGTGCTAAATGCTAAACACCAAAAATCATTTTTATGAGATGTATCAAATGCCAAAATTTGGCATTTTTAAAAGAGAGATAGAGCTCCTTTACTAATTTTTTTTTTTCGTTCTTCTGATAGAACTGAACGCCCTATTTATAGAGAACAAAACGTGTTTGGATTTTTCTTTAAAAAAAAAATTACAATCTACAACAATAAATTAATCCCCCATAATTTGGTAAGGGCAGGCAACAAATTTTATTTCGTGTCAATGTACAATCTGAAAACTTTAATTTTGATCACCCTCGTATACCTTTTGCTGATGTCGTCGCATTTATAATTTTCTGGACAGCCATGTGGGGATGCATTCAATGTAAGGTAACTGGTTTGACATTTTTAAAAGAGAGATAGAGTTCAATACTAAAAAAAAGTTTTCTTTTACAATCTACAACAATAAATTAATCCCCCATAATTTGGTAAAGGCATGCAGCAAATTTTATTTCGTGTTAGTGTACAATTTGAAAACTTTAATTTTTATCACCCTCGTATATCTTTTGCTGATGTTGTTGCATTTATAATTTTCTAGATAGCCATGTGGGGATGCATTCAATGTAAGGTAATTGGTTCGACCTTTTTAAAAGAGAGATAGAGTTCTTTACTAAAAAGAAGTTTTCTTTTCGTTCTTCTGATAGAACTGAACGTCCTATTTATAGAGAACAAAAGGTGTTTGGATTTTTCTTTAAAAAAAATTACAATCTACAACAATAAATTAATCCCCCATAATTTGGTAAGGGCATGCAGCAAATTTTATTTCGTGTCATTGTACAATCTAAAAACTTTAATTTTGATTACCCTCGTATACTTTTTGCTGATGTCGTCGCATTTATAATTTTCTGGACAGCCACGTGGGGATGCATTTAATGTAAGGTAACTTGTTCGACATTTTTAAAAGAGAGATAGAGTTCTTTACTAAAAAGAATTTTTCTTTTCGTTCTTCTGATAGAACTTGTAAGGTTGAATTTATTCAATCATTTTGTTGGCTTTATTCCGTGCCAAATTTGCTTGTAATTCAGCATTTAGAAACTTTGTATTTAGGTAGGAATCATGTAAGGGTAGTGTGTGAGAGAGTGTGAAGAAAAACTCAAGAGTGTGCATTCAAGAAGAGCCTCGCGACTGGCGAGTCGTCAAAGGAGGCACATATGTGAAGCATGTAAGGGGAGCTGAAGGGTCACGCTAGCTGTTGCACTACAAGACAAAACCTCCAGCTGGCAAGGCAGTTAGCTCGCGACTAAAACTCGCGACTCGTTCCAATCGCGAGCTCGAGTCACCAGAATGCCCTGTTTGGCTGTAACTGACTTTTCACATTCCATACACACCTTACTATAAATACCCTTATACCCACGAAATGTAGAGAACTTCGAGAGAGAATTTTGAGAGAGAATTTTGAGAGAGAAACCCTAGAGATAAACAAGATTGACCCATCCACAATCTTCATCCTTTAATTCTCCAAATTCCTCTACTCTTACCCTCTCCATTATTACATTCTTGAGAGGTACATTAGCCAAATCCTTATTTCACCATACTCATATCTGTGAGGAGACATTTTGGTACTTAGGAAGCAATTAAGAAGAGACCAATTCATTTTGGTTGATGCAATGAGCTTATTATTGCAGAATCTGGTAAGCTAGAGAAAACAAGGTTCGACGTAACCCTATTTGAGTAAAAAGCTTGGAGGGCTTAGGTGCACTAAATAGATTAGGCTTGGAGGTTCTTCGGCTATTCATGTATCCCAACTTTATTCTCTAGTTGATTATTGACCGCTTGGAGGGCGGCGGAGAGGTTTTTCACCAAAGACTTCGGTTTCCTCTTAGATAACACATCATTGTGTTGTCTTTGTATTTGCATCTCTCTTCCCTTAATCTTTACCTTTTAATTACTGCTGTGATTGTGATTAATTTTGATTTAGATTGTTTTACCATTTCTGATTTAGCTTATTTTCATATTCCGCATATACATTGTTTGATAATAAGCTTGTGTTGGTAATTTGTAAATTGGAGGTCTAAACGTTCATAGGTGTTTTACACACTTTTTGAACATTCAAAACTGAACACCTTATTTATAGAGAACAAAAAGTGTTTAGATTTTTTTAAAAAAAAAAAAGTATGAACAATGAAACAATAAATAGTGTATAAAAGTACACTTGATAGTTGAAAGCTCCATATTTCTGTTTGTCTTAAATTTGTTATTAAAACTTTAAGGATACTTTATAACTCTTCAAAGAAACTAAAAGACTTTTAACCCCTTAAAACACTTTTCGCAGCCCTACTCAACTGTAAAGATTTAGGCATTTAGGACCCAACCCATCATTTAGGAGTGACAAACGGGCGGGTTGGGTCATAAATGGGTTGGATGTGTAATTACCCATTTATTTATTTATGAGCCGTTTATATATAAATTAATTATCCATTACTAACCCAACCCATTTAATTAGTAACCCATCCATCTAACCCAATATGATCTAAATACCTTTAAAACTACTTGAATACCCTCTTGACCTCCAAAATTACCAATATACCATTGGATATCCAAAATTATCCCTAAAACTTCTAAAATGAGCAAAATACACATGAAACCTCTAAAATAACCAAAATACCCCGATATCTCTAAAATTACTAAATATGCTCAAAAACTACTAAACTGACCTAAATATCCCCAAAAGCTCTAAAATGACCAAAATGCCCCCGATATCTCAAAAGTCACCAAATATGCTTAAAAACCACTAAAATGACCAAAATACCTCCAAAATATTTAAAATGAGCAAAATACCCCCAAAACCCAAGAAATGACCAAAGTACCCCCAAAATCCAAAAAAAAGGACCAAAATACCCCAAAACTCAAAAAATGACCAAAATGCCCCCAAAACCCAAAAAATGACCAAAATATCCCTTAAAACCAAATAAATGACCAAAATACTCCCGAAATCCAAAAAATGACCAAAATATCCCCGAAACCTAAAATGACCAAAATACCCCCAAAACCCAAAAAATTACCAAAATACCCCCTAAAACTCACAAAATGACCAAAATATCCCCGAAACCTAAAAAATTACCGAAATACCCCAAAACCTAAAAATTACCAAAATACTTCTAAACCCTAGAAATTTATCGAAATAACCAAAAAATCTAAAAATTATTGTAATAGCCCTAAAACCTAAAAGATGACAGAAATGCCCTCATAACCTAAAAAATGACTGAAATATTTTTAGAATCTAAAAAATGATCAAAATAACCCTAAAACCTAAAAAATTACCAAAATTCCCTCGAAACCTAAAAAATTACCGAAATTCCCTCGAAACCTATAAAATGACTGAAATACTCTTAGATCCTTTAATTTGTCGAAAATATTCTTGAAACATCCAAAATACCCTAAACCTCTATTTTGGTAATTTTAGATGTTTTAGGTGTGTTTTGGTCATCTTACATGTTTAGGGGTATTTTGGTCATAATTTAGGTTTCAGGGGTTTTTATCGATAATTTTTTTTAGGTTTTGGGGTTATTATGGTCATTTTGTAGGTTTTGAGGTATTTTGATCATTTTTTAGGTTTCAAGGTATTTTGGTAATTTTTTTTAGGTTTTAGGGGTATTTTAGTCATTTTTAGATTTCAGAGATATTTCGGTCATTTTTTAAATTTAGGGGTATTTTGGTAATTTTATGGTTTCAGAGGTATTTCAGTCATTTTTTAGGTTATGGAGGTAATTTGGTAATTTTTACAGGTTTCAGAGGTATTTTAGTCATTTTATAGGTTTCAGATGTATTTTGGTCATTTTTTAGGTTTGAAGGGTATTTTTGGTAATTTTAAGGTTTCAGAGGTATTTCGGTTATTTTTAAGGTTTAGGGGGATATTTTGGTCATTTTTTGGGTTTTGGGGAAATTTTGGACATTTTAGAGTTTTGGGCGGTGTTTTGTTCATTTTAGAGGTATTTTGGTCATTTTTTGGGTTTTGGGAGGGGGTATTTTGGTCATTTTTAGGTTTTGGTGTATTTTGATCATTTTTTTTGGGGTTTGGGGGTATTTTGGTCATTTTTTGAGTTTTGGGGGTATTTTGGTAATTTTTAGGCTTCGGGGGGTATTTTGGTCATTTTTTGGGTTTTAGGGGGTATTTTGGTCATTTTCTAGAAATTTAGATTTTATTTTGTTTATTTAAATTTTAGATGGGCTTTAGTGGGTTTATCCATTGAGACCCATATAATTAAATAACCTAATGGGTCTATACCTATTTAACCCAAATATTCAAATTGGTTGGGTTAAGACTTATCCAAATTAGGTGGGTAATGGATGGGTTCATGGATATGGGTAAAAATTGCCACCCCTATGCCAAATAAATTTGGTATTTGCTACAATATTGTTCTAATAATAAGATGGTACGGTTATATGTGCTAAACATATTTTGGTATTTTTATTCAATTTTCTCTCTCCAACATCACATCCCCACGTCCTCTCTCTTTCTCTCTCTCTTATTTTTTATCCAATTTCTCTCCCACACACATCCCCTTGTCATTCCTCTCCCTCTCTCTTCATCCGGTAGGGCCACATGATAAAATATATATTTTTTGTTAAATTTTTAATATAGATGAGGTTTGTTTTAGATTATTTTAATGTGTTGTAGTCTTAAAATAAAAAAATATGATGTAGGGTATATTGCAAAGTGATGAGTTAAAATAAATAAAGTAACTTTTTGATATGTCAAAATAGCATTTTTTATAACATTTAATGCTAACTTGAAGGTTGTTTGTTAGTACCAAAGGAAAATAATGGGAGCATTTATAGATGGGTGAGTGAGGCTTAGCTTGTGATGCTCACATGTCAACTTGTGAACATCACAAGCCAAAAAATCCCACTCTTTTTGTAGCACTTTTTAATTTTTCCTCAGACTTTGAGAAAGCTTGTTGGTGGCACATTTGGACATTTGCTTTGTAAAATTCAGATTCTTTGGAAATATTATGAAATAACCTTTCAAATGATACTAAGTTTGCGCCAATCAAACTTTCGGAGTAAATTTTATGGCCTCGAAAAGTTAGGGACCTTGCAAAATTTTTTTGATATATTTGCGTTTAAAGCTTTCATGGTACAACTTTAAGAGCGAGAAAGTGAATGTATTTTAAGAAGGTGGGTGCCTTTTTGGACTATCACAATGTCAATTAATCAGGATTCACAAGCAAAGTTGGTCCCTTAAATAGCTTTGCGTAGCTTCCATTATGGGTGCCATTTTGTGCTCGATTTTTCTCAACCTCAAGTACCAAGAGACATTTTGCTAAAAGTGTCAACCTCTTATATCAACTATGCAGGGATCAAGAGCTTTGGGTGCATCCCAATTGGTTTAATTTAGCACTTTAATATTACTAGGGGCCACTCTGGATGCCTTAAAGTTCAAGATTTAAGGTATAGAAATTGTCAAATCACTAAAATCATGTATGAAAATCCAAGATGCATGTGCTTCTTCTCTCATTTGTTGGTTTCGGTATTCGCAGAATTTACTCCTGCATAAGTATGGAGACACATTCTTATAAATAAAAAATATATATATATATATATATATGTGTGTGTGTGTGTGTGTGTGTGTGTGTGTGTGTGTGTGTGTGTGGAGACATGCTGCTCATATAATATTTTTCCCCGTTAAACATGGTCAACAGTTGGCGAAAGTCATAAATAATGATGAAATGCCGAAAATTAATCATGGAGTATTACTAACTCATCCTAGTCCCCCAGCATTGGATTAAGCAAAATCTCAATAGAACCATATGGTTTCTTATTACAAGACCTCAAGATGTATCTTTTTTTTATAACAACCTCAAGATGTATCTTCAAATGTTCACATTTGGAACCCTTAATCGCTAAAATCTAAAGGGTAAAACAAAAACTATAAATCCCAAAATTAGATTGTATCAATTAAATTGTCCAAATAAAATAATTAACAAATAAAAATAAAAATTGTGAGGTATTACCTAATTAAGGTATATGATACAATTTAGATGGTTTCAAATTATCAGTGACATTGAAATACTTCAATGTCTGAATCCACTTCTCTTGCGTCTTCAACAAATGAACTCCAATCGTGTCTGGCCAAAGCTCATGTGTACATGTCGTGGGCGGCTCGGGAAAATTGTACATAGACCACTTAGCATTGTATCTATTCTTAGCACGATGCCCATCTCGAATCCAATCGCCAAAAACCTTATCTTCAGGCCCTTCCAAGTGATTCTTCGGAATATCAGAATCCCTAATCCACTCCACTATATCCCAAGAAATCATATAACCCATTCCAGACATGTAATGCACAAAAGGGTCCATGCTACGACAAGGAATAACATAACCGTAGTACAAGTCTTCTCTAGGCAATGGCCTCAAAGACTCTACCAAGCTATTTAACCTAAAGTAAGTATCATCATCGGTTTTCATGACATAATGGTATGGAGGGTAAGGACTATTTGTATCATTTAGCATTTCTGGCAAGCTTGAAAAGTATGTATAAGTCTTACCCTTGTTCATGTTCTCTTTGCAGTTGAGGATTATGATATCATCATAACGCATTATCTCTAGTGCAACAAGTACCTTTTGGTCTTCCTTTGTTAGGTTGCAAAAGACAAACTTCACGTCAACTTTGGCACCCAATGGAGACTGTGTTCCATAGATGAGGCGGAGGAAGTGGCGGCGTTGGTATTGATCAGGAAGTGTTAGAATGCCGATGAGTATTCGGATTTCATCCGAGGAAGAAGAAGAAGAAGAATTTGAAGCTACAATATTGTTTTCTAATGATGAATTGTGTGAGGTCACGTTGGCTAGAGCACACTGACCAAACTTCAAGAAGCTATCAAATCGGACTTCATTGATGGAAGCTAAGACACAAAGGAACATGATGAAGAAGAAAGAAGAGATTATGAAACGATGTCGCCCTTGTAGCCTTGCAATCTTCATCATTATTTGGTTCTTGAAGTTGAACCCTCTAGAGTTTATATGGATCTGAATTTGGGTTGTGCTTTGCGAGAGGGTTTTGAAATCCATGTGTTATTCATAATAAAGTCCCAAACTTTCTTAAATGTAACGCATTAGTTGTGAATTTCGTGGTATTGGGGCTACCATTTTTTGACTTTTCCTCTTGCAAGAAACGTGAGGGTGGAAAAAGAAAAGGGAGTGAACGAATTTACCATGGTGTCCTTTTTCTTTTTGAGAAAAGTTTATATGTAGCGTATATATTAATGCAAATATTCTAAATGTATAAAATAATACAACAAGAATAGGTTAAATTAGGGTTCAAGTGATAATCGAATAATAATTGTATTCTTTGTGATATTTTATAATATATTATTGTTTGAAGTTGGAATCCAACTGCATAATTTTGATAGGATTTCACTAATAGTGCTAAAATCAAATTATTGTCGAAGTTGTATTCAACTAGTTCCCTAAATTTGGAATACAAATTTTTTGTTTCATGTTATGCTCCACAATTTACAATTTGTCATGTATTCATATGAATTTTCTCATAAAATAACAAAACTTTAAAATGAAAAAAAAAAAATAAATCAAACGCATAGCATACTATGATTGGTGAAGAATAAGTGAAAATTAAATTATAAATATTTTATCTTACTTTTTGTATAATTGCAAAAGCACTAATATAATTTCTTGTACCACCTAGTTTATTTTTTAATTTAAGGAGTTTTCGGTCTTTTTAATAGCTTCTTCTTTTCCTTAATAAAGGGCAGTAATTAAGCAAATTTCATAATCAATGTTGAAAGTTAGGGAGACGCCGAGACGGTAGTGGAGCTGAGCCTAATGTTAGCTACACTACACCTCTTGAAGTCAAGCTTTGCACATTGCCAAAACCCAAATAGTGAATTTGGTCAACTTTTTGTAATTAGGTACCTTTGCATGAACATGTTGTGCTTCAAGTTCTTCAGCTTACTTGCTGCTCACCATACTTGAACATAAAGCAATGCCTTTGACCCAGGAAAAAAATGCTTTCTAATAATCCAAAGAAAAATCATAGTGATCTAAGTAAATGTTAGTACTTTTACCTCCATAATTGGGTTGTAACATGTGCTAAAGGAAGAACATCAATCAATTTTTCTTTGTTCTTCTTCTTTTCTTCATGGGTTGAAAAAGAAAAAGAAAATGGTTTATTGCTTTTAAATTCTACTATATATTGCTTTAAAAAAATTCATGTAATTGCAACTTATTGATTTCCTCCATTTATCATTATTTCAGCACCGTGCCAACTAAAAAGTCATTGAGATATTTGAAGGATAACTCTCATATTATTAGAAAATAAAATGAACTAAAAGTGTTTTGTTTTCAGACTTGCTGCTTTAAGAAACGAGTTTCCCATACTTTACTTAAAAGATGGTGATGATGCAGATGCAAAGACATTCCGTGCTTTTAAAGGATTGGCTTTGGTACTTCCATTGGTTCTGCAGCGTCGCAAATTCACCGTATGTTTCTACATTTGTTATGAAACAAACTAATTGGTTTTGGCACGTCCAAAGTATTGCAGTATTGCGATTTCACCGGATGTTTCCACATTTGCATGACAGAGATTGAAGGGACGGGAAATAGTGATGCAAACAGCCCTTATTACTTGTGAAAAGTATTGTGAAAGTTGTTATATCTCAGGACTCGTTGATGAAAAATACCTGTGAGAAGTAATAGATCGCACAGTTTCCTCACAAATGTGGGGTGACTTGCTTCGAATATTCCACATGATCACCATTCCTTAATCATGCTTATTTCTAATGTCTCTCTTTTTTTCTTTATTGAACGAACTCTTCTTTATAACAAGTGCAAAGGAGTAGAAAATTGAAACCCTTTGAACATTAGCAAAATGACCGCAACACATACAGAGGCTTGCAAAAACAAAACTAGCTATTTGAATGAATTTTCTGCATCTACAGTTTTTGCATTAGACTTGCAACATATGTAAATTTATTCAAATGAAATTTTTACTAGTTTTTCCAATCCAAATATATTTGATATTATGTGCACTTTAGCCTGATTTTAACAGAACATAATGAAACTGCTCCCCATCCAGATTTGTTTCTCTAACATTTTATGATAACAAAAAAAGAAAAAAAGAAAAAAAGAAAAATGTGACAATAATTGCTCCAAAATCTCCATGCGAGCACCAGTCATTAGTCATGCTCTCTCTCTCTCAGACACACACACACATACTGCAGGCTACTTGTTGCATGGGGCAGCTTCTTCTTTGATGATGACCATACCAGTTGGTGGCAACTCATACCACTTAATGTCCATCATTTTACTCAACCAAATTAAAGTTAATCAAACATATTCTGCATCTATAATTTCAGATACTGATTCAAATTTCAGAGACCTGTTAGCAAACTCTACCTCAACAAATTTAACACTCCTACACAACTTATAATCCAATTTGTACCTCAAGTTTTGATCATATAGAATTGAAACTGTCTGAAAATCACCCTGGTTCTTCAAAAGCACCATAAGAGAGAGTCTTCAATCATAGTCCACATCAACCCCTCTCTGCTTTAAGAATTCTTTGGCCTCCGCAATGTCCTGTGCAAAAGAATTGAAAATAGATTCCACTTAATATATTACAGAGATATAGTAGAAGAGAATTAAGGGTAGGTAACAGAGAGCGCACAAAGCAAAAGGAAAAAACTCCTGCCAGGGGCAAAAATGCTAAGTTGTGCATATTGGATAATTATAAGAATTATGAATTCTAATGTTCAAATATTACAATTATAAGAACATTGTTATGGACCAAGAAACTAAGACTACACAAATTACACGTGGCATTTGAGATATATTACTAACCAACACAAACTAAGACTACCCAATCACCAAATACATGTAGCATTAGAGATATATTGCTAAGCAGCACTTTTATCAAGTCTTGATCTGGAAAAGCATTAGGCTTAAACTCAAAATGCTCTGGAAGCACTTTGATTACCAATACTCTAAAAACTATCACTTAATCGCTTTATCCTTGGAGCTTGGAACAGTCTGACCAAAAATCTTAACAATGCTACAGATTCACAGTTTAAGTAATGCAAAATCCTGAGCTTGACACGCTTATGTTTCATAACACAGTGATCCAACAAGCTTTAGAGTCACATATAAGTCAGTAAGTCAGTTTGGTATCAGGGAAATACAACAGAAAAAAGACCAGGGCAATTGAGCTGCTTCACTGCAAAGAGAAAGAAGAAACTCAATTTTGATAGCTTTGTTCAAATTGACTAAGATAGCTATTTTTCTTTAAAAAGGGTAAGTTACACAATGGCTCTACCAGTTGTAACAGACATTGTTGAAAATAATTTTTTGAGTTTGCATATTATTAAATATTGACCTCACAACTAAATGGAATATCAATGGATTAATGATCATTTGGTCTCACATATTGAGAAATATACACACATACATATAAGTATATGTATACCCTCACAATAGTTTTAAAATATGAAAAAATCTCGAGGGTAACTGAGTAAATTGACATTAGGCATAGGAAAAATAGATTGCAGTTTCTATTTTCATTATATTTTACTTTTACATGATAAATAAATTATAATTTAATTAATAATTAATTATTTTACTACTTCTATAGACTATATATATATATATATATATATATTTTTTTTTTTTTTTTGAATCAGTTATATATTTAACGTTATTTTTTTTTTCTTGTCCCACCAAACTAAGATCCTGGCTCCATTAGTAACCTCGTCTTCTACCTTGCTCCTACAAGAGAAGGTGTCATTTCATTTGAGCTGCAGCTCAATGACCAAATTGACGAATCAGTTATATATTTAAAGTTTTTTTTTTTTCTTGTCCCACCAAACTAAGATCCTGGCTCCATTAGTAACCTCATCTTCTACCTTGCTCCTACAAGAGAAGGTGTCATTTCGTTTGAGCTGCAGCTCAATGACCAAAATGACGAATCAGTTATATATTTAACGTTTTTTTTTTAAATCTTTTCCCACCAAACTAAGATCCTGGCTCCATTAGTAACCTCATCTTCTACCTTGCTCTTACAAGAGAAGGTGTCATTTCATTTGAGCTGCAGCTCAATGACCAAATTGACTAAGATGACTTGCAAGCTGTATCAAACAAGCTTCAGAATAGTAAATAGAAAAGAAAAATAAGCTTCAGAATAACACAAGTGAAGTTGGATGAATCACACATTGAACTGCACACAAAAATTAACAATAGAAATGGAATGCTGATGAGGATTGTACCTACAGTATATTGTGAATATGTAAACAGACGAGATCTTGACACTACATAATATTCCATAGCCAGGTTAAATTAGATCAGATTGTTTGTTCTTCACAAAACTAGAAATGAACAATTTGAAGACATTTAAGATTTTAACGCAGATTACTTATAAAAAAAATGATTCTAATGCAAATCTTCCACAGTTCTGCCATTTAAGCTAGCTCGACACACGTGCAGTGCATATACATAAATATAAATTTTCTGAGACAATCAAAGACAAAACAGACAGAAAATTACAAGAGAGAGAGAGAGAGAGAAATGTAGTTGCAGGAAGGGAAGAGAAAAAAGAGTGCTGGAAGTGAAGAGGTGTAGTAGAAAAGTGGTTACCATAATTTATTTATTTATTTTTATAATGAAAAAACCATAATTGATTAAGTAAATTAAAGAAATCATCATTGAAAATAATGTAAGGGTGTTGTCATCTGCCAAATAAAAGCTTAACTTCAAACTATAGGAGTTGGGGGGGGGGGGGGGAGAGAGTTGATATATTCTTGTGATTATATCCTTCAGACAGATACTTTGGCCTTTTGAATTATTCATATGAAATCAGTACCCACACTTCAGAGCATCATTTGCTTAACCATTCCAAAGAAAAGAACATGGTGTGGAAAGCAAATAACTTGAATTTTTGGGTCTAGATTAATCACAGAACTGGAATATGGAGCAATGCATATTCAAATACACCAAGGCTGGTGATCTCATTTCACAAGGACAGTGCTATTGATGATCCACCTTCATTTTCCCATGTTCTTTAGGAGCTTAATACATCCATTAGAGTGGACAGTATGGATCAAAAAAGTTGAGTACATAAGGTATAGTCCTACCCTTTCAACAATTGCAACCACAGAGAAATTAGGGAGAAGACATCTTAGATTTATTTCTCCAACAGTCCGGACAATCTAACTGAAATTGGAAATCCAATTTATCATTTTTTTAAATGACGGAACCTCACCAAGGGCCCTTTGGACCCACCCGTGGAGTAAACCATGGATACACAACCCCACCCACCAAAACCATGTATATTTGAAATCCAATTTATCAAAGATATTTCAGATAATATGCCCGAAGAAAGGTGGAAATCATCTAACCACATAGATGACCATTAACATGTACTATTTCCCACGACTTCCATTAACATGAGGCAATCATTACCTTCACGGGAGGTTTTCTTCCTTGCACAAACATAATTGATTGGCATAATTTAATAATATTGATAAGTCGAACTATGTACTAGGGAAAAGGATTGAGAACCTGTTGCAGCAACCCTGCTTCCTGAGGACATGTTGGAAAGTGCATCAAACCAACCCCAACCATCAAAAGGCCATAACATCCGAGTGACACAACAAAATATACTGGCAACTGGAGAGTAACAAGAGGAGACATTTAATCAAAACTAAAAAGAAAAGGTGAAAACTACTATATTCCTTCAACCACAGCACAGATATTAAAGGATGATTTTCTCACCAACCAAGCATAAGAGCGTGGGATCACTGTCTCAAGAAGACCGATCCAAAAGGCAGATACTGCCACCAGCAATGCTAAGAGCTTTACAATGTGCTTCATATGGATGTTTCAATGAGATGATGCTTCTTAATTCCGCCCTACACGAAACAATACCATAAGGTAAATGGAAAAAATTAAAATTAAAATAATGTCTACTTTCATGATTTCTTTTTTTTGATAGGTAATAATACTTCTATTGAATAAAATGAACATCTTGTTCATGATGATGAACACTCTGGACGTGAAAAAAATACAAAAAGCTCAAGAGCTAAAGCTAACAGATTGTAGGAAAGCAGAAATTGAAATACATTGTGTAAAACCCTGAATACAACTTCCATTATTTCTGAGAAACAAGGTGAATATATGTGTTAATTTTGGTAGCTATATCAGATTAAGTTACATGATTATCAACAAAAAAAAAAAATCAGCTTAAGTTACATTTATGGGTAACCCAAAGTACCCAGTGTCTAGGACACCAGCTATATCATGGTGAGCAGTAGCAGTTCTCTGTGCCAAGAGCCTTGTAGCTAAATTGGTTGGCACCTCTAGGTGTCTAGGGTTCAAATCCCCCCCTCCCCATTGTAACTATTGAGTAGTAGCAGGTCCATGTATTAAATTATGTCACACAGATTAAACCACTCCATTGTCTCTTATTAGCATCCAAAGTTACAATCCACCATTCAGAATATGGCTAATAGAGAAAATGAAATTCTTAATCCAAATAAATGGCAAAGGAATTCTTTAAGGATTTCAGCTGATAATGTTGGCTCAATTTTTTCGTATTTATAGAAATTATGGAACGTAACAAGTCACTTTGCATGGGGTATTCTATTATGCAAATATATATGATAAGAATAAACTGTACAAATCGTAATATCTCTACTTAAATGAATAGATAATTGTGATTGTTCAAAATAAATATAAATTAAAACACATATTAGTTTCTGATTGGTAAATAAAATTTACACACCACTCCCACAGTTTGAAAATGTGACCTAGCCCTCCATGCCTCAGCAAACTATTTATGGGGGGAGGAGACCCAATTTGGCCCAAGGACCATTTGTAGGCACAATAAATCAGATGATGCAACATAAATTATTAAGATATTGAAAAACTTATATTAGGATTATTATTTCTTGGTAAGAAATTATATACCATGAAATTAAATACATTGCAAAAGGCTTTTAATGTGGTTAGGATTAGGTAGACACCTTCTAAATAATAAAAAGGGAAACATGCATTTGTGGAGAATATGAAAAGTCAATGATACATCTCATAATTCATGCCAAATGTCGTGATATTGTGATTACAAAGATACGAAATGTAAAATTTCATGGCTTTTGAAGTCATGGGCATGTGTTTGTCCTGTTTGCAGATGCATTTCAAGAGATCGTTTAGACCATTGTGAATTAGCTCTAGCTCAAACGGCACCTCCCCACCCCCCCAAAAAAAAAGAAAAGAAAGGGTGGACGGTAAGATCACGGGTTCACAACCTACTGGATGCATCAGTTGAAATCAGAACTGAACCAACCAGAGGGTCTTGTGCACCGGACAAGGAAAGAACCATCATTAAACTTCCAAACCAACAAACAACCCACCCAGCAAACCACATTATCTCATATGTTGCTCGATCCAACACATGATGACAGGAAAACATTTCTATTTTAATACAAAGATGCAAATTAACTTTGATTCTTGAGTCGGGTTGGTTTACTTCAGCCCAAATCCAAGCTAACCTTGGTGAACTTCTTAACCAGTCTAACCAATCCAATATAACCCAATGTTCAAATCATGTCAAGCTCAAGGTTTATAGTTCTTTGACCGGAAAACAAAGTGAATGCATCCTACAAGATTTGACAACTCAAGCTGTTGGTTGTACTCATATTGAGTTTGAGAGCATAACTTAAAGCTTATCAGAGAGCTCATGAATGTTGTTTATACACTTAACCCCGAATTATGACAACACTAATCTATGGAAATTAAAAGAAAGTGAATTCATAAAATTTATTCTGTGGGTATTCGAAGAATGGTAAATTGGGTCAAATTTTTAGCATTGGGCTTTGGTTGAGTAAAGCTTTTGGTTCTCCTAATGACAAAGCAATGAAATGTATCTCCTTTGTCTACGTTTTCCCAGAAACCAAATAGCCTACACGAAACAAACGCTTTGAATTACAGCAACGTTCCATAAATCTTTACCCGTGTGATCAGTCAAAGTCATCAATTTCTAAATAGAACAGTAATACGCAGAGAGAGAGAGAGAGAGAGAAATGGGTTGAAATAAATATAAAATTAATGAAGAAGAAGAAGAGAAGAGAGTCTGTCTTACCTATGGCTATGGCTATGGGGTGGTGGACGAGGACCAATCTGTGTGCTGACCCTTGATGTTCCCTTCACTCAGGGATTCCGGATTTGTTTTTTCTTGTGATCTGCCGGAATTTATTTTCAACCTTTTCTTCTTTTTCCCGTATTGCACAAAAAGCACTTCTTTTTTTTTTTTTTTTTTTTTTTCAGGTTTGTATTTTTTTTTTTTGGTTTAAAAACAAAAACAAAAGTCAACTAATTATGTTTGGTAACAATTTTTATTTTCTATTTTCAAAAACTTGTTTTTGGGAATATAAAGAAAAATAATTTTCTTGTATTTTTTAAATAAAAAACATGATTAGTTAGTTGAAATTATAAAAAAATAGTTTTTGAAGAAAAAATAGAAAATAGTAAAATATGTTGTTACTAGGATTTGAACTTTAATGCTAACTCATTAAATAAGACAGATTTATTAAATTAAATGCGTATTTTCATTGACTTTTGAAAATTAAAAATCAAAAACAACTTTTTGCATGTTTTCAGTTTTCTTCACAAATTGAGTTTTAAGAACACTTTTTATTTTCTATTCATTTTGGGTTGCCAAACAAGTTTTTTAGTTTCAAAAATAGAAAATTGTTTTTGAAAACAGAAAATAAGGGGGAAAAAAAAACAGTTACCAAACATAGGTTGTGGGTTGCATTTGTTTTGACATAAAACATTTTCTTAAGTCCGAGCTTAGCTGAAAATATTTTTGGGAAAACAATTTATTTTATGGTATTGATTCTATATTTGGAAAATATTTTATGAATAAAGTTTGGCAATAAACTTGGGCTAAAACTTCCACTATAGTTTAACATGTTATGATATGTTTTGGGTTATTGGGTATAATTTATTGTTGTGTGTCTTTCAATTCCAATACTCATAAAAATTGAAAGTATTAATTGTTTAATTCATGTATTTATAAGCAAAAATATACGTGTATATAATAGCTTGGTGATGACTTCAAGCTTAGTTTGTTTTCAAAATAAAATTAAATAACCTAATCCTGAACTTTAAAAACTCAACTTCACTTGATTCATTTACCACCCTAATTATTAGTCATGACGATAAATCGAATCATGTTTGAATTTAACTCAATTGAATTGGGGTTGTAAATGGTTTCTGGGTCAAAATTACTTGGAGTAAATTGGTCATTATTTTTATTTTTTTTGGAGAGAGAATTGATCATTATTTTTTATAACTCACTACAGGTTCAAGTAAGCCACTAGTCCTCTCTTTTTTCCCTTAAACATTCAAAATAAATTGATGAAACATAAGATATCCTAATTAGTGGATGGTCTATCATGAGATTAATACAACTTACCATCATTCAAGTCAAATAACTTTAACAAACAATGTCTAAAATGGAAATAAGGTCTAAAATAGCCACCAAAAACATGGTTTTTAAAATACAACTCGATTTTAGAATCAATTTTCTTTCATGTAATGTATGATTATATGGAAAATAAAAGTATACGAAATAAGAAAAAGACCATTGATGCCATGTCATCACTCAGTACAAGATGACTTCATTAATCCTCTAAAGAGCTCGTGTAAGAAAAGTTTAACTAGAGAACAATCTAAGCTCAAAGTATAAATGCTTGTGGGGTGTTGGGGGCAAGGGTCGGGGTTTAAGTGTTCAGGAGAGAGTTTCACACACATATACACTTAGATAAAGTTAGAATAAAAATTCTATCTTATATAAAAAAAAAAAAAAAAAGCATCCTGAGAATCGAGTTTGAGTACCAATGGCCCATCATGAAAACCAACAATTACATCACTTACATGATAATCACAAAAATAATGTTGTAAGGACAAAAGGTCTAGGGCATGTTCTTGGGCCTAGGCCTGATCCGAGGGTATTTACTTGTCTGAGGAGGGTTTAGTGGTAATAATGATATCAAATTTAAAGGCCCACAAGCAAACTGTTGCGAGAGAGGCTGGTGGAAATAGTTCGAGGAGGGTTATCTCCTCGGCTAAGTGAAGTGAAGGTCAGATGGTACACCATGGTGATTAGAATGATATTCTAGAAGATCTTGTGGATGAAGATACATTTTACAAGGGCACAGAGAGGAAAAACGGATGTGAAATATCTTAGAGAAAACTGCTACCACCGCATTGAATGCTCTGCACCTAAATCTCTGGCCACATTAATGAGGAAGTGACATCTGAACAGTGGTGATCAGCCTTATAATTATTGTTTGAAGACTTCAGGTTGGGACTGATGGGACAAGTATCTTGATCGGTGATCTGATCCATATATGGAAGATGGGGAGAAGGAGGAAGATGATATAAAAGGAAAAGAACGACATTCAAGAGGGGGGATCGGAGAAGAAAGAGAGAAAACACTGTACACACTGCCATTGATAATTGTAATATATTTTTGGAAGAGGGAAAGATAATACAAATCATCATCGGTTTGTGTCTGAGGAGAGATTTCGTTACATAAACAGTTCATTTGTATGTGATATGGTAATCTAGCTCATCATTTTTGTTATCCAACATCACTAGAACTTAGATTTCAAGCCCACTCTTTACAAATTTCATTGTATTGGGCTTTTTGGACCTATTCCTTTTTTACTATTGGGTTTGAGTGTAAACTATGACCTTACAAATGTCATAACTAAAAATCTAAAAAAGTTATACATGTAATACTATAAATTTTAATAAAAGTCTTACAAATTAATGTGTCACTAATCATTGAAGGATAATCTAAATATTTATTTATTAGAAATTGAAGTAGCACCAAGCTTATAACATTTATTGTCATATTAGTTTGTAAATCTTTTTTTTTTTTTTGATAAGATAGTTTGTAAATCTTTTGTAGTTTAATTTGCAATAATTTTAATATTTTTTAACATAAATACATGATATGTTGGTTATGATTCCACACTTGTCCTATCTCCCTTTCTCTTTATTGGATTCTTCTATCTTTTTAATATTTTTGGCTAAAAAATTATGTGCACATTAGTAAAGTAGTAATTGTATCATTCAATTCATTTATAACATGATGTAAAATATACAACAAATCCCAAACTAGGAAGTGGCTCCCATTATTGATGATCACAATGGCCAATGGGGCTTTTGGAAGAGCCTAGACTCCTGTTTGCTTAACCAGGCGGATAGAATAAGCTTATAGAGCAGCCCATCTTCCCATATGTATTAGGCGGCCGAAGAGCTTTAAAATTAGGGGTGACAGCCACAGGTTGTATTAATCTTTAGCGTGCATTTGCTTAGAAATTATTAGGCATTTTGTGTTTTTTGGCTGGGTCCCATGACACTGTTCACGATCCAGTCAAATTTAAAAAACGCGTATAAGCAAATTAACCATGGGTCTCACTGCACTATTTATAGTTTAAAAATTATTTTACTACATTATTTTTAGTAATAAATTTTCAATTTTTAACAAAATAAATTGTATCTAAACATACCCTTGATACCCTCATGGCTGTTAAAGTGCTCAAAGATAAAGCTTTTGCTTCGCTTTTGTTTACCTTTTAGGTATATATATATATATCAAATCGCAATCACTAGCTGCAACATTGGACATGCCGTAAAGAAGTTGAATAACGGAAGAGATCGATAGAAGACAAAAACAAAAAATAAAAAAGTCAGCTTAAAATTAAAATTAAATTGGAACAAAAATTACATTATTCTCAAAAAGAAGAAGGAAAATTTACAAAGAATTGATGCCCTTCTCACTATTACATAAAAACAAAATCAAAAACACTTTAGCAAATTCAAACTAGAGGCCCCTTTTCTAAAAATCAAAGGCTCTATCAAACAAACAATAATCAAAGTCCCCCCCCCAAAAAAAAAAAAAAACTCAAAGAACCCAAAAAAATTATCAATCAAGGAGAGATTGACTTGAAGCTATTTCCCCGGCAATATTGAAGCTCTAGTGAAATTTGTCTCTCTAGCTGAAGTTGACGATAGAAATTAGCAATAAACATATCTGCTCTCTTATCAACATCTTCTTCCGATGGAAAACTCATAGTCCTCTGAATCTGAATCCCTGATCTTGATGAAGAGCCTCCTGATTCATCAGAATATATTGTATCATCGTCGCAAGCTGCCCTCAAGCCCGGTCGATCATTGAAGCTTATTCGTTTGCTCGAAGAAGCACGGCGAAGAACCGAAGCTAGATGCCACTGGTTCATGCTAAAATCTAGCAGAAACTTCACCTTCTTCACTGCCCTCTTTAGGCGTGTTAGCAAGGAAGACTTGTCTTTGCCCATGTCGTGGAATTGCCGGAAAGAGTTAAGAGCGATGAAACACCGAGAGTTATATAAGGTTGTGTTGGAAAAAGTTGTATATGTAATATATATAGGTCAAAATTTGTAAATGGTAATGTGTTGCAACGTTTTCTTATTTTTTGGTAAGTGTATTGGAAAGTTTTAAAGTATACGATAAGTGGGGTATGTGGAAATTTATATACTACGAGAGAGATTGCATATATCCATAGGGAGTGCTGGGTCAGTGGTCAAAGGAGATGAGGCGTATTGAAGTGGTGTACCGTGTGTGATGATGACAATTACTTGAGTCGGAAGATTGAGTTAGAAGTTAGAACTTTAGAAGAGTCAAAAAGTTGATTATTTCTCTATCAAATTGTACTAGTTTGGTTGTTATTGGTATATAAATACTACTATACTTCAAAAATAAGTTAAATATATATAACTTCCAGCATACTGCTTAGGATACTGCTAAACAATATTATAGTTTATAGGTGAATTAATATTCCCACGGCCCATGGTTATTAAAATAGTAATAAATATAAATAAATTTTAAAAAAGTACAATCATGTTATATGCGAAGAAGTTGCCACATAATGGATTGGTTGTCTCCCTAAAATTTGTTAAAAAAAATTTATTTAAGAGAAAAATCCTGTAATACACCATGTTTTACTTACATTGTGCTGTTCTAACTTTTTAAAAAAAATAAAAAATAAAAAATAAAAAACAGTGTGTAAACCAAACACAACCCATTATTGAATTTTCACCCATGTCATGGTTGCTCAAGTATTGTTAGTCCAAGTGGTATCGCCATATATATATATAGAACAAGCGGTCAATGACTAGAAATCAGGTTTAAAACAATGGAAAGGAGAAACATGGTTAATGTGCATTTTGGTAAGTACGATGAATGCATAATAAACTATTAATTCAATTGACTTTCTCTTTATGACTCAAAAAGTATCTAGGACAAGTTGCCTCGAAGCTAACTAGCTCATTAATTTTTTTTTTTCAAATTTGCTTTTCAAAACAAATTTAGTGGTTCAACAGTGATGATCAAATTTAGCTCATTAAAGCAGGTTGGGTATAAATTGTTCATATTTGAGGAGGCTCCAAACTTAGCCATTCAAAGGCTTCCAACCCTTCCAAACCTGACCCACTACCAGCTATGATGATCAATTGAGAATGGTTTGTGCATAACTCGTGACAGGTTTCAAGTAAGCCACTAGTCCTCTGTCTTTTTACCTCAAACATTCAAAATAAATTAATTGATCAATTAGTAAAATTTGATGAAACTTCAAATATCGATCCCAATTAGTGGATGGTCTATCATAAAATTAATATAACAGTTACAACCATTTAAGTGAAATAACTTCAATAAATTATAATTAAAATGGAAATAAGGTCTATAATTTTCACAAGACATAGTTTTTAATATGCATAGTGATATGGAAAAAAATATATAATCAGTAAGAAAAAGACCATATATTGATGCCACAACATCATTCAGAACAAGATAACCTCTTTGACCATCTAATAAAGAGCCTGCGCAGGGGAAAGCTCAACTAGAGAACATTCCAAGCTCAAAGCAGCATCCTGAGCATCGATTTTGTTGGAGTGAGTGTGTTTCAAACACTTAACATTTGCTTTGTGTCCCACATTGGTTAGGAATAAATCTTGTTATGAGTTTATAAGATTTTGCATATCTTAGGTGGTAAGTTGGAACACAATGGGCTAGGTGTTGGCTTGGGCTTGGGATTGTTACATCATTCTTGGGCCTCACCTTTGATCTTACTTTATTTTAACCCAAATTTGATTTGATTTTGTTATGTCAGTTGGTGAGCTTTTGAGCAGCTCGTTGGGCATCAAATTTGCACAGTTCTTTTAGCCCAAATTTGATTTGATTTTGTTATGTCCATTGGTGAGCTTCTGAGCAGCCCGTTGGGCATTTAATGAACAGCCCATTGGCATCAAATCTGTACAGTAGCTGTTGGAGAACTAGTTTGATTTTGTTATGTCCATTGGTGAGCTTCCAGCCCGTTGGGCATTTAATGAACAGCCCGTTGGGCATCAAATTAGCACAGTAGCTGTTGGAGAACTAGTCCTTTAGTTAGCCTACTTATCTTCCTTTAGTTGGCATATAAGAAAACCTGTTTCATTTTCTTTTCTCTTCAGTTTTTTTAGCCTTGCTGCCGCCACTCTACCTCCTTTGTTCAACTCTAAACTTTCTGCTCATCTCCACAAAAAAAAAAAAAATTCAGCTTCTAATTTTTTAGTTTTAAGGAAAGGCAATTAAGGTTGTTCCTAGTTCTTCTTGTTTGAGTGTGTGATCAACTTGAAAAAATTACTATAGTCTAATCTTGGGGGTTGTTCGGCCAATAGAGCCATTTACACGAAGTTCTACTCCGGGTGGCACGAATCAACCTTTAAAGATAACACATTTTTTTTATAGTTTGTGAGATCTTTCTAACTCTATCTATTTTATTTTTGTCATTGCTAATTTTTTAAGGTTTGTATTGTTGAATCAAAACTTGTTTATTTAGCCATATTTTCCAACAATTTTGAGTACCAAGAGCAGAGCACTAGATTCAAAGTGGCAACTACTTCCCCGTTATATAAAACAATGGTTACATGCCAAATAATCACTGTGGGGAGCCAAGGACCGAGGATGAAGATCAAGGGACGAAGGAGATCTTAATTAAGGATGAGGGCTGAGGGCCCAAGGACAAGGTTGCATGGAAAAGTACAAAGGGTAGACTGGTGATATATGGCAGAGAAAGAAAATATCTAGTTTGGCGGTAGACAGCCTGTGGACTCTGCATTGAATGCTCTGTACCTAGTTTCCTGGCTGCATTAAATGAGAAACAACATTTAAATGATGCTTTTGTTCCTTCATTTTGAGCATTTTGAAGGAAAGGAACCTCCCGAGGAGCAATTTTAGCATTCATTTAGAGGTGTGTTAGTTTTCTCATTGATTCTTCTTTTTTGATTCTTTTTTCATTATTCTTTCCATAAAACTTAATGGGTTGATATGCTAAGTTAGTAGATACCGATGAGGCGAGAGCAATTTTTAAGGCCCAATATAGAATCCCTAATGGTGTTGAAATTCAACACTGTGAGGAGGGAGAGTGGTTAGTCCTACCACAGAAAATTAACATAATGGCAAAAGCTTCTAAGTGTTAAATTGAACCTAGGCCTTGTTCGGCTCCTTGGGTCACAAGCCTAGGGAAAATTAACATAATGACAAAAGCTTCTAAGTGTTAAACTGAACCTCGGCCTTGTTCGGCTCCTCGGGTCACAAGCCTAGGGAAAATTAACATAATGGCAAAAGCTTCTAAGTGTTAAACTGAACCTAGGCCTTGTTCGGCTCCTTGGGTCACAAGTCTAGGAAAAATTAACATAATGGCAAAAGCTTCTAAGTGTTAAGCTGAATCTAGGCCTTGTTCGGCTCCTCGGATCATCAGCCTAGGGAAAATTAACATATTGTAGAAACCTTCTGGGAGAAAGGCGCAATCCGGTCTTAGTTCAATTTCGGGGGTCATAACTCTGAAGCGTAACTAAAAACATACTCTGTAGAATCCAAGTCTAGTTTCAGGTAAATGTTATGTACTAGTTTGTTTAAATTTTATAAGCTAATGTATTAGTGAAGTTGTGGCAGTAAGCCCCAGGAATTGATCACTAAGCAAGATGGACAAGAAAAAGACAAGTGAAATGACGAAAATAAAATCCAAAAAAAAAAAAAAAGCATACAAAACTACACCTATAATAATAAATAGCGAATAATAAATCCAACAGACTGTTTTTGTTGTTAAAACTAAAGACAGGTACAACGCAAAAACAAGGCGCCACTAATTCATTGGCCCATTACAAAAATGTCTTTAAGTTCCTCTAGCTAATGATTCAAGCGGCTGACTTTTTTTCCTTAGTTTCTTTTTTCTCTTGCTCTTTGTCTTTTTTCTTCCTTTTCGATTGCACTACCTCGATCACGTCTTCTTCATTCTCCACGACTACCGCATCATCTGTTGGTGGCACGTCTTCTCCTTTTCCTTTCCCTTTGGCAGAAGCGGAGGAAGGATATGGGTCGGGGGGAATTGTGGTAGAAGGAAGAACAGAGCTAAAGTTGGTTGGAGGCTTTGGAGGAATGGGTGCCAATTGTAATGCAGAAGGGTAGTATACTTTGTCTTGAGCCTGTAGCTCAGATTCAATAGATACCCCCACAGCATCCAAGGCATGGCCCCACACCTCCAGGCAGAATGCCTGGGCAACATCCCTGAGCTGGGCAATGAGGCTCTCCGCCGTCTTCTTCATACCAGCATCATACGCTGCTTGCTCAACCTCAGCTTTCTCCTAGTGTTTAACCTTTAATTGTTTGCGTTTGTTTCAGCTCTACCACCGTAAGAGCCAGTCTATTCTGGGCCTTCTTTTGGGCCTCAAGTGCATCAATTGCTTGTTTCTCGTAGCTCTTGAGTGTGGACTCTGCGTTCCTATGAGCCTTTTCAACCTCAGATAGTTGGGCGAGGGTCTCTTTCAATTTTTGCTCCGCTTCAGTTTGAGCCTCTACTGCAATCTCCAGACTGTTTTCGGCCTTTCTTGCCAGATCCAAGGAGTGATCTACCCACTCCTCCGCCATAAAAGCAGCTTAGACAGCCTACCAAAGACACAGATTGTAAAGAGAACAACAGTGTAAGTGTCACACATATAGAAATGAAAACACTTATACTAGTACAAAGACATTGTGTATTACCTTGGCTAGGTCTTATTTCAAAGACAGGAAGACTTCTCTTTTCCAGAAAGACCTCAATTCAGCCATATCTTCAGGTAAGCATAGCGCTTTCTCTAGGCATTCTGCCACCAAACTTGAGCTACCCTTCTTAGGATCCCTCAGGTTGGCATTATCAAGCACTGGATTGCTTGAGCTCAAGGTGAAGATAGGTCTCCAGATTGAAGCCTTTCTAGATTGGTCTCCACTCGTTTCTTTAGCAGTCCCAGTGTGTGCAGACTTCTTTTGCTGCCCTTTGCCTGCCCATGTTTCTTTTGCGGGTGGCTCGGCAGTCTCGCCTTCTTCAATGTCTATGGGGCTTTTTCCTCCCTGATCTCTTTTCCTTTTCTTATCTACAACCTATGCGGGCGAGGTGCGCGTCACGGCCGGAGTGGCGAGTCGGGGTGGTACTACTATAGCTGGGGAAGAATCCCCAACATGGGCTTTTAGCAGGGTGAGGAGATCTGGTTCTTTCTTTTGAAAACCCATGTCTCTTGAAGAGTGAGTTGTAGAAGTACTAGGAGTGTCTTTGCGATAAAAGAATTCAAAGTCTTTTTCTGTCACCTCAGGACGTGGGCTCGGGTGTAGTTTCCCTTTCCCCCAGAATAGATGAGTCTGGCTGCTAAGGGCGCTGGAAGCTGGGCGTCTTGGGTCCCCTCTAGAGGAGACTTAGTCAACAGGAAGCCTGGTGCAGCCACGTCAATTAAAGCCAAACGCAAATCCTTGGCTCTAATAACGTTTTTTGGGCTTTGAAAACGCTTGGTAGAGGGCTTGTAGCCGAGAATAATGTGTGCTGCTCTGAGCTGTCCGTCCTTGTGTAAAAATATCTCCGACCTGAGGATTCTGTTTAGGTCTTGAAAGTTTACCAAATGTTTAGCTGGAGTAGTGTGATATTCGTTTGCCACAAAGGGTGAATATCATTAATGAAAATTATTAAATGCAGAATCATTATGTAAAGGAAGTTGACTAAAAATCCCGAGTCTTGCTCTGGTCATCGAGAACCCTACTTGGCTCCCTTTCTTGGGTAGGGCAATGTAATTCGTCGTACCAATTCCTTGAGATAATAAGAAAATCCTCTTCCATGCCCTTGCTCGAGTCAGGCAGGCAGGAGATTAGCCTAATTGCGGGAACCCTACACTTCATAAAGTACTTAGTTTTCTCTCATTTTTGGCAATTGTACACCCAATTTACGTCGTGCCAGGAAATGTTAGTCCTCATCTTACGGTTTATGGCATCTACACACCCCAAAATCCTAAAGATGTTGGGGGAACATTGGGTTGGAGTTAATCTATAGTTTAAGAGGAAGTCCCGGGTTACCCTCTCTATAGGAATTTCCATCTCACCTTCAATAAAGGCGATTATTGGAATTACCATAGACTCGGGAGGCCGTGGTAGGACTAACCATTCTCCCTCCTCACAGTGTTGAATTTCAACACCATCAGGGATTCTATATTGGGCCTTAAAAATTGCCCTCGCCTCATTGGTATCTACTAACTTAGCATATCTACCCATTAAGTCGTATGGAAAGAATAATGAAAAAAGAATAAAAAAAGAAGAATCAAAGAGAAAACCAAAAAACCTCTAAATGAACGCAAAAATTGCTCCTTGGGAGGTTCCTTTCCTTCAAAATGCTCAAAATGAACCTCAGCTAGCCCCAGGTCTAGCTTATATAGAGGAAAAAATGCGCGGTAATTTTCCAGCTCATAACTAAGGAGAAAATCAGAGTCGTACAATTCTGATCAAGTCGTAGAACGTGGGGAGACAAGGAGCCGCCTGACGCTATAAATGACCGATTGTGGATTCCGAAGCGTCAGGAATGTGTCATAGGAAGCAAAAAGATGTTATCACGTGGGAAAACAAGTGGCACATGGATAGCTAATTTGCAAAGTTAAAACTAGGTTTTTAATTCAGAATTAATAGCACAAGTTTTAAGGGGCTATTGCGGGGGGCTGAGGACCGAGGATGAAGATCAATGGACGAAGGAGATCTTAATTAAGGATGAGGGCCGAGGACCCGAGGACAAGGTTGCGTGGAAAAGTACAAAGGGTAGACTGGTGATATATGGTAGAGAAAGAATATATCTAGTTTGGGGGTAGACAGCCGACTCTGCATTGAATGCTCTGTACCTAGTTTCCTGGTCGCATTAAATGAGGAACAACAACTTTATCAGCTGCATTGATGTGGAGGTGACCTGAACAGTGCGAATCACAGCTAGTCAGTTCCTATACACCACCTTCTACAAGCAACCGGATAAGTGTCAACATGAGAAAGGGGTTAAGTGGGAGATTGACGTTGGAGATGCAAGGAGGAAGGAGTAAAGATAAGGATGAAAGAGGCTAGGGGAAAGGAAGAAAAAAGAAGAAAAAGAACTCTGAGAATTGAGAGAAGAGTGATAGTTGAATGTGTTAGATTCCTTCTCGGGCAAGCCTGTAGGAGCGTGTTTTCTTATTCCTTTTATATTAATTGCTGTCCTCGGGACAAATTGGTACGTTGTTGTTGTGTTCACTTTTTACAAATTCTTTGTTTTGGGCCTTGGGTGATTGGATCCACTTCCAGTTTTAAGTGGGCTTTAATACCTAGTTGGATTTTTTGTTCTTACAATCACGAAAATAATGTCATAATTAACTAGATACCTAAAAGAGTTGTTCAAGTGATATTACAAATTTTACTAAATAACTCTTACAAATTAATGTGTCACTAATTATAAAAAGATAATTTTCTTAAAAAAAAGGTAATTTAAATATTTATTTATTAGTAATTGAAGTGACACCAAGCCAACAACATTTATTGCTATATTGGTTAGGAAATCTTTTGCAGTAAAATTTGTAGTAGTTTTAGCATTTATTAACCTAAAAATTACATGATATATTCATTATGATTCTTGCACTTGTCCTGTCTCCTTTTCTCTTTCATGTTTCATCTCTCTTTAATATTGTTGGATAAGAAATTATGTGTCAAATGCATTATGCTGCCATCGAGCTTTAAAATTAGAGATTGTCAAATTACCGATTCTCCAGTTTTTGGAAAATGAGTGAGTTTATTTATTTAATCTAACATGGGTGACTGGTTGCATTAATCCTAACAATCTTCCTGCTGAGTTCATTAAGTCCTCACAGATAAAAGCTTCTGCTTCGCTTTTGTTATTTGATGTAATACTGTTTTATTAGGGGAAAATAACCAAGAAAATAAACCCAATCGCAATCGCTAGCCTCTATATATATTGGATACACTGAATGTTATAACCAACAAACTTTATGGTCAGTTTTTTCGGTTCTTCTAGTAAATACTAAATACTATTCATAAAGAAGTTGAATCAGACTAAAGAGCCAGAAGGAATAAATAATTAGGAAAATTTGTATTTTCTGATGAAAGAAGAAGGAAAATTTACAAAGAATTGATGTGTTTCTCATTATTTATACATAGAAGTCATGAAAGAAAGAAGGAAAGAGCGCTCTTGAAATTTTACAACAGGCACTACAAAATCAAAAACACTGTAGTAAACTCACACTAGAGGCCCCTTTTTTTCTAAAAATCAAAGGCTTCGTCAACCAAACAATAATCAAAGTCCCAAAAAAAATGAATAAATCAATAAATAAATAAAACACCCCAAAAAAACCAAAAAATTATCAATCATGGAGAGATTAACTTGAAGCTCCCCGGCAATATTGAAGCTCTAGTGAAATTTGTCTCTCTATCTGAAGTTGATGATAGAAATTAGCAATAAACATATCTGCTCTCTTATCAACATCATCTTCGGATGGAAAGCTTATAGTCCTTTGAATCCCTGATCTTGAAGAGCCTACTGAGTCTTCGGAATCTATTGTATCATCATCACAAGCTGCCCTCAAGCCCGGTCGATCCCTGAAGTTTATTCGTTTGCTCGAAGAAGAAGCATGGCCAAGCACCGATGCTAGACGCCACTGGTTCATGTTAAAATCTAACAGAAACCTTAAGTTCTTCACTGCTCTCTTCAAGCGTGTTAACAAGGATAAGTTGCTGTCTTCGCCCATGTTGGAGAATTGCATGAAACACGTACCCTCTAATTAAGGATGTGTGTAGTTGAAAAGGTATGTATTAATTGCAAAGGTTTCTGTTTTTGGTAAGGATTTGGATGTGTTGCAAAGTTTGAATGAGGTATAGGATATATAAGAGGGGTCGATTGTATTTATATACTGCGAAAGAGAAGAGGCTTGTGTTTATCATAAGGATACGCGAAATTGCAAGGTGATGGGTCAGTGTTTAATGGAGTACCTAGTCAACAAGTTTGATCTTTATGTTTGTAGGCTTGGTCAAAAAGTAGATTGGTTCTCTATCAAATACTACAGTATTAGTTTAGTGTTTTTTTTGGGTGGGACCGTGGGAGTCTAACAAGACTATCAGTTTTGTTGTTGGTATACTTTAAAACAATGTTTAATATAGCTTATGATCCTATTTTTCCTCCCCCACAAAAAAAAAAAAAAAGCTACGATGCCGTTCAATAATATTATAGATTTATAATTATGGAGTGGCTGTCTCCTTAAAATCTGTTAAAGATGTTTAATTAATTAATTTGTTAATATATATATATTAATTTGCTGGGCTATGTGTATTGTGTAAAGATTAATGTGAAGTAAGATATATGAGATTTGATTTTTCCCAATTTTTTAATAAGTTTGCTCATTGTGTAACCCATTAGGCCTCATTTTTATCAACTTGGGGACCACAATCTATCTTTTTATAAGGATGATGATGAACCGCTTTTCCTTCGTTACTTTGAAGTTTGAATCTTCATATTCTTTTAATAAACTCATTCTACTTATTAAAAATAAATAAATAAATAAAGATTATTGTGAATATTGCCACATCATTGAGTCGTCACTAAGTATCTAGAAATGGTCAAGGACTTGAAATATATTTTAAAACAAACTAAAAAAATAATAATTATTGCTTTTAAACTACTTAGGTTATGTTTGGTAATAGTTTTTGTTTTTTATTTTCAAAAACTTGTTTTTGAGAATATAAATAAAAAACAATTTTCTTGTATTTTTTAAATAAAAAATATGTTTGATTAGTTGAAATTAAAAAGATAGTTTTTTGAAAAAAAAAAATACTAAAATATGTTGTTATTAAGATTTGAACTATAATAATAACTCATTAAATGAGTTAAACTCATTAAACTAAATACATATTTTTATTGACTTTTAAAAATTAGAAACTAAAAACAGTCTTTTGTATATTATTAGTTTCCTTCACAAATTGAGTTTTAAGAATAGTTTTTATTTTTGTCCGTTTTGGCTTGCAAAACAAGTTTTTTAGTTTCAAAAATAAAAAATTGATTTTAAAAACAAAAAATAAAAGAAAAAAACAATTACCAAACAAACCCTTAATTATTCTTGAGGGTGGTGTATGTTGGAGGATTGGAGATGAAAGAGACATCAAGATCTGGCAGCACCGTTGGCTGCCCATTAAACACCCTCCCAAAATTTCCTCGCCAGTATTAGAATCAATGGAAGAAGCAACAGTGGATTGCCTAATAAATCTGGAATCTAGAACCTGGAATCATGAGATGATCGATGGAATTTTTGTTCCACAAGAAGCGGAAATTATCAAAAAAATTCCCTTGTCAAGAATGGAAGCAACTGACTCTATCTATTGGCCGTTAGCACAAAATGGAGACTGTTCGTGCAAAACTGGATATAGGTTTCTCAGTGAGGAAGATGCAAGCCAAACAAGCATTGAACCACCAATCCATTTAGTTCGGCTATGCAAGAACATATGGTCTTTATAGTGCTTGCAAAAATTCATGAGCAAACATGTGATAGATGTTTGGGGTCATATGAGGGTGTGATCCACGCAATTTGGAGCTGCCCAACCATTTACTGTGTGTGGGAGGAGGCGGCAAGATGGGATTTCAGAGATTCCGTGATCTTTTAGAGTTGCAGCGAGCTGGTAGTGGTAGCATATCTTGGAGCACGGTAAACATCCTGAATTGTTTTCCATGATAGCTTGGTCAGTTTGGACCCAAAGGAATCAAATACGAACTGTTCAGCAACATTGCACCACCGACCAGCTTGCACAGATTGCTAAAGAAAGACTTGAAGAATATCAGGCAATCCGATTGGCAGCAACTATTGCTCCGCTTCAGTCTCCAAGTCAGCGACAGACATGGCAGGCACCACCAGCGGAGGTCTTCAAGGTGAACTGTGATTGGGGCTGTATTTTCGGAAACAAATAAGTCCGGTCTTGCCGCCGTTGTCCGGAACAACAATGGGCAGGTCGTCGTGTCAC
This sequence comes from Castanea sativa, assembly GCF_040712315.1. Taxonomy (NCBI): domain Eukaryota; kingdom Viridiplantae; phylum Streptophyta; class Magnoliopsida; order Fagales; family Fagaceae; genus Castanea; species Castanea sativa. Next base: position 85,706,224 of record NC_134013.1, on the reverse strand, counting down.
TGTCACAGCAACTGAATCAAGCGTACCAGCCAATTGAAGTGGAGGCCATGACAGAAATCAGGGGCCTTGAGTTTGTGGCAGAGCTAGGCTTGGATAGAGTGATTATTAAGGGGGATTGCAGCACTGTGATGACAGGTTTGAAGTTGAAGGATCAAGGGCTGGCATCATATGGTTTACTTAATGAGGATGCGGAGTGTCTTTGAGAATTATTTTTCGGAATTATCCTACCCTCGTGTGAGGTGGGAAAGTAACAAAGTTGCATATTTTTGGTTAAATTGACAGTTAAAATTCTAAACGGTGTAATATAGATGGAAGATGTTTCAGTATCAATTTTATCTTTTGTTTAGGTTGATTTGGCCATTACTTTGAAATAAAAAATTCAATATCATCTTTTTAAAAAGAAAAAATTACTTAATTCAATTAATTTGCTCTTGAGTTATGACAAAAAGATTGGGAAATAAGTTGCTGGAAGCGTGCATTAATTTGAAGCTAATAAACTCATTAAAATATTTTCAAATGTGCTTTTCAAAACTTTTGCACAAAAACGACATGATAGTGATTTGCTGTTTAAGCAGGTTGGTTATTTCACATTTGAGTCTTCAAACTTAGCCATTAGCTAACCCTCCTAAACTTGACCCACTACTAGATGTGACGATGACCAGCTGAGAATGGTTTCGGCACACCAAAATTTTGGCAACAATGAGCCTTTGACCAATTTGCATTGTCAGCACAACCTCTTTGCTGGAATTTGTAAGTTTGACTTTGTAATATATATATATATATATATATATATATATATATATATATATATATGTGTGTGTGTGTGTGTGTGTGTGTGTGTGTGTGTGTGTGACGATGACCAGCGGCACGCCAAAATTTTGGCAACAATGAGCCTTTGACCAATTTGCATTGTCAGCTCAACCTCTTTGCTGGAATTTGTAAGTTTGACTTAGTTACATATATATATATATATATATATATATATATATATATAAAATATGAGACTATGAGAGAAATATTTATTAGTTTGACTTAGTAACTAAATGCAAGGTTTTTAGACCTAGACCGAACCGAGAGGTCGGACCATGAAAACCGAGAACCGGATAGAAATTCAGTTTTTTAAGTATAGAGAACCGGGCATATGCGGCAATTCCGTGAACCCCTAAAACCGGGATTGAACTCCTAAAGGTCTAACCCCTTAGCAATTTTTTTTTAATAAAAACAACTTAAAACAATTTTATTCTACTTAATTAAAATTTTCATTTCTTACAAGAAATAAAACAAAATTATTATTAAAATCCTTCAAAGATATTCAACTTTACTTCAAAAATTAATCATAAATTTTAATGTTTTCATGGTTATTATTTTATTTTATTAACTTTCTTATTTAATTATTAAATATATGTTTGAAAATCATTAAATTTCCCTCACATATATAGATATATTAGTCAATTTTGCTAGTTTTATAAATTTAATATCTATATTTAGGTTTTTGTGAGGACCAAAAACTCATAAAATCAACTTCCAAACGTTACTGCTGCTTTATTCATTTAAGAGTCCTCATACAATACATTTGGTAGAGAGGGTTCAACAACAAAAAGCCCCTATTCGTAGTCTCTTGATTCCTATTTATACTATTCTCTGTTTTCATCGTAGCCTTACACCTTGCAATCTGCGGTCCTTTTCCCGTGACACTTGTCCGTCGGCAATGGAACAAGATTCCACTTTGCATCCCGCACTGTTCAGGTCATGTCCACATTAATGCGACGGATAGAGGTGATGCTCGCTAATTAATGCAGCCAGAATGGTTGTTGCCAAGCATTTAATGCAACCTTCCAAATCAGCCTAATACATCCAGATATTTGTAACATGTCCCTTATGTAGTTATCGTCCACGCCACCTCATCTTCGGGCACACCCAGAGAGACCTCATCTTTCATTCTAAATGTTGGCCTTTCTTTCTTCAGGTCCTCGGGTTCTTAGGTCCTCGGGTCCTCACAATAGCCCCTTTAATACTTGAGTTATTAATCATGTATTAATAACTAAGTTTTAACTTCTTATACACGCTTCTTATCCTTTTTATGCTTTCACACGTACAGACGTCTCTTCACTGCCCCATGATCCGCATCTGGCGCCTCGTATCCCACGATGAGGCATTTATGGCGCCTGACGCTTCTTTTCCCGCGCACGTTCTACGGTTGGATGAGAAATGTACGGTTCAGATTTTGCTCTTAATTATGAGCGGGAAAGTTACCGCTCTTATTCTTTTACCCCATTACTTCCACTTCCCCCACCCCTATAAAAGCAACTTCTTACGCTGGATAAAGCTCATTTTGCCATTTCGAAGGATTGAAAGAAAAGTGAGCTCCCGAGGACCATCCTTAAGCGATCTTCAGAGGTGTGTTCATTTTCCTTTCATTTTTTCTCTTCTTGCTTGCTTTTCTCCTCTTGCAGCGGGGGTTAATGGGTAGATACGCTAAGTTAGTGAATGCAGATGAGGCGAAGGCCGCTTTTAAGGACCGATATCGGATCCCCAATGACGTAGATATTACGTATTGCGAGGAAGAAGATATTCCACTGGTGTCTCGGCCACCTGAATCCATTTTGATTCCGATGATTGCATTTATTGAGGGGGGTATGGAAATTCCTATGGGTAGAGTAACTAGGGATTTTCTAATAAATTATAGGCTTACCCCTTCACAATGCTCCCCAAATGTCCTTAGAATTTTAGGATGCGCGGATGCCCTCAATCGAAAACTGGGAACCAACTTGACCTGGCAGGATGTAAATTGGGTATATAACTGCCAAAAAGGGGACATGACTAAATACTATATGAAGTGTAGAATCCCTTCTGTTAGGCTGATTTCCTGTTTACCCGATTCAAGCAAAGGGATGGAAGAAGATTATCTCGTCATTTCGCGCAATTGGCATGACGGATTGCATTGCCCTACCCGAGAAGGGGTACCAGGTAGGGTTCCCGAGGACTAACCTAGCACTTAGGAATAACCATATTCTTTTCTGTGCTTTACACCACATCACGTATTTGTTTTAATGCCTTCATTTATTATTGCAGACGATTACCATACTGCCCCGAATCTGTCTGCCGTGAACCGTGCTGATTTGAACAGGATTCTTCGATCGGAGATATTCGTACATAGGGACGGACAGCTCCGAGCAGCCCACCTCATCCTCGGATACACCCCCTCTACTAAACATTTCCAAAGCCCGAAGAACGTGATAAGAGCAAGAGATTTAAGGCTAGCTCAAATTGACGTTGCCGCCCCGGGATTTTTATTAGCCGTACCTCCCCCAGCAGGAATTCAGGACGCACAACTCCCTGCCCCACTTGCCGCCCAACTGATCTATCCTCCTTTGGAGCAAGCTGCTAATCCTGTCGTTGAGGTAAGAGCTGCCACGCCCGAGCTCCCTTCTCTCGAGGTGACAGAAAGACTTTGAGGTGTTCTACTGCCCAGACGCTCCCTCCAGTTCCCAACCGTCCAGCAGTCAAATGGGTTTCCAAGAAAAAGAGCCCGACCTGTTGGCCCTACTACAGGCACATGCAGGCAGCTCTTCGCCAGCAGTGTCGGTTCCTTCTCGTCCCGTTACTCCAGCTGTTACACAGGCACCCCCCTCAGAGTCGACAGATAAAAAACGCAAAAGGGGTCAGAGTAGCAAACATGTTATAGACATCGAAGAAGGGGAAAACCTTGACCCCTCTGTTAAAGATACCAGGGCTGCAAAGGCCCTTTCCAAGAAAGTTGCTCCGACTGGTTCTTCGAAAGACCCCAGTGGTGAATCTACAAGGAAAGCATCAACCTGGCGGCCCAACTTCACTCTCAGCTCAGGCAGCCCTGTTTTGGATGACGCCAATCTGCGGGATCCGAAGAAGGGAAGCTCGAGCTTGGTGGCCGAGTGTCTAGAGAAGGCTCTATGCCTTCCCGAAGACATGGCAGAGTTGCGGTCCTTCCGTAAGAGGGAGGTTTTCTTGTCTTTGAAGCAGGACTTAGCCAAGGTACTTTCGAAGTTTTTATGCATTCTAAGTATGAGTTTGATTACTTATTATGACTAACCTTATTAACTCAAATATATCATAGGCGGTCCAGGCTTCATTCATGGCTGAGGAGTGGGTAGATCATTCCCTAGATCTTGCCCGAAAAGCTTATCAAAATGCCGAAGCGGCAACGAAGGCACAAAAAGAAGCTGAGCTGAACTTAAAAGAGACCCTCACTCGCCTGTCTGAGATAGAAAAAGCTCACAAGAATGCTGAGTCGGCCCTGAAAAGCTATGAGTCGCAAGCAAATCTTGCTCTTGAGGCCCAGAAACAGGCTCAAAGCAGGCTCGCCCTCACTGTTGTCGAGCTCAAACAAACGAAAGAACTGCTGGCCAAGAAGGAGCAAGAGCAGGCTGTTGCCGAGCAAGCGGCGTATGATGCTGGGATGAAAAAAGCTTCTGACAGCTTAACTGCCCAACTTAGAGGAGTTGCCAGAGCGTTCTGCTCGGAGGTATGGGGCCGCGCTTTGGACGCTGCGGGAGTGGATGCTAACGCAGTACTCTGTATTCCCGACAACATTTATTATCCCCCTGCTTTATGCTTAGCCCCTACTCCTCCAGCGCCAACAAATGATCCTGTATTGCCTACCCCTGCTTCTGCTCCTTCCGATACCCCAGTCTCAAAGGACCCTTCTCCCCCAGCTCAGCCCGTGGACGAAGTAACTGAGGGTGAATTGGCTGAAGAGCCAAAAAAGAAGAAAAAAGAAAAAGACCCAGAGAAAAGAAAAGACAAGCAACCTGTTGCGTAGTCCTTTCGTAGTTTTTGCCTTATTTTTTGCTTTATTGTTTTTTTTTTTTTTTTTTTAATTTTTTTTTTTTTTTTTTTTTTTTACGGATGTAAGGGGCCATATGATTGCCCCGGTTTTGTAACAGACATTTGCTGAGAAATGAATACCTTAGCTCTTTTCTTCTGTTTTATATACACGTCACACTACAATATGCTGCCATTTATTTGTCATTTTGTATGTGTCCAGATAAAAGCTTACATGAACTAACAATCATCATTCCACTACGAAGTAGTTCATTATACTTGTGATTTTAAGAAACACAAAAAGTTTGACCTGGGCACCATAATTTCACCACTTGACCTTCTTTGACGTTTGAAACGGAAAGTTTGAGGTTCAATATGCTATTGAACAACAAGGCTCAATGATTTGTTTTATGTTAGTGCTTTACATATTTGAGATTTCTTTAGCCGTGAACTTGTTGGACTTACAATTCCTGTGTGATGGTTTGCAAGTGATTAATTTTTCTTAGACTTGTAGCCCGAGGAGCCGAACAAGCACTAAGGTCATTTTAACACTTAGGTTTTTGCCAGTGACTAATTTCTCTTAGACTTGTGGCCCGAGGAGCCGAACAAGCACTAAGGTCAGTTTAACACTTAGGTTTTTGCAAGTGATTAATTTCTCTTAGACTTGTGGCCCGAGGGGCCGAACAAGCACTAAGGTCAGTTTAACACTTATGCTTTTGCAAGTGATTAATTTCTCTTAGACTTGTGGCCCGAGGAGCCGAACAAGCACTAAGGTCAGTTTAACACTTATGCTTTTGCAAGTGATTAATTTCTCTTAGACTTGTGGCCCGAGGAGCCGAACAAGCACTAAGGTCAGTTTAACACTTATGCTTTTGCAAGTGATTAATTTCTCTTAGGCTTGTGGCCCGAGGAGCCGAACAAGCACTAAGGTCATTTTAACACTTATGCTTTTGCAAGTGATTAATTTCTCTTAGGCTTGTGGCCCGAGGAGCCGAACAAGCACTAAGGTCATTTTAACACTTATGCTTTTGCAAGTGATTAATTTCTCTTAGACTTGTGGTCCGAGGAACCGAACAAGCACTAAGGTCATTTTAACACTTATGCTTTTGCAAGTGATTAATTTCTCTTAGGCTTGTGGCCCGAGGAGCCGAACAAGCACTAAGGTCAGTTTAACACTTATGCTTTTGCCGATACAGAATTGCCGATACAGAATTGAAACGAACAGAAGCCTCACACAAAAGGAGATTCTTTTCTTAATAATAATATCGTCGTAAGTTATTTACATTCCAAGGGCGAGGAATCACCCCTCCATCCAGATCCTCTAAACGATAAGCCCCTACACCTGCCATTGAGGTAATTCTATATGGCCCCTCCCAGTTAGGACCCAATTTTCCCCAGGCGGGATTCTTTGCTACCCCCACTACCTTTCTTAGTACCAAATCTCCTGGTACCAAGGGCCTAGTCCTAACTCCCTTGTCATGTGTCTGCTTGAGCTTCTGCTGATAGTTGCCCATCTTCACATTGGCTATTTCTCTACTTTCCTCAATAGTATTCAAACAATCATTCATCAGATCATGATTGCTCGCTTCGTCATACTGGTCGGACTTCAGGGTGGGAAAACCTGACTCTAATGGTATTATAGCTTCCATTCCATACGTCATTGAAAAGGGGGTCTCGCCTGTTGATCTTCGGGGTGTAGTGCGATAAGCCCATAATACATGAGGTAATTCTTCTACCCAGCCTCCTTTAGCGTCATCCAATCGTTTCTTCAAACCTGCCAAGATGACTTTATTTGTTGCTTCGGCCTGTCCATTTCCTTGGGGATAATACGGTATGGAATATCCATTTCTTATTCCCATTTCTGCGCAGTACCGCCGGAAAACCTTGCTATCAAATTGAAGACCATTATCAGATATCAAGGTGTGTGGGACCCCGAAGCGAGTTATGATATTTTTCCAGATGAATCTTTTTGCATCTACATCCCTAATGTTGGCTAATGGCTCGGCCTCCACCCATTTCGTGAAGTAATCCGTGCCGACGATGAGCCATCTCCTATTACCCGTTGCCCGAGGAAACGGCCCGACGATATCTAAACCCCACTTAGCAAAGGGCCATGGGCTGGACAACGGATTTAAGTTACCTCCTGGTTGATGTACATTGGGCGCAAACCTTTGACATTGATCACACTTCTTGGCATACTCTTGAGAGGTTCTCTGCATGCTTGGCCACCAATACCCTTGGGTCATGGCTCTATGAGCTAATGATCTTCCTCCAGTGTGGCTCCCACACACACCCTCATGCAATTCTTCCAGCAGAGGTTCCACGGCTTCAGGATGTACGCAAAGGAGGTACGGACCTGCATAGGAACGCCTATAAAGTTTTTGCTCCTCCGATAGCCAGTAACGGGGTGCGCTTCTTCGTATCTTCTCGGCCATTTTTCCATCTTCAGGTAGTATTCCGTGCTATAAGAAAGCTATAATTGGGTCCATCCAGCTTGGGCCTACATGAATGCTGTGAACCCGTACTGCCGGGATGCTTGTCAAGCTAGAGGACAACAAATCCTCCACCATAACCATACGCGGTAACTTCGATCCCAGCGAAGTGGCTAACATTGCTAATGAATCAGCATGAGAATTATGTCCCCTTGGGACTTGCTCTATCTTGAAACTGTCAAACAAACCCAACACCCCCTGGACTCGTTTCAGATAGCTTTTCATCCGCTCATCTTTTGCCTCAAACTCTCCATTAACCTGCCCGACCACCAATCGGGAATCACAGAACACCCTTACTACTTTGCCTCCCAAATGCCTAACCATCTGGGTGCCCACTAAGAGAGCCTCGTACTCGGCCTCATTATTAGTTGCTAGGAATCCCAACCTTAATGACTTTTCAATGACTAGTTTCTCGGGGGATATCAACACAACTCCTACCCCGGCTCCCTTTCGATTTGATGCCCCATCCGTGTAGACTTCCCATGGAGTGATATTTTCCGTTCCAATGGACATTATTGTCATCACGGCATCTTCGGGGTGAGCCTGACCGTCCGTGAACTCGACCACGAAGTCGGCAAGGATTTGCCCTTTGATAGCTGTCCGGGGCATATACTTGATATCATAAGCTCCCAGCTTGGTTCCCCACTTTGCTACACGACCCGTATAATCCGACTTCCGCGTGAGAGCTTGTAGAGGCAACTGAGTGAGTATTACCACAGTGTGAGCTTGGAAGTAATGAGGCAATTTCCTTGTTGCGTGCAGCACGGCTAGAAGCGCTTTTTCCAGCAGTAGGTATCGCTGTTCAACTTCTTGCAAGGACTTGCTGACATAGTATATTGGTTTCTGGACCCTGTCATCACTCCGTATTAAGACAAGACTTACGGAGTGATTTGTAACGGCTAGATAAGCATATAGCACTTCTTCCTTCTCGGGCGTCGATAATATCGGCGGTCTAGATAGGTATTGCTTTAAATCCTCAAAAGCCAAATTGCACTCGTTAGACCACTGGAAATCTTTCCACCTGTGCAAAAGGCGATAAAATGGGCGGCACCTGTCTGTAGACCGTGAAATGAACCTGTTCAAGGCTGCAATCATGCCAGCTAACTTCTGCACCTCTTTCGGGTTCCGAGGGGGATGCAATCCTAAGACAGCCTTAATTTGGTCAGGATTAACTTCAATGCCCCGATGAGTAATCATGTACCCCAAAAATTTTCCCGAGCCCACCCCGAAAGAACACTTTGATGCGTTCAAGCGTAACTTATATTTTCTTAACACCGAGAAGGTCTCCTGCAAATCTGTCAAATGGTCTTCTGTCCTCTTACTTTTGATTACCATATCATCGATATAAGCTTCCATGTTACGTCCCAACTGCGCATCAAACATTCTGGTCACCATTCGTTGATAAGTGGACCTCGCATTCTTTAGACCAAAGGGCATTACTCGGTAATGGTAGTTACCATTCGGGGCACGAAAAGCCGTCTTCTCCTGATCATTCAGTGACAATGGGATTTGATGATACCCTTGGAACGCATCCAAGAAGCTCATTCGGGGGTGCCCCACAGTTGCATCCACCAATTGGTCAATTCTAGGAATAGGGAAAGGATCCTTGGGACATGCCTTATTCAGATCTGTGAAGTCAATACAGACTCTCCACTTCCCATTCTTCTTTTTTACTACGACAGTATTGGCCAGCCATTCAGGATAGAAGATCTCCTTGATCGCACCGGCTTGCTTTAGCTTACCAACCTCCTCTTTAACTGCCTCGGCGTGCTCTTGAGATGCTCGCCGATGAGGCTGCTGTTTAGGCGTCGCATGAGGGTTAATATTCAAATGGTGGCAGATAACTTCTGGATTAATTCCTGATACATCATAAGTCGTCCATGCAAAAACATCAATATTATCTCGCAAGAATTGAATCAACTCTTCTCTTTCCTTTGTCGGCAGCTTGGATCCGACTTGAAAATACTTCTCTTTATCTTCCCCAATAATTACCTTGGTTAGCTTCTCGGCAGATCCTTCATCCTCAACTAAGCCGACTTCCCGAGCAGCCTCCTTTAATTGCTATGATGTCTCAGGAACTTCCCCTTCCAACGAACCTCGGCCTGTGCGAATAGTGGCAGACATTAGACATTGCCTAGCCACCGTTTGACTGCCATGTAACACTCCCACGCTTCCCCCAGTAGGGTACTTCACCATCACGTGTAAAGTTGACGAAACTGCCTCCATTGCATGCAACCACGGTCTAGCCAAAATGGCCGTGTATGGAGAATATGCCATAACTACTATGAAGTTTACCTGTACTTCGGAACCCTCCACCTGTACGGGCAGCCTAATCATTCCTCGTGGGATCACCTGGTTTCCATCAAAACCGACCAAGGGATGGTCGTATTTTTCCAAGTCCTCCTCTTTCAACTTTAACCCATTGAATAGGTCCGGATACATAATCTCGGCACCACTTCCATCGTCCACCAAGATTCGTTTCACATCATATCCCCCGATACGAACTGTGACGACCAATGCATCATCGTGGGGTTGAAACGTTCCTTCTTTATCCTTATCAGAAAAACCCAAAGTAAGCGTCTCCGAGGATCTAAGTCTTTTATTTGTTTGATGATTCTCTTCCACGTCCTCATTCCCACACTTGTTTTGAACGGTCATGACCCGAGAGGGTTTCCCAAAGTCTCCTCTCGGTTGGGTCAAGATGACGTTAATAGTGCCTAAAGATGGTTGAGGGGTCTGACCCCAAAATTTCTGAGTACCAAGTTGTTCCTGATTCCCATTCGGCTTCGCCAATAAATGATTGATCTTCCCGTCCCTAATCAATTGATTTAAATGATCACGCAACGTCCGGCACTTCTCCGTGGTATGTCCCTTATCCTGGTGGTAATGGCAGTGGAGGTTTTGGTTCCTCATGGATGCATCTCCACTCATTTTGTTTGGTGGCCTAAAATATGGCTCATGCCGAATTTTCTCCAGTATGTGATGTACAGGTTCCTTAAATAGTGAGTTAACTAGAGGAGACTCGGCGATCCTCGGATGGCTTGTAAAGTCTCGCTTGGGCCGAATACCTTGAAACCCCCCTACCCGAAGATCCTTCCTCTCTAGACACCCTTTCATTTTGCCTTTGCTTTGCATCTGATCCTCTTCTACGCGCTTATATTTATCTATCCGATCCATAAGCTGACGCATGTCTGTCGCGGCCTTCATTGTCAAAGACTTCCTTAAGCCATGCTCCGTGGGAAGACCCACCTTGAAAGTTCTCACAGCTACACTCTCCACATCCCCATCAATTTCATTATACGTTTCCCAGTATCGGTCAGAATAGGTTTTGAGTGTTTCACCTTCCCTCATAGACATAGACAGTAGAGCATCCAAAGGTTTTGGAATCCTTGTACAAGTTATGAACCTTGCTCCAAATGCCCTAGTCAATTCCTCAAAAGACCTCAGGGAACTTTCTGCCAAAGCATCAAACCACCTCATAGCCACGGGCCCCAAACTGGCGGGAAAAACTCTACACATCAATGCCTCATTATTCGAATAAACGGCCATTTTCTGACTAAAATGACTAACGTGCTCTACAGGGTCAGTCCTTCCGTTATACACAGTAAAGATGGGTTGGGAAAACCTACGAGGTAGCTTGGCCCTGTTTATCCTTGCCACAAAAGGGGATTTGGCAATTTGTCTCAGGGCTTTACCCATTGCATCACTCCCGTCCTCGCGATAAATTCCCTCAGTATCGGGCATCCTTGTCACTTTCAGCTGCTTTGCCCTAACGCCCGAAGACACACTAACACGGGTCATACTTCGAGTAGGCTCAATCATTGGGGGATGACTTCCTCCTGGGTTTGCTTCCGAACTATCACTGGAAGAGCTAGCATTACCCTTACGTCTCCGCTTCTTACTATCCACGCGCTTGCGTAAGTACGCTATCTCAGATTGCATCTGTCGCAATACATCGTCGCGAGACATGTGCCCCTCAGTTAACGATCGTTGCTCATCCCTCTGACCGCCATCATATTCCTTCACCACCCCCGAAGCATGTCCTTTCCCCTTGTCACGCTGGAGACTTACAGCTACGTCTCTGCGTCGTGAACTTACTGATTCTTCCCCTTCTAAATACACCTCCGCCATACACTTCTAAATGGAATATGCTATGCTGTTGTTGTTCCCACAGACGGCGCCAATTGTGAGGACGAAAAACTCATAAAATCAACTTCCAAACGTTACTGCTGCTTTATTCATTTAAGAGTCCTCATACAATACATTTGGTAGAGAGGGTTCAACAACAAAAAGCCCTTATTCGTAGTCTCTTGATTCCTATTTATACTATTCTCTGTTTTCATCGTAGCCTTACACCTTGCAATCTGCGGTCCTTTTCCCGTGACACTTGTCCGTCGACAATGGAACAAGATTCCACTTTGCATCCCGCACTGTTCAGGTCATGTCCACATTAATGCGACGGATAGAGGTGATGCTTGCTAATTAATGCGGCCAGAATGGTTGTTGCCAAGCATTTAATGCAACCTTCCAAATCAGCCTAATACATCCAGATATTTGTAACATGTCCCTTATGTAGTTATCGTCCACGCCACCTCATCTTCGGGCACACCCGGAGAGACCTCATCTTTCATTCTAAATGTTGGCCTTTCTTTCTTCGGGTCCTCGGGTTCTTAGGTCCTCGGGTCCTCACAGTTTTAATTAATTATTAAATTAATTATGACATCATCATAGTTCGACCTCAGTTTGATCTCAAAAACCTTGAACTTCTCCTTTTTACGGTTCAATGAACGGTCCGGGTCTGAAAACCTTTAACTTCTCCCTTTTACGGTTCAATGAACAGTCCGGGTCTGAAAACCTTGCCCAGGAACACTCTGAACTGAAAAAAAAAAAATTATATATAATAATAATAATTTTTTTTTGTTTACCCTTTAAAAAAAAAATTTGTTTACCCTTTAAAAAAAATTAGGAACACCCTCAAATAAAAAAAAAAAAATTATTTGTTCTACTTTCAAGCAAAAAAAAAAAAAAAGCACAAAAAAAATGTGAACTAAAATCTTTAAAAAAAAAAAAATTGCAACAGAGCAAGCCCACCTAGAAAAAAAGCCCAACATCAATCAGTAAAGCAAACCCAATCTAAAGAAAAAAAAAAAAAAAAGGTAAAGCAAACCCAACAGATTACAGTAGCAAACCCACAGATTCTAAAAAAAAAAAAAAAAACCCAATATATTGAAATCAGAAACCAACGAACAACGCTTGAAAGAAAGAAAGAAACCTAACCTAAAGTCTAAAGAAAAAAACCTAACCCATAAACCCAATATATTGAGCTCTAGAACGGCAGAACGCTAGAACCAACGGATCGCCGGATTGGAGAAGGAGATCGCTAGATTGAGCCTCAAACTCGAGCTCTAGAATGGCAGAACACATCGGATCGGAGATCAAATCGGTCTTCCTTGCCTCGACGTGCTGTCCGAGTCCCGACAACGCCACCCCTCAGCCTCAGGCCTTCCTGCTCCCTCAACTTCAAGGTATTTCATCTCAGTCTCAGTCTCTCTCTCTCTCTCTCTCTCTCTCTCTCTCTCTCTCTCTCTCTCTCTCTGTGTCTCAGTCTCTCTCTCTTCATCTTAGTCTCTCTTTATTAATATTTACCCTGTTTTTGGCTTTATCCGGTGTTGGTGTTGGTGTAAGATGTTGGTGAGATTATTAATTGTCTTTTAGTGTTGGTGTTGGTGTCTTTTGGTGAGATACAATAAATTGGCTTTATCTGATTGGCTATAGTCTTGTGATTGGGGGTCATGGGGCATTGGGGCTAGTCTATTGAATTGGGGGGTGGATGGGGGCATGGGGCCAAGGTAGTGCAAGTGTGCTGTGTGCTGGTGCTAGTGCAAGTGTGCAACTAGTAATTAATAAATATGGCTGTGTGCTATGTGCTAGTTGATTAGTTCAACTAATGGTCATAAAATATGTAATAAATCACCCGTTTTTAGACTTGGACTTAAGCTATACGGCATATTTTTGTGCTGCACAATTTATTGACTTTTTTTTTTTTTTGTTAAGTAATAGTGTGATATTCCAAGTATCAAACAACCATAGTAATTAGTTGAACTAATTAATTTTGTTTGTTTGGAATATTAATTAACCAATAATTAATTGGGGAAAACAACTAATAAACAATAATTAATAATTTAATTAACCAATATATTATAAAAGACAAACAAATTAAATTATGTTAGACTAAACAACAATTAATAATTTTATAATTAATGAAATAACAATATAACAAATTATAGTTTATAAAAGACAAACAAATTAATAAAACAACTAAACAACAATACATTTGGGAAAAATTCCTAGAGTTGTCATTGGGAAAAATTATACTTCTTAATGAACACCCTGGGAAAAATTCTAGAGCCGTCATTGGGTGCTGGGTCTTTAGTTGAAGTAGTTGTTTGATATACAGTTGCAGTGAGCAGGGATGTTAGTTGTTTGAACCCATCTCATATATATATATATATAACAAGTGGTCAATGATCAACTTTAAAACAATGTAAAGAAGAAACATGGTTAATGTGCATTTTGGGTAAGTGAGATCAATGACAGCTCCAGGAATTTTTCTCAAGGTGTTCCTTAAGAAGTATATATTACCCATAAAGTTTGTCTTTTATAAATTATAATTTGTTGTATTGTTGTTTCATTAATTATAAAATTATTAATTCTTGTTTAGCCTAACATAATTTAATTTGTTTGTTTTTTTATAATGAATTGGTTAATTAAATTATTAATTATTGCTGTTTAGTTGCTTTATTATTATTTTTACTAACTACTAGCAGTCTAGCACACACCCCACTGTGCATTAGCACACAATAGCACACACCCCATGTGCATTATCCATGGCTCAACCAACTACCTAGTGCCTAACATAATTTAATTTTGTCTTTTATAATGTATTAGTGCCTGCCTCTACATGCCTTTACTTCCCCAATTCAAATATCTCACCCCATGGCCCCATCCACCCCCCACTTAAAAGGCAAGAGTCACAAGAGGAGCCAATCAGATAAATTCACAATACACTAAAAGACAAACTCACCAACACACCAACGGATAAAGTCAAAACATGGGCAAATAATTATAAAGTTATAAAGTAAAGCCGTAAAGCTAAGCCAATTACAGTTCAGAGAGAGAGAGAGAGAGAGAGAGAGTCTCATTTCAGTTCAAAGAGAAAGCGCTCTCTCTCTTAGACCACAGTTCACAACAAACCCAAAGATGTAAAGGAGAAAAAGAGAGAGAAGGAAAGTGTAAAGAACTTAAATACCTTAAGGGAGGCCTGAGGGGCGGCGCCGCGAGTTGCGGCAGCACGTCGAGGCAAGGAAGGACTCGAGGCCAAGCGTCGCAAGTTCTGATCTGATCGGCTGATCTCCAATGCCTGATGTGCTCTGTTGCTCGAGTTTCAGGCAGAGGCGCCGTCGCACCGATGTGCTTGGTCCATTGGTCGTTGTCATTGATGAGGTTTTGTTATTTTAGTTTTTGCTTTACCATTTGATGAATTGGCAAGCGCGTATTGGGTTTTGGTTGGTTGGTTGTTTTTTTTTTTTTTTTTTGAGAATCCGTTGGGGTTAGGCCAGTTGGGTATTTAGTTAATAATTATTTTGATTTAAAAATATAGTTGGGGTTGGTTTTGTTTAGGATTGATGTTGGGCTTTTTTTCCCTAGGTGAGCTTGTTCTGTTACAAATTTTTTTTTTTTCCAGATTCTCTATTACAATTTTTTTTTTAAAGATTTTAGTTCAATTTATTTTGAGTTTTTTCTTTTTGCTTGAAAGTAGAACAAATAATCCACCAAAATTTAATTTTATTGGCGTAAAATTTTTTTGAGAGTGTTCCTAATTTTTTTAAGGGTAGATAAATAAAAAATTTTAAATTATTATATATAATTTTTTTTTCAAGTCAAGGTAGTCCTGGGACCGTCCTGACCTAAACGTGGCGCTGCCACTAAGTGAGATGAATGAATAATAACTTATTAATTCAATTGACTTTCTCTTTATGACTCAAAAAAGTACCTAGGACAAGTTGCCTAGCTTGAAGCTAACTCATTAATTTTTTTTTTCAAATTTGCTTTTCAAAACAGGTTTAGTGGTTCAACAGTAATCTGCTGTTTAAACTTTAAAGTAGGTTGGGTATAAATTATTCATATTTGAGACTCCAAACTTAGCCATTCAAAGGCTTCCAACCGATAGAATCTATCAAGCTCTCCATCCAAATAAATAAGGTATTTATTCAACACAAGCAAGCTTGGCAATCGATTCTTGAAGAAAAAGAGAACTCTCCCTCATGGAAGCCTCCTCCTCTTGGATGGATCAAATGTAACTTTGATGCAGCAGTGAAGCCTGATAAGGTGGTGCTGGCAGTGGTTTGCAGAGATAGCAACGGAACCATAGTAGCAGCACAGTCTCAGGAAGAATGCCCAGGTGAGTCCTTATGGGCGGAATCTAAAGCAGCTCTCTTAGCAGCTAGTTTGACTCATAAAGAAGGTTTCATTGGAGTTGTGATAGAAGGAGATGCCCAATCTGTGATAAAAGCTATCATAAACCCATCTACAACTCCTCACTAGTCCATGAATGCTATTATAGAAGATATCCGTGTGATTCTAAACTCTTTTGTATGTTGGAATTCCTCTTTTGTTTTTAGAGACTCTAATGTTGTAGCTGATTCCCTAGCCCAATGGGCATACTTTTGTAGCAATTTTGGGCCCCCCCCCCCCCTTCTCTGTAGTTTCTGGGTTTATGGAAGGAGGTGAGGCTAAGTCTCTCCCCTTCCCTTGCTTCTGTTTGTTTTCACTCCCCCTTTTTTTTTGTGTTAATATATTGCCTTATTCAGCAAAAAAAAGAAAAGAAAAGAAGGCTTCCAACCCTTCCAAACCTGACCCACTACCAGCTGTGATGATCAATTGAGAATGGTTTCTGCATAACTCGTGACAGGTTTCAAGTAAGCCACTAGTCCTCTGTCTTTTTACCTCAAACATTCAAAATAAATTAATTGATCAATTAGTAAAAATTGATGAAACTTCAAATATCGATCCCAATTAGCGGATGGTCTATCATAAAATTAATATACAACTTACAACCATTTAAGTCAAATAACTTCAATAAACTATTACTAAAATGGAAATAAAGTCTATAATTTCCACAAAACATAGTTTTAAATATGCATAGTGATATGGAAAACAAAATTATACGCAATAAGAAAAAGACCATATATTAATGCCACAACATCACTCAGAACAAGATAACCCCATTGACCATCTAAAGAGCCTCCGCAGGGAGAAGCTCAACTAGAGAACATTCCAAGCTCAAAGCAGCACTAGATTCGAAGTGGCAACTACTTCCCCATTATAGAAAACCTTAACCAATGGTTACATGCCAACTAATCACAAAAATAATGTCATAATTAACTAGATACCTAAAACAGTTATCTAAGTGATATTATAAATTTTACTAAATTAGACTTACAAATTAACGTGTCACTAATCACAAAAAGGAAATTTAAATATTTATTTATTAGTAATTGAAGTGGCACCAAGCCAATAACATTTATTGCCATATTGTTTAGGAAATAATTTGTAATAAAATTTGCAGTAATTTTAGCATTTTTCAACTTAAAAAATATATGATATGTTCATTATGATTCTTACGCTTGTCCTATCTCCCTTTCTCTTTCATGGTTTCAGATCTCTCCTCGTTAATATTGTTGGCTAAGAAATTATGTGTCAAATGTATTAGGTTGCATTAATCCTAACGATCTTCTTCCCAAGTTCATGAAATCCTCACGAATATAAAGCTTGTGCTTAGCTATTGTTATTTAATGTAATAATGTTCTATTAGGGAAAAAAAGACCAAGAAAGTAAACCCAATCGCAATCACTAGCCTCGCTCTACTTTGGATACACTAATGTTATAAGTTATAACCAACAAACTTTACGGTCAAATTTTTCGCATCTTCTAGTAACTACCATTCATTAAGAAGTTGAATCAGAAAATTTGTATTATTCTCAATAAAGAAGAAGGAAAATTTACAAAGAATTGATGTGTTTCTCATTATATTACATAAAAGTCATGAAAGAAAGAAGGAAAGAACGGTCTTGGAATTTTACAACCGGCACTACAACATCAGAAACACTTTCGCAAATTCACACTAGAGGCCCCTTTTTCTAAAAATCAAAGGCTTCATCAAACAAACAATAATCAAAGTCCCAAAACAAAAAATGAATAAATAAATAAAACACCCCAAAAAAACCAAAAAATTATCAATCATGGAGACATTAACTTGAAGCTATTTCCCCGGCAATATTGAAGCTCTAGTGAAATTTGTCTCTCTATCTGAAGTTGACGATAGAAATTAGCAATAAACATTTCTGCTCTCTTATCAACATTATCTTCGGATGGAAAGCTTATAGTCCTCTGAATCCCTGGTCTTGAAGAGCCTACTGAGTCTTCAAAATCTGTTGTATCATCATCACTAGCTGCCCTCAAGCCCGGTCGATCATTGAAGCTTAATCGTTTGCTCGAAGAAGAGGCACGGCCAAGCACCGATGCTAGACGCCACCGGTTCATGTTAAAATCTAACAGGAACCTTACGTTCTTCACTGCTCTCTTCAAGCGTGTTAACAAGGATAAATTGATGTCTTTGCCCATGTTGGAGAACTGCATAAGACACGTACACTCTAATTAAGGATGTGTGTAGTTGAAAAGGTATGTATTAATTGCAAAGTTTTCTGTTTTTGGCAAGAGGGGTCGATTGTATTTATATACAGCGAAGGAGAGGAGGCTTGCGCTTATCACAAGGTTACGCGAAATTGCAAGGTGATGGGTCAGTGGTTAGGAATGATGATGCGTGTATAAAAATCGAGTACTTGTCAACAAGTTTGATCTTTATGTTTATAGGCTTCGTCAAAAAGTAGATTGGTTCTCTATCAAATACTACAGTGTTAGTTTAATGTTTTTTTGGTTTTTAGTCTAAAAAGACTATCAGTTTTGTTATTGGTATAGTTTAAAATACTAGTGTGGTGAGAAAATTAATATATACACTAATGTGGTGAGAAAATTAATATATATATATATATATATATATTTTTGTTGAAGAAGTATAAAATCATGTACTTAAATTTAAAATAGCTATTTGAATATTTATTTAGTATTTACTATGACAATTTCTTGAAACTATTTACTAAATGTAATATTTACTCAACAAAAATGCTACAAGAAATGAAAATGAATATCATCATCTTTCCACAATATTTAAATTTTCGCAGTGAATGATAATATATGCTATAATTTTTTGAAGATCTTCATCAAATTAAATACTTGCAACCATCTACAATGGAGATTTTGTTATTTATAGTTCATTTTTTATCATCTTATTTTATAAGTCTAACTACGATATTTAGCTTACTTGTTTTTAATGAATACCCTTTTAAGTAGGAAAAGAAATTAAAAAGAACAAAATAACAAAAGACATCTGTCATCAAAATTTCTATTAGATAAAATTATAAGTCGAGGAGATTTAAACCTAATAAATTAGTGTTTTTTAGGTAACATATAGAACACCATATTTTATCATTCTAACTTTCCAAGCATGATTACCAGTTTACCACATAATATTCAAAATACAAGAAGAAATTTTTTGGGACATTAAAATTTAATAGGAGTATTTTAGACATTACATAATGGAATATTTTAGTAATTATAAGATTTAGGGTTTAATTAACTAAGAGAGTAACAGTAGGAGTATATGCTCGTTTACAAAATATAAATGAGGAAATTATTCAATTTTAATTTAGGGGGGGGAATGAAACTACCCCAAACATAAAGGGGAAAAGTGCTACTTCGTCAATTTTTGTGTGTGTGTAAAACCATGTGTGTGTGTGTGTGTGTGTGTGTGTGTGTGTGTGTTTAACTTGAAACAATGTTTTAAAAAAATCAACCTAAAAAAATTACGCATAAAACAATGAATTTTGGTTCAACAAATTAACTAAATCAAAAATGAAGTCTAAGAACACAACAAAATGTCACGATATTTTTACAATACCTTTATTTCTAGCTATGGTGGGTTTTGGTTTGATATTTTATTATTTTATTTTAGAGTAATGTTACATTTACAACATTTTCATAATAAATCGTAGGTGGTGAATTGTTACTAATTTTAAATTGGGCTAATCACTTTTGACCGTGTATTAAAAACAAAAAAAACGAAAAACAAATAAAAAGCCAATTGAAGAAAATTGTGCCTAAAACAATGAATTTTGGCTTACCAAATTTGACTAAACAGAAAAGAAGCCTAGGAAGAGAATAAATTGTCACACAAAAAAGAATCATAGGAACACAACAAAATGTCACAACATTTTCGCAATTTTTTTTTATTCCCAACTGTGGTAGGTCTCAGTTTGATATTATTATTTTGTTTTTTATGTTCACAACATTTTCACAACAAATTTTAGGTGAAAAATTATTACTGGTTTTAAAATTATGCATTAAAAAAAAAACATACAAAAAGACAACACAAGAAAATTGTGCATGAAACCGTGAATTTTGGCTCACCAAATTTGACTATATTAAAAAAGAAGTCTAAGAATACAAAAAAAATATTACAATATTTTCACAATGCCTTCATTTTTAGGATCCGAATAGATATTTTTTTATTTTATATATTTGAGAGAAATGCAACATCCATAATATTTTTAGAACAAATTCTAAATGACAAGTTGTTATTGGTTTTAAACTAAGTTCACTACTGATATCACTTTTTTAACTATCAAAAATACCTTGCCACATAAAATTTGTTGTAAAATTATTGTGAAAATGTTGCGGACATATCATTACTCCTTAAATTTTAAAATCAAGCAATTTTTCTTTTAATATTTTAGAAAATAACAAATATGTTATATTGTTATTCTTTCAGTTAAACTTTAATAAAAACTTATGATTCTTAAAATATTTATTGTGTAATGTCTAAATATTCCCACTAAATTTTAACATCTCAAAATTTTCTTCATGTATTATGAGTTTTTAGATGTTAGTAATTCTCAGTCTTTTATTTTATTATTTTATTTTTTGATCTTTAAAAAATTGACAGCTCAATAATTATGAAAATATTGTAAAAATGTATTGTGTCAGTGTAACTGTGTAGTGTGTATACACATATAAAAATTTAAAAGAAAATACAAAAAGAGCACAAGCAAATCCGGAATACGGTGGGAAAAAGAAAAAAAATAAAAGAAAAAGAGGCCCATGACTGTGTAGATTGTCAAATAATTATGAAAATATTGTAAGAATTTGTTAAATGAATATGTACATATAAATAATAAATATTTTTTAAAAAAATACAAAAAACAAAAAGCACAAACGAGACCGCCCAAAAAAAAAAAAAAAGAAAAAAAAAAGAGAGAGGAAAGCCAATGCACAGTGCGGGTTTCACATTTGAGTCTTCAAACTTAGCCATTGGCCAACCTGACACACTAGTCTAGATGTGATGATATGACCAATAGAGAATGATTTCGGCACGCCAAAATTTTGGCAATAATGAGCCTTTGACCAATTTGCATTGCCAGCACAACCTCTTTGCTGGAATTTGTTAAGTTTGACATAGTAATATATATATATATATATATATATATATATATATATATATATATATATATATAATGAGAGAAATATTTATCAGTTTGACTTAGTAATTAAAAGCAAGGTTGTCAAAATCGGGATCCTACGTAGGATCGTAGGAGGTAGGTGAGATCGTGGATCGTAGGATCGGATCGTAAATCGTAAGATCTTATATTATTTGAGAAAAAAACAAAAAAATAAACATTTGTATGTTAAATAATCACATAAATTATACATTCATTAATATAATTACCATACATCACTATATTCATTTATAAGCATCATTTAAAGAGGTCAAAAATCTCAAAACATGACACTCTATTGGAATATTTTTTATTCGGATCCAATTGGCACACTATCTACATTAGAGTTGAAAAATTTGGTCTATTGAGATTTTATTTTTTATTTAAGTCCAACTGAGCAATCTATTAAGTTTAAAAACATTACAAGAAATAAAGGTCGTTTGGGATCGTCAAAATCGTGTGATCCTATCGATCCTGAACGATCGCAAAGATCCTTGAAAGATTCGAATCGTTTTGACCAGGTGAGATCGTAAAATCGTAGGATCGTAGGATCCAGATCGGGATTTTGACAACCATGATTAAAAGGACGCATTCCTCGTGGTCAATCTCTTAGTAGCTTACTCCTTGGCAACCAAGTTTCAGCTGAGGCAGAAGGTGCATGCATTGGAACCATAATTGCTTTTTGTTGGGAAAAGCATAAACTATGGAAGATTCGCAGCGCAGCCTTCTCTTCTAAGGAAGCCAGAAAGAAATTGAGTCAGGACACTGATGAAAATCTACAAGGTGTTAATTTCTTACGAGCTTTCCTAGAATTGCCCAGCAACCTATAACAATGACTTGGCTTAGTCGCTGTCTTTGTGTCTCCATAGTATTTTAAAGGGGTGAATGGGTGGTGACTTGTAAGTTTTAAGAAAGAGAAAATACCCCAATCGATAAAAAAAAAATGTTAAAAAGATATCAAACCCAATCTTAATTTAAAGTTCAGGCTCAATATTTGAGTATGCAAGTAAAGAATATTACTTGTACTGCAAGTATATTAACCATAGTTTAACATCATAGTTAGTTTAAGATTTAGCTAGCTTTGTATAGATATTTCACATAAAGTTTATTGTAATATACGATTTACTCTTTGTTTGTATAAAATGTTGAAAAACTATGTTTTGAATTTAAAATGAGCAAAAAACTATGAAAAGCTATTGTTGCAAAACAGAGTTTTGAATTTTAAAAATGACATTTTAATCTCTCCAAACGCCTGATCAAACAAACCATTAGTATAGTAAAAAATTAAAAATGCAGCTATTAATCTGTTTTGTGATTTTTTTTTTGGGAGTAAAATTTGAATGATAAATATGAAAAATTAATGGAACAAATTGAAATGGGGACCATTTTTAACCAAGACCACAAAAATAGTTTAATACGAAAAGGAAATATAACTACGTACTAAGACCGAAAAAGATAGTTCGATACGAAAGGGAAATATAATTGAGAGTTTTTTTTTTTTTTTTGGAGAGAAAAATATAATTGAGAGCTAGAATTTAAATCATCTTATGAATCATCGTAGGTGAATGACGTGACATGTTTAGAATTCTCACTCATATAGGCATGGTTGTTATAATCTCGATTTGGATCCTACAATCTTACAATTTTACGATCCAACTTGCCTAAAACGATCTAGATCTTTCAAAGATTTTTGCAATCGTTCAAGATCGGTAGGATCGTACGATTCTGACAATCTCAAATGACTTTGGTTTCTTGTAATCTTCTTTAACTTGACAGAAGACTCAGTTGGATCTAAATGAAAAATAAAATCCTAATAGACCAAGTTTTTTCACTTTAATGTAGAGAGAGTGTCAATTGGACCCAAATAAAAAATATCTCAATAGAGTGTCACATTTTGAAATTTTTGGCCTCTTTAAATAATGCTTACAAATGGATGTAATGATGTATGATAATTATATCAATGAATGTATAATTTATGTAATTATTTAACATACAAATGTGTATTTTTGTTTTTTTTTCAAATAATGTAGGATCTTATGATCCACGATCCGATCTTATGATCTACGATCCAATCTTACGATTTACGATCTCACCTACCTCTCACAGTCCTACGTAAGATCCCGATTTTGATAACCTTGCATATAGGCAAAGAAGGCATTACACATACACACGTTTGTCATATGCATATGCTATGAGACCTCTTTAAATTTGGGAAATTTTAGGTAATTAGTTCAATGAGCGGACATTGCTGCTCAACCACTAGCAACCAGCATGATAAATGTAGCAATAAAAATTAGGCCACCATAATTACAGTGCTTTTTCATGCCAAGTGCATTAATATATCTATTTTTTTTTTTTTATTTAAATTCTATATAATTTCTGCTTATAACGTTCAATTAATGATGATTATTTTTTATTATTAAGTCAAGACACTAATTATTTTTGAAATATGGGGGAATTCTAAATCTTTTATTTGACAATAGAGGTCTTACAAATTGAACTAACTAGAATTTAGAACTCACAAGTATTAATTAATTTTGTGGGTTTTATACTTAATGGTACATGTACTATTTTATTTTGTTTAGGATACATATACAGTTATTTAGAAGAAGAAGAAAAAAAATTGTTTACCATATGAAAACTAAAATATTCTTAAAAGTACACTTTTTTTTTAATAGTCAAAAGTACAAAACATTTTTTTTTTTTAATAATCAAAAATACAAAACACGTATATACTATTAACTAAACGGGGTTTAGCATTAGATCCATTTCACTAACAGGGCCTAAGTGTATCTATATATGTACTACAAACCTGTTATGGTATTAAGCGTATATATGATTTAGGACTATGGGCTTGAAGAAAAAGAAACTAAGCAGAGAACAATAAATCAAAACAAAGAGAAAGTCTATTTGGTAAGAGATTCTTAGTAATGTTTAAGTATTGTAAAAATACGTGTTAGTTAAAAAGTGTTGTGATAATATGTAATGTTGTGTTTAAACATTAAAAATTATTATTTAAATAATAGTACCAAACACCCTCAAGTTCTCAGAGTTCGTTAGGAAAGCTAAAAGGCTTGATCTAGGTGACCAGTAAGCAACAAAAGACCTGAAAACTAATGCTGAATATCCCATTTGGCAGTGAAGGACTTTAGATTGATTATGAATATATATATTCAATCTAAAGTCCTTCACTGCCAAATGGGATAACTTGTTTTGTAGCTCCTGCCACCACCGAGTGATATATATATTATATTAAATTTAAACTCCAATTAGAATCTAGATTAGATCTAAAATAGATTCTAATTATTTTATAATTTTGCCTCATGTGTGTGCAATTTATTTACTTAATTTTGAAGTCAAATTATTAATTCATAATTCTTTACATAAAATCCAAAATGACCACTTCATTCACGACTATATCATCATCATTATTGTTGAATGTTTACATATATAAACATGAGTTATAATCTAGTATATATAATACTCATGTCATTACCACTGCACACTTTTGGTGCGTTGGTCACTCTACAAGTATAAGTGCTTGTGAGGTGTGAGGAACAAGGGTCGACGTTCAAGTTTCTAGGAAGGAGTTTCACACACATATATACTTAGATTAGGTTAGAGTAGAAATTCTATCTTGTATAAAAATAAAATAAAATACTCGTATCAGTGAATTAAGAGAAAATATTTAAAAGGAGACCATAGCGGGGCCTCTAGAAGAATATGAGAGTGAGCACTAATTTTATTTCATTTACTTTTTGGAGAAGAAAATAAGTTAGATAAAATTAAGTCATACTTAAAAAAAAAGTTTTTATAAATCCTTTATCTAAGGCAATTTTGTCCCATATTGCTTAAGTGTAACTTTTTTCCATTGCTTAAAGCTCCACTTTATTACTACAAGAGTTAGGCCTTTTTGTAATGGTACTTTAGGTTAAGTAATGTGTTTGAGCTTGATGAGAGAGTGTAATTAAGTGTGTGTGTTTAACACTTAATTTGTTTTTCAAAAAAAAAATCAAATGGCTTCTAAGCTGGGCCAAACATGGGGTAAAGCCTAGAAAGGTTTCATTTAATTGCACTATAGCCTTGCGTGAGCCGGTAAATACTTGTGGACAAAAGCTCAGCCCAAAATAAAATATTGGCGCCTATTAATATCGGCCCATTATGAGCTCAAGTATATTACCCAAAAGGCCTACTTTATTAGACAAGGCTTGGCTTGGTCTGCTTCAAAGGTCTAACGTCCTTATTTAAGACAATGATCAGAATACAATGATCTCTTCTATTGCAGTAGTTTTCCAGCCATTTGTTAATAGGATATTTTAGGAAATTTGTTTATACTATTATTATGAAAAATAGAAAAAGGTTGTCAAAAAATTTAGTTATTTTTTTTTCATTAATTTTTTTTAAAAATAATTCATAAACTCTGGGTTCCAATTAGCTCAATTGGTAAAGTCTTTGATAGTTGAATAAAAAATTTAACGTTCCATTTCCATCTACATCAAAAACTGATTGGTGCCTTGGTCTGATAATAAAGAGCTATTATTAGGAGTGAACGCTATAAGTTGAAACTCTTTAAAAAAAAAAAAAAGTATTCGTGAACTTTGTATTCGTTAACTTTTCTCTTTTATTCAAGTGATATTTCATGGTGTTTTCAACATAATTAAACATTTAGGATTTACACTTACTTTAGGATTCAACTCTTATAGGCTGTCATGCCACCAAACTTACTTTGTGAACTATTTTTTACCCAATTATGACCCAATGCTAAAGACACATTGGGTGAACATTCAAGATATTCTTAGATGCATTATATTATGAATTATTATCTTGTATAACAGTTGTATACAACACCCCTTTCAAGTAGGCATGGATTCCATAAACTTAAAATTCCACCTTCATCTGAGAGGGCTTTGTATATGACTATTACAAAAGATATCATCTCTCATGTTACAATATATCATAGTTGTCAAAACGTGAATCTTATCGTGAATTGATAATTTTCTATATCGTGTATCGTATCATATTATGTATCTTAAGATCACAAACACTCAATAAAGTTTATTAGAAAAAAATTATAGGTATACCTATATAGTATATATTAATTATAAATGTTAAATATAATCAACTAATGACTAATTTATTCATCACTTATGTAATAATATTTAACAAGCTAACTAAATAAATTAAACTAGCATAAGTTTATAACATACACATTCAAATTGATTAAACACAAAAGTGATAATACATTACATGTGATCCAAAATAAGAATTTCTTTTCATCATATTGCCTAATCAATTCCATCTAAGTCATGTTCATCAATTCGCAAACTTATTTCTTCATTGAAATTTTCTTCATTATCATCGACATTTACTATCTCTTCTTGTTCTTTATTTAAAATATTTTTTAAAAAAAACATTTCTTCTTGGGATTCTAGTTTCTTAGAATTATAAAATAAAAAAAAGTTATATTGTTAGTTAATACCTTATTCATAGTATAAAAAATAAATTTATAGATATAAAATTAAAGTGTAAGTGTGTATTTCAAATTTTGTAATTAGAGAAAGAGGGAAAAAAAGCTTATAAACATGTTATTTTATTACCTAAATTAAGTAACATAACAATCTAATGTTAAAAACAAGTTTAACAACTTATTAGATTAAAATAAAAGTACAAATTTTAACCCAAAAAATCATTTTAAATCATTTTTTTATATATATTATTATTCATACGATATGCATACTATATCGTACAATTCTTAAACACTTATAATACGAAACTTTTTATATAAGATACGTACTATACTGGCAAAAATGCCATATAAAATATATTGCAAGGCGGGTTGTATCTAAAACAATACAAACAAATGGGCAAGTGTTTGGTGCTGGGTTGGAGAGAAGAAAAACTGAAAAAATAGAAGGGGAAAGCAATAAGTACACGACCTAATTAATCAACCCTCTTTTATATATACATATAAGTGCGATCTCTTTTGCCTAAAGTACAATGGACAAGTTGCTGAGTGCTGACAACTACCAGATTAAAAATGTGGTACCAATTTTTTTGCAACAAATAGGTGAGTGAGAATCTATAAAAATAAGTCACTCGGTATACAGTGATGGGATTGAATATCTGGCCATGGAAAAACAAAAAAAAGTATCGGCCACGTATGCTCATGAAAACGCAATCGAGGGGTTGGTGAGAATACTACGTTCGCTTTTTAAGTCCAACAATATGGGGCAGTTGAAAGTGATGCTGCTACCTGTTTTTTTGCTGGCTATGGCTATGGCCATGGTTAACTTGGTAGCCGATTTTCTACAATGTCAACTTCAAAGTTCAAAGAATTGGTAATCTAATTGGTGGAAGAAGGTTGATTAATACTGTTGCAAACAGGTTTGAGGTGTGGAATTCTTAATCATCTCTTGGTTGAGACTTCTACGGAAGTCACTAGACTCACTGCTCACTAAATAAAGACATTTGAGACTTTTAAGGTTTAAGTAACGTTATTTCAGAATTCGAAACCTTAACTTGTGTTATTAATAACTATTTTTTATAACTTGAAAGGGTTGACTTAGTGGTTTCTAAGATCTTGTAATATTCATGAGATCTTGGATTCGAAACTTCTCGTTAACATTTTAGGACTACCCTTATGAAATTCCTCTAGATAATAACCTAGTGCATGTAGAACGAGGATAATTTTTTTTTTCTTCTCTTGCTTCATGTGCACTTAGACAATTGAGGCATAGCAATTAGCAATTAGCAGTTCCCTTCTTATACTTAATGTCTGAAATGGCATGCACATTCAAAGACCCACACATAATAATTTTTATAATGGAACACCCCTCTATCACCTACCAATCCTTTGATCCTTTGTTTAATAGGGGTGAGAGGGGAACTGAAGTTATAAAATCCTCAAGGTTCTTAGAATGAATTGACCATTAAGTGTCTAAAATTTTATCAATCCATTTTGAAATGAGTAGATCAAATTGGTCACGTCCTCAATAATTTAAGTAGAATTTATTTGAATGATGATGAAGTAATGAAATCTAATCAACTCATGTTTAAGATGGATGGATATGATTTTAATAACTTGTTGGTAGAGTTACCCAGTTTGACTTTTTTTAATTTTTTTTTTAAAAAAAATCTCTAATGGGACGTTGGAAAATAAAAGAGTTTAAAAGTAATTTTGAAGAAATACATTTTTTTGAGTCACCTTACCTAAACTCACCAATCCATTTAAATCCACCTATTATACATAAATATGTATTAATATGCCCATTTAACCCATTTATTACTTATTATTAAGTGAGTATTAAGTGTTAACGAATTGGATAACTCTTAAGATCATTAACTTCTCCCAATAGTCAATAATCCAAACTCTCTTAAATGGCCAAAAAAAAAAAAAAACTTTGAAATATCCAAAATAACAAAAACACTCTTGAAGCTATCAAAACAATTAAGACACTCTCCAAAGCTTCCAAAATGAGCAAAATACTTTGATATCAACAATAAGTGCTTGTGCACTTATACAAGAGGGGGCTTCACACACATATACACTTAGATTAGGCTAGAGTAGAAATTCTATCTTGTATATATATATAAAAAAAAAACAATAAGTGCTTGTGGGGTGTAGGGGCAAGGGCCATGGTTCAAGTTTTCAGAAGAGAGTTTCACACACATATACACTTAGATTAATCTAGAGTAGAATTTCTATCTTGTATATAAAAAGAAAAACAATAATACCCAAATATGCTTATGAAATTGACAAAAATACCCCTAAAACGGTTAAAGTAGTCAAAATACATCCATAATCTCTCAAATGAATAAAGTACATTTTAATCCACTAACATGATCACAATACTTCCAAAATGATTAAAATACTTTTGAAAGATCTTAAAATCATAGAAATACACCCAAAACTTCTAAAATGACCAAAATATTCATAAAACCTCTAAATTGACTCAAACACCCCATAACATCCAAAATGACTAAACAATCTTGAAATTTTCAAAATGACCAAATATCTACCCACAAACCCTTCAAATGTCCAAAATACCCCCCGGGCACCAAAGAACATCCAAAATGACCAAAAGTAAATTAGATGTTTAAGGAGTATTATGGTTACTTAAGAGATTTTGGGGTTTATTTGAATAATTTTAGAAATTCTTAATTTTACAACATAAGAATCTAGCACTAGATCTAGTGCTAAATTCTCATGTTGTAAAATTATCTAGTGCTAAATTCTTAGATAGGCGATTAGTAATTTCAAATTGGAGGAATACTAGGCACAAAATTGGAGCCAATATGAAATCTAATTTAAGGTACTTGTCATAAAATTAAGGGCATTGTTAACAAATGCCTTTAGGACATTTGTTAACGGGTCATTTTAGTAAATTTTTAATACCACTTTTATGATAAATATAAAAAACTATCAAAAAAGTTAATTGGTTTTTTTTTTTCCCATAAAAAAAATTTCATAGACCAATGCCCTTAAGGCATCTATTAACTTTCCCCTAAAATTAAAGTAGATTTACTTAAGGTTTTTATTGAGGTCCACTTTAATTACATTTTTTGCTTGTAGCCTACATACACAAGAGCTCAGCTTAGAATAAACACAAAGTGGAATACGAGACACTTAGGACCTTTTTTTAAGGAAATAGTTAGAAAATTCCTAAGCTACTACCTGAATCCCATCCCATTCCCTAAACCCCTAGAGGGCGTTTGATTCGCCGTAATATTATATTACGTCGTAATATTACATTATTGTAATCTTACATTAATATAATCTTACATTAATATAATCTTAATACAAGAATACAACATAACAATGTTTAGAAAGGTGATGAGATTAAGATAATGTGATATATTTTGTAATTTCAAATTATGATTCTCAAGTGGTAGTAAAATAGTAAAATAATAATAATAATAATAATAATAATAATAATAATAATAATAATAATAATAATAATATTATTATTATTATTATTATTATTATTATTATTATTATAAGGACATAATTTGCACTTAAGCCCAAAAACAAGAAATGAATAGGCCTAAAAAGCCCAATACAATGAATTTGTAGAGAGTGGGTTAGAAATCTGGATTTTAGTGAGTTCAGATAACAAAGACAATGAGCTAGATTACAATATGACACAGATGAGTTAGTTTGTGTAACGAAAATTATCCTCAAGCTTAAGCCGAGGAGACTGAATCTTATATTTCTCTTTTCAATACAGATTACAAATATTGTTTTTATGTCTACAATGTTTTCTTTCTTACTCTCTCGATCCCCTTATCTTGGGGCTTTCCTCTTCCTTTTAAACTTCCATTTCTCCTCTCTCTTCCCTCCATGTATGAATCAGATTGCCGGTCAGGATTCTTGTCCCATCAGCACCTTTTTAAAGCCTTTGAAGATAGCTATAAGGCTCAACACTGCTACTCAGGCATCACTTCCTCATTAATGTGGTCAGAGAGTTAGCTGC
The DNA here is from genome assembly GCF_040712315.1 of Castanea sativa. NCBI lineage: Eukaryota > Viridiplantae > Streptophyta > Magnoliopsida > Fagales > Fagaceae > Castanea > Castanea sativa. The sequence goes on along the minus strand of NC_134013.1, from coordinate 85,675,789 downwards.
AGAGCATTCAATGCGGTGACAACAACTTTTTCCTTAGATATTTCATGGTTTTCCTTTGCCCTATACTCCTGTGTTGCATATCCTTATCAACAGAGTCTCATGGGACATTACCTCTAGATGACAGATAACTCATTCCGACCTCTGCCTAACTGATCTGAGGAGACATTTCTCTTCAGACCAACTTCTCGGATGATCACGATCAAACCTTGCTTCTTTATAAATTAACACAGACCCTTAGTAAGATATTTACTCATCCTCGGACCGCTTAATGTCCTCGGCTTGGGCCTTTGGCCCAACATGCATAGAAATATACACTCCTAGGCCCATCTCCCCCACAATTATTATTATTATTATTATTATTATTATTATTATTAAAAAAGTTGTATCCTAGCTTTTGGTTAAGCTATTTCATTCCCCGTCCTTGAAAAAATATTATTAAGACGAATATAACTAAGTTGAAAGGTTCTTAATAAATACGAAACAAAAGTAGTAGTCTGAATCGTGATTCAAGAGAACTGAGATTACTTAGATCTCCTCACTCATGGTGAAGATTTTACACTTAATATATCCTCCTAAGTTAATGGACCTTACGATGGAGTCATCAAATAATTTATTATAAGAAAAAAAAAACTCAACTTTATTAAATTTTAAATGAATTACCTTGTAACTTAGTAGCATTGTCTTGCCTCTAACAGAGTTTGAATCCACCCTCTTCAATTCTTGTTACAATAATGTTCAAAACATTGAATCCTAGTTACATTCTAACAAAATAAAATTAACATTGCGATGACCTAGTTACAATTTATGGAAATAGGACAAGTTTATCTAATCTACTTTTTCTAATTTAAGTTAAAAAGCTTAGTTATGGGGTGAGAATGTACCTACCTCGCTTGATCCAAAAACTAATCTCCTAGAATACAATGAACAATATAAACAAATTTACTTATTTATCGGTCATTTAGTTCACAAGCATATCCATAGATGAGAAATAGAAAGCACCCGATAAAATTCATATTCACCATTCAACGTAGAAGCAAAAATAAAGTTAAAAACTGTAAACAAAATGAAATTCCTAAAGCAAAACACAAGGATTAAGCTAACCATGACTTAAGTAAGTTAAGTGGACAAGCCGTCTAAACCAAAAAAGCATGAATATAGTTATAATGCATGAAATGTGTGATCATGTGGAAATACAAAAAAATGCAAACCGAAATATTAATGCTAAAGGTTAGAGCAACCATATCAGTTCTTTTAAAAGATTTCGTCTATTTTACACAAAAAACATACTTTTTCTATTTTACACTATCATTTTTACAAAACACTCACATCGGTTTATCTATTTGACAAGATATTTCAATAAAATATTCATTCTTCATCAATTTTTTATTATTTTTCCTAATGGTCATACTTTTTTAATTTAAACTTAAATTTTAAGTAAACTACCAATACCAGTGGCTCGGCCAATGGAGCCGCTTGTGGTGGAGGTCTGATGGTCAAACTTCTAAAATAGTGTTTCTAGCGACCGCCGCTAGATCGGTGTCTTCACCCACCGTGCCGCTAGCACTGGTGGCCAAACCACCAAAATAGTGACTTCAGCGACAGCCGATAGATCAGTGTTTTCGACCATCATTCTGCCATCAATAAAATTTCAAATAAAATTATGCTTTGTTTGAAAAAAAAAATCACTATCACAATTCTTTTATAATTAAATTATATTTATATATATTTACAATTAAGGAAGCTTCCTTGAAGCTTCCTTTTCCCCCTCGCTTTTAACCCCAACCACTAAACATCTGACCCTCTTTTTTATTTATCTTTTTTTATCTCACAAAGCCACACCCACATCCTTTCTAAGCCACATCCTATCTCTGCCACTTCCTCTCCCACGGTCTCTTCTCTTCATCTTTCTTTTTTTTTTTTTTTTTTTTTTTTGGTCGTAGCTCAGCACTTGTTTCTCTCTTCTCTAATGGCCGCAACAAGCTCTCCACGAGCAAAGAAAGCAGCAAGCTCTCCATGGCAGTGGTGACAGCGCCCTTGATTTGAGTTTGGGTTTGGGTTGATGAGTTTTTTTTGAAAGTTTGATTTTTGGTTCTAAGTTGTTGAGTTTTCCATTGAAGGTTTGATTTTGGGTTTAGATTGAATTTTGGTTTGATTTTTCTTTGTTTTTGGTTGATTTTGTAATTGGAATATCATGGGTCTGGATGGGTTGTGGTGGTGGTGATTGAGTGGTAATTAGGCGGTGTTGATTTTGGGTTAATTTTCTGTTGATTTTAGGTTAATTCTCTGTGCTAGGTTGTGGTGTTTGGTGGTTGGGTGGTTATTTTCTTCTTCCTTCTTCTTATTCTGGCGCGCTGGGTTGTTGTAAATGGTGGGAAGAGAAGAAGTTTGATAGAGCAGAAAGAAAAAAAGAATAAATTTTTTTTTACACATGAACAGTAACTGTGTATAAATACACGGTTACTGTAACACATGGATAAATTTGAACATCTTTGCACATTTTTACACTTACTGATGTGGGTATTTTTTTGCTCAAAATGTGTAAAATTTGTAATTTTTTCTAATTTAGAAGACTATAACTAGATTGGTGTGGACGTTCTTACATGTTAGGGGAGCACACTTGCAATTGTGAATATAAAATTCTTAGCAATGTCTTCAGCTAGATAAATAATAGAATGTCAATTAATTTAAAATGAAACATCATCATAAATTCAAGAATCTGCGATGAATCTCAATAAGTGTCACCTAAATTAAACAGATCTTACTTCCACCATTGGTGACATTTTGTCACAAATCGAACCCACCGTTGGCCACCTCTCTTTGTCACTGACCATCACACCACTGCCTTTTGTACCCACATAAAATCTCCACCCGTGTCAACATCCACACAAATCTCCACCCAAACGATACTGTTGTTGCCATGGGTCTTATCAAGAGCCACTGCCCAAGAAAAAAACTAGGAGGCTACCTCAGCATCATCCTGGTCTTAGTGATATGCTTTGATTGGGATCTAGTGCAATAGTTAGGATTATTGAGCCGTCCAATTATTGTTATCGTGTGAGAGAAAAGTTTAAAAAGTAAAGAAATAAAAAGGTAAAAAATTATAGAGCTAAGTAAATCTTTTAAGTTTCAATCTCACTCCTTAAAAGAGTATTAATAAGGGATCTCAAATCAATCCATAGTTACACACAATTATAATTAGGACAAATCCATACCTCATTCGCATGCGGATTGTGGAGGCGTTGGGAGCCCAGAGGCTTCTATAATCTATAGTGAGCTTATTTTTCCTCTTTGTTGAATTGTGTTAAAAATGTAACACAAGACTAGTACAAATTTGAGATATTATTACATATTCAAAGGGGCTATTTAAAAAAAAAAATTACGTATTTTAAAAGGAGAGGAAAACAATTATGGAAAGAATTGAAAATAAAATTTTGTCATTTTTTTAGAGTTACAATTACAAGGTGTATAACAAAATCTATGTTATTTCAGTAGGGTATGTAAAAAGAAACATTTAACAAAATTAGACAGAATAGCCACTTTGATAATGATTGCAAACTTGCCTAATGAAACTAAATTGTTAAAACTAAATTAATAGTTGATACAAACTTAATTTATCTAATAATTCGATTATTACAATATCTAGTGGAGAGAGACTTTAAACGTACTTCTACTCATAAAATAGATTAAACAATTTCATTAAATCACAAAACTTTAGCCTGTTGACCCAAACTTAAAAGAGTGTATATCGAATGATATTTATCCTTTTAAACTTTGAAGGTTTGATTATTTTGTCCCTCTTCTTTGTGAAGCTTACATGCAATTTTTACCTCTAGTTTTGCACATTGATAATTTATTTGACAGTAATCAATAGTCAAACACTCCTAGAGGTCCTTGTCTTCTCTTCCTATTCTAAATTAAGGTCGAATTTAGTCACTTGCCCCTTTTGAGCATCAGACATCCTCGATCTCTTCCCTTTGCTAAGTGGCCATGCATCCTCTCAATTATTATCTAATCTCATAACTAATTAGTAACTACCCCTCATAATGATGGTGGTATTAAGCTGTCCTCATCGAAACATCTCATTATTGAACTCGATCACTTCTAAGGTCAAATGTGCATATAAGTTGATTATTCCAATTTTTCTAACCAGGGGAAAAAAATTGTTTTCACTACAACAAATGTAAAAAATAAATAAAGAAAAAAATGTTTTCATTACGACAAAAATAGGGGGAAAAATAGAAACAAAAGAAGAGGAAAAATAATTAACGAAGCAAAACGAATTTCTAGACTTCTAGTATTCTTAGATGGATAGGTTGTGCCCATTCATTAGTAATATTGTAATAATATCATCGAGATTCAAGATGGAATTCATGGAAGTTGGTAAACCCAACATCCATGATATAACCAATAACAATAAAAAATAATGAAAAACCAACTTCAACAAAAAGAAGTTGCTATTAATCCACCTCTTTTTCTGGCCGGTTGGTATCTAAAAGTCAAAAAGCTGGACCGATTAATTAGGAATGTTTCATTTTATATAAACATGTGATTCTCAGACAATTGGAAACAAAATTGCTTTCAATTTAAAGCAGAACAAGATTATGTTTAGTAGATTTCATTTACTTCTTTTGAAAGTAGAAAATTAAAGTCAATAATTCTAGCACCATATACTCTTATGTTATCTTATATAATTGATTGTGATTGTTTGTTTATTACTATTTCAAAAATTCACCATTTTTATATCATTATTTACAATTTAGCTGGAAGAACAATTATGACAAAGCGTGCGTAAGAGTGTATTACTAAATTCATTCAATTAAGACATTTGGTGAGTCATATTTGAGCGAAGCTGGCAGCCAAAAACAAAGAAGTAAGCCAGAATTGACGAGACCAGCACGTTGGTCCAGGGTCTAATGAAAAAAAAAAAAAATGCAGGAAATGATTAGCAGCTTGTAGTAGGTGAATGGGTGTCGTGTACTAGAATCACCGCACGATGAACGAAAACGAGTACAGGTATATTATATCCCTTGTGATTCATCCGAAAGAAAAAAGAAAAAAAATATATCCCCTGTGTTAGGTGAAACGTCTTACGTGTCAAAGCCATTTGGTGGGCTTCCAGTCAATGACTTCCTCAAAGCATATCTAAATCTAAGAAAGTCCAAGTCTAAATCTAAAGAAAGTTACGAATATGACTTTTTTTTTTGTCTCACAACAAATTTCATAGTTATTAAAATGATTAACAGTGGCGTATGTTATTAACACAATTATTTTTATGATAAATTTAATAATAATTGACTGGTCAAAATATTTATTTTTCTTTACTTGTCAAAATCAATCATTTTAAGAATAGTAAAGTTTATTACTTGTTAGTATTAAAAAAAAAAAGTTTTTTTTTAATGTATGTCTTTAAGGTAGTTTAATTGGTAAAGTCTTTACTAGTCGAATAAAAAATTTGTAATTCAATCTCTGCTTACACTAAAAATGAATTGGCCTAATGATAAAAAATTATTTGAAGTTTAATCACCACATACATAAAAAATCAATTAATGTCTTGGTCTAGTACGATGAGAAAGTGATGAAAAATTATAACACCAGAAATCGGACCCTTAAAAAAATTGAATATTTAGCTTTATCGAATCCAAATACTTTTCATCACCCAAATGAACCCTCAGCAACCACAAGTATGCAAAAGAGTGAAAATTAGATAGCACCCAAATCACAAATGCGTTTGTAAATGCTTGTTAGATAGCCAATCATACTTGACCCATTATTCCACGGCCATCAAATGAGCATGGGGAAAATATGAGAAAAGACAAAAAGCCTAAGTGTACGTGTGAATCCAAAATTTGGTTTTGTCAGAGACTTAGTGACGGGATTGTTAGTTTAGCAGTACCCATGTCCTCCTGATCATGACCACATTATCCCTCTCCTACCCTTGACAAATTCTGAAATTTCAATCCATTCCCAACTCACCAGCTCCTCCTACTGTCACCTACTTCTTGTTTCTCATTTCTATATTACCCCCAAACCAAAACTAAAACCAATCCAGGAAAAGAACCCCAAAAACCCAAATTCAAACCAAACCTCCACCTTCTTTTCCTGTTTCCTCTTTTTTCTCTTTTTTCTTCCCTATTCCAGCAACCAAACACACCCCCATGGAGTCCCAAAAAGACCTCCAGGAATTCATTTTCCGGTCGAAACTCCCTGACATTTACATCCCAAACCATCTCCCACTCCACACTTACTGCTTCGAAAACCTTTCCCAATTCAAAGATCGGCCTTGTCTCATCAATGGCTCCAACGGTGCCACCTATACCTACGCCGAGGTCGAGCTCATATCACGTAAAGTGGCCTCGGGTTTGGACAAGTTGGGCATCAAACAAGGCGAGGTGATCATGCTTTTGCTCCAAAACTGTCCAGAATTCATGTTCGCTTTCCTAGGCGCGTCCCACATCGGAGCGATAATCACGACTGCGAACCCTTTTTACACTCCAGCCGAGGTTGCAAAGCAAGCCAAAGCAGCGAACACTAAACTCATCATCACTCAAGGCTTATACGTAGAGAAAGTGAAAGACTTTGCGAAAGAGAACGACATAAAGGTCATGTGCATTGACGAGTCACCAGTGGAGGGTTACTTGCATTTCGCCGAGTTGACTCAGGCCGACGAGAATGAAATCCCGGCCGTGAAAATCAACCCAGATGATGTCGTGGCACTCCCTTATTCGTCAGGAACAACGGGTCTCCCAAAAGGGGTTATGTTAACACACAGAGGATTAGTCACCAGCGTGGCACAACAAGTCGACGGTGAAAACCCAAACCTGTATTTTCACAAAGAGGACGTGATACTGTGTGTGTTGCCCTTGTTTCATATTTATTCATTGAACTCTGTTTTCCTTTGCGGGTTGAGAGTTGGGGCAGCAATTTTGATTATGCAGAAGTTTGAGATTGTTAAGTTGTTGGAATTGGTTGAGAAATTTAAGGTTTCAATTGCGCCTTTTGTTCCTCCGATCGTTTTGGCGATCGCTAAGAGCCCTGAGGTTAATAAGTACGATTTGTCGTCGATTCGGACGGTGATGTCTGGGGCAGCACCCATGGGGAAGGAGCTTGAGGATGCTGTTAGAGCTAAACTTCCTAACGCCAAACTTGGACAGGTAAACCTCTTTCAATTCCTTTGTCATATTTAATAAAGTTAGGGATAATTTTTTTTTTTTAAAAAGGATTGACGAGTTAGAATTGATACATGATAAAAATGGTACGGATAGTAGGTTGCGCTTAGAAGTGATGTTATTCTTGTAATAACTCAACGCATCAAATTGACTTATAAAAAAGAAAAAAGTACTAAGAATTTTGTGTTTAAAACGTTGTTATAGTAATTGTGACAAATAATTTGAGACTAGGGGTTCATTTAGATTGTGTTGGGATGTAATTTTTTGCATTTTGTTGTAAAAATAGTGAGTCAATCGGTAATGTTCATGCATTTTTTGTTATTATTTATTAGACCATAATACTTTTTAATATTATTCATGGGCTCTACTTTTCAGTAGTAAGTTTTTCAGTTTCAACAAAATAAACAGTATTCAAACACACAAAAAACTACAAAATATATATTAATATATGGTGATCTGGCCATGGAAAAGTTGGATGAAGTGGGTATTTGCATGCTGATTTTTGATGGATTTTTTTATTTATGGGAAAAGTTAACCAATATTCTAACCGTATTGGTTTAGAAAATATTTTTAGAAATTTTGTATGAAAAGAGAAAAACTAATTTTTTTAACTGTTTTTTTTTTTAATATTTTTTTATAAAAGTAATATTAAAACTTTTTAAAAATAGTCTGTTAACAATTATTTTAAATGGAACCAAACTTTTTTTTTTTCACCTTTGTCGAACAAGGAAAAGGAAAAAGACCGTTTAACTAATAATAACTTTGGTCCCAATTATAATACTTAATAAACATGTTATGATATGCATGATAAAAAGAGCGATAAATTGAAATTAAAATAATTCAATTCAATCTTAGTAAAAAAAAGTCTAAGAAAAGAAAGAGCTAGGAATTAGAATAGTAGTCCCCACCCACCCAACCCGTACAAACCCAAACAAATTTAATAGCAAATGAAGTTTATATTAGGAAGAAACCATAGGTTCATAGCTCAATAGTTTAACCCAAATACATAGGTTCCATTTATTACTTTAAATGATAATGTTTTTTGTTTGACTTGTGATGGAATTTGGTCTACATAGAAGAAAAAGATTAAAAGATAGAACAATTGTGTATGGTAACAAGTAATTTTCATGAAATTGATTCAATAAGTTCAAATTCAATTATATTTATCAAATAATAATAATTTAATCCCAATTCATTTATTTGCTTCAAATAATTTAAAGATAGATAATAAAAAAAAGGATAAAGATAATACGAAAAGGACCATAAAAATGATCCCTCATTCCCCCATTAATATGAAAACTTTTATGCACCAATAAAATCGGCTTGTATTGCATGAAATATCGTGGAATTATTACACCCTATCCACATCACAATTGCCCTAGTGGGCAATGTCCCCGCTAAGAAGTAAATAATGGTTGTTCTTACTTTCTTACGAACAATGATGGATAGGGTTATGGCATGACTGAGGCTGGGCCATTGTTAGCAATGTGTTTGGCATTTGCAAAAGAACCCTTCGAAGTCAAATCAGGAGCATGTGGGACAGTCGTGAGAAACGCAGAGATGAAAATCATTGACCCAGAAACTGGAGCTTCACTTCCACGAAACCAAGCTGGTGAGATTTGCATCAGAGGTAGCCAGATCATGAAAGGTACATACATGCTTTCCCATCCACATTAACATATAATTTTGTTTTCTCAATATACAATTTTCTCTGTCACAATGTCCCATCATTAAGCAAAGAAAAGTGAAATTCCAAATATATCGGTTTTAAATGCATGCTAGTTGCTAGCACAATGAATGTGAGAAGGGTTAATTGCCCTCATAATAATGAAAGAAGAAGAAGAAGAAGAAGAAGAAGATCTAGTATGGCATTGGTGAACCTTTCTATTAATTATTGCCTTTATTATATTTGAGAACGTGTACATAAAAAAAAAAAAAAAAGGACTAGAAATTGAGAAAAAAGATAAGATAATTGTAAGGTTAAAATTATTAAAAATTCGAATGTCAACTCAGATATAAGTGGGTCCCATTCAAAAGAAAAAAGAAAGATATAAGTGGGTCATAATTTAAAATTTTATAAGATGGTTGCTTACCAAATCATCAAAGAGGCAAATGAAATAAAGTACTATATATGTCTAAGTCTACTAGTTTAACAATTAAGAACATGTATTTGTTTTTTATTTTGCGTATGACCGTGAGGTACAACTTAGATCGATAGGTTGGACCAATTCCTTGGAATTTTGTTTGGTGGGATTGAATATATAAGGTGAATCTTGTGGCTAATAGTATTTCTAATCGTGTGGCTAGTTATAATTATTTGCCACCTTATCCTTATCTCCTTGTTAGTGATTCATTCAACATAGACATCCTGTCCAGATCTCCGTACACATATTTTGGGCCCAGATACTAGAACTTCCATATAATATATCACACAAAATATGTGTCTTTTGTCAGTATATATAAAACTTGGTATTTTGGAATTAATATCACTTATTTTGTCACTAAGTATTAGAAGTTGAAAAACAAAAATTTAAGGGATGTCCTAAAAATATTGATTTTGAATTTTTGTTTGATTTTTTTATCAAAAAAAGAAAAAAAAAACCAATTCTTTTCACAATTTTTTTATATATTTTTCTTTAAAATAAGATAAAAAATTTACTAAAATAATTCATTAATTGTTTTTTTAATAACTCCCATTAACAGGATGCTTAATCACTGAGAATAAGAGAAATTCAATATATCTTAAGCCAATAAGAGCTTGATTATATTAGAACTTTCCTCTATTTAAGTTACAAAATTATCAACACCCTTAATATATTGAGCCAAGAGTTTGGCTTCTGTCTAGTGTTCTGTAATACTGAACCTGTTGCAATCATGACACGTGTCTATTTTTGGACATGTGTTCATTTTCGGACACGTGTCATGATCGTAGTGAGTCTAGCACACTGAAGACATTGACAGAAGCCACGCGCTTTAGCCAATAATCGATCGATAAGCACTAAAAACTAAAAAGTGAATCGGGCTTGTCCAATAATACCATGGTAGACCATTAAATGAGATCTAACAACTTTGTCCAACAATGTTTCATCTAGGGGTGGTAATTTGTGTTCGCGTGTCGAGTTTGTGTCATGTTAACTCATGAGTATTCGATTATATAAGTCAATTCTAACCCGACATGTTTATTAAACGGGTCAAGATTCCTCAACTCTAACACAACTCATTTATTAAACAGGTCAATCGTGTTGATCTGTTTATCAAAATGAAATATATATATATATATATATATATGAAAAAACAAGCAAATAAATATTTTTAATATAAAATTCAGGACTAATAAGTAACTGTTTCATAATCATTCAAAACTAAATCATATCTCAATATCATAAATAATCAATTACAATATGTTAAAGAAAATAAACCACAACTACTAATACGTTTATATATTTTAGGTTTGAAGGGTATATTGGTAAAATGTCATTTAATTAAACAGGTCAAACGGGTTTCATATGTTGAACACTAACTCAATCCATTTATTAAATGGGTTAGTCGTGTCAACTCGAATATGAAACAAACCCATTAAATCTCAACCTATAACCTGCTAATTTCGTTTCATGTCGTGTTGGGTTTGCGGGTCGTGTCCAATTTTGCCACCCCTAGTTTCATCACAGTACACGTGGATTTATGGATGTTATTGATAGTTTACACAACAATATCAATCAAGGCTGATAATTTAGGTTGTAAAAAATCATGGATTTTACTAGTGGGAGAATCATAAGATTTTCTTTTTTTTTTTTAAACAAAAGAATAAAAATTAAAAACAATATTATATATATTATAGTTGTGAAAAGCTAACAGATAATTTAAAACTATTAGTTTTAAAAAAATTTCAAAACTTTTTATGAAAGAAAAAACAATTAAATTTTTTTTTGATAATATTTTATATTTCTCATGAAAAAAGTACTAAAATTTTCTTTAAATGATTTATATAGAAAACAAATTATCCTTTCAAAAAATGGGGAAAATAACTGGACCTTCTTCACCTAATGCTGGAACTAGCCAATTTCATAATAGGAGGGCATAATTAATTCGTCACTAACAATTTAAAAATCCCAATAATATACAAATCATTAATTTTCCTATAGTTGTTGAGCAAAATAAGCGTTACATTTTTTTTATAAGAAAAAAATTAGTCAAATATATATATTTTGATCCATGTAATATTTAATTTACCCATGATTTTTGGTCAGGTTATGTTAATGACCCAGAGGCTACAAAAAGAACCATAGACGACGAGGGATGGTTGCACTCTGGTGATATTGGGTACATTGACGATGATGATGAGCTCTTCATTGTTGATCGATTGAAAGAGTTGATCAAATACAAAGGGTTCCAAGTGGCCCCCGCAGAGCTGGAAGCGATGTTGATTGCCCACCCTAACATTTCTGATGCTGCCGTTGTACCGTAAGTTTTCCCCCACATTGATTTAATTATGTCTTGGTCTAATTTATTGAAAAAAAAAAATTATGTCTTAGGCTAATAAATTAAGGGCCATAATTTGACTTTTATGGATTCGGCCTCACTCCTAATCTCCTACTTCATTTCTTAATTTTGAGCTGGAATCTCATGCGGCTCATGAGATCAGCCTCTCACAAGTAGGTGGGGCTTACCTGCCTGTGAGAGGTATGTCCTATTCACCTAACGTATAAGACATTTTTTTTCCTTGACTTTTGGCACCAATATGGGTCTGGATTCTCTTTTTCTTTTTCTAATATATTTTTCTTATTCATCTAAGAAAAGAAAAATAATAAGAAAAAAATTGATTAAAATGTTTAGATGCTAACACCTACCCTTGATTTGTTTCAGCTTGAAAGATGAGGCTGCAGGAGAGGTTCCTGTTGCATTTGTAGTAAAATCAAATGGTTCCAAAATTAGCGAGGAAGACATCAAGCAATATGTCTCAAGACAGGTGCGTTTTTTTAAAACGAAACATATTTGAATCAGGAGACATTTTATTTCTATTGAATTCTTAAGGTTACTCCATTGTTATGTCACCAAATTAAATAATGTTTTCACTCATGGAATTGATGCTAATAAGAAAAAAAAAAAAAAAAAAACTAATTTTTTGACAGTTTTTCAATTTCCTAGAAAACGTTTTCTAAAATAGATGATTAATTGATGCTTAAAGAGCTCCATTAACCAGACTAATCAATATGTACCATGAATTATTTACCATTACTATTTTCATAGTTTATGTAATTTTTTTTTTTATATAATGGGGGTGATTGGTTTTTGTGTAGGTTGTGTTTTACAAGAGAATCAACCGGGTATTCTTCACAGATACAATTCCTAAGGCCCCATCAGGCAAAATCTTAAGGAAAGACCTAAAAGCGAGGCTTGCAGCAGGTCTAGCAAATTAAACTTGAAGTAATCGATTTACAGAATCAACTTGAAGACCCAGGAGAAATGAAATGATTTAATTTTTTTCGGAAAGGTCAACTGTTAAGGGAGGGGGGGGGGGGGGGGGGGGGAATAAATTGTTTTACACTGGTGATTTTTTCATGCGTTTGTATTATATGTATTGCTCTGTGGAAACCACCAAGTGTCTAACACACAGAGATATAAGTGACACCCTTTTGTAAGAATTTATATATGTAGATGATGTTTATGGACAACCGGATAACTTAAATTCAAAAATGGTTTGTATTTACGTAAGTTCTATAACATTTTTTCTTTGAGTCATTTAAATTATTGTTGTTCAATTATTCGGCTTTTGCTTTTTGGAAATGGGTTGGGCTCATCTTGATTAGCCCAATCCAGCCCAACTTTACCATCATCCTTACCTAGAGTGGACTTCCTTCTTCTTCTTCTTCTTCTTCTTCTTCTTCGTTTGTGTGTGTGGAGAAATGCCTAGAGTGGACTTTGGCTAATGGGTTCATGCCAAACCCGATCTAGGTTGTGCTTATTTCAACATAAAACTTTTTCACAAAAAATATTTTCAATTGGAAACATTTTATAGGAAGAACTGTTTAATTATGTTTCTAGTGTTTGGTAGTGTTTGATTTGCATGGAATATTAAAGAATTAACTTTTTTGCATTTCACATCCAACCTACTAATTTTTTTTTTTTTTTTTTAATAACTTGGTAGCTATAGTGAGCTGCCAAAGATGACAATTCATTGTAACTCATTTGCAAATTTTTTTAACTATACCATCATCAATGCGGTTTACTTTTTAGTATTTTGTGTGGTATAACAACAATTTAGCTATAATACCACTATCATTGTGAATGCTCTAAGCATCCACAATGGTTTCTCCCATCTTATCCTATTTTACCATTCCAAAATGTTACTTTATCAATTATACCATACTATTTTATAATACTCCCAGCATCTCAATTTTTATTTTCTTATTCTACTCATTAAAATAATATATTTACACAATAATATATATATATATATATATGTTTTTTTCCCAATTTTCTCCTCCACACGCGTATATATCTTCTTGACTCCTCCATTCCTTTGCTTTTCACCTTCTTCTCATTCTCCTTCCATCTTCCATCTTCATATCTACCCAATAAAACATATCCAACAAATCCATTAAACATACCCAGCAAACCCAGTAAAATATTACCAGTATCGGGAAAACCCAAATCAATCCACCAGCAAATCTTAACAGCAAACCCAAATCAATCCACCACCCATCGATACACCACCTCGACACCACCCTGATCTGCCAAATCTGCCACCACATTAAACCCATGAGCACCGCCAACCCATGAGACTCACGATGACTTAGTCATGGCAAGCACGACACCACCCCAATCCACCACCACGGCACCACCCTGATCTACCACATCAAACCATGAGCTCCACCAAATATGAGACCCACGGAGGCTTGATTTAAGGGAAAATAGAGAAAAAAGAAAAAGAAAAAAGAAAGGGAAGACAGGGACGATAGAGGGGAAATGATTGAATGAGAGAATCATAACTGAAAAAGAAGAAAGAAAAAAGAGAGAGACGAGATGAGAATGAACGGTGAGAGAGTGAGGCTTTGATAAAGCAAACAATAAATATAATAAAATATTAATATTTGGTTTTACAATTGAGTTACAGTGTGATTCTATATTTAGAAATTGAGTTATAGTGTGATTCTACATTTAGAATTACACTATAGCACAATTGTATTTTTTTTTTTTTTTTTTTTTGCAATAATTATATTTTACAACTTCTAATGGAGTGGACATTTTGAGCTTGAATTTTATAATATGCTTACATTTGGGATTTGCTCTTTCCGTTGCTGATACTCTAACAAACTCTTACCAAATTGGTTGGTAGCAATTTCTTATTTTCTATAGTAAGTACAATAAGAAAATCAGACAATTGCAGAGAAGACAACTTCAAGAGTCAAGACCATAGGTTTATTCTATTAGATCTAAGAGCTACTCTCGCACGTACAGGATGCACGACTTGCCCTTGTGCGAGATATTCAAAGGGTCTCTCTTTTTATTGATAAACTATGTGGAGGTGGTTGAATGTGCATCAGCACTACCCCTTCATGCTGTTTGGCGGCCTGCCTACGATGCCCAACAACATTGATAAACTATGAAATTTCTTTATAATATTTTTTGGTTGAGCAACCCTTCATTTTATATATCATCATTATATATTGTGACTTCTCATTTTGTTTTTTACAAAAATAAAGAATCATACAATTCTCAATACGATAGTACGATCTTATCCCGGCCCCATAATCCTGGCAACCATGATTATAATTATTAACCATAAATCAGCAAGTCTGCAAATTATGAAGTAAGATAATAAGTATAGTGTGTATAGTAAACATAGGGTTTGGTGACAAAGTGAGAAATCGATGGAGAGTGTTTCTTAAAAATAAAATTATTACGGGTAATGTACCTTAGTTAAGGCAATCCACTATAAAAAGAGTTTTATTGAGTTAACATAAAACCTTTGCACTGAGACTCTAGCTATAACCAACAGATAACTCACTAATGTCACCACAACAACTTCGGAACTCTTAACTTCTTCTTATATGCATGGATCCCTTTACGAATCACGAATGACATGTCTATTTCAATTAGCCAAAACCTCTGATCCACTCCAAGACACCTCCCTGAAGATTTGATCTATAGTGAACTCACCAAAAGAATAACTTTGTGGTTTCAACACTTGGATGACAAGTATAGTTGATAATTAGTATGGATTTCTCATTAAAGCGCAAGAATGTAGGCAAAGATTTCTCTCTCCATTGGACCATAGCTTCAGGTTTCCAACCTTTCTTGCTCTAATAAAATATTGTTTAAAGTGCTTTATATAGGTGTTTAATTTAAGGTTAAAGTGGTGATTGAAGTTAACAAGGTTAAAACAAAGCAAGGTTTTTATTTCCCGAGTCTTGCTCGAGCAAGTCTCGAGCAATGGTCCTCACTTGAGCGTGCTTTAATAAGTTGCTTGAACCCTTCTTTTTTAAATGCTTGAGTGAGCTTTGGTCTCCGCTTGAGCGAGCCTCTCCAATTAGCAAGTTTTGGAATCCTTCTAGAATGAGGCTCTTTAATCAACTTTTATATCAACTAAAACAAATCATGAATTTGATTTCAAGTAAACATCATGGAATGGACCAACACTAAAAACCTAACTAAAAAAACGTATATTATGATAAAATAACCTCTTAATATAAATGTAAATTGCTATGAACCTTTATTAACTATTTCAAGTTAAACATATTAAAGAAATTCAGCTTCAGAAATATTTTATCAAAAAAAAAACTTCAGAATTAAAACTAATTTCTAGAATTTTTAATACTAGTTGCTAACTCATGCAATGCACCTGATAGTTAATAAATGTTTAGAATAGTATGAAGTATTTAACTGATCTAAATTATTACTAATTATTGACTTTCAAGGCCATTATTTAAACAAAAAATATAGGACATTATAGATGGAATGAATACATAATTGAGAAAGTTTGGAGCTGCCTCCAATCCTCTGCCTCTCTCTATTCTTCTGTATCATAGATGCATAATAATCCTATTTGGTTCAAATAGTCCACCAAAAGAACTCCTACGTGTTTTGTTTTTTTAGTAAAAGATTAGAAAAAAAAAAACTCCTACGTTAAACCTATTTAAAAAAACCAAATAATAAACCAAATTAAAAAAAGGTCTCCAAGTTGAACAAAGAAGAACTCCTACGTTTTTGTTTTTGTTTTAAGCAAAAGATTAGAAAAAAGAACTCTTACGTTGAACCTATTGAAAAAAACCAAATAATAGGTGTAGTGTGAGATTTTGTTTTATTTTATATATGGCAACACAGTTCTAATTGGTTTCAAATAACTCTGACAATTAAAATGTTAATACAATAATAATTTGATTATAGAGGTGTGGGGACTCGAGGACCGAAGAAGAATAGAACCGCTATAACTATCATTCGTTCTTCAGATGGAAGCACTTTAAGCCTAAGGAGTGGGTTCGCCTGAGGATAGGATGGGAAGAGACAAAATACTTTCTCAACATCTGAGTGGAGAGAATGACGTTAAGAAAGAGAGTCAAGGTAGTTGAAAGAAGTTTCCTGTGAAAGCTCACTTGCTATCTCCGTATTAAATGACTGACAATAGCTTTATCAGCTACATTGATGAGGAAATGACTCTTGAACAGTAGATTTACAGCTAAGGAGCTCCTTTTACCCAAGGAAGTCAATACCGTACCGGAGGCCGTCCCGGTTTGGCCACCGGTACGATATATTTCGGATACCGGTCAATACCGGTATATCGTTTCGGGTTTACCGCTATTTTATATATATATATATATATATATATATATATATATATATATTATATACACACACCAAAATCTCTAGAACCATGTTTATAAGTATATAATATTTCACTTATATTATAGTAAATATAAAAGTTTATCATAAAACATTACCTCAATTCAAAACAAATTATTCATTGTTTTAGACTTTAGTATCAATTAAAATGAAAAAAAACACAACATAAAAAATAGAAAGCTTAGTTATTCATTGCATACTAAGAAAACAAATAATACTAATAAGTTAATATAAATAAGTTACCATTATGCCCTTACAAAAATTCAAAAATTACAAAACTAAAAAAAAAAAAGCTTTTTTTGTACCGGCTGGTACACTCGGTACCGGCCGGTATTGCTCGAAATTGGCCAGTATGGCCGGTACGCGGTCAGTACGGCCGGTATTTTTTTCGGTACAAAATAGAAGTGTACTGGTACCGGCCAGTGCACCGGTACCGGTACGGTATCGACTACCCTGCTTTTACCACCTTCAACAAACATCTAATGGGACAAGTGTCCTAAGTAGGGCCTAGAGGATCGTAGATGGAGTGTTAGAATGCAAGAAGCTGATGAGTATATAAAGGAAGAGAACTTCCAGATGAAGGGATTCGAAAAAAAAGAAAGGAAAAGAGATGAGAACAAGAATAGTGATAGAAGAAAAGAGAGAGAACAATGTATATCCTAGTATAAGAACATCGTCCTTGGGTGAGCTTGTAAAGAACCATCAATATACTTAAGTTTAACTTCGGTTCATTCCCTTTGTGTTTGAATCTTCGGACTTAGCTCAACTTGTTTTATCCTCTCTCTCTTAACAAATATCTATTAGTTTGGGCCTAGTAGGGTGGTACGAACTTCACCATTCTAAGTGGGTTTGGGCTGCTAAATTTTGTGTCCTTACAAGAGGAAATCAAAAAAAAAAAAACAAAACTCTTCTATTTTGAATTTCAAGAATCTTTAGTCCCACTAGGACTTATTTTTTTATAATTAAAAGAAAAATAGACTTACAGGCGTGAGATTTTTTATTTATATTTTTTTATGGAAACAACCATTCTAATTAATTTCAAAGGCCTAACAATTAAAATGTTAACACAATAATTAATAATATGACTGACAGAGGAAATCCTAAAAATGCAAAACTCTTTTATTTGGAATTCCAGGCATGCCAAGAATCTTTGATCCTAATAAGATTTATTTTTTTTTATAATTAAAAAATAAAAAGGATTGGTGATATGGAAATTTCGAAAGTAATGTGGTAAAAATATCAAGATACTTTGATGGCATCTATTACCTCTAACTGCAATCTATTGGTCCAACCTGAAATCATAACCCCTAACCTCAATAGATCATAAACCATATATATTTGCTACTACATATTTGAATCTAAATAAAAATTTACTATAAATTTACGTTACAAACCAAATCAAAAGCAGTTATTCAATAACGTGAAGCATCTAAAACAACAAATTAAGCGAAGAGAAAAGAATACTATAGGTAAGATATGGTTGGAGCCATGCTGGATGATCTTTCTTGAGCTTTTGAGTATGTTAGCAACAACCACACCAATTTTAGCGTGTGTCTAATTCTCTAAGCAAGGGCCAAAGCTAATATAAAAAAGGGTAAACTACGTATTTGGTCCCTATCCTATACACCATATTTCAATTTGATCCCTAACCTTTTAATTGTGTCAATTTGGTCCCTAATCTTTCTTTACCGTGTCAATTTAATCCTTATAGTTATCTTTTGGATGAAAATTAATGACATGTCTAATGGCCAAAATAAAAAATTAGCTTCTGTTGATGTGATAATAAACTAAAATTTTATTTTGACTATTTGCTATGTAAACAATTTTCATCTAATATATAATGGCAATGACTAAATTGACACGACATTAAAAGGTTAAGGACCAAATTGACACGACATTAAAAGGTTAAGGACCAAATTGACACAATTGAAAGGTTAAGGACCAAATTAAAATATGGTGTAAAGGTTAGAGACTAAATATGTAGTTTACCCTATAAAAAATGTCTTTGTCTTAAACATTAACAATATCCGTGATGTAGACACAATTGAATCCCAAGTATAAGAGGGAGTCTTTGATACTTTAAGGTGGCAAGGATCTTGAGTCCTTATAGGACTTTGTCATATTTTTATAATTAAAAAATGAATTATAATGAAATGTAAATTTCTGAGACTTGCAAAGCTTATATGTCAAAATTTTAAAAAGTTAACAAAAAGTCAAAGATTTCGGTTTTATATTATATATAGAATATAGATTATACTTTGCACCAACTGGTTTGACCTTTTAATGCTCTCTACCTTATTGGCCACAACTTTTGTATTTACTATTCTTTGATGAAAAATCTTCAATATATTTATAGTCAGATTTTCTATGCGGAATATAGGGGTCGTTTGGTAGGGCAGTTTAAGCAACATTTTTCAGTTTTTAAACAACATTACATTTATTTTTATACGCTTTTTCACCCACACGTATTTTTAAAAAAATACAAACAATGTTACCAAACGGTCCCTAAATAATTGAACAACTCATGGGTTCGTTTACTAGGTGAAATAGTCTGTTTATAAAATGAATTTTTTTTAACCTAATTCATTTAAAGTCCGTGTGATTGTGGGCCTTGTTCACTAAAAGTAATTTAATTGAGGTTTCTCGTTACAAGCCCATATGGATCCTACACTGCAAGAACCAACGGATGTAATGGTGGGCCTTGTTTTCACAAAAGGTAATTTTGTTTAGGTTGCTCCTTTACAAGCCCAAATTGACCTAGGCTCTCCAAGCCAATATCGATCCTGCAGAGCAAGAACCAAAGGGCGTAATCTTGGGCCTTGACTCCTCAAAAGGTAATTTTATTTAGGTTGCCCCATTACAAGCCCATATCGACCTAAACTCTCTCTCTCTCTCTCTCTCTCTCTCTCTCTCTCTCTCTCTATATATATATATATATATATATATAAAATTAGTTAATTAATTTGGGTGTGCATGTACAAGCCATACAATTGCTTTTATTATTATTATTTTTTACTTCAGTAGTTACAATAATGGAAAAGAGAAATTTGAATCTTAGTTTTAATAAAATAAAATAGAATATGTCACTGACCTAAAAAGTTTTTTATCCATATTCAATTACTTTTGGAGAGAATATATATAAACTCATTAAAGTATTTGAATGAAAAAAAAATGGCCTGAGCTATAAAATTTTAAACAAGAAATTAATTTTTTTTTAAAGCATTAATTCACAATTCAACAAGAATCTTTTAGGAAGGAAATCTTTTTTTTTTTTTTTGAGGTGGCTTCCCAAAAGAATTGAAGACTGTAAAGTTACTTTTAATATATTGTTATTGACTTATGTGTGGGGTCCAAGAATTGAGGAGTCTTAACCGAGTAACACTCTTCATAACCCAGGTTAGGGAGGTTAAACAAATTCTGAGAAATCCACATACTCAAGGAGAGTAAGAGAGTCAGGACAAGTGATATCCCTTAAAGGCTCGAGGAGAGGAGAAGATGTGGCAATGAGGACAAGGATGGTGGGAGGAAGCTTCTTGAGGGTTATACCTTACCTCCCACCTCTGCATTCAATTCCCTCCACCAATCTTATCAGCTGCATTAATGTAAAAATGACCCCTGAACAGTAACTTCACGTATCTCCTTCTACCACCTTCAATCAGAGTCTTAATGGGACAAGTATCTTGAGAAATGCTTAGAGACGTATAGGTGAAGGGCTGAGATGCATAGAGAAAGGCTATAAAAAGAAGGGAATCTATTAGAAAAAAGGGGATGAACATTTTGAAGACCATTAGAATAGGAATGAGAGTAGTGAAAAGACTAGTGTAAAAACTTGAACTACATTTATATATAAGAAGTTGATCCTTGGACTTGCTCGAGGAGGTCATTATACCCAATTATTGTTTAAATCATGCCTATTCGTTACTCTGGGCTCTTCGGCCTTAAACTTGGACTTAGATTAGAATTGTACCTGGATAAGTTTTTCACTCTCTTTAAAAATTCTATTTTCTAGGTCTGATTTAAAGGACAAGGTACCACTGATCTAAGTGGGCTTGGACCTTTATTTTTTGAGTACTTACAACTTATTTCCTATATTCGCGAGGAAGAGATTTTTTTATTATTTGTTTTTATATTTTTAATAAATAGAAAGAAGCTATTTCTTCCTCTCCTTTTTCTCTCTTTCAAAGAAAGAGGAAGAAGAAAACCAAAGGCCACTCACATGTAAGAATTCACATATAAGTTCCTGAGAGTTAAGTTAATGAGATTTAAAAATTTTGAGCGTTGACATTTATATTGTTAAGATATTTTAAGAGTTTGTCAAAAGTTTTATAATTTAAGTAGTTGACATTTAAGTAGTTAGTAGTTGACACTTTTTGATGTTTCTAACGGAAATATATAAGGTTCAAATTTCCTTCCCTCAACCACACACACACACACACACACATATATATATAAAGAATTGATATCATATAAAAACATCATATTCAAAAATGTACATTTTGATTTTAAAATAATCACAATTTTTTTTACCAACTAAGAAATTAATTAATGATTTGATCATTATAGATAATTTTTTAAATGGAAAAAATAATTTAAAAAATTAATAAAGACTTTATTTTCATGAAAAATAAATATTTTTGTTCTAAAATTAACTATTAGTAATTATTTTAAAAATGAAAAATGAAAAATTTAATTAACTCACGTTAGTAATTCTCACAAATAAAAAATTTGTGAAAATTGACATATTCTTCCTAAGATGTGAAAGATTCTTGCATTTCATGAAAATTATGATAAATGAAAAATTATAAAGTGAAGAATGATAAATATACAGGTTATTTTAGGACCACAAATTTAGTATATAGTAGACGATTAACTGTTACTTTTACATGACCTATTGCTTTCTTCTTCATTACTTACGGTCAACAACAACGTGAGATAGTTGTGGCAAATGTTGATGCTAAGATTGCGGTTCTAGAATTTTTGTAAGTTTATATCTCTCCATCTCCACTTTAAGGACCTGAGTGGTGACACTTCAGCTTCCAATAGCCGTCGTGTCAATTTCTAGGGTCAACTTGTGTTGCCCTTTTGTCTGCCACCTATATCATCGATAAACAGCATTCCATTCTCATGAAACACAAAAGACCTTTTCCACAATGTCTATGCCTCTTCTCATTTCTCTTGCTTAGTTCGTAGAAAAAGTGACTTCCACACAGCCCGCTCATAATTAATTAACATGTCCATAACGTAAAAGAAAAACATGGTCCACACATTGTAATATACTTTTTGTTCACTTATCTTTTTTCTGTGCCCTTATTCCAAAAGCAGGTACACTAGCTAGCTAGCTAGCTTGTTTGAACACAAGCTTTGTGGTATGGGGAGAGAGAGAATTGAGAATTACTCAATTGACATTAGATAGGGATATTTGATGACAGGACCTAATGCTAGAAAAAGATTGCATAATTGTTGCAAAGAGTTCTGATAAGCACCCAATAGAGATTGGAGAGAGACATGGGCCTGATTAACGTGCTAAGTTGTAGTAGATATGCTAGCAAGATGTAAGATAATCGATCATTACTTTGAGAACTACGCAACTGACTAGAGAGACTGGTTGGATTAGATTGACAATGAGAGAGAGAGAGAGAGAGAGAGACGTTTCAAATGATAGATAATATTAATAAGCTAGCGATTCACGTTTTTCCTTATACGCATGGGGTAATAATGTCGTTGATTATATAGTCATTGTTTATAAAATTGTCGGTGTTTGTGAGAAGATCACCTGTGTGTTCAAAGGCTTTAGCTTTTAATAGTAATTTAAAATATTTGTAAGTTCTTATAGTTTGCTAAAAGAAAATTTCAGATAAATTAAAATGAGAAAAGGATGAAACCTAAAGTATATTTATTTATTTATTTATTATATAAAACTTAAGAGTTCAAATTCAAATTAGCAAAAGTCTTGAAATTCAATATTTTTTAGTGTTTTCAATGAGATGTGAAAGGTTTAAATCCCCCTTTCCCAATAACTATGGAATAAAAAAAAAAATTTCAAATGTAATTTTGTTTTGACAATTTTAGATCTCATAAATCATAATATAGATGTACAGTACTCTCTCTCTCTCTCTCTCTCCCTCAATTGTTTGTGGATAATATACTCTTATTTAATTTCCCTTTAACAGTTTATTATTAGACATTTTGGGAAGTTCCAGTTTTCAAAATGTATACAATATAGACTAAAATATTCATTCCAATTGTATAGAGGTGTACCATATATATTTACTTGTAGAATATAAAGAAATAGAGGAGAAGATCACCATTCTTTCGCACAATTTGAATATTATTGAAGTCCATGCAAAAAAACATACTCTTTATTTTGACCTAAGAAGAAAAAGAAAAGAAAAGCGTGGTAAGACACAGCTGACTTATAGGACTAATCAAATTAGAATTAGAGTAACTAATAATCCAATTTGATCCTATCAAAAAAAAAAAAAATCCAAACTTATCTATCAAAAATTTGATGTGGAATTAAGCTCAAGCTTACGTATAACACTGTACGTCACAATATAAACCTACGCATAAAGCTAGATAATGTCTTTATTACATGCTATGTGTAACGATGCTTATGATATACTGTTTAATCTCAAACCATGACGAGCTTTACATGATGACTTAGTTATTCCTACGAGATTCTTGTCACAATGAGAGGGTGAATCAAGGAAATAAACTGCAAATTGCTTGTACCTAAATCTTATATAGGCTCTATTACATCATTGGATAATTGATCTTGCATCGACCATACAGACTAAAGCAGTGAAAACTAATGATTCAGTGCCTGTTTGGGAATAATTTATTTAGCTAAAATTGAAAATTTTTTGTTGAAAGTGTAGAAAAAAAAAAAGAGTTAAAAGTTAGCTGAATAGTACAATAAGACTCATGAATAGTACCAAAATATGCAATGTGACCTATGAATAGTACCAAAAATAAGCTGAATCAAATAACCTCATCCCAAAAGGGCTCTCAGTTGATTGTAAGTTCAAAGTCTTGGGAAATTAATTCTTAAAAAGATAAAAGGGCGTGAGTCTAGAATATTGTTTCTCTCTTTTTAGGGGAGTAATATGTTACTCAAGAATTGATTATCTTATTTTGAATTGATTTCCTTCTCAAAATAGGATCATTCCCTCGTCTAGACTATTTAATTGTTTACGTGGTGACGAGGGTTGTTAATGATGTGTGATTATTGACATGCAATCCAAATGTATGCCTTATTGAAGTCACGATTTTCAAGAGTGTAATTTGTGTGCAATAATAGTGTGTGTGCACTAATTATTACCTATTAGGTCATTATCTATGTGGCTAATGGTCTACAAGAATAAATGCTCATGAGTTGTTACTGCTCTTAATAGCTCAAGGTTCACTAATATCCCTCGTGGGGCTATGAAGTTATGGCTCACCCTAGTCTCCCTGCACTTCAGCAGGGCCTTGAACCTAATGGGTAGGGTGCTACTATTGTCACCCCCATATAGGATTACCATGTTGGATCCCCCCTCCCAGGGACGAAACCAAGATTTAAACTTAGGAGGGAGGGCCAAAGTTCTTTGTTAAATTTTTTTAAAAAGTTGGAATATTAAAACTAGCGGTTGACAACAATGAATTATTAACATTAATTTTTTATTTTATTTTTGTATTTTTTCTTTTTCTAAAAATCAATAATAGATATTTATAATCAAGAGTTCTGTAAATCAATTGGACGTTTTGATATTTTCAAGGTCTGACTGAGGTTAGACAAATTCTTTATTCTATCCACATTAATTTTTAAAAAAAATCTATTTATTCTTTTTACATAATTATATACCTAATAACTTTATAATGCTATATATAAAAGATTCTTAAAAAAAAAAAACAAAAACTATAGTTAAAAGTTCAAATCCATATCTAGTATTACTTTAATTAAACAACTAAAATAATGGTTAATCAACATCATGCACTAATATTCAGCAAAAAAAAAAGGGTGAGACAATTATTGGTGTCTTGGTTAAGGATTTTTTTTTAAAATTTATAATTACTTGGTTAAGGTTGAGGTAGCATAAAGATGTGAGATCTTTTCCTTTAAAAAATCGCCATTTTGAAAAAGTAGTAAAAAAAGAAAAAGAAAAAGAGATCTGTTAAACAATTACATAATAATAGATTGTAACTTTGAGTCTTCAACTATGTAAATAATAAAACTTTTCCCATCACTATATCAATTTAGTTAAGGCACAAAGTTTATTATTAATAAACTAATCACACACATGCTCTGCTGGTAGTTTAGATAAGGTACAAAATAGTAGATTGTTGTTGTTTCACACGTGTATTACATTTATGCATGCATACTAAGTGCGTCCCAAAGTTAATAAAACATTAAAAATTAATAAAATTCTATCATTAAAAAAAAAAAATTCCACGGGTTGTGTTAAAGAGCAGCAACTATTTAAAAAAAATAATTTTTTTTATGGATTGATTTAAAGACACTAGCTAATCCAAGTTGCTGTTGACACTAATTGGTGTGTAGATGGAGTGATTAGCAGCAGATGGAGTGAAGTTATTTGAGAGGGATAAAAAACTCTCAAATGAGAGGCAGAAATTGAGTAAAGATTATTGGGTTTTTGTCATTTTTTTTCCTAGGATAATGTTATTGTTATAATTTTTTATTTTTTTTTACTTAGATCATGTCCAAAGATTTTTTATTTTATTATCTAAATATGTGAATTATTTTGTTGATTTTCCTTATTGTCTGGATTTGTAAATTGTCTAAATGTTTAACTAAATGTTTTTCTTGATATTCTTGGGACAACCAAACAAAGGATGATTTGATAATTTTTTTCATTCTTGGTTTCATAGGTCAGCTTGTAAATTATTTGAGATAGGGAGGCCAAGTATATTTTAGAGCCAAAAGTATATTTTTTATGCTAATATATATATATACTATGAAATTTTTTTTCAAAGGCGGGGCCATGGCCCCTCATTCCCAAGCAGTTCCTTCCCTGGCCCCCCCCTACCCATTTTTTTATTCATAAAAAAATGCTCATGAGTTTCTCGACTCCTGTCCATGCTGATTGCTGGATGTTGATCGAGTACAATAGGTTTTGACTTGATGCCGAATAGAGCAAATAAATCCTGCTATATATGCTAGGTCAAGCTATTATGTACGTACCATAGGCAATACAAATTTCTTTACGGCAAGTAATGCAAAGGAATCGATTCGATTCCAAGGTCCTTATATCATCTATCAGCCAAAGATATACCACTATCTTTTTAATGGTTCGAAAAGTGGGTGTAGTAGGATCCCAGTTAATTTAATCTCAAACTCAGTGCAGTGGAACATCACTAGAAAGAAGAACATGACAAAGAAATAGTAGATGAAAGAAACAGAGAAACAAAGCTATATGCTTCAATATCAAAGTGTTGGTCGCACGTGGAGATACAACCATTTAAGCGTTTGATTATTCATGTTACCATAACCATAAATGATAAAACACAAGCAGAACTTAAAACTAGTGCAATAGAAAAGCACTGAGAGGGAGAGATGGATCAATTAATTCATGCGTGGTTGATGAATTTGAACCATGTGGATAACGAAGGCAGAGTAAAAGTCATTTTCCACGTAAATGTAAGAACAGAGAGAAGTGTACACGAGTCATCATATAAAACTAAAGTCCCTGCATAACCCCTTTGTTTTCAGTTTATAAAACCCGACAAATCACAAACATGTCCACTACCAATACTATCTCATGCTTCTTAAGTTATTCCATATCGATCTAAACGCAAAACAGCAGGCACCCCATCTCATCACTGCCCTCAATTGGATCATGCATTTCCTGTCTCTCTCTCTCTCTCTCTAAAAGCGTGCAGTTTCAAATCATTTAAAATTTTAAAAGACATAATAATTTGGATATATAATGTTAGATTTAATAAATAAAATCTTAACCATAAAATAAACTCTCATCCATTCTTGATCTTTATGAAAAGGGATTTCATTTATATATTTTCCTATACATTTGTGTTTACCAATTAGCTAATAAAAAAAAAAATAAAGAAGAAGGGAAAAAGCATCTCTTAATCTTTGCACAATTGTCTTGTTTTATCAGTTTAGGATCTTAAGGGTTGAGAGTTTAGGGGTAGAAAATGATCATCTTATAAATTTATTGTAGTTGCAATCAGGAAGGAGAAAGAGTTTGTAATCGCATTTAGTTACAAAATCCTCATATGCCTTAGAAAGTCATTAGATTCACAATTAGAAATTGGAATTTCTTAGTGTTTTTAATGTAAATTTTCAAGGTTGAAATCCGTATTTTTCTAACTATCGAATCATCAAAAAATAGGAAAGTAGAACAACTCTCTAAATATTTCAGAAGATCTAGTTTAAAATTGAAAGATTTGAGGGTGTCTTTAAAGTGCTATATATATATATATATATATATATATATATATATATATATATATATATATATATATATATATTGTTTTTGATGATCCTTTAAAGTGCTATATATGATGACGCTTTGTACAATACTTATAAAACCCTAATTCTGCTAACATGGTAGTTGAATAAAATCTTACACTGTTACCTAGGATATTGCATTGGGTGCAATTATCTCATTTCCATACATATTAATTTTTACCATTCTAATTTTTCAACTTTAACTTTTAAACTTTTTTATTTTAATGGTTGAGATTGAAAATTACTTTTTTCAACTTTTAATCTTAGCCATTTATTGTTATTATATCAGGTGCAAAATCTAAAGTATTGCACCTGAACTCATTCCAAACCTCCTATACTATCTCTTACAATTCGTACTATCATCCAATAATAGAGAGACCACATACAAAGTTCCAAAAAATAAATTTCAGTACCGTACATGTACTACAATTCATAGTACTAATTATTATAATGTATGTATATATATCTTTTTGTTTATGATGTTGTCGAGTTTAAAGTATCTACCAATATCTTTTACGTTTGAACACAAGACCGTAGTAAATGATCTTTTAAGAGATCACTATTTTCTTGCTTCAACAATTGTATCCTTTCAAATCAAAACATAAAAGATAAGGCAAACAGAGATGACTTTTGTTTGGGCTAATGCATATGCAATGCGGGACGGACTCACTAGCTATGCTTTATAGAATGTGTCCAGATGAGGATGTATCCTCTTAACTCAGTAGAACTGTAGAAAAGATTGAAGCCAACTCTATAAAACAAACCCGTGTTTGGTGGAATTTACTAGTACTCCAAAGATTATTAGGATCTGTTTGTTGAATCTTGAAATATTAATTTGTTTTGCAGCTAAATTATATATATATATATATATATATATATATATATATATATATATATATATACATATATATGTGTGTGTGTGTACAATTTTTTAAAGTTTCACAATAATAATTTTACACTCTTAATTTTTAAAACAAAATAAGCTAACCAAAAAAAAAAAAAAAAATCATCCAAAGACAACCTAAAATATTGAAGAAGTGAAATTAAGTTATATACAAATTGTTACTGGTACTAGGAGTAGGAATACTTTTATAGAGCTCTTTGTTAATTTTACGATATGGGATAAGCGTTTGGGGCTACTTTAATTGGAATACAATTCAAGTATTACTTCTCAAAGCCTTATTCAAATATATGTGTATATATATATATATATATGTATATATATATATATATATATATATTTATATTTATATTACTTCTCAAAGAAGTTCTAAATATTTGCTTTCTCATGGGAGTATATATATACACCTCTAAACAAAATAAAACCTAGAATGAAAAAAATAACAATACAATAACATTATACTGATACTTGTATTTATTTATTAATTTGACTGATATGGTGCAGTGTGTTACACATAGAATTTATGCTTCTAACTTGGAACATTATGACTAATTGACTAGCAAAAGATACAACAGTAGGCAGTTTCCTGGTTAGTGTAGTGTTTGTGAATGTAAGACAGGACTCAGCGCAATCATAGCCGACCTGCAAGATTATGATCTCACAATCATGTTGTAACACAATTTTTTTATTATGTTAATGAAGCTTATACTTTGATATGGATGTCCTTTTGGGGGCGCATATTGAATTTACTTTGTCTGCTATTCTACAGTTCTATAACTCGTGGCCATGTGCTTGGCTCAGTTAACTAATGTTATATATGTACGAGAGAGAGAGAGAGAGAGAGAGATGACAGAAGACACTAGTGGCATACATGGATAGCCATGCAGGTCTTAGTCCTAGCTAGGCATGCGAACCATGAATGATACAATGAATAACACAATGTTTTTTTGAGAAGGATGAATAAGACAAATTGAGTTGTGACTTTTGCTGGGCTCTAAAGTATAAATTAAAATTTATGTGTTACCCATCACAAAAATAATTTAAATATTCATTTATTTTGTATTTGAGGTACGATAATATTTATTGTCCTATTAATTTGTAAACATAATTTAAATATTCATTTATTTTGTATTTGAGGTACAATAATATTTATTGTCCTTTTTTTTTTTTTTTTGAGAAACACACACACATATAGGGAAAGGAGGATGAGATAAGGGAATACACTCACACGCCAACACCAAAACTGCATGCGGCAGTTAATGTTGCGGAGCAAGTGATAAATCTCTTTTTAATATCACACCTTACTGATGTGGGAGAACTCAACAACACTGAGTATTAATTTGTAAACATTTTGTAATAAATTTTATAGTAAGCCTAGTATTTTCTATAAGAAAAAACTATTACAAGCCTTATAAATTGATGTGTTAAAACTTAAATAAAAAAAAAAGTGCAAAATGTGTTATCATTTTGGGAAATGCTAAAGCTTACTACATAACTTTTATAAACTGATCAAGAAATGAATGTGATTGGTGGATGTAAACAACATAATAGATGAATGTGATAATTAATTTTTTTGTACTGGGTGACACACACGCATAGTATTCATATAATTTTATTACAAAACCTTATAAACTGACATAATAATTAATATGATTGGTGCCTCATAAACAATAAACAATGTAATAAGATACATTTTGTAATTTGTTTATTTGTGTTTAAAAGTTAAACACATTAGTTTATAGACTCTTATATATGTAATAAAATTTAATTATTATTATCTTTTGTATCATTCAGCGAGTAATTAAAAATTTTATTTAGTGTATTTCTTATGTAACTCCAATCATTACACACATTATCTTTAATAACAACATATGTTGTTTACAATTTCCCAAACATTTCCCAAACATATGTTGTTTACAATTTTTTTTTTTGAATTTTCATCCTTAAAGTTCTATCTAGGTGATAGACTGATAGTCCTGATCAATTGATCATACGACTAGGTCCCTGTTTTCACTGTAGTAGTACTATGCAGGTCACTATGATTGTTGGAAAGTTTATACGATAAAGTACGTCAGCAATATAAGAACCCTGCATGACTTGAGACTGATAAATGAGGTATATAGTAAGGTGCACTGAGGTCCAGTGATACTATTATCTGACCTTCTTCCATGCCGTTTTGTTTTGTGGTAATTGTGTTTTTGAAGACTTTCCTCACACCGTTTAAACTCTCGCACTGCGTTATGGTACGAGACTATCTAAACATTAATGGGTTTTGCCACTACTTAAACCTACAAATCTTAAACTCATAATTGTGATAATTGTGACGAGTTATAAGAGTTTTTATCTCTAACTCATTTGATCCCAAAGTCAGTTATAATTATATATTTTGACTAGTATTTCGGACTTGTTTTTGTGCATGCCTGAATGAACTTAAAATCAAGTAGGAGTGAAGTACAGGTACTCAAGCAACATATATGACTGTATACAGTTTACGAGATTGGATGTCTTTGGTCTGTCTGACTATTGTGTTGTACGCAACTTGTTTAGAAGTATCATATAGTTCTTCCAATATAAACCATATCAATGTATGAATCTATCTTAATATAAGAATAAGATAGGTGTGGTTAAGTGTACCGTAGTATGATTAGTGGCAAACACAATTGTTCTCTTATCTTGTTGCAGGTTTTGTCTTGTCAAGATAGGGCTTATCTTGTTTCACATTTAATACCAATACTAGAAATTTGATAACATTACTGCACGATCTCTAACTCCTTGATTAGAGGCAGAGTGAGATCAAAACAAAGTATGATTGGACCCATGATTAGATGCGTAAATCTACATCATTTGTCCACACAATAATGTAAATAAACAAGATAAAATAATAATATATAACATATAATAAAGCTGTATATATTTTTATATTTTCCTTGTGTATGTAGGCAAATGAAATACCATGGAATTAATTCATGGTCCGACAAAGGATTCGAATGCTGCCATGAATAAGCAGACAAACTTCGATTCCTCACTGACTTTGCAGCTATCTGTCTCTCTCTCTCTCTCTCTCTCTCTCTCTTTCTCTTACATACACTCACTCAAAGGCCACCATCTTTCCACTCTTTATACTATTTGTGGTGCAGGAACAGTGAATCTTACCTTTCAAAAGCCCATATAATGCAACACATGACAAATCCTCTCAACCTACTACTACATATATACTACTCTCATCCCCACTTTCATTTCCCATATAGACTGCTTTCATTAGCTAATAGAAACCTCTCTCTCATGGATTTCCAACCCAATACTTCTCTTCATCTCGGCCTTCAATCCAACAATCAGCCCAATCTAGATCTTGTAGAGCCAACACCACCTTCTTTGTCCTCATCATCATCATCACATCTTAGCCATTCAGAGCCTCGAATATTCTCTTGCAACTATTGCCAAAGGAAATTCTATAGTTCACAAGCACTTGGGGGCCACCAAAATGCTCACAAGCTAGAAAGAACTTTGGCCAAAAAAAGTAGGGAGCTAAGTTCAACTATTCTACCTCATGGAGGACCAACCTATCATAATCGGTCAGGACCCAATAATGTTAGTGGTCCAAGTCAGTTTCATCACATTCAACCACCTATTGAACATCATGGAAATGCTGCTAGGTTTGCTTCTGATCATACTTGTTATGGAATGAGAGAGATGGAGTATGGTTCAATAGAAGGAGCTGGTTCTTCTTGGCATAAGGGATATAGACCTGCAGAGAATGTTCAAGAAGAGTTCAACCAGCTTGATTTGTCTTTGAGGCTATGAATATTGTACTCATTCTCATTTTCATTATTATATATTTATATATGGCTCACTATGATGTAGTGCAATTATTCACAGAAAGGAGAGTGGTAGAACTAAAGGGGCACAGTAATTTAGAATGCTCTTGCGCAGAGAAGAACTGTGTCACAGTAGGAGGTGCTGATTTTCTTGTGTCCCAGGGATGTATCGGCTAAATTTACTGTATTGTAATCATTTGTGATCTATATGAGCCATCAAGTAATGAATGTGGTAAGTTAATTTTTTTAGGTTTACCTATTTTACTACAAGATATTTATCATCAATAACATAGTAATGAACGTAATTAGTGTTACGTACTCCAATATTTAATTGTGATACTTCCTTATATAATAAAATTTTTAACATCCTTAATATCATTGTTGTTAGATAAGGTTTTAGTCTTGTCTAGTTCATGGGAACACTCAATGCAAGCTAATTAGAGGAATCTAAAAAGTAAAAAGTATCATATAATTTTTGAAGAAATATATAATTTATGAATCTAATTGAATCAGTCTCCCTTTATCCTTAAAGCATTATTCTAACAATAATACACTATTATCCTTGATCCATGTCTAAAATGACCTGATGCTATTTTACTTTTTTCAGTTTTGGAGTAGACATATCACACGTATTATAATTAATTGAGTATTAGCTAGGACTTCACCAACACAATTGTGGATAATAAATTAATAATGAATGATAATAATAGCAAGCAAAGTTGACAAACATTCAATGACAAATAGCAATTAGAATGATTGCTGCGTTGCTAGATTGTTATTTTTGTATTTTATCTTGCCAACAAATGTGGGACATATACGGACATTTTTAAGTTTAGAAAGCGAAGGACTTGCATCCTTGGATCAGTTGGATGACAGTCTGACGTGTGTGCCGGTGTTCCAAGACTTCAAATCCATACTTTTTGCTAAACACTTTAAATCCATACTTCTTCTATTTTCTTTTCTTTAGAATTTCGAAAGTTGGGATGGAGGGATTTAACGTTTTAAACTCTAAATGTTTTTTATGGAATTATTATGAAGTGTTAATTGAGTTATAAGATTCTTAATGTGCATGCTTCTTCCATTTCATTAATGAAACTAACAAGCATAAATGATTAGTACACAATAAATTTTACCATAAACTTCATAATTATTGAAGTAATAGTTTGTAGTTAAGGTGTAATGAAAATGATCTTAATAGTTGTCTCTAGGGTAATCCATGGATCAGTCCGGGTCAGGTTTGTGCCCAACCCGAATGCATCGGATGAGGAAAATCTTAACCCGCAACTGACCCGAATGGAGTTTGGATCGGCTGGTTCAGGTCTTATTAGTTTCGAGTGCATATCAGTTGGTTGCGGGTTTGCTATAATGGATCGAAATCTGGCCGAATTTTGGCCAAAATCTTTCCAGATCTCGTTAGATTTGGCCGAATCTAACGGGATTTGATTGATATTTCCTCTGAATCTATAGAGATTGGGTCAAGATCTTGATGGACCTGTCGAGATCTGGCTGAAATCTCCCTATATTGTCGGACTTAGGAATGGCAACAGGTCGGGTTCGGGCCGGGTTTTTGCATACCCGGACCCGACCCGTGGGCCAAGACCCGAAACCCGGACCCGGCCCGAATAATAATCAGGTTTTTTTCTCGGGGTCCAGACCCGCCCCACCGGGCCCCGCGGGCCCCGTTTAACTTATTGGGCCCAAATTTAGCCCAACCAAAAAAAAAATAAAAAAATTAAAGCCCATTAAATCTTTTTTCCTAAATTCAAGCCCATTCAAGTCATTTAACATGGCCCAAATGCCAAAATTTGCCCTGTTATATGGTAGCCAAATCATTTACCTCCATTTATATCATTATATGGCACCCAAAATCATCTTATATGGCAATAAATTACTTAAAAAGCTACAAAATAAATCTCACAAATCTAAGAAATTACAAAATGTCTTATCCTCCACAAATCAACAAATTAAAAAGACTAAGAAATTGCAAATGGTTTAGAATAATTACAAACCAACAAATTAATCTAACAAGTCTAAGAAATTAAAACGGCTACTAAATTATTACAAAATGTTTAATCGTCCACAACTGTGACACAACTCCCTTCCTCTTCATTAGGCTCCTTATCATCAAGAATTGTTTGAAAATCACAATCACCAGACATAGTTGAAGAACCTACAACAACAAGGAATTAAAAAATGGAATAAACTTCATCAATTTGTAACAAGCAAATATAAAAATACAATTTTGATTTTATAAATAAAAATTAGACAATTACTAACCGTTGATTTCACTCCATAACCAATTCTGAGCACACATCATTGCCTCTATAGTCTTGGGATGTAGCCTACTACAGTGTGGACTTAAAAGCCTCCCACTAGTACTAAAGGCAGATTCTGAAGCAACAGTTGTGACAGGAATGACTAAAATATCTCTTGCAATCCTTTGTAAAGTAGGATACTTGAGACCATTACTTTTCCACCATCCCAAAATATCAAAATCTTCACTTCTCTTCAACACTCCCTCATCAATGAAATAATCAAATTCCATTTTAGCACTCCCATGTTTCTTTGAACTATTGTTCACAAACAAATCAAAACATGACATTGACCCACTCAACCTAAACTTCATTTGAGCCACAGGGCTTGAAGCACTACTTGCAGGAATATGAGAACTTCCTTCATTATTTGCAGGGGACTCATCTAGATCTCCATACTCATCAAGCGAATCATAACAAAGATTCTTTATTTTTTCAATCTCCAAATTTGAATTATCACCATAAATGTTAGGATAATAAAACTCCAATAACTTCATCTTATATCTTGGATCTAAGATAACAGCAACAGCCATAACAACACTAACATTAGCCCAATAAGAATTAAATTTAGCAAGCATGCTTTCTGCCATTGTAGCTATCATCTCATTTGAAGACAAACTCCATTCATTCAATGCAATTTTCAACTCACACACCAAAGTAAAATACATATTAGTTATGGGGTACTTACAGCCTGAAAAAAACTCAGTCACACTATGAAACAACTCCAACTTCCCACAAATATTTTTTAGCTAACTCCCAATCATGATCATATGGCAAAGAAGAATAAGATGTTTCACGTTTAGCCAAACGAGGAAAAACATCTTTATAAATCAATGCAGTAGAAAGCATTAAGTAAGTTGAATTCCAACGAGTTTTACAATCTAAGACTAACTCTTTGGTGCATTGAACACGCAATTGTCGTGCATTTTCATCAAATTTTTGCCTCCTTTTTGGTGATCCAGTCCAATAAATCACACTATCACGAATCCTTTCAATACCATCACCAATAAGAGACAATCCATCTTGAACAATTAAATTCAAAATATGTGCAGCACATCTCATATGCAACATAGACCCACCCAACATGAGAGAACTAGTATCAAGCTTATTCAAGAGAAGTCTTATCATAGCATCATTAGTACTACAATTATCAACGGTTATTGTAGACAACTTCCTATCAATATTCTACTCTAAAAAGCAATCAACAAGGACATCAGCAAGGACATCTTTTGTGTGTGGAGAAGGAACATAAACAAACCTAAAAAAATAATAGGAATAATTATAACATAACTCAATAAACATTCTAAATGTAAAGTCTTTAACATTCAATTTATAGATAAAAAAATTACCTTAAAACCCGGCTTTGCAACGTCCAAGTATGATCAATAAAATGAGCGGTAATGACCATAAACCCTTTCTTTTTGTTACTTGAAGTCCACATATCAGTTGTAATTGCCATCCTACTTCCATTCTTGTCCGTCATCTTCAAAGCTTTCTCCCTCTCATTATCATAGATTTTAAGAATGTCACTCTTCAAAGTATTTCTTGTGACAAGTTTAAACAACGGTTGAAGAGAAACCACAAATTCTCTAAATCCAATGTGGTCAACTATTGAAAGGGGGTATTCAAGTAGGATAACCATACGAGCAAAATTATTCCTCACTTTGCCTTGATCAAATTGATAAGCATTTAAACTCATAGTTCCATCCACTTTATTTTGTTGTTTAATTAACACTTGTTGTCGCATATCCCTTATATCTTTAAACTTCAACCGTGGACATCTTGCTGAATGATTACGTAAATGGGTTGTACCTTGGCTAGAATCACTTAAGTAAAGTTTGCTACAATGATGACATTGGGCTTTAATTTTTCCATCAACTTTCTTCATTGTAAAATGATCCCAAACATCTGAGGTAGTCTTTCTTTTTCTAGTTGTATCCAACTCCAAGCCCTCATTTGTAGGCTCTCGCTCTCCCTCTCCCTCTCCCTCTCCCTCTCCCTCTCCTCCTCCCCCTTCTTGTTCCTCTAACTCTAAGTCTTCTCCTAAGTCCACCGTTGGGGATTTTGGACTCCTAATTGGTTCAAAAGTTTAGGAATTAGAATCACAACAAATATACTTAAATTTATTATGTGACATACTCATTGATTAATACGCACAAATTCATAAATACACAGATTCACAAATTCTATCAACCCAAATATAATTAAACATAATTAACTACAAATTCCAAATGCTTACTCGTTGTTTAATGGGCATAAAGGTGATGGTGATCACGAGGTGAATTGAGCTGCCAGGCGACAATGGTGAAGGTGAACGTGAAAATGGTGAAGAAGGCCGCATAGCTGGCAAAGGAAAACGTTCGGTTCTCAAGGGAGAGCCGCTTGGCGAGGAAGAACTAGATTTGTTTCTCAAGGGAGAGCCACTCGGAGAGGAAGAACTAGATTTGTTTGTGTTTTCCATCTCCGTTTTAGGCGCTGCATTCACAACAAACACAAAATCATGTGACATGAATTACTTGATAGACTAATAATTTTGAAGTGATTTTTTATAGGGTCATATGTGTAGCAGTGTAATTATATGATATAATTATCAATTGGGATCAGTAAGCAAAAAATTATCAATTGGGATTTTTTTTTCTTAAAGACATTTGAAACAAGGATTAATCAGAAGAAAGAAGGTAGGGTCAGTTTAATTTCATAGGAAATCCTTAAGGTCATGATATATTAAGTTTAATTTCATAGGAAATCCATAAGGTCATGATATATTAAGAAATTTGCTGTTTTTCGAATATGTTTAGGATATTTTAAGGGACATGGAGTTGCTAATTGATTGGTATATTCTCGGTTTCATTTTCTTTGCTGATAGAAGAAAATAAATATTTTGATGCCATGTCCAGCAGCCAAACATTAAAAATACAATGCCAATAATCACATCAAACAAACATATATCAAATCTATCAGCAAACAAACATATAAATATTTTGATGCCATGTCAATGGCCAAACAAACATATATTTTGATGCTGAAGTTAATTCGTCAACATAGCAAAATACAATGCCAATAATCACATCAAACAAACATATATTGATGCCATGTCCAGCATGACCAAACATTAAAAATTATTGTGATGAATTGAAACTTAATATCAAATCTTTTAATTAATAAATCGCATTTATATCTATGATTTTCTCAACAAAAACACGTCAAAATTAAAATTCAATCACTCCCAAATCAAAACAAGTCCAAATGAAACCCAAAAAGCTAATCGGATCAAAACTATAAAATAAATATTCAAAACCCAATTCCAAAATCCAATCTTTTTTCCCTGTTCTGAAAAAATTTCCCCAACAACCACAACCCAGATCATAAACAATAATCACAAACCAAAACATGACAAAATTGAACAAAACCAAATCAAACCCAGCTGAGCTTTTCAAAAGGCAAAAACAAGAACATAAGACATACCTCAAATCTGTGCAGAGGCAAGGCGAGGCGAGGCGGTGAAGCAAGGCGAGGCGAGGCGAGGCGAGGTGAGGCCGCGAGGCAAGGCGAGGCGAGGCGGGGCGCGGGGCGGGCGAGAGGGGGCTGTGTGCTTTGAGGCAAGAGGGCGGGCGGGGCGCGTGAGTGTGAGAGAGAGGCGAGAGGGCAGGGGCGCAGGGCTGAGTGTGAGAGGCGGCTGGTGTGAGTGTGAGAGAGTAGAGAGTAGAGACTTAGGGTTTCCCATACAAAATCAGAAAAAAAAAAAAAAATATATATATATATATATATATAAGGGGTATTTTAGTAATTTCATATACCGGGTATTTATCCGGGTCGGGTATGGATTTTTTTGATAAAACCCGGACCCGACCCGGACCCGCTTCGGGTTTTTTTTTTTTTTTTTTTAAATCCATACCCGACCCTATTCTTTATCAGACCGGGTAAAACCCGGCCCATTAGGGTCGGGCTAGACCGGGTATCCGCGGGTCGGATTTAAATTGCCATCCCTAGTCAGACTAAGAGTTTGGACTTACAGTTTTTGGTCGAAACTCGTGATTTTTGGTGGGGAAAGAACAACTCATTGGACGGGTCGGGTTTGTTGGTTTCTCAAACAGATAACCCGTAACTTGAACTGACAGTGTCGGGTCAAGGAGCTGGCAACTCGCGTCCGACCAAAATAGTGCTTTGATTGGTTGGTTTTTGAGTGGAGAGCTTCGGGTTCAGGTGGTTCTTTGAGTCAGGGCGGATGGTGGATAGCCCTAGTTATCTTATATAAAAGTGATGTTAAAGTAATCACAATATTTCTCTTCAATAACTTTAAAAATTTTGTGAAATTATTTTTGTGTAGTATGTTGTTGATTTTTTTTTTCATAAAAATAAAAGTACGCCCAATATTTGCACTGGTGTCTCAATCTTAGTTGATAGGGAATATTTTCATTAGTTAGAAAAATTTTTCTAACACCCTAGAGTCTTCGATTACCAAAAGCATCTAAACGAATTTTCGGTCACCAAAAGTATAGTCGATCAAAAAGGGTCATCAGGTATCCAACGGTCGTTAGGTACCCTCCTTGACACTGCGCGACACGCTCCACCCTGACGGTCGTCACGTATCAATGGGTTGTCAGGTAC
The DNA here is from genome assembly GCF_040712315.1 of Castanea sativa. Taxonomy (NCBI): domain Eukaryota; kingdom Viridiplantae; phylum Streptophyta; class Magnoliopsida; order Fagales; family Fagaceae; genus Castanea; species Castanea sativa. The sequence continues at coordinate 85,636,679 of NC_134013.1, read as the reverse complement.
CAAAGAGTCATCAGGTACCAAGGGGTCGTCAGGTACCCAACTGTCGTCAGGTACCTTCCTGACACCGTGATACACATTCCACCCTGACGGTCGTCACGTATCAATGGGTCGTCAGGTACCAAAAGGTCGTCAAGTACCCAACAGTCGTTAGGTACCCTCCCTAACACTGCACGAAACGCTTCGCCCTAACGGTTGTCACCTATCAATAGGTCGTCAAGTACCAAGAGGTCACCATGTACCAAGGGGTTGTTAGGTACCCAACGGTCTTCTCCCTAACATTGCACGACACGCTCCGCCCCGACGGTCGGCACGTATCAATGGGTCGTCAGGTACCAACGATTGTCAGGTACCTTCCTTGATACCGCGCGACACGTTCTGCCTTGACAGTCGTCACGTATCAATGGGTCGTCAAGTACTAAGGGGTCGTCTGGGACCTAACGGTCGTTAAGTGCCTTCCTTGACACTACTCGACATTTTTCGCCTTGACGGTTGATAGGGATAAATCCCATAGCAGACAGATCCAATTTGCTCAGCTAATAATTAAGCGACGGTGACACCTAGAGACGGTCTGGATAGCCTGATAGTCAAAGACCTGGTAGACGGAGTCTCGTCTTGAATAGAAACTAGAGAGACGAACAGACCCTTTAAAGTGGATGGACTCTTTAATGGGGACAGACTCTTTAAGGTGGATGGACCCGACAGAGACGGGTGGAAAAGCCACGTGGCACCCACGTGACCTAAGTAGTTTTCAAGGAACCTAATATGGGAATGCCTTGCATTCTACGTTCCACCATAATCTGAGGGTTCCCTACAAGGAAAGAATCCCATAATATATAGACGCTGAAAAAGATCTTTTCCGTAAGGAAATACCTTCTCCATCAAGAAAATGAGATCAGCTCTATGCTACTATAAAGACTCCAAAGCCCTCACAAATCAAAGTATGTGAATTCTCTCTAACTCTTGCACTATTGAGTTCTTGGAGATTCTTGAATCACTGACTTATCCTTCAGAGCGTTTTTGGCCGATACCCCACCGGTGTCATTTGATTGGTTCTTCTATTTTGTTTTTCAGGTGCACCCATTGGCATGTGTGTGGATGATCAACCCACTGACGATTTTTGTACATTATCATTAGTTATGTCCGTTTGTTATCTTGTCATAACTGATTGTATCGTTGGTGCTCTTACTGACCTAGATCAAATGCAATAATAAACTCCAGAATTTAATTTTTGGCCCCATTTATTTCTACCTGCTTGTCAGCTTCACCGATCTAACATACAAACCAACAACCTCCCATGCATCTATTAAATTCCCCCCCCCCCCCCCCCTTCTGATACGGCCGGATCTTGGAAATAAAAATTTACCCCAGAAAAAAAAAAAAAAAGATATTGGAAATAAATTTGATGTCATATTTTCGTGTATATAGAGTTTCTTTACCAATGGGTCTATACTTTTTTTATAATCTATAAATAGTTGAATACCGGTTAAAATTGAACTCCTCTCTGCTTTCTACCCCTAGGTAGGTACCACTTGGACCAAATGTCCAGTCGAATGGGTCTATACTCTCTATAGTCTTTGAGATATCCTTCCATGTTTATTGGAGTAATGGCCTAGCATAAATTAGTAAATATTAATATAAGGAGCCCATTCCAATTTATAGGTTTCGATTTGAAATGGGCAAAATTTTTAACAAAATTGTAAACCATATAGAGTAGTAAATTTACAAAAAAAAAAAGGGTTGGGGATCTCATTATGTTTTCTTACAATGAGTTTGCAGGAGATCATGACCAAAGCATTTCCCAAACTAAAGTGAACATATTTGGGTGGGCTTCATCTATGATACGAAGGGAAAAACTATTAGAACAATATATGATATATCAAATATTAAATTATCTATATATCACTTAAAATTTTTAAATTGGTATGATGATATTAGAACAGAACCTCCCGGGTGAGCATGTGCATATCACCTTCATATCTAATCTTTTCTGTGCCCCAAACTCATGCATAAAATAAAGACTAAATTATTGTTTTCTTGCATAAAATAAAGACTAAATTATTGTTTTCTTGCATAAAATAAAGACTAAATTATTGTTTTCTTTACAAGAAGTTAGATTTTCATCCCTAAACTTGACAAGAATTTATTTGCAAATGAAGTAAATTTGATGCTATGATGAACTAAATAGTACTAAGTGCGTGAACAATTAAGCATTAGAAGGGGAACTTACTTGCATTAAAATAACCAAACAACTATAATGAAGGCTAAATTTAACACTTATGAGGAATTACAAGGATAAACAAGTATTAAGTGTTGGCATAATATCAAGGCTCGACAATTACTGGCAATTGTCACAAGCAATATGGTGTCTGATTTCCATGTCATATATCATAAATATTGACAAAAAATAATGACTTGAAAGACTTCAGATAATCACAAAGACTGAATAGTCGTTGATATAGATGTGTAGAGTGCATGGTACCAGGAAACTTCTTAAATGCGATGTTTCATGCATGTGTCTTTCATCCATTAACACCAAAGGAGACCTTAGTAAGTGAAAATTGGTGTTGTCATTTTAGCTAATGCTGACCACCCTTCCTTACCTGGAGCTTTAACTAGAATAATATTTTTGTTACAGTTTGATGAAGTGTTCTTTCAATTGTTGTATCTCATCCTTTTATGTAAAACAGGTAGTTGTCACACTGTGGTCCACTGACATTGCTTTTGTGGCCAACCGTTCTTAGGAATTAACTTTCATTTGTCAATCACTTATTTCTTTGATGGGAATCCAAGATGGCCCCATTCCAAACGTTATAGTTTATTTACTTAAAAAAAAATTGTTTCAAATTATTTTTTTTTGGTGTGGGGGAAATGTTTCAAGTTATTTGTCTTTGTACATAGGAATATAGGAAATACACATGATCATATTGCGAGAACTAAGAACTGAGAATTAAGCTTAAGTTGTGGATAAAAAGCTATCGTAGCTTATCAATATGCATATGCGAGTCTAAAAAGTGACAATTTCCACTATTGCCATAGATTATTTCAAATTGTGGATAAAAAGCTCTCGTGGCCTATCACCATGCGAGTCTAAAAAAGTGACAATTCCCACTATTGCCATAAATTATCTCACATTATTTATTTTATTTATGAGTAGGGTTTAGATAAATCAACGACAAGACCATATATGCTAAACTCTTTCCTTAGGGGAAAAAAATAATGTGAATACAAAACTTAATTAAAATTGAACGGTTCTTGAGATGTGTGCCCCCTTGTAATAAGACATTTTCTCATCATTTGGAAACACAATTTGAAAATTCTTTTGGTTTCTGGTATCTCATGCTTTTGTGCAACAGGATTTATACTAGGGGTGTTTCGGTTCGGTTTCGGTTGGTTTTTACGGGTATGGCCAACCGAAACCGAATATTTCGGTTTGTGAAATTCTCAACCGAAACCGACCGAAATGGCTGGAAACCGAACGGTTTCAATGTATTTCGGTTTCTGTCGGTTTTCGGTTTTTCAAAAAAGGGTTATTGAGATTTTCAAAACCCTAACTTTAATCACATATAAAAAACAAAGTAATAAAGCAACAGAGAGGGAGCTATTGAACAAATCAGAACGACAAAGAAAGAAAAACTTCCAACAATATTTGTTCAACAATTTACACACAGATTCGAACAAAAAATTGAACTTTTCCACACCATAGCAGGAGCCTACCACCATGCTTGAGCCTACCAGTGATTTTTCGTTCTCTGTACAGAGATGTGACTCAGAGAGAAGAGAAAGGCATGGCCATGGTCCATGGGACTCATAGAGAACAAAAAGAAATGAAAAGAGTGGGGAGGCTGAGGTAGATGGGGAAGGAGCGGCTGAATTGAAGCGAGAATGGCAGTGAGAAGGGCTGATGAAAAGAAAAGAGAAGAAGAAAATAGTGAGACAGAGAAAAAATTGGGGAAGGGGGCGGCTGGAAAAAAAGAAAAGAGAAGAAGAAATTAGGGAGGATAGGGGCGGTTGGAAAAAAAGAAAAGAGAAGAAGAAATTAGGGATAGGGGCGGCTGGAAAAAAAGAAAAGAGAAGAAGAAATTAGGGAGGATAGGGGCGGTTGGAAAAAAAGAAAAGAGAAGAAGAAATTAGGGATAGGGGCGGCTGGAAAGAAAGGAAAGAGAAGAAGACATTAGGGATATTTATATCATGCTATAGTACTAGGGTTTTAAAAAATTAAATAGCAAAAAAATCACTCACGCCCACACGAAGGCTCGATCTCTGGATCTGCTAGCCAAAACATAAGAAGCATACCACTAAGCCACTGATGAGTTATGTTTTAAAGTTACATAAAAAAAAATATATATATATATATATATATATCTCTCTCTCTCTCTCTCTCTCTCTCTCTCTCTCTCTCTCTCTCTCTCTCTCTGTTCGGTTCGGTTGGTTTCGGGGTGAAAAAATCCAGCATCGAAACCGAAACCGAAAATTTCGGTTTTTAAAAAATGAAACCGAAACCGAACAGCACCGAAACCAAACCGAAATTTTGGCAACGGTTCGGTCGGTTTCAATCGGTTTGTTCGGTTCCTCGGTTTTTTGCACACCCCTAATTTATATGTTTTGATTGTGGTCCATCATTGGTTTTGTGGTCCACGTAATAGTACAACTTTCTTATGTGAACATGTTTGAAAAAGGAGAAATGGTATGTATATAATATTTTCACAATATTTTTACAATAAATCTTAAGTGGCAGGTTATTACTGGTTGTTATTGTTGGGGTAAAAAAGTAATTTTTGTGTTAGGTTCAAATTTGAACTAATAACAACTAATCACTTGTGATTTGTTGTAAAATGTTGTAAAAATATTGTGAATGTAACATCTCTCTTGAAAGAGTTCTAAACACTAAAGACCTTGTTCGGCTTTGTGAGCCAATTTTATCTTTCATTTGCTTCTCATTTATTTTCATGTAAAATATTTTCCATATATATATATATATATATATATATATATATATATATATACATATATATATTTTTAAGTGTATAGGCTGATTAGCACAATTAAAAATTGCTAGTCAATTTTTTCTCATAAAAATATATGCTAGTCAATTAAAAGTACTTTTAGTTTTTTTTGAGGAACTACATACTGCTCGCCGGTTGTCAATCCCTAACTACCGATCATCGGCCATCATGATTTACTACTGTTGGCCACCACCACCTGGCTTGCCCATCGCCGATGAAATTGTTATTGGCACAACTGATTTCCCATCGTTGCCATCATTGTACACTTGATATTGTTGTCATCACGATCACTTTTGTGAGTTCTCTCCTCCAAATTGTCATTGTCATTAGAAGTTTCAATGCAACTAAATGTTTGAAAATTAATTTTTGGGTTGCAGCAAAAAAAAAAAAAATCATTTTTCATTGAAAATAATTTTGTGGGAATTTTATGCCAACACTTAATTTTGATTTTTTTTTAATCACTGGAGTTAGACACCCATGAACAAGACCAACATTGTATATTTTTTTCTTTTAAAATGTGCACATGTGCCGCTTGCAAGCACACCACAAAAGAATAGAAGGCAAAAATGAATTCAATTTACATAACAAAATGAAAAAAAAAAAGGGAATAACTTTGCCTTTTTTTTTTCTTTTAAATAAAAATAATAATAGCTCAAAATCAAATCAACCTCACAGAAAATTAGGCTAATAATATTTGTAAAAAATTTATTTAAATTGAGTATTTGTGTCTTGTAATTCAGTGATATTACTTAAACTTCTGTGGATGACAAATCTTTATTGGATAGAAATGCAAATCGTGTACAACTAAGTAATACCTAGATCATAAAATCACTTGTGAAACTCTTGCTTCCCAATTTTATCATAGATCGCTCATATTGAGTTGTGCACGTCATAGGATCTGTTGCAATCATTCTGATGGTGCAATTTTGTTGGTTTTTCAATTAAAATGGTGCAATTCTTTATCAATTGGACCACCTTGAATTGGGTTTACATATGCTTGAAGGAGACAAATCGAATTAATAACATTGAACTCTTTAGCCAACGGGCTTTTTAGTTTTTAGTCTGATTGGCAGCTACATCTGTTCCACAGTCCCCTTATCGCGGGAATTGAGTTCGACTTACCTCTCCCTTTTCTTCCCAAAAAAGGAAAAGAAAAAAAAAATGAATTCTTTCGTAGGTGCTACATAGATGACCTTGATTATATGTATATATTATTGCGAAGCATGTTAGTGTGATTCTTTTTTTAGTAAATAAGAAAGGGTAAGGAGTGCGTCCAGTGGCGTGAGCGTGCTCATGATAACTTTTTTTTTATCATTGTGGAACCAATGTCTGAAAGGCCTCAATGGGGTTGAGAAGACGCTGGTGCTCTCTCAGGCAAGTTGAGCTTGCCTACCCAAAACACTAGTGGTTTTACGCCGTGGGAAACAATAGTCCATAAATCATATTAGTGTGTAGTTGAAGTCTTGAAAATTGAAATGCCTAAAGTGGAACTAAGTTATAACAAGTTAGTTTTGAGCTTCTGCATGCAAGACTTGCTTTTCATTTAGATACGTTTTTACCGATAAAATGAATTCTACATTAGTGTGTAGTTGAAGACTTGAAAATTGAAGGGTCCGTTTGATAATGTTATTCTAGTAACGTTGTTTACGTGTTATGGAAATACATGTGGATGAAAAAGTGTTGTGTTGTTTAAATAATGAAAATTTTTGTTTAAAAAACACTAACAAACAGGCCCGAAATGCCCAAAGTGAAACTTAAGTTATAACAAATCAGTTTTGAGTTTGCGCATACAAGACTTTCTTTTCATTTTGAGAAGTCTTCGCAATATTTAGATACCTTTTTACTGATAAAATGAATTCTACATTGTGTCATTGTGCAATTGTTTTAATTAGAATTTAGATGCATCATCTCTCGAACTTAGAGAGAGAGAGAGAGAGAGAGAGAGAGAGAGAGAGAGAGAGAGAGAGAGAGAGGAACACGGAAGAAATTATCTAGTAGTATCTACCATGTGCTGAGTGAAAAGAAATAAAAATAGACACCTGTAGTGGGGTTAAATCTTGTAAGATTATGAGAATCTATCATGTACTAAATCAAAAGTTTTATTGCCAATTTTGGGCAAGTCATTATGATGACTTCCATGTGATAATGTTGCACTTTCCCAAAACTCACTCTCAAACATACCATGGGTTTCACCTGAATTGATGTCATAAATTAAAGTTGAGAGAACTCAAGATTAGGCAATTTCACACGTAATGAATCAACATCCTTTCAACTATCTAGAAAACATCATGTTATCCATAATCACGGCACATCAAAGTCATTACAAATTAACTTGTCTTCAAACCCCATCATAATCTATGATATGCTAGAGTTTCTCACCTTTTTTCCTTTGCCTTCTGTCGGCATTAATGTAGTTGTTGGATTAAGAAACTTGAGGGGTTTTATAATGTTGGGTTAAAATGAATTGACTCCTTGCAAATTAATTAATTACCCAAGTTAATTAATTATATTCAATTACATGCAATAGCATGGTAACACAAACAAATCATCAATTATACTATACGCAGTGGAAAATAAATTTGACATAAGTGATTTGTTTACGAATGAGGAAAATAAACATCCTTTCAACAATCTAGAAAACATCATGTTATCCATAATCATGGCACATCAAAGTCATTACAAATTAACTTGTCTTCAAACCCCCCATCATAATCTATGATATGCTAGAGTTTCTCACCTTTTTTCCTTTGCCTTCTGTCGGCATTAATGTAGTTGTTGGATTAAGAAACTTAAGGGGTTTTATAATATTGGGTTAAAATGAATTTACCCCTTACAAATTAATTAATTACCCAAGTTAATTAATTAGATTCAATTATATGCAATAGCGTGATAGCACAAACAAATCACTAATTATACTAAATGCAACGGAAAATAAATTTGACACAGGTGATTTGTTTACGAATGGGGAAAACTATCAAGACAAAACCCCACCTGGTGAATTTAAGGTCACCACTCCCAAAAATCTACTATTGTCAATCACAAACGGTTACAAGTATAAGCAATCTTACCAACTCCTTTGGCCTATATCGAAATACCAACATAAAGTTGAACCCTTACCCCAATACCCAATAAGACTTGTATTGCAGTTGCAATCTTTCCGTTCAATGTACGAATCTCAGTACGTGATTAACCAATGATGCACGGATCCTAGTATGTGACTAACTCTAGCAATTTGAAGAGGTTGTTGGCTGCAAAGTTCATCAGTTCATCAATGATAAAGATTAGGAAACTCCTTGGTCACAAAACCCTTGGCATAAAGACACAGTAACTTCTTCAGAGAGAATAATGAACTATGGCACTATCTGTATGCGCGACAGCCTTTAAAATAAGCCTTATATATATATATATATATATATATATATATATATATATATATATATAGGTTTGTGAGAAAAGAAACCCTATACAAATATTTTAACATGGGCCGAAAATCAGATCTGAAAATTCTGATTTCGTAAGTCTTGACAGAAATAGCCTGTGTCGAGATTGCTGTTAAGCTTTAATGAACAACTCTTCTTTACTTGTTTCTTGGTCACACTTGACTTGAACAATATGTTTCTTGAAGTCTTAAACCCATCCTAGATCTACCCAATTACAAGTAAAGTGCATTTTGTAAAAGGATTAGTCAATTACATAAAATATGTCCCTAACATATAACTCTACTATAAAGTTCTTAAAATCCTTGATATAAAGTCACTGATGGGTTCTTAAAATTCTAAATTTTCATGGTTAAATAAATGGTTCAAATTTTGATAAAATTATAAAATATAATTATAATACAATAAACGTATACTTCCCTTTCTTACATAAATAATAGGTCATACAATGAATTTAGAGTAATGTTACTGTATGTACCCAATTTATGGTTATTGGGCTCACAATTTATTTGTATTGTGGGTTTATGATTTCCTACTATAGATGATCTTGTGCTTGGTGACCCCAATGCTCTCCAATTTCTGCAATCCCTGCTCTCCAATTTCTGCAATCCCTCCTCTCACCAAGTTGCTTTCCTTTCTCTCTTAGTTTTGTCGCTCTTTTCTCTCAATTCCCTCCCCCTATTTTTCTATCCCCCCTCATTCTCATCCTAGTTTCTTATTTATAGTGTATGGTTAGTGGGAATGTCATGATTATTCTTGATTATTAGTGGAGATGGGGTCCAATTCTATTGTTTTGAAGTGGATTTTTGTTGGGAGTGGCAGTAGTGGCATTGGGACTAGTTCTCACCTCCTATAGGTTGTTCGGCGAAGATATTCCCCAAGGCCCTACTAGGTAGCCGAGACGTGTACCCCCAAGCAATCACGTTTCCATCTAAGACGCAGTTGACCGAGATCATAGGCCCAATGTGTCTTGGGCCAAGCACTGCAGCACGAGGCTCGGGCCTATGGCTTTGTGGCCTGGGGCCTTACCTTGTATAAGGGGTTGGGCCAGGAACCGTTCCATAGAGCCGAGGTCGAAGGCCCAAAGGGCTCGGGGATCCCGTACCGTACAGTTATAGCTACAAACTATTTCATAATATTTTTACAAACTACTGATATAACAAATTCTTGTTTTTTTTTAATATAAGATAGAGTTTTTACTCTAACCTAATCTAAGTGTATATGTGTGTGAAGCTCCCTCCTAGAGACTTGAACCCCGGCTCTTGCCTCCTACACCCCACAAACACTTATACTTATGGAGTGACCACCACACCAAGGGTGCGTGGTGGTCTGATGTGGCAAATTCTTATTAGTTCTAATATGAGTTCACCACTAACATCACATTTATGTTTACTAATAATTATTTGAAAATTACAAAAGCCACATCAACAATTTGTAAAAAAGTTGAAAATTAGTTTGTGTTTGTAGCATTACTCATGAATCTAACTATTGAAATCCACTATTATATGAAAGGAAAGAGTATGCATTTATTGTACTCCATAATTAGTTAATTACCCCAAATCTTTTCATATTAACTACTACCATTTTACCACCGCATATCCTTGGTGTGATGTTCACTCCACAAGTATAAATGCTTGTGGGGTGTGGAGGGTAAGGGCCGAGGTTCAAGTCTCCAGGAGGGAGTTTCACACACACATACACTTAGATTAGGTTAGAGTAAAATTATATCTTGTATAAAAAAAAAAAAAAACTACTACCATTTTGAGATACATTTAAGATATTGATAACATTATCAAACTTTCATTTAAGCATGAATAGTTAGAATTTTAAGAATTTCATTTTTAATAGATCATCTTTCATCATTATTGCATTAAAAAAAATACTCATTACATGTGAATGGTTTTATAAACCATTATGTAATATGTTAGAAGAGATTCTTCCAATTTGGTTTGGAGAAAAGCTACATACATATTTGATCTCTATATTGTAACTTGTCATGTTGACAAGATGATAATTATGAAGCCCATTATATATAAATTTGCTTATGATCTATAGCTTTCTCTAAAATTTTTGGGATTAAGACTTTGTTGTTGTATTTTCCAAATGAAAATATATTAAAATTTGCACCATAATTCCCTTCCTTGAGTAATATTTAGAGGAAAACAAACAACTTACGTGGGTTTTAGTTAATTCAATTAGTAAAATTTTATGCCGCCCAATAAGAGATTTGAAGTTCAAATCTTACTTACACCCAAAATCAATTGGCGTTTTCGTCCGATGATAAAGAACAATAGTGGACGTTATAAGTTGAAATCTATTGTATCTATAATACCAGATCAATTAGTATACATCATACAGAAGAAGAAATAAACTAGGCAGAATGGTGTCATGTCAAGGCAAGCCATGCCGAGCACCTTGTCAAGGTTCAGCCGTATAGGCTGTCACGCTTCCATAAGCCTAAGGGTGTGTTTGGTTGGGGTGAAAATATGGAGGATGGAATATAGGGAGGGGAAAATAGGGTGAAAAATGACATTTTTCACTATTTGGTTGAGAGGGGGAGAGAAAAGTGGTGGGGCCCACAAGTTTTCTCTCCTCTCCCTTCAAAATATAATCTCTCCAAATTGGAGAGAAAATTGGAGTGAAAAGTGAGAATTTTTTTTGACAAAACTGCCCCCACTTTTTTGGTTTTTTTTTTTTTTTTTTCTTCTTTTGACTTTTCCACTCGTTGGTTTTTGTTTTTTTTTTGTTTTTTATTTCTTTTGTTTTGTCAGGTGGGTTCTTCTTCTTTTCTTTCTTTTTTTTTTTCTCTTAATTTTTTTTTATTTTTTTAAGAAAACACTTTTGGATGATTTCTTATGCTATTTTTTGAAATGTCCATTTTCATCTATACACAATTTTTTTAAAAAGTATAATGTATTACTTTTTGTTTTATTTAAGAGAGACATGATGGTAAATTTATACAAACCTTATTTTTAACAAAACCAAAAAAATTTTCATGCATCTACTTTTCCACCCTCTCAACCAAACACAACTGAGGAAAACTAAAAATTTTTCTATCCTCCCACTTTTCCATCATTCCTCTATTTTATATCTTTTCACTTTTCCAACCTCTCAATCAAATGGACCCTAAGTTAGGTGGAAGAAGCAACAGAGTAAATAGAAGTGGCCATAAGGACAGTTTAGTTACAATTAGCGGGCCGAGGATAAAAGTCCACTCAAGCTAAGCCCAACATTGGGCCACAGTATAGAGCTCTCATCTAAACTAGATGCCAGTGTGTAGCAATATTCAGCCCATCCCACTTAATAAAGCACACGTTAGTTCAAGATGATTTGAAAATAGGTGAAATTTTCATTTTTAACTTGCTATCGAGTTAATCCTTACCGTTAATTTACTTACAGAAAATATTTATGTGGTAAATAGTGTGCACCGCTAACATATTTGAAATTTATATAGCTACTAAAATAATTTTATAAAAAAAATATTTGACATTTAAAAAATGCCATCTTAGCATCTAAATGACAAAAAAAAATTTTAATTCCTCAATTTCAAAGAAAGGAATAGAAAGAATGAGAACAAAATTTGAAATTAGAGTTGTAGTTTTTCGAAGTTGGAAACAGAGCAAAAGAGTAAAACCTTATTAGGAGAGAGAAAATACCAAAATGTATTAGAAAATTATATATCAATTTTTACTAGCATATATTGTTAGAGTTCTTTGAGTTTTTGACCATCCTCTGGAGTATGTATACATTGTAGAGGCCTCCCATTCCACACACTAAATAATTACTAAGAGATAATTCTTTGGCAGTAGCCCAAAATATTGGCTAAGAGTTTTGAACCTACTCCTTGTGGATTTCACAAAGTTTTAAAAACCACTAAACCAATCACTTGTGATTACTTACAAAAACTTTATATAGCAATAAGTATATTCCTAGAAAAAATAAATTCAAAGAAAATTAAATGAGTATGACTTGAGATTCTTTCGCTTAAACTTGAACCATTTTGGAACACCATAACATTACTTGATTTTAAATTTTCATAACACCTTCAAACATTACAATCTTAATTATTTTATACATTCTCAAAAGTACTAATCACAAACATTTTTTTCCTAGTCTAAAACCATATGGCCACTATTTGAAAGGAAGGCCTAAACCTGCTTATACAATAGCTTGTACACATTTATATGACATGATTGACTAAAAACAAAAAACAAAAAGCTCTGTTCTGAAATTCCACACTTTAGGCAAATAGAATGGAAACGTTGGCCTAAGAATGGATCATTATGTTTTCTTTAAGTGCAGGAATCGATTTGGTGAGTAGTTCCTAAACAAATTATAGGCGGAGATGAATGATATCAGTGCCATTAGGATAGATGCCACATAGCCACAGAGCAATGCTCCACCCATTTGGAAGCAAAATCTGGTATATCTATTGCACAGCTTCATCCACTGAAATTCCTCTGCACCCGTTATTGCAAGAACTGCGGCCTCAATAGCAGCTGAGTTTGCAGCAAATGTAATGTAAGCTGCGAACTGTTTAGCAATGGAAACAACACAATAGTTTAGTCATATGCTTGCTTCCCCCAATAAGTATGTCATGCATATATATATAGGCATTAAGAAGTAACAACTAGAAATCTAGAATAGTAAAAGAAAGGGATTGGAGATCACAATCTGTCTTAACCTATTACTATTGAAAATGAAGAAAAAGAAGGATTTTTTTTTTTTTTGTCCTTGAAATAAAGTACAAGTGTTATTTTCGTCCCTAAATTTAGAAAAAAAAAATTATACCTTCAAAAACTATAAAATCTCCTGTTTCATCCTTCCATCCATTTTTTTAGGGATGGAAATAGAATCCAAATTATTTTTTAAGGACAAAATAATCAGATAAGTCACATTTTTATCTCTAAAATATGAAGCGGATTTTATTTTTTCCGTTCTATCAAACACATCAAGGAAAAAAAATTTGAAAAGAGTGGATGGATAGAAAAAATGTAAAACATTTTAATTTTTAGAGACAAAAATAAATCATTTTAGATTTAAAAATGTTCGATATTTTTGAGATGCAAAGAATATTTTAACCCAAAAGGTGGTGCTACCTAATTATTAATGGAAAATAACTTTACAACTTGCACCATCATTCTTGGAAGAATTAGGGTTTATTGTTATGATATTTTTTCTTAATCTTGTTAACTAATGATTTAATGACACGTGTTAAGAAATTATTAACTCTAATATAAATTTATTTTAAAAGAAAAATAATACTTGTTAATGATTAATAGTTGTGTAAACAAAGACTATGTATACTATTAATTATTAGGTCGTGCTAACGAGTGCCCTTAGGATATTGATTAATAATCCATTTTAAGAAAATTTTGACACCACTTTTATGGAAAATAGAAAAAACTGTCAAAATATTAATTACTTTTTTTTTCCCATAAAAATTTTCTTTAGTCATCTGCTTGCTTCCCCAATAAGTATGCCATGCATATATATAGGCATTAAGAAGTAACAACTAGAAATCTAGAATAGTAAAAGAAAGGGATTGGAGATCACAATCTGTCTTTCCCTATTTCTATTGAAAATGAATAAAAAGAAGGATTTCTTTTTTTGTTTGTCCTTGAAATAAAGTACAAGTGTTATTTTCGTCCCTAAATTTAGAAAAAAAAATATTATACCTTCAAAAACTATAAAATCTCCTGTTTCATCCTTCCATCCATTTTTTAGGGGTGGAAATAGAATCCAAATTATTTTTTAAGGACAAAATAATTAGATAAGTCACATTTTTATCTCTAAAATATCAAGCGGGTTTTATTTTGTCCATTCTATCAAACACATCAAGGAAAAAAAATTGAAAAGAGTGGATGGATAGACAAAATGTAAAACATTTTAAATTTTTAGAGACAAAAATAAATCATTTTAGATTTAAAAATTTTTGAGATGCGAAGAATGTTTTAACCCAAAAGGTGGTGCTACCTAATCATTAATGGAAAATAACTTTACAACCTGCACCATCATTCTTGGAAGAATTAAGCTTTATTGTTATGATATTTTTTCTTAATCTTGTTAACTAATGATTTAATGACACGTGTTAAGAAATTATTAACTCTAATATAAATTTATTTTAAAAGAAAAATAATACTTGTTAATGATTAATAGTTGTGTAAACAAAGACTATGTATGCTATTAATTATTAGGTCATGCTAACGAGTGCCCTTAGAATATTGATTAACAATCCATTTTTAAGAAAATTTTGACACCACTTTTATAGAAAATGGAAAAAATTGTCAAAATATTAATTACTTTTTTTTTCCCATAAAAATTTTCTTTAGTCATCTGCTTGCTTCCCCAATAAGTATGTCATGCATATATATAGGCATTAAGAAGTAACAACTAGAAATCTAGAATAGTAAAAGAAAGGGATTGGAGATCACAATCTGTCTTTCCCTATTACTATTGAAAATGAAGAAAAAGAAGGATTTTTTTTTTTTGTTTGTCCTTGAAATAAAGTACAAGTGTTATTTTCGTCCCTAAATTTAGGAAAAAAAAAATTATACCTTCAAAAACTATAAAATCTCCTGTTTCATCCTTCCATCCATTTTTTAGGGATGGAAATTGAATCCAAATTATTTTTTAAGGACAAAATAATTAGATAAGTCACATTTTTATCTCTAAAATATCAAGCGGGATTTATTTTGTCCATTCTATCAAACACATCAAGGAAAAAAAATTGAAAAGAGTGGATGGATAGACAAAATGTAAAACATTTTAAATTTTTAGAGACAAAAATAAATCATTTTAGATTTAAAAATTTTTGAGATGCGAAGAATATTTTAACCCAAAAGGTGGTGCTACCTAATCATTAATGGAAAATAACTTTACAACCTGCACCATCATTCTTGGAAGAATTAAGGTTTATTGTTATGATATTTTTTCTTAATCTTGTTAACTAATGATTTAATGACACGTGTTAAGAAATTATTAACTCTAATATAAATTTATTTTAAAAGAAAAATAATACTTGTTAATGATTAATAGTTGTGTAAATAAAGACTATGTATACTATTCATTATTAGGTCAATGTAACGAGTGCCCTTAGGATAATGATTAACAATCCATTTTAAGAAAATTTTGATACCACTTTTATGGGAAATGGAAAAAATTGTCAAAATATTAATTATTTTTTCTTTTTTTCCCATAATTTTTTTTTTAAATGGATTGTTAACCATTGTCCTAAGGGTACCGATTAGCATTTTCTTACATTATATAGTACAAAGAAAAGGAGGAAAAAGATAATGGAATATTAAAAAATTCTTATCGTGTATTTTTGAGACTTGTTAAAAAAATAATTTTCTTATGACTCCTAAAAAAAAAAGATTCTTTTCTTAATTTGATAGTTACAAGAATGGGAGAAATGAGATTTGTTTCATTTGAATCATGAACATTTTTGTTAAAAATACTAGAAGATGTTAGTTGAGTTGCAACTTACAAGACTCTTAACCAAAAAAAGAAAAGAAAAAAGAAGAGAATATTTGTGTAAAGTGATATGTGCATGCTTATTAAATCATTGAAAACTCAAAAAGGCTTGTCGGTGTTAACTTCTTTAGTTAATCAACATGTTCGCACTTGAAATTTTGAGTTATCCATCATTTCGGCACATAACTTGACAAACATATTTACCATAAATTTGTAAAATTATGATAAAAAAAAAATAAATTAGACATTTCATAATATTGTAGCAGTTAAAGGAAGGCCAAACGCAGTTTGACTTTTTATAGTTTAAGTAATATTCACCAAAATATAATTAGTGTGATAATTTTAACCCTAAAAGATAGAAAGAAAACAGAGAGAGAGAGATATACACATATATAATTTTTTTTTTTGGACATAGACATAATTTCTCTTTTAGAAATAATTCCAACATATTGCTAATTTAAGGGACGAAATTAGGATTCAAATTTAGGGGGGCCAAAGTTCTTTCTTCAAGAATTTTAAAAAATTAGAAATTTTTTTTGATACAAGATAGAATTCTAATTTAGCCTAATCTGAGTGTATATTAATACTAAAGGTTGACAACGATACATTATTATCATTAATTAATTAATTAATTTTTTGTATTTTTTAAAAACTAAAAAATAGATATTATAATTAAGAATAAATTAATGCTAATAATACATCTTTAAAGTAAGTTTTTAAAAGATACCAACTGATCCAAGTGAGCGGTACATCTTTAAAAAAATAATTTTTTTTTTCAAGAATTGAGTTAAAGATACCAACTAATCCAAGTTACTGATGACATTAATTGATGTGTGGATGAAGTGATTACCAATATAGGAATTGTCTTTGTGACTATGGGGTGAAGTTACTTGAGAGGGACAAAAAGCTCTCAAATGAGAGGTATAAATTGAGTGGAGGTTATTGGGTTTTTGTTATTTGTTTTGCTAGAATTTATAATTGATTTATTATATATATATATATATATATATATTTTTTAACTTAGACCGTCTCCTAAGAATTTTTTATTATTATTTGAATATGTGAATTGTTTTGTAAATTTTCCTTATTGTCTGGATTTGTAAATTGTTCAAATGTTTAACTAAATGTTTTTCTTGATATTCTTGGGACAATTAGACAAGAGATGATTTGATAACTTTTTCATTTCTGTTTCATGAGTCAACATGTAAATTGTTTAAGAAAGGAGGGCCAAGTATATTAATTTTAAACTCAAAAATATATTTTTTATGCTAATATATATGCTAAGAATTTTTTTTTCAAATGTTAGGGGGCCGTAGCCCCCTTTAGCCCTAAAGTAGTTCCGTCCCGGTCTAATTTTGCAATTCAAACTTTTTTTTTCTTCTAAACTTCAAATCATTTTGTATATAGAATATATCCATTCACCTACAAGTCAAAGAGTCCAAAAATTCTAATGCAAAGTCTAACGCATTCAATTTGATTTTCCATAAACCAGAAAAAAAGAAAGATTTTTCATAATATTGATTCATTTTTACCTCTTGAGTCTTGACAGCTCGCGAGTAATTAATAATCCTTTTCTGATTCATTGACTTGACATATACATGACAAGCAAGACGTGAGACTAAAGTTTGCGCATGAATAGTCCTAAACTCCTAATAATAGTTTGACTGAGACTTGACGCTTCTGTTTACAACAGTTTTCTGTGATGTGCCAGCTTCCAAAAAATTGGAAAAATTTTGATACCATAACATTGGCCATAATTCATGAGTTGCGGTTGGTGTAGGGATGTCCCACCATCATTTCTTTACCAATCACAATTTATTATATGAACTAGTTATGACTAATGTTGTGTGGCCAATGGTGTGACATCAGAAACACTAAAAAAATTGCCATCTTGTTAGATCATTATCCAAATCCAAATCATAATAAATATATAAATAAACTTCCGGTTGCCTTACAAAGAAGCAAGTAGCTATCAACCTTAAAAAAAAAAAAAAAAAAAACTTACAAAGAGGTAACTTATGGTGTGTATTGGATACCATTTATTTTGCTAAAATTAAAAAATTATTATTGAAAGTATTGTAGATAAAAGTAAAAGTTAGTTGAAATAGTATAGTGAGGTCATGAATAATACCAAAAAGTACCATGAAACTTATAAATAATAACAAAAATAAACTATTAAATAGTAAAATAATTTTTCATTTTTCATTTTAGCCCAAACGCACACCTAATCATTAATGCGGCAATAACTTAAGGGGCAACGGACCACTGCCAGTGCCAGCTATTTAAGAGAAGAAATAATGATTTAGGTCTATGATTTTTTTAAAAATGGCTTATCAAATTTAAAAAAAAAATATGAGCATTAATTAATGTTAAAATTCAGTGCATTGTTCCTGAACTCAGAAGTGGCACAGCAATATCTCAAAACTTCAGGGATCACCATTAAACATTTAAAAACGCCACAATTTATCTTCCTTAGCATCAAAAAAAAAAAAAAAAAGCATTCTTTCCTGAAAATATTTTTAATTGAAATATTTTTTTAACACAAATATTTTATGTAGCTTGCAACATGGTTTTCATAGGAATTTTCAAGTTATCTAACTTTTGCACAAAATTATGCCAAATATGCTGGCTATTTTATTTTTATAAAAAAAAAAAAAAACTCGTTTACAAAAGCTGTTTTTCCAAGTGTTGCTTGAACACACCAATTTCACATGACATTGGCAGACTAACATAGATGATAGATGTCTGAATAAATTTTACCTTCCATGAGGCTCTGAAACAACGATTACGCAGAGAGATATTAGAGGAAATTACCTGATCTAACAGGAAACCAATCCAGGATATGCATATATATGCCCCTTTCAAGTTTCCTTCAAACCTAGCCGAGATTAAACCTTTGCATAGCTGAAGCAGATTATAACCAGCAGCCGCAGAATCCACATACACCAAAATCCTATCAAAATGAACCAAAACTTTGTTCAACTTAATTGGAACAAAACATGGTCAATGAGCAGACACACTCACATGAACACCACACAAATGTTGATCTAGTTTAGTTTAAAGCTGGAAAGGAAAGAGTTCATTTCACAGTTTAGATATTATATCTTGAATTTAACATGTAAAATAGTAATATCATGTTATTTAAAATTTTTAAATAACCTAACATATTATATATATACACACACATCTTTAACTTTGTAATATTAATATATGAACTATGAAATTGATCTATTTCATATCGAGATAAGTGGTTGCACGCGATACACAAACAGAAGTGAGAGAGAGAGAGAGAGTGAGATCTTACCTGAGCGCCTCTAAATCTCTGTAAGTAGCTTTCCTCGCAATGAAGAAGATAATCTTGGTTTGAGTATCTAAGCCTACTAAACAAACTGTTAAGACAAAGGATAGAACTGCAGAAACTCGAAGATAAACGTTAACTTGGGCTATTCCGACCATTTCTCTCTGAAACTGAATAATCCAATATCCAATTGTTTCCTTGCAGTAATAAGTACTACTTCAACTACAACGTGTACATTTATTGTCGGGGATTAGAGGAATTTACTACACAGAGGAAGAAAAAAACTAGTGGTGCAGAAACGTCCACGGCTTACCGAGTATTTGAAGTCTCTCTATCATTTCGTGTGTCACTATCTCTCCTTCCTTAATAACTCGTCTCTAATGCTTGATTAGTTGGTAAAAGTATGTCGTGTCACGTCCCTCTCTTATTTTACTCGAGTGACCCCAATAGAAGGAAAATCATCAATCATCAAATGAGACCATTCATCAAGTACCTGCTCAATATATGTGTGTGTGGGTCTTACTAAGTTATGGCCTTAGTAAACTATTTAAAAAAACTTTTTATGTCAATTTTTTATAAAATATTTTCAAAAAAGTTACCAGCTTTCTCCCATCTTTTTATATAAAAGTGTATATAATATAAGTAAATTTTTAATGGATTCCCTAAAGCCTAAACACATTGATTTAGGATATTTTTATAAACAATTTATGAAAAAATGATTTTAAAAAATTAATTTTTTTTATAATATTTTATATTTTTCATGAAAGTGGTATTAAAAGTTTCCTCAAATGATTAATTAACGATTGTTTTATAGGCACCTATTAGTATGACCTATAATATAATTCCAAAAAAAAAAAGATTAATTATTGCCTTAATCGATCACTAATGTTTGTCTGATATATTAAAATAGTTTATTAATTTTCAAATGCATCAATTTAGTTTGGTATTGTGTCAAACTAGTTTTTACCGTTATATAGATTATTTGTAATAATACAAAATATTATGGAAAAATTTGACACAATATAATTAAAGATTAAACAGACACATTTGAAACGTCACTAAGTTAGAGATTATCTTGGCAAATAGAACAAACTTGGGACCAAATAGTAATTACCCCCTAAAAAGTAATGATAAATAATGACTTTGTAGATTAGTAATAAAATCAATTATAATATTAGATTAGTACTTGAAGCGAATTATTGATCACTTTGTAGTTATTACGAAAAAGATGCAAAGAAAAGTTGTCAAGACTAGCTCCACCGTAACCGCTAACCAACTAGAATCAATTTCTTGCAGGGACTGAACACGTGACTTAATTTAATCCGCCAAATCCAAGTGGAGTGCTTCATTAGGTGAATTAAATATTTTGGTACCCAGTTTGGTCACCGTGAAGCTCAACTGCCTCCATTATTAAATTTTAATCAATCTATTAATCGTATATCCAATTGTATGTTATGACCTCATGTATGAGAACAATTAATTAAGTTTGTGTATTAAAAAAAAAACGTATATATGTAGGAAATATGTTTCGAA
Organism: Castanea sativa; assembly: GCF_040712315.1. NCBI lineage: Eukaryota > Viridiplantae > Streptophyta > Magnoliopsida > Fagales > Fagaceae > Castanea > Castanea sativa. Next base: position 85,615,932 of record NC_134013.1, on the reverse strand, counting down.
AAAAATGCACAAGTTTAATTTGAAAAATCAACAACAAGAAGTCAAGAACATAGGCTAAAGAAATCTAGCTAGGAAACTTTCTCGGACTTGGTTGAAATAGTTGGAAGGCAGAAAAAGGAGTTAGACTTATTTGCTACTATTGCATGGTTAATTTGGGGTCGGAGGAATAAACTGTGATGCAATGAACAATGTTTGCCGCTGGGGAAGATCAAGGAAGCAGCTGCATCACTCCTTAGTGATTTTCAGAAACACTACAGTCATGGCGCTAGTGTACCAAGGCATTGAGATGTCAAGTGGAGGCCACCTACAGCTGATATGATGTGGAAAGCTAATTTTGATGGGGCTATGTTTTCGGAATCTGAAGAGGCTGGGATAGGGGTGGTGGTTCGGAATCAGGCGGGACAAACTATGGCAGCGTTATCAGAAAAAATTAAAAAGCCTGCTTCTGCTGAAATCCTAGAGGCCTTAGTAGCGCGGAGGGCAGTCAAATTTATCCTTGAGCTGGGTTTTAATAAGGCGGTGTTTGAAGGTGATTCGGAGATTATTATCAAGGCCCTTGCTCGTGAAGATTTTTCTTTAGCTAGTGTTGGACACATTATTAAAGACGTTTCGTCTATGTCAGGTTTGTTACAAACCAAGTCTTTCTCTTATGTAAGGAGGCAGGGTAATTCAGTGGCCCATGCCTTAGCCCAAAGAGCAAAGTTTTCTTTTCCTGTATTAGTCTGGATGGAGGATGTTCCACCAAACATTTATCGCTTTGTATTTTCTGATATGTCAGCTACTTAATAAATTGCCGACGAGATTGGCTTCTCAAAAAAAAAAAAAAAATCTAGCTAGGAACATCTCACCAAGCTATATAATCAAACGAATGTGTTATTCTTAAAAATTAATGTGTGCGAAATGGTTATTATTCGGCCAAACAACTCTTAGGATTAGCATATAGTATTGAACTTTGTTTTCAATCAGTGTGTGAAAGAAGTGGCGACGTGGCAAAGAAGAAGAAGAGCAAGATTGGTCTGGTGGTATGTTAAGTAAGCCACAAACTTAATTTATATTAATTTTTTGGCTATAATACAAAATTCACGTTCTAAGTTTCTTTAGAATTCATTTCAGTCCTCTAATTTTGTTTTCATTCATTTTAATTTTCTAAGTTTTATATATATTCAATTGAGACATTTCTGTTAACTTTTGTTAAATTTTTTTTTATAAAAAAAATCTAGAAAAAACTTTTCAATAATTAATTGATTTTTTTTAATTTAAAAAATTTGACGAAAAAAATTAAAAAATTGAAAAATTAACTACAACATATAACAAAAATTGATGGAAAAGCTTTAATTGAATAAAATTGAAAGTTAGAGGACCGAAATGAACTAAAACAAAATTAGAGGACTGAAATGAATGAAAATAAAGTTAGAGGACTAAAATAAATTTTGGTAAAACATAGAGATTATAGAGTGAATTTTGCATTTTAGTATAATTTTTTTAATTTAAAAAAAAAAAAACTGAATAGCTTATGTAGATGACTAAATTCTTAGTTCGAAATAAATTAAACAAGTAAAATAGTTTCACAAATGCGAATTTGTATTGATAAATATGTGGTACAATTCTTTGTGATTACAAAAGAGTGATCCTCTGATTCGATTTCCTTGAAAGATTTGTTGATTGGAATTGTGGTAATGTGAGTTTGATTTGAACATCGAATGTACTTCAATTTAGCTGAAGAATGGATCGAAGATCGTTGAAACAGAATTACAATGAATCTCTAGCTATGAGCTTGTTAGAAATTCTTTGTTCTTTGTGTTCTTCGCGTTCTTGATATGTTCTTTGTGTTCTTGGCGTTCTTTGTCTTTGAAGGTTTGTGGTGGAAGTTCTTTGGTGCTTTAGAGGCTTGATTTCGTAGAGCTTCGTTGATTTATGGTGTGTTGAGGTTCCTGGAGGCTTTTGAGCTTGATTCTAGTGACCTTTGAGACCTGGACGAGTAGTTTGGATGATTTTGCTTCGAATGTTGTCTGTATTCGAGGTTGAAGTTCTTGAAATTCTTGGAGGCTTCGGGGTTTGATTCAGGCAGAGCTTCTGGATTTCTGAACTCAAGATCTCTTTTTCTCCGTTTTGCCAAATGTCTTAGGAAGACTTCTATTTATAGGAGTTTGGAGGTGGGTGAGCGACACGTGGCAGAGTCTCATTGGTGACACATGTCACAGTTTGATTGGTCTGCTTATGTCATTGCTTACACATGCTGGATTGCTTGTGTCATCGCTTACACATGCTGGATTGCTTGTGTCATCGCTTACACGTGCAGGGCTGCTTGTGTCATCGCTTACGCATGCTGATGCGTTTCATGCCTTTATTTCAATGACACTTGGCAAATTTCTATTGGTTTTCTGAATAGTGATGGCAAAACCTAGCAGCAGTACGTGACGCTTTGTAATTGGTTGTATTTTGTGGACTTGGTAGTATGATGTGTTAGCTTGTGATAGGTTGGAAATTTTCCCTCTCTACAGCTTACAAAGCTAAGAACTATCGGCTCAAAAATCTAATGGTCACAATAAAAGCCTAATAATGCCATTACTATGGTCACCAATGAACTGTATTGCCTACGCGCTTCTCCAAGAATTGCACACACTTCACTGTTGACTCCATCTACCGTTTGGTGTGGTGCGATGTTTTTGTGGCTTCGGAAGGAGCATCTAACTTTGGTTTTTCATTTTTATTTTCAAGAAGGTTGTTCATAAGGATTAGAGGTGTGCATTAATCTTGATTTTGTAATAAACGCCAAACTTGCTTGGCTAACATGGCGTCATTAAACTATTGGAGCTCCCTAGAACCTATGCCTCCAAGAGATTTAGGCTACACATTGTACTCCATTTTACCCAATGAATACGTCTCTTAGTAGCACGTTCACCCCACCAAAACTTCCTAATTATAGCTTCTATCTCATGACATAGTGTAATAGGAAGCTTACAGCAACTCATAGAGTAAGTGGGGATAGCTTGTACCACAACCTTTAAAAGAACTTCCCTACTAGCTTGGGATAGGAGTTTCTCTTTCCACCCTTGAAGCTTAGACCAAATCCGGTCTTTAATGTAGGCCAAACTTGCTTTATTATTCCTACCCACAAAAGATGGTAAGCCTAAATACTTTTCATACTACTTAATTTTAGGTACCCTTAGCAAGTCTTTAATGGAGTTTTGAATTGCATTATCCGTGTTTTGACTGAAAAAAAAAGTGGTTTTGTCTCTATTTAGCTTTTGCCCAGAAGCTTCTTCATAAGTAGAGAGGGTTTTGGATGTGTGTACATTCCTAGACTGAAGCTCTGCAGAAAAGTAAGTTATCATCTGCAAAAAATAAATGGGTTAATAGGGCCATTTCTACAGATAGATATACCTCTAATATCACCAAAAGCAGCTGCTTTAGTAAGTAAGCCATGTAAACCCTCAGTGCAGAGAAGGAAGAGGTAAGGAGATAGTGGATCCCCTTGTCTCAGTCCTTTACTAGGGTGGATGGTTTGCGAAGGCTCCCCATTAATCAAAATGGAGTAAGAAACAGTAGTGATACATTTCATCATAAGATCAACCCATTTATTATGAAACCCCATTTTTCTCAATAGACACTCCAAAAAAGACCATTCAACTCGATCATAAGCCTTGCTCATGTCAAGTTTGAGAGCCATAAAACCTATATTGCCATTTTGATGGTTTTTCGTGTAATGTAAAGTTTTGAAAGCCATAAGGATATTATCTGCAATCACTCGGTTAGCTTGGAAAGCACTTTGGTTCTTAGAAATAATAGAGGGCAACAAATGTTTCAAACGATTAGCTAGGACCTTTGAAATCAATTTATAAATTACATTGCAAAGGCTTATTGACTTGAACTCAGATATTTTTTCAGGATTCTTCACTTTGGGAATGAGAGTAACATAAGTGTAATTAAACTCCTTAGGAATACGACAGAAATTTAAACAATCTAGGACTGCTTTAGAAACATCATCACCAATCAAAGGCCAAAAGGATTGAAAGCAAAGATGAGGCATACCATCTGGACTAGGAGACTTAAGTGGGGCCATATCCTTCAAGGCAAGATCAACCTCTTGTTTTGTAAATTCTCTTGCCAAATTGATATTCATATCCTCTGTGACCAAGGCTGTATTACATCCGAAATAGTATTAGCATCGGCAGGCCTTATAGATGTAAACAGACTTGTGTAAAAGCCAACTATGATATCTGCAATTTGGGAGTAATCTATGCACCAAGAGTTTGTATCATCAAGAAATCCCACAATTCTGTTGTGTCGAAATCTCTAAGAGGCTTTATTGTGGAAGAAGCTGGTATTACTATCATCGAACTTTAGATGCAAAGCCCGTGCCCATTGCTGCCACATTAAGATTTCCTTATCCAGCAAATCATTTACTTCCAATCTGAGTATTCTGACTGTCTCATAATCTGCCCCCAGTGCCGCCTTAAATTCTGCCCTCTCCAAGAGCTTGGATTTTTCCTCTATTTGGTTCTTCACTCTGCCAAAGGAGCATTTGCTCCATTCCATTAACTTATCACCACACAGTTTAATCTTTTCATGCACCGACGGAGAGGTTGAGAGTGGAAGAGAAGTCACCCACGCCGCCCCGACTATGTCTCTGCAGCCATGTTCCTTTAGCCACACGTGTTCAAACCTAAATGGTTTATACGGCTTGCCCACAATGCCTTCAGGTTTGATAACGATGGGGTAGTGATTAGATACATTGGACCGAAAGCACTATACTCGTGTAGTTGGGTTTAGAGCAAACCAAGAGTAAGTAGCAAGAGCTCGGTCAAGCCTCTCCAACACCATGCCGTCACCCCACTTGCCTCTCCAAGTAAATTTTCTCCCCATGTATCCTAGGTCCATAAAACCACAGTCATCCACGACCTCTCTAAACTCCCTCATTGCTGTTTCGCTTCTTGGAGCCCCTCCTAACTTCTCATGCAACAATAGGATTTCATTGAAATCACCGGCACACATCCATGGCAGACTGTATTTTCGATGAAGATTTCGAAGTAATTCCCAAGTCTCATGCTTCCGACTAGCATCTGGCACCCATATATACCAGTAAACCTCCACGAATCATCCTTCCCTTTATTGATGACGACGTCTATATGGTTAAGGGAAAATGACTCCACGTCACTCTGCACTGAGTTCTTCCATAACAAAGCCAGTCTGCCTACCCTTGTCACTCTCGGAACAACTCACTTCTCATTAAATTGTAAATCATCACATAACTTTGTCAGCCTATCTTCATCTGTCCATGTCTTGGCCAAGAACACAACAACATGATCTTGCGCTCGCATTACTGATGCAAGCTTATGAACTGTGCGTTGGTTCCCAAGCCCCCGCACGTTCCAACATAGCCAACTCATTGTTCTCGGTGGGGTTGCTGGACAACCTCCACTGTTGTAAAGGGATGTGACTGAGAGACCTTAGGCTTCTGTGGACGACGCTTTACTTTTGGGTGGTCGAAAGAAGAAGCATCAATATGACGCTTTCCTAGATATGAGTTGTGAGCAAAGTCATCAGATGAGCTAAGGGGTTGAGTAATCCTAACCTACTTAGCTATGGTCTCACTCACCAGGCCCGGCTTCATATAAGAGACTTCACTATCTAGGCTTTTTGAAACCGGCCCAATGGGGATTTTATTAGGGTCCAATTGTTCCTCAACACCACCAAAGACAGCCCCATCATTTTGAATATCCTCATGCATACCCAAATCCCTGGATATGCGCTTCGAATTTATGGGATTGATCGTTTCCTCATTACTATCCCATTTTTTACTCTGGAAAATAGGCATTGAAACAAACTTGTTGAATTCAAATCAGCATTAATGTCTACAGAGAAATCTGCACCTTCCTTTTCAGACTGATCTGACAGCCGGCACAAGCTATCCGTCTTTCCTCTCTGATTGGACTTCTTCGAGAAATAGCCTTCTCTTTAATTTTTTGTTTCTGTGATTCAAAATAACCAGGCACATAGACAATATTTTTGTTCGAAGAATAGAAAGGAAGGGCTCTAATACTAGAATCATACCTCCTGTCCTTCGTTTTGAGAGTACCATTACTTTGAATCCAGGCTTCGCAGTCCTCATCGGTGTGATCTAAGCAGCCGCACCAGTAGCACAGGTTAGGCAGCCTCTCATATTTAAAGGCAATCCATGACTATTCACCATTATCTAGGGTTACTACCCTACCACGACAAAGAGGTTGAGTAACATCCACTCTTACCCCATGCCCTCATAAACCTTTGTCCTCCCAAGGCAAGTCCCCCTGGCATGCAAATCACCTCACCAATCATAGAACATAGCTCTTCTGCCATAGCTTGGTTCATGTAGTTAATCGGGATGTCATGCACTTAGACCCAAAAAACCGATTCTTTAAAGGCCAAGTCACACAAAGGAAGGGTTTTATTATAAAACTAGAGTGCAACAACATGCTTATCAAAGCTCCAAGGTTCATTGTGTAAAACCCTATCAACATCGGTTTTATTATCAAAGATAAAACAATAGCTTGTGATCACCAAGGTTTTGGATCTGAAAACCGTTCTTTGACCGCCAAATAGGATTGAAAGTGCATGCTACTGGTTCCACATTCAAAGTTCTAGGCGTGAAGAACTTTGCCACGATCAAGAACTCCTGGGACTTGTGTTGTGCTTGGAATTTGAACTCACCTCCTTCTCTTTTTGAAAGGGATAGCTTGTTCCAACTATTTGTGATATCCTCCACAGGAAAAACTATCAAATCATACACACAAAGCGCTCACTGTTTCCCAGAACCCCAAGAAACAAAGCCCTACAAGCCTTGGAAGTAAACCAGTTACTCTAATGATCCAAACAATACTCACCCTTAATTTTACAGTCTAAGGCAAACAAGGTAGAAAACCCTAATTCCCTTAGAGCAAAGAAACCAATTCCACTGCATACATTCTCAAAAATTGGAAAAGTATTCTGAAGGGAAGAGATGTCATTAGGCGAGAATTGAAGTGGAGGACAGGGAATGGTTCGAAGGTAAGTATTTTCCATGATGCCTGGCTACCTGGGTCTCTGTAAGGCAAGGTCATATCCCCTGTAACAGCAAGTCACGCAGATGCTCAGGTTTCAAGTTTGATAAACCATGATGCCATGTGGTGAAAGGAGGAGATTGATAGGCTATTTCTACCCCCTGAAGTAGCAACCATCAAGGCCATCCCCTAAGTTTGTTTAATCGGGATGACCTTCCTTTCTAGACTCACACTCGAGATGGGGTCTTCTCTGTCAAGTCGGGATATTGCTTCTTGTTGGAACAAGACGAGTCAGATATTATTTCAGTTAACTTTTACCTTTATCTACAGTACTTTCAGCAAAAAGTTTCTAGTTTTAGCAAAATAAGTGGATCTAAACAGACTTTGAATCCTACAATGAAAAATTTGTCAATCAAAATCTTACATGTCCCAAGCTTAAAAAATATTTAGAATTCAACTCAACTCATCATCCTATCAAAAACCAACCTGAAACATCGAGTTAGGTCAATTAAGATTCGTTGGATTAGTGGTTTGAATGCATAGCCCTATAAAGGATGTCAGAACATATGCTCATGGTAGTTTCTCCTCTCAATGCTAAATTTGCTTCAGATTTTTTCCAAATTTAGTTTATCTGCATGGAAGTGATTTTCATTTGTTTATTAATAATTTAGTAGTTATAGTGAGGGAGGTGGAATTTGAACTTTAGATATTTTTGTTTAAAAATACTAAGAATTACCAACCAGTTGATCTACAATTACAAACACTTAAATTACTAACTCAACACTTGTATTATTACATATATAGGGCTTATAAAATTCACGTTTTGGTTATGTTGCAAGAGGCAAGCGATACTCTAGATGAAATGATATCAATTATGGAATCCTGACAATATAAAACCATTTCTACATAAATTCTAGAGTGCTAAAAATCTCTACAAATTTCAAGTAGAATCCGTGAAAAGCAAAATAAAAACACGAGGCATAAAAGTATCTATCATTTATTCTCAACTAATTCTCTAGGATATTTTAAATACAATAATTTAAGGAACACAACTAATTTCATAATATGTTGACATGTTTGACTATGAGTGTTGGAAACTTTTTGCTCACTCATGTCTACATGGACACCACCACATCAATATATTGTAAGATTGGGTGTGAAATTGTGTAGAATTGTTGTGCAAAGCATCTAATGGCCAAAAAAATGGATAGAACTAATCAGAAAATATTCTACAAGCTAAATTTTTCAAAAGATTATTTTCCTGGGAAGAATTAAATACCCACGAGATGTGGGCAGCTAACAGCTTTACACAAAAATACTTATCATACCTAACTATAAGAATCACCAAAAAAATCATTATTGCGAGCACCAGCTTCGGTTAGAACGGTCATGATCATCACAATTTTGGAGGATCATCATCGTTAAACTGCAATACAGAAAAGAAGGAACAAATTAACTCAAAGAAAGTAAATATTTTTTATGTAAAATATATTGTAACTAAAGCTTCTTTTAATCAAAAGCAGAATTATCGATTATGAAAAAATCAAAATTATAAATAATCTTGTCATATTAATATAGTCATTATCATTATTATATATGCGCCAATAGATTATTAAAAAAAGGCCTGATCTCAAAGTTTGAAGACAATTAATATTTATAATATGGTCATTATAAAAGCACACAATATATTGGTAGAGTTTGATCATCGTTTCACCAAAAAAATAATTAGTGTCTTAATTTGATGATAAATAATAATTATTAAGAACAGATGTTAGAAGTTAAAACTATATATATATATGTGTGTGTGTGTGTGTGTGTTAGTTAGTGGAGTGAATATATTAATTTGTCCAAGGAGGATATCATTATGAAACAAAATTAAGAGCACAATTAATTCTAAAAAAATTAATCGATATTAACACTAATATAAATAAGCAATAAAAAGAAATGTGACGTTGCGTAGACTAAATTGCAAATTATCCCTATTAATTTTTACATGATTTCAATTCAGTTTTTTAAGTATTATTTTGTTTTTTTTTTCCCTATTAGTCCTTTTAACTTTAATATGATTACTTTCTAAAAAAAAAAATAATATGATTACAAATCAATAATTCCATTAGTTTAGTACTTTTTTTTTCTTTCCAAAATGATGAGTTCAAAGTTCAAGACTAAATGAATTCCTAAACATGAAGACTTAACATGATGAGCTAGACTTTGCCTTATTGTTATACTTTTACCTCTTTGACCATCATGGTGAGTTCATCATCCGTGAGACTGTTTCTGTACTGATGGAAACCACTTTCCATGTGTGGATGCTCTGGAAAATTTTGCACAGCTTTGACCTTGCCTTTTCCTTTAAGGTCTGTCAAATTCGGATCTTGCATGTAGTCTGGTAAGTCAATATTTTTTCTTTCACAATTGGTATCTCCAGGTTCATTGGCAAAAATTTTCACCGCGTGTTGCCCTAAAATAAAAGCAGGAAGAAAAATTATACATGCCATCTATAAGATAAACCGAAATTTAGTGAAGGAATGATCTATTGTAGTCAAGGGCAAATTCTCCATAAGTTTTTGTTGGTTTCATCAATTAGTCTTTTAAAACGAAAAAAAAGGAGGAAAAAAAGCCTTTTACTATGAGATTAATCTTAATTTTTTGACAAATACTTTTTTTTGGTGGAGAATGAAAAGGTTTCTATGATTATTAGTTGGTATAAAAAGTAAAGAGATATCAAATGTTGTCTGTATCTATTGCAAATTATTACCAAGAAAGAAATATATGTTTAAATGAAAAGTATTTTGTATGATTTCTGTGGAATAAAAAAATTCAATGAAAAAAATTGAGCCTAAGTAGAAAATGATGGCAGAGAACCATCTATAGTATTACATCTTGAATTTTGTAAAGATGAGATTCATATTAATTCAAATGAGTTTTAGTCCAATTGACACTGGAATGGAGAGTGACATTGCATATAAGACTCACAAAATGCAACTACAGCTTTTAATAAAAGAAAATATGCTTAATAGTTTGGGCCAAGAAAATATACTCAAGATGAAAAAGGTTATTGTTGTTGTAAAAGGATGATCATGAAAGATAAATGAATTAAAATTGCCTTTCAACTCAATGGCTAAATCCTCAGCCATATGTTATACTTACATTTGATAAGTAATACCTCTTACAATTTTGAATATATGAATATGACAGGCATGAAAAATTAAAGATATATTATAGGTTACAATCAACTTTAGACACAAATAAATCAAAACCATTAAAAAACTGGCATTTATTTCTTCATCTGTTTTGTTCAATTCAACTATTGACACAATAAATGAAATGACACCAATAAGCTACACTCAACTAATATTAATAATTAGCAGGATGTGAAGTCATGATTAAGTGCCTATGTAACTTATCAATAATAATAATAATAATAATAATAATAATAATAATAATAATAATAATAATGCATAAAAAAATGAAATGATACAATGTTCAAGTGAAAGAATATAGAGAGAAGTACCAGGTCCAAAATATTGAGGAGGCCACGCAACTAAACTATGCTGGGAAATTGCATCTATTTGAGTTGAAGCATTATCTCCAAGCATTTGAGTGGATGGAATGTAGCAAACATCAGGAATGGAAGGACTAAAAGGTGGTGTGTTACTTGGACCTGAAGAAATTCCCAAGCATCCATCAACCACCTTGATTCCTGGAAAGACACTTGGAAACTTCAACAATTTGAAGTCCGGCACAGGAAGGTAGTTTTCGGTTGGCAATGGAGTTGAAGGGGGATTTCCATACACATGATTATGCATCCCTTGCTCCATTGGGTACTGTCGAGATTGCATGTAGTACTGGTACAGCTGCTTTGAGCTAGCTAATTCTTCAGAATTTGGAACAAGATTTACAGGATGAATGTTACTAGGCAGAGCACTTGTACTTTGATAGGCAGTGTAACAACCATGCATGTTCGTTGAATTTCTATTCAAATTGGGCTCACCATTTTTCTGTTGATTCATTGTAGCTTTTTGCTTCTTCAAGATATTTCTATACTTCTATATAGTACAAGAAGCATAATAAGAAACAAACTGGGATTAGTTATACTGTTATGAGCTTGGCAATTAGTGATTCTCTCTGGATAAAATATACAATTGCCACACTACAAGCCATTGATCTTTACACAAATTTTGACATAATACGACTTAAAATTAACGCACCTGAAGATGGCTAGCAACATTCTCCCGTGTGAGTCCAGGAACGTTCATGATTTTGAGTATAGTATTTGGAACTGCCTCTGTAAATATTATTAATAATAGGTTTCACATACATTAGTAAAATACAATATGTTGTATATACTATGAAAAATTTAGATATAATTTCTTTGGTGGTGTATTTTATGATACTCAATAAAATTCAAACGGCATTAATTAATATAGTACAAATAATATTATCTTTTTTAATAATAATTAAATTTAATGAAACAATGTGTATGAATTTAATCGAGTAACAGCCTGTAAGGAATTGTAACTTATTCATAGTTGTGGAAAAAGAATTAAGAAATGCATGTGTGTTTCTTCTGATCTAGGATTTACCTTCATTGCCTAGTTCCTGAATTGCATCAAGAAATTTTTCATGTAGTTCTTGGGTCCATGTCATCCTCGACTTCTTCCGGGAAGAGGAGGCAATGTCAGGGTGAGTGTTGGTCTCACCCTCTTCCTTTGTCGATTCATCCTCTTCCTTTGTTGATTGGTTTCTAGTTCTTTTCAGAGTTGATGTTTTTTGATCTATTATTTCTTTGGTAATGCTAGATTTCTCTGGGTTATCAAGATTTTTTCTGATAACGTGTTGCCAAATATTCATCATCTCCTGTAGTCGAACTGGTTTCAGCAAGTAGTCTCGAGCCCCATGCTTTATACTTCTCATTATGTTGGATACATCATCATTAGCAGACACCACTGCAACAATTTCAAATTCAATAACTCATCGGATAATACATTTTTCAGGATTTTCTGTGCTGAATTTTTGTGATTGGTGCATACAAAATTGGTATTATAGAGAATGTAGGTACAAGTAAAGTTATTCCAATCTCAATAAGTTATGTTGGCTCAACATATCTTGTGGACTATTTTCATATGTTTATAAAATGTATTAAAAAACCTTCTAATTCTAAATGCATTTTATGCTCATTATATCTTTTGGTAATGTTGGTCTGTCTTGAAACTATTAATTCTAATTTTAATTTTGATAGAGAGAAAAAGGAAAAGTAAACTTTTTGGAGAATTGAAATTTTTTACATTCTTAAACCGTTTCAAATTAACATAATAAAACATATTTTTTAAATGTTGAACACTCGAAAAGAGTATAATATTTTGAAAATAATTTTTATTTATTAAAATTTAGAGCTTAATTAATATTTTTCAAGCAATATCTATCAGACGATAGAAAATGTTTTTTTTTTTTTTTTTTAATTTTAAATTCTAAGTGAGAGGATTTACTTATTTTTGGGCAATACTATAAAACAAATAGATGTAATATATTATATTTTAGGGGGTCTTATGTGATTGCCTAAATGGCCTAATAGTTAACCTACCCCTACAATACGTGCACATAATTAACTCACCCCTACACTGTGTGTGCATGGATATTTGTGTAGCAAATCAAGGAATATGCAGAATGACTTTTAGTTTTAGAGCTTACTAACAACTGGTATATCCATTTCCAGGCTAATGATTTGCAGAAGCTTGAAGCCATCTATGTCATCCCTTACGACATCAGTAATCACAATATCGAATTCCTCATTTTTGTTCCTTAAAATTTGAAGAGCTTCTTCTGCGTCGGTTGTTGCGGTGACTGCATACCAAATGTAGAAGAGTTAACAAATTGTAAGCCAATAATTACGTAAGAGTTCTGTTACTTAAAAAAAAAAGCTTTCATCGTAAAGCAAATTTTATCGACCAACCAAAATATTTTTTTTTCCCACTACTCCTTTCTTCACTTTTTTTATGTTCTTTATGTTTTTACTAGTAAATGAAATAAGTTAAAGGATATGATTTTTTAAGCAACTTCTCCTATGGTATAATTGGTACATAATGAGCTAGTGTTCGTGGTGAATTAAGGTGAAAATAACGCTAATTTAAATTAAAATATAGATTATTAAAAATCTTATGGCCTTAAATTATTCTTAGAAAAAACACTATTTACTTTTATGTTATTATCACATCATGTACCATCAATGAACAAATGTAAATAGTGCTTCATTTAATTTTTCAAGTTAGATGAGTTTCACGATCGAGGCAATATGAGACTCAAGGTTCCTCTAATGATATTGAAACCTCTCAATTTAAAAAAAAAAAAAAAAAAAAAAAAAAAAAAAAAAAGAACCTGAGGAAACAATATGAACATGAAGATTGTAGAGTAGTAGACATAGATTAAATGTGAAGTACATGCCTATTGTCCTTATTTTGTAATCAATGACTAACAATTTATATAACTAACTCATATATGCTCAAGTCTCCGATCAATCTCTTTTTCAATATATAATGTCTCTACGCAATTACTACATCACTAGCTCACACAATTTTTTCTTTCTAATTTCTTACCGGCTAATACATGAATTAGTAAATGTTCTTCATGAATGCATTATAGAATTCTTTAAGTTTTACGTATTAATCTAATAAATTAATCATGACAATAAGAATTTGCCAAAAAAAAAAGGATTAAACTTAATTTATCAAAAACAAATATCACTTGGCATGAACAATTGCACATATTTTGTCAATAATAAAGATGGGTTAGCTTTAATTATGAACTTCACCTTTCTTTGCTACTCTAGGTTTAACTTTTTTTTTACCATAATATGCAATGTCAATTCTTTCTTCATGGGTTTAAATTTTTCAAAACATATTTTAAAAGAACTATTTTAAAGGTTCGAGTATAAGAATAAAAGTAAGATCTTTTACTAATCACCTCTCTCAAAATTTTATATTATTATTATTTTACTAACAAACACACCCTATGAAGATGATGATGAAGATGAAATATTAGTTCACATACACCAATGAAGAAGTTGTTCTCACTACAAGAAAAAAAATGTTTATTGCAATTTTTAAAAAAAAATCGTTGCCATGACTTTATAGTTATTGCAATTGTTGATGTAGAGTGTTGTAATAAAATTTTGTTCAATATATTTTCAATTCCCGAGAAAATGTTTCCAAAAATAGATGGTTTAATGTGTGCCATAAGGGCACACATTAGCTGGATCTTATGCTATTATTTTACGAATCTTATTATAAGAGATTACAAATAATTGAACAAAATCATTTGGATCAAAGTATTGTAATGATATCTTTGTTGTTGTCATTGCAATAGACCAAGAGGTTATAAATAATTGACATTAGGTTATTGCAATGATATCTCCATTGTAGTCTTGTGTTTGCCATTGCAATAGATTGTAAAAAAAAAATTATATTAAATTATTGCAATACAAAATTTGTTGTAATATGCTATTAGTTTAATATTTTAATTGCAGCAATTGCAAAAATAATTAATATCAATTTATTGCAACAATTTTTTCATTTTAAGTTATTACAACAACTTTTACTAATGTATTAAAGCTTCTATTGCAACTGAAAATTATAAGTTGTTGCAACTTATTATTGTTGATACAATAATTTAACACTTTTAATTTACTATTACAACAATTTTATCTTCTAGATGCAATATTTTGCTAAATATTTTGTCTAAGAACATTATATATATTTTGCTATATTAAAATTTGATGTAATAGACTTATTTTGTGCAGTGTCTTAGACAAAACAATAAACTTGGTGCAAATATAAATATATATATATATATATATATATATATAAAAACTAAAAGAAAAAGGAAAAAAGAAAAACCTTTGTATCGACATTGTTGAAGTACGGTAACGAGATATTTGAGACAGACAAAGTTAGCATCGATTGCAAGGACTCGCATGCCCACCGGAAACTGATCTCCATGATTGTTTTCCTTGAGCCGCATCTTAGCGTTGTGTATGGTAAACCCTAGATTACATTAATCTTGGAAGATCACAATAATATTCTTTTTCAAAGTATTAATTTGAGAATCATGTATTGAAAGGGAGGGATATTTTCTGATTAATATTTTCACAAGACCTTTAACAATTATAAGTGCTTCCTTGAAATTTGTACACGGGTAGAATAATCCTGCTAGGTCTAAGACATCTATATCACTGTCTTAACCACCAAGTAGGTTTTCTGAAAATAACCCTAGTATGAGTTAGAGACACCAAAAGTGTCAAATATTTTTATTTAAAAAAAAGAGGAAGTATTAGTTAATTAACTTGAATGTTATGCCAAAATTTTCTTCTAAATCAGTTTGAAAGAATCTTATTCATCAACTCAGTCATAAAACCATCAACATATGTTATTTAAATAAGTCATGTAACTCACCATGCAACTAAAAATACACTTATATGGTTTTATCATTCTCCTTAAATATTGTTTGCTTTTTAAATTTTTTTTTTTTATATAGGCAATAACATCTTTATTGTTTGCTTTTTTATGTCAAAATTTGACATTCATTTTAATTTTAAATTTATGTGTTTATGTAGTGATATCTATGGTAATATTCAATGATTGGAAAACGCATAAACCTCAAATTGGAATGAATAAAAAATTTTGACATTAGCAAAAATAAAAGTGCCTTTTAACGTGCTCAAAGGCTGGATTAATTCTACTATTTAACACAAGAATATTATTGAACTCATATGTTTATGAGTGATTGTGATCCTTTTCTTTTCTTTTTTTGTTGGTTACATGTATCATCATAATTTGGCTATATCAGTGATTGACAAATGCATAACATCACCAAACAAACACATTAAACTTAAACTAAGACGAATGAAAAAATTTGAAACTAATAAAAATATATATAAAGCCTTTGAACACACACATAGTATACCGTACAATAGTGATTTATGAAACAATTCTTTAGTATATGATCCCTATATCTTAAAAAACCCTTTAATGTAAAACCCTACGGATACCTTCAATTTAACATTACTTTATTATTTATACTCTTTCTATTAAGGAGTATCACAAACAGTTAAATGTCAAGTGTCTTATTTATACTATTTTTATCAAAGAATATCACTAATTGTAAATTGTCATGCGTTTGAAATTTAATTTGACACTTTATCCACTTGAGATTAGCTCAATCAAATTTTTATTAAATAAATGGCTATATATGTAATTTTGCTCAACTTTTATGTTTCTCTCCTCCAAAAACACAAAAAACATATACATACAATATCAAATAAGATAAAAAATAATCCAACGGAACACTTGCATTTTTGGATTTCAAATTACAGGTAGGCAACTTAAATTTTAGTTAAACCTCAAGTGAGTAAATTGTCAAATTTTAAACCACAAGTAGACAGCTTAAATTTCAACCAAACCACAGGTGGATAAGTTGTAATTTTCCCTTATTATTATTATTATTTTAATTTCTTACAGTGTTATTTGCATTTAAGTTCACATTATATCGACATATAAAAAAAAAAAATCACATTACCTATATCCATATATTTAAAAAGTAAAATTTTTTTCAATCCACTTTTCTATACTTCCAAATTAATCCAATTTAACAAAGACAAAATATCCCTTAAAAATTTGAGTGAAGTTCGTGTTGTGATTTTGTGTTAGAATCTCATTTCCTCTTTCTTGTGTGTATGTATGTGTTCGTTTCTCAAAAAAGAAATTATCCCTTTAAAAAGTTTCACATTTAGGATATAAAATTAAATTGAATAAGGACAAAATTTAGTTACAAAATTGGTTGTAATTTAAGTCTATAACTTTAATATCTTTTTATTGGAGATGAATTTTGACAAACCCACCATTGGATTACATCTTCTTCTTGTATCCTTCATGTTTGCAAAATTTCTAGAAAATTAAAGATTAATAACTATGTTATCAATAAATTGTTTAAATTGTAAGTTTTTATAGTCTAAAATTATGCATAAAATATAAGCTTATAGATTATATAGTAAATAATATCCGATTGACACAAAATTTGACATGTGTATTAACAGCGTAAAGAATATGCAATTCAATAGTTAGATTTTCAAAATATGAAGTAATGTTTATTTTATTGAGTAAGGTTGTAGCCTTAGGCTACAATCAATTTTGTAACTAAAATTTATCCATTGAATAATTTAAAATTGTCCAAGTTCTAACCTCATTAAAACCTTTTTTTTTATATATAAAAAAAATCCCACCCTCATTAAACCTAATTAAGAATAACCACGTATTTATAGAAAAAATGATTATTCATTCATGGTATTATATAGATGAATGAGTAGCAAGTTGTATATATTCATAGCAGGACTTTGAGCTTGAGGGGCAGGAGTATAAAAAAAAAAAAAAACATAATGAAACTCCAAAAAGCATTCATTTAGTATTAATAAATTGGCAACAAAAACAAAGACCTAAAATCGATATTAATCAAAACATTACTACAATCATTTATGAAAATAAAACTCGACGTTTTTTTAAACCTTCGAAATCATCTTTGATTGAATTCGTACTAGTTTTAAAGTTGCAAATAATCTCAATTTTAATTTTTAAAAGGACACTACCAAACAAGCAAGCACAATGCAGAGAAAATATCAAATGTAAAACACTTAGAGATTAGTAACAATTGAAAAAGATGGGCATTAAAGCGTCTTCGACCGTCTCCAAATTTTTATATTTTTTAGAGAATAAGCGGTTACATTTATCTTTTGCTTACCTATTTTTTTAAATAACAGACTATTATTTCTTTATTCCATTTTAATATTATGCAAAATCGAGTGTCTACAATTATATCTTTAATATTTCTTTATTCATACTTTATTCATTCATAACTACTATATGTTTAATGTTTTAAAATATTTCAAGAGTCATATTAATGGTCATAGTTTTCATTTATGAAATTTATGTAATTTCGAATGAATTTATTCATTAAAATTTTTATAAAAAACAATTAATTGTTGCCTAGTTCTTATTTTCTAGATTATTTATTTACTAACTTTCTATTTTTTTTTTTTTTAAAGCCTATCTAATTTTAAAGACCACACTCCACACAGTTACTCTTAAAAAGAAAACACAAGAAAACCAAGGATTGACAACTGTTTTGTGTTTACTCTCAACCTCAACTTTATCTACTCACTTTTATTCGCATCTCACACACACACACACACACACGCGAAGAGGGAGAGAGAGAGACACACAGAATTCGCAGACTCAGAGACAGAGAGAGAGAGAGAACGCGGAGACGGAACTCGCTGAGTGAAGGAGGGAGAGATGGCCGCCGCTGCAAAGGTCGGTAGAGATCATCCACTCACCGCCGCTCGTCCTCCTCCCCACCTCCAAGTGCATGATGCGTACCAGGTTGGGTCAGGTCTGCTTCTGTCTATTTTTTTCTTCTTCTTCTCCTCTTGTTCTGATTCAAGTTTGGTGTTACAATTTGATTACTTTTATGAGAACTAGATTGTGTTTTGTGTTTTGATTATTTGTCTTTGTTTAGAGATGAAAAAAAAAAAAATGAAACAGAGAAATCAAAGAAGAAAGAGATAGAAAGAATTAATATAATATTAAGTTGCTGGAATCTTTTATTAGAAGAAATTCAATGGTTTTCTGTTTTCTGTTTTGTATTAAATTTGAGGTTTAGTATTTTGTGCTGGAATCTTTGCCTTTTTGTTTTTGTTTTTTTTGTTTGAATCTTTGATATTTATATTTAGTTATAGAAATTACAACCCAGATGATCAAATCAACTAACAAAGCGTTAACAATATTTTGCACTGCACTAGACATCAAATATGTGTGTGTGTGAGAGAGAGAGAGAGAGAGAGAGAGAGAGAGAGAGAGAGAGAAATATACCAAATCTGGGTGGCTGGGGCGGTGCTGTGCTGCCGCTGCTCCTCCTACCTGCTTATGTGAAATATACCGAAATCTCTCTTCTCTTCTCTTTAGCCGCTTAGGTTTTCTCTCTCTATTTCCCCCCCTCCCCCCCTTTTTTGGGTCTTAAGCGTGTTGTCGGGTGTTCTTTTCTCTTCGCTTTAGTCTTTAGTTAGGTTTTTTGTTTTTTGTTTTTTGTTTTTTTGGTGTCTTTGTGTGGCCGCGTGGGTGTTCTCCTTTCCTAGCTAGAATCTGATTTAGATTTTTCCTTTTTTGTTTTTTTTAGTCTTGCATGGGTTTGTTTTGGGTTGCTAGTTGGGCTTAAGTTTGCTATCGGTAATTTTTGTTTGGGCTTGTTAATTTTATTTTAAAGATCAATGATATTATTAAGGAGGGTTAAGTGTAATTTTATTGAACCCAATTGTTAGGGGGGGGGGGGGGGGCGCTGCCCACACGTCCAAAATTAGCTCGGTCCCTGATTCATGGTATTACGTAAATTCAAACTTACTTTTGTTATAGTTTCTATGTTTAGATGCATGAATTTGTTTCTCAAAAAAAAAAAAAAAATGCATGAATTTGTATGTCATTTAAATATAAACTCTAAAGTATAATTGGAAGTACACTTGGCATAAAATTGGGGCTCAATTAGAATCCAATTGAATTATTGATTGAAAAATTGGACTTGTTTCAATTCACCCTTTTTGAGGGTTTAATCCTTTAAAAAAAAAAACCAATTTCCATGTAGTGCCACCTTAATATATTATATATGACTAAAGTAAAAGATGTTTGTAGTTGGAATCCTGTCTCCTCCCTTCCCCACCATCAACCTATCTAAAAAAAATTTTCATAAAAAAAAAAAAAAAAAAAACCTATCTAAAAAGTTTAAGATAATTTTTAAGCTAAATTACAATTTGCACCCTCTAATTTTGTCTAAATTCTAAAGTTCAATTCAGTCCTGTTTTAGGATTATTCAATTCATTCCTCCTATTATTGCGGGTATAATTTAAAAATGTTCTATTTTTATTAAAAATAGTGAAGTCTCTCATGAAGCACGTGTAAAGAGACTAGTTGTTTATTATTATCAAATTAATAAATATTTTTTTAATTTCTTTCTAACAATAATAATTTTTATTTGAACATGGTATGCACATCATTTCCCACATGTATCTTATATCTATATGTCCAAACTCTACAACGGGGTTTAGGTTCAATCACACTACGAGGACTGTAAATATAGAAATGTCAATTGGTCAATATTTTACATGATTTGAATCATTTGATAGTTGATACTAATATAGGGGCAATCTCGAGTCAAGTTGTGTATAAAAATTCAAACTCTTAGCATTCCTTTTCAAAAATTCCTAATTTCTCTCATATCTTACCAATGCTTAGGTCTCCTCCAAATTTCACTTCAATTTCTATGAACCATCAAAATTCAGAACGAGTCAATCTTATTGTTGATCTCATACGATTCCCTCCTCAAATTAATTATCCTAGTCAATCCACATTACCTCCCCAACCTTATTGGTTGTCTACCTTCTTAAT
This sequence comes from Castanea sativa, assembly GCF_040712315.1. NCBI lineage: Eukaryota > Viridiplantae > Streptophyta > Magnoliopsida > Fagales > Fagaceae > Castanea > Castanea sativa. The sequence continues at coordinate 85,595,435 of NC_134013.1, read as the reverse complement.
GGCCCAAGGTTTTTTGCTACCAAATACGTGATACTTCGCTTTTCACATTCTGTCATTGTGACATTTGAACAGTTGAACATATGTTCTTGTGTATGTGGATGATATTTTTGTCAATAGCAATTAGTCATAGTACTAACGGATCTTGGTTCCATTCATTACGTTCTTGGCATTGAGGCTACTTTCAATTAAATTCAATATCATTAAACTTCATCTCTCTCAATGGTGATATATTTCTTACTTGCTTAGTTGCTAGAAAAATCTGGTATGGAAAAATTTACCAAGTTGTGCTTATTCCCTACACATGAACTTCCACAAAACTTTCCAAAACATAATAGGAAGTCTCTTGATGATGCATCATTCTATTGTCAAAATTGTAGGGGCACTATGGTGTGATAATGTGGGGTTATTTGAACTTGATGGTGCTTGCATATTAAATAATGCTAGGATTTTAAATTTTGTGCAACAATTCAAGGAAAGTGCTAGCAAGATTTGCCTTTATACCCTAAATAGACTAGTCAAGGTACAATTGGGAGACTTCATAAATATTTATAAACCCAAGCTCCACCTAATAAACATCTAATGTAAGACTCAGCACATGCCCATGTATGCAACACACTTAAATAATCCAATCCAATTAAATTCACACAATTTAGGGTATCACATTATGAATATTTGATTTATTATGTTGTTGTATAGATCAAGAATGCATTAACTTATAATGCAATTACATGTATAAATACAATAGCTTTCACTATGAGATTACTCCAAAATTGTTTTTTATTCCAAATCACATAGGGATAACATTAGCTCTTCCATTGTACACATCCTATGACACACAGTAAAAATATTCAATGTTTATTTGGGACGACAAACAAATGTAATATATAATTTAAAATGAAAAGTTAAAGCCAAAAAGGAATTATGGAAATCAAATGGAATTAAAATGAAAAGTTAAAGCCAAAAAGGAATTATGGAAATCAAATGGAAGAGAGGGAGAAACTATGAGTGCATCCCATCTAGTACTTGTTGTTGACGTAACATTCTGGGGGAAACCCTTGAGGAAAACGCTTAGAATCTGTACAGTAATTGTAGATCATGTAATCGTCCTGAACCCATTTCAGCTTCCCCTGGTCACTGTAATCAAGTGTCTGCCAGAGCCAACCATTGTTGTTGAGGTTAGAATTTGGAGTATTGCAAGAAGTCATGGTCTCATAATATGAAACACAAGCATTGTTGTCATTGAAATTCATATAGGATGCAGTGAAGGGTGCTTGGGTCCAATCTATCTTGACAAGTCCACCTCTTGTTGCCCAGTTATCAGCATCCCAAATACTAGAGTATAGTTTCATTGGCTGGTAACTTGGGAAAGGAATACCACTTGACTCAAGGTTCTTGAACTCTCTAATGGGGATGCCATCTACATAGAAGCTAAAATATAGAAAAAAAGAAGAAGAAAGTATATAGAGTTAATTTGCGTGGAATCAAGAAACTCACAAGTATAATGATAAATTGTGCAATAGTAAATTCTTAGAAAATAATAAATTTAATTATTTAATCATAAGTCTAACATATAATGCAATTGTGCAAGATATGCATGTGTTCTTACAAAATTGCTTGGGTATTCCAAAGGATGGTGTAGGTGTGGAAATCAGCAGTGGGATCGAACCAAAGGTAGAATTGCTGTTCTCTATTGCCCTGGCCATGGCCGAAGACATTTGTGTGAAGGATGTAAGGATCACCACTTAGGTTTCCCAGGAATTCAAAGTCTATCTCATCATGGTATTGCCCTTGTGAGGACAGCTGGAGCACATAGAAATATTGTAAGTCAAGGGAAAATACATGAAGAATATTCAGGGAAAAACACAAAATGCAATATATATACATGATTTATAGACATATATACATTCAAATTTGGACTTTGTTGAAGGATTAAAAAAATTATCAACTGACCTAAAGGTTATTGGCAAGGAGGTGTTTATTACACGCAAATGTACACACGCGATATAAACTATGAAGCCATGATTTCAAATGAAGTTGTCATGATTTCAGATTAAATCTTGTGTGTGTGTACATTTTTGTGTGTTAACATATGTGTAAGAGTTATTTCTCTATGGCAATATGCATATACTTACATAGTAGGCAGTGACAGTTCCAGCAGAATTGCCAGCAACAAGCTTGATATTCATGTCAATCTTTGCATAAACATACTGATTCTTGGACACGAAGCCTGACCCACATTCCTTGTTGAGGGAGAGCGTAAGGAGGTCTCCGTTGTTGAGCATCTGAGAATTACTCTGTCCCCAATTATAGTCAAAGGAATCGAGGAATGGACCAGCAAATGCAGCCATGAAAAAGCTTAGCAGCAAGGATATTTGCAGCCCCACCGAAGCATTTGAAGGACTAAAAGCCATTTTTGATTTTTTCTGGTTGGAAATGTAATCGGTAGAGACAATGATATTGGAATCTACCTTGATAATGATTTGATTTTGATACAATAGATAGCAATTTATATACTACAAAGACTTGGAAGGTTCGTAGTCATTGATTAGAAAATAGTGAGTTGTAAAATGAGTAGTTGTAATCAACTACAAAAGGGTTAGTGGGGTTCCATGATCCAGCTAGCTAGGGTCCTCACATATACAAAGCCTTCCCTTTGCTTATTATTAATTATCATATGAGGTTAGTCTCTGGGAGCGTAGTTCATGAAAAATAGCAATATATCCTTTGACTTTACCCATCTCAAAAATAAAAATACAAAATAATTTTGTTACTTATTTTTCCTAGTTTTCATAATGATATATAATACTTTGGTTTGTGGCGGTGGCGACTTGGTTAGGCCTTATGGCGTGTATTCCTAGATGGGGCAAACGTGCGGTTCAGGTTTATGGGGGTTATAAGGGGTTGGGCTGACTTGTATTTGTTCATGAATATTTTTTTAAAGGAAAAAAAAAGTATTTGTCGTTTAGCAATAAATTACTTGAGGTTAAATGTATTATTTTGAATTTTCAATTCATATCAAGAATGAGTTCAATTAAACAAATTAATACCTTTTCAATCATTTAAAATTATACAAATCTCAACATTACTAACCAAATCAAAATAGTACGAAGGATAAGTAAAACAAATAGCAACAAAATTTTTTTCCACACATCCTTAATGTAATTTTAGCTGATTTGGCTGCATTTTCTTAATAATACTTTTAGTATTCTTTCTCAAAAAATTTTACGTTATACCGACATAAAAATTAAAAAAATATCACGTTATATCTATACCCATATATATGAGAAATAAAACTTTTTGTTCTCCACTTTTCTATACTTCCAAATTAATCAAATTTAACAAAGACAAAATATCTCTTAAAAATGTGAGTAAAGTTCATGATGTGTCTTTGTGTTAAAACATCATACCTTCTTTCTTATGTGTGCATGCATGTGTTTATTTCTTTTAAAAAAAAGTATCCCTTTAAAAGTATCATATTTAGGATATAAAAATAAATTGAATAATTTAAAATTGTCCAAGTTCTACCTTCATTCAAAAATTTTATTTTTCATTTTATAGAATCCCACCCTCATTAAACCTATTTAAGAATAATCACACACACACACACACACACACACACACATATATATATATAGAAAAATGATTATTCATTCATGGTATTTCATAGATGACTGAGTAACAAGTTGTATATATTCATGGTATTACATAAATTCAAACTTAGTCTTGTTATGGTTTCTATGTTTAGATGCATGAATTTTTTTTTTCTCAAAAAAACAAAAAAAAAGATGCATGATTGTATTTCATTTAAAAATAAACTCTAAAGTGTTATTGGAATTAAGTACACTTGGAATAAAATTGGGGCTCAATTAGAATCCAATTGGATTATTGATTGACCTTTCACACTACAAAAAAATAGCATGTAACATGTGCAATGCACAAGATTTTTAAATGTTATTAATATTATTTTTTTTAAAAGAAAAAAAAAAAAAGAGATGAAGTGCATCGAATTGAAGTAGTTTAGTTTGCATTTTTTTTTTCTGTAAAAAGATCTTAGTCTAGTTTTTGGTTTTTGGGGACTATTTCTTATTCTATTAGCAATAGTAATGTGTTATGATTTAAAATGGAGTAGAAATTTAGTGTTTTAGAAACCTTTAGCACTTGAAAGAGATGAGAGAGAGAAATATTAGGTGTTTGTGTTTGATGGGAAGAAGGACAATCTTTGAAGATAAGCATGATGAAGGTGAAAAAAATCCCTTTAGTGATCAACGGGTATGAGAGAGAGAATTTGAAGGTTTTTAGGGATTATGGAGAAAAGTTATGGATAATCTTTCAGATTTTGAACCCAATAACTCAATTGACTAAACAAAAAAGTTAGATGGACAGGTGGCGCAAAATTGAGAATCCAATTCAGAATCTAATTGGATTTTCTCTCAATTTTTGGCTATATATATATATATATATATACATATACATATATGAGTTTTGACACTTGAAAAAAGAACCAATTTTCTTGTAGTGCCATCTTATTATATATATGACTAAAATAAAAGATGTTTGTAATTGGAACTCTGCCTCTGCCTTCCCCACTATTAACCAATCTAAAAAATTTAAGATAAGTTTTAGGATAAATTACAAATTTCACCATCTAACTTTCCTTGAAAATCAATTTTGTCCTCTAAATTGTAGGATTATTCAATTTATTCCTCCCATTCTTGCGGGTATAATTTATAAATGTTCAATTTTTATTAAAAATAGTAAAGTCTCTCACAAAGCACGAGTAAAGATGTGTAAAAAGACTAGTTGTTTATTATTATCTAATTAATAAATATATTTTTAATTTCTCTCTAACAATAATAATTTATATTTAAACATTTTATGAACGTCATTCCCACCCGTATCTTATATCTATATATCCAAACTCAACAACGGGGTTTAGGCTCAATCACACTTCGAGGACTGTAAATATAGGAATGTCAACTAATCAATATTTTACAATCATTTGATGGTTGATACTACTATATATAGGGGCAATCTCGAGTCAAGTTGTGTATAAAAATTCAAACTCTTGGCATTCCTTTTCAAAAATTCCTAATTTCTCTCATATCTTACCGCCTTGCAGGTGCTTATGTCTTTTCCAAATTGAATTTCACTCCCATTTCTATGAGGCATCAAAATTCAAAATGAATCCATCTAATTGTTTGTTAACATGTATAGTGTTGTGGGCTTTAGGCCCAAATTAGTTTACTTGTATAACACTCATATTTACTTGTATTGCACTCATATGCCTACTATATAAAGGCACTCATGTATATTCTTTCAGTGTGAAATACAATAATATTTAATTCAGTATTTCTAACATGGTATCAGAACCACTGCTCTGACCTTTTCTTAGCAGTCTTGTCTTTATTGGTGTAACTCCATTCTCAATATTGCTTCCGCTGTCACAACAACTGCCACGGCCTTTCGCCGTTGAACCTTCGAGTCTTCTAGACATCGTCCTCAGGTTTTGGACCTGTAGCAGCCGCCGTTGAGGAGTTCGAACACTGCAAAGATCACTGCCTTTTTCGGCACCGCCGTGAATATTGCTCCGAAAAATTTTCCGAAGGTACCATGAAGATCGTCTTGCTCCGATCTACCTTTTCGTGAAACCCTCACAGTCATTGGAGGCTCCACGCGCCTTCACGCGCCGCCCAAAGTTTCTGCCCTGAAGATCACACGCCCACGCGCCGCCACGCGCCAGACCTGCTCCTGCTAACGTCAGCCTTAGGTGACATCATCATGCCACATCATCGCTAACGTCATCCTCCAGTGCACTGCTGACGTCACTGCCACGTCACTGTTGACCATTGACCGTTGACTTTTGACCGTTGACCGTTAACTTTTTCTGGAGTTGACTTTTTGCAGTCCTGGTTCTCCTTACTCAGTTTTTCGCGTAGATTTCATTTTTGCAAATTTTACTTCTAAATGAAGAATAAGGACAGATCTTCTTCCTTTTGCAACAATCGTCGCCGACAATCCAGCAAACGTTTTTGCAATTTTTGCAAACGTTTTGGCCATAATATTGAGACTTGCTTTCAGTGCAATAAATAAGCTATTTCAATTTCTGCTGCCACTATTGCTAACATTGAGAGTGTCCAACCAATGGCTCCCGTCTTTGCACAGTCTAAGTCTTCAGGTCGCACTTTCACCATGACCACAGATGACCTTAAAAACATCATCGCCAATGTCATTCGTATGGTTGGTAATGCATCTTATTCCTCTTCTTTCTCAGCTTTGTCCGGTATGTCTCCTTCCTCTTGGCTTATGGATTCTGCTTGTTGCAATCACATGACACCTCACTCGTCCTTATTTTCTGAACTTAAACCTGCACCACACCCTCTTATTATTCGCACAGCAAATGGTTCCACAATGTCTGGTCATAACATAGGTTCCGTTTCAACCTCCAACCTCTCCGTTTCTGGGGTCTTTCATGTTCCTGACCTTTCTTACAATTTGTTTTCTGTGGGACAATTAGCTGAGTTGGGTTATCGAATCATATTTGATTATTCTGGGTGTATTGTGCAGGATCCAAGGACGGGACAGGAGCTAGGGACCGGTCCCAGAGTTGGGCGTATGTTTCCCGTGGACAACCTTCGTCTTCCACTTGTTGCTCCTGTTTCTATTGCCGCAGCTGCTGCAGTTTCTTCTATTCCTTCTCTTGCTCTTTGGCATGCTCGACTTGGTCACGCATCTTCTTCCCGTGTACAACAATTGGCTTCTAGAGGTTTGCTAGGTTCAGTGTCTACAGAAAATTTTGATTGTGTTTCATGTCAATTAGGAAAACAACCAGCTTTGCCTTTCAATTCTAGTGAATCTATATCCACTGATATCTTTGACCTTATTCATTCTGATGTTTGGGGACCTTCCTCTGTCTCTAGTATTGGTGGATCTCGATATTTTGTTGTCTTTGTTGATGATTACTCTCGCTATAGCTGGATCTTTAATATGAAACATCGTTCTGAATAACTGCAAGTGTATTCTAATTTTGCAAAAATGGTTGAAACTCAATTTTCTAAACGTATCAAAATTTTTCGATCTGATAATGCTCTTGAGTACACTCAATATGCTTTCCAAGCTGTTTTGCATTCCTATGGCACTGTTCATCAACTAACTTATCCAGGTACCTCTCAGCAAAATGGTAGAGCCGAATGAAAATTTCGTCATATTCTTGACACTGTTCGTGCTCTCCTTCTCTCTGCCAAAGTTCCTGCTCCTTTTTGGGGCGAAGCTGCTCTTCATGTTGTTCATACTATTAATCGCATTCCCAGTCCTGTCATCCAAAATCAAACTCCATATGAGCGCCTTTTTGGGTCACCTCTAGACTATCACCACCTACGCTCATTCGACTCTGCTTGTTTCATTCTTCTTCAGCCACATGAGCATAACAAACTTGAACCTAGGTCAAGACTTTGTTGTTTTCTTGGTTATGGCGAAACTCAAAAGGGGTATCGGTGTTATGATCTTATTTCTCATCGTCTTCGTGTCTCCCGCAATGTTGTCTTTTGGGAACATCGCCTCTTTGTCGAGCTCTCTCACTTCCGTGCTTCTTTATCTTCCTCTTCTGTCTTAGATCTATTTCCAGATGAGACGCAAATTCCTTCTGTAGCTGCTCCTGACCCTCCTATAGCTGATCCTGATCCTTCTGTAGCTGCTCCTGATTCTCCTATTAACTTCTCTGTCCAACCACCAGAAATCCTTGATCCCTTTCCTAATTCCCCTTTTAATGAACAGGTGGAAGATGAACATGTCGAAGACGAGCTACCCAACCTTGATCTTGGTTCCCCTGCTCTTGCTCCGCCTGAAGATCATGTACAAGACATTCCACCCCGTCACTCAACTCGGGTAAGGTCCATTCCTGCACATTTACTTGACTATCATTGTTACACTGCCCTTGCTACATTGCACGAGCCTCACACCTATCGTGAGGCTTCCACTGACCCTTTATGGCAGATTGCAATGAAAGAGGAACTTGATGCATTATCTAAAAACCATTGTCTAATCCCTCTCTTTACAGACGCTTAGTTGGCAGCTTAGTTTATCTTACTGTTAGTCATCCAGACATTTCCTATGCTGTTCACCAGGTGAGCCAGTATCTGTCTGCTCCATGATCGACTCACTATGCTACTGTTCTGCGCATTCTTCGGTACCTAAAGGGCACTCTCTTCCATGGTGTTTTCTACTCTGCTCGGTCTCTTCTTGTTCTCCGTGCATTTTCTGATGCCGATTGGGCTGAAGATCCAACTGATCGCAGGTCCACCACTGGTTATTGCTTTCTTCTTGGTTCTTCTCTGATTTCTTGGCGAAGTAAGAAACAAACTCATGTGGCCCGTTCTAGTACTGAAGCAAAATATTGTGCCCTTGCTGATACCACATCTGAGCTTCTTTGGCTACGATGGCTTCTCAAAGACTTAGGTGTGTCTACATCCTCTGCTACTCCTCTTTATTGTGACAACAAGAGTGTCATTCATATTGCTCACAATGATGTCTTCCATGAACGGACTAAACACATCGAGATCGATTGTCATTTTATCCGTTATCATCTTGTCCATGGTGCTCTCAAGCTAATCTCAGTCTCCTCTACAGATCAACTTGCAGATATCTTCACCAAGTCACATCCTAAGGGACGCCTTCGTACTTTGGCTGAAAACCTCAAGTTGGTCTCACATCCACCTTGAGTTTGAGGGGGGCTGTTAACATGTATAGTGTTGTGGGTTTTAGGCCCAAACTAGTTTACTTGTATAGTACTCATATTTACTTGTACTGCACTCATATGCCTACTATATAAAGGCACTCATGTATATTCTTTCAATGTGAAATACAATAATATTGAATTCAGTATTTCTAACATTGTTGATCTCATACGATATACCCTCCTCAAATTAATCATCCTACTCAATCCACATTACCTCCCCAACGTACACATGTCACATTGTGCTATGGGCCATACGTCCCTGTCAACCCTAGTCCCTTCTTACTTTTTTCTTCTCCTTGATGGATGCTGTAGAGAGGGAAAATTCCCGACCTATCACAAGCTGACACATCATACTACCAAAGTCCACAAAATACAACCAATTACAAAGCGCCACGTACTGCTGCTAGGTTTTGCCATCACTATTCAGAAACCAATAGAAATTTGCCAAGTGTCATTGAAATAAAGGCATGAAACTGCATCAGCAGGTGTAAGCAATGACACAAGCAGCTCCGCACATGTAAGCGATGACACAGGCAGCCTCGCACGTGTAAGCAGTGACACAAGCACTCAGCACATGTAAGCGATGACACAGGCAGCCTCGCACGTGTAAGCAGTGACACAAGCACTCAGCACGTGTAAGCGATGACATAAGCGGACCAATCAAACTCCGCCACGTGTCGCTCACCTACCCCTAAACTCCTATAAATAGAAGCCTTCCTAAAACATTTAGGGGGACACAGAACAGACAGACAGGACTGAGACAGAAGGAAGAAGATATCTTGAGTTCGTAAACCGAAGCTCGCCGAGATCAAACCTCAAAGCCTCCAAGAAATTCAAGAACTTCAACCTCGAATACGACGACATTCGAAGCAAAGTCATCCAAACTACTCGTCCGAATCTCAAAGTTCACCTTTGGAATCAAGCTCAAAAGCCTCCGAAACCTCAACAAACCACAAATTGGTGAAGCTCTACGGATTCAAGCCTCCAAAGCCCCGAAGAACTTCCACCACAAACCTTCAAATACAAAGAACAATCAAAGAGGAGTCATCCAAATCATATTCCTCAATCTCAAAGTTCACTGGAATCAAGCTCAAAAGCCTCTAGAAACCTCAACAAACCATAAATCAACGAAGCTCTACGGAATCAAGCCTCTAAAGCACCGAAGAACTTCCACCACAAACCTTCAAACACGAAGAACACACGAAGAACACGAAGAACACACGAAGAACACGAAGAACAAAGAATTTCTAACAAGCTCATAGCCGAGAGATTCATTGTAATTCCGTTTCAAAGATCTTCGATCTATTCCTCACCAAATTGAAGAATATCTTATGTTCAAATCAAAATCACATTACCACAATTCCAATCAATAAATCTTTCAAGGAGATCGAATCGAGGATCACTCTTTTGTAATTAGCGAGAATTGTACCACACAGATATCAATACAAATTCGTTTTTGCGAAAGTATTTTACTTGTTTGATTTATTTCGAACTAAGAAATTTAGTCGTCTACAAATTCTCGCACGCCGCGTGGGACCTCTCTCGCCTCTCATCTCATTCTCCTTCAAAGAAAAAAATCTTCATCATCTTGCTACCAACTTCAATGGCCTCTAGCAAGAACATTCAAGCTTCAACAATAGCTACTTCAATTAAACTTGGTACGGCTACCACCAACAGTTGCATTGGAGCAATCAATTGTAGCCAATCTAAAGCTCACAATAAGCTTCAATCTCAATCAACCAAGGAAGCCAAGGTCCAGACAATCATCTCCTTAGACCCTCTTAAAAGAAACAAGGTCATCAACAAGGACATCTCCATCTTGGAACACCACAAGTATGGGGGCAAATCCCCTTCTTCCTCCACAAGAAGCCGGTCGCACGATTTCTCTCTCATCAAAGGGAACCCAAAGATGAGATTTCACGTGCTCACTTCAATTCACTTCCTTCTCCATCATCTCGTGGAAGTTGTGTCGATCATGATGACTAACACCTCTACCATGGAAGAAAAGATGGCTGAAATGGAACAAAGGGTCGTCCTTCTCACAAAAGCACTTGAAGATAAGGACCTCCAAATTGCAACTTTAATGAACAAACTCGAAGTACAAGATCTTGGTGAATCAAGCCATGGTCATAAATTCGCATCCGCGAAAGGATGATGAAGGGAAAGAAATTGAAAACACTCCCCGACAAGAACAATCCACCTCAATGGCCTCAATATCTGTCCAACAACTGCAGGACATGATAACGAACACCATACGAGCACAATATGGAAGTTCTTCCACACATTCTCTCATGTATTCAAAACCTTATACGAAGCGCATTGACAATATGAGAATGCCAAATGGGTATCAACCCCCCAAGTTCTTGCAATTCGATGGCAAGGGAAACCCTAAGCAACACATTGCTCACTTTGTAGAAACCTGTGAGAACGCAGGACTCAAGGAGGCCTCTTTGTAAAGCGGTTGTTCGTTCACGAAAGGAAACGCCTTTGATTGGTATACGGACTTGGAACTGAGTCGATTGATAGTTGGGATCAGTTGGAAAGGGAGTTCCTTAACCGGTTTTACGGCACGCGCCGCACGGTAAGCATGATGGAGCTTACCAATACTAAGCGAAAGGAAAGATGAACCCGTTGTTGACTACATCGGCGGTGGCGTTCTTTGAGTCTAGGATCGTAAGGATAGACTTTACGAAATATCTGCTGTAGAAATGTGCATCCAAGGCATGCATTGGGGACTTCGTACATCCTACAAGGGTAAAACCCCAAACATTCGAAGAATTGGCAACTCGTGCGCACGACATGGAATTGAGTATTTCTTGCCATGAAAATATGAAACCTCCCATACCTGAGGAAAGCAGAAAGGAAGTAAAGATGAATGACAGAAATGCAAAAGGCAATCTCAAAGACCCAATAACTGTTAACACTACCATAGTTAAGGTTCCAAGGAGAGGAGCAAAGACAAATGAAAAACAACTTGAAGGATGGCAAAAGAACGAAGTACGTCGTCTGACCTTTAAAGAACGTGAGCAAAAATCATATCCGTTCCCCAATGAAGATGTGCCAAACATCTTAGAATAACTATTGCAATTACCGGTTGAATTACCGGAATGCAAGCGACCGTAAGACATAGGGAAAGTTGATGACCCTAACTACTGCAAATATCATCGCATCATTGGCCACCCAATTCAAAAATGCTTTGTCTTCAAAGAACAAATCATGAAGCTTGCCAAAGAAAACAAGATTGATCTAGACCTTGATGAAGTTGTCGGGTCAAACCATGTGACCATTGCTTGTGATGTACTTCCAACTCTACGCGGGGGGCAAACACCAATAAGGCTTACAAATTGATTGATCAGGAGAGTGTAAGGATCGGCCCCATCAATGGGAAGTTCCTCAAACGCTTCTATACTTGAAGATCAAGAATTGCTCCTCGGTAAGAGCTTAAACTACCCACTGCAGCACTACAAGAGTACATGATGTTTTTCCATTACCTTTGAAAGTGCACCAATAAGGAGAAATTAATCCCACTTTATGTCACCATTTGTGAGTGTGGCGTAGTGGTTGGATGTCCATGTCACCCTTGAGGCCAAGGTCTCGGGTTCGATTAGAGATGATACCCACTATTGCACAATTGGTACCCATGAAATGCCGTGGGGTGTAGGGCAAGGATTACACACGTGAGCCCTCCCTTTTTGTAAAAAAAAAACAAAAAAGAAACAAAAAAAAAAAAAAAAAACAAAGAAAAATAAAAAAAAACAAAGCAAAAGAAAAAAAACAAAGCAAAAGAAAAAAAAACAAAACAAAAAAAAAATCATCAAAAAACAAAACAAAAGAAAAAAAAATCATCATCAAAAACAAAGCAAAAGAAAAAAAACAAAGCAAAAGAAAAAAAACAAAGCAAAAGAAAAAAAAACAAAACAAAAAAAAAATCATCAAAAAACAAAACAAAAGAAAAAAAAATCATCATCAAAAACAAAGCAAAAGAAAAATTAAAAAAAATTTTGGTTGAACTACGTAAATGACTTGATCCCTCTCCAGGGTACGTAGGCAGCTTAGTACTTTTCACTAAGTTCAGTCACATAAAAAGAAGAAGGATTGTCAGTCTAGCTTGAAGAGTTTGTCCAAAGGTCGTCAACATGCTTTCAAGAACCCTTTGATTGGCAAGGCGTCGCTTAAGATCAATCAATTGCTCACTATATGATGTTCAAAGATCATTGTGGTAGAAAGTGATAGCTGCAAAGAATTGGTGTTACGTAGCTTTCCTTGAAATAATGATAACTTGATTCTCGGTTGTGGAGTAAAATAAAATCTTCAACCTCCGTTGCAAGGAATGGAGTCTCGCATGGCATTGCTCATCTTTTGTGGACATATTCTCACGTCTCTCGAAGTATACTTTGCATCACTTATCTCCTGGGGGCATCTTTTTTGTACCTTTCAAGTCTAGGCTATATTGTCTCTCTTCTAGGATGTGTCACTTCACAACTCGAAATTCGAACCACATCATCTCCCTTACGAGTGGTGTTGTTTCACATCAAGTCTCTAAAATCTGGACAATGTCACCTTCCTCCAACATACGAAGTTGATGTTGCATCATCTCTCCTCTAAGGGCATGTTCGTGCAATGTCAAAATCATGGCGGCATTCTTCTCACATCTTCAAGGTTTTATTGGCATCTCTTTGCATCCTCAAAGTCTTGATGGGAGCTTCTTGAAACTTCAAGCTTCATTATAAAGGCCAATATTAGTGCGGCTTCGTGCAAATGAAGTGTTGACGTAGCTTCATGGCAAAGATGAATGTTGGCATAGCTTCGTGCAAATGGAGTGTTGACACGACTTCACGCCAAAGATGAATGTTGGCATAGCTTCGTGCAAATGAAGTGTTGACGTAGCTTCATGGCAAAGATGAATGTTGGCATAGCTTCGTGCAAATGGAGTGTTGACACGACTTCATAGCAAAGATGAATGTTGGCATGGCTTTCAGTGCAAATGAAGTGTTAACGTAGCTTCATGGCAAAAATAAATGTTGGCATGGCTTACGTGCAAATGGAGTGTTGACACGATCGCATGACAAAAATGGATGTCGGCACGACTTCAATATAGAACTATTGGCCCAGCCTTCGATGCAAATGAAGTGTTGACGTAGCTTCATGGCAAAGATGAATGTTGGCATGGCTTTTGTGCAAATGAAGTGTTGACGTAGCTTCATAGCAAAGATGAATGTTGGCATGGCTTTTGTGCAAATGAAGTGTTGACGTAGCTTCATAGCAAAGATGAATGTTGGCATGGCTTCTGTGCAAATAAAGTGTTGACGTAGCTTCATGGCAAAGATGAATGTTGGCATAGCTTTTGTGCAAATGAAGTGTTGACGTAGCTTTATGGGCGATAACATTATTGTCTAGCTGAATATCCTTATGGAAACGTCGTTGCAAAGACGAATATCACTAAAAGATTGTTGATGCAAGAAAAGAATGTAACAACATGAAGGCATACGTCCTTGCAACGTTGCTATCAATGAAATACAAAGTCACCAAATGAAGGCAAACACTTCTATGAGAACGTCAGCGTGAAGTTTGATATCAAAACCCAAAGATCAAGGAAACCGAGCCGCAAAACAAAAACAAGCAACAACAAAAAAAGCGAAGTCGAAGAAAATCTCATTGCATGGCTAAACAAAGGATAAATAAATAAAAAATAAAAAATAAAATCTTAAAAGCCGGAGAAGAAGAAGGCGAAGGCTGGTTATTGCCCAATATTTGAATCCTTGAAATAAAGAATCATGTTTCCCTAAAAAAAAAAAAAAAAAAAAAAAAAAATCAGTGAAAATTTTAATAATAATAACAAATAAATAATGAATAAAAAAAAAATTAAAAAAAGGATCTCTACACTTTTATTCAGAAGATTACACTTTGAATAAATGTATGTATGCCCGTATGGCTTTATATAGAAAAATTTCGGGATAAACGAGACAAAAAAAAAAAAGAGGAGTCCAACAATCTTGCTTCTCTTCCAAATTTTCAAAGTTCTCGACAAAGATGACCCAAAGAATCAACATTCAGCGGCCACCATAATGTCTTCATCCCGTCGGGGCCGCCACTAGAATTTCGCATCCCGTCGGGGCGGCCACCACAAAATTAGACCCGAGAGAAAAAGAAAGCCATAAGTCCAACAAAGACCCACGACTTTCTCGTCCAAGTTTGTGAAAATCCAGACCTTATTTCGAAATCCGACACCACGTAGAGTCTTCTACAACCTTCGATCCACCAAACCCGAAAATTTCGAGCCCAGATACCCGGCCACGCGCCGCCACACATGGCCAAGAATTTTCAGCCGACCCGCGAGTTTCTCGTTCAAATGCAACGCAAATGCGAGAACAATTTTACAAAACTAATACCACCATTAGAGCTATCGGCCTTCGATCTACAAAACCTGAAATTTTTAAGTCCAAACGATCAGCCACGCGCCACCACGCGCCGCCAGAAGCTCGCGATGACCACCGCTTAGTCCATCAAACCGTGCACCGTGCACAATTTCACAAAACGGACCACATAGCGCTCTTCTACGGCCTAATAATTACAAGATGTGAAAATTTCAAGCCAAAACGATGGGCCACGCGCCGCCAATAAGCTCCACGCACCTGCACGCGCCCGACCATCGTCACCATGCGCCACACGCGCTTGCACGCGTCACACACGCCAGGCGCAATCCGATGACGTCACGGATGACGTCATCAACCCGGTTTGACCCGGTTCAACCCGGAAGCCCGACCCGGATCCGGACCGCCTGAGAAAAAAAAAAAAAAAAAAACTTTGACAAATTAAGACTTTGACAAAAAAAAAAGTCAAAATTTTCAAAATGGACCTGTCCACTCAATTTTTCACGTACTTTCCAATTTTGGGGCATCGTTTCTTCAACCGAAACTCGAAAATTGCACAACGATCAATTTCTAAAAAATTGACTTTTGCACAAATTTTGACCAAAAGTCAAAATTTTTAAGATTGACTTGTCGGCTTAATTTTTCGTGTACTTTCCAATTTTGGAGTCTCGTTTCTTCAACTGAGATTCGAAAATTGCACAACAAATTCAATTTCTAAAAAATTTGACTTTTGCACAAATTTTGACCAAAAATCAAAATTTTTAAGATTGACCATCTTGCTCAATTTTTCATGTGCTTTCCAATTTTTGGTTCTATTTATTCATTTGAGAATCCAAAAATTGCTCAAATAGTGTGATTCTACAGCCTATTGGCTTTGATGTAAACTCTGACCGAAAATCAAGATGTTCAAGCAAAACTTGTCCTATCAAGTTTTCGCAAAGATTTTAATTTTGAAATCTAGGTATTTGTTTTGGACTTAGAGACTACATCCGCTTCTCCAAAGTACTAGCGGTATCCAAAATTTAAGCTCTCAAGATCATAATTTGAGATCCATCCATTTTAATCGGATTCCCCTCAAAATTATCCTCCGAGACTTGATCAAGGTTCCCCTTTCAAAAGCAGACAAACTCTACATGCATGCCTCAAAATTGAAATTACATTGGGTCACTATTTCAGCCAATTATTTTCGTCGGTGCCTACCAATTCTCATCCACCGTTCCCGTTCGGCACCTACCATTCTCATCCACCGTTCCCATTCGGCGCCTACCAATTCTCATCCACCGTTCCCACCGAGAAGTCTCATCCGCCATTCTTAAACCACCTAGCTACCATTCTTCATCTCTTCACTATAAATAGAAGGGCCGGATCCGCTAAATCCATCAAAAAAAAAAACACATACACTGAGTCATGAAATGAAGATTTGCTTCTTTCAAATTTTCAAATCCTTTTTCTCACGGCCAGTTCTCACTATGGCCTCATCATTCTCAATACCTAGTAACCAAGATCGCTTCATGATCGAGTTTGAAATCAACCCCTTCATGGTTCGGTAGCAACCCTTCTCACAACATCATCACCTTTGTTTTAGGATTCAAACAAATTTTGTTTCCTCACATAATGACCACGTTTGTTCATAGAGTTACTCATAACAAGGTCCGCATCGACCTCCCATGCCTCCGTGGAATTGGTTGGCCAGAAATCCAAGTCCAAACAGACACTGTTCCTAAAAACGAGGACTTCCGTAGTCTCTCTTCAACTCGTTTGGTCTCCCAATAGAAGCGGTGGTTCGGAACAAACGGCAACTTGGCTGGTTTCTAAAACCAGGATCACAAGTTAGCTCCATCTTTCATTTGTTATGCTTTCCCAATAAAGTTGCATCAAGTGAAGATGGTAAGAAGTGTTGGGGTATCCTACAAATTGTCTCCCATCCAACACTTGTGATGACCTCCAAGGTACTACCATCGAAATTAGCCTTTGGTGTCGGTGAAGGGTCCCCAAAGCCTCATTCCATGTTTCCACCGCATGGGGTCCAAAGGTCATCATTGCCGGTACCACAAAACTACACTTTCCGGAATTACTCCAACTTAAGATCGGCTTGAAGAATTTCGAAAATATACTTCGAAATTACTTCAACTTAATGTCCGTCGCATATGGTCCGGTTACACGTGCACATTCAACGACTTGGCCGACGGACCTCATTCGGCATGCGGCCGAGTCCCACATCCAGAAGGTGTACTTCCCGAGGCATCTACGCCGTAGAGTCCCCAACATGCGGGGTCGTGGCCATGGTGTCGTATGTCTCACCCATCCACTTTGCTTCATCACTATCTTCTTCACCATCAACATCAACAAACCCAAAACACTTTTCGAAATTACCTCAACTTAACTCGAGTGATGCGATAACGCAAGCACATTCAACCACACTCCCACATGTTCTCTCCGTGACCCGAAGTATACCCTTCGGATATAACTTCACTCGAAGTCCTTAAAAATAAGAGGCTAGCTCCTGCAGCTCGCATGCCGTATGCCAACATTCTCACCTCTTCTCCATCTTCAACACCCCGTGATCGCCACCAACAATCCAAAATACTCTTCCGAAATTACCTCGGCTTAACATCTACCGAAATGTTTCAATCTTGCAAGTACATCCAACTTCTTGCAAATAACTTTCAGCCCCACCAACCCACTCCAAGTACCATTGAATACTCTTCCGAAATTACTTTGACTTAACCTTTGCTCGAAAGCTCGGTCACACGAGTACATTCAAATACAAGGCAACCCGCTTCTCGGCCTCATCAAAACCTTTCATATGGGTGGGTCTACTCTTCCAATTACTTCATCCTGCTAAAAGCTCCACCACCTTCGGCTATTTCACTAGAAGAGTCAAGTATAAAAAGGAGTCCACTTTCTTTCAAGACTCATTCATTCACCACACTCTAAAAGCTGTGTGCATGAACGAGTCTCGAGGGGGCATTTGTAGAGAGGGAAAATTCCCGACCTATCACAAGCTGACACATCATACTACCAAAGTCCACAAAATACAACCAATTACAAAGCGCCACGTACTGTTGCTAGGTTTTGCCATCACTATTCAGAAAACCAATAGAAATTTGCCAAGTGTCATTGAAATAAAGGCATGAAAGCGCATCGAGCGAGTGTAAGCAATGACACAAGCGACTTCCGCACATGTAAGCGATGACACGGGCAGCCTCGCACGTGTAAGCAAAGTGACACAAGCACTCAGCACATGTAAGCGATGACACAAAGGCAGCCTCGCACGTGTGGCGTGACACAAGCACTCGGCACGTGTAAGCGATGACATAAGCGGACCAATCAAACTCCGCCACGTGTCGCTCACCTACCCCTAAACTCCTATAAATAGAAGCCTTCCTAAAACATTTAGGGGGACACGGACAGAGAGAAGGAAGAAGATATCTTGAGTTCGAAACCCGTAAGCTCGCCAGGGATCAAACCTCAAAGCCTCCAAGAAATTCAAGAACTTCAACCTCGAATACGTACGACATTCGAAGCAAAGTCATCCAAACTACTCGTCCGAATCTCAAAGTTCACCGGAATCAAGCTCAAAAGCCTCCGTAAAACCTCAACAAACCACAAATTGGTGAAGCTCTACGGATTCAAGCCTCCAAAGCCCCGAAGAACTTCCACCACAAACCTTCAAATACAAAGAACAATCAAAGAGGAGTCATCCAAATCATATTCCTCAATCTCAAAGTTCATCGGAATCAAGCTCAAAAGCCTCTAGAAACCTCAACAAACCATAAATCAACGAAGCTCTACGAATCAAGCCTCTAAAGCACCGAAGAACTTCCACCACAAACCTTCAAACACGAAGAACACACGAAGAACACGAAGAACACACGAAGAACACGAAGAACAAAGAATTTCTAACAAGCTCATAGCCAGAGATTCATTGTAATTCCGTTTCAAAGATCTTCGATCTATTCCTCAGCCAAATTGAAGAATATCTTATGTTCAAATCAAAATCACATTACCACAATTCCAATCAATAAATCTTTCAAGGAGATCGAATCAGAGGATCACTCTTTTGTAATTACAGAGAATTGTACCACACATTTATCAATACAAATTCGTATTTGCGAAACTATTTTACTTGTTTGATTTATTTCGAACTAAGAAATTTAGTCGTCTACAGATGCCATGAACCCATGAGTTTTTCAGTATCCTCAAAATATTCACAGTAGTGTCAAAGAAATGAGTGATGAGATCAATGCATTACTTAAAAATGGCACTTTGGTTCTCCTACCACATTCTCTTACTGAAAGTGTACGTAGTTGGATCTAAATGGGTTTTTTTTTTTTTTTTGGGATCAAACAGAAGGTTGATGGCACCATTGACAGAAGGCAGTCTCATAGCCAAAGGATTTCATCAACAAGATGAAATATGACTCAGCCCCCGAGATTCATATATATGTTGATTCTCTTGGCCTCATTTTGTCTACAAGCTATATCATTTTCTCTCTATATATAGGTTCAAAAAAGCTCCATGTGCATGGTTCACTTGGTTGTCTATCTACTTAATGGCCCAAGGTTTTTTTGCTACAAAATATGATGCTTCGCTTTTGAAACACTGATACTTGAACAGTTGAACATATGTTCTTGTGCGTGTGGCCGATATTTTTGTAAATAGCAATTAGTCGTAGTACTAAAGGATCTCGGTTTTACTCATTATTTTCTTGGCATTGAGACTACTTTCAATTAAATTCCATTTCAACTAAACTTCATCTCTCTCAAAGGTGATATATTTCTGACTTGCTCAGTTGCTCGAAAAATCTGGTATTCCTTACACAGCTTCCACAAAATTCTCCAAAACTTAATAGGAAGTCTCTTGATGATGCATCATTCTATCGTCAAAATTGTAGGGGCACTGTGGTGTGATAATGTGGGGTTATTTGAACTTGATGGGGCTTGCATATTAAATAATGCTAGGATGTTAAATTTTGTGCAATAATTCAAGGAAAGTGTTAGCAAGATTTTCTCTTATACCTTAAAAAGACTAGTCAAGTGCAATTAAAACTTCGCATAAATATTTATAAACTCAAGCTCAACCTAGCTAATTAATAAACATTTAATGTGATACTTAGCACGTGCTCACACACTTAAATAATTCAATCCAATTAAATTTACACAATTTAGGGTATCGCATTTTGAACATCTGATTTATTATGTTGTTGTATAGATCAAGAATGCATTAACTTATCATGCGATTACATGTATAAATACAATAGCTTTCACTATGAGATTACTCCAATTTTTTTTTTTTTCCAAATCACATAGGTATAACAATAGCTCTTTCATTGTACAAGTCCTATGACACACAGTAAAAATATTCGATGTTTATTTGGGACAACAAACAAATGTAATATATAATTTTAAAAAGAAAAGTTAAAGCCAAAAAGGAATTATGGAAATCAAATGGAAGAGAGGGAGAAACAATGAGTGCATCCCATCTAGTACTTGTTGTTGACGTAACATTCTGGAGGAAACCCTTGAGGAAAGCGCTTAGAATCGGTACAGTAATTGTAGATCATGTAATCATCCTGAACCCATTTCAGCTTCCCCTGGTCACTGTAATCAAGTGTCTGCCAGAGCCAACCATTGTTGTTGAGGTTAGAATTTGGAGTATTGCAAGAAGTCATGGTCTCATAATATGAAACACAAGCATTGTTGTCATTGAAATTCGTATAGGATGCAGTGAAGGGTGCTTGGGTCCAATCTATCTTGACAAGTCCACCTCTTGTTGCCCAGTTATCAGCATTCCAAATACTAGAGTATAGTTTCATTGGCTGGTAACTTGGGAAAGGAATGCCACTTGACTCAAGGTTCTTGAACTCTCTAATGGGGATGCCATCTACATAAAAGCTAAAATATAGAAAAAAAAAATGTATATAAAGTTAATGTGCGTAGAATCAAGAAACTCACAAGTATAATGATAAATTACTAATTCTTTCAAAACTTTTAAGCTGACTTATGAAATTATGACATACTTTTATAAATTACATACAAATTATCTCAATATTATGACGTACTTTTATAAATTACATACAAATTATCTCAATATTTTAAATTATTAGGAAATACTAAAATTTAATTATTTAATCATAAGTCTAATATATAATGCAATTGTGCAAGATATGCATGTGTTCTTACAAAATTGCTTGGGTATTCCACAGGATGGTGTAGGTGTGGAAATCAGCAGCGGGATCGAACCAAAGGTAGAATTGCTGTTCTCTATTGCCCTGGCCATGGCAGTAGACATTTGTGTGAAGGATGTAAGGATCACCACTTAGGTTTCCCAGGAATTCAAAGTCTATCTCATCATGGTATTGCCCTTGTGAGGACAGCTGGAGCACATAGAAATCTTGTAAGTCAAGGGAAAATACAAGAAGAAAGTTCAGGAGAAAACACAAAATGCAATAATATAGAGACATACATACATTCATATTTGGACTTTGTTGAATGACTAAAATAGGTATCAATTGACCTAAAGGTTATTGGCAAGGGGAGTTTATTACACAACACACAACAATGTACACACGCGATATAAACTATGAAGCCATGATTTCCAATGAAGTCATGATTTCAGATTAAATCTTGTGTGTGTGTGTGTGTACGTTTTTGTGTGTTAACATATGTGTAAGAGTTATTTCTCTATGGCAATATGCATGATACTTACATAATAGGCAGTGACAGTTCCAGCAGAATTGCCAGCAACAAGCTTGATGTTCATGTCAATCTTTGCATAAACATACTGATTCTTGGACACGAAGCCTGACCCAGATTCGTTGTTAAGGGAGAGCGTAAGGAGGTCTCCGTTGTTGAGTATCTGAGAATTACTCTGTCCCCAATTATAGTCAAAGGAATCGAGGAATGGACCAGCAAATGCAGCCATGAAAAAGCTAAGCAGCAGAGATATTTGCAGCCCCATCGAAGCATTTGAAGGACTAAGAGCCATTTTTGATGTTTTCTGGTTGGAAATGTAATTGGTAGAGACAATGATATTGGAGTCTACCTTGGTATTTGATTTGATTTTGATACAATAGGTAGCATTATATATACTACAAAGACTTGGAAGGTTCAAAGTATTTGATTAGAAATTAGTGAGTTGTAAAATTGATAGTTGTAATCAACTAAAACGGGTTAGTGGGGCTCCATGATCCAGCTAGATAGGGTCCTCACATATATAAAGCCTTCCCTTTGCATATTATTAATTATCATACTAGATTTGTCTCTGGGAGCGTAGGTCACGGAAAATATATAGCAATATTTCGAAAAATACAAATAATTTTGGGACTAAATTTTTCCTAGGTTTGATAATGATATATGGTACTTTTGTTTGTGGCGGTGGCTACTTGGTTAGGCCGTATGGCGTGTATTCCTCTCTCATTTCCAATTGGGTTGTCAACACGTTTATGATTTTTGGAAGAATCTCAGGAAAATGGACTGGTTCAATCAATTTATTTTTTGGACATCTGTTGCTGTGAGAAAAGAAGAAAAATATTATTGGTTTACTTATATGCTATGGCAGACTAGTTGATTGACTTTGTTATAAAACGTTTATAAAATTCTTAAGGTCTTATTTGAAGGTTCTCTTATAAACTAAACAATCAGATTAACTGGCAGTTTAGCTTTTAGCTTTCAATTTTTTTTTATTTTTAATGTGTAGATGGACTTTAGTTTAGTTACCCTTTTATACTTTTATCCACTTTTAACAAATTAACAAAAAGTTAATCTAAAGGGAAATTAAGTATTGAGATTTAGTACTGTATAATAAGTCTTGTATTTAAATTATTTTTGATAAAAAATTAATTATTTTCTTAAGCCTTTTGTAAATATTGGAAAATGAACCTTCAGAGTTGAGATTAAATTTTAAATTATTAGAATGAATTTGATCCAACACTACAAAAAACGCGCGCTATAGCCGCGTTTTTTAGCCGCGTTTATAAAAAAACGCGGCTATAGCTGATCTATAGCCGCGTTTTTGGAAAACGCGGCTATAGGTCCCCTCTGGCTGCGTTTTCAAACGCAGCTCCAGTGGAATAAATTTTTTTTAAAAGTGGGGCCTGGAGCCGCGTTTGAAAACGCAGCCAGAGGGGGACCTATAGCCGCGTTTTCCAAAAACGCGGCTATAGGTGCCCTCTAGCTGCCTGGAGCTGCGTTTGGAAACGCAGCCAGAGGGGGACCTATAGCCGCGTTTTTAAAAACGCGGCTATAGGTCCCCTATCCGAATAAATTTCTAAAAAGGAAGACCTGAGCATGCAGCCAGTGGGGGCCTATAGCCGCGTTTTTGGAAAACGCGGCTATAGGCCTCCCTCTGGCTGTGTTTTAAAAAACGCGGCTCACAAAAAAAAAAAAAAAACTCCCACGTGCCCCTCTCTTTCCCACCTGCATCCTCACCTACCCCACTTTCAGCTATAAGTTCCTTTCTCTTTTTTTTTTTTTTTTCTTTCTTCATTCTTCACTCAGCTTCAGGTTCTTCTCTCTTTCCTCTTTCTTTTTTGTTTTTTTTTTTTTTTCTTCCTTCTTCACTAACTCTTCAGGTTCTTCTTCTTTTTTTTCTTTTTTTTTTTCCTTTTTCTTTCTTCCTTCATTTTTCCAACATAACTCTTTTTTTTTTTTTTTTCTTTTTTCCAACGTAACTCTTTTTTTTTTTTCTTTGTTTCTTTGGAGTTCCTGCATCTTTTTTTCTTCTTCACTCCAGCACAACTCTTTTTTGTTTTTTTTTTCTTCATCTCAGACACTAATTTTTCTATAAATCTAGTTTTTTTTATTTTTTATTTTATGTTTAGTTAGTAAGAAAATGTTGAAAATGCTGAAAATTTTAAATTTGTGCTATTGTATCTCTGATATTGTGCTTATGTTTAAATGGGTTTGTATTCCTGAGCTTGTTTTTTTGTGTTTCTAAGCGTGTACTTGTGTTCCTTGAATGGATTTAGTGTTAGATTTGGGTTGGTTTTGTTGAAGGAAATGAGATTTATGGGTTTGTGATCTTATATTTTGGAGCAAGTTGTGGTTGTATTGTTAGTATGTTGTGTTTGATTTTGAATTTTTGGGGTGTGTTTGTATTGTGTGTATGTTGTGTTTGATTTTGAAATTTTTGAGTTTGTATTTGATTTTGAATTTTCTGGGTTTTCGTTTAATTTTGATTTTTTTTTTTTTGAATTTTGAATTTCTTGAGGCGCAGCAACACCCAGAAATTTTTTTTTTGTTTTTAAAAAAACCTATAGCCGCGTTTTTAAAAACGCGGCTATAGAGCTGAAGCCTATAGCCATGGTTCAAAAACGCGGCTTCAGGTATGGTCTGTAGCCGCGTTTTTAAAAACGCGGCTACAGACCCACAGGGTCTATTGCTGCGCCGCTTAGGCCGCGGTTGTAAACGCGGCCATAGAAAACGCGGCTTCAAGTCCAAAGCCGCGTTTTCGGGGTCTATAGCCGCGTTTTTGAAACGCGGCTATAGACCCCGTTTTTTGTAGTGCAATTTGAATCCTTTAGCAGTTTTTTTAGGTAAAAAACTAAAAATCCTTTAGCAGTATAATTATTGATTAATTATACTCACAGTAGAATAAAAAGTTACTTTTTGTAAGAAGTTATGTTGAGAATTTAGCAATGTTTGGTAAGATATTGAATAATTAATAGAATTTTCTATGATTAAAATTGAATTTAGTCATAACAAATGTTTAAAATTCCATTTGAAACTGGTAAGCATTTTTTTTTTTTTTTGGAGAAACAACACACACAAGGGAGAGAGAAATATGTTCTAATACAAAGACACACCATAACTCCACTCAAAAATCATTGTAACTTTTAAGGGAGGGTATGACAAGTTATACTACACATAACTCACTCTTTTAAGTAATGTGAGACAATTACCTCTATTTTTTGTTTTTGAGAAACAAACACACACACCCACACACACAAGGGAGAAGAAAGGGGCAGTTTGTTTATTAAATATAACTTTTTATTTCAATATACCTTATATCTATTATATATAATAAGATTGAAGTCGTGTGACTTTTGGTTAACCTTATAATATTGTGTCACATAAGTTTTTGTTTTTAAGACTTTGCAATTTTACATTTTATTATTTTAATATATATATTGTAAGTGCACAATTGCGCCTGGACCCAAAAACACACGTGGGCTCAGGCCCAATGAGCCTTAAACAATGAAATTTATAGAGTGTGGGCTCGCAATCTAGTTTAGTGATATTCGAAACTTGATGAACATGCTAAAATATTACAGTGTTTGCAAATAAAAGACAAACGGGGAAAAAAAAACTTCCTCGGACGTGAGCCGATGACAAATTATATATTATTTGTCCTTTCCTTTTCTCTAAGACCACAGTTCTTAATATATTTTTTTCTCCCTTTTTCTTTGCCCTCTTTCCTCCTTAAATACTTCTTCTTCTTCCCTCTTTGTCCACGTGTCACACAAATCACCCTATTAGCCACCTGTCCCCTCCACCACCCTCTGGAAGTCTTTAAATTATAGCAGGAAGGCTGACTTCTACTATTCAGGAGTCACTCCCCCATTAATGCGGCCAGGGAGGTAGGTGCAGGGTCTTTAATGTGGAAGTAGCAGCCTTTTTATAAGATATTTTCCTCATACCGTTGCGTCTAGAGGGTGCTTAAATCCCCCTCTTAACCAACGGTTTTTCCGTAACTCTGCCTTGATCTTTTTGGCGAATCCCAGGGTCATCGTGGGTCTGTCCGAGGAGATATTCGACCTCGGACGAATCCTCGGACTCTCAACTCATGGGCCGAGTTACAGTTCTAAGAGGCTTTTAGTTTAAAACAAACTAGCGCCCATCAACAAAGCCCAAGGCCCAAATACATACTTAGGTCCTTTTTGCCCCCACAATAGCCCCTCAAAACTTTATTTTTCCTCATCCGAGAAGAAAAATAAGGTTTTGATCCGAACAAAGCTCCCCTCACACGTTTCGTACATCACCATGCGTGTGGGGGTCGTTTCATTCCTAAAAAATGCAGTTTGGCGCTTCGATTTCCAGAACGCGCACATTTATGACTGCAAGTTACACCCTGTTCCCCACGTTCAACGGTGAGATGAACATCCAACGGTCCTCATCACCTCCTGAAAATTTGGGCGGGAAGAATCCAATTTCGAGGCCGCCTCCCGTACGTCATGACATTTGGAAATCTGCGCCCTCATTCATTTCTTCAGGATTCAATCACATCAGAGCGTCAATCATCATCTTTTCTCTCCAGAAACCCGTGGAAACTCGCATAACTACAAACTCGTAAGTTCTTACTTTCTCTACTTTCTTTCTCCTCGGATTTCTTCTTAACCATATTCCTTCTTAAAACTTGCCCTTTCCTTTCTCTTAGATGGGTAGATTTAAGTGTTTAGTTGATACTGCCGCTGGGATGGAAGGCTTTAGAGCCAAATACCATATCCCCAGTAATGTGGGTTTGAAATACTGTCCGGCAAAAGCCGTAGGTGATTCTAGGAAAACGGGGGAGGTCATTATCCCCATGATTGCCTTCATAGAAGGTGGGATGACCCTCCCTATGAGAAGCGTAACTAGGGAATACCTTCGCAATTACAGGTTGTGCCTAGACCAGTGCGCACCCAATGTATTTAGGGTCTTAGGAAGTGTCGACGCTCTAAATGAGCAGATGGGCTTGAACCTCACTTGGCATGATGTCGTCTTCATGTATGAGTGTCACAAACTTACAAAAGTAGGTTACTACATTAAATCACGGTCTAGTGTAGTTAGACTAATTTCCTGTCTGCCCAAGTCTAATAAAGGCATGAAGGACGACTACCTCATCGCCTCAGGCAACTGGCATGATGGCCCTCACTGCCCAGTCGTATGGGGAGACCCAGGTGTGACTCTTTAGGAGTTAATTTCTCTACCCCGAACTTCAATCTCAAAAATTTCTATTGTTTATTTCCTTTTACATATTATCCATTTCGATTTCTCATATGCATTGCAGATCTGACCATATTTGGCTTTGTTGGTATTCTTTCTTGCAGATAAATAACTCGTGCGCCCTCGTTTGAGCCACTGCAACGTTGCTAATCTAAACCGCATCCTGTGCTCAGAGGTATTTGTGAGTGAAGACTTGCAACTTAGAGCGGCCCACTTAATACTAGGATACGACCCAATATCCTCGGATTTCCAGGAGATAGAGAACGCAATTATCGTGGGGGATAAGAGGCGTAAGAGAATAAATGTAGCAAGGCCGCACTTTCTTGCCGACCACGACATCCCCGACGACCCCAACACCATCCTATACACGCAACCTATCGCGGAGATCCCTCTCTCGACGCACTCTCAAGCAACTGCTGTTCCGGAGGAGCAAGTATCATCTTCGCACACGTTGGACGACGAGATAGACCGGTTTCAGCTCGAGGACGTTGAAAGACCCCGAGGGAAGCAATTTGTCGTGCTATCTGACGAGGAAGAAGAGCCCGCCGAGGCCTCCGGAGTTGCAGGCTTAATAGTTGCCCATCCCGAAGACGATTCCGAGGAGGAAGAGATGGACGTGCTCAGCGGCCTTCTAACTAAGAGAGGCGAAAGAGTCGCCCAAAAAAGAGCGGGAAGGTCCCAAGTTCCTCCGACCTTGCCACCTCCCCTTCCTCCAGCCGATCCTAAACCTCCAGTTGAAGAGCCAAAGAAAAAAAAGGAAGGGGGAGGTCGAGGAGGCTGGTGGTGAAAAACAAAAGAAGCCAAGACAGCAGCCACAACAAGCCCCACAGCAGAAACTGGACAAGGGCAAGGGACGTGCCCGTTCAGTTGAGAGTGGGGAAATTAGGGATATGGCCGAGGTGCGCCGAGCACCGGCTACCTGGTCTCCTGACTTGAGATTGGACGGAGCACCAATCTCTTGCCAGTCCAACATTAGGGCACTCCAGCAAGGCCACACCCACCATCTGGCCAAAGCGTTGGAGCGTTCCTTTCTACTACCCAAGGATATGGATGCCTTGGAGAAGATGAGCCAGCCTCAGCTGTTCCTTTCTTTAAAAAGGGACTTAGCCCTGGTATGTTTCTCTCTGTGCGCATACTTCATTCTTTATAATATCTGGCTATTTGTAAATGTTTTACTACTCCTAACCCTCTGTTACTTTGTCACAGGCCGTTCAAGAGGTCTTTGTTGCTGAGAAGTTCGTGGAGGATTCTCGGAAGAGGGCCGGAATGGAGCAGAAAATTCGTCTGAAGACTGAGAAGTCCTTAGGCCAGGCCCTAGCTGAAAAAGAGAGACTCTCCTCTTAGTTGGCCAACTTAAAAAGAGAAAGAGACGGCGCCGAGGCCAATCTGAGAACGATGAGGACTCAAGTGGAGGGGCAGCACAAACTTCTTCATCAAAAGGATGATGAGCTCTCCCAAGCCTAGAAGGAACGCTCGGACTTGGAGAAGGAGCTTACGCGACTGAAGGAGGAAGCTAGCACCTTCAAGCATTCTCTGGAGGCTGCAAAGCAGGCAAGTTACAAGGAAGGGGTAGCTGCAACGGAAGACCAGCTGATAGAGGCTTTCGCGGCCGTGTGCCGAGAATACTATCAGCAGGTCTAGGGGGAAGCCCTAAACGTAGCAGGAGTTCCTTCAGCCTCCGAGCTGAGGAAGTCCGAGAACATTTGGCTTCCCCTGGACATACAGGAGATAGAAGAGGCTCCTGCTGCTGCTCCTGCCCCTGAAACAATTCCTCCTGCTCTTCCTCCTGTGATCCCAAAGCTCATTCCGGATCCTACAGAACCTTCAGGTTCCAACAAAGAGAAGGAAGGGAGTGGGGGTGCCGAGAAGGGCCTAAGCCAAAGTGTGGAACCTATCATCCCTCCAACCACTACGACAGACAAAGGAAAACAAGTTCCGTCTTCCTTTGAGCTGGAATTAAAAGACACTGAGGCTACCAGCACTTCTCAGCAAGACCCTCCTCCGAAAGCTTAGGGACATGCATAGGGCTTTTTTTTTTTTTTTTTTTTTTTTTTTTTTTTTTTCTGTACTTAGAATTTTTCATGTAGTGATATATATCGACATAATTAATGAAAGACAGTTTTATTTGATTTTGATCTGTATTGTGTTTATTTCATCTTTTCCTCTTTATGTTTACCATAAAAGTTCTCATTAGCACACAGCAAAAGAAAGAATGAGATAAATAAGTCCACTTTCAGCAGTTGAACAATTAAAAATTTAAACAGCAATACACATATTTGCCTTGTGAAGTAAAGCGTTCAAGAACCTAACAAAGACTAACCTGGTTTAGCTAGTAAGCAGTACCTCATTTTGCAAACCCATGTGATACTTAGGACTTGTAATCTGAAATACTAATTCTAGTAAAGTGTGGGGTCCAAGGATCCTACCTTATCAAATTTCTGCCTGACACTTAAAGATATATAACTTAAGACTCCATTTAACCACGATTTTATTCAACAAACAATCATATATCAATTTTAACAAGGTATGGGGTCCAAAGACCATACATAACGAAGTTTCTGTTTGATATTTCAGAACAGTAACTTAAGATGTTAATTTTCCCAAAGTAGAAGGCCCGAGAACTCAGCATAACTAAGGTTCTGTTTAACAAATAATAAGATATCAATTTCCACTAGGTATGTAGTCCGAGGACCATACATAACGAAGTTTCTGTTTGATATTTCAGAACAGTAACTTAAGATGTTAATTTTCCCAAAGTAGAAGGCCCAAGGACCCGGCATAACTAAGGTTCTGTTTAACAAATAATAAGATATCAATTTCCACTAGGTATGTAGTCCGAGGACCATACATAACCAAGTTTCTGTTTGATATTTCAGAACAGTAACTTAAGATGTTAATTTCCCCAAAGTAGAAGGCCCGAGGACCCGGCATAACTAAGGTTCTGTTTAACAAATAATAAGATATCAATTTCCACTAGGTATGTAGTCTGAGGACCATACATAATGAAGTTTCTGTTTGATATTTCAGAATAGTAACTTAAGATGTTAATTTTCCCAAAGTAGAAGGCCCAAGGACCCGGCATAACTAAGGTTTTGTTTAACAAATAATAAGATATCAATTTCCACTAGGTATGTAGTCCGAGGACCATTCATAACCAAGTTCCTATTTGATATTTCGAGAGTTGTAATTGATAAGTCCATATACATTCATAATTTAAACCACAAACGACAAAAGCGCCTTTTATTAATAATAATACCTTCGAAGGTTATTTACATTTCACGGACGTTGTACAACTCTTTCATCTAGATCAGCTAGTCGATATGACCCTATACCTGCTACAGAAATAATCCGATATAGCCCTTCCCAGTTCGGTCCTAATTTACCCCAGGCTAGGTTTCTAGTAGTACCTACAACCTTTCTCAGGACTAGATCCCCAGGCGCGAGTGGTCTGAGCTTCACATGGGCATCATACCCTCGTTTAAGCTTCTGCTGATAATAAGCCATTTGGACCATAGCTGTCTCTCACCGTTCCTCAACTAAATCTAGGCTTTTCTCCAGGAGGCCGTTGTTATTTTCTAGGCTAAAAGTACTCGTCCTCAATGTGGGGAAGCCAAACTTTAAAGGTATCACTGCCTCAGCCCCATAAGTCATAGAGAATGGCGTTTCTCCTGTGGATCTGCGCGGCGTAGTTCGATACGTCCATAGAACATGTGGTAGTTCTTCTACCCATTTGCCCTTCGCATCATTCAGCCTTTTCTTGAGGCCACTAATTATAACCTTATTAACGGCCTTGGCTTGCCCGTTTCCCTGAGGATAAGCTGGAGTGGAGTATCTATTTATGATGTCCATGTCACCACAATATTTCCTAAAAGCTCTACTATCAAATTGAACGCCATTGTCCGAAATGAGTGTATGTGGTACTCCAAATCTAGTGATGATGTTTTTTCAGATGAACTTCTTGGAATCGACATCCCTAATATTTGCCAAGGGCTCAGCTTCTACCCATTTGGTGAAGTAGTCAGTCCCCACAAGCAACCACCTTTTGTTTCTCACAGCCCTCGGGAATGGTCCTACTATGTCCAATCCCCATTGAGCGAAAGGCCAAGGACTGGAGAGAGGGTTAAGGACTCCTCCAGGTTGATGGATGTTAGGAGCGAACCTCTGGCATTGGTCATACTTTCTTGCATAGTCCTGAGCTTTCCTCTGCATATTGGGCCACCAATATCCCTGAGTCAATGCCCTATGAGCTAGGGACCTTCCCCCAGTATGGCTCCCACAAATTCCCTCATATAGTTCTTCTAAAAGCGCCTCCGTTGATTCAGGGTGCACGCATAACAAATATGGTCCGGAGAAGGACCGTTTATACAATTTCTGATCCTCGGACAACCAAAAATGCGGTGTCTTTCAACAGATCTTGTCTGCTTCAGACTTGTCATCGAGAAGAATGTCGTTTTTTAGAAAAGATATCATAGAATCGATCCAATTAGGTCTAGGCCTTATCAAATGGATCCGGGCTGCTCCAACAGTGGTAAGAGCTAGAGCTAGCAAATCTTCGACAAGGATAATCCTAGGCAAACCCTGAGCCAAGGACGTCACTAAGGTAGTCAAGGAGTCTGCATGTGTATTCCCACTTCTAGAAACGTGAGACAAGATAAAGGAATCAAATTTGGATTGTAAACGTTTGACCTCGGTCAAGTATTCTTGCATCCTGGGATCCCTAGCCTCCATGGTCCCCGTCACCTGACCGACCACTAATTGAGAATCCGAGAGCATGTGAACTTCCTTTCCGCCTATCCTATGTACCATGTTCATGCCGATCAAGACTGCTTCGTACTCGGCCTCATTATTAGTAGCCGAGAACGCCAACCTTAAGGATTTTTCGAAGACAATCCCTTCGGGGGATACTAGGACGAGTTTGATACCAGACCCTCTCTGGTTAGCTGCCCCATCAACGGATACGTTCCAAGTCAAAGGTCTTTCGTTTGTAATTATGCCAACTGATTTCTCATCCATGTGTGATTCCTTCAAAGTTTCTTCCAATAATGGTTCAGCAAACTCTGCCACCAAATCTGCAAGAACCTGGCCCTTCACCGAGGTACGTGGCCTGTATTTGATGTTAAAGGCTCCCAAAATAGTTCCCCATTTAGCCACCCTTCCAGAGTAGTCGGCACTACGCAGCACTGACTTGAGAGGCAGTTGGGTCAAAACTACAACGATGTGGGACTGGAAATAATGAGGAAGCCTCCGCGTGGCATGAACTACGGCTAGAAGTGCTTTCTCCAAAAGCAGATAATGCACCTTGGCATCATTCAGCATCTTGCTGACGTAGTAGACCGGTCTTTGCACCCCACCGTCGTTCCTTATGAGGACCAGGCTGACCGCATGGACGGCCACTGCCAAATACGCAAATAGGACCTCATCTACCTCAGGCCGAGACATAATGGGTGGCCGGGAAAGATATTCCTTAAGTTGTTGGAAGGCTACAACGCACTCTTCGGACCATTGGAACCCCTTCCACTTATTCAACAGTTGGAAGAAAGGCCTGCATTGATCAGTTGACTGGGAGATGAACCGGCTGAGAGCAGCGATCATTCCGGTTAATTTCTAAACTTTCTTTGGATTCCGAGGTGGCTGTAAGGTTTGAATGACTCTGACTTGTGCCGGATTCACCTCTATCCCTCTATGAGTGACCATATAACCTAAGAACTTCCCATAACTCACACCAAAAGAACACTTCGAGGCATTAAGATGCAACCTGTACTTTGTAAGTACTTGGAAAGTGTCGTCCAAATCTTTCAGGTGCGCAGATATCGCCTTGCTCTTCACTACCATGTCATCCACATATATTTCAATGGTCTTTCCAAGCTGCAATTCAAACATCCTGGTCATCATTCTTTGGTAAGTAGCCCCAGCGTTCTTCAACTCGAACGGCATCACCTTATAGTGATAATTCCCTGTTGGAGTAATAAAGGCAGTTTTGGTGATAACCCTGGAAAGCATCTAAAAAACTCATCCGAGGATGTCCATCTGTGGCGTCCATTAGCTGGTCGATGCGTGGCATCGGGAAAGAGTCCTTTGGGTAGGCTTTATTCAAATCTGTGAAGTCTACACATACCTGCCATTTTCCACTCTTCTTTTGACCACGACCATGTGCGCCAACCACTCTGGATAAAAAACTTCCTTGATAGTCCCAGTCTTCTTGAGCTTGAACACCTCTTCTTTAACGGCTTCAGAATGCTCCTTCGAGGAACGCCGAGGGGGCTGCCTTCTAGGAGGAATAGCAGGATTGACATTCAAACGATGACAAATGAAGCTTAGGTCAACACCCAGAGCTTCATAGAGGTCCTAGGCAAAAACATCGATGTTGTTCTTTAGAAACTCCACTAGTTCCATCTTTTCTTGGTGTGGTAAACATATCCCAACGTGGAAGAACCTTTCGGGATCACCGAATATCAAAAACTTCTTAAGGTCTTTGCATACGGCCTCCTCTGCTGTCACCGCGTCGGGCGCATCTAGAGTCGTTAATTGCAATAGGTCTTTTACAACCGAGGTCGAGGACTGCGCTTCGGTCTGATGCAACACTGCAGCCGATATGCATTGCCTGGCCATCAGTTGGCTGCCGAGGATCTCTTCAATGCACTCCCTCGAAGGGAACTTCACCTTAACATGCAAGGTGGAGGAAACGGCCCCCAGAGCATGCAGCCAGGGCCGGGCGAGGATGGCTGTGTATGGGGAATATGCATCGACCACGATAAAATCGACCTCGACCGTCTCGGAGCCAGATTGCATGGGCAACCGAATCTGTCCCTTTGGTATAACGGCTTTCCCTTCAAAACTTATTAACGGCGAGTCGTAAGGGGTGAGGTCCTCTAATTTCAACTTTAGCCCCTTAAATAAGTCAGGATACATGATATCCGCGCCGCCGCCTTGATCAATCATTACCCTTCTCACATCATAATTCCCTATCCTTAGAGTAACTACTAGGGCGTCGTCATGGAGTTGGATGGTTCCAACCTTATCCTCCTCTGAAAATCCCAAGACGGGCACATTTAGCTTCAATCTCTTCGGCTTGGAGCCCCCCTCCTCGGCTTGGGAGTCCGAAACTGCCATCACCTTAGTAAGACATGAGCCAGTCCTGCCAGGCGCAGCGAAGATAACGTTGATCATTCCCAAAGGAGGCCGAGATGAGTTATTCCTTTGATTATTCGAGCCAGACTGACTGCCCTGCCTGCTAGGTTGGTACAGGTGCTGCTTTAACTTTCCTTCGCTAACAAGCTGCTCCAAGTGATTCTAGAGGGTCCGACAGTTCTCGGTAGTATGACCCACGTCTTAATGGTACTGACAAAAGAGATTCTGATTCCTCTTGGCAGGATCCCCTGCCATCTTACTGGGCTATCTGAAGTAGGGTTCCTTACGGACCTTCTCCAGTAGCTGGTGCACCGGCTCTCAGAATACAGTATTAACAGTCTGAGGTGCCGTCGAGCCAGACTGCCAAGAGTAATCTCTTCTCGGCTTGTTGTTGTGATACCTGTCCGACCTGAAATCCCTTTTCTCCTGCGGGATAACCTTTGCCTTACCCTTCCCCTTCCCCTGCTGTTGGTCTTCCTCAACCCTTTTATATTTGTCAATACGGTCCATGAGGCGACGTACACTTCGTACGGGTTTTTTGGTCAAGGACTTCCTCAAGTCATGATCAGTTGGAAGGCCCACTTTAGAAGTATTGATCGCCACCTCATCAAAATCTTTATCTATCTCATTAAACATCTCCCAATACCTGTCGGAGTATGCTTTCAACGTCTCGCCCTCCTTCATAGCCATAGACAACAGTGAGTCCAATGGTCGAGGAACTCTGCTGCAGGTAATAAATCGTGACGCAAATTCTCTAGTCAGCTCCCTGAACGAACTTATAGACCCTGATTTGAGATTGTTGAACCACCTCATAGCAACAGGTCCCAAGCTAGAAGGGAAGACCTTGCACATTAGGGTCTCATTGTGAGAATGCACTGTCATTCTCTGGTTAAAGTGGCTCACATGTTCCACCGGGTCAGTCCGGCCGTTATAAATGGTGAAGGTGGGCTGGGTGAACCTCCTGGGGAGCCTCCCATTCTCAATCCTGCGTGAGAATGGTGATTTGGAGAGCTGGTGCAACGCCCGGCTCATGGCATCGTTCCTTAAGCCCCTGGAATGGAGCTTCCTGCTCCTATGACCTGATAGGCCTTCCTCTTCGCAAGAGGATGTTCTGCTGGGGGGCGACCATGACCTCGAACTGTAACTACCTCCCCGGGATTTCCGGGAAGAGGTACTGGAAGAGGGTGAAGCACGCCTTCGCTTGACGCAACGCAGCTTCTTCTTAAGGTGATCAATCTCCTTCTGCATGGCTTTAGCACCATCTTCATGGGCGGTACTGGCCCCTCCACTGTGAGTATGACTCGTTCTAGGATACTCGGTGTGAACGCTACCCTCACGATCTCTCCGACGCTCAAGACGCTCGAAAAGATCCTCCGGTTGCGATCCCTGAGATTCTGCATGGTGTGAGCCTAAGCCTGCCATGGTGTTCGAGTTCTCCCACGCTAGATTCCCACAGACGGCGCCAATTGTAAGTGCACAATTGCGCCTGGACCCAAAAACACACGTGGGCTTAGGCCCAATGAGCCTTAAACAATGAAATTTGTAGAGTGTGGGCTCGCAATCTAGTTTAGTGATATTCGAAACTTGATGAACAGGCTAAAATATTACAGTGTTTGCAAATAAAAGACAAACGGGGAAAAACAAACTTCCTCGGACGTGAGCTGAGGACAAATTATATATTATTTGTCCTTTCCTTTTCTCTAAGACAACAGTTCTTAATATTTTTTTTCTCCCTTTTTCTTTGCCCTCTTTCCTCCTTAAATACTTCTTCTTCTTCCCTCTTTGTCCACGTGTCACACAAATCACCCTATTAGCCACCTGTCCCCTCCACCACCCTCTGGAAGTCTTTAAATTATAGCAGGAATGCTGACTTCTACTATTCAGGGGTCACTCCCCCATTAATGCGGCTAGGGAGGTAGGTGCAGGGTCTTTAATGTGGAAGTAGCAGCCTTTAGAGGGTGCTTAAATCCCCCTCTTAACCAACGGTTGCGTCTAGAGGGTGCTTAAATCCCCCTCTTAACCAACGGTTTTTCCGTAATTCTGCCTTGATATTTTTGGCGAATCCCAGGGTCATCGTGGGTCTGTCCGAGGAGATATTCGACCTCAGAAGAATCCTCGGACTCTCGACTCATGGGCCGAGTTACAGTTCTAAGAGGCTTTTAGTCTAAAACAAACTAGCGCCCATCAACAAAGCCCGAGGCCCAAATACTTACTTAGGTCCTTTTTGCCCCCACATATATATATATATATATATATATATATATATATATATATTTCAATTAAATTTAAAATTTATTCTATAATTAAATATTCCATTAAAATCTTGGTACATATGTTGTATTTTATTTAATATTTAAATAGTAGAATATTTAATTTCATTTTATTCATATACCAAAACACAATTATAATAAATACCTAATGTTAGAATATATAGTTTCATATAAAAACACATTCAAAATAATGTCTATGAGTAAGTGCCATAATTTTCAAATTTCATATTTAAACTAAAAAAATAAAAAATAAAAGAGAGAATAAAAATTGTATCATATTAAAATTTCTCATGCATTGCATGTGCACAACTTGCCAACTAGTATTATATCAAAGTCAAGACACAATTA
Organism: Castanea sativa; assembly: GCF_040712315.1. Classification (NCBI taxonomy): domain Eukaryota; kingdom Viridiplantae; phylum Streptophyta; class Magnoliopsida; order Fagales; family Fagaceae; genus Castanea; species Castanea sativa. The sequence continues at coordinate 85,558,660 of NC_134013.1, read as the reverse complement.
GAATCCAAATTAAAATTATATATATAGTTTCATATACAAACACAATCATAAGGTTACCTAATAATTATGGCCATAATTATTACACATTTCCTATTTTGGCAAAAAAAAAAAAAATCATATTATGTTCCTTTTCGTACATTACAAGAGTTACCAACTAGTAATATATATAAGAGAAGTGCTACGTCCACAACATTTTTACAACATTTTCACAAAAAATCACAGGTGGTTAGTTGTTATTGGTTCAAATTTAAATTTAGGACTGAGATTGCTTTTTTAACCCAACAATAACAACCAGTAACAACCTCCTACTTAGGATTTGTTGTAAAAATGTTGTAGATATATCATTTCTCTATATATAAAATCGAAAACGTTAGACTTTTGATTAACCTCTTAATATAGCATCACATAAACTCTTGAAGTTTCACAATTTTACATCTTATTATTCTAATAAATATTGTTTAATTGAATTTTAAATTATATAAAGATTTCTTATAAATCCTTCTATATTTGAACTTTCCTTTAATTAGAATATTGACACTTGATGTTTAAATGATAGAATAAATATAAATTATATATTAGATTCGAACATCATCATAATAAAGACCTATTAATAACTACTATAATTATCAAATTTTATATTTTTTTAAAATACAATAAAGAAATTTCTTTGTGCATTGCAAATGTTACTAATTATATCTTAATTTTGTTGCCAATTGACCTATTCATAATACTCTATACCAAAGCCAAGATGGTCACCTCCACTCTACTATTTACCTCTAATCAGGGACAGAGCTAGGATTTTAAGCTAGCGGGGACTGGAGTATAAAGAAAAAAAAAAACTCCAAATAAACATCCATATAGTATTAAAAAATTATAAATACTTAAAATCGTTATTTCTAAATACATTTAGATATAATTATTTACCAACAAAGAAAAAAAAATGTTGTTTTTGTACTAGCTGGCTAGGATTTTTTTGTTGGATAAAACATTACTTAAATTATCCCAATTAGTTATAAGATGATTTAATTTGAATCATCACAATAATTAAATTACAATAATGTTTTATCACTTTCTCCAAAAAAAAGGTATATGATGATTCAATTATTGACCACAATTGTAGACTCTTCAATTAACATTTAATTTATATAATCTTTCTATAAACATTGCTAGAGTTTCTCAAAAAAAAAAAAACATTGCTAGAAAGTGAACCTATTATATATTCAATGAACAAAGACAAAACCAAGATCTCAAATGAGAATAGAAAAAAAAATCTAAACAAAATACATTCATAAGCACTAAGCAGCATAAACCACTACGACAGTTCACTAGTTAGTTAGGCTCTAGTGGGGAGTAAACTTGCCACTCATCTGACCATTTCCTTTACACTTTGTTTGGTTGTAGCTAGGGGGAAGGAAGAGAAAGGAAAAGAGAGAGGGAAGGGAAAGAGAAAAGAAAGTAGGAAAAGTTAGGTGTGTTTGGATACAGGAAATAATTTCTTTTCTTTCCTTTTTTTGGTTTTAAAAGGGGAAGGAAAGAAATTTTGTATATTTTTACCTTTATGCCCTTATCTATATTTGACATTTTTCACCATTTTTAAAACCAGAGAGCATTTCAATAAATTCCTTTAAAATCAGCCTACTATAATTTCATCATTCCCTTCTTATTCATCCATTTTGGGCAAACACAAATTTGTGAGCCTAGGAGAAATACAATCCCTCATTTTCTCTCTTCTTCCCTTCCATAATTGTAACCAAATTAACAGTTGAAATTAGGTCACTTCCTTTCTAATCCCTTCTCTTCCCTCCTCTTCTATCGTATCCAAATTAACAAAGTGTTCAGGAGAAACAAATCTTGTCACCATTCAACGTAATTAGGCAACTCGATCGGACTGAATTTTGGTGCTAGATATGAGGTCTTCAGTGCAAGAGAAAGGCAAGTGAGTTTGGAGACTTGAAATGAAAGAGATGACCTAATGAAGGAGGGGTGGGAGATATAGGCCAAGGGGTCAAGTTAGATGAGTGACAAACACCCACACCCATGGATCGATTGATAAGAGCATCTACATCGGTGGTAGAGCTAAAAATTTTAGCATTTAATGTTTCAAAAAGTTTCTTTATCTATTTTAACACATATTTTCTCAACACACCATGAATTAATTCTCTCTTCTTCTTCTTCTTTTTTTCCCATCAGCCAGACACTATTCATTTTTTAAATTAATTTCTTTCTCACTTCTTCTCTCTTCCTCTCTACCACAAAAACCCAACAAAAGACACAAGTGTAATTAAAATTTTTTTTATCCCTTGTTACAGTGAACTACTAGTCTTGGCAGTTCACTATAGCAAGTTGCCAAAAAATTTTGGCTTTGGCACCATTGATGTTGGGCATTTTTTAGAGTTTTGAGGAATTAAAAATAGCTTTATAGTTTTTTAACACCTCTATTGTTGATGCTCTAAGGGCCAAGTTTTAAGGGCGATAACTTATTGCTGACCATCGATTCTGTGGGTAGTACATCTTATTAGGGATATAGGTTTGTAGTCTAGTTTATCTTGTTGTAGTACACCTAATCTATTGAAATTGGAAAAAAAAAAAAAAAACATTTGGTGAAGAAATATTCCGACACTAGAAATAAGTTTTAGTGACGAAAATATTAGGTGACAAAAATTTCATCACCTATCATTTTTTTTATTAGCGACGAAAATATTAGATGACAAAAATTTTGTCACCTATCATTTTTTTATTAGCGACGAAACATTTTCATCACCAATACATTCTATGACGGAGCTAAGGTGACGAATGTTGTTTCGTCACCATATGTATTTGGTGACGAAATAAGGACACCTCTATTGCTGATCCTCTAAGGGCTGAGTTTTAAGGGTGATAACTTATTGCTGACCATCGATTCCTTTGAGGCCAATCGTGTTTGATCATGCAAACAGGTGGATCACACTTCCAATTTTGTAAATATTCAGCACTCAATTAAACATTTATCATCCTTTAGGTTCGTGTCTTTTTGATATTTAAACAATTTTTTTGCATATAATATAGTACTTTAAGTATTGCGTTTTTATAATAAATCAATGATTCATTTCATTTCTTTCAAAATTAAACAATTAAGTCACGTATATATTTGTACGTATCAATTAGTCATGTCACTCTGTGAAAGTGATCAATATTATTGTATCAAGTTTTGTGGTTACACATAAATAACGAATGAAGTAATTGCACTGTATAACTTTCAGAAGCAAGTATTTGACTAAATGGGGAAAGTATAAGGAAGAAGTATTGTATTTAGGACGTGTTTGTGGCAGTGCATTCTGGAGGAAGGCCTTGAGGAAATCGCTTAGTGTCTGTGCAGTAGTTGTATATCATGTAATTCTTTTGCACCCACTGGAGCCTCTCTTGGCTTGTTGAGTCCATCTTTTCGGAGAGCCAAGCATTGCTACGTGAGGTGGAAGGTGAAGTTGAACTACAAGAAGATGCCCCAGAGGACCAAACACAAGCACTTGCATTGAAGTTTCTATAGGAAGCTGTGAAAGGAGCTTGTGTCCAATCTGTCTTCACTAGTCCACCCCTTGTGGCCCAATCATCAGCATTCCAGAGGCTTGAGTGTATCTTCATGGACTGGTTTTTGGGAAATGGAACGCCAATTGACTCCAAGTTCTTGAACTCTCTAATGGGAGTGCCATCTACAGATAAGCTGAGAAAAGAACAAAAAAGGTGTCAGTATATGTAGTTTTAAGAAAGGAAGAACCACAATAGTAAAAGCCAATTCTGAGATATATATTGAATGGATTTTGTGCTTACATGATGCGTTGGGGATTCCAAAGAATGGAATAGGTGTGGAAATCAGCGGTGGGGTCAAACCATAGGTAGAATTGCTGCTCTCTATTGCCTTTGCCTTGGCTGAAAATATTTGTGTGAACAATGTATGGATCACCGCTTAGGTTGCCCAAAAATTCAAAGTCTATCTCATCCCACAATGACCCTTCTGAGCGTAACTGCAATATGTAAGTCATTATTAGCATATGCTATGTAAAAAATAGTGTCTTTAATATATCTTATCTCTAACAAGTTGAAATATCTCATGGGATAAATTTTTAGGAGCAACAATATTGTGAACAAGAACTTACATAGTAGGCAGTCACAGTGCCAGCAGAGTTACCAGAAACAAGCTTGACTTGCATATCAATCTTGCCAAACAGATACTCATTCTTGGAGTTGAAACCAGAGCCAGAGGCTTTGTCAAGGGAGAGAGTAAGAAGCTCTCCATTGTTGAGTATCTGAGCTCGGCCATCTCCCCAGGTAAGGTCAAAGTCTTGGTAGAAATTACCCGCAAAAGCCAACATCAGAGAGCTAGCCATTATCACAACTAGCAGACAAGATGAACGAATTAAAGAGAAAGAAGCCATTAGTTGATGTTTTGAAAGCAACAATATTAAAGAGATAGAGAGGTTGTTTATGATAAAGAGTAGTGAAACTTTAGCGTTTGTCTTGAACTAAGATTTTGATGTGCAACTAAGTCACAGTGTTGCACAATTTATATAGGGGTGAAGAGGTGTCTAATTAGAAGGTTCCTTATCCTTGCCGAACAAAATATAGAGCTGGTGTCTTAGTAGAGAGGGTTGGTAACAGCTAGACATTGACTACAGCGTGTGATTTTTTCATAAAACTTACACAAAAATTTTGCTAAGCATTTGATAGAGCTAATTGGGGTCGGTGCCGCCTAATATTGGTCATTGGTGATGAATGTCCAACCATTACACGCGGTTTGAGCAGAAACCAAACACCAAATTCCTAAGACGTAAGCGTAGTGCGTTTCATAGGGCCACGCCACCACATCATTGCATATATGGGCTTTCGGTCATTGTCGTATATTACTTAAATGGAAACACGTCTATAGTTTATGAATCAACTGGCCCCTCAACATACGAAATTGCAACTTTGTCATTTTTGTCGCGTTTACTGTGTTCAGTTTCAAACCTCTTCCATTTGGCTATGCTACCAACTTTCCCATTTTCTATTTTTCTTATTTCCTATTATTACAATATTATATTTTTTTCAGCTTTTATTTTGTTGGGCTTCCATTTGTTTGACGATGCTTATAATAAAAATTAAAAAAATTGCCAACAACCTTGTAATTGGTCTCTCTTTGAAAGAGAACTAAAGTTTGAATCATAATATATCAATTTTCTTTATTAAAAAAATAGACTATGCTTAAAAATAAAAAATAAACTAGAGGCACATCGTTTTAAGTCTCATTTTCTTATACAACTGTATAAATAAATTTATATTATACTTATGTTATCAAATGAGAATTCTCTCCCTTTGCACCTAGCTTGATATATATAGGGGACTGGTGGTTCACTCTTAAGAGTCTAGGCCACGTAATTAAATTTATCCATGGATTCAAATTAGTCAAATAATTTCATCTATTTCCTCTTAAATAAATATGCTCTTGTGTTCAAATAGAATGAAAGATACATATCAAAATTTCCCACAATTTTCTAATCAAAATTTCAAGAAAATTGAATAAGAAAAATGTAACGTTTGGCTCTTGTGAGTGGATGTATGTTGTGTCATCAAACAACTTAAATTTCTCCAGTTTTCTCCATTCTATATTCTCCTTTATCCATCACAGACCACTTCAAATGTTCTACACACCTTGTATTTGTAAGCAGTCACACCTATATAACAATAAATATATAATTTTTTTTATCCAAGATAGAAAGTCTACTCTAACCTAATTAATCTAAGTGTATATGTGTGTGAAACTCTCTTCTTGAGGCTTTAATCTCAGGCCTGCTCCCCACATCCTACAAGTATTTAATACTTGTGGAATGACCATCGCGCCAAAGGTGCACGATGGTAGATATATAAAATTTGAAAGTCTGAATGAAAGTTCGGTTTCATTAACTCCAAAATAGCTCATCTCTTGCTACAAGAATATGTTAAATTAATTAGGAGACTCTAAAATAGCCCATCTCTTGGATCAACTGAGTAGTGGAAGTGCATGTTACTAGATTTGGAGAAAAAAATGAATAAGAAGTAATGGCTCGAGAAATTGATCACTGGGAATTGAAAAGGACATGCCCCTAATTTGAAGGTAAATACATTAATTAAAAGGTAGAATATATGAGAAGTGATGACATCACACTTCAAAACAAAGTAATTATTTAGTACTCTTGAGAATACAGCAACATAATATATCATCATCTCACATAATAATATTTTTCATGTATTTAATTCATAATAAAATTTATCATTCATGTGAAATAGGGATATTAAATACTTGTAACCTAAAATTACCTAATAATTTTCCTACCAAATTGTACTAATTTTCAAACTTCCACTGAATTGTGGAAAGACAATTAAGCAAATGCACTGCATGTGCTTTTTCACCGGTTGAAAAGATGTTTAAAAAAAAAAATAACAAATAAATGCATTACCTATCCAGTTTTTTTTTTTTTTTTTTTTTCCTAAACTGCAATGCCACTCCCATATTATTTTTTTTTTTAAATGTCACTACTTGGCTTTATTTGTACACTATCCATTCAAAGAAAACACCTTATAAAGGCAAATAAAACACCAAAATTAATTCGTAACCTCCTAAGTCCTATCCATTCTTTTTTTGATGAATGGTCCTATCCATTCATTGCCAAAACACAAGCAAACATATGACATTGTCCTTTAGCCTGTTGAACAAACGTGTATAACATTTTCTCTATAAAAAATAAAACGTGTAGTAAAAATGAAAAATTAAATAAATATTGCAAGGGACATTTAATTTAATCAGGCTAGGCCTAAGCTAACAAACCTAGAGTCCCATTAGTAACTTTATTAGTCCACATAGAACAGTATATTCTTTTTCAGGGTGTTCAGGGTCCCATTCTACTCGCTAAAATATTCATGCATAGTTTCGATGTTCCTCTAGCAAAAAGAAAACTTTATCATACATTTAATTTTATCAATTTATAGTACATCCCACTATAGAAATGGTCCTTTTATTGTCTTTTTAATAATCAAAATGGCACAAAGAAAACAAATTCCGTGCAATAGAAACAATATCTTGAGCACGTAAAAAATTTTCCTATGGATTTTCGCATCCTATGCCTTGGTGGTGACAGTGCATTCCAGTGGGAGGCCCTGAGGGAATCGCTTTGTGTCCGAGCAATAATTGTAGACCATGTAATTCTTCTGCACCCATGTCAGCCTCTTTTGGCTCCTAGAATCGAGCTCTTGGGAGAGCCATGCATTACTGGTAGAGTTGGATGAGCTACAAGAAGACACACCATTAGACCAAATACAAGCGTTGGCATTGAAGCTCTTGAAGGAAGCAGTGAAAGGTGCTTGAGTCCAGTCCGTCTTCACAAGCCCTCCTCTTGTGGCCCAATCATCAGCGTTCCATAAGCTAGAGTACACCCTCATTGACTGGTTCTTCGGGTAAGGAATGCCAAAAGACTGCAAGTTCTTGAACTCTCTAATTGGCCTACCATCAACGTAGAATCTGAATAAAGAAACAGAGCAATGATGCACAAGTCAATGGGAGAAGCCACCCAAAAATAGTGATATTCTCATTTTTAAAAAAAATTAAATTTATAATTCTAATCGTGGTAATTTGTACTCTGTGAAATGTAAAAATAAATACAAACCGTGAAAATGTAAAAGATAAAAAGTTAATGGAGGTTCTTAGGAGTTTGTTAATATACTAAAAGTTTTGATACCATTTTCATTAGAACTATAAAAAATTGTCAAAAAAAATTAAGTTGCTTTTTTTTTCACATAAAAAGTTATTAAAAATATTTCTTAAATCAATAATTTTAAAGTATCTGTTTACTTTTTCAACTTAAAAATAAATTTTAAAATATCATGTACTCAATTGAGCTTATCATGGAGTATATTTTTAAGAAAATTATTGTATCACAATCCTAATATTCACACAATCTATGTACACATTTTGAAAAAAAAATGTGGATACAATATACACACTTTTTAAATGATGTAGATGTATAAAGTATGGGCATTGAAAGTGTGAGACAATCACTACTACATGTACGTTTATGCTTAATTACTTACATAATGTTTCCTGGGTTCCATAGTATGGAATAGGTGTGAAAGTCAGCCGCGGGGTCGAACCAGAGGTAGAATTGCTGCTCTCTGTCGCCCTTGCCTTGGGTGTAAACATTAGTATGGACAATATAAGGATCACCACTCAGGTTCCCTAAGAACTCAAAGTCTATCTCATCCCATGATGAACCTTGTGAGCGTAACTGCAACATAAAGATTTTTACATATTTGTATAAATTAAGGCTCTTGGTCAGATAATGACAGAAAAAATTTCACAATTACCAACCTGACAAGCTTAATTAATATATGTCAATAATTATCTGATATAAAATTAATGTTACACTAATCACAATCTACCGCTTCAATAAGTTGTGAAAAAAACTGTGAAGTTTATTGTGATTTTAACATTATACTTAGTTATATAAATTAAGCAACAAATATTTGAACATGAACTTACATAATAGGCAGTGACTGTGCCAGCAGAATTGCCAGGGACAAGCTTAAGTTTCATATCAATTTTTCCAAACAAGTATTCATTCTTAGATTGGAAGCCCGAGCCAGAGGTTTTGTCAAGAGAGAGAGTAAGAAGCTTGCCATTGTTGAGTATCTTAGCACGGCCATCACCCCATGTGATATCAACATCTTGGTCGAAGTTACCAGCAAAGGCAACTAACAAGGAGCCAACCAAAAGAGACGTGGTCACAGCCACTACAAAGACATTTGAATTATAATATGAAAAAGAAGCAGCCATATACACTGATTTTAGATACTAGTTTAAGACTTCTTCAAGTGGTTTCTGGATGTGAGCCGAGTTGGGTAAATGGACTTTGTTTTCTTGGGTATATATACTAGTCCTAGTGGGGATCATACTAAGAGGAATGTTTTTTTTTTCTTTGAATATAAAAATTGGCTGGTGGAGTGAAGTGGGAACTAAAGTTGCTAAATAGCTGGACAGCAATAAGAGACATTATAGAATGGACAAAGTTTTCATAATCATTGTTGGTCCATTTAGATGCTGTTTCTGGTTCTGGGGTGGCATTATTTTACATGGAAGTACAAAGTCATTTCCTAGGTTGTGTCCATCTACCCCATACCCCAAGTTATGACTCGCCCCAAGTGTGTGGTTTTTTCCATAACCATGTGCTGCCATCAGCAAAAAGACTGTTCCAGTCACCCCACACAAATTTCTAATCTTCGCTCTAGAAAGCTCTCGTATATTGTTCAGGAAAAAACTAGAAAGAACTCCATACTTTGCACTCTCCTGCTTTCTGGCCCTCGGTTGTCTTAGACCTTTAGAAGAAACTAGAGAACCGTAAAATAAAAACTGAAATGCAGGTCAGCACTCATTCATCAACATGATTTTATTCTTCTTCTCACACTCTAGATTAGACCTGATAAAATTTGAACAAGACCCATCAACCCGCCTAAACTGATCAAACAAAAGAATATGGTATATGTAATAGGAATAACAGTCCACTTTAATCTGATCAATCCAATTTTGACTTGGTCGACCCGTTCAATATCTAGCATTTATTATAAAATGGGTAAATTAAACCAATCCCTTTTAAGATTTTACAAAACGACATACTACTAAAAGTTTCATGAAATGACACTTTCTAATTTGTTCTTAAACTTGCATAAATGTAACAATTTAGTTTTCACTAACATAATATTTAATTTAAAAAATATTCATATTGGTGAACAAAATTTCTTTTCAAATTAGTTTAGAGAAAAACTTTTCAAACTCTTCATAGATCTTCATATTGAGTGGAAATTTTAAAAATTTAACCATTAGATTAAATATTCTTATTATATCATTTATGTTTGTAAAATTTCAAGAAAATCAAAGATCATTAAACAAATATTAAAATTTCAAGTTTTGTTATCTAAAATTGTGTATATAATAAAAAATAAATTTATTGATCGAATAGTAAATAACATCTGATTTGAATGAAATTTGATATGCATGTTAAGTACATGAGAACATAAAGTGGAGTACCCGTTAACAAACTCAATTGATGATTGATGTAAAATACTATTGATGATTGATGTAACATGAGGAACATATGGCTGTATACTAAAGTTATGAAAATTCTATTACTCGTCAACGTGATGAGAAATTCTCAATATAAATCTTTTCAATGTCTAAGTTACGATTAACGCTGAGTAAATTTTTGTATGTTTTGTTAGAAAATTTAATATTGGCTAATTCTATAACGAAAAGTGTGGTAATTTTGTGTTATTTACTTTGTAATTCTAGAAACCACTTCTATTCACTGAGCAAGATTGAAGATTTTGCTCAAACGGAATCTAGAACACGTTCTAGCAAAAATGAATTAAATTAGGCTCAATGATCCTTAAAAACATGTGTATATACTATATTGACTTATATAGTTATATTTAATTATAATCTAATTTCTTACTATTTTTTATGCAAACATGTCCAAACTATTTTAAGCCCGAGCTCATTTACCCAATAACAAAACAATTTCCCATGAATTAGAAGAATAAAAAATGAAGAGAAGGCCGAAGACTTGTCTGCCCATTAAGTAAGTTTTTTAAATAACAGAAGAAAAGTAAAACTGTAAAAGATATAGCAATTGATGTTTGTTGGCAGTAAAACTCATTGGTTTCTACTTTCTATGTAGAGCAAAAACACAGAAACTAAAGAAACAGTGGCACCGAACAAGAAGAAACTGCAATGCAAAGATGGCAAGTTCAATTTTTGGGCCGGTACACCTTGGTATTGGGCCGATCTGAAATGAAGATACTACTGAAATGATCGAAATGAGCCGGTTCACCTTGGTGTTGGGGAACATTTGGGCCCATATGAAATTTATTTCCTTAAATACAACAAAGATTTTGTTGTTGTTATTTTTTTTTTTGGATGCGAAGATTTTGTTGTTTTTGATCATGAAGAACATTTGTATTCTATTTATTTATTATAATTTTTGTATGTATTATGAGAGGTTTATTTAATATTAGGCCACCATTATTACCAAAATATATAATTAGAAAAATACCAAGTTTTTTAATAGGTATGATTGGACTTGACAAAGAATCGATCCGCAGATAAATTCAAAATGATGTGTAAGAAATATTATTTTATTTCTAAAACAAAAGGTCGTGGAAAATATTGTAGGAATCATTAGTAACCATTTCCTCAAAAAAAAAAAAAAAAGAATCATTAGTAACCAAAGTTATACAATATTCTTCTACTAACTTTGTTTTGAGAGATATATTCTTCTACTAACTTAATTAACTATAGTCTTAAAGAAACTCAACCATAGATAATATTAAATGGCAGCATGTATGGCACTTCCGGTTTTTATATTTTAAATTAGTTTTTTTTCCTTTCTTTTTCTTTTTTTTTAAATTATGCACACTAACATCTTAAAATTAAAAAAAGCAAGGCAACAGGCCACTATAAAGCATAAGTTAATTTACAAAGAATATTATATTAAAAAAATACAATTAATCATATATTAATTTAAATATTTTTTTATTAGGTTGTTAAAATCTACTAATTAATTGTATATGTTTTTTTTTTATTACAAAAAATTGGGCTATAGTAGTGTTTTTAAACTGTAGCTATAGCCCAAAAACCGCCAATATAAGCCAAAATAGCCCGGCATTTTTTTTTTTATATAGCACTTCATTGCGCTGCACAACGAGTATGACAATAAGTCTAGCTGAATTAATCATACATATTAATTTGTCACCACATATATTAATTTGAAAAGACTATAGTACTAATAGTACTATAATTTTCTTTAAAAGAAAGACCACCAATCATTTGTCTATTTCCTATTAAGTTTTATCTTCTCCATTGAATTGGATACCGACACTCCCACACTAGTTTCTCGTTAGCTATGGAGGCCATAGTTCTATACACAACACCAGCTGCCGGCCACCTGATTCCCATGGTAGAGCTAGGCAAACTAATACACACCCACCAGCCTTCACTCACCATCCACATTCTTATCGCTCCGGTACCGTATGGAGCTAGCTCCACAGCTCCATACATAGCTGCTGTGTCTTCTACCACTCCATACATCACTTTTCACCATCACCCTCCCATTACTCTTCCTCCCAACACCTCTAATTCCACCATTGAAACTCTTATCTTTGAGTTCATAAACCTTAACAATCCCAATGTCCACCAATCCCTCCTTTCCATTTCCAAAAGCTACAACATTGAAGCACTCATCATGGATTTCTTTTGCTCTAATGCTCTTTCCATTGCAGCCAATCTCAACATCCCCGGCTACCATTTTTCAACTTCCGGTGCAGCTGCTCTGACTTATAAACTATATCTCCCTACCATCCAAAAAAATGGCACCACAAATTTCAAAGACCTCAATAAATCCCAGATCCTTAACGTTCCTGGAGTACCACCATTTCAATCCTCAGATTTGCCAAAAATACTACTCAATAACGAGTGCTTTCTAGAATGCTCAATAACATTGGCTAATTCATCAGGAATAATTGTCAACACCTTTGAATCATTGGAGCCACGAGCTATTCAAGCAATAGCTGATGGGCTATGCGTCCCGGACAATCCTACACCCCCTGTGTACTACATTGGACCATTAAGTCGTGGTCACAATGAAGATGAGGCCGTGGCACACGAGTGCTTAACTTGGCTTGACTCGCAACCGTGTCAGAGTGTTGTGTTTTTGTGCTTTGGAAGCTTGGGGTTATTCTCTATAGAGCAGTTGAAGGAGATAGCTTCAGGGTTGGAAAATAGTGGGCACAGGTTCTTATGGGTGGTGCGTAATCCACCTAGCGGTGATGCAAATCATAGCTTGGCTGTGTCAACTCAGCCTGACCCAGATTTGGATTCGTTACTTCCTGAGGGTTTCTTGCGTCGTACGAAAGAGAGGGGACTAGTAGTGAAGTCCTGGGCACCACAGGTGGCCGTGTTGAATCACAACTCGGTGGGTGGGTTTGTGAGTCATTGTGGATGGAACTCGGTGCTTGAAGCTGTGTGTGCTGGAGTGCCAATGGTGGCGTGGCCCCTTTACGCGGAGCAAAGGTTTAACAGGATGGTGTTGGTGGAGGACGTGAAAATGGCGTTGTGGATGAACGAGTCAGAGGACGGGTTTGTGAGTGCAACAGAGGTGGAGATGCGAGTTAGAGAGTTAATGGACTCAGAAAACAGTAACTCCACTGTTAGGGAACGAGTTATTGCTTTGAAAGAAGGAGCTAAGGCTACAGTGTGTGAGGGCGGGTCATCTCGTGTAGCATTAATCAAACTCGTTGAGTCGTGGAAGAACTAAGAAGCAAAATTGAGTTTGACCTTGCTTATCTCTGATACCTGTGTGAAGTGGAATGGTTTAAGTGACTTTTGTATTGGGTCTTCAGTTCAGGGGTTCCATGCTCAAACAGAGTTCACAACTTAGGTTCATTCTTTTTGCATTTTATTTGTTTGATAGATTGTCCCAATGAATAAAATTTGTGATTTCTTTTGAATTTGGGCATAGACCCCTTCATGAAACTTGCTTCTTTTCATGAGAAAATTATAACTCTGTCATCAAGATTCATTCTTAGACATGTAATTATTAATTTTTAAATGTCTTGAACAAGACGTGAATTTAAAACCTTGTAACATTCATTATAAATTTAAGAACTCATTATAAGAGGCACTATATATGTGGATGTTTTCTTGGGTATGTATCATGTACGACATGGAATTGAAATATTGTGTTTCTTCTAGTGAAAAAAAATTTGGGGTTAAGTATTAAATAATTTTGAAATCTTCTGTTGAAAAAAAAATGATAAAGGTTCTGGCTTTTGGAGGTAGATTAACTTGCTTTTTGTAATGAGATTTTGGTAGTAGAAGTTTTCCTGTTCAAGCATTTCCTTCTTGCTTGTAACTCAAATTTATTTTGCATTTTTGCTTTCAAGAAACTACTTTTTCAATGTAGCCAAGACAATGGGGCACCCCTTTTCTTTCTTTTCCCTCTACTCTGGCAGAAAACTCCAAGAATGTGATCCATTATTAGAAACTGTGGAGTGTAAGAAATGTGTTAGGAATGTCCAAATTCTGCACGCTTGGTTAGCAAGAAATGCCTCATTGTTAAGCTTCCTATTGCCCGTTTGGATCCAACTTAATTCACGGTTGCATTTTACCTTTCACGTTTTCTCTTTTTTTTTTTTTCTTTTTTTTTTTCTTTTTTTGTTGGTTCAGCTACATATTGTTGACTTTTAAGCAGTAAACAGTGCATTCATGCACTGTTCATGAGTCCCACAAACTCCACTTTTCAACCACATTTTATTAAAAATTGGTCTCACGTCACTATTCACACATTTAAAAATTATTTTACTACAGTGTTTTCAATTTTCAATTTCAGTTTCAGCAAAATAAGTTCTATCCAAATTAACCCTAGTCCCAAAGAAAGAAGCTTCCTAGTCTCCCCCCCCCCCCCCTTTCATTTGTTTTGGTTTTAGTGATTCATCCCAAAGAAAGAAGGTGAACGTGTCTTTGATGGGAGTAAGGTTGTTTGCATTTGATAGTTGAGAGCACCGACTTGATAAGTGTTAGTTAGCCTTCCTGCCAAGTGAAGGAGTAAAACTACTGTTCAATTTCCTTGAAGTGATAATAGGGAGAACAAGGTATTTCCCTTAAATCTTCAACTATAGGGATGTTGACTTGCGTAAGAAAACAATTTAGATTTATTTAACCTAAAGATTTGCCCAGATTTGTTGCATAAACAATAGAAATGCTTGTTGAGGAGTAGCTTGGGAAAATAAAAAGATATTATCTGCAAAGGATATGACCCTGACAGATTGTAGAATTTTAATATGAAGTGCAGTATCAAGGAGAAGAGGCAAAGGATGAATAAGAAAGGTGATATAGGATTACCTTGATGAACTCCTCTTGAAGGTCTGCTAGTTTCCCCATTCGAAAGAACTGAGATCGAGGATGTTTCTAAGCACACCATGATGAGATCAATTGTGTGCTGTGGAAAATGTGAGAATTGAAGAGAATAACATATGAAAGGCTATTCAAGACGATCAAATGCTTTTTCTAAATCTATTTTGAAGAGCCTTTGGAATTAAAAAGTGGTGTTGTCCAATGATTCTATACTTTTTTTTTTTTTGAGAGTTTCAACGGAGGTCGTCCGGGATTGAACCCTAGATTTCTTATATAACCATCAGAGACTTTACCAGCTGCGCTAACTAGAACCCACATGTTTTAGATCACTTTTAAAATTCATATATATTAATGAATCCCTGGTCTCCTATTTATTGATATCTGTATTTTTTAAAAAATAAATAGTAAAAAAGAAGTCATAAAAAATAAAAAATAAAATAAAAACATTAACATGATGTTGTAATTGTAGCATTAAAATTAAATGGTTTCATATCTAAAAAATTGATAAGTCATACGACAAGTAAGAATTAATAAGGAAAACAATAATCTAAAAATGAAAAATTTATGACAATGGTAGTTGTATGGGACGCTATTCCTTTGAAGGCCCAACACCCACGAAACCTATCACAATAATGTCACGTATACAAGGCCCAAAACTCGTTGGGCCTCAAGTCCTAAAATATCATGTGCGAAATCACATACTTTATCAGGTCCACGAACACAGCCCAAATGGTCCTTGGCACCCAACTCAAATCCGAAAAACGGTATGAAGCTGGTTATGATTTAAACCGCGAAGGTAAGATCCTGCTTGTTCGGGGAATGCGGTTTCCCGAGAAGATGAGTTCCCGTAAGCCCAGTGAAGCATAGGGAGTATCGCTGCCGGGCAGTCCATCCAGCGGTAGAACCAGTTCCAATGCCACTCTCCACCACCTCCTACTCCCAACTAAACACCCTTTAAGGGTAATAGCATTGAACCCCTCCTCCCACTCACCATGAAAACAATCATAGTCCTTCCACTAACCTTAGGCTATAAATAAAAGATGGGAATTGTAGAATTGGTGGGCAATTTTAGGGAGGAAATATTGAGGAAATAGGATGATCATTCTGGAGAAAATATGGAGAATAATTCTGAGAACATTGGGAACAAGGGTATTTGAGTTGCCGAACATAGGACCACCCGTTGTAGGAAATCCAAAAGCCTACAAAGTAAATAAATTGTGAGCCCAAATAGAGTTTAAGTCCAATAACCACATTTTGAGTACGCACAGTAGTGCTTATAGTTTATGTAAGGTGATGGTTGATAGCCACTTAGCAAGATACATAAATAAAAAGTGTTTATTAATTTCACACTTGTATTACATTTGTTAGGTTCATATTTTTAAGCAATTGACATATCTTATGACAAAACACAATTTACTTATTCATTATCAGTCATTGTTTTCCACATGGTGTGCATAACATGTTTGTTAAGTGCTTTTGAGAAAGACAGGTATGAAGCCAATCAAAACAGTCAATCCTAATTCGTGCTATGATTTCTCAGGACTAGTTGTTTTTAGATAGGCTAGTGTATTTGAATGAGTTTATTCATTGTATTCGGGTTATTATTGTATTGAGCTTTCTTTTGTACTTGAGGTTTTGTTATTGATTGACAAATGGAGAGATTGTTAAGGTCATGTGTTTTGGTATTGTCAAGCATGCCAAATTATGTGTCTTTTATTCAGTTTTAATGTGTCTTAAAGTTGTAATTGAAGACCAAGTTGAAAATACAAAGTTTGCTCAAGAAAAGTTCAAGAAAAATACATTTTCAGCATGTACCTCGATAACAGCTCGATACCTCTCAATAAAAGCTCAAAAATTACTGTCTCATCAATAGAAGCTCAATAGCAAGATTGAGATTTTGTTCTCGATAGAAGCTCTACAGGTTGAGTGTTGCAAATTAGCAAAAATCAACAACGCAAAAAAACACAACTTTTTGTTTAAAGCCCGAATTGAGATCCGTTTGAACCAGTATTTAAAGGACATCATAAGCCATTTATGAAAAGGTTTTTCAGAGAGAGAAACACTATTTATGTAGCTAGGGTTTTGTAATCAAATTTTCTCTATTTCACCAAACCAAATAGTTTCAAAGTAGATCTAAAGATTCCATTGATGAAGAAGTTGAAGTCATAGGAACCACCATAGACTTGCTACTGTGAGGTAAACTTTCAAGAGGTTCTTGAAATCAGTTGGAGGTTCCAATTGTGAATGTGGGTGGAGCGTTCATATATTGAGAGTTTAGAAGTTCTGAAGCATTAGAAGGTTTCTGCAGTAAGTTCATCTACTATGATTGTAGAGTTTAGGAACAAAGGTTTTATACTAAATTTGAAACTTTTATTTATTATAGTGGATTGCTTTTTGGAAGGTTTCCCCCAAGTTTTTTATTGTGAAACTAGTTTGTTTCATTAGTTTTCCTGAATTATTATATCTTATCTTATTTACTATTTCATTGTGTATGATATTGACCTGATATTGATGTTTGTTTGTTTTTTTGAACAAAGATTGTTCATAATAGATCTAATTAACAATTTGGATTTAAAACTTATTAATTTTATCAACCGAGGTCTACATGAAGTTAAATCAGTTTGTGAATTTTATTGCCTTGACACTAGATTTTGAATTGTCAAAATAGATTAATGTTTAGATAGGATTATTATTCAGGTAAGATGCTAACTCTAAAAAGTTCCATACCACCGTACCAATAAAAAAAAAATAATAATAAAAAGTACGAAAATTACCTAAAGAAGTGCAACAGTGCAAGGCAAGTGATGGATTTTTTTTTTTTTTTTTGGGTCTTTTTTCTTTAATCTGGGAAAAGCTGGTAGTCCCAAGAACTTATGTTTGAGATATGAAGTGTGTATTTTCTTCCTAAAGCTTAACACTCCCTCTCAAGTATTAAACTGGAGAAGATGAAGTGTTAGGAGTAAAGATGTCAATTAGTCCCAAACTATTCATTAATCTGAAAAAAGCTGGTAGTCCCAAGTTGCTTGAGATATGAAATGTCTTGATTACTCCTGCAATTTTATCCCTAACAACATGACAATCCACCTTTACGTGCTTAGTTCTCTCATGGAAAACTAGGTTGGATGCAATGTGCAAAGTAGTTTGGTTGTCGCAGAACAACATTGCACTTTTGGGATGATAAAATATTCTTAAATCTTTAATCAATTGAAGTACCCAAACTACTTCACAAGTTGTAGTTGCCATTCTTCTATACGCTTTAGCTGATACCATGCTCTACTTCTTTGATCTCCATAAAACCAAAGACTCTCCCAAAAATACAGTATAACCTGTTAAAGATCTTCTAGTTACTTTCTGAACAACCTGCCCAATTAGCATCACAAAATGCCTTGACTTGCAAATCTGATTTTGTGGGGAAGAAAAGACCTCTTCTAGGAGAGCCTTTTATGTATTGGAGAACGTCCCTATGAGCAGTATGTATGGTTCCCTTGGTTCTGCAAGAAACTGACTCAACCTATGGAGATCATATGTGATATTTTGCCTAATTAGAGTCTAGTAAAGGAGTCTCCCAATTAGCCTCCTGCATTGACTTGAATCTGGGATTAAGTTTCATTCATGTTAAAGAGATGTAGGTTCTGTTTCATTGGAGTTCTCACAGGTTTGGAACCTATCAAATCAATGTCTTGCAAGATTTCCAAGGCATATTTTCTTCGATTCAAAGTAATGCTCCTTTCATTTCTTGCAACTTCAAGCCCTAAGAAGTACGTCAAATAGCCAAGATCTTTGACTGTAATGACATCAAAAAGATTTTCCAATCCCTCTACATTTCCTTCAAACTCACAATTACCTTTCATTTTTCATTATTAATCTGTTACCAAAGCTAAGGCATAAGTAAGACGCTCCCTATTCTTTTGGGAGCTCTAGAAACCGAAGCTAAGGAATTAGAGGAGGGAGTCCTCTTTACCTGGGATGTAGGAGTACAGAATGTTGTCTTGCTCGAAAATGGTGGTGGGCGTCTTGATGGAACCATGTGAACCACCTATTACTAAATCCAATATCGTGGAAGGGATTCGGCGAAATCTACAGGACTTTAGAAGAGTACAAATGAACCATGTTAAGTGAGAAGGCAATCGTCCAGCACATATCTTAGCTCAATATGCCAAGAATGTTAATGATTATGTACTTGGATTGAGGAAAATTCTAGTATGATTGAGTCTCTTTTGACTCAAGATGTATTGTTTTTATCTTCTTCTTAATAAAAATTACGGATTTTTCATATATATATATATATATATATATATATATATATATATAAATAAATAAAAAACCAATTATTTAAAGAGTTTGGTTTCTATGATGACATTTTTGTTCCATAATATACAATTAATTTGTGGCTTCTATGTATTATTATTATTATTATTATTATTATTTCCACATTAATTAAAATCCTAATTTATTTATATTGATTTCACAGTAAAAAAAATTACAAAAGTAATTCTCGAAGGAAGCATAATTAAAAAAAAATCAGTATAATCTAAGGTTTTGATACAAGATAGAAATTCTACTCTAACTTAATCTAAGTGTATATGTGTGTGAAGCTTCTTCCTAAAGACTTGAACTCCGACATTTATCCCTCACACCCCACAAGTATAACCTAAGGTTTGGAAGCATTATAAAAATAAAAAGCATTATAAAATAAGGTCGGAAAAAGAATCTCTGTCCTCAATAGTCGAGCATTTAGGCTTTTGCCATTTCTCTAGGCTAACAACTTGTTGCAAATATATAAATAAAATAAAATAAACTTGTTGCAAATCACTCCTGTAAATGATATCATTATGGTTATGTGGATATGGTACATTGGGAGACTTCTATTGGGTAAGTCCATCAATTAGAGTAACAATTTCTATTATATAATTGTGTTCATATACAGCCATGTAACATAGATTTGCTCACTAGGTCATCACACCCATCATATAATTGATGAGACTTCTATCGGTTTAAGTCCATCAATTAGAGGAAGAATTTTACTACGTACATATATAATAAGGTACGTTCATATGCGGCTACGTAACATAGGTTTGTTCACACAGAGTCTCATTCAGAATAATATCAGAAGCACCATTACCATGGAATCTCAAAATCCCACTTTTTATCCTTCTCATCAAATGCATATAACCCATATTTCCGAACTGACCATTTACACCTCTTGCGGCACTCTCGTGTTCTAATCTTCTTCTTATTGTTATACACCACGACTTGTCCCCTCTTCATTTGACCTTCCAGTTTAAACTCCATGTCGCATTCAAATTTTGTACCCCAGATGTTATTGTCTTTGAAGCTCCAACTGGTTTCCTGGGTAAATTTCAAAGTCATAAGGCCTAAGTCATTGTCTTTGGACCAGCAATGAATCTTCAGCGGCAAGTGGTTTTCCAAGTCATTCCTAATGTATAAGTGTCTTCTGCCAAGGTAAAGTCCATAGCATGGTTTCAATGCAGCCACTATGATGAGCATGAGTCCAAGAATGTTGCTCATCATGATTAATGGACTCATCTTTAAAATCACTATGCTTCTTGTCCTTGCACAAACTGTTAAAATGAAAGAGGAGATTAATGGGAACATTTTCTTAATTTTTACTCTAAATATGGACAAGTTCATAACAAAGCATATATCATGCAATTGACTTTACCAAAAAATATATCATGCAATTCATGCCTATTAGAGAGATAAAACAAGCATTGTCAATTGAGTTACAAGGCTCTTAATAATTGTTAAGCTTTTTTCAATTAATTGGTTCCTTCCCCAAAATATATGTTGGATATATATATATATATATATATATATATATATATAGATAAGAAATAGGAATTCATAAACATGATTCTTTGTCCTTGAAGAGCATGCACATGGAAAAGGCTTAACATCAATGACTTGAGCACAAGTAGACCGAAAATTTAAAGAAAAACACCAAAAAGCAGGAAAAATGAATGGGAAATAATAAATAAACAATTTTTAGAGAAGAAAATAAAAACGAATCTTGACATTTACCTTTAACACTAGTGGAGCCAGGACAAGGTAAAGGTAACTTTAATTGCAGATTCAACCTTGCTCCAAAAGCCTGTCTCCTTCATGAATCATGAGGATGAAATTATTTTTATAGGGAAATTCATCCATTTGGAGAAATGAAACAAAGTGTTAGGAGGTTATCAAAGAGAGGCTCCGCAAAATTCATTTATTTTGGTTTTCTTCGCGGTTTGTTACTTAGTTGCATTTCATATCTAGAAAGGCCGTTGTTGTTATTGTTTTTTTTTTCTTGAATATGGAAATTGTTGTTGTTGAGGTTGGTTTTTTTTCTTTTTTCTTTTTTCTTTTTTGTTGAGGAAAACTGAAAAAGAATATAATTCAATTTTTTCTTCTTTGGATTACGTTTTTTCTTCTCACTAATTGTTTATTAGAAAGAAAAAAAAAAGTGCTAGATGTAATAATTTTGTATAATCCTTTATGATGTTCATTTTTTTTTCCATATATGGATGGTTTTCTCTCTCTCTCTCTCTATCTTTTCTTTTCTGTTAAAACTTAAAAGTACTTAAAAAGTGGTACGTGTTTGGTATTTTTTTTCTTTTTTTAACAATTTTTTGTTTTCAATAACTATTTCTATTTTACATTTCTCTATTTTCAAAGGAAATTGAGAATAGCTTAAGAATTTTTTTCAAATTTGAAAACGGAGAAAAACCAAGTACACTTAATAAGGTCCAAGTTTCAAATTCTAGTTTAAACAAAAATAAAACCCACACTCTCTCTCCCTCTTGTTTTGAACAAACTAAACGTGTTTTTAATTTTATAAACACAATAAAACTGTTTTTCATTTTCACTCTCAAAAACAAGTTTTTAAAAACAAAATTAAAAATAGTTACTAAACATAGTAATCTTAAAAGAAATAAGTTTTGACCTTTTCTAGTGTGAGTTAATTTTATGGATGCTATAATTATTATTTTCCTATCCACTCCAAATTTTTCCCCTTATAAGTCTATCAACTTACAATTTTTACAATAATTTAATTCACCAGCAGAGTGCCAAAAACTATGTATGAGATAAAAAATATTAGAAGTTTGGGAAGATATAATTTATTTGTAACTATTACATCTAACATTCCTCTCATGTTTATGGGGTCCATCTCCATATGAGATGGTTGTTATATACAAGGTAAAATAAAAACTTTTGTGGTCCCTAAATTTTGGAGCAATTTTCAATTTGATCTTTGTATTTTTAGTGCGGTCATTTTAATCATTGAGTTTTGAAATCATTGTCACTTTGGTTTTTATTGTCAATTTTGTGATGGCATATGGCTGACTAATTTCCGACTTGACACACACATTATTAATAAAATAATAGACAGTAATAATTAATTACTAAAAATTATGTTATAAATCATGAATTGTAATTGTGGGGAGTTGGAGAGTCTCTATCCAAGCTTAAAGCCGAAGTACCAATTGGGCTCCATGGAATGAATTGGGCCAAATATGTATACTTGTAGGAGGGTCCAATGGGTTTTAGGGTATGGAAGAAATGCAATATGAACATCCCAAGCACCCAAGAGGAGGAGAGCAACTTTAGTAAATCGTTTCCAAGAAGAGGGCAATAAGCTAAAGAGAGTCTAGCATTACTCGAGGTGAGGTGCACGGATAATTCATGTCTGATTTCTAGAAGGTACCTGGAATCTCGGGAGACATTCAGAATACGTAAGAAGGTTGAAGATCTTCACCACCGCATTAATGATAGGATTTCCACCTAACATCTGTTGCATTGAATGCATAAGAGACAACGTGAACAGTACAAGCACCCCTAAAAGTCAAAATTCTAGGATAAGGGAAGGGAGGAAATCGATAAGGGAGAAGAGAATATCCCTGAAAACTATAAAGATAGGAACAAAAAGATACCTATATAAGAGGGAGGACAAGAAAAGAAAGGGAGGGTGAAAATAGACACAAAAGAGAGAAAGAGAGAGGAATAGTAGCAGGAAAAAGAGTGAAACATTAAGAATTGATGTTGTAAAACACCTTGAAAAATTGAATTTTCTCTTATAACACATGAGTTTTACTTTGAATGAGCAGCAGAACGTGAAATCAATTGCTTGAGTTTTTCATTGTAGAGTATTTTTTTCCTTTTTTCTTTTTTATAAGTAAATTGTTATTCAATCAAAATTCATTCTGAGGACCCATATATCATCCTGGGGCAGAGTGATTTTTGGCTCCCACAGTAATTTAAACTACAAAATTAAAGATAAAAATAAAAATAATTTATTGCAAACGCACACACCCAAAAATACGTGATCTCCATCCCCAATAAGGACCACTACAAGTCTTCAAAGTACAAACTCTTTACAACACCGCCTACTCAATGCCCAAAACCGGCCCACCAAGTTAGCCCACATCAGACCCATTAAGCTCGTTGCCACCACTGAAATCTGTCATCTTATCACACCCTAAAGAAGTCCAATCGGTCATGATCCAAAGCATGCCAACACAATTTTTTTTTTTTTTTTTTTTGGTTGAGAATTGCCAACACAAATTAAATGTTCTTCTCAAAGAAAAATTAATTAAATATAAAATTTAGAGAAAAAAAAAAATTAGCCAATATTTTAGAGGTTGTTATCTAGATTTTAGTAGAATAATTTTCATGAGGCACTCATATAACATAGCAAGAATTCAAGTTAGGATTTAAGCACTGTTTTAAAAATCGAACCAAACCAATTGGTTTAACTGGGAATTGGACATAGAACCAGTACAGTAAAAAGTAAAAACCAAAAAAATCTTTCCAAAAATAGTGAAAACCAATCAAGAATAGGGAAATATTGGGAATTGGTCATTTTTTAGATTCTTTGACCGTTTCGGTTTTTTAAAACCATGAATTTAAGTATAGAATTTGGAGCAATTTTTCTGAGGACACACATTTCGAAACACTTTGTAATAACTTGCGCATTTGTCAACTTGTAATTGGATAACATCAGTTATAAATGAGATAACTATTGACACTTGATAACATAAAAATTAAAAAATTAAAAAAAAAATCCTAATCATCACTTGATATATACACAAGATGTGATAATATATTAATATGTTTGACAGAATGTGTATCTCCAGACTTTTTCAAATTTGGAATGGCCTACCTTTTCTTTTATGGGTATGCTTCGGCGGCTCTTTGAGTCCGGCCTAGCCTTATGCCCCAAAATTTTATGAAAGGGTTTCAAGGTCTTGAAAACAAAAGGAGCCAAAGTTGTAAAAAAATCTCAAAAGTTGTCGGTTATAAATTTTTTTTTTTTTTTTTGGAAAATAATAAAATGTAAAAGGATTTTGTATTATTTCTCCCAACTCCTAGAAGGTCCACAAAATATAGGGTCATTCTACCGTACCCCCTCAAAAAAAGAGGGGGTACGATACCCACCTAAATCTGAACTGTTAATTTAGTATTGTTTTAATCTTGACCGTAGATGTAGTTTTAATGGGTTTTGGTTACCGGTTAAACATGTTTTACATATAAACAAACAATTATGACATTCATCAAACTTTTCTCTTCTCACGTTTGCTTCTCTCCCTCTGCTTGCTCTGTCTCACATTTTCCTCTCTAAACAAAACCCTCAAATCAAACAGCTAAAACCATTCAAGAACCAGATAGCCGCACACCCACAACCTCAAATCGGCGGCGCTTCTTCTCATCCTATCCAAATTGTCAGCTCTGCTCTCTAGCTTTGTCTCTTCCAATCCATCCTCAAATCGGCGGCGCACTCATATCCAATCCAACTCGGCGGCGCTTCATCTCTTCCCGTACGACTCGGCGTCAATTCTTCTCTTCCATTCTAAATCGGTGACATCACCCACAATCTTCAGGTTCTCTCTTTACATATGATTAACACTGAGATGGGTTTATATTATTTCTCTAAACTTTGTGGGTTTATGCTATTGTTGTTTTGTTTGAGTTTCAGTTCTTATATATTTGACAAATTAATCTTTACACCGAAGGGCTTGACAATTCACCATTAATTTCCTAGATCACTACTGTCATGTGAAACGGAATTGTAATAAGGTTGCTAATGCTTTGGCAAAGAAATCTTGGGTTGGGCTAGAACTTCAGGTTTGGGTTGAAGACTTACCTGGGGACATTATCTTCCTTGCTCTGTATGATGTTCATAGTTTTCTAAACATCCCCAAAATCTAAGGACCTGTAACAATCACAAGCCCTAACAATCATTCCAAAGCTTGGTAGCCCTGAGGTGACTAAACTTTAAAATAATCATAGTTAGAAGGAAGTTTCAGAATTTAGTTGTGTTTAATAGACAATAATCTTGATTTAGTTTTGTGAATTTGATCCTATTTCGTGGAGATTTTTTTTTTTGGGTTATTTTGTAATTTCTTTAGGCTTGCACTGATACAAAATAAAAAATTATGGGTTATTTTTTTAGTTAATTCTGCTAGGTTCCAAGGGATTCATGGATGTTGGGTTGGAATACCAAGGAACAGTAGATTTGTGGTTGAGTTAATGGTGAGGTGGGAGAGGAAGGTAGTTGGAGGGTCAAGGGTTTGAGATTGCTGGGAGTCAGTGATCCAATTTGAATTGGTGAGAGGAGTGTGGGGTGAACGTTGTGAAGTGTAGTATGTTATTGAATTTGTGTTATATTACTATGGTAGACCCATTAGGCAACTTAAACTAGGTATCATACTTGGGCTTTGGAACATGTTTAATCTCCCAAAACTTGCCAAAACTCCACTGGGGAGGCACTTTTCATTTCCCTTTCTCGCATCCATGTCTTTGTGTCTTCCTTTTCTGTTTAATATTCAATGCCATCAAATTATATCTTACTTCCTTGCACAAGCATTTAATCTTCATATTGGTGGATTCAACCTAATGTATCTTATTGGTCTTGCTTATAGACACATGGATTATTGTCTACAAGGTCTGCACCTTGCTTTTGGCAAATCTGAGCAATCAACCTATACAATTTATAATTTTAAAAAAAAAAAAAAAAACCCTCTACCAAAATTTAATCATAGTCTTACTCCTTGTCATTTTTTCTATAATAATCTTTTAATTTGTTAGTGTTGTTAATATTTTGCTGTTAAACTGTGATAGGTATATTGGAATCAGAAGCACATTTTTGTTGGGGTTTTGCATTCCAGAAGAGTAGGCATTCTACTCTATGTCATCTTTGCAGAGATACTATTTTGGGGTGTCATATCAGGAATTTTGCATCTACTGAGAATATACTGGAAGTTTTAAATTCCATCGGTATCATGGTAGCTAATCTTCACTGTGCTGAACTTAGGCTGCTTGTTCTTGCCTTGATTTCCTTGTAATATTTTATGCTAGTTTGTTGCAAGCTAGGTAATCAGCCCCTTTATACTGTATTGACTTGCATATATTCTTCAGGAATTGCAAGCAAACTAGTTCATTGGTCATTATATTGTGTTTGATGTTATCATCTTTTTAATTTTTTGTCCAAACTTTTGGAGATCATTATGAATAAATTGAAAAAACAAAAATGGAATTGTTATATTTGTCTCTAATATTCACTTGCTAGAAGATTCTTCTCTAGTTTTGATTCTTCAAATAATAAGTTAATAACCAATGCTCCTCACTCACAATGGTTATATTATGGATCCAATATAGGTATTATTTCTCTCACTACTCTTATGGGAGATTTGATTACTCCCAACTTGTATATTTGATTACAACCATCTTATCAAGTCTGCATCAATGAAGCGTGCAGCAGCCTCTACGCCAGAGGCTTAAAATTCCTATCATTTATTATGGTTTGACTACATGGTTTTCTCTTTGTTTATGGGTGTGTTTCTTCTGATACCTAATTTTCTTGGTGGAGAATTGGCAAAACTTGGTTCTCTCTTTACTTTTAGCTCATCATCAGTGTTGGGCGTATTGTTGTGTTTGCTTGATCATGGGATGCAAATCCAGCTTTTGTAAAACGACTTGCAAGACATCATTTTGCAAAAACTTCATAAGCTTTATGTACCTTTTGTTTTGGCTTATTACAAAGATATGGAGTGAGAAAAAAAATTCATTTCTATAGTCTATTCTTTTTGCCTGTCCTCTTTACTCTACCTTCAAAACATTTGCCAGTCTTTTTTTCCTTTTCTTTTTTCAATTTAAATTTGTTTGGAATTTTTGAAAAATTTCCCCTAAAGTTACTAAAAGGAAAGGAAACTTTCAAATGATAAAAACGTCACTATGCAGATTTTGTCTGTGCTTATAAGAAAATGTATTCCATGATAAACTTTGGAAATTAGTTTTCCCTTTTATCAATCAAATAGGTGGAAGGAATTAAAATAAAAAATAAAAAAATTCATCTAACCAAAACAAACCAACATTGTAATTAACACTATGACCTTTATTTTGCACCAATACAATTACAAATGTAACAAATGATATAACAAAATAAAATAAAATAAATGCAACAAATGATATATTACTACCCACTGCAATAATAACTGCATTTTAAAAGAAAAGAAAAGGTGAGACATTGACCATGAAAATCAAATACTTCTTCTATTCTTCAGCTAAATACAATACACAAGTGGGACCTGTGCTATGAGTCTATGAGAAAATTGTGCGAATACAATATACAAGCTGGGAGAAATGGTGTTTGCAATACAAAATGCCCTCTAGAGCTGCATAAGTAGATGGGGTTATAGGACAACCACCATGAGAGCACTTGAAACATGACTTATGGTAGGCCTTGCTCTCCACTGTCACCTGCAAATCTAGGTAAAAAGCTAGCCAACTATACGCATACATACATAGACATACTTGGCTAGGCATGGTAGTGCCCATTTCTACAAGTTCCATGGATGTGCCATGGGCAGCTACTAATGCTGTCAAATCCTAGTAAATAGGTCTTACAGGTGACTCCATGTTGGACGACTTTCTTGCACTTGGATGACCTTTTTGGTCTTGGACGACACTATGGACGAATTGGAGAAAATCTAACTTTTGGTTCATCATCATATATAAATAATAAAAATATAAATATCAAGAAAGTGACCTTAACTATGTTATTTTATAGGGAGGTATGCCCCTGAATGTGATGGAAGCTACCCAAGGAGATACATAGGAAGTTAATTGGTATATTCAAATATTTGTGTAAGAAACCAAGATAATTCCAGCTGGTTTTTTTTGTGAACAAGAGTAATTATTGTGGTTAGGCTAATTTCATAGGATGCCTTTTTTTTTTTTTTTTTTGGTTTTAGATTTTAGATCTAAATTTTTTAATAACTTTTAAAAAATTACTATTGCGATAAGCGGTAATTAATAAGTAAAAAAGTGACCTCCGTGATAAGCCCAACTATAAAATATGGTTAGATGGGATATTGGTAGTGCTTACTATGACAATTGAACCATCAATTGTAAGGAAAAAATAGGGTACCACCGAATGTGACAAAAATATGGTCAAAAGTAATGTTAGTATTGCCTAATGTGATAATAGAACTGTCAAATTTGAGAATAAAAAATAGGGTACCACTGAATGTGACAAAAATGGAGTCAGATGTAGGGATGACAATTTTTCCCTGCCCCGCTTGATCCGCCCCTCCCCGCTTCGCCTCGTGCAGGTTTTGTCCACCCTGCAAAGGTGATGGGGCGGGGATGGGGCAAAATTTTAGACCCGCACCACGGGGCTCGGCGGGGATGGGTTTACACTTTTTAGACCCACCCCGCCCCACCCCGCGTTAATAAGAATTAAGTTGTAATTTCTTCATACTCTAAAATCCTACTATTTAAACAAAAATATCATCAGCTTATTTTATTCTACCTAACGTGGTTCTACCTCTCTTTTCTCTCAAGAAAAGTTGGAAATAAGGTACCAATTTTAACTCTTTTTTTTTTTTGTCTTTTCATTCATGATTCATATATCTTTCTCAACTTACTTTTCATCATTAACATAATATGAGATTTTTGTGTCATACTATGAGATTTTTGTTGTGATATTGTCTTGTTAAACATTTAGATAATATTATTTAGTTTTTGCTAAAAATTAGTTTGATTTGATAGGATAAATTTATTTATAATTTCAAGTATATTTTTAATATTGAAACATGTCATTTTATTTGAAAAAATGGTAATAATTATAGGAAAAATTAACAAGAAATAAAGTTTTACGATGTAGGGTGGGGCTTCGCGGGTCTTCACGGGGCCTTAAGGAGCGGGGATGGGGTAAGAAATTTTCCCCGTCATGCAAGACGGGGCGAGGATGGGGCAAGAAAAATCTATACGGGGCGGGGGCGAAGATCCCATCCTTCGGCCCCGCCCCTCCTTTAGCCCCGCCCCTCCCCATTGCCATCCCTAGTCAGATGTGATGTTGGTATTGCATAATGTGACAATAGAACCATCAAATGTGAGGAAAAAAAGTAAGGGAATCATCAAATGTGACAAAAGAACTGTCACATATGATATTGGAACAGAACAATGTGAGGATATAACCGTCAAATGTGTAAAAAAAGTAAGGGAATCACCAAATGTGAGAAAAGAACTGTCACATGTGATGTTAGAACTGCACAATGTGAAGATGGAACCGTCAAGCGCGAGAAAAAAGTAAGGGAACTATCCAATGTAACAAAAGAACTGTCACATGTGACGTTGGAACCGCTCAATGTGAGGATGAAACTGTCAAATGTGAGAAAAAAGGTAAGAGAACTGCACAATGTGAGAAAAGAACTGTCATGTGTGATGTTGGAACTGCACAATGTGAGGATAAAACCGTCAAATGTGAGAAAATAGTAAGGGAACCACCAAATGTGAGAAAAAAACTATTACATGTGATGTTGAAACTGCATAATGTAAAGATGGAACCGTCAAATGTGAGAAAAAAATAACTTGGTATAGCAGGTTACCTACTAGTGGGTACCGTACCCCCTCTTTTTTTGGAAGGAGGGGGGGTACCGAAGAATTACCCCAAAATATAAGGCTAATAGAAATGTAACTCAATTAAACCCCTAAATTATTTTAGCAAAATAACATAGTTATGAGTTTGTTAATTAAAGTGGACTAGCTTTTATCAATTTTAAAAGAGATTAATAAAATTTAAATACAAGAACTTAATTAATAATTTTACATCTTAAGTAGCAAGAATATTAAGTTATGTTTGGTAACAGTTTTTGTTTTTTCATTTTTAAAAAACTTATTTTTGGAAATATAAAGAAAAACAATTTTCTTGTATTTTAGAAACCAAAAACATGTTTGGTTAGTTGAAATTTTTAAAAAAACGTTTTTTGAAGAAAAAAATAGAAAATACTAATATATGTTGTTATTAGGATTTGAATTCTAATGCTAACTCATTAAATCAAATGCATGTTTTCTTTGAATTTTGAAAACTAGAATTTGAAAATAGATTTTTGCATGTTTTCAGTTTCTTCACAAATTGAGTTTGAAGAACAATTTTTATTTTCTGTCCATTTTGAGTTGCCAAACAAGTTTTTTAGTTTCAAAAATAGAAAATTATTTTTTAAAATAGAAAATAAGAAGAAAAAAACAGTTACCAAACATTTTCTTAGTTTTTCAACAAAAAAAAAAGTTAAATAAATATTATTTAATTGATATTTCAATATTAAAAAAAAAAAAGAGAAAAATCTCACTTAAAAATTATCTCAATCTGTATTAAACTGTTCTTGGGTGTACTTGATTTTTTTTTTTGGGTTAAAATCTTTGGTTCCTAAATTTTAGTGTACGAGTGATTTTAATTATTGAAATTTGAAGTGTTTACTCTTAATTCTTAACAGATTTAAAATGATTATTTATAACCCCCATTTTTTTTTTGAAAGCTTATTTATAATCCCCATTAGTCCTTAATAACAAACTTAAAATTAATGTTTTTAATCTTAAAACTTAAATTATCGATTTTTTTTTTTTTTTGAGAAAGGAAAGAAGGTATTTATCGATTTTTAATTCCTAAAGCAAGCTTAAAGTTATCATTTTTAGCTTGTATAGGGTGACCTGTAAATTTTAGATTTGTCATGCCATATGAGAGAGTAAAAACTTTATGAGCTAAAATGGCTAATCGACTAAACTTTATTTGTTTGGATGAGAACGGACTAAATTTTTTTTTTCTTTTTTCTTTTTTTTTTGCTGAAAGAACCGACTAAACTTTTGTGGTTGGGACCAATCCAAATACATTTGGAGTCTTATTTATTTTTTTTCACTATAAAGTATGATTTTTAATCTTAGTTAATCTAAAATACCCCTAGTCGTCATGAGCTGTCAATCACTTTAATGTTACTACTCAAGCAGCGTTTGTCTCCTTCCTAAGTTCCATCCCACCTACTCTGCCACCAAATGTACGGGAACTTAGGTCAAAAACAAAACAAAATCAACCAATTACATGTCCTCTTGATATTACTATGAACTTTACTACTATTAATGACGAAAATATCCAACCAATTCTCCCAATGCTTATCCATACATCCCAATCACAGCTGGCTTCTAAAGCTATATATTTAATTCCAAATTTATCCTAATCAAATTGACTTAGTCAATTATTTAATAATTCAAGTATACCACCGCGCACCCTGCTATAGTTACTCCACAAATATAAATGCTTGTGGGGTAAGGGTCAGAGTTCAAGTCTTCAGCAGGGAGTTTCACACACATATATTTAGATTATGTTAGAGTAGAAATTCTATTTTATATAAAATAATAATAATAATTCATTTACCAAAAAATAAATAAATTAACATATACCCTTCAGTCATTCGTTAATGAACAATTTTTAGAAATTTTTTAGAGTACAAGAAAAAAAAATAACTTTTATGACAATTTTGTATATTTTTAATAAAAGTAGTATTAAAACTTTTTAATCACTGCATACTTTGATACGGTGGTCATTCTACAAATGTAAATGTTTGTGAAAAAATAAGGGATGAGCAGAACTTCAAGTCTCTAAAAAAGAATTCCACATACATATATATTTATATTAGACTAAAATAAAATTTCTATCTTATATAAAAAATAAAAATAATTTTAAAAATAATTTATTAATAAATATCCTAACAACACTGTTAACTGGGTCCATTCAATTATTATCATCTCAACGCCTTTTTAAATTAATAGTATCACACATAACTTGAACAAAACGTATGGTTTTGGTGCAACTTGTAAGCACTCTGGCCTGTGGGCGAGCATGGGCCGCCAAAAAGTATTCCTCGCAAGTATAAAATGGATAAACCCAATCGTTGTTTATAAAAAAGGGTCCGGTTAATACACGTTAAGTCATTTATTTTTAAAAATATTTTTTTAAAAATTAAAAAAATTTTCAATAATTTTTTAATTTTTTAAAAAATATTATCAAAAATAATTAATTATTGTATATCTTAAAGCACATATTAGCAAAATTATATAAAAAATACTAAAAAATAAAAACAGAGTAAACCCCAATCATAGTTTTCTATTTCGCTGTATATATGAATCAATCTTTATCAATAATAAATTATAAATAGAGGTTCTACTAGAAAGAAGTCCAACCATACTGGTCACTGGTCTAATCTTCTTTTTTTTTTTTTGAAAAGAGTCACTGGTCTAATCTAGTAAGCTATATTGCGTAAGGCAAGTTAAAAGTGGACGAGGCACAACAAGATTGGTCTTAAAGGTCTCATCACTCATCTGTAGCGACTGTGTTATCTAGCGAAGGTTGGATTGTCACATGTAACACGTGTGACATGCATATTGCAAAACAACAAGTGAACATACAATAAAAATTGCACAATTTTTTTACCAATTATTGAAACAGTAAGTTATGATTTATATTAATAAAAATGGTGTTAATGATATCAACAACATTATAGACTAATTAATATTTTTTTGATGTTTCTAATGCAAATATCAACTTACAAATGCTATCTTCTCTATTATGCTATTAAACTAGTTATGATCCTATATGAAAATTATGTTGCACCAATCACATCAAATCTTTAAAAAGTAATAAAATTTATGACTAAATCTTGTTATACGTTCTCCATTGCACACATAATGTAAAATCGTATTTTGAAAATACAAATTCAATTATAATTACAAAATGACAAGCATTTTAACTAAAAATTTCAGCCGACGTGATAGTGTGTGTCACGTAAACTTTGTGGAACTATCACTACCCAAAATTTATTGTCACTAATTGCATTTCAAAATCATAGCACCAGTACTACTACCCTTTGCCATCTGTGTCCAGCTCTTATTCAAATAGAAGCCCCACAAATTGACATTGGGAGGCACCCTCCCAATAACATTTTCACTTACCTTTTCCCTCCTTTAAAATGCCAATTCCATGCACCACAATCTTCACCAACCCAACATTATTTCTCTCCTATCTCAACCCTAATCTGTCCCACACTCATCAATAACAATAACAATAACAAAAGAAAATCTCTCTATCTATGGCTCCCTCTTCTTCAACATTGAAGCTGTTACTGACTTTCTTGGCTAGCTATGCTTTGGTTGCCTATGCAGGTAGCTTTTCCCAGGACTTTGATGTCACTTGGGGTGATGGTCGTGGTAAGATACTCAACAATGGGGGACTTCTTACTCTCTCACTTGATAGGGGGTCTGGCTCTGGCTTTCAGTCCAAGAATGAATTTCTCTTTGGTAAGATTGACATGCAACTCAAACTTGTCCCAGGAAATTCTGCAGGCACAGTAACTGCATACTATGTAAGTACCCCTTGCACTATAAGACTTGCCCCAATCTTTTTTCGTCTTATGTTATGTACTTTTTTTTGACTAATACAAGTATATATTTCTGTGCTTGACTTGCAGTTATCTTCAAAAGGGTCAACATGGGATGAGATAGACTTTGAATTCTTGGGTAATCTAAGTGGTGATCCTTACATTCTTCACACTAACATATTTACCCAAGGCAAAGGAAACAGAGAGCAACAATTCTACCTTTGGTTTGACCCCACAGCTAATTTCCACACCTACTCTGTTCTATGGAATCCACAAGTCATCATGTAAGAACACTCTGTTTCAGTTCGAATAATGGTTAAATTAACCATTTTCTAACGGTTTAAATTTTTGTTACAATTGATTAATATCATGATATCAAAGCAGAGTCTGGACTCAAGAGGATTGACAAAATAAAATTTAACTACTAAAATTTATCATTTCTTAATATGTATTAAAATTCTTTGAGCATGAAATTTTATTTCATGGCTTTTTTCAACTTTGCATTAACTTGCTATTTTGCTGCACATTTCAGCTTCTCTGTGGATGGTACTCCCATTAGAAAATTCAAGAACTCTGAGTCGATTGGCATTCCATTCCCAAAGAAGCAGCCAATGAGGTTATACTCTAGCCTCTGGAACGCAGATGATTGGGCAACAAGAGGAGGGCTTGTGAAGACAGATTGGTCACAAGCTCCCTTTACTGCTTCATATAGGAACTTCAATGCCAAAGCATGTTTATGGTCTTCTGGGTCATCTTCTTGTAGTTCAAAGTCTCCATCTTCAACAACTTCCAACAATAATTCGTGGCTGAAAGAAGATTTGGATACCACAAGACAAGCCAGGCTGAAGTGGGTGCAGAAAAATTACATGATTTATAACTACTGCACAGACACCAAGCGCTTCCCACAGGGCTTTCCTCCAGAGTGTGCCATTGCCAATGCATCGTAGAGATGAAAGAAACTACAAGATAACATAGTACCTAGGCCTACCTCACAATTGTGGATTTTTTTTTTTTTCTTGTATGTTGCTCTTAGTTTTCACTTAGCGGGTTGATTATTTGTCGCACTCTTATTATCTTGTGAGATAATATTATTGTAAGCTTGTATAATATATATTACATATCTTAATCTGTTTAAAAAACTATTAAATATCGATTTTCTTTTTGTATGTATGAATGTATGTATGGGTTGAATAACTTATTATAGGATTTATATTTTGAAAATCTCACCCGTGAATTAGATGCTTTTTATATATTTATAATGCTCCTGTCAAATTTTATGTCAATGGGAAGTTATTTACTATTCAATTTATAAATTCATCTTTTATATTATTTTAAATAAAAAATTTGAATTTAAAAAATTGATTGATCCTATGACGAATAATCTTTGATCATTTTGAGCATAAAAAATATGCAAAGATAAAAAATATGCAAATATAATATAATTTAATGGTAAATTTGTCAAAATTTGTATTTAATTAAAAAATATTGAATAGTGTAACATTACTTAAAGTTATATTAGCTATAATTTGAACTCAATCTATATATATATATATATATATATATATATATGTTAATTTGTGCATAGTATAATATATGTTTTCCTAAAAAAATGCTTAATGTGGGTATTATACTATTATAGTGAGCAAAATAGAAATAGAAAGATAAAACAACCAATTACTTCTAAGTTTTAGCACAAAAATTTACATGGCTTTACCTTAAGCTTATGGCTAAATATATGGTGACATTGAAGATAAAAGTTTCATTAACAATATAAGCATATTAAAGGTGACATATAGACACTCGGTACAATACCCAAACCCAAAATGAATCCAAAGATCTCTCTCTCACACATAAGTAGCACACCACTGGGAAACCTAGCCTGCAAATACAAGTTGTGTGACCATATAAAATACCAAAAGCTGGCCGATCGACATTTCAACTTTGAATTGATTTTGCTTAATTTTGTTTGGACTATAACAGGGCATGCTTTTTTTACAGTGAAATCATGCTTATCATTGTTGGCATGTTGTGGGATATTGTGCATGCTTATTATGCAATCAGTGATAGGTTGAACACTCGAACATAACACTCATAAGTCATAACAACAAGTGCATGATTATTATGCGATTAATTTCACAAGTTGAACGTTAGCCTCATACATTCATCTAATATAAATAGGTGTGAACATTTTTACCTTACATTATATTTAGTATAAATAGGCAAATACATCACATCCAAACCATTTTTTTTTTCTGGCAATC
Organism: Castanea sativa; assembly: GCF_040712315.1. NCBI lineage: Eukaryota > Viridiplantae > Streptophyta > Magnoliopsida > Fagales > Fagaceae > Castanea > Castanea sativa. The sequence continues at coordinate 85,522,751 of NC_134013.1, read as the reverse complement.
ATACATAGTCACTGCAACCAAAGGCGACTACTAATATTAATTAACCCTTGAACCCATAAACACCAAAGCCACTTCCACATATTTTTATTGATCAAAGCACGTGCCAATGGGATGGTTAAATGAAGCATTTGACCCTCAACCACAAGTAAAATACTTCAATATCCACCTTAGCAATTGAAACAGAGAGGACAATCCATGTAGGGCACATAATTCATCTGTTGATTTTTTTGTAAAATCAACTTATGCTTAAAATTGTTTTATACCATAAAATAGTTTTAATGATAAATACCTTATATTAATACTATATTCCTATAGTGTTGTAATATTTACATGTAAGTGATGTGGTTAATTAAGTGATAAAGCCTATATTGGATACTGTGGGGGGATGAGAATCCAAACAACTTATAAAATAGGTGAGGGCATTTGTGAGGAGGTAAACCACGGGAAATATTGATGGAATGTCCTCGGAAAGTATACATCTAACTCATACAGAAGTTGTATAACCATAGTTGGCAAGGGCACCGAGAACATCTACCTAACCTCGAAAAGTCGAGAGTCAGAGTTAAAGGGAGCATGGCCCAACTCGAGGGTGGACAAGGGTAACTTGGCATTGAACAAGAAAGAGAAGAAAAAGGAAGGACAAAGTAGTCATCTCTTCCGCATTAAATGTACTGCAATCACTTAGTTGGCTGCATTAATGGGAATATTACCATGAACAATACCCACACAGCTCACACCTTAGTGTAAAAACCTTCTAGCAATGCCTTGATGGGACAAGTATTAGGAAAGTCTGATCCTAACCCTCCAAATGTAAAATCTAGATGCATTTTGGCTAAACTATATAAAGCCAAGAAACACCTGGATCAAGGGGAGTTCTTTTGGGGGAAAGATATAGGAAAAAGAGAGAATTCAATTGTAACATCTTCCTTGGACCAAACCCGAGGACAGACACTTAGCCATTTCAAGGTTTTTTCTAGTTGAATATTTTTACTTCACACTTAAGATTGATCTGACCATCAATTTTTTTATCACATAACAGGTACTTAAAGATTGACATTGCATTTTACCTCTAAAAATTAATTGTGTGAGCAAACAGTAGAATGATTAATGCCTGCTTAATTTCTTTGTTTTACTTTTTGCCTGCCATAGATACTAATGCAAAGAATAAGTAGTTAGTAAAAAATAATTTGACCCATACTCATTAGCTTAAGTTTTTAGGTGAAGTACAGGCTCGTTTGGTTTGGCCATGACTCAGTTTTCATAACTTAATATTCATAACTTAAACTAAAATCCCATAACTCATATCCCAAACCTCACTTTATCTCAAAAACTCCAAAATTCTTGTTTGGTCACAAACTCACCTTTTGCCACCATAACTCATATTTCAGAAACTGGAAACACCAAAATTCTGTTTTCAGTTTCCATCATCCATCACTCAAATTTTTGAGTTTTGAGTGATGGAAATACCACCCAAAAACCAAGCCAAACAAGATTTTTTCCGTGAGACCCACGCGTTTTGGAAACTCAATAATGAAAACTGAGTGATATCACTCAAAATTATGGTAATCCAAACAAGCCCATAGTGTCTCTATATATAACACTTAACTAAATTAAAATTTCTCCAATGTGTTCTCTCCCCAACAAACATTTATTTATTGATATAAAGCCATAACATGAATATTGAGCCAACTCACTATTTGATAGGTTGGGGCTTCAACTGTAATCCAAAGTCGCCATCTCAGTTAAACCTTCTATTGTGATTAGGGCCCTAGCTAGAGATGGATTTGGCTCATGCTTTATAATGTAACCCTCATTTTAAAATAAACTTGTTGTTTATCAAGGGAAAAAACCGTATTTATAACCACATTTTGGCGTGGAGTACACATCATGTTAAATAAAAGGGGAAAGTACCAAAAAAAACCGTACACTTTTTAATATGACATTGCAAACCCTAGACTTTCATAAATACCTAAAAAAAACTCCAAACAAGTCTGACCCTCACACATAAAATGCATACATAAGAAAGTCTAGTTTAAATTGTCTTAGGATAAGATTCCCTTGACACCTCCTGAACTTAATTTGGATAATTTCATTTACACCCCTTAATTTTTATTTTATCCAATTTAGTGCATAAACATTAGGACTATAACAAATGCACCCTCTATATTTTTATGTTTTTGAAGTAAGATTCCTTTAATTATATTTTTGTTGATTATTTGGTCCCTAAAAAATTTAAAATTGGTGATAGGAAAAAGTTAAGGGCGTCTTGTTGCTATAGTATCAAAGTTTATGTATTAAATAAAAAAAGTTCAGAGATCTATTTACTACATTACCAAATTCATATGAATAATGCTAGAAATATAAACTATTTTACAAAAAAATTTACAAATTGTTGATATGGTGAGTAATTATTGGTGAATGAAAAAGTAATATTCATGGTAGGCTAAATGAAAACTAGGGGTGTCTGCTGGTCGTCAGGGTTAGTTTTGTGCCCAACTCGAAAATGACCCAATCAAATCGAGTGTGCAATTTCCAGACCTGCTGCCGACTGATGAAGGACTTGGGTCAAACTGGTCAGGTTCCCTCAGATTCGGTAGTTTTCAGGTCGGTCTGGTCAATCTGGGTGGGTGGGTCAATCTAGCTAGTGGATTGGATATGACTAATGAAAACCAATAACATGTTGAACACATCAACATTTTGTAAATAAATAATAAAATAGTTTATAACTGTATAATTACTCAAATTTTATATCAAATTGATTAAAATAAAAGTTCAAAAATTGTAAGTGCAACCATCTCATATGTAGTGAGAATAAAATTTCTCAAGTCTTTTAATTTAAAAGTCCAGGATTTAATGTATCCCAATGATTTTTTTTTTTTTCTCATTTTCTCCTAAATAAAATTTTCACTTTTCCTTTTGAAACGCCCCAACCTCAACCAAAAAGACAGAATAAAAAAGTAAAAAGTAACTTTTGTGCAATGGGATAAGATACTTTGTTTTTTTATGTCCTTGTCGGTGTTGATTCCAGCCGTCGGTGCTAACGCATGCACATATCTTCTTCTTTTGACTTTCATTTTTTAAACAATCACATATGTCACAGAAACAGAACAATTTAAAATAGGCACACATAACAATAATATGCTTCCCTATCAAAAAAAAAAAAAAAACAATAATATGCTTCTCTAAAAAATAATAATGATGTGCTAACGCTAACCCAGCTAATAAGCAGCTTTGTGATGCGTACTGTGCAGCACCAACCTATCTACTTCGGCTCATTATATCAATGCAAAACCAAAACCAAAACCGCGTCCCATTACCCACAATGATATAACCCAAAAAAAAACAAAAAGGGTTAGGTTGAGTCTGATTCTGACAACCAAAAAATTCTTGTCCTTAATTTTTTTTATGTCTTTTATTTTTGGTAGAAAATTTGTGATTGAGTTATTACTATTAGGACTAGGAAAAACGCTTTTGAGATTTGACCGCGATCTCTTAAACCCAGCAGCTGTCCATAGCTGACTTGACTGGTGGACCTTCCTATGTTACTTCCTCTTTTACTCTGGCCTTACGAAACGTATCACTATTCACTTCTCACTATTTATAAATACCAATCCAAGTTCTCAACCATACTCATCCATCCCTTCACTTCATAAGCTCTTCTTACTCGTATTTTCAATTACCCTCTTTCATATATCCATGGCTTCTTTTCCTTCAACATTTCCAGTGATGCTGATGATCAGTACTTTAATGCTTGGTTCTTTGATATTGTCTGCCTCTGCTAGTAACTTGTACCAAGATTTTGATATTACATGGGGTGATGGCCGTGCTGAGATTCTCAACAATGGCGAGCTTCTTTCTCTCTCCCTTGACAAAGCCTCTGGCTCTGGATTCCAATCCAAGAATGAATATTTATTCGGGAAGATTGATATGCAACTCAAGCTTGTCCTTGGAAACTCTGCTGGCATAGTCACTGCCTACTATGTGAGTTCTGCTAAATCACCATTTGCCTCTATCTTCTATAATACTATTTTGTTTATATATTCCATGCTTCAAGGTATACTAATATATATCATCTTGTTAGGTGTGAATTTACAGTTATAGGTCGGTAGACGACATACTACCAAGTACACACGTCCACAAAATAAATACAGTCAACTATAAAGCGCCAGCACCACGTACTCTACAAATCGCCATTGTTAGGTTTTGTTATCACTATTCAGAAACTAACATAAATTTGTAAAGTGTCATTGAAATAGGGGTATAAAATGCATGAAAAAAAAAAAAAACCAATCATGTATCAGCATGTGTATGCGATGATATAAGTAGTCTGCACATGTAAGTAATGACATAAGTAATCCAGCGCGTGTAAGCGATGATATAAGTGAACCAATCAAGCTGTGACATGTGTCACCAATCAGACTCCGCCACACATTGCTCACCCACCTCCAAACTCCTATAAATAGAAGATTTGTCCAACAATTGCAAGACACAATAACAAATACCATTCGAGCACAATATGGTGGTTCTTCCACTAGTGGTGCATCAACAACATGAGAATGCCAAATGGGTACCAACCTCCTAAGTTCCTACAATTTGACGGGAAGTACAATTCAAAACAACACATTTGCTCACTTCGAAGAGACTTGTGAGAATGCAGAAACTCAAGGAAGCCTCCTTGTGAAACAATTTGTCCGTTCACTCAAGGGAAATGTGTTTGATTGATACATTGATTTGAAACTTGAATCAATCGACAATTGGGAACCACTCGAAAGGGAGTTTCTCAACTAATTTTATAGCACACATCGCACGGTAAGTATGATGGAGCTTACTAATACCAAGCGTGGAAGGATGAGCCTATTGTTGATTAGTAAGCTCCATCATGCTTACCGTGCGATGTGTGCTATAAAATCGGTTGAGAAACTCCCTTTCGAATTGTTTCCAATTGTCGATTCATTCGGGTTTCAAATTAGTGTACTAATCAAACGCATTTCCCTTTAGTGAACGAACAAATTGTTTCACAAGGAGACTTCCTTGAGTTCCTGCATTCTCACAAGTCTCTACGAAGTGAGCAATGAGTTGTTTTGAATTGCCCTTACCGTCAAATTGTAGGAACTTAGGAGGTTGATACTCATTTGGCATTCTCATGGTCTCACATCAATTCTTTTATTTTTTTGACATTCCCATTTGATTAATTAATTTGTATGCCAATGATATAATCAAATTATTTTATTCTTTTCATTCGTCGCCTATTTTCATATCACAGTATTGTCTATTATTTGACTTTGTTCAAAGCAGCAAACCCATTCGGATTAAAACACACACATTTAGGCCCAACCCATTCTAACCTAAAAAATAAAAATAAAGCACATTTAAGGCCAGTACTCTAACAGTTAATTAGGCCCAGGGATAACCAACCATAGTTTAGCCGACTGATCCAAGGCTTCAAGCCTAATAGTGCAGTAGGGTTTCTAACGTGTGGTAACTGACCTTGGTGCATACATATTTTTAACCCATATTTGATAGGTCAAAACCAAATACACGAGTTAACACCTGTTTGCCAAGTGTGCCTATTGTTTTTCCTCAACAATAAAAAAGAAAAAAAGTCTGCCTATTGTTAGTCTATAAAGTTAATATTAATAGGCATAACAAGTAATAAAGATTAAAATACTTTTCTTTCATTCAAAGCACAGTTATATTATACACAGTTAATTTCCAAAATATATCCAATATTCATTTCAGTCCATATCAAAGATCACGTATAATAATACTGCAGTTCAAACAAATATTATATTCAACTCTTTGATTCCTTTACATCTCAAAAAAAAAAAAAAAAGAACTCTTTGATTCCTTTCAATAAATTTACACTTGTTTGATCCATGCTTGAAAAAAAATTCTGAACTTTCTAAATAAACAGAATCGGAGAAATTTATAGTATTTCTATAAATAAATTAAAAACCACTTTTTTTCTTTAAATATATAAGCTAAACTAATCAATGAGAAATTGTAAGGAAAGACAGGAATATTCAACAAATAATAAAAATTGTATTTTAAGCAAATGACTAGCCATGGAAAACGTTAATTACATTTGGGAAGCATACAATACAAGGTTTCAATACTTATCTAAGGGACTAACACAGTCAACACTCAACATTGAAGAAGACCCAGGTTCAACTCAAAGAAAGAGGAGTTTCTATTGTGTTCAACAGTTGTTCGATCTATCAAAAATTGTTGAACTAGATTCCTATAAGGTCTTGCAAATGATCTAGTTAAGCCCAGATAACTAAAACACGAGAGAGAGAGAGAGAGAGAGAGAGAGAGCTATTTGTACGTGTTTCTATCTATTTCACTATCATACTGATATTGAATTAGACCTGAAGATGGTATTCTTGGTGAATGGGAATTAACGGTGAAGCCATGCTGCTATTATACAAACTTGTTGCTGTGAAAAAAAACTTCAAGAGGTTCTTGAAGTTGGTTAGAGGTTTTGTTCATAATCGTGGATGTGTCATCCATGGAGTATTCATATAGTACAAGAGTTTAGAGGTTCTGAACATTTTGCATTACAATGTGCATTTGGGATTTGAAGGGCAATCAACTTTTTGAAAATAGTCTAACTTGTAGCTTATTTTAAATAAATTAGTTTTTTTGTTTTGTGTAACACATTTAACATAAAAATTACCAAAAACCATTTCTTTCAAAAGCACCATACAAATAAGTTATTTGAATTAAGCAAATTCCAAACCCAAATGTATCTAGTATAATGTATAAACAGCCAAATACATTATATCCCAAACATTTTTTTTTTTTTGGGCAATAATTAATACAAAGTCACTGCAAGTAAAGGTGACTACTAATGTTTATACTTATTGCAAGTAAAGGTGACTGCTAATATTAATCCTTGCACCCAAATAAATGGCTATCACAATCCCACCAGTGACCCTAGAAACCAGCCATAGACACCAATGCCACTTCCACATCTTTTTATTGATCAAAGCACATGCCAATGGGACAGGTAAATGAAGCATTTGACCCTCTACCTAAAGAAAAATATTCAATATCCATCTTACCAATTTAAATAGAGAGGGCAATCTATGTGCGGCAGGTAATTAATTCCCGTAGTGATGTGATGTTTTCTGTAAGATCAACTCATCTCTATTTGAAACTGTAAAGTTGCTTATATTATATTAATATTGTTGTAAAATTCATGTACGAGTGGTGTGATTAGTTTATTTCTTCTTTGGATGCATAATTGGGTCTAGATTCATTAGTTTAAGCTTTTGAGACAAGTTTTAGGCTAGTTGCAATCTCAGTTTCGTCTTTTATTAATGTAATTAGGGACCTAGCTAGAGATAGAGTCTGCTTAATGTAACTTCTTCTTCTTTTTTTAAATAAACTTGGTGTTTATCGTGGAAAAAAACCATAATCAAAACTAGATTTTGATATATATGGAGTATACATCATACTCCCTCCGTCCCAGTTTGTTTGTCCTCTATTCCATTTTGAAATGTCTCAAAATATTGTCTTATTTCTAAAAATAAAAGTCATTAATTTACTAATGTTCTTATTATACCCTTAATTTATTTTCAAAACTATTTTTTGATAAATTTATTTAAAGGTAGTTTTGAAAACTTATACATTTTTATAAGGTAGACAAAATAATAAATAATGTACTCTTAAAAAGTTTAAGATTAAAAATAAAAACTTTTTGGCAATGGGATAGGATAATCTGTTTTTTTTTTTTAATGTCTTAGCCGGTGTTGTCTGCAGCAGTCGGTGCAAACGCATGCACATATCTTCTTCTTTTGACTTTTATTTTTCAACAAGCTACAAGCATATGTCTGGTAGTGATGCAACACCCAATTCGTCTCATTAGTATCAAATTATCGCGTAATGCAATGCAAAACCGCGTCCCATCACTCGCTAGGACTAGGAAATTAAGGCGGTTTTGAGTTCAATTTGACAGCCAATATCTTGTAACTCGCCCAACAACTGTCCATAGCTGACTTGACTAGTGGACCTTCCTATGCTTCTTCCTCTCCTACTTTGGCCTTACGAAACGCATCACTATAAATACCAATCCAAGTTCTCAACCACACTCATCGATCCCTTCATTTCATAAGCTTCTTACTCATAGTTTCAATTACCCTCTTTCATATTTCCATGGCTTCTTTTCCTTCAACATTTCCAGTGATGCTGATGATCATTACTCTCATGCTTGGCTATTTAATATCGCTTGCCTCTGCTAGTAACTTGAACCAAGATTTTGATATCACATGGGGTGATGGCCGTGCTAAGATACTAAACAGTGGCGAGCTTCTTACTCTCTCCCTTGACAAAGCCTCTGGCTCTGGATTCCAATCCAAGAATGAATATTTGTTCGGAAAGATTGATATGCAACTCAAGCTTGTTCCTGGAAACTCTGCTGGCACAGTCACCGCCTACTATGTGAGTTCTCTTGCCATATCACTATTTGTCTCAATCTTCCACGATACGATTTTATTTATAAATTCCATGCTTAAGGGTATGCTAAAATATATATCATCCTTTTATGTGTGAATTTGCAGTTATCCTCAAAAGGGTCGACATGGGATGAGATAGACTTTGAGTTCCTGGGCAATTTGAGTGGTGATCCTTACATCATTCACACCAATGTGTTCAGCCAAGGCAAGGGCAACAGAGAGCAGCAATTCTATCTCTGGTTTGACCCAACTGCAGATTTCCACACCTATTCTATCCTTTGGAACCCCCAGCGCATCATGTAAGTACCTATAAATCCACCTTTCCAAAATGTTAATACTAAGGACACTATTTTTCACATGGAACATGATTTTTTGTGAATGGAGCAACGTCACTTTAACTTGAATATTACTTTTAACATGCACCAATCACAACAATTCATATTAACAGTTGTGAAAACTATTCTCTTCACAGACCTTGCTTCAAAATTGTCTTCAATCATTTATTTATTTATTTTTGATAGGTTGTAAAAACTAATGAAATTTTATGTTCTCTGTTTCAGTTTCTCTGTGGATGGCACTCCCATAAGAGAGTTCAAGAACCTTGAGTCAATTGGTGTACCATTCCCAAAGAACCAGGCAATGAGGATCTACTCTAGCCTGTGGAATGCTGATGACTGGGCCACAAGGGGTGGGCTAGTTAAAACAGACTGGACACAAGCTCCTTTCACTGCCTCCTATAGGAACTTCAATGCCAATGCATGTGTTTGGTCCTCTGGAGTATCATCTTGCAGCTCAAGTTCCCCCCCTTCTCAATCCATTAGCAATGCGTGGCTATCACAAGAATTGGACTCAACTAGTCAAGACAGGTTGAAATGGGTTCAGAAGAACTACATGATATACAATTACTGCACAGACTCAAAGAGATTCCCCCAAGGCCTCCCACCAGAATGCACCATGTCCTAAAGAAATGAACATAATATATAGTTTGTAGTCTTGTAGATCAATTCTTTTATTTTTTCGACATTCCCATTTGATTAATTATTTTGTATGCCATTTATATAATCAAATTCTTTTATTCTTTTTACCAAAAAAAAAAAAACTTTTATTCTTTGCCAGTTGTCACTTATTTTCGTATCACAGTATTGTATATTAATTGACTTTGTTCAAAGCCGCAAACCCTTTCTGATTAAAACATACACACTCAAGCACAACCAAAAGTTTAGCCCATAAGCAATTTTAGTATTGAAGTGTAAAATGATTTTTTTTAGGAATACAAATCATCTGAATTTTAGTATTGAAGTCTAAAATGATTCCTTTTAGAAATACAAATCATCTGCACTATTGTTTGTATTCCACTTTATGTTTCACCAATCAAAATTTGTAATGTATTTGTTTCATTTTTTTTTATATATAAAATAGCCAAAATTTAAAATAGAAAAAAAAAAAAAAAAAAAAAAAAACACATACAAAGTTGTAATTGGTGAAACATAAAATGAAGCACAAAATGTGGTACAGAGGATTGTATTCTGTTTTTAGTTCCAAAAAATTTTTAAATGATCGATTTTAGTTTTTAACAAACTTAAAGTGATCACTTAAATGGTGCATTTGGATACCGCTTATTTTGCTGAAAACTGAAAATAATAAAAAAAAATATCTGGTTATTATTCACCCTCACAAAACACTATTCACAAGTCTTAATGCATTGTTCATGTCTCATGAACAATGCACCAGGCGCTGGTCGGAAAAAAAAAAAAAAAAAGGCTGTAAACGCTAAACGTAAAACACAAGAGGCAATCCAAACGCTACCGAAGTCCTTGTGAAATGAAAGGTCTTAAGGGGTGTTTGTTTTTAGTTTGGCCATGTTATTGAAGGAATTAAAAGTTATCACTTGAAATGTTATAGACTAAAATCACCCACTAACTAAATTTTAAGGACCAACATTACATTTTTATTTTTATTTTATGATAACTTTTTTTTAGGTAGATGACTAATGTATATTTAGCGTGCATACAGAAAATGATACCTAATCCATTTTCATAACCAGATTGCTCTAGACTCTAGTGTGAAAGAAAACAAAATTGGAAGAAAAACTATTGCCTATCATCTCACACGAGTCATCAAAAATTTAAATTAAAAAAAAGATTACGGTAAGCCACATAATAGACAAATGTATTTTCCCTAATTATCTTTTAACAGTTGTTGGTGCCATGCTAGGACTAGGAAGTGCGGTTTTCATTTTGACAGCCAATATATATTGCACATTTCTTAAACCCAACAACTGTCCACAGTTGACTTTAATAATGGACCTTCCTAGTTACTATATATGGCATTTCCTCCTACACTGTAAATACCAACCCAAGTTCTCGAGAACACCCATCCATTTTATAAGCTTCTTGCTCATAATTTCAATTATCCGCTATCAAATTTCCAAGGCTTCTTTCCTTCAACATTTCCCGTGAAGCTGTTGATCAGTACCCTCATGCTTGGGATTCTCTGCCTCTGCTAGTAACTTGTATCAATGAAGATTTTGATATTACATAGGGTGATGGCCGTGCTAAGATACTCAACAATGGTGAGCTTCTTACTCTCTCCCTTAACAAAGCCTCTGGCTCTGGATTCCAATCCAAGAATGAATATTTAATTGGAAAGATTGATATACAACTCAAGCTTGTCCCTGGAAATTCTGCTGGCATAGTCACTGCCTACTAGGTAAGTTCTCTTGTGGTTTGTTTGGATGGCATGAATTTGGATTTAAATTTGAATTTGGATTTGAAGGGCCCAAATTCAATTCCTTTGTTTGGGTAAGTTAAAACAAACGGGTTTAGATTTGGCCAAATCCATCTTGGATTTCAAGAGTCCAAATCCATAGATTTGAAATCGTCTCACAAACCCAAGAATTTAGAAATCCCTCCCTCTCACGCTAGCTCTCTCTTATCAATTCTTCATTGTCTCTAGAAACTCAGTCACACTCTATCTTCCTTGCCCAAGCTTTTGTTCTCTCTCTCTTTCTCGTAGCAATGTTTGTCTCTCTCAACTCTGTCACGCTCTCTCTTTCTCATCCAAGCTTTTCTCCTTTCTCTCTTTCTCGCAACAAGGTTTGTCTCTCTCAACTCTGTCACGCTCTCTCTTCCTCGCCCAATCTTATAATAAACCAGAAGCTATTTTAACCTACTTGCATGCTTAGCAACAATTGATGGAACGGAAAGATATAAGGCTGAAGACTACATCTCTATCTCTTTGCGATCTGTCAAGCACAGTGAAATTCGGATTTTTTATATAAATTTTTTCGTAATTATTTTCTTTAGGCATGCGTATATCATTGGATGTGTATTCCATCCACTTCTAGAGCGATAATATATTTGCTATAGCACCTTCATCACCTCTTCGGTAATTAACAATATTAAACGATAGCTAATTTCAAATTTAAGAGCAACTTTAGTTTTTAATTTGTGTGTGGATTTTGTTTGGGTTTCAATTGATTTGTTTGTGCATTTTATTTCATAGTATTTTCAATGATTTATTTTGGGTTTATCTTTATTTTCTATTTCTGTTTTCGTTTATGGGTTTATAATGTAAATTATGTGTTTGATTAATGCTTCTATGAATGGTAGATATACATAAATAGAGCATGTGAATTGTTATATGACTATACTGCAATATATTTTATGTTATCCAAATAAATCA